>NC_063164.1:25197227-26652227 GCF_023159225.1 Perognathus longimembris pacificus | reverse complement strand
AGAGGAGGTAAAAGTAAGCCAGGGGAAGGGAAGAGAGGTAGTTACAGTCCGGACCGTGGGCTTCATCATGCTGGGAGACTCTGAGAAACAGTGCACATTGCTTTCCTCTGAAAGTGCTGAAGCTGAGGGTATCAGTCCTCTGACTCCCAGCCATTCTTTTCGGAAGGTTATTCTTTTATTTGGAGAAGAAGAAGGGTAATCCTAGCACACTGTCCAGATAAAGTCTCCAGAGTTTCAGATGCTTGTTGTTGGATACCAGATCAAGCCAATGATTCAAGTGCCCAGAGGAGATTTCTGTCTTTGACGTGGTCAATATCAACTGTGCCGTTTCAGCAGCAAACATACTCAGTGAGAACAAAGGGTGGATGTTCTCACTTTTCATTTCTTTCTCCTGATATTCTGTGATTTGTTTCAACTTTTAATTATAATAGGTCTTTCTCGTCTGCACACTGAGCCTTAGCATCTTTGCATGAGCTCTTTTCCTGCTTGCTGGTAAGACAACCCTTCCTCTCTTCAAAATTTCCTCTCAGATTATGAATTGATAATCAAGGCAGGTGTCAATGATAAAATATCTCTCTTGTTAAGAGGCATATCAGAACATTTCCTTTATATTGTTTAATTTTAATTTACTTTTTATCCTAACAATCATTGTACAAGAGGGTTACAATTTAGTGTGCCCACTTATGCGTACAGTGCTGGATCAAAGTCAGTGGTCTCCAAAGGTGGGAGAAGGCTTGTGTATTTGGTTTGATCCACATATAGTTTAATTGCTTTAATTAGCTGGCAACATTTTTGTTTTTTTGTTTGTGTTTTTTTGTTTTGTTCTTTTGCCAGTCCTGGGGCTTGAACTCAGAGCCTAAGCACTGTCCCTGGCTTCCTTTTTGCTCAAGGCTAGCACTCTACCACTTGAGCCACAGTGCCACTTCCAGCTTTTCCTGTTTATGTGGTACTGTGGAATCAAACTCAGGGCTTCATGGATGCTGGGCAAGCACTCTACCACTAAGCCACATTCCTAGCCCTACTGGCAACATTTTAAGACATAAACACATTAAGAATGAGGAACCTCTTTTTTCCTCTGAGATGGTAAAATAAAGCTTGTGAAGGAAAGCCAAGGATCCACTGGAGTTTCAAGTGAAAGCTACCTGTTTAGCTAGCCTTACTTTTCCCAGTTGACCACATCCCTACCACCCCTATTGTTAGGTCCTCTCCCTGAGGGCTACGTGCAGATGCCCCCACCTCATTAAGTCTCCACCCAGTTACCTGGGTAACCTGCAGACCTGGAGGCAGTTACCTCCCCTTTCCCTGAGGTCACCTCCTAATCCACCTGGCCACACCCCTTGCCCCTGCCCTAAATAAAGCAGGGCTGGGTGGGGGTCTCTCTCTCTCTCTCTCTCTCTCTCCCCCTCTCCCTCTCCCTCTCTCTCTCTCTCTCTCTCTCTCTCTCTCTCTCTCTCTCTCTCTCTCTCTCTCTCCCCCCCCCCCCTTCTCTCCGGCCATGGATCATCTTGGCCACAGGCCAGCAGTTCGGTAATAAACTTTCTTTCCTGCCTGAATACAGCGTGGCGTTCTCCTTTACCGGCTACCTACTTTAAAAACCTAACACCTATATCTAGCCATCTTACCTCTTTTAATTATAATAGGTCCCTTTCTTTTTGCCTCTTTTTCTGGCTTTTGGATTTATGACATGTCTATAGCACATCAGAAAAGATTCTAGAGTTTGTTGCCTTTTGAGATCCTCTGTCAGTATCCTTGAAATCAAGCTATCTAGTATATAATTATTCTCATCCCTTCTCTGACCTACCACCTCTATAAGAAAGTAAAGTGTTCTCTTTCTTAAAGATCATTTGTATGAGGAATTATCCAGACAATTACATAAACTTATACTTCGTTTTCATTAAAATTGTCCTAGGTAGTGTTTGAACTTTAAATCCTATAAAGGAGGAGAAAATCTGTGTTTGAAATAGAAATTGCCAGAAGAAAGAACAAGGAAGACATTTAGATAATTTCATCTGGGTGTGCAAAAGTCAGAGAGAGATCTATCTTCCCCATTATCTGTAAGTTAGGAGCCACCTGTTCTTCATGACTGTCTGACGGTTGGAATGAGAAGCTGAGTTTAATTAAGTTACACGTGTGGGAGGAACATGCTTCGCAGCAGAAGTTAGATTATTAATGGACTCCTATATTGAAGTGTTCACATTTTTGAAAGGCTAATTACAATATAATTTTAGTTTTAAAATATTGCCTTGCCAAGGGTGGGAGTTGTGTCATGTATTATTAAGTGGTACTCTTTCAAACTTGAGGGAAATATTGTTTTGGGAATGGCAATCTTTAACAGCAAGTTATTTCCCTCATTCCCTCTCCTGATAGTATATTGAACTGTTATCAGAGAAAAATGTACTCCATGGTTGTGAAATACTGAAAAGTTACTCTGGGTTTGGATTTTCTCTATGAAGCAAATCAAAACAGTTTATAGATTGGGTAAACTAAGTTTCCTGTTTTTCTTTGCTACTTCAGACCCATGATCTTATCAGCTAAACAACTTCAACATTTCCAGAGGAAATTTGAACAGGAAATCAAGGGTTCCAAGAGGTGGGTGTCTAATGAGCTAATTCTGGAATCCATTCTACTATTACCTGGTTAGAGATGCATAAGTAGGGCTTTAGTTGATTGTAATGGGAATCACATGACTTTTAGATTTAACGACCTAATTTAGAGTCCTTGTGTTTGAAGCTGTGTTTGCTTTCTACTCCAAACTGAAATCAACACGTATGTCTTTTACCCACAGAGCATCCCAATGAAAATCATGGTCACTTCAATGACATTTCAGTTTTTCCAAATCAAAGAGAATGCACCTAAAGAAAAGAAAATGAATAGTGAGTAATTGTGGTTTTTATACATGCTGGGAAGAGCCTGGAAGAGAGTTGTTTTGCAAGCAGCTCCTCTGCAGAGCAGCCTTCTCCTGGGCCAGGACTAGTATGGTAATTGTGACCAGCAAGGGTTGTCTTTGACCTCACACCTGCCCACTTGCCCAGTACTTCCACTAGTATCCCTAGAGAAGCAGTATAGTAGCTGCAAAACAGTTCTGTCCCCTACCCACCCAGCATTAAAATGTTCTGCATTGTTTTCTAAATCATTCTGCCAAAGTGATAGAAGTAAGAAGAGAGGACTTGTTTACCTGGACGGTGACCAATTTCTTAAGCTAGTTATCTCATTTTCTTGCTGGAGGCTATATTTTCCCCTGTCCTGTGACTAGGAAAATTGACAAGCTCAGTTCCTCCCAATGAGCTGGAACTCTTCCATTTACTCTTTTGTACAGTGAGTCCTACCAATTCCATCACTGTGAGGCCAGAGAAATGCCTAGAGAATCCAAAACAACATGAACATCTTAACTAAGTAGCCCAAGGCCAATGATGTTCCTTTATCTTTTTGAGCTACAGCAGAAAATCCAGTCTTGCACCTTCTATTTTCAACTTGTCTCCAACATGTTCTCATTGACAGAGAGCTCACTTCTCCTCTAAGGGGTGGAGAACATCTGGCCCTTAGACCACATAAGGCCTGTGAAATCATTTGGTATATGACTAGAGAGAAATGTATGCTTCTCTTACATTTCTCAATGGCTACCCAAAGCCGTCTTCCTGTATTAATACAAATGGCCCTTAGAGAAAAAGATTCCCCATACCTACATCCTTACTCTGTATTTAAGCCACCATCCATAAGACATCATCCTATATGTTGTCTTAAATCTTGAAACCCAGATATATCAAAATCCCTACAAACATACTGAAAGATTAAGATCCTTAAAATATAATTCCAGACAGAAAGCTTAAAAATTATTTAAAAGACATTTATTCATATTTTAAAGGGGGAAATCTAGTTGAGAAACATAAAAATATAGCCGAATACTTCATAGAACAATAATACATATATTTTGCAAGCAAATATATTAAAGTACACCAAAGATAAAGACAGTGGTTACATATGAATGTAACCACTAAGAGGGGAAAAAAAACACATATTCATGAAGAAATAGAACCAGGAGCACACTGGTCCTGGATTCCAGTGGCCATTGAGCCTGGAGTACTGATGAGCAAGACAACAAACAATACTGTTTCAGACTGGGAAGGGGGGAAGGAGAGAGAGAGAGAGAGAGAGAGAGAGAGAGAGAGAGAGAGAGAGAGAGAGAGAATATTTTCTGTGTTTGTTCTCTCTCAGGCCAAGCAGAGTGGATGGTGTTTGGCCTGAGGGCGAATTGGCCCCACTTAGTCCATTCAGGCACACAGGCTCATCTCCTAAAAACACCCCAATCAATGCTTTACCAGGTTTCTAAAGAGTTCTTCCTACTGCCCAACATGATGCTGTTATCCTGTGAATAACAACAAATTTCCCTCCTTGGAATTTGGTTTTCTACCGCCTCTCTCTCCAATATCACTTTGAAAAAAATCAGTGAGTATTTCAGTTTTAGGGAATTCAACTCTCAGGCTTTCGTTTGGGATCATATGCAAGTTGGGAGATTATATACTTAGGGATTTTGATCTTTTGAAATTTCAGCATCCAGGATTATGGTATTTGGCACTGTCTTTTCTGAATCTTTGGGGATTATGATCAGTACTACCTTAACTCAACCAAATCCTCCCTCAATAATTGCTTAAATATTTCCAGTTCTAACTTGTGCTATGAGTCAGCACCTTGCCCTTGATTTCCTCTTATATTTTCTATCTTATCATGTTAGTAAATCCAGTCTCCTGATTCTTCAATTTTGGCTGCTTAATTGCTCAGAGAACAAGAGAAGAGACTTCGGCTACTTACATATACCTCAACAATATTGAAAAGGTTGGAAAGATAATAGAAGGCCAGGGAAACACCAAGATTATGTGCTTATTAGAATGGTGCTGGGCTGATGAGAGCTTTCACATTGAAGCTATTTGAGCTTATGTTGTCTGGAGTTGGCCATAGTTAGAGATGAGTTTTTGACCTTGAAAGAGAAGAATGTCACATGGCTCAGAAAGTGATGGAACCCAGAACTTCATGTACTAGAGATGATAGCTTGAAACTGTAGCTTGAACATGGAAAGTGAGCTAAGTCACCTGATTTACTCAGGCTGAAGATATAGGCAGGCAAGGAGTGAGTGACAAAGAAGTAATGATTTGGGATTAACGTCTCTTTGAGAGTTGAGGGTTGCTGAGTTTTAAGAAATAGAAATAGGTACTCTTGTTCTCAGTGGGCCTCAGGCAGAAAGGGTTGGCTCTAAGAGATTCTTGGGTAATCCAACCTTTGCATCCTCTAAAATAAACTTCCCTGGTAACCTTGGTAGTGACTCAGGATGTGCGTGCAAAAGATCCAGCATATTCTAAAAGACCTCCAAAGACCCCACGGAAGGCACCTACAAGACCAGCTGGAAGCCTTATAGAAATTGGTCATCTATTCCTCCTTGTTTCCTCCTTCTATCTTTAGAGTTGGAGAAAAATTGTTTCACATCATTTCTTCTTCTTCCCCATTTCTAAGTTCACTCCCATTCTACTGCAGTATAGACTCCTAGTGGGACTTACCCTAAGTACTGTGGTGCATCAACTACCTCTGCATCATGACAGAGGTCAGGATGTCCATACTAGATTCACTCTACCTGCTTGACTGTGAGCACGACATGTTAACAACATGTTGGCACAGACCTTTCTGACGTGGCTAGCAAGGCATCTCTCTTCCCTGAGGTTATACTTGGTCACCACCACATGAAGTTGCTAGGCAGTGTCTTCTAACACAGAGAACCCAAGAGAGAGCCATGGCTGGTCTCCACTTGGCACTTGGAATTAACATTGAGCCAGGGGACCTAGGGCCAAAGATAAGAGGCTTACTCCAGGTGCAAAGATGTGTGTGTGTGTTTGGCTTGGTGGAAAAGAAATGAGATTAAAGAAGATAAGAGATACATATCGGTTACATATCATCCTGTCTTCCAGAGTATCTGCCCCCTTGGGAAACACCTCTGCACCCTCTAACTATGCACTTCTTCTTGGACCGTTTTGGTCTTATTCTGCCCAAAAGGATATTTGTGTCTTTACATTCCCCTTATAAGGAGTATTGTGCTTTCTATATCTTCCTCCATGCCACTTTTCAGCATCTCTCCTTATAGCTTTTCAAATCATTTCTCTTCCTTCCATTAAATACCCCCAATTCACACATTGTGTTGCCTGTATTGGATTGTCACATGTAGCCCCAAAGTACCTCTCATTGTTATGTGTCAATTAAAAATAAAAGTGAATTAAATAATAAATGCACAGTTTTTTGCCCCTGTTTAGAAGTTCAGCACTGGGCTGGGGATATGGCCTAGTGGCAAGAGTGCTTGCCTCGTATACATGAGGCCCTGGGTTCAATTCCCCAGCACCACATATACAGAAAATGGCCAGAAGTGGCACTGTGGCTCAAGTGGCAGAGTGCTAGCTTTCAGCAAAAAGAAGCCAGGGACAGTGCTCAGGCCCTGAGTCCAAGCCCCAGGACTGGCCAAAAAATTAAAAAATAAAAAATAGAAGTTCAGCACTGGCCCACCCCCATGGTTCACCTTCATTAAATACTTCAGTGCTCAGATTATTCTCTTGTTCTCTACCTGTACACACACCATTACTTTGCCCCAGTGACTCAGTCATCAGCCTAGTCTGTTTATATTTAGGCCTCTTCAACTCCACCAACATTTTCTTCCATCTTCCTCAGCTGCCTGTTCTCTTGTGTTTTGGTCCATGTGGTGATGTGGCACTATAGGGCATGGCATCATTTACAGATCTTCCTGCTCACTTCCTTTGGAATCCTTTTTGTGCTGTAATTTATCCATGTAATGGAAACCTCCAGCCTATCCAAACCACTATTCAGGGCTATTCAGACCCCTTGTCCCATCCTGGTCTTCACTCTACAAATTATCTTGCTAAATCGCAAGGTTTCTCAACTTCTCTCCTGCTTGGCCTTTGTCATACTGGAATGGTAATGCTACAACCATTCCTCTTTCCTGAACATAAATCAGGCAAGCCCAATGTGACTGGAAAATACTAAGTAACTGGTGTTTTTCCTTAAATTTGGGGCCACATATTTTTTTTTTTTTGCAGATACATGTTGTTTCTCCATTTAGCCAATTTGGGGGAGGGGATTAAACTTTCTCTATCTCTTAAATGTCAATGTACTCTCAGCTACTGCTCCTTCCCTCATTGATAAAATAAATACCAAGTAAATAAAACTCGTGCATCCTCCCACTGTTAAATATATAATCTTTTCTCTCCTTGTGCAAGAAACAGAGTTCTCATATCTTTCTGATGAAAGCAAGCCTGTTAGGTTTCTTTGGGGTCTTTTATGTATCCCCTCTGAATGCTACCTGACGTTACTCTTTGATTATGGCCCCTTATTCCTGTATCTGGAGACTGTTTCCTTTTTCTGCTGTCTGCTTAAACATGTATTAGCATGCACTTACTTATTAATTGGAAAGGCAATGCATGTATGTCATTCAAATATTGAGTAGTACAAAAAGATTCACCAGGTAGAATTCCATGTTCCCAGTATACTTGTTACCCCCACTTCCTTCCCTACCAACAACATGCATTGTCTAATATATCCTTCTTCAAATACTTCAGTACATGTTTTATATAAATATGCATATTCCCTTTCTCTTTTAAAAACCAAGTCAGCACATAGCACAGATTGTTCTATGCTTGCTTTTGCTCTCAACAGTACACACTGAAAATCATTTCATCATAGCTTTCTCATTCCACCCCACAGCTGTATGGTTATATTGCATGGGTATATCATAACTTACTATACTAGTTCTATACAAAATAATTGCCATCTTAAAAAAAACCCATAAAATGTAGCCCATAACCTACTCATTCTCCAGCTACTTCCCGTTGCTGTTCTATTTTTCACCCAAACTTCTCATCTGTGTTGGTCTCTCCTTCATTCATCTGTCCTCACCCTTGCTTCATTATTCACTGATATTTGTCTTTTCTAAATTACTACACTAAATGGCTTTCTCTAATTTCTGCTTGACCTCTCAGCTGCATTTCACATATTAGGTGACTCTCCCTTCTTATTTCCCAAGTACCATATCTGTATTCTACTTTGCATCTTTTTCTGGACATTTCTCTACCTACTTTTAG
Source organism: Perognathus longimembris pacificus (assembly GCF_023159225.1). NCBI lineage: Eukaryota > Metazoa > Chordata > Mammalia > Rodentia > Heteromyidae > Perognathus > Perognathus longimembris. The sequence goes on along the minus strand of NC_063164.1, from coordinate 26,644,101 downwards.
TTGTTTAGAGTACTGTAAGTCTATAGGTTTATTTATTCCCTGGCTTCAGGTAAACTCATCCTAACCTTTGGCTTTAAATTCACAATGCTGTTTGTTTCTATATTTATTTTACAAACAAACTGCTCTAGACTTCAAATCTAACTGCTCATGTGACATCTTTACTTGTGTGTTAAATGAAGATCTTGACCTAGATTCAGATGAGATCTCTTGATCTTCCTCTCCCCTAAACCTGTCTGGAGGAGGCTTTAGACTTCTACCTTGATAGATAACACTGCTATCTGTCATTACTAAAGCCCCAGATATAGGCATCCAATTAATTCTTCCCTTCTGGTTGTCTAATTCATACCCATGTCCTGTTAGTTTTACCTGAAAACATCCATACCCAATTCCTTGCTACTTCTCTCCATCTTCCTAGGATCATCTCCATCAAGCTGCTCTCTTCTCTATTTATAATGCCCCCAATAACTTCTGAGGCCTTTGGGGGAGCTCTTGAAGGGCCTGAAAGGATCTATTTAAAATGTAAGTGCCATCACGGACAGAAGATCACTTTCCTGTTCCAATCTGATCAACAGATAAATTTTTTTAAATCCCAAATCTTAATTGTAGCACATTCATTCAAAATTTTAGAAAAACTTAAATAACTTGGATGAAATAAAGCATCAAATAAGACCATTCTCTCTCTCTCTCTCTCTCTCTCTCTCTCTCTCTCTCTCTCTCTCTCTCTCGTCTGAACCCAGAGCCTAGTGTTTAAGTACTGTTCATACTACTTGAACCACACTCAGCCCTTTTCACTTTACATTTATTTTTCAGATAGGGTCTTGCCAACCTTTTTTAATTTATTTATTTTTGGCCTGGATTGGCCTAAAATCTAGTCATTCTATCTCTTCTTACCAAGAAGCTGAGATATAGGGTTGCTCCATGATTCCAAGCTTTATTTCCAAAAGCTCATATCTCTTAGGAAAAAATACTTTTGCTGAACAGCCAAGAGTTTCAAAAGCAAAATTATAGATGTAACACACATGAAGTTGCAGCTTGTCTTCTGATCCGTATCTGTTCTGGTAATGCATTAAGATATTTAATGCTAGGCTCGCCGCTATGTTCGTTCCCATAAAATGTGCTGTAGTCTCCTGTCTCCCCCTCTCCCCAGAGCATTTCTAATGCAAAGCCTTGCATATGTGTTACAGTTCAGATAAATACATCCTTGTCCCATCACTGTTTACTGTTTGTTTTGCAAAGTTTCTGCTGACCAGCTGGCACTTACACAGCCTCCAAAGATTCTCTGGCTCAATTTAGTTTTCAGACTCTTAATTTATATGCATGATGCCACTGCTCTATATCATTGGGGCAGGGCTATCTCTTCCATAAATTATGAAATCGTTTGGAAAGCTTGATTGTCTGTTAGTGAATGTGAGCTCCTTGAACATTAATCCACACCAGGCTATAGTCAGCAAAGTCCTGGCATCAAGCCAACACACAAGCACTGGATCACTTCTGCCTGCAAGTCAGGCTCACCAAGTTCGACAAGTGTGGAAGATGGATCGCAGAGCAACCCACACAGCACTAGTGAGGGTGCAGAGGACAGGGGTGACTTTAGGCTGAAGAAACTGGAGAAAGACTCTGCAGTATATTATCAAGTAGACCTTGACAAGTGAGAAGCCATAGCAAAGGCCAGGTCTTCCTGGCATGGAGAAATCAGAGATAGACTGGCAGAAGCAGAGGCATGAAAGAGAGGCAAGAGGCAAAACAGTGTGTGTGTGTGTGTGTGTGTGTGTGTGTGTGTGTGTGTGTGTGTGTCTATGAACAGATACATCTGCCAGGAATAAGGCCCCCTTACATTATGAACCCATTTGTCAGTGATTTCATTATTTTTTCAAGCCCTTCATAATTCTTGAGATTTCTTTCTTAATTTTCTATGAACATAAAACACATAAACATAATGTTTTTGTTTTACATGTATATAATTTACATATATATGTTATATATATATATCTCAAAGTATACAGAAAATATATGATTGAGTGTAAAGTGCCCAACATTAACTCAAGTTTTCATGAAGATTCTGCATACCTTCTTTTGAAGTATTCCTCTTTGTTCTTTTTCCAAAAAAAAAAAAAAAAAAAAAAGACCCAGCATGCTTTGTATTCACAGCCTTATGAATGAGAAGAGAAGATCTCTAGCCCATCTCTGTATTTGCTGTCTACCCACCATTACTAGTCTGTTCTTTCTAGAGGACAGTTTCCAATTAGCAACGGTCCAGTGCCTGCCATATCAAGTCCAGACCTTTACCCTCCATCTGTGGATTTTCCTTCCTGAGTCTTCCATCCTGCAGGCACATCCTCTTCATTTGTCTCAGCCATTCTCTCTGAGCTTTGTCGTGCTGTTGCTCTGCCTGATAACCCACTCACTTTGCTAATCGTTCTTTTCTCTTTCCTTTTCATTCTCTGATGCCCACCTCATACCCTACTTTCTCTGTGAAACATCCCTACACTTCCTGGCCCTGTAGCTCTCTTCTTCCTGGAATTGCCGTGGACCTGCACATTTTAGCATTTATCATTTTGAGTGATCCTCCTATTTCTTCCCATTAGAAAGAAATCTCTTGCGGTCAGGGAACTTGACTTAATGATTTTGTTGTCCCAGAGAAGACAGCATCAACTGAAACACTTAGGAAATGTCTGTATGGAAGCATAGGAAATGGCCAGACCTGGAGAAAGTTTACTTTTCACTTAAATATCATTGCCCTATTATTCTATATCTAGGTCTTACTTAATTCTCTGCTTTTGGGTTTATGTTTCTATAATCATTCCCTTTAATGTGACCATTTCAACAGAGGTAGAATTACGTTCATGTCCAGGTAACTAAGAGCTTTGATATATGGAGGGCACCTCTTCTTTCAGATAAAAGAATTGGTTTTCAATAATATATGTTCAAAATTTGGAGAGAGAACAAAAGTCCTAGAGGTAAAGTAGGTAATTAAGTCTCACCTAAGGTTTGAGATTTCTTTGAATTTTAACCTTAAACATTTAGCTCATATGCCATTTTAACTAATTGCAAAATGCATTCTTTTTCTCGTTTTAGTGCAGAAGAAAATTTCCAAGGAAAGGGCAAATCTTCTGGTGTATGGCATATGGAGGTCAAGATCTTACATAGATTTTTCAACATTAAATCAGAACAAATGGACTGCAAGATTACAAAGAAAACAAATTCAGAGCAGTAACCTTTTGAGAACTGTCAAATTGCTAGGCAAGATGAAAATGGGATTGGATTTGAGAAATTATGCAGTGTTAGGCTTTTTAGAGGAATTATAGCATAGTGGAGTCTATGTGTTTTCTCTCAAAGTTCTATTTTTAATATTCATAATGACACCAATAGAAATAAATCTGACTATATGTAAAATATCCAGTAAATGGTAAATGGTGATGGGGGTGAGGAGGTGGGGGAAGTCTGATGGAGAAGAGACTCTGGTAAACCAAGTATATTTTTGAAATATCAAACACACACATTCTCCTGGAAAGATCACTACATAGGGTGAGAAAAAAGTGGAAAATTTGCCCAGAAAAAGTCTGAAAGAAATCAAAGCAAATGACAGGCTGTAGTTTCAGCAGTAGCAAAGAAGGGAATACATAAAAGAAAATGTCTTTGCATATTATAAAAACAGCAAAATCCCAGCATATGCTGTTATTTTACTTTTTCATTTGGCAGGCCATTTGTGGCTGGTTATGGGTGGGGTTGTTCTCACATGAAGGTTTCAGCCAAGTATGATGAATGCTCAGACTATTTCTCCTGACCTTACATGCGTTGCTTCGCCTATTTCCTTCCTTGTGGGGCTCACCCTAGTATTTGCTCTCAGATGGAGCTCCCAAGAAGCTCCATATAGGATCGTATCAGAGATACTTAGTGTAATTCCATTTAAAGAAAACAGATCCATTTTTGAAATCTATTCCCTGATTTCTTTCGTTTGTTTGTTATATACAAGAAGGCAATGACAACGTAAGTAACATAAGATTAATAAAGAAGCAAAGAACACATTAATTGGGACTCAGTTCTTACATCCATCGATTTTTCTAGGTTTGGCAAAAAATGACATATGTTTTTCCATGGTTGCTCTCTAGATATGTATTATATATTTTATTTTCAGATCATAATTCTTCACCCATATATTTCTGTATATGGATAAAGCTCATATATTTCTTGTGTTCAGATCTATTAGATTAGTTGGGTGTTCTTAGCATACCCTATCTTATTTAGCTGTTTTCCTGTTTGTTGTGCAGCTGGGTTATTACCAAATTTCTGCTATTATATACATCAAATATATAATTATCTTTATATTTCCTTTTTTCTTCTTGTATCATTTTCTTTGAGGTATTTTTCCCTGAATAAAATCCCTACATGAAAGGGAAATGAATTACCACTCAAAAGCTCCCATACCCAGCGTTTACATTGTTCTCCAGAAAGTTCTACCAATCTATCAACAGCCACTGAAAAGATGTCTGCCTTCCTATAGCACACATAAAATCATTTTCTCTCATTCATTCGTTATGGCTGATTAAAGAAAGTAATTAATTGATTTCTTACTGGAACTTCTGTAACTTAGGTGAAGGTTATGGTTTTTCTGAAATTTTTTCCTGAGTTTAGATCTTCATATGCTTCCGGCATCTTGGAAAGCTTACTAATTTGTGTTTATAGAACCTTTTAAAAGTCATTTTTATCATAATGAATAAAGCTTGAAAGTATAATTGTGAAGTCAAATTCCTGAAATTAGTGTTGGTCTGTACCTTGAGTTAGGTAGTAAGTTGAGGCAGGTTATCTGATGACTCTGTGTTTCAATTTTCTCATGAGTAGAATGCCAAGAACAGTACCAGCTCATATCTCACAGAGTTGTTATGAGGACTGGGTTTATTCGTGTAATATTTGTAAAACAGGCCGGCACACAGTAAATCTGGGTATTAGTTTACTATTGAAATAAGATTTTGATTTTTAAGTTTACAACCATTTTCCCCTTCCATGACTTCCTTTTTGTTATTAACTTCATGACACTTTCTTAAATTATAGGAATGTATATAAGTATATACTTCTTTGAATAAAAATAGATGGCTAAATTGGCACATTAGCTTAAGCTTGTAACCCAGTTAGTTATGAGGCAGACATAGAAGATTATGAGGTGTTGCATGGACATAAAAGTGCATGAGAGTACTTACCAACAATAGCTATATGCAGTGGCACACATCTCTCATCCCAGCAACTAAAAGAAGGACAAATAAAATCGCAGTTCAGGCCAGCCTGGACCTATCTGGAAAATAACCAATAAAAAAGAGATTGGTGGAATGGTTCAAGTGATAAAAAACCTACTTAGTATGCATAAGGTCCTAAGTTCAACCCTCTGAGTTCAAACTTTAGGACCACCAAAAATAAGGAATATACTAGCTAAACATTCCAGAACTTGTCTGTGCTGTCCACCAGTAGTTCCATTAACATGTATCCATCCAACAAGAAAGTCTTTTTGAAGTATGATATTACTCCTGATTTTTAATATAGTAATTTCTCCTCACTATAGTTTGTGCCTAAAGTATTTGGCTTTACACTTTAGTACTAGCTATGTAAAAATTCTGACTACCAGTAAGTATCATATTAATTGCAAACTAAGTTCTAGAATAAGCAAAATCTAGCTTATTGTGGAGATTTTTTCTGGAATATTTCATGAATATGGTCACTTAAGCACACAATATAGATTCAAACACAATCTTCACAATTTCTAAATCTAACAAAATATGAAAAAAAATCATTGAAAACTTTGCACATACCAGAGCAAATACTGAAGTGTTTGGAAATCCCTGGCTGTTTAGCATGACTGCCATTATGTAGACCCCTCTACAGCACTTGGTTATCAGCTGCTTAGATAGTCTCACACCAAGTTTCAATGACTGTTTCTTACACATTTATGCTGCTGAGCATAGTGTTCAGAAAAAAAGATAAATAATAACAGAGATGCATTGACAACTCAGATTAACAAATGTCCAGGGCTGTATATTATAAAGAATACTGTGATTATGTTCATTGCCACTTAACTTTTGACTTTTAATCACATTTCCTCATACTTTGAGATATGTTTACAGTAATACAATATGAGCTGTAGTGTTTGAAAGTGCCATACTTAGATTATGGTACATTAGCACACGACATGGGAGATTATCATATAGATAACAGAGACAATATAGAGAGAAGGTAGCAAAACTAGGCCTTAGCCACTGCCAATTATGGGTTTAGCATATTATAAGGAAGCATGTGTGGATGCTATGGGATCCATATCCTGAAAATCTAGTGAAAGAATGTAAGAGGCAACATGTTTAAAGACCCTGTTAGTCATCTTGGAGGAGAGACTTATCAATCAGTGTATGGAAGTGTATTAAATGCCAAGGAGCAAAGGGAGTCTATATTGAAAGTAAAAATGGGAGCAATCTCTGTTCTCTCACCTACTAGAGGCAAATCGTTTAACCTCTCTATTTACTTTCTCACCTACAAAATGTGATGATAATAATAATACTCACCTCAGGGATAAGAAAGTCAGGATGTGAAATCACATAGGACACCACTGAAACTCACAAGGAATATAGAAGATGCAAATAAGAAAAGCCTATAGATGTGCCTGCTGCACAATATGTACTCAATAAATGTTTGCTGGGGCTGGGGATATGGCCTAGTGGCAAGAGTGTTGGCCTCTTATACGTGAAGCCCTGGGTTCGATTCCCCAGCACCACATATATAGAAAATGGCCAGAAGGGGCGCTGTGTCTCAAGTGGCAGAGTGCTAGCCTTGAGCAAAAAGAAGCCAGGGACAGTGCTCAGACCCTGAGTCCAAGGCCCAGGACTGGCAAATAAATAAAAATTAAAAAAATAAATGTTTGCTACTTATAGCATGATGCCATTAATCATAAATATTAGTCTGTTTTGATTACAAAGTCACAAAATTGATCTTCTGTTTATCAAGTGGCTTATCACATTGATTTTGAACAGGATATGTGGTCTAAGAAAATAAAGATTCAGGGCCAAGAGCCAGAGGCACATATCTGAGATCCAAGCTATTCAGGAGACAGAGATCTGGAGGATTTCACTTTAGGGCCAGCCAGGGCTGAAAGTTAGTAAGATTCTTACCTCAATCTAGGCCTAGGGGTACACTTCTATAATCCTAGCTACTAGGAAGCATGGATTGAAAGCTTGTAGTCCGAGGCTGTCCTTAGGCAAGAAAACATGAGATCCTAGACCCCAAATAACTAAAGCAGACACAGAGAATCAGATCAACATACAGTCTGACATGTAGCTGAAGTGCCTTTTGTTGCAACTCCAAGAATGGCTTATTCCTGCAAAGATATTCTTTCCTCAAAAAAAGTTAACACTGCCTTTTGTTCTATTAGTACTATTTAAATAATTTATTTTGTTGTATCATCCATTATATTCACCATGTGGCAATGATTTGACAAGCATGGCAGTATGAACATCTACCAGGCACCCCCTGGGCTGCAAAGAGCCCTCGGAAAGGTCATGGAGTCCACTGGAGGCTTGCTGAACAGTGAGGAGACCTCTGCTGAAATTTCTGCTAGAAATCCCTGCTGGGTAGCTATGCTTCTCATGGCCTTATTAGTTTAAATTTTAATCATTTTGACCATTCATTGCTTTGACAAGAAGCTCCCGTTAGAAAAGAGACAATTTTTCCCCTTTTGCTCCAAGCTATAATATTTATTTCATAATGCTATAATTTGAAACCAAATACCAGGGCAATAAGGCAATAGTTGAGTAAAAGCTGCTACCTAAAGGAAAAGGCTGAATGTGCATCAAACTTTTGATCAAACTTAGTACTGAATAGCAAAAATTGGCTCAAGGGACCAAGGACATGTCATGATCCAAAGGGCCAAGCTGTGGTCCTCTTTCCATGTACAGCAATACCTAGCATTCTTCACACCCTCTAAGCAACTACTGTAATATCCGTCTGAGTCTGCATATATCATTCTCATTTGAGTTTTTAAAAACATTTGTTTGTTTGTTTATCTGTGTCAATCCTGGGACTTGCATGCAGTCTTTGAGCTTTTATGCTCAAGGTTAGGGCTCTACCACCTGACCATAACTCCACTTATGGCCTGTTTTGGTAGTTAATTGAAGATAAGAGTCTCATGGACTTTTCTGCCCAGGCTGGCTTTGAACTGTGACCCTCAGTGCTCAGCCTCATGGGTAGCTAAGATTACAGGTATGCACCACCAGTGCCTGCCTTGAGTTTGGTTTTAGTTTAAAAATAATATGGCTATATACCTATCTAGGAATTTATGTTATCTTGGCCCTATCTAGAGGAATAAAATATCCTGCAAAGGACTCTCAGATTAGGACTGGATGCCACTCCTAACTCAAAATATATGGTGCCCTGACTTTGAAGACCAAATGGAATGAGTCATCTCACTGTACACATACCCAAAGTTGACAGGCAACTAACATTCTATATATGCTCCAGAAAATCCTTAGAAGTCAACGATGTCCTTTTGTGGCATGTCCAAGTCATGACGTTGTCATTTGAGAGCATTTTATAAACCTGTCAAAATATGCATATGCTTAGAGGATAGTATTAATAAGAAATAATAATAAAATTGACAGGATCTCTTAGCTTTCCAAGCAGTATTTAGCAAAATTCTGTTCGTTCTCTTATGGTAACTAGATTGGCATGTATAAGGGCCTAACCAAACAAGAAACAGGGCATGCTAATTGAAAGAATTATTGTAATTGAAGTTTGAGTGCAAAATTACATCCTTCATAATTTTACACTTAAGTGAAGTGCCTTTCTGTCCACGCTTGGAAAGACATAGAATTTTCATGTCTGACTCATCAAATACCAATAACCCAGCCATGCAGGAACAAAGAAGGCTGGATGACTTCAAAAGCTTTTTGTTTTTGTAGTAAAACATGAGTCTGTAGGAAATGCATTGTTACTTCATTATGTGGTCATCCAGGTGTGGAATAATTGATTAACACCTTCAAAGTATTGTTGGGGACAACAAAACACCCAAAAGAAACATCTGAATTCAAAAATATTAAGCATCTATGTTTCAGACTTAAAATACTATAATATAAAATATCTCAAAATAAACAATAGCTTAGAGAATCCAAATTCAAGAGGATGGAAGTCATTATGTGATCTGCATTTGTGACTCACATAATAAAGAGGATTAGATGCAAAGATGAAGAAGGGGAGGAGACACTTAACCATCTTAACACTTCTTTCTTTGAAAGCCACGAGTCATGCAATTGAGAGAAAACCTCTTCAAATGTCAGTCCTAATACAATACAGGAAATAACTCATATAATATGCAAATGAGAATGGGAGTCTCATGATTCTCAATTGACAGATGTATGAGTAAAAGACCATGGCACTGGATAGCTCCTCTTTCCTTTGTTTCTCCATAACAGGAAATTCTGTTCTGAGCAACTATGCGTTCTCAAATGGCTTCTTGCAATTCAAGCTACAAAAGTAGTATGGGTATCAAGAATGAACCAAAGATCTGCAGTTTCTCTGTGTCAAACTAGTATTGATGGCAGTATCCTTCAGAGTTGACTTCTTAGCTGCCTACATGAGGTTTCCCCAGGCCTCTACAAAACCTGATGGTTCAGACTCCCTGAAAATGGGCTCTAGCCTCTCTCAATATTCCTTTCAACTGATTACCCTGTACAGGAAATCCTTAAAAATATTAATAAAGAAACTACACTGGAAACTTAGACTCAATTTAGCAATTCATGCAATTTGCTAGTTCACTCTCTGGCCAAACAACTGCAACCACTTGGAGGACATTTAAGTGTACAACAGACATCCTCAGGGAGACTAACTTGGTTAGTCTGAGTGAAGGCCCAGGTAGCAGTAATTTCTTGACATTATTCAAGTTATTCTGATCTAAATGTAGAATGCATCTATGTCATATCCTAATCAGAATTACTTACAATAGTTTAAAAGTGGGTAAAACTGGCCAGGCAACCTATCTCATACTTGTCATCCTAGCTACTCAGTAAGTAGAGACTTGGAGGATAGTTGTTGGAGGACAGCCTGGGCAGAAGCTGGCCAGACCACCTCTCACCATATTAAAGCTGGACTTTGTGTCAACTTAGTTATACAGAAAGTATAATCAGGAGGATCGTAGTCTAAGCCAACCCAGGTATAAATGAAATGTATGACTGTGTCTCAAAGATAACTAAAGATAAAGGGGTTGGCCTGTGACTTGAGTGGTAGATCAATTGCCTGACAAGTGAAAAAATTCAGACCGCTACACTAAAAAACAAAAGTCCTGTATCCACTAATAGATGAATAGATAAACAATATGTGGATTATATATAAAATAAACTATTATTCAACATAAAAAGGAATGACGTTCTGATACATGCTACAACATATGCTCAAGGAAATAAGCTAGATACCAAAGGTCAAAAATTATATTATTTCACTCTTACTAAGTATAGGAACTCAGAATATCAGCACTCACCCAGTATCATTGACTACAAATTTGTATTGTAACAAGATCAGTAGGTATGTTTTGAATGTCTATAAGAATTTGGGAAACTCCTGAACTTATCTTAGGAACCTTCCCTGAGCTACAAATGAGTTCCTAGTTGTATATTTCCCAAAGTGTAATAGAATTTTCAGAACTTGAGGTTAGGAAAAATAGGTCTTTTTTTCCCTCTACTATTTAATAGGATAATTCCATAAACAATGACTTGAATGATATTAAATTTGAAAAGCAATAGGTCATTACCTAATTGCATTCTAAGACAATGATCATGCTCAGTAAAGGATAAAGCATGACAGTACAAAAAGAATTTACTTAGCCAACAGCTATTGTGTGTTAAGACCTTCAAGCATGACCTGTCCACTGCCCCACAGAGAGAGCACCACCTGTACACAATAATTGAAGCTCAGAGGTGAAAGTTGGATTCACAGTTGTTACACAGAGAGAATGGACTTAGACATCTCTGCCTTGCATCACAATTAGTTTTGCTATTTCTTAGGGACAAACCCTGGCTGGCTCTTTATTCCCCTCCTCATCCCACTCTTTACCCACTCTTCACCATCTCTTCTTCTCTCCCAGTGACCTATCCTTCCTGTTGCCTCAGTCACTCTCCCTCTGTCTCTCAGCCTCTACTATCCTCCTGGATGACAGCCTTTTCTCTCATCAACACTTAAGTGCACTGGCAACTCTCTTTCAGAGTTTTGATACGTCCTCTGCAGACAAATCATGAAGTGGGTTATTGGTTAAAATAGAATTTGAAGGTAGTTTTAATTGAAGGTAATTATTTTAATTGAAAGTAAGACATTCTATTGTTGCTTCCCTATTGATTTGTTTTATTTTTTTTTACAAAAATAAAGAAATAACCAATTGAATTGAAGTGTCTTGTTGCAGGGAAGTAGCACTCCCAGGATAAGTGTGTCCTTCTTTGCCCTAAGACAGAAGGGAGTCCAGGCCTGCTCCTCTCCTTTTTCTGTACTTGTCAAATAAAATAATGAATGGAAATATTAATTTGAGAAAATGAATAGTTTTTTATTCATTTAAATATTATGTATCAATATCCATCTTGGCTAAATCTACAACAAATTATACATCTGGTTCACAAAAACACATTTTTCTTTTGAAAGTTTGTTTTTAAAATAGAACAATTTAAAAACTTCCCAAGAAAAAACAATGGTGATATTAACCAAAGCAAAATGTCAAGACCAAAGGAAAAGCAACCTCAGATTTAATGTAGAACAATAATTTATTTTGCTAGAACGGAATTTGAACAGAAAAGAAACAACACCATGATATATAGCCGAGTATGATCAAATAAAGATTACCACAATATCTTATGATAGCCTTGTAAGGCCAAATGGAATAGAATTACTGTAAGGTTGAGCCTCCATGATGTCAAAATAACAAACTGGCTATGATAATTCAAGTCCAACAGTATAGCCAGTGTGCGAGGTACCTCATTTGGATGTCTCCTATAATTCCCGTTGAGAACTGCACCCACTGTGAAGAGTTGGCCTATGGGGACAGCTTTCCTGGACTACCAGAACATCCTCAATTTCAGCTCTTACACTCACCAATCCACCCCAAAATCCTTCCGGACCAGGTAAGATGGCTGATGATTGGTTCTTCCATAGGGCAATCATGACCCACCTATCTCCTTTAGAGGCAAATAGTGGTGCCAGTGAGACACTGAATTGGTAAAAGTCTCTCTTTTTCTGTTCCAAGTTTGAATTGGGGGGTGTAAACCAGGGCTATGGCAGCCAGGGTACAGTGCACAATAGAACAGGTTGTGAACTGTATAAAAGCATCACCTCTCAAGAAATACCATTCACACTGTAGTTGTTAGAATTTTGTATCTTTATTTTTTTTGCATCCCCAATCAATGAGATTAAACAAACATGCCATCCAGCAAAAAGTGTTTATTTATTACATTTTTTATGAAATTACCAGCATTCTCAATAGAAAGGTTATTTTTAGCATGTTACCTATGTAGACACAGCCTATACAGAAAATTTATCAGAGAAGCTATAGCTGGAAAGAGCCTCCTGGGCATATATCATCAATTATATTTTAGTTATAGATAATAGAAATATCTGGAATGCAAGATTAGTAGTAAAATACCCTTTGGATTGCTGTGAATAGAGGTTATTAAATTTTAGTAATCTCACAAATTATGTGTACAAATTTAGCCTAATGGGTAAGGTTAGTGCTACTGGTAAAGAGATTAAAAGTGAGCATGAAATTTGTTTATCTCATTCATTCAATGACTGGCATATAATGCCCACTTTGAGAGAAAAATAAAGGAAGTCTTTAATTAAATCTTTGATAAGAAACTGAAAAATACACATGCACTTCAGATTCTTTATATAATTGTGTCTCGATACTTTCCAAAGCATATTGTTTGTGTGAAATCACATGGAATACTCAGAGCCTAGCATGTGAACTTTAATTTGGTGGTGAGATTTCAGTGTCTATGCTCTAATATTTCTCATAATAACAACCATGCTGCATATTTCTAGAGGGCTTTCCTCGAAAATCAAGATTAGAAGATTCTCTTGTCGATCTCACACTTTGAGAGATGAGTGCCAATATTGTGCACAAGAAAAAGAAATCTTTTTAATACATTCCAAAGAATGCCATTTCTTCCAGCCTTTACTCACCAATACTCTACTGCAAAACAAAATGAGCTCTGCATCTCCTGGCAGGAATGATAGCTTATTTTTTAAATGCCATATGTTGCTATGATTCATGCTGTGTTTTTAATGATTATCGCACATGCAAGCAAAATGTTATATTAGTTTTATATTCATGTAATTCCTGATTATCACAAACACATGCAATGAGAGACAGGAACAATACTAGGTGCCAGAGAAGAATCTCAAAAAGTTACATCCAGTTGAGCTTACATCATTCCAGAAAAAAAGGTGGTATTTCCTGTTCACTTTAATAAGTATTTCATGGTGGTCCAATATGGGGCCTGTACTATGGAGGAAAAATATAGAGACAATATTAATAATTCAGCCGTGTTCTGTATATTTTAGAATAGAAGAGGGTAGTAGTTTTCAATCATGAGCATGCTTTGAAATTACCATGAGGCTTTGTTAAAGTGCAGATGAACTGGACCTCATTTTGTTTGTCTCTGATCTGGTAAGACTGCAGTGAGAGCCAAGAATTTTTTTTTTCCAACAAGTTCCCAGGCAATGCTGGTCCTGGTGGTGGATCACACTTGGAGAAACACTGCAGTGAATTATAGGGATTCAAGAGGAGGCTGAAGAGTTCAAGTACAGAGATCGAACCCTAACCTCACCCTTCACTGGCTGTTCAGTCTTTAACAAGTTATTTAGCACCACTGCCTCCATCTGTCCATCTGTAAAATGAAGCAGTGACAATGCTTCTCATGTTATTGTGAGGAGTAAATGATATAATGCTTATTACACAGTAACCATAGGGTAGAGGTAAACATATAGTAAAGATGCATTATTAATGAGAGTTCCTATTAGTAGTGTTCAAGTACCGATCTCAGATCACTACTGACATGCAAAACATGTTAGTATAGACCCCCAAATTGTCCTTTCTTAGGAAGAATTTTCCTTTACCCTGAGATAATATTCTTTCTAAATTTTGGTGTTGAATCTATCGATCTCTATCTCTATCTCCAACTATCTGTATCTATTGATCACTATGGTTTGGAATTTGAACTTACAAGCCTCATTCTTGCTAGGCAGATGAGCCCCATTATCTAGCCCTTTTGCTTGGGGATGGTCTTAGACTGAGATCCCCCTATCTATGTCTCCCAGGAGCTTAAAGACATATACCATCATACCAAGCTTAGGGGTTCACTAAGTTTTTGTCTCAGCTGTCCTCAAACTGCAATTCTTACCTGCTCTATCTCCAGAATATCTGGATTTATAGCTAGATTTTTAGTTCTATTAAAATCATGGTTATTGAGATTTGTATTTATTTGATAATAAAGCTTTGGCAATACCATAACTGTTACCATCCCCTATTATTATTTAAGATAGAAAGGGAAATAAATAGAAGAGAATTAAAAATTGGGGGCTTCTCAGGAGAACTACCTGAGATCTAGCACTAGGAGACCCACAGACCTTAGAAAGAGACCAGGATCTTCTTTAAGGATGTAAATCAGCTGTGGGAAGTTCAGCCATTATGGGAGGGGGTAAAGCAATCCATATGCAAGAATGGAGCCCAGAAAGCAGCGTGGCTGTATTCAACTCACCTCATGTAGCTGAATGAAAGGCTGGGAGAGCACTGGCTGGCCTACTGGGTCAGTTCCCAGTGTGGCGTCCCTGCTGCCATTGCAACTTTTAGGCAAACTTACCTTAAGAATCTCCCTGAGAATTCAGGTTCTAGACCTCAATCTGGTTACTTGTATGATGATTTTCCTAGTAGAACCTTTTACTAGGAAAACAGACTAAAAATGGACTCTCTTCTGCTACAATGGGAAAGCAGACTATGCCTTCAGCTTAGAGGATGAGCCCAGGATGGCAGTCGAATGTTTCTGTCCTTGCTATACTGACCCCAGGCTCCATATTTAAGGAAAACACAGCTGAGTCCCGTGTCTCCCCAAGATAAAAAGAGAATATTTCTATGGATATTTTGGCATGATTTTTTTTGCTCGAACTCAGGACCTGAGCACTATCCCTGGCTTCTTTTTGCTCAAAGCTAGCATTCTACCTCTTGAGCCACAGCACCATTCCAGCCTTTTCTGTTTATGTGGTATTGAGGAATTGAACCCAGGGCTTTGTGCATGCTAGGCAAGCACTCTACCGTTAAGCTACATTCCCAGCCCTGGCACAATGTTTTGTCTTGTTTGTTTTTTATTGTCTAGAATTAACCACATTAACCACATTCCCTTGTTATAAAAAAACAAACAAACCAACAATTCAGGGGCTGGGAATATGGCCTAATGGCAAAAGTGCTTGCTTCATATACATGAAGCCCTGAGTTCGATTCCCCAGCACCACATATATAGAAAACGACCAGAAGTGGCGTTGTGGCTCAAGTGGCAGAGTGCTAGCCTTGAGCAAAAAGAAGCCAGGGACAGTGCTCAGGCCCTGAGTCCAAGGCCTAGGACTGGCAAAAACAAAACAAAACAAACAAACAAACAAAAAAAACAATTCAGTGCTGGGAATGTGGCTTAACGGTAGAGTGCTTGACTACATCATGCATGAAGCCCTGAGTTCGATTCCTCAGAACCACATAAACAGAAAAAGCTGGAATGGTGCTGTGGCTCAAGATGTAGAATGCTAGCCTTGAGCAAAAAGAAGCAAGGGACAGAGCTCAGGCCCTGAGTCTAAGCCCCAGGACTGGCAAAAAAAAAAAAAAAAAAAAAAAATTCAAAGCAAAGATTTTGAAGAAACAACCTTTTTAAGGACCTTTCAAATCTGTTTGGAGGGAAGGTTCAGGAATCAGGAAATTAGGGTGATGGTAAGAGTCAGGAGAGGAGCTAAAGTTAAGGGTATCTCTGGGTCCTCTAATACATCATGACCAGCCAGGTGCTTTCAGTGTTCTCAGTCTAAGCACAAGAAAGGGTAACCTGAATAATTCCTAGAAGAAAACTGGTTTTCAAGACGGGCAGGCTTTTCAATAACTGAAGGTCACTGTAAACGCGGCCTTAGCTTGAGTTTCTCCAAAAGTCAGTCGTGATGGAGGATCTATATCCATGTTTATTTGGAAGATGACCCAGGCAAGCCCAGTGACAACGTGGAGAAGTGAGATGATAAAAAAACCAAAAACAGAGCATTACTGCAATGGAACCTAGAGGGTCAGTCCATTGAGCAACTGTGTGGAACCCAGCTCACTTGGTGTCTGAGTTTTCATCCAGCACAGGCCAGTGAAGAGGCACTTCACACACCCACAGAAGCTGACAGACAACCCCAGTAGTCAGGCGGTTTACCAATTGTCGGGTTTGGACTAGGGCCACACCTCCCCACAGCTGCTCCCTGCTAATGACTGAGTGGGTTGTGACTCTAAGGTAGAGGTGAGCCAGAAGATGTGGACTTACTTTTCTGAAACTTTTGGCTAATGGAGGTTCTGATAGCCTTGCTGCCAAGCCCTACCACAGTGTATGATCCACCCATTCAAGCTTTCTTGTCTACTTCCCTGAGGTATATTGTGCCCTGAGGGCCCTCTCAGCCTTCCTAAGCATTTATTTTCATATGGTAATTGCCCTTTGTGTCCATTCATACCTTCTTAGACTTTGATTTTCATAGGGCCTAGACAAACGCATCTACTACTAACTGTCTCTTTAAGAGAGTTCTCCCTCTTAACTCCCCTATACTCTATAGTTTGACCCATAAATTGGCATCACCAGCCCCTTGCACCAGCAGAAATCCTCAGACAGAGAGATGCAGGGAGCTCTTATGAGGGGCAATTGGCTCTTGGTGAGCCCATAAGCAGAGCAACCACAGTGACAATATCTAGGCCTGGGATCATGGTTGCTACTTTGCTCTAGTATGCTAATAGATTGTACTCTATGAAATAATGGGGCAAAAGAGAGGTGTTACAGCAATCAGATTCTCAGGCTCTATTAAAGCACAAAAATGACTAGGAGGACTTTGCTTTCTCCTTCCCAATGGTCTGAATAAATGAATGATTGGTTTTTCATGCAGCTTTTCTTATCACATCCCAATTTGCTTGGTTGTTATTGACTAAGATACGTCATATTCAGAACGTTTACATCTTTCTGGTAACAAAGAGATGCAGAAAGATTCTTTGAAAAGCACCGCTGAGCAATGGGTCCTACAGTCGGGCATCCAATCCTGTTAGCTCTCTTCCTACTCAGCACCCGGAGGACAAAGCACCATATGTATAATAGGTGAGGTGCTGAGAGTTGTATTCCTTGTGTGGTCATAAAGAGGATCCAAATGAGATAATTACATGAAAACACTGCTGTAAACCGCAGAGGCCAAGGAGGAGTGACTCTGAGCTCTTTACAACTCATTACTACCTTGGTTCAGCAGTACCAAGGGTCAATGCAAATCTCAGAAGCAGGACACCTACAAACAGAAAATGCAAGCATCCAAGTCTTTGCTTAGCATATAATTCAATATGTCTTCTAAGTGTGTGCCTCTCTGTTAGCTTCCTTTAAATACAGCCTAAAACCTTTATGGTGTGCAGACAATAAGAGAAATTTTTAGCTTTTGAGAAAGCATTCTATTCCATATGTTAGATAATGTACCAGTTGTTGTGATTCTAGCAACCCTGAATGTTCTACATATATTGGTAATTTAATAAAGTCAGTCTTCTGCCTTTGGGACATTATAGTGCAATTCCATGTGTACACTAAAAATATAGCTGATCTATTCCACAGCCTAACATAGCTACAAATGTAGAGAAATTATTGGCACTGCATGATAAAAATGAAGAAATGTGCAACCTTAAGAAAAATCGAGAATCTAATTTAAAAGAATGGGAACGGCAGAGATAGAATCAGGACAGTGACTGATCCAGCACCATGCACTAATATATCTTTTATACTTTCTCTTCTTAACTGAATAATAGAGGTAGGTCAGAATTTGCATTGGTGTGAATCACTCAGATGAAGAGATAGGAAGGAGACACATATATTATCTGGTCAATTTGAACAGATACAGTTCAATTGCTCACTGGTTCATCTGTCTTTCCTGAGCCCGATTTGAACAAAGGTGACCCTCAAAATTCATTACAAGATCTTTTTATTTGAAAAATATTTTATTTTTTGTATTTTCATAAGACAGAATCTCAAAGATTAATGTCTAAAATAAACTCAGCTGTTGAAGAACTTTTTTTAAAGATACAATCAGGAAAGTAATTCAACATGTCCCCGATGTTCTTAACTCCAGTGATGAAATTCTAATCTGCAACCAACTTGGAAAAGAGCAACAATAATGCTCCTGGATTTTCATACCTCCTTTATATATGTCTTTCAGCTAACAATTTTAGCTTCAATTTCATCAAAGGCAAATTAAATTAATCTTCACTAGAATTCAGTAGGCATTGTCCTTCTCCCACAGTTATCCCAAGTTGGCACAAATTACAATATTAAAGATATCACATGCCTACTAAAACAATATACTTAAGGGAGAATAAAATATTGGAATGGGGTGCTATACTTAACTAAGGTTGGGTGAGGGATAGTCCTGGCTGTAGTATTCATTTGGTAAGCAGCCTTTTAGCCTCAGCTTTAAAACGAGGGCTTTAATTACCTTTGAGCTTGCAAATTATATATTCATATATATTTCCTTTCCTTCTCTCTGCACTGTCTTACTCATCTCATCACACACACGCTTTTTGTTGTTTCATCTCATGCACATCTGATACACAGTGGGGACTCAACAAGTACTTGGTGACTAAAAGAATTATCATTTGCACATAAATAAACATTTTCTCTGTTCACTGAAGATGAATTTACTAGAACCTACAGGAACCTAATATTCCTGGAATAATCTAGGAACTCTAGTGAAAATCTGAAGTAAAGACATGCCTGAGTGACTGGTTATTGAATCCTTTCTTCGAATACAGGATAAATTTAAGAGACAGATGTTAAAAAATAACGACAATAATTTAATTCTTCCATTTTTTCTGGGGCACAAATGCTTTCTACTGAGTGTAAATTCAAAATAGTTCAAAATTTAATGAACTCATTCCATTGAATTTATCAAATACTTAGAAATATTAAAATGTGCCCTAAAAAGGAACCAGTTAGCTGTTATGTCTTGAATGTTTAATTAGACATCTTGTTGCAATATCAGAATGTTGTGCTAAAGCCACCATGTGCTCTTTTGGAATAATAAAGTGATAATAGAATTGAGCACCCTGGAGGAATTTCAAATTTTTATAAATGTCTATAGAAAATGACAACCTAGTCTCACAAAATGAAACTGAGCCTTAATATAATGTACATTCTAAACTAAAAAATAAGGTAGACTGGCTATAGGTTAAGTTAAAACATGTGGGCATATTTGGAGTCCTTACAGCATTATGTGATTTTTGTCTCAGAACATGTATGAGAAATCCTCAAGAATATGTTTAAAAAAATGATACTGGAGCCATCTTACCTAAAGCCAAGGCATCAAGCAGTCTAGGTGATACTGTTATGTTAGATACATTGAAATATACATTTAACAAGGCACATAGAGCTTTAGAAACCAAAGAATGCATCTTAATGCAAACTATAAATGTCAGTTAATAATATTTCAGTATTGGCTCATCAATTATAACAAATGTACCATACCAATACAAGATGTTAATGATAGAGGAAACTGAATGAGGAAGAAGGCGTATATCAGAATTCTGTACTATGTAGTTAACTTTCTGTAATCTAGAACTACTCTAAAAGCAATCTATTAAATTTTAAGATACTATTAGCTGGGCACAAGTAGCTCTTGTCTGCAATCCTAGCTGCTCAGGAAGCTGAGAGCAAGACATATCTCTGTGACTACACATCCAAATTAACACTAAAAAGAAGGGCTGAAGGTGTGGCTCAAGTTGTAGAGTGCCAGCCAAGTGAGTACAAGGCACAGAGTTAAAACCCAAGTACCATACCCCTCAAGTGTGTGTGTGCATGTGCTCACACATGCCCATAATTCTTGACAATGTGGTTTTTATTGGTATTGGGGTTTTGAACTCAGGACCTTGTACTTGTTAGATAGATGCTCTACCACTTGAGTCCTACCTTTAGCCACTAGTTATTTTTGAGTAGTATTGGTGTTTTTGCCCCAAACTCACATAGAGGGGATGACAGAGGAATCCCAATATGCTTGACTTAATGACTGAGATTGAAATTTTGTTGATTATTTTTTGCTAGGTTGACTTCAGACTGTGATTTTTAAAGTGCTCTTCTGATTTTGTACTTTGCTCTGCTAAATCCTCCATAACTCAGTTATGACATTATCTTAAAATGCCCTTATTAAGTCCCTCTCTTAGGGAATGATACTTGGGTAGTTAAACAACAAGCAAAAGAGTTATCATAATAAACCAATATTTCAGAGTGTACAAGATCTGAAAGAAACTCAGGATATGATCACGGTCAGCCTGTCTTCTGAGATAAGGAAACCAAATCTCAAATATATGTCCTCTGTAACAGGAAAAACCCTATAGAAAAACATTAACCTCTGGTCAGATTACAGGGATATTTGAACTATTTCCCTGGCAACAGATTAATATTTAACTTGTGAACACTCTGAAGGTAATACCCTTTCCCTCTTTTAATTGCAAGAAAGCTCAGCACTAGAGTTGTAGCCCATTTCCAACAAGATGGAGTAAATTTTACTTACTAGTCTTGCCTCCTTGCCCATCAGTGCATTTTTTTAACTTACTGCTTCTTGCTGTACTGGATAGAAACAGATTACTTTAGTTAAACAATCCCTCAAACTTTTTGCCTCTTCTTGCAAGAGCCACTAAATTGTAGATGTAAGAGTTCAGATCTTGTCATCTAACTTTTCACCACACATGGTAACTATCCCTCTTACAGGTTTTAGCAGAAATATGTGAAACTGAGCCAGGCCAGTGGCTCATTCCTTAATCCTAGCTGAGGATTGAGGTTCAAAGCCAGCTGTGAGACTCTTATCTCCAATTAACCACAAAAAAGTCAGAAGTAGAGCTGTAATTCGAGTGGTAGAGCAACAGCCTTGAGCAAATACCTGAGGGATAGCACCTAGGCCTTGAGTTCAAGACCCAGTACTGGCAGTAGAAAGGAAAAAGGGAAGGGAAGGGAAGGGAAGGGAAAGGAAGGGAAGGAAAGGGAAGGGGATTTTGAGATACTATTTTAGAATAATGTAGTGTGTCCTAAATGACCAGGACAGAGGTCCATGTAGTCCTTCAATAAATGTAATCTTACACAGAGTAAGATAAGAATGAGATCACTTAGGGAATATACATTCCTTTTGAAATTAAACATGTGCATACATTCTCTCAAGTGGTATGCAAGAAGATCTGTAGCACATAGTAGGAAAATGCTGTAGTGTTTATTTTTTAATATAATTATGTAGTTATTATTAAGGTGTTGTACAGAGGAGTTGCCATTTTATAAGTTAGGTTAGAACTATATTTCTTTGTTGGACAATATCACCCCTTCCTTCACTTTCCCTAGTTTTTCCCTCCCTTGTGGGTAGTTTTACCCACAAGTTGCATATTTCATTTTCCACATAGTATATACTGAATACCATGACTGCATTTGTTCACCCTCTCTAACTCCCTTTCTGTGCCCCCCTTGGCTCCTCCTAAAAAGACAAAAAAAGCAAACAGCAATACCATCAACAACAAAAATAAACAAAACATGATTCCATTTCCTGTCATATGTTTTGATAAATAGTATTTTAGATGTTCAGAGGAGTTACACCTCTGAGTTCCTCCCCTAGGAGTATTATCCTCCTATAGCCTGACCATTTGTGTGTGAATGCCTAGATCTTGAGTAAGTTATTATGACTATTTGTATTTTAGATCTAACTTTCACATACAAGAGAAAATATGCACTGTTTGTCTTTCTGAGCTTGGCTTACACGATTTGTTCTAGACCCATATACAAATGACATGGTATTATTCTTTCTAATGAGTGAGTAAAATTCCATTGTGTATATTTACTACATTTTTTTATTTTTTTTTTTGGCCAGTCCTGGGGCTTGGACTCAGGGCCTGAGCACTGTCCCTGGCTTCTTTTTGCTCAAGGCTAGCACTCTGCCACTTGAGCCACAGCGCCACTTCTGGCCATTTTCTGTATATGTGGTGCTGGGGAATTGAACCCAGGGCCTCGTGTATATGAGGCAGGCACTCTTGCCACTAGGCCATATCCCCAGCCCCCTTTACTACATTTTTTGATCCACTCATTTATTATAGGTATTATA
The DNA here is from genome assembly GCF_023159225.1 of Perognathus longimembris pacificus. NCBI lineage: Eukaryota > Metazoa > Chordata > Mammalia > Rodentia > Heteromyidae > Perognathus > Perognathus longimembris. Next base: position 26,621,736 of record NC_063164.1, on the reverse strand, counting down.
GGACATCTGGGCAGTTTCCATAGTCTGGCTGTTTTTAATGGGCAGCAATGAACATGGGTGTGCAAGTATATTTATCATATCCTGACTTGTAATGTTCATGGCAGAGTCTAAGACTGTTACAGCTGGGTCATAGGGAAATTGTATGTTTATTTTTTTGAGAAACCTCCAACTGCATTCCAGAGTGGTTGTTCTAGTTTACATCCCCAACAACAGTGCAATAGGGGTCTTCCCCTCCACCTCTTCCAGAATCTGTTGTTCAAATTTTCAATGCTGTCCAATCTAACTGCGTTGAGATGGAATCTCAGAATTGTTTTGATTTGCATTTCTTTTATGGCCAGGGATGTTGAACATTTCTTCATGTGTTTATTTGCCATTCTTATGTCTTGTTCTGAGAAGTCTTTGCTTAGCATCTTTGCCTACTTATTGATAAATTTATTAATTTTGAGAGCACTAATTTTGAGAGCTCCTTGTATATTTTGAGTATTAGGCCTTTGTCACATGTATTGCTGGTAAAGATCTTCTCCCAGTCTGTTGTCTGTCTTTCTAGTTTATGAACAGCAAAGTTGCTGTTCAGAAACTTTTGCTTTTGATATAATCCAATTTGTTATGTCTCCTACTTGTTGCCTTAAGACTTTTCCAAGAGTTCCTGCCTATGCCTATAAATTCTAATGTTTCTCTAATACATCATGCAATCATTTCAAGATTCCAGGCCCAATGTTGAAGTCTTTGATCCACTTTCAACGGATATTGGTGCATGGTAATGAACAAGAATCCAATTTTAGTTTTCTATGTATAGATGTGCAGTTTTCCCAACACCAAATATTAAAGAGGCTGTCTTTTTTCTACCTTACATTTTTGCTCACTTTTCAAATTTCAGGTAACTGTAAGTATATGGTTTCATTTCAATCTATTCCACTAAAGAAGCTCAGGGACAGTGCACAGGCCCTGAGTTCAAGCCCCAGGACTGACAAAAGCAAAAACAAAAACAAAAAAAGGAGTCCTCAGTCTATTCCACTGATCTTTGGACATGTCTTTGTGCCAATACTAAGCTGTTTGTGTTATTATAGCTCTGAAGGAGACCTGATGTCTGAGCTTGTGTTACCACATGCATTGATTTTTTTTTTTTTGCTTAGAATTGTGGCTATTTGAGGTCTTTAGCTGTTCCATGTGAAATTTTGGATCATTTTCTCCATCCTAGTGAAGATTGTCATTGAGATTTTGATCGAGATTGCATTAAACTTGTAGATCATCTTTGTCAATATGGCCATTTTCATGATAGTGATTCTACCTAACCATGAATATGAGAAGTCTTCCCTTTTCCTAATGTTGTCTTCAGTTTCCTTCTTCAGATTTTTATAGTTTTCTTTTACTTCCTTAGTTTTATTTCTAAGTATTTTTCTTTTTCTTGTTCTTGTTTTGGTGCCAATCCTGGGGCTTGAACTCAGGGCCTAGGCTCTGTCCCTGAGCCTCTCCCTGCTCAAGGCTAGTGCTCTAACCTTTTGAGTCACAGCACCACTTGTGGCTTTTTCTGTGATTCATGTGGTATTGAGGAATCAAACCCAGGGCTTTCTGCATGCCAGAGAAGCGCTCTACTACTAAGGCACATTCCCAGTTCCCTAAGTATTTTTTAAGGCTATTGCAAATGCAATTATTTTCGTGATTTCCCTCTCTGAGTGTGCAGTGTTGGTATACAGAAAGGTTACTGTTTTTTGCGCACTGATTTTTGTATCCAGATACTTTGCCAAAGTTACTGATCAACTTTAGGAGCTTGGAGGTGGAGTCTCTCAGGTTCTTTAGAAATAAGATCATGTTTTTGCAAATAGGGAAAATTTGACTTCTTCTTCCCTCTATGTGGATCCCTTTTATGCATTTTTCTTGCCTTATTGCTTTGGCTAGGAGTTCCAGAACTATATTGCTAAGGAGTTGAGAAAATGGACATTCTTGTCTTGTTTCTGCTTTTAGAGGAAATGGTTTTAGTTTTTTACCATTTGGTATGATGTTGGCTGTTGGTCTATCATATATAGCCTTTGTTACATTGAGGTATGTTCCCTCTATTCCTAGCTTCTCCAGAGCTTTTAACATGTATGAGTGTTGGTTTTGTTAAAAAGCTTTTTTTCCCCATCTATTAAGATGATCAGGTGGTTCTTGTATTTGTCTCTGTTAATGTGGTATGTTATGTTATTGATTTACATATATTAAACCTGCCTTGCATCTCTGGGATAAAACCCACTTGATAATAGTACATACTTTTTTTTCATTATTTGTTGAATTTTATTGGCAAGTATTTGACTAAGGGCTTTGCTTTTATGTTCCTCAGAGACACTGATCTATAGTTCTAGTTTTTCAATGGATCCCTATCTGATTGGGGGAATGAATATAATACTGGCTTCATAAATTCCATTGGAAAGGCTTGAGACGTACTGGTGTTTGTTCGTCTTTAAAGAATGCATCTGTGAATCCATCAACACCTGACCTTTTCCGTCTCGTAAGATTCTTTATTACTTCCTAGATCTCATTGTGTGTTATGGGTCTGTTTTAGTAGTTTATACCTTTTCCGTTCAGCTTAGGCGTCTTGTATGTCTCTAGAAATTTAATCATTTCTACCAGATTTTTCATCTTATTTGGGTATGTTTTTCAAGAATTTCCTCTTACTTTCTTGGATTGCATGATTATTTGTTGTGATGTTATCTTAGTCATCTCTAATTTTGTTGCTTTGAGTCTCTTCTCTCCTTTTTTCATCAACTTAGCTAGGAGTTTGTCAATTTTATTAATTTTTTCAAAGAAACAACTTCTTGTCTCATTGATTCTCTATATAGTATTTTCAGTCTGCAGTTAATTGATTTCTACACTAGTCTTTACCATCTTGCATTTTGGGGTTCAGTTGCTTCCTCTTTTTTGGGAAGCTTTAGTTGTATCATGGGGTTATTTATTTGCTGTGTTTTCTTTATGTACACCTTTAAAACTATGAATTTCCTCTCACCTTGGCCTTTGCTGTATACTCAAGGCTCTAGCATGATGTATTTTCATTTTTATTGAATTGTAGAAACTTTCTAGTTTCTTTGTTTCTTCAGTGTAACCCACCAACAGTATTTTGTTCAGTCTCTTTGTGTTTGAATATTTTCTTTAGTATCTTTTACTGTTGAGATCCAGTTTACTTCCACTAGATCAGATAAGATGCAGAGAGATATCTCAATCCTTTTATATTTTCTTGGGCTTGTTGAATATTCTAGGATATGACATACTTTGCAGAAGGTTCTATGGGCTGCTGTTGAAAAGAATATGAATTGTGTGATTGTTGGGTGAAATATTCTGTAGATGTTTATTATGTGCATTTGGGTTGTGGTGTCATTTAATTCAGAGGCTTCTTTGTTGATATGTTGTTTGTTTGACTTGTCCTTTGGTGAGAATGGAATGTTAAAGTCCTCTTCCATTATTATGCTTAAGGTCTATCCGTTTTTGAAAGTCTAAGAATGTTTGTTTAATGTGTTTAGGTGATCCAAGTTTTGGTGCATATATATTGACCAGTGTAATTTCCCTTTTGTGGATCATTCCCTTTATATAAATTTATATATTTTTATATCTTCTTACTGATTTTAATGTGATGTCTACTTTATCAGATAACAGTATGGCTACTCCTTCCTTCTTTCTGGGTGTATTTACTTGAAAGATCTTTTTCCATCCCTTCACTCACAATTTTTGTTTATCTTTGATTATGGGATGTGGTTCATGAAGACAGCAAATGGTTGAATCTTTTTTTTTTTTTTTGATCCAGTCTGCTACTCTAAATATTTGATAGGGGATTTGAGCTTATTGGTGTCTAATGTTAATAGGGAGAGATATACCATGTTTCTTGCCATTTTCTTGTTTTTCCTGTAGTTTGTGTCCTTCCTCTTCTTGTTTTACTAAACTAATCTTCTAGGTTTTTTATTCATTTCTTTGCTTCTTTGTTTTCTTTAGATAGTATGCTTCCCTTTAGTATCCCTCATAGTGCTGATTTAGTGATTATGAATTCCTTTAGTTTTTTAAATCATTAATATTGCGGAAGGTTTTAGTTTGTCCACAGATTGTGAATGATAGATTTGCCTGGCGGCAATGGTTGTTGTGCTGAGCTTGAACGATACCACTCCAGGCTCTCCTTGTATTCAGAGTTTGTATGGAGAAATCTGTAGTTATTCTAATCTTCTTTTCATTGTAATAATGTTCTCTTTTTTATTTTGTTCCCTTTTTTATTTTAAATGAGTTCTCTGTTGTTTAAGTCTAGAGTTTTCACAACAATGTGTTTACCAATGTTTGTTTTCTGGTCTTGTCTGCTAGTCCTGTATGCCTCTGTCAGATGATTAGATAATCTATCTTGAAATTCAGGACATTTTCTATTATTATTTTGTTGAAGTATTCTCCAAGATGTTAATTTTGAATTCTTTGCCCTCATCTATCCCAATTTTATTCTACTGCCTATGTTTTCAACTGTGCTTTGCAATAGGGAAATGGAGCTCTCCACACTTCCAATCTCTTGATGTTATTTCTCATGTCCTTTGTTGAAGTTTTTGTGGTGTCTATCACCTTTGTTAATAACATCTTTCTCTTCCTTCGTTGAAGTATTATGTCTTCTTGGTGACACTGTCTTGGATGTACTGCATTTTTGTCATCATTTCCTCCTTGTATTCTTCTTGCTGTTCTTGGATCAGCTCCATTATTTCAACAACCAATTCTCTCATCATTGTTTTAATGATTCTTTTGTTTTTCCTCTTTTCTTCTTTATTCTCACTAAAACCTCCCCTGAGTTGTTGTTAGTTTTTTAGAGTAGCACATTATTTTGATTGTTCATGAATTTTGTGATCTTTCACTGTGATTTATGTATCTGGGTTCAGGGTTTGCAGAGGCCATTCAGTTTAGTTGTAATGATATGAAGTTTATTGGGTCCCTGCTGGGCTCTATGCCCAGTTGTGTCCCATGCAGAGAGGCATGGCAGGTGCTGTGCTTGGTTGTATCTAGCATAGTGAGTTGTGGACAGTTCACTGAGTCCCTGGTGGTTGCTGTGTCCCACAGTGACCTGGGCATAGGCAATTCTGTGCCAGGTTAGGGAGGGTTGGACAGTTTATTGCATCCTAGTGTGCCTGGTGGTGTTCTACACAGGGAGGAGCAGGCAGTTTAATGTGTCCCTTTCATGTGCTGTTCCTGCTGGTATTTCCTGCCTAGTGGTTATGGTGGGTTTTGGGGGCCGGGTAGGCCATTTCCTTGGGGAGCCATGCCAGGAGAGGCATAGGTGGATAATTGGGGTCCAGTTGGAAATCCTTCTTAGTGATGTGTGAGTGGTGGGGTACCAGAGGCTATTGGGGATTATCTTGGATGCTGTCCCTGGCATCTAGTATCTGCCATGCTGATAGGGTTATGAGGGGGGAGGCTTTGAGCTGGACACTCACAAATCCCTCCAAATCCTGTAGCAACCTCTCAATGCTCTGTTCCCAAGTATAGTGGCAATAGTGTGTGCTGCTGTAACTTTGTTTTCCAATTCAAAGAATTCAGCTTCTGGATCAAAGATATGTGGCTGTTGTCTGCTAGTGAGGCTGAGTTGCCTAAAGGTAGCAAGGAGGAAAAAGGAAAAAAAAAAACAAGCTGTAGTTTTTATTTTGATGAATTTTTAATATAAGTTCTGTGCGGCAGTCTAATTTGAAGATGACCATTGCAGTGCCATTTGCTCAGGACATCAGCTTCCAGGATGACGGAAGGATCCATGAAGATGTCTGAATGAATGGTAGGAGTTCCACAATGCATTCCTCCTCCTCAGCCTTCTTTTAGCTTCTGTGTGTTCTTCCTAATCACCAGTTCTTAGAATAAAAGAACATACTTCTAATACCTCTAACATACAAATATTCTTTAACAAGGAAGTACCCAATAGCAAAAGGGCCAAAAATATGAATAGGCAATTCACAGAAGAGTAAAAATCCAAATGGTAACAGACATGAAAAGCAGGTATAAATTACACATAATTCAGACACGCAAACTAAAGTCACAGTGAAATACTTGGGAGGCAGATATCTGGAAGGTTGAAGTTTATGGCAAGGTAGCTAGGGTAAAAATTTAATGAGACCACATCTTCACTAATAAATCTGAGTGCGGTGACAACGACTGGAAAGTTGTAGGTGGAAGACTAGCAATGTAACCCAGCCTGGGCAAAACCTGTGAGACTGTACTTGAAAAAATAACTAAAGACAAAAGGGCTGAGGGTTTAGCTCAAGTGGTAGAATGCTTGCCTACATTCTTGAGGGCCTGAGTTAAAATTTGGGAGAGAAAGAAAGAAAAGAAGGAAAAAAATGTATGGAGGAAAGAAAGGATCAAAGGAAAGGAGGAAGGAAGGAAGGAAGGAAGGAAGGAAGGAAGGAAGGAAGGAAGGAAGGAAGGGAGGGAAGAAAATAAATAAGTTTTGGCTTGACAAAAAAAAAATTTAAATTAAAATTCCTCCTAGGCTCCAGTGGCTCATGTCTGTAATTCTAGGTACTCAGCAAGCTAAAACATGAAGATCGTGGTTGAAAGCCAGCCCAGGCAGGAAAGCCCATGACACCTTCACCCAATTTACTACCAAAAAGCCAGAAGTAGAGCTATGATTCATGTAGTAGAATACTAGCCTTGAACACAAGAGCACAAATACAAAGCCCAATCCCAGCACACACAAAACTCCAGGACCTACACATAATAAGGTAATATATAAAAATAAAAATTATGAATAATATGATTTTATATACCAACCACAAAGGACCTTCTGTGTGCATTTGTGTGTGTGTGTGTGTGTGTGTGTGTGTGTGTAGTAGCCATGTATTTAGATGCACATGTGTATGAAAATATACATGGAAAGATATGCATACGGACTGATACCACAGGACATCTTTAAGGAAAGTAGGTCCTATATAGATAGATTAGCCAAGAGGAATGGTATGAGCACATTTTTGAATTTGTGAATACTTTTATGTAAAGAAAGTAAGTATAAACTAAAATTTTCAACAAATTCAATGTATATGCGTTCTGTGGAACCACTGGCATGGTAGTATTGAGTAAGAGCTGATATTTGTTTGTCAACTATCAATGATATCTCTGTGAGTGACCATACTTTGTTTCTGAGCTAGGGTAGCAGGATGACAGACTTTTACTAGTGCATGATGTAAGAAGTACTATGTCCTCTTAAAATCATTAAAATGAACAAAGTATATGAGTAGCCCGGTTGATAAGTGCTACTATCCATCACTAACACCACCACTGGGTGTCAAATAATTCTAGATATTCTTTAAACCATAATAGGTGGCTTACTTTTGAAGACTCAAAATAGGAGTGGGGGGCAATATATCTCTAAACAGGCAGGGGTTAAAATCTTGCCTTTACCACGTAACTAGCTCTGTAATTTCAGGAAGATTATTAACCTACTTGAGCCTGTTTCTTCAGCCACGAAATTGAAAATAAGCACACCTCACTGGATTATAAGGGCTGATGAAATATGTCAATTATCTATGATTGTGGCTGGAATGCAATAGATGTTCACTAAACTGCTGTGTTTTCATTCTACCATAGACGATTGCAGTTTGAACAAAAACCCACCCTCCATGTACCAAGGAAGGTCATGTGTTAGAAGGTAAGATTCTGTCTGTGTATGGTCAAAGTGCCAAGAATGAAGAGTTAAACTAGGATCTTGGTAATCAAGATGGGACATGAGGGAAAAGAAAACAAAGCCAGTCAGAAAAGTACACAATGAATTTACGTACTAGACAGTCTTTTTTGTACACCGAACACCATACATAAGTCTGAAGTGTCTTCTCTAAGTTTCTTACTGAAAAAAAAAATCTCTGAAAGGAAGGAATGTTGAAAAGTCAACCACGTCCTTTAAACACATCAAGGAGTAGCATGCCAAGTAAATATTCTATTATTATTAGCACTTGTTAAAGTACCTAAGAGCTGCTCTAATACCTATGCTACAGGAAACACTTGGTAGAAAGTAAGTTTAGTTTTCTCTTTTTTTTTCCACTTTTTTTCTTTATTGTCAAAGTGTGATACAGAGGGGTTACAGATTCATATGAAAGGCAGTGAGTACATTTCTTGTTCTACTTGTTACCTCCTCCCTCATTTCCCCCCTTCCCCCTCCCCCTACCTTTTCCCCCCAAGAGTTGTGCAGTTGGTTTACACCAAATGGTTTTGTAAGTGTTGCTGTTTGAATGGTTTGTCTTTTTGTTCTTTGTCTCTCAATTTTGGTATTCCCTTTCCCTTCCCCAGTTCTAATACCCATATAAACAGTATCCAGGGTACTTGGATGTGATACAATGGTAGCAAGGGTACAGCCACAGGAAGGGAGTACAAGAGAAACAAAACTAAACAAACCAATCAGTCAAACAAACAGACAAGGAAAAAGAGAAAAAAAAAAGTAGTATGAATTCACATGGCATGTTGAGAATAATTACAACAGTGGTCTAACTCAAGGACTTGGAGAAAATAGACTTACAACTGAGTTTTACTGCCCAAAAGCTCAACATTTGTGTATTGTATTGTTTGTTCTCTTGCCTTCCATCCAGTAGTTTGCATTTTTATTCACCTTTCAATTGTGAACCAACCCTTAGAACAGTCCAGAACACAAAATCAATCCTTATCTGCACTTTGAAGATGGAGAAGCTGAGATGCAATAGCCAAACTTGCTTCATATGCTTAAGCAGTTAGAATCTGGGATCTTGTCAGAGATATGATTTTTTCTCCTGCCATGTTGACTTGGAAGTTATTATAATGTCAAGCATTTTAAAATAATTTTGTGCATTATCCATTCATCTGATAAATGAAAATAAAGACAATAACTCTTCCATGCTATGCAATAGCCAGACTTATGGGCCATTACCTTGCAGTTACAAAAAAAGGACTGTACCACTAGATTTATGAAGGCTTCCTTAAATTTATGAAGATATACCTTTTGTTCCAACCTAGGTGAAAGTGCACTTACTTTCTTCTATGCAAGACAGAGTTTTAAGAGTGTCCCCTCCATCCTTTCCTTTGGGGTTTGACAGAGGCCTTCAAGCTACCCCAGTTTTCATATACTGTCTCTTATTCATTTATGGCTCAGCATTTACTGTGGTAACAGATCATCAGGTACTCATGACAATATTTGGCAGTTCACAGTTCAAGACAGCAATGTGCTATGAGTGATGGAGTTTACAATAGCTACATGGTTATGATTATAAAATTGTGCATGGGCCAAGGGAAGAAAATAACCCAGCAGATTTTATTTCAATGCACCCATTAGAAGATCAGCATGAGACACCATCAGTGGCAGAGGAATTCATCAACCTCACAGGCATCCAAGCAGTGTTAAAAGCTTTAACTTTACTAGAAATATTACAAGTAATAAAAACAGACAAGACCTGAAATGGTCTAATGGGCCTAGCACAAATGTGGCAGAAGATTAACAGCACTAGGTTCTCTGGCATGGAAACTTTCCCCAACATTTAGTAAGCAGTTTCTGGAAATTCATGGCCTTCGGTACAAACATGTGTGTCAGCAAAGATAGGTTTCTGGATGGACAAACTTTCTTTGGTCTACATAGTCACACTACTGTGCTCATATATTAAAAAACTATGTTTGAGTTTTTAGTTCAAAGCATTGTCATTGAATGCCTATCTAAATCATTTTGAACCCATTTATCACTTTTTAAATTTATTGTTAATGAAAATATTTCCTATTTTTATTATTCATACTTGTGTAAAGCAGCATCTATCCCAAGCCTTCCAGAACATTTATTCTTTAATTATTTTTACAACATACTTGAGGTACATAGAAAGATACACAATAATAAATTCCATCTTGCTCACTCACCATCCAATATTAAAATATTTCCGGTGCCTTTGAAGCAGTATATAAACTCTTTCTCCAGTATGATCTATCCCATCCCCTTGGTAATAACCTCTCTGCTGAGTTTTGGGTTTATCATTCCCAGTGCCCATTCCTAAGGTGTAGAAAGTGAAGTAGGAGGGCAGAAACACATTATGTTCTGTGGACTACATGTGGTGTGGATTGCTAAGACAGAGTTGTTAATATTTGCCTGCTTTAAAATTTTATGAAAGCTTTTAAAGGTACAATATTGTACAACATATTTTCCATATTCTCTTCCTCTCTTTCTTTTATGGTAATAGTACTGAAGCTTGAACTCAGGGTCTCATATTCTTCTTTGGCTTTATCTACACAAGGCTGTCACTGTCAGTCAAACCCTTACTTGCAACTTTTTTTTTGGTTCTTGGGAGATAAGAGTTTCATGGACTTTTCTTCCCAGCCTTGCTTCAAATGGTAATCCTCCTAGGTAGCTAGGATTATAGGTATGAGGTGTCATAGCCCAGCTCATGTTTGCTTATTTGACATTGCTTTGTTTTGTTTTTGTTTTTGTTTTTTTGGTTGGTCCTGGGGCTTTCGTATCCATAAATATTCACCAGTGGTTTTTAGTTGAAAATAGAATTAATGTGCTGTTGAACACATTTCTATTGATCAGACATAAGTGTGGACAGGAAAATGTCCTTTTCCTGAAATAAAACTTAACAGGTACAGTGGTATACTAGAGACCAAAGTATGAAGGAAAAGTATTATGTGAGTCACGTATATAGTTGGCTTCTAGTATGTCAACCATTACTTTGTGTAAAAACTGACAATACTATTACAAAGCTAAAAAAAGAACATAGGCTTTTGTGATTAGCAAGGGACAAGTTATCTATAGTGTTTAGCCAGAGATAGCATCATCCTAATTTTAACTCATAATAAATAACTTAAACAAGAGTGGTGCAATTGATACAAAGCTTCATGACCATAAATGATTCTTGTCCAACAAGTTACTCACTCAAAATAAAATGCTTTTTCAATCAATAGATGAAGTGCACATTATCTTTCAATGCCCCGGGGAGAACAAAGAAAAAATCTGAAAGCAAAAATCAGTAACCCATGACATATACACTGATTGCTTCTGCTATACTTCTTTCCCATGCTTCTTCTTTTTAAAGATTTATTCTGTTTTGTGTAGAACAGTTTTTGTTACAAAAGTAATATATGAACATTTGAGTAATGCATGAAAATCACAAAGGAAAAATGGCTTCAATACTAATATTTTTTTGCATATAGCTACTGTTAATGTTTTAGTTTATATGCAGTTTCTTGTTGATGGATGCACATTCATTTTTAACAAACAAGTTCATACCATAGAAACATTTATGATTTTCTTCACAATATCATGTATATGATATATTGTGCATATTTTTACATAATGTAATTCATCTTTATTTTCATCTTTAATGGCTCTATTTAATTACATAATATACATGGACCATGATTTATTCATCACAACTTCATTTTTTGAACATTTGTTTCCAGTTTTTTTATCCTTATAAGCAATATTGTAGTAAGAACTCACACCGATGATCTTTATTTATATCCACAGTGATTCATTCATGTAGTATAATTTTCACTGAGTCAGATGCTACACAGATGTATAATATTTTTCTTATATACTGCCAAATCATTTTCTAAGATACTGCCAAACCACTGCCCAATGAAGTCGTGCCAGTTTTTACTTTAACCATCACAGGTGAAGTATTACTTTTATCAGAAAATAGTATCTGTATACTTCATTAATGACCTAAAGCCTCCACTACTCCTTATATCCATATTATTTGTCAAAGGATCCTTAGTGGGTGCTCTTGACCATGGCCATGTAAATTTCTTCCATCCAAGGGCAATTTGCTGTCATGGTTCATGGCGGATCCTCAGAAGCATTTAGGTGATTGGACTTTTGTTGGTCTTTCTGCAATTGCCTAGGCTAGCCCACTGGTCCCTGAAAGAGGATCAGAGGCAAACACATGTAGTTTGCCTACTGAGTTTCCGGGGAAATTGGTTATGTATTTTAACTAAATAAAAAAGTCACCAAAGATGCTCTCCCTACATATTTCATCATTAATTTTTAAAATAAGAATGTACAGATTCAGATTTTTTTTGTTGTATTTCCTTATTCATTATTAACCTAATATCAGAGTTTTAAAAAAATCAGTTTAGAAAGATTGTGATGTGTCCAGGTTCTCTTCACTATAAACTGGCAGAATCTGAGATCTGTTTTCTCTATTCCATTTTTGTTGTTGTTGTTGTTGGAAACAAGATAATAAATAATTTAGGCTTCACAGGCTATATGTTCTCTTTATGTGACTATTCAACTCTCTACTATAGTACAAAAGCAACTGTGAACCATACATAAATAAATGAATGATACTGTGATCCAATAAAACTTTATTAGCAAAAGTTATCATCATTACCTTACCAGTGGCTGGCATGTCCAATAAAAACTGATGAGATTTGATACTGGCAACCATCAGTATTAATGAGGACACTGAAAATTTGTCACTGTACACACACACACGTGTGCACACACACACACACACATAGGCTGTGTGTATATACGGAGATTTCATAGATTTCAAGGTGACAAAGATTCATCTTGTTCAATTTCATTTGAAAACTACCAGCTACCAGGAAGCAATCATTAAAAAAAAAAAAGAAAAGAAGAAGAAACAACAGCTAGTAATATACCTTCTTGAAAGCAATCACAGGTCAAAAGCTCACTGCTGCAAAGGAGATGATGGTTAGAAAAATATATAAACGGTTGCTGGTCAATCATGAAAATAGGAAATAACCGAGCAGAATCCATCAAAATAGGTGATGTGTGAAAATGAGAATTTCCCAACTTAGTTCACAAAGGAGAGATTTGAAATGAAAACCCATGACTGCATGAATGAATGAATGAGTGATTGAAGGTGGTGCTTAGGGAGCTAATGCCAACTCCACTCGATCTCAGTAAAGGTTAATTGAGACAAGGCAGCTAGCTGTCTCATCTGCTGTGGGCGCAGTCCACATTGAGAGGCCCTGCAGCAGCAATATTTTGCACAATTCTAAAGTGAGCAGAATCGTCTTCAGGGATCCCTGCTTTTTGAAGAGTTTAGTTATATGTGAATTTAGTGTACCGACCAGCCTCCACTATGAATTAGGTAACAATGGGATAATAAGTTCCAGTCCTAGAATCTGTTATTAATAAGACCTATGATAATCAGGAAACTGTTTTGCAGATAAAAGTGATACACTTACCATGCTTAGCACACCTAAATTATTAGTTATATGTTCAAACCAGAGCTGGGCACTGAAGATAAAATAAGATCCCTCCCATTGAGGAACTAAAAGTCTACTGAGAGACACAAATAGGTTACTATGATAAAGGGTGAAATGTCAGTAAAAGGCCATGTATAAGGGATCATAGAGGAAGGCAAGGGACTGAGGCCTGACCTGATAGTCATCCTGCCTCAGAGATAGCTGAGCTCCTCTTCTCTCTAGAAGTAACTTGCCCAGCAGGACACTGTTTCCAGTTATTTCCCCTTTTGTGTCCTACTCACTTATTCTTCTTAGGATCACTTCCCAAATACAGTACATGCATTCAAATCCTTGTTCAAGGATCTGCTTTGTAAGAGGAAATCCAGAACTTGAGTTGTGCACCATCCTACCCCTTTGGAGGAATTGAATCTAAGCATCTTTGTTGCAGAATGGATGCTATTAATCCTCAAACCGAGCATCGTTTTACACATGAATTTCCCACTGTCAATCATCTACAGTCCAAGTCAGTAGTTAGAGCTGAAATGGACATAGAAACTCATATTTGACTCATTTTAAAACTCCCAATAGTAATATAATACAAGACCAATGGAGTCTTCTAAATGTAGAATGTGGCCATCAGATTAGCAAATACTGGATTACTTCTCCACTTGGATTACAATTTTTTGCTTTTTTCTCTTTTAAAGTAAAAACTTCCTTTGATCCCTAATGACTACAGTGGGTCAGGGGAGTCTTTGACGTGTAACTAAAGAAGACTTTAGTATGATGGTTGTAATTTGTTATTATAGTAACTCAACAAGAAAACCTAGAGAGGGGAATAGAGCATTACTTCCTCAGTCCCTTCCCCTCCTCCATGATCCCTTATAAATGCCCCTTTACTGATACTTCATAGGTTATCATTGTAATCTCTCTGTGTATTTGTGTGTGTCTCTCAGTTGACTTTGAGTTTACTTTATCTTCAGTGTCCAGCTCTGGTTTGAACATATAGCTAATTATTTAGGTGTGTAGAATGTCCTGTGATAGAGAAGCAGGAAAACATAGGAGTAAAATGGGTTAAAATCATACAAGTAGATGTCCATTGAAGGTGCAGGTAAACCACAGAAAGGGAAGGCAAGGTATTCAGAGTGGACGCTGCATTCTAAGTACTCATTCCCTTTTGTCTACATACAAAAGTAGGAAAACAACAACACAAGAAATAAAGCACTAGCTAAGAGCTTGAAACAGAGGAACCACTTGGGGTAACCAAAACATCTCAAATAGAAGTGGTTCTAAAAGATGGACATTTGTTTTAACCCAACATTCAAGATATCTACAGATATCAAACTAGGGTTTATAATACTTTCTACTTGGAGGCGATAGTGAGAATATCAGATTGAGGATGGAGGTTCTTTCCATCTTATTGTTCTGTGTTGTCCTATGCCTTTCCCAGGATTCTCATGGGCCAAAATGGATGCCTAAAATGTTATTATTATGAGCAGAAAAATAGCAGAAAACCGAAAGATTTAATACAAGGGAAGAAAAACAGGAATAGGTATTGTTGGGGACAATTAGTAGTCTCTTTTACAATCTTCAATGACTATTAACATTGTTATTTTTTGTATTTTTTTGTATGCTGGTTAGGATTGTTCCAATAATTGTGCAAGTCAGCTGGCTTCAGTACATGAAATTAAAGGGATTAAAGATAAGAGCCAAAGAGACAGTTATAAAAACTGATTTTCATTGAAGTTTAACTTCCACTTCAGGCACCAGGGAGTTGAGGGCTAGAGAAATTAGTGTCACCATGGCATCTGATTTCATATTCATAACCATGTGAAAAAAATTAGATTATGACCAAAAATGATTGAGAGGCTATGGGTTTGCTTGGTGTACTAAAGATAATATGGAAGCGAAATCAAGCAACCATAAGTCCCTTAAATGTTTGGGAACAGTACATTTATTTTCATAGCACAAAATGGAAATCAATTCCAATTTCAAGTGAAGAGTATATATGTGTTGGAATTAAATGCTCTTAAAATGTTTACATTCCACTTTGGCTCTAAAACAGATGAAAATGTCTGGGAGAATATGGGACATGGAAAAGGCTATGTTAGTAAACAGGAATCCTTCCTGCAGTATGATTTTAAAAATATATATCATCAATCCCCATCTCTCCAGTCACATTTGCTTTCAACTTTTCATTTTGCTACCAAGACCATAAAACCGAAACTCTGGTTATCGAAGTCTTCAAAGACACATCACTAAACTTAAAACAAGAAAGGCACTTGAATTTCCTTTCAATCATCATGCAATAAATTTTTGGTGTGTTTATTCGATTCTCATCAGTCTTCGCTTGAGATAGCTAAATATACTCAGTGTTTGTAGGAAGACACTCGCTCTGTATGGCCCTCCTGCCCATCTACCTGGCAGGGTATTAACACACCATTCAGAGAACATGGGGAACAGGAGGAAACATCAGCATAATTAAATAATGCCATCAGTCTCTGAAGTGTACTCCCAACTGTGCTGCTCCGCATGAGAGAGCTTTTAAATATAGATCACCTAGGGGTCTCTCCTGTGCAAATCTCAGTTTTCTTCTTTGCATTCTATCAGGTGAGCTAAAATAAGATGCATCTGGAGGCAGAGATCCCTGTTATTTCTATTCCAATAATTTCAAGCTCATTTTTCAAAAAATAGCCAGCTACTACTTATGTCTCCATGATGATATCTGTATGGAGAGCAGAAGATTCAGATGAATTAGTTGAATACGGAGTCTAATCATCTATTAGGAACCAAATGATTTCTGTCTTGAGTGAATAAAATGCATAATATTGCTTGGCCTGTTGATACAATGACACCACAATTCAAATAATTCCTCCCTTTCCGGGGTCCCTTTCTTTTTCATATGGGCACTATCTGCACTTCTGCCCTAAACAGACTTGTATCTCAAGTGTTTTCCTTATATTTTCCTTTTACCTTTTTGTGCTGGTTCTTGGGCTTGAACTCAAAACCTGAGCATTGTCATGCACTTCTTAAATTGCTCAGGAATTGTGCTCTACTTCTTGAGCCAAAAGCTCTACATCTGGCTTTTTATTTCTTCTTCTTCCTTTCCTCCTCCTCCTCCTCCTCCCTCCTCCTCCTTCCTCCTCCTCCTCCTTTCTCCTCCTCCTCCTTCCTCCTCCCTCCTCCTCCTCCTCCCCCCTCCTCCTCCTCCCTCCTCCTCCTCCCTCCTCCTCCTCCTCCTCCTTCCTTCTCCTCCTCCCTCCTCCTCCTCCTCCTTCCTTCTCCTCCTCCTTCCTCCTCCTCCTCCTCCTCCTTCCTTCTCCTCCTCCCTCCTCCTCCTCCTCCTTCCTTCTCCTCCTCCTTCCTCCTCCTCCACCTCCTCCTCCTTCTCCTCCTCCTTCCTCCTCCTCCTCCTTCCTCCTCCTCCTTCCTCCTCCTCCTCCTCCCTCCTCCTTCCTCCTCCTTCCTCCTCCTCCTCCTCCTCCTTCCTCCTCCTCCTCCCTCCTCCTTCCTCCTCCTTCCTCCTCCTCCTCCTCCTCCTCCACCTCCTCCTCCACCTCCTCCTCCTCCTCCTCCTCCTCCTCCTCCTCTCCTCCTCTCCTCCTCCTCCTCCTCCTCCTCCTCATTACAGGCATGAGCCATCTAGTTTATTTTACCTTTCTTCCTGAACCAGTCTCAACAAGCTTCACTGCTCTGTTGTCATACCTGTAACATAAAGTCTCTTTACCATATTAACTCTCCTTCACTCTCACCAGTTCAAGAATTTTTCTAGTGGAAGATCCTTATGTTCTAGGTGTCCCTTGTCAGTAGATGGCCTTGCTTCCTTCTATACTTTTTTTATTCCTCATTTTGTCATCATTTTCTCCTCTTTTTTTTTCACCCCCTTACTCTGGCTGTCTTGTGTCTGTATCTGTCTCTTCCCTCATCCCCTTATCACACTGTCCATTTCCCTGGGGGTGACACAGGGTAAGTGATATCCTCTCTGGCATTGTCTTCCTCATGTTGAGGCAGCCAGCTGAAGTGTGTGTCTTGTCATTTGACTCCTCTACAGGCCCAGACCTCAGGACAGGGGCCACAGATTGAACCACAGTGGGAGATGAAGGGTACTGTGTAGGTAAGGTGGTCAAGATGTTTTCAGAGTAGAGGAGCAGAGAGTCTGATCCATAAGAAGGGAAAACATCTTCCTAGCTCTTTTCTTTTCTTTTTTGTTCTGTCATGAACTGTAATTGGCTCTATTAGTCACAGCCCTAGCAGGAAATAGATCGCAAACTCCATACAGGTGATGGAAAAGAGTTTAATGAAAAGATTGTCTGCAAAGTTATAGGTGTGGTTCGGGGAATGCAAATAGGATTAGTAAGCCACCATAGGACTAGCAGGAGTGGCAAGCAGTTACCACTCTAGTCCTAAAGAAGCCAGAGGAAGGAAAGAGACTTAAGCTGGGAGATCTACTGCTGTATAAAACCGCTTGTGATCAAAGCTGTGGCCTTTGTTACAATAACAAAGCTGAACTAGAATGACCCAAGAGAAGAAACTGAGAGAGTAATTGAAGAAATAGACACCCTGGCCTTCTTTCTTCTCAGTGTCCAATTCCCCACTGGGCAAACCCATCAGGAAGGCAAATAACAAGGACATTAATGCCATCCATAGAGCATAGAAGTATAGGTAGCCCACAAGATGTTGAGTAACATGATAGTGTACTTTATCTCCGTTTGGCTTGAGTGCAGGTGACATTAAAAACAAAAGATAAGGAGGCCAAATGTGGTAAAAGAAGTAATGTTGGTTGTGACCACTTTAGCTATGTTGTTTCATTTTCCTAGAAAACTTTACTCTTTCAAGAAACTTACACACTTGATCCATTGGCTCCAGAAACAGACAAACTATGAAGTGCTTTGTAAATGAGTACATTTTGGTTTGTAATTGTTGGTCTAGTGGTTCATACACAGTTGGAAACTTTTGTTCATTTGTTTTAGAAATAGATACTGCAAGCATGCTATAGGATGAGCTTTGTTCTAGCTGTGCATCCATTTCTCTTTGAAGTCTGTACTTTATACGTAGTTTTGAATTTTAGACCATTTTCCTGGCCTTGATATATCACCATCCAGAGCTGTTGCTCAGACTTGGAGTTCATTCTCTGTACTCTAATATAATCCTACTAGGGTTCTATTTCCTCAATTTCCTGTCTTACTCAATGTAGAACTATGAGATATGTGGAACCATTGAGTTTAAGCAAATATAGTTTTTGTATTCTTATTTCAATCCCTGGCAGAACATGATAGCAGATTGTTTGGTTGTGTTTTATGTTGTGACTTATGATGTTTGTCTCTGGAGGACATTGCTTAGTGAATTGAAGAGAACATGAGGCTTCCAGCCAGAAGACCATAGTTCTGATCCTGTGCCTGCTACAGTTTGGCTCTTGTATGTCCTGAATAGAAGTCACTGGTTTTCCTGAGGTTCTGAGCTTCTCTCTCTTCATCTAGCTAATTCACACAGTAATGCTAAGACAGCAAGATTCTCACGAGGATTAAATGAGGAAATGTGAAAGAAAGCTTTTATTAAAACTATAAGGAATCAAACTTAGTTATCATTACAAAAATACCTAGTGAATTCACTGAAACATCAAAATATTTTTCTGTTAGGAACTTGGATGTTGAGAAAGACTGGGTTAATTTTACTTTTTAATTTACATGTTTGGCATCGTAGAGGCATAATCACAAAGATGCTCTTAAAATTTTTTATGTACATACATTTTGCTTAAAATAAAGTGAATTCCACACACACATATGCATTCATACACACACACACACACACATTTTACCAGTTGTTTAGACATCCCTTAATTCTTTGAAGTTAAGACATAAAATTGGAGAAACTGTCCCAAATCACTTCCCTGAAGCACCAGTATAGATAGCAAAACCAGAACTCAGCAGAGTGTGGAAGCCACAATCGTCTAGCCAGCAACATGGAACCAGGTCCATGACTACAATGCAGGATCACAAGGACATCTTCATAAAGGCCACATAAAGGGAGCTGCCACATCTGATTCTCATTGGTAACTGTGGGAAAGGGACTCTGGGAAATATATTTTCCAGCCTTAGGACCGTATGGTAAATTGACAACAGATACTCTACATCATGACCAACATACACTATATTGGAAGAACCACAGGTAATATCCTTGGTACTCGGCGATCCTATTTCATCTAATCTTACCAAGATTTATTTATATTTATTCTCATTTTACTGGAATGAGAAAAACGGAGATATACTTAACTTGTCCAAGGTCATACAAAGAAATAAGAACATACTCTCCTTGAGCTAGCTTTCTAAAAGGATACTTTTCTTTCTATCTGAAGAATCTTGCATATTTCCACTAACATAGGAACTGATCTTTTATACTGCAAAAATGACTATGAGAATGATAGGTGAGGTTAGGGTACATTGACTTTGAAATGCATATCAAATTCTGAAATGTTCTTTTTCCCAGATTAACACCCACTGTGACCTCATACCTAGTATTTGATGGTTGAAAAAATAAACCTTACTATCCTATTTGACTTAGTACTGAATCCCAATGAAGTAATATAATATTTGCTTTCCAGCTTCTAGAAGGTGAATGTGTTCTCCCAATGGAGAAGAAGAGTAATAAATTAAAAATTAGGAAGCATAAGCATAGTTTCTGGCAATGTAAGACATGGAACGAGTGGGGTATGTTATTAATGAGAAAGTAGGATTTTATTTCCACCTGATGTCATCAAAGCCCACTTAAACTGGCTCACTCAAAAATGGAGTCGAACTCTGAGGATCATCTCAGAAAGTAACTGGTTTTCCAGGACCAGAGTGATTTCTAATAGTATGCACTCAGAAAACATCTGCAAGTCTTGTACTCAGACTGCTTCTTTGGGAGGCAGGATCAAGGAAGAAACCAGATGCCAGTTTTCTTTTTGGTATTCCTATAAATCTGAGAGTAGAGGTATGCAAAGTTGAAGTACAGGGTCCAAGTAGCTGGGAAAGTAAAGTAAGTCAGGCTTACTTATCATTTAGCCTGTCCTTATCTTTTCTCTGCTGTTTGCTTAGTTTTTACCAACAATATGTGCTTCTCTATTGACTCCTTCTCTAGAGCCTGCAAATGCAAATCAACTTCACCCTAAAATGAATATTCCCTTGCTAGTATTTTTAATTTTAATTCAATGCTCTCACAACATCTTTTTCTTTTCTTCACAGTCATAAATCCTTACTTTATTCCTCACTCACCATTTACTCCTGTAATTCACTGAATCATGCCACAAATAGAACTATGAAAATCTGGTTTATGCATCTACCAGTCAACTGAAATACTTCCTAAAATTTCCACCATTAACTTACCTGCCATGTCTAGTCTTCATCTTCTTATCTTTGTTAGACTTCTGCCACCAGTTAGAATCCTCTCCCACATCAGTCTGAGAGGCAGCCTTCATTTTGTGATATTCTTGTACCACTCTATCCATTTAAGTCACAGCCTCCTCAGAGACCGGGCTCCTTTTTCCTCCCCTTTAAGTGCTGACTCTCCTCAAAGTTCACCTTCAACCTTCCTCTCCTCTTGTTTGATACACTCGTCAGTTTTGTCAAGGTCTTGTGAATTCAGCAATACTCATGGTTCTAAAATCTGCATCTTCCCCAATCCATTCCCTGAGTTATTTTCCCATTTTGTATTTCCATCCATTTTCCCTGTAAACATTCCAAAGTCAGTATATTCAAAACAATACACATTAATTCTCCCTATTACAGATCCTTCATTTTCATCTGTACAATGCCTCTCCAGAAAGGAAGAGAAGGAAAGAATTTTAGTAAAATTAACAAATTATGACAGTATTCAGCATGGAGAACAGGATCAGAGCAAGGTAGTGAAAGGCTAGTAAAAAGCATAGCCGACATTTATTACCTAGTTCTTATGTGTAAAGCATTAAGTTTCCACAGATAATTTATTGATATCTTTTATGATTCTGTGACAATCTTATTGGGTGATGAGGTAATTAAAATAATGACCTCTTAAAGATGCCCATGTCCTAATCCCTAGAGCATGGTGAACATGTGACTTTATGTGACTACATGGTCTTTGCATGTGTGATTAAGTGAAGGCTCTTGAGACAGGAACATTATTCTGGATTGAGGGTGGGGTGGGGACTCAGGTGACTTATTTGTACTTGGGTCCAAGAAGGGTTGGCTTTGTTACCAGCTAGGGCCAGGATGGATTTGGTTTCAATTTAGAGCACCCCCAGCAGCCAGGGTACAAGCTGGAAACCGTACTGCTTTGGTCAACAGTCTTACTGAACACTTTCTTTATGTGTTACTATATTACAAAATGGAAACATATGAACTGTTGATTCCTCTCTATTTCCCCTCCATAATCAACATTTCTTCCTCTTGCCTGCTCTGCCACATTACATATGTCTCTATTATTGAACAATTTGATGCAATTGCTCTATATTACAGTAGCAATATAGAGTTAAATGTTGGACTGAATCTTCAGGAGTAAGGGCTGGGGAAGATGAATGTATCCAGCCACTGTTGGCAGGGGTAATCTGACAATACTATGCATAAAGGGGCTTGAAATATTTATGAAATATTAGAAGTCCCACTTTTTTCCCTCTCCTTTGGAAAGAATGACAGAGTATTGATTCTAATATTAATACAGTAGTAAGAACTTGAAGTACTCATATTGATATTAACAGACTCATTACACCAATCTTAATGTGCCCAAAAGATGGAAATCTATGCTCTAATATTTATTTTTATTCTTTATATTTTTGATGCAGGTCCTGGGGCTTGAACTCAGGGTCTAGGGTCTCTTCCTAGCCTTTTTTTTCCCCCTCAAGGCTACTACTCTACTACTTGAGCCACCATTCCACTTCCAGCTGCTTTGGAAGTTAATTGACAATAAGAGTCTCATGGACTTTCCTGCCTACAATGGTTTCAAACTATAGCCTCTTAAATAGCCAGGATTACAATTGTGAGCCACCAGCTCCCAGATGCAGTCATTTTTAAAGTCATATTTAAAAAACCATTTGGTGACATGATGAAATCATCATACCAGCCCTGGCTAGTATGATATTTAAGGAGAGTTGACAGAACTCACAGGAATCCAGGAATTGTAGCAGAAGAAAATGACCCATGTTCAAATAACTGAGAACCTAGCTTGTTCAAAGAGTGATTTGGTTGGAGACACTTTTAAGAAAAGGGATCATGTTTTCTACAAGCCAGAGCTTGGCTAGGACAGAGTCCATAGAAGGAGCTACATTTATAGCATTACTAATACAATTTTTAAGTAGTTTTATGACTTCTAATGTGAATTTTGAGCAGCTCAGAGTTCTGGCTTATGGATGTGGAGATGTTTTCACAAGTTCTGGCCATACTGTTCTTCCAGGAGTTGCAGTAGGAATTTGCGTAGCATTGCAACGTGTCTTTTGACTATAAGCTTATTTTGCTCAGGAGCAGCCTGAAGCATCTATCTCTTGCTCTTATTCTAATCAAATGCCTCTTGGTGTTCTGGCCAGATATCTAATCCTCATTCTTAAACTAGTATCACTCTTATTTGCTGAACAGGATTTTGGCATCTTGCCCTATTTTTCTGTTTCCTTGGTTAAATCAGGCCCAATGACAGACACACCTCTGCAAATGAAATTCCTCAAAGGCTAGACTTTGGCCTTGGAATGGGAGTCCTGGTTCAAAGTGATCTGAGTGATAAAAGCCTTACATGTGCATAGTATGCTTATTTCAAGGACTTTCAGTTCTTGTCTCATTTGTGGATTTTTTTCCCCACCAGGGTGAATGCCAGAGAAAAAGGTTAAATAAAGAGACTGAAGAAGCTGCTCTAACAGCCAGATTGAATCCCTTCCAAACTGGAAGGGGTATTTTTCTTGTCTTGAAGTAGGAATTTGTCTTCAGTAATCAGCCCTTATCCAGCCCTGCTTTCGTCTCTCCTCTACACAATAGAATGGTGGTATTGTCTAGAGGTGCTTTCCAGAGGATCTGGGAGTTAGGCAATCACAGAGGCCAGTTCTGAGCCTGGGAGTCTACACAGAAAACCTTCCTCTTCACCCAAATGAGGAAGTCTCGAGCCAACTATATTTCCCCCAATATTGAGGAGTAAGTCCGATAGCAGGTTTTATAGCACTCTTGAAAGGTGCATTGGCTCTATTATTAAATCCCATGAAAATAGGCAAATTGGGGGCACAAAAAGAAACCTGCCAGGGCTGGGAATATGACCTAATGGTAGAGTGCTTGCCTTGTATACATGAAGCCCTGGGTTCAATTCCTCAGCACCACATAAACAGAAAAGGCCAGAGTGGTGTTGTGGCTCAAGAGGTAGAGTGTTAGCCTTGAGAAAAAGCAGCCAGGGACAATGCTCAGGCTCTGAGTCCAAGCCCCAGGACTGGCCAAAAAAAAAGAAAAAAAGAAAGAAGGAAAGGAAGAAAGAAACAAACAAAGAAAGAGAGGAACAAAGAAAGAAAGAAAGATATCTGCCTCAGAGTTTTGAGGTAGCAAGTGGCAGAGGCACCTAACTGAGTAGCCTGTTTTCCCTAGACGCCTCAAACTACAGTCTGGCATTAGACTAGACAACATAAAGTGGTGTTTGAGCTCATGTTTTCTCCCTGAGGCAAGCAGATGGAAATGCAGCCTACAGTCAAGATTACTTGGTGAATATTAAGTACAAACAAAAAGGAATTAGCTTTTTCTTAATGAAGAGTTCTTCAGCTAAGAGTGCTTGAGTGATATTCTTCCCCTTCTAAGGAGAACATGCTCCAGGGAGAACTGGCATCTTCAGGTGAGGGGCCCTTCTTGCTGGTCCTAGTAGAGATAGATAGGTCAAAGTCTAGTACTGATAAAGCTTCCTGTTAACCCTTTGATTTCTTTATGGCAGTATCATTGTCTCTGCACAGTTTTAAGTGTGTTAATTGTTGGGCTTTGTCTGCAGTGACTCTATTGTCTTGATTGGAACTGTATCCATTTATTTGGAAGCTCCTTATTCAGCCCAGCCTGTGTCCATACATACTTCTGGGTTAGCTTTGACTCACTGTGGTCTTGCCCTTTTGTATATTGATTTCCTGGTTTAACTCTGAGATCTGATATGTCATAAGTATCACGTATCTTCAACATTATACTTTGTTAAAGCTCCATGTTCACATTCCTTTATAGTAATGAGGGAAAATTTCCAAGTTTGCCATTATCAAAAGCATAATTAGACCTGGTAATTAGACCTTCATTTTATTTCATTTGTTTTGTTCAAATCTCCCCTGAAGTCAACTGAGAAGAGGTAAAAGGTAGTTTTCTGGGGCTGCTTGGGAGAGATGAGATAATACTAAAACTCACTCACTCCGAGGCATTTCTGTTCTGCATAAACAATAGGCAGAAGCAGCATGACTTGTCTGTCATAGGATGAGGTGATGGTTGTTAAAGTTATTGAAAAGAATTTTAGGAAGATTCGTAGCCAGATTTGTCTCATCATTTCTTCTGAGTCTCCCACCATTGGTTAGGGCCAGAAAACACAAACTTAAAGATGGCATCTGTTCATAAACTTACCACATGTATAAACTGTTCACACATCTGAGACTATTTCTATGTTCTATGTTTTGTTCTGTGATATAAATCTAGTATGTGCCATCATAATGTTTTAAGTACATAATATATAACATATAAGTATATGAAAATTATAGCAATGCTTAGGAAAATAATAGAAACGACAAACAGAATAGGAAAGAAATAGTTCTTTCAAGTCATCATTCTTATTCTAATGATACCAAAAGATGGTTTGCATGAAAGATAGGTTACTCTGTACAACAAAAGCAAAAAAGGGAAAAAGTAAAACATTTCAATCCTGTCCTCCCTTATCCAAGTGAGTCCACCTCATTCAAGAATAATAAACAGTTTTCTTATCAAGTAAGTATTGAGAGATAAAGCCACCCTGAGCAGACTAAAGTAAGCCTCACAAATATAACCATACTCCTATTGTCTTACATTCTATCCCCCCCCAAAAAATCACTGGAAATGTGAATTTTGCTTTAGAGGGAATCTATATTGTTTTAATGAAAATATGTTTTAGATTAGTTTCCATCAGGAAGAAAACTTTTCATTGCCACTTTGAGCTAAAGGATGATTTGCTAATTCTAGTAGTCTTTCAGCTTCACCTAGGCATTGTCTCATTGCTACCTTAGGTTTAAAATATTTTGACAGTCAATCATCTAAATAAGTACAAACAAATGACAATAGTTCCATGCAACTTTATCAACTAAACAAAGATAATCACTGAAGAAACATCCTTTCAACTGTTTAGCAAGTTATTTATCAAATGACTACTCTTTTGCTTTAGAGTATGCAGTGACAAGCAAGAGAAGCAACGTGACTGCTCCGCTGATGTTTATGACCAGGATTTCCCAGAGAATATTTAGTGACATTTTTCATATTACTGTTGGTGAAAATTTCAGTAAAACTTTTGTCTGTGAGATTATGTCACTTCTGATATGTGCCAACTAATAACGGGTTATGCTATACAGTATCACCTCGCTATCGTATGGCTGTTCTTGAGTCAGAGTCCACCTTTTCTATATTCAGTTAGCTATCCTATTTCTTCCCATAGTTTGGATATGCTTCTTTGAATCAGAGACTTATAGCTTGGTGAAACTGAATGGATTTGGTGGAAATCATGACCAACAGAGTATTCAGCATCTATACTACCCACTCTTGTGTGGGTACTCAGTATCAAGAGGTTAATTGTGTATTTGGTAAACCAACCATTCTTTTTGTTTGATAAATTCTTTTTTCCAGTCTTGTGAGATATAATAAAGTCTCCCGAAAACTTGCTCATATTCTTGATTGTATTTATGTTCTTGTTATATAAAAAGTAGCTTGAGGATTTTTGCAAAAAAAAAAAAAAAGAGCCATGCATATTAACAAGAATACATAGTACTTATTTACTTAATTTGTGCCAGTCCTGGGACTTGAACTCAGGGCCTGGAAGCTGTCTTTGAGCTTTTTCACTCAAGGTTAGTGTGTTCAACCATTTGAGCTACAGTTACACTTCTGGCTTTTGTAATGCTTAATTGGAGATAAGAGTCTCAGGAACTTTTTTGCTGTCATGACATGACCTCTCTTGCTGGCTTCAAACCAGGATCCTCAGATCTCAGCCTCACGAGTAGCTAGAATTATAGGAATGAGCCACCAGCACCATCAGAATGCAGTTTTGAAGGATGCACAATTTTGATTCCTTGATAGCATTGAAAAGAATTACACAGGCACACATGTGGTCATGTATTAGTGGCTTTTTCAAGTAGTTTATACAAAGGAATCATAGCTCTAAACAGTCTTTGAAAGCTTCCATCATAAATACATGGATTAGTATAAAATTATGGCATATAAAATAAATGAAATATTATCCACTAGGATTGTAGTTACACACATTCAATATTTAATAGTACTAGGAATTTTGGATTTGCTGCTTATAGCACTGTGCAGCTAAACAAAATGATTAATTTCAATCTGTTGATTGAGCAAGAGTAGGCATTTTTATTTCTTAAATGATGATGAAAATTAATCTTTATTTTAGCAATCAGAGAAAAGCTTATGAATGTGGAAGTACTTTATCTTGAGAAAAGCATGAATTTAGCCTAGACTGGTAAAAATATTCATTTTTGTAAATATACCAAATTGAATTGCAAACACTGTGTGTGCTTTTTTTAAATTCAAAATGTGAGACTTAAAATGTCTGGTATACTATAGCAGATCACTAGGTGAAACCTGGGCCTATTATTATATTTGTTCTCAACTCTTTTCTTGCCTTTTCCTTGCTAACTGACTTCCAGCCAGTTTAGCCATAAAGAAATGATAGATGCTTGGAAGGTAGCCATAAAGAAATGATAGATGCATGGAAGGTAGAAGAAATGAGGTCTTTGCACAACCAAGTTTCATACTTGTATTTTCCAGCATTGATGTGACTGGGAGCGATTCTCTCAGGACAGCCCCACGAGGGCTATTCCTACTTCTGACAAGCAGAGCCTACAATGGCCTTAGCTAGTACAAAGCAGCCTAGGTTTTAGGTTGTGGTGACCCTTGCTTCTTTTTCTGCTGGACTTATATAAAGCATCAGCTTTCTTCTGCTCTTAATCCCTATTTGCCTTCCCATATTCTCTGTAATCTCTGGGATCCTTTATCAGTAGTATACTTATTTTCTTATATTCATCCTCTTTGTTTGAGGCAGAATGTGTTTCTAGTTTCAGGCTTAGCTGTACCCCAAATCATGTGATACTTTCCCAGTTTCCATTCTCAGATAGAATAATAGGACTGGACATGACCTGATCATGTAGTCCATTAATTTGAATAAACACGTACAAAGAGATATTTTACAGCACACACACGTATACACTCACACAGAGTTTCATTTGAACCTTATGTTCTTTACTCCAACTTCCATCTTTTGGATTTTCCCCAACTTTTACTTACTTTCTATGCCAAGTCTTTTTACGTGAAGGTGTCGGAATAAATGTCAAATGAAATTTTATGCATATTACTCCTTGGATCAAACATTCAGAAGATACATCTTGGGTAAATCATATTCAAACCACCTAATCTTGGTATCATAGCTTTTCCTCAGTCATTTCCTTCTATCTGTATCTTCTAACCTAATATCCTATGTTACACTCCAATGAAGCCTATCTGCTCCTGTCAAATGAGTGTCCTTTCTATTATTAACATTCAGTTTCCTGTTCCTGACTATTGTGTCTTTGCTACGGCAGCACCACCCTTTCCTACTACATCTTTGGCATTATACTAACTCATATAGAATACTAAATTGTCATTAACAATTAATCATCATATATTTATGTAATTTTTCTGACTTCTTGTTAAATATTGTTTCTCCAGCAGTCTAGTCCAACCCCTATTCTATCTTCATTCTTAACTTTTTTGGATGATGTCTTCTCTTCAAAAAGTTGAACTTTAAGTCTATGACCCCTGAATCTAAAAATCTAGGCTTTAGACTCTTGAGCTCCAAACTTTGTAATTCTAGCTGACTAAGCACTTTTAACAGGTTCCTTTGCAGTCACATCAAGTTTAGAATGCTCCAACTGAAGTACTCCATTACCCACCATCCTCAGCCTCCTTCTGCCATTTCCAGAGGAATTAAATTAAATTAATACTGTACCACTTTAACTACTTGCTTCAGTTATAAACAGTGTTTGTTTTTAAACTCAACTCCAAAAGCTTATCATGCTTGTCCTATAAGGAATTCTAGAAAATGTCTTAGTCTGCCCTTCCTGTTCACCTGTATTTGTAGCATTAGAAGGCTACTGCCACAGGTACCTTCTTCAAACCCACTTACTGCTTCATTTTTGTGGCTTGTTAATGTTTGAAAGACTAAGCTGATTTTACTGGGAATCCTAAAATGCAGGAGTCTCAGCATATTTTAAAAATATCTACATTTGTTGTTCCATTTACTCTGGGCTCTTCCCAAAGTCATTTCATTCCTCTCATTTGTCTAAACAGGTTGCTCATTATTCTCTGTCACATGGCTTACTGTATGATTATGCTTTAATACCATTTGAAAATATTTTGTTCATTTGATTAGTCATTTATTATCTGTCATCATCAATACAGTCTAAGCTTTATAATCACTTTGAGTTCCGCTTACTGTAGGTACCGAATAAATACCACTGCATAAAGGAATGAATGGCAGATTGAATGGACTAAGCAGGGCTTTTGTCTGTCTCCTAGGCCCTTTGCATTCCATCAAGTACAAATCTAAGCATGTTCTTGTCCTGCTTAAAAACCTTTCATAGTTTCCATTTTTTATAAAGTCATTTTAACACTTAGCAACCCTTTCTGAGAACTGCAATTGTGATGGGAATAAAGAGTCAGAATCTCAAGTTTAAATTGAAACTGCAGTAACAGATCAAATGAGCTCTTCACCAGCAGTTCAAAGCCTTGAACCAACGATAGTCCCGTACTTGTTTTAAACTCTGTGATTAGCAGATAAGAAAATGTCTTGGACTATGAGGCTGAGGAATGTGGCCCTGGGTTTGAGTTTTGTCTATGCACCAGAATTACTTGAGTCACTTTAGACCTTAGTTCTACAGCTGTGAAATTAGATTATACCAAATAAGCACAATGTTAATTTTATCATTCTTTTTTTTTTTTTTTTCTCCTTCTCCGTCATGGGCCTTGAACTTTGGCCTGGGCACTGTTCCTGAGTGTTTTTGCTCAAGGCCAGTGCTCTACCACTTTGAGTTACAGCACCACTTCCCGTTTTCTGCTGGTTAATTGGAGATAAGAGTCTCCTGGACTTTCCTGTCTGGGCTGTCTTGTGATTCTCCCAGCCTCCTGAGGAGCTACGATTATAGGTGAGTCAGCAGCACCCAGCAATTTTTATTCTTAAGTACTGGAGAATTATTCTGGGCAGGAAAGTCTATGAGACACTAATCATCAAAAAGTGAGAAGTAAAGCTGTGGCTCAAATGGTAGAGTGCTAGGCTTGAGCAAAAGAAGGTCAGGGACAACACTCAGGTCATGAGTTGAAGTCCCAAGACTAGCACTTATGCATGTGTGCACATGCATGTTCCTGTGCGCACTCACACATACACTCATACAAATTGATAAAATTCAATATCCTTTTATGATAAAAACTCTGAAAAGCTGGGGTAAAAATAGTACATTATAGGGCTGGGGATATAGCCTAGTGGCAAGAGTGCCTGCCTCGAATACACGAGGCCCTAGGTTCGATTCCCCAGCACCGCATATACAGAAAACGGCCAGAAGCGGCGCTGTGGCTCAAGTGGCAGAGTGCTAGCCTTGAGCAGGAAGAAGCCAGGGACAGTGCTCAGGCCCTGAGTCCAAGGCCCAGGACTGGCCAAAAAAAAAAAAAATAGTACATTATAACATAATAACGCAATGTGTAGGAAGCTCAGTTAAATCATACTGAATAAGAGACAACAGGAAGGTTTTTCTCTAAAATCTGGAACAAGACAAGGATGACCCCTTTCCCTGCTTGTATTCAGCATAATAATGGAATTACTAGGCAAAACAGTTAGGTAAAATGAAGAAATAAAGGTATGTATCATTGTTTGCAGACGACATGATCTTACATATATAAAACCCCAAAGAGTCTACAAACAAAACAAAGCCTAAAACTAAACTTATTTGTAATCATAAATGATGTGAGTAAAGTTTCAAGACAAAAAATAAATGTACACTAATCTGCAATATTTTATATACACCAGTAGCAGATTATATGGCAAGAAAACCCTCGAACTTATAGTCAATAGTTACCAAAAATAACCTAGGAAAAATTTAGTCAAAGAGGTAAAAGATTTTTGCAAAAAAAACCCTATAAGACATTGATGAAAGAAATTGAAGAAGACACAAAAGGAAAGTAATCCTTTCAATACATTGAAAGAAAAATATTGTTATAATATTATTTATACACAAAAGACCTATAGATTCTATTCAATTTCTATCAAGATATCAGTTGCAGTCTAAAGTTATGTGAAATTACAAAACAGTCTTTCAAAAAACCTAGGCAATTTTGGGGGAAAAGAACAAATCAAGACACATTACACATCTGACTTCAAAATATTAGCTATAATAATTCAAACAGTATGGTGTTGGAATAAAAGCAGACACACAATCCAGTGGAATAGAACAGTGAATCTATAAATAAATCTACATGTAGATAGAAAAGTGATCATTGACAAAAGTCCTAAGAACAATGGGAGGTCAGTTTCTAAACTACATAGCACTGGGGAAATGGGGCATTCAAATAAAGAAGAATGACTCCTATAAAAATCACAAGAAATAGCAAGTGTAGGTAAGGATGCGGAGAAAACGAGTTCCTCTCCCACTGTTGGTGGGAATGTGGGTTAATAAAACACCATTATGGAAAACAGAATGGAGGTTCCTCAAAACCTTAAAAATAGAAGTATCACATAAACACAATTCTACTACTGGATTTATTTTCAAATGAGATGATGATGTTAGTGTGTTGAAGAGACATCCACATTCATATGTTTAGTGCGGTACTAGTCACAATAGCTAAGACTAGGAATCCATATAAATGCCCATTAACTGCTGAGTGGATAAAGTGTAGATGTATCACAGACATATCACTATAAAGGATAAAATTCTGTCATTTGTGACAACATAGGAGAAGTTTTAAAGAAATAATCCAGGCACAGAAAGACAAGGGCCTCATAATCCTACTCACATGTGGAATCTTAAATTAGTTGATCTCATAGAAATTGACATTGGAATATTGATTTCCAAAGGCTAGAGAGAGTAGAAGGGATGGAGGAATGGGAAAAGGTTGACCAAGAGTTCTGGGTACTAATCTACAATTAGATAAGATAAATATGTCCTGGATACTACTGAATAGTCAGGTGACTATAAATAATGATATTGTACAATATATTTTAAAATGCTAGAAGAAGGGATAGTCAATGTTTTCACCACAAAGAAATGATGAATATTTGAGGAGATGGCTATTCTTACCCTTACTTAAGCCTTTTTCATAATTATACATACATGTATTCTTATACATATATTTGTTACAACATCACATGGTATCCCATAAAGATTATATGTGTATAATTTTTGGTCATGTATAAAAATAAAAAGGATCCAGGTGCTGGTGGCTCACTCCTGAAATCCTAGCTACTCAGGAGGCTGAGATTTGAGGATTGTGGTTCAAAGCCAGCCTGGGCAGGAAAGTCCTGTGAGACTCTTATCTCCAATTAACCACCAGAAAACTGGAAGTGTCTCAACTCGTAGAGTGCTAGACTTGAGGTGAAGAGCTCAGGGAAGTGCCCAAGCCCAGAGTTCAAGCCCTATACACAACCAAAACTAAATAAACAAAAAGGCAATAACGTAAAAATGATGACAATGTAATGTAAAAAGGCACATCAACAAATAATGCTATTAGCTAATTATGAACAAACATATCTTAAGAATAATCTGTTCTTGCTGGTTAAGCAATAACCTTTACTTTTAAATATGGAAGGAAAGAATGAAAAATCACACTCATTTTTCTTTTTCTTTTATGAGATCATTATGATATCTGCTTTCAGAAAAAAGGCAAAGACCATGATGTATTATACTAATTATGTGTCTATACTATACTAATCTATACTAAATTGAATCTATTATCTCTATTGTTCCAAGGTTCTTAGAAATAACATTATCTCTAATTCAGTTAATTTTTTTGATAAATAGTTCTTGTTATAAATAATTCCTTGAAAGATAGAATATTTTCTGTCTTAGTAGTATAAAACAACAGAATAGATTACTGGTCATCTATAGACTAAAATTATTATTCCTTATTCAACGTGTACCTAACAGTACCTGATATTTTAGTTCAACTTTTCACAAGTCAGGGCTATTTACTGTTGGTCAGTATTACTGCTTGCTAGGCTCTTGGATTATAAATGGGAAAATATCATATCAGAGACAGTGTTTATTCTTTATTCTCCCAATGGGAAAAATAAGAAAATGCAACCCAGGCCTGGAATTCTTCAGTATTTCTCAATCAAGGCAACTTATTTGTTGTGTTCTGCCCAGGAAATCCCATGGGGAATGAGATATTGATTTAGGAATTTGTTGGGCATGATGACTGTGTTGCAAATCTATTCTTTTATATTACTTATTAATGTATGATAAATTGTTATATATCCTATGATGTGGCTGAATAACAAATTAAGCCAGGCTATTTAATACATATGAAATGTGTACACTCAACTCTTTCTAGTTACTAAACTTGGGGTCATAAAGTTCACTCCATGGTGTGCAGGATCACAATGCCTTCCTTGCTCAGTGTCTACGCTCATTTCTTCTTCCAGCTTACAATGCCGTGGTTTCTGCTGCTGTATCCCCTATGATCAGAACCAGTCTTTCTGTGAGTAGGAGGATAGGATGAGCCTATATGTTCTTCATGGTTGACTTAGGGACTTTCAAAGCCAGGACAGTGGGCAGGGCTCGAAGTAAAGGGAGAGGTTTTTAACTTGGCTGTAAAGAAGTTTCTAGTGTGAAGAAGAACAGAAACCATTCATGTGGCCTGTGTAGAAGACAAGCCTGGAATGACTGTAAAGAAAAAGGAAGACATGAAGCATGAAGGAGAGCAACATACACACTAAACAAAGATGTTGGACATTAATAAGTGACATTTGTATTTGTTTGATCTGCTCATTTAATATTTCCCACAGAAGATTGAACATACCAGTTACTGTGAAGACTTTGCAGTTAGAATGTCTGGGTTCTAATACATGCTCTGTCACTTTCTAACAATGAAATTTTTAAGCAATTCTGTACCCCCCCCCACTTCAATTCCTTATCTCTAAAAGGATATCTAAAGGTCTCTGTTAGGAAGAGCCCATCTGTGAGTGGAAATTGTATTGAGCAGCACAAAGTGAGTAAAGAAAGATATTTCATGTCAACACATTGGAATTCCTGCTTTCAATCTTGCCTCAGTGGAGTGCTCTTTGGACTTTCTGATTCTATGAGGAAATTGGTTCTGTCTTTGGTTTTCTTAAGGCCAGTTTGTATTGGATTTGCAAATGCATTATTCTGTCTAATATACCTTCCAATATTTGAGGTTCATTTCATAAATGTAACTATGAGTATATGTACGCATATGTAAGCCCCTCATACCAAAGACGACAAATTTATATTTATTAAATTCTATTGAAACTCCCAAACTTATTCTTTTAAGCCTCTGGGTATTATCATACCACCACAGGGAATCAAAGTTCAGTTTTAGTATGTCTCCACCTAAGAGCAAATCATTCTGTGGAGAAACACGATGTGGCTCTGAGGATGGTGTTAGATGAACTGAATCGCTAAGAAAACAGCCAGTAGAAGCCAAACATTTAGTGGGGGAAGACTTGTGTTCTATTCAACATAACCAATTTCATGTTCTTCTCAGTTCTTTAACCTTCCTGAATATACCACCATTTTATTTCTTCTCCTTCTCTTCCCCCTCCCCCTCCTCCTCCTCCTGCTCCTCCTCCTTCTTCTTGTTCTCCTCCTCCTCCTCCTCCTCCCCCCTCCCCCCTCTCCCTTCGCCTTCTCCCCCTTCCCCCTTCCTACTGGTCCTTTTTTGTGGTACTGAGGATGGAGCCCAGAACCTCCCTACTTATACTGAGCCATAGCCACAGATCAAGCACCATTCTTTATGCATAAGGTGAAAAAATATTTATCTTCCAGCTCACAGGAGCTCCTCTACGTGAACACTAAGTAAGATGCTAATGTTATTTGTTGAATTCTCCCTGGATACCTTGGGTTCAGTTGGTGATGAATGTACACACCTGTTAATCATAAGCCTACAGGTGTTGTTAAACTTTTTTCCCTATTCAGATGCATACTGGGAAGTGACACTTATTTCACAAGGGTATCTGTGATGATCGTATGTGATCGTATTTGGATATGAGGAGGGCTCAGTGTCCTTTGTGTAATGAATGGGCCCCTCTGGCACTTTGTCCCCAAAGTTCCCTTCAGCTCCACTCTCAAGATCCAGATGGGAGCTGAAGTGTTGTGGGGAGGACCCAGTCCCTAACAGGCCCTTTGGTGGACTGAACCTGCAAGGCGCTCTTCCCTGGGGTGTTTCTGGTGGGCGTGGCGAGAAGCACCTGGGCTTTTCGGGGACTCTTGCTTCAGCTCACTCATTTTAAGGGAGCAGCTCTGCCTGCTGTTTCCTAGCTATTCCTTTCAGTGTTGGGTGAGATCTGGTTTCAGTCCCTGGGTGGTAGCTCTCAGGTCCCATTACAATTCCCCAGAGCTCCCAGTGTGTGCAGGAAGGGAGAGAACCCTAGAGAAGCGCAGTGTCAAGGCACCGAGAGTCCGGGTCCGCAGTTACCGCCACGCATAGTCCCCCCTACCGCAAACCAGCCAAGTGCGTGGCGGAGCCGGGGAGCGTCGCGGCCCCTTTAAGAGCCCGGCCCAGGCTGGCCCTGGGGCCGCGAGTGCCCCGCGCGCCACGGAGGAGTTGGGAGCGGGCGCAAAAGTTTCCTCCCAACTCCGGCCCCGCGCGCGCCGCCGCCGCCGCCCACTCCAGCCCGGGGCCTGAGGCCGGCCCTGCCGTAGTCACCAGGACCAGGGCCAGGGCGAGGGCCTGAGCCGGGCGGGGCCAGGCTCGCAGTTTCACTTCGGCGGGCGCGGAGCCCCGGGCTTCTCGCCTTCGCGGGGGCCGAAGCGGGAGCCCGAGCGGAGCCGCCGCGCCCGGCACCCACACCTGGGAGGCAGCCCAGCCCGCCGCGCCCCTCCCAGCTTCCCGCCCTCCTCCCCCGGCCTCCAGCCCGGTGCCCCGGGGAGCTGTCTGCAACCCCCGGGGTCCTGAGGGGGCAGCGAGGAGCTGCGCCCCGAGGCTCCAGGCCGCGCAGCGCCCGGCCGTCCCCACCTCGGAGCGGGGCCGGGCGCCTGCGGTCTCCGCAGACACCTGTTCGGCGGGGCCCGCGCAGCGCGGCGCGGCCGGCGCGGGGCAGGATGAAAGTGACCGTGTGCTTCGGCAGGACCGGCATCGTGGTGCCCTGCAAGGAGGGTCAGCTGCGCGTGCGGGAGCTCACGCAGCAGGCGCTGCAGCGCTACCTGAAGACCCGGGAGAAGGTGAGCGGGCGCGGCGGGGTGGGGAAGGGGGCGCGGCCGCAGGGCTAGGCCACGCGCCAGCGCCCAGCGCACCTGCCAGGTGTCTGGGGTGGGCGCTGCGCTCCCCCGCGGATCACCAGAGCCACCACTGAGCAATACTTATGTCCATTACTGTGTGTGTGTGTGTGTGTGTGTGTGTGTGTGTGTGTGTGTGTCTAATATAAGCGATCCCGGTGTCTTCAGATGTTGGGGGAGGGGCTTTCCATTCAGAAACACTTGTTGGGGATACCAACGTGGGAGTCCTTAGGAAAGAGTAACCTGGAGCCCCAAGCCAAGTCCACTCAGTCTTCTCTTTAGCAAGATTCCCAGGTGATGGGGATGTCAGGAAACTTTGAGAAGTACCTGGCTGGGAATTTATCTTACACGCTACTTACTGCTGGCCACCTGATATATATCCCACTAAGCTTTCTTGGATTGGTGCAAGTAACACTTCCTTAGAAGTTGTAACTGCAGACCCCTTTGGAGTTTGCAACCCCATGAGCTGACTTCCTGAGAAACTTGGGCAGAAGCTCACGTGGGAGGGTGCTTTTTGCTGAACACACACCAGTCTACATTTAAGGAGTTGCTTTTCTTTGTTGGCTTGTTTGTTTAATGTCCTTTCCCCTGAGCAGTTTCCATGTGAATGGATTGTGTGTCAGGGCCTGGTGACTCTTGAAGTTAGAAAGATGTCCCCAGCTTGCCCTAAAGTCAGGAATAAGTAAAAAATCAAGTGGCAGTTTAAGTGTTCAACCGTTATTTAGAACCTTTAGCAGGACACTGGTCCTGTAAAGTAGTGTTAGTGTGATGACAAGAGTGCTTCATTGTCTTCCTCAATGATACCTTGCTTTAAAGGCCAGTGTTTCTCTTAATATTTGTTCTCATGTGATGGGACTATAGAAATAGTGAATTGACTAATTCACTAAAACATAATTTTAAATTCCTTTTAATGCGAAGGCTATCCAAAGCATGAAAACAATTTGTTTCTTCCAAGTTGAGAGATGTTTAAGAAATATCTGTATTTCCTATGTTTCCACTAAGAACTATCAGACAGAAAATGATTGACTCTGGGTAGGTACCCCTATAGGTTGCTTTTGAACAGTCAAGAATTGAAAGATAAATATAATCTCTAAAGCTGAATGCTTTACTAGTAGAGCTGAGATACAGAGGGGAAAAAATTAAGTGGCTTATAAAACAAGAGGAGAAGCTACCCCACTGTGTTTTTCCCCCTCTTGTTACATATTTTATGTGTGCTGCTTACATAATTCAGTGAAAAGCTGAAACTTAAGCATCTTTGAAATCATATTTCACTAACTTCTGAAAGTGGGCTATGGTCACAACTTACTCCAGGCAAATGCAAAGCTCATTAAAGGAGTGTTTACTGTGATAACTCATTAAAAAAAACCCTCATTATTAAAAATAACCTATGTCCTAAAGTCTTGTACATTTAAAAGCTTGTACATACAGAGAATGAGCCAGATGACTTTAATGCATTTTAATTTGATCTTAAAAAGTGTTAAAAAAGCTATTGATATTTCTGAAGTGGACTCGTAATTTATATCACAGAGCCCATAATGTAATTGCATTGATCAGTTTACTGTTATTACCAGACATTATATTTTTCTGTGTTTGCATTTATATATTAGTGACTGTGACATTTAAAGGTCACCTGCAGCTTATGAAACCTCCCTCTTTTTTAGCTTTTAAAATTTCAATTCTAAGTAGAAAATGATGTGTTCCCCTTTTCCAAATATTCCTCTCCCCTATTTTCATTTTAATTGATAGTATAAGCACACGGCATAACAAATAGTTTTCCTTAATGTAACGAAAATGTCAAGAATACTTTCAAAAATTCCCTTTTATCTGAATATTTTAAATAATGGAGAAAGACAAAAAATGTCAAAATTCAATCTAAAAGCCAGTTTATAATATGTTCGCTTTCTCTAAAGCAGGGAAAGAGATTTCAAAGGCTTGTTTCCTGGACAGCAAAGCGTAAACATTGCATTTAACATCAACCACAATGAACATGTGCTTCTTCCATCCAGCTACTAGCTGCTTTTCTGACGTCACATGACTTGTCCTCACCAACAACCTCAGAAGGTGGATGTCCCCCTTTCACAGTCAGAGGAAAAATAGATATGGAGACATGACTAGTAAATTGTGGAAATGAATTTGAACCCAGCAACTACCCTATTACTTTTAGTTTGTTTTTAAAAGACAACTCCCAGTAATGTTGACCATAACATATCACCCTCAAGATTGCACCTCTTCCCTTCCCCCCCAACCAGCACTGTGGCTGGTACCCTTAGGGTCTTCTGTATAGTGCTAGGCAAGTACTCTAACATGGAGCTATATCTCTAGCCTTAAATATTGCAATGGGATGTCCACATGTTTCTCTTCATTATGTCTCTGGTAATACAGGTATATATATAACAGGGAGGATTTCTGAGGCAAATTTTATAGGATTTGCAAAGCAACTCCTAAAAAACATATTCTGGGCCCTGATTGCAAATGGAGAAATGGGCCCAGGTCCATCGGACATTCAGGTGGAGAAAGTTGTTGGACTTGTAATGAAAAATTGGCGGAACATGAATGTAAGTTGTCTGTTTCTCCTGGGAACCGTCTCACTCTAGATTGGAAGAAGGCATTTTTCAGGATGGAAACTGAATTACAGAGGATGAGTGAGCCCAAGATGGCCATTGTAGATTTGCACACAGCACAGGAGAAGGAATTGCCACTTGCTGGAATAAACACAGAGAGTTGGTATTTGTGGAATGCAGGGAACCAGCTGAATCAACAACAGATAAGGCCTGTAGTAGGTGAGATGCTGAAAAATGGAAGGCTTTAATTAGATTCTGAAACTTGGGACTACCAGGTTCCTGTCGCTATTTGATGAATTCCACTGGGACAGTGAGTTGACTGAGGGGTGAGAATTATGGGATTAGTTATCTTTGGGTCCTTGTACTTTATCAGTGTCCTCGGTTCTAAATCTAATTTAGTGAAGTAGTTAGTGGAGGTGATTGTCTACTTAAATAGTCAAGGCAAAGATCACTGAGTAATTAGTAAAATTTATCATCAAAATTACATGTCATGGGTGAATGGGCAATTAAACGATAACCTGTAGGAGAGCATTACCACTAATTTTAACATCTAACTTAAAAATTTTTTACAAATGCCTGCGTCTCTTTTGTCACGGTTTTCATTGAGTGGTTGTAGAATGGGTCCTGGGTATAGTTTAAAGAACACTGAGGTACTTTTAATTCCCCCACTAGGATTGAGAGTAACCAGTCTACCAGGAAAAGTTTGGTGGTGTTGAACTTTAAAATAAAATTGTTATTGTTATTTTAAAGGTGGTGTACAGAAGGGTTACAGGTAAATAAGTCAGGTCGGAGTACATTTCTTTTTGGAGAGTCTTACCCCTTCCTTTACTCTCGCCCAGTTTTTCCTTCCATATCCACCCACAAACTTATTTAATTTAAACATCTTTTGGTGAATGTCTTGACAACCATAGACCAGCCTTTCATTAAGCACCTTATTCATCTTACTCCTGAATGGCATCTTCTCATAGAAGGTCCTCAAATAAGTTACTACATTGATCACTCTTTCTGTCTCTGTCTTTCTGTCTCTGTCTTAAATTGAAGTCAATAAAGGAAAGATATGGGTCATGATGAAGGTATGTAATGTGTTTAGGAATTAAATGAAAGTGTAAGTTCATGGGATGGGTTGTGGATATAGAGTTGATTGTATAAATGACCATTTTTTTAAAAACAAGAAATCATTGTTAAAAGCTTTCAAACACATATATATGTATCTGTATATATATATATATATTTATATATGTATTTAAGAATTTATTTTATTAGTTGGGACCAGGTCCCTAGAAGTAGAAATAGTCTTATAAAACTATCCATCTCTTAAGTGTAGCATTGAGATTTAAGTAAATTTATGCAGTTATAAGAATCTGACATAATATTGTAGACCAGCCTGGAGGAATAGCTAGAAATCTTGAATTTCCTAGTTTTTTATGCCTTATTTTAAATAGTTTTTAAGGCTGTTATATATATTATATAATATATATGTAATACACACATATTATATATGTATACACACATATATACACACATATGTCTGGCCCAGACTAAATTCCTGAAATTCTTCATGGTTTCCTGGGGACTGACTGACTTAAGTGCCTTATTCAGTCATCTCCTCTACTGCCTTGTGTCTGTATGGAACAGAGTCATCATGAGCTAGGCACAAGCTCTGATTTGTTTTGGTTTCTGTTACTTGATTTGCACTGTGCAGCCTCTATGTTTGCACACAAAGGGCTGGAAGGCTTACTGTAACCCAGAGACATATTTTCATAGGTTTAGTGTTTTGTTTTATTATTTAACTGTTTTGAGACCTCATGAAAATCTCTAGAATTCTATCTTCATTTTGGGGTAAAACAAATGGGCATCTCTGGCAATATCGGGGTTGGCTTTCCACATGACAGCTACCAATTAGTGCTAAGCCACCTCTGTTGTCTTTAGAAGAAATTAATGTTCCGATCTCCATTATTGCCTAGGTAATAAGGAGAGTAAATTATTATCATGCTTAGTTTTTAATTCCATGCTTTTTATTGTTGTTGTTTTTACTTATGGCTCCCTTAATGCAATGTTCTTTGGGCTGCAGATAGGCGATTGAGTTTGTGTCTGTGATCCCTCTCCCTTTCTTCCCTTTCTTCTCTCTCCTCATTTCTTCCTTTTCTCTCCCTGTTCCTTCCCCTTCTCTTTCCTCTCTCTCACAATGTATGGCTAAATACACACACCCTCTATGTATAATCAACAGATTGATCTACACATAGGGTTTGCTGACAAGAGCTTTGGACTGCAGCTTTGTTCACTTGGACCAAGTTAATCGATGTCTTTAAGATTGGGAGCTATAACCCTGATTTGGAACTGTGGGTATTGGGTGCTTAGTTAACAATGTTTAGTCAACAATGGCTTAGTTAACAAAGTATTCATTTTTCAGGCACCCTCCCCCTTTTGAGGAGGAAGTTGGGTAAATGGTAGTGTCAGATTTTTATGTTATGATGTTGCTTTCTCTTAAGACAGATAGTTAAAATCATCTAAGCAAGCTGAAAAATGCAGAGCTTGTAGGTCTTGATTAGAAATAGTAAATCAGTTTAGTGTGCTAGAACTTCTAGGATGATGGAAATGCCCTTTGTGTCTAGGCGCTAGCAACCTAAGACTATTAAATACTTAAAGCATGGCAAATGAATGGATGGAACTTCAAATTCTAACTGAATAATCACAAATGGTTTACCTAGATAGACAGTGTAGGTTCCAGGTTTCTCTGCTAGTTCTCTCAGCGTCTTGTGAAAACCATTGGTTTAAAGCTTAGATCTTCCCAGATCCTGAACTTGCTATTTTTGTACATATTCCTACTCCTCTTCTCTTGAGAACCTTACCATTAGAAAAGGATATTTGTTTACTTTTTCATATTGAGAATGGTGAAGAGAGATTTCAGATTTCTGAAAATCATTTAGCTGGACACTCAGCAAAAACCAGTTGGGTTGTAAAGCAAGCGAGTGTCTGCTTCAATTTATACTTGGGTGCAATGGCCTGTTGTGTATCCTAAATTTCAGGAACCAGGCAGAGAGTAGGCTATCAAGGGGCACTGAACACAATGTCTAGGACCATTTCTGGTGAAATTTAGATTCTTCTTAGCTATTAAAATCACTCAACATTTTAAGCAAATGCATCCTCTATCCCCCGTTCACTTGATTTTCTTCCTACCTTCTGGGTTGTTCTCATTCTCTTTGGTAGATTCCTGCCTTCTTATCATTAGTGCACCCCAGAACTCAGCTTTTAAGCCTCCTCTTGCCTCTTTCTATTGAGCCCATAGTGAGGCCTTTCATCAGTGTGGCACCTGCCAGGATCTCACACCTGAGGTCCTAACATCATATGCAACTGTCTTCTTGACACAATCTCTTCCCTAAACTTGAACCCCTGTACTCCTACTCCACATCCCCTCCTACGATCTGACCAGGTCATTAAAGTGTTATTCCCTTTGGTTCCAGCCACAAATCCTTGTCATCACCCTTCATGATTATTTTTATTTCTCATGAACCACATCAATCAACCTGCAAGTATATTTAAAATCTGCTCACTTCTTTATCTTCCCTGATAGCAGATTGGTTCTTGCTGTTTAAAATTTACTCTCTTTCTGTCACCTGTAGGTGTTAGATAGCGCCTTCTTAAGCTTTAAACTAATTTTTTTTTAATTTAACCAGATCATGCCATTCTTCTACTCAACATCCTGAAGGCTTCCATCTCTTAGATATCTAAGATGATGATGATGATCTACATAATGTGATTACGCAGAAAATGTTAATGAGAAGGCAGAAGCTGCTGTCTTTCGAAGGCCTGCTCACAAAGCTGGCCCTTGGCTGGTGTCCAGTGCTTAGATTTGTGGAGGGTCTCACCACTTCCCAATAAGAATGCCTCATTGGGCAAGAACTCTTTATGCCAAAAACATGGATTATGCTATATGCATGCTCTTTCTTATTTCCAATACACATTGTTACTAAGAGGTTGCCTTTGTGATTAGTCTCACATGCAGCCTTGGATGCTGAGACTCTAATGAGCTTCCCTGGTAGGCAGCATTTCACACATGCATTGTCACAACTCATTAAGGGGATGGGGGGGGGTGGGATATTGAGCACACCGTCTCCCCTGGGAGGAGATCATTGGAA
The DNA here is from genome assembly GCF_023159225.1 of Perognathus longimembris pacificus. NCBI lineage: Eukaryota > Metazoa > Chordata > Mammalia > Rodentia > Heteromyidae > Perognathus > Perognathus longimembris. Next base: position 26,579,254 of record NC_063164.1, on the reverse strand, counting down.
GCTTATTCCTGGTTTCCTCCTGACTTCAACCATGTGTCTTTTCCTTTTGCTAACTCTTCTCCATGTCCTTTAATCAATCATAATCATGAGTATGGTTTGGATGTCCTTGAGAACCCTGGCATATGATCTCTTAACTCTTCATTTTTGTCTTCTGCCACTCACCTCTCTCTTACTGTGTCCCAGCCACACCAATCTCTAGGCATGTTATCAGAAACACTTGTATCCCATGTGCTGTTTTCTCTGCCTCAGGTATTTTCTCCAACTTTTCCACCTGTCATCTTTTCCATCTTAAACAGCTGTTTTCTTCAGCAAGTCTTTCTAACTGTCCTACTTACGATTATAATTTCCTCCAACCACCCTCTCTATTGCTCTTCCTTGCTTTCTGGTTCTGTACATTGAACTCATTCCTCCTTACTATGCTACTTATTTTAACTGTACTTATTTCCTCACAATAGAACATTCAGTTTAATAAATATCTTTGTTCCTTCTATACATTGCTGAGCCTTTGTCTCCTAAGAGAGTGCTAGTTACATAGTACATATTCCTTATTTTTAAAAGGATTCTTTTATTGCATGTCTATTACTATCTACTGCAAGTATCTCTTGATTCACAACCAACTTCTTTAGAACACTCTAAAACATGATTGTCTGGATCAGGAATTTGAGCCAAACACACGGTAAAGCTCAGTATGATGCTCACTGGGTTTAGGATGTTCAGAATCATGTCTTCCTTCCTGTAACTGGTATTTTGGCCAGGATGACTGCTAGCCAGCAGCTGGCTACATTGGCTGCATGGGGGCATATGTTCTTTGGTTCTTTGCTGCCAGCTGCTGCCTTGTTTCTATCATTTATAGTTAGTCTCACTACCTGATCCTCCTTACCTGGATTCTTGTCATGATTTCTATTATAGTCTGTGGTTGGACTTCTATGGGGACCCAGGCTCCAAACAATACAAATGTGGAAGTGGAGATCTGCAATTGGGAGGTGCTTGCTGCCACATTCCATTAGTTAAAGCAAGTCACAAGTCTAGCTCAGATTCAAGACAGAGGATTACACCATGGGCTGAGTATCAGGAGGTAAAGTTTGTTGTACTCTCATCTCATACTTTGTTTACTCTCTTGCCTTGGTGAGATTTTCAGCCTGGTTTACTTTGGTGGTGTGTTGGAGTACAATGCAGACAAAACTCTTTGAAAAGGAAGACATGGAAGTTGTTTTGAAGAATGGAGATTTGCAGAGGAAGTAGAATAAAGCATTTGAGTGGAAGGAACAAAGTAGTTGAGGGAGATGTGTAAAGTTGGTGAAGTTGTTCTCAAGGAAGAGAGATGGCACCCAGACTAATTTGGACCAGATTGTCATGGCCTTTGGCTTTTCACAAAGGAATTGTCTTACTTTAGTGTAACTATTTGTTTTATCACACATATGTCCATGTTTTACTAAATTTGATGACACTAAAAAGAATGACACTTAAAAAGATTGGGAAACTTCTTAAAAAATTAGGTCATCAATTAAAAATACTGGTAAGATTTTATCATCCAGCTGAGTTATCACACTTTTCCCACTAAGCTGTCCTTACCAAGATGATCAAGCAAGATCTGATAGTTAAACCTCATGGCTACTTTCTTTTGATGATGACCCAACTTTTAAAACTGTCAGCAGGAGTTTTCTAAGATTCATGCACTTATCTCTTAGTTTTTACAGATGTCTTCTATACCACTTTATCATGTGTAGGTGCACTGGATTTCTAGTCTTGCTTTCAGTTTTATCCATGCCACAATCTTACCTGCCTTCCAATATACACCTCTATCCCTGAGCTTGTTCCAGTTCCCAACTTCTGCCTGCCTATGGATTTTACTACCTAGATATCCCATGTGTGGTAAAAACCCAAGCTATTCACATTGATTTCAGTTTGCTCCTTTCCCTCTTGGTCTGTTGCTTTATATATGCTCCATGCCATCATTCACCTAGTTGTCTAACTCAGAAACCTGGAAGTCCTTCCCTCTATGGTGACTTTTCTTCCTTTCCCCCCTACCACATTGTCAAATTGGTTTACAAAATTCCTTGGAGGCTTAGAAGGGACATGCCTTGGATTTGCTTCTTCCTTTTTACCCCAAAGTGATACTGTTTCTTATAGATTGATTCTGTCAGGAATTGCAGCATACTGTTAATTGCCCTTCCAGTTTCTCCTAGTACCATACACCTCCAAACATTCTTCACTGAGTACTCTATAGTACAAATCCGATGGTATCAGCAATGATGTAAGAGATATTTAAATGGTTCTCAGTGCTTTTAGGTGAAGCTTTTCTTACCTGTCCAATCTCTTTATCCCGTTGCTTCTTTAAATTCCTACATTAATTACATGTTTGTTAGGCTTTCCCCCATCCTATATAAGTCACACCTACTCTCTGAGATAAATCTTCAATATTTCCCTTATACAATGGCTTAGTGGCTTCATGCACAAGTTCCTAGAACTCCTCTTGTTGATGATTTGATTTTGAAAAGCAGATATTTTATTGTATTTTTATTAGTTTGCTAAGTATTAGGAAACCTCCAAATGATGGCGACTTATCATATCGAGGTTTTCTCTTCCTGAATGGAAGAGTGTGGGCTCTCATCCACACAGTCCCCTCCCCATCATTCCCTTAATCTCAGAGATTTCTAGAAATCCTCTCCCTGGTGCTGATTGGTGAACAGATTTGTGCGGAAAATGTGTTTGGAGGTTTGGGGTTTATTTTAGAAGTAACACACATCACTTAAGTGCACTGGGCTTGGGAGAAATAGTCTACAGGGATTGAGATGAGTAACTAGGTAGGCTGTGCAATCATTGTGTTTCTTCCATTCTGTGAATTAGTCCAGAATAAGGAGTGCATTTTGTTTATTTTCCTCTTCCTCCTTTTAGCACATGATACATACTATAGATAGAAAAATATGATAACTAATGAATAGGAACTTTTGGATTTCTTTTTTCATAGAAATGAAAATGACTGGGATTGGGAATATGGCCTAGTGGCAAGAGTGCTTGCCTCATATACATGAAGCCATGGGTTCCATTCTTCAGCACTACATATATAGAAAACGATCAGAAGTAGTGCTGTGGCTCAAGTGGCAGAGTGCTAGCCTTTGGCAAAAAAAAAAAAAAAAGCAGCCAGGGACAGTGCTCCAAGCCCTGAGTTCAAGGCCCAGGACTGGCCAAAAAATAAAAATGAAAAAATGAAATGAAAATGACCTAGTAGTGAGCATAGTGTTTATAAGTTTGAAACTGTTCTATGTGGTAGAGTTTTTAAAGTCTAAATGTAACTTTTCTCTTGATTATCCTCAAAAGCCTCATCATATCCACATTTGCTGTAGGCAGTAGTTTAGTGGTCCATTATATCTGCCACACTGATTGTCTTAAATAACAGCTTCACATTCTGACAGGTTGACTCACTTCTCACATTCTTGAGAGTGAGTGTTCTGTAGATCTGATTTTCAATGAGGCAAAATAATAATGATTTTTCTTCTTGAAGATTTGTGTGATGTGGTCTCTTTGTATTTTAGCTTTGTTTGATTTTTTGTATTGTGTTCACTAATTTCACATTGCTTTTAAAAATGATGCCGGATTATCTCAAATTTGATGGTTTGTTTTTGACAGGCATGATATCCGTGTGGGAGGTGGGGGGGGGGGTTGCTAAAATTAGGTCTGTCCCCTGTTGTGGGGCTAACAGTTCCTTTGATTGCAGGACTCTCACTTTAGATTGCAATGCAATTTGATTGCAGGATATCAAGAGGCAGTCCAGATAAAAAGGTTCTGCTCTCAATTTGGTCTCTATCAGATGTAGTGCCAAGTACCATCAGATATAGCCTCCATTGTTCTTGTCCTCTGCCCCTAGGTAACGTTATTAAACTCTGGGTGGTCCTAGGCCCCAAAGGAGTGAGCAGTGGGGCCAATGTGGTGTGGAAGCAGATAACTGGAATGATGCCCCTAACTCTTCGTTAATCTATTAGCAAGAAAAGGGAGCCACACTGACCATAGAAACAATCAGACCCATTTGATTGCTTTGGGAAGGGCATAAGAAATGGGTTTTATAGGGAGTTTCAGGCATAGAATTTTCATCTGTTTTTATGATTACAGAGAATAAGTTTTACCATTCTTTTATAAAATATAAACCCTAAAAGTAATGACCTGCAAACAAAGATGGCAGGAGTACTTGCTTTTGGAGTGAAGGGAAGTAGACTGCAGTCTCTTATTCTCATTTGCATCACATAAAAAATGTATATTCAGCAAGGTCTTCTTGAGATCTAGAGAGTAAAAGTCACTTTGGTCACTTGGAAGATACAGAGAGGAAATTTGGGCAAAACATGGTGTTTTCTGGATGTAGGATAATATAAGGCACAGGTTCTGTCCCTAGCGGGGATATAGACAAAAAGAGCAGAGTGAGCAATGTAGGTGAACAGCCCACAGTGTAACAGAGGTGAGCAGAGTTGCTTTGTGAAAGGGTGAGTTTTGCTGTGGGCATTATACCCGGAATTTGAAGGATGAATAGTTTTATAGATCTTGTCAGGGCAGTAAAACTGTTAGTGGGCATGACGGTAGTGGGTGGGGGTTGGAGGTGGAGGAGAGCAGCCAATCCCTGTCAGGAGTTGGGATTTTTGTTAGTTTATTTGGGGGCAGGGGAGCAAGAGAGAAGAGGATAATGTTATAGAAAGTTTTCCAAGAGTGATTATGGGAGAGAGTAATAAGGAACGAGACAGGGTCACACCAGGAGGCCTTTTGTGTGACTGTTGGCGCCTCAGGAACTAAAGAGAAATTTTGAACAGGGCAATGGCATTGTTTGATTTGCCTTCTTACTTTGATTGCTCTGGGAATGGAAATGGTGGAAGCTGAAACTGGAGGTAGTGCAACTGGCTCAGGTCCTGCTGTGGGAGTAGAACTTGGATTTATTGAAGCAGAACAGGAAATGAGCCTTGAGGATTAAGAGGCCAAGTAATTAGCCTTGGGCATTGACTGTACATCATCAGAGCGGCTGCATAGGTAGACTTTGGGGGGAGAAAGAGGAAGCAGTGTCAGGTTCACTATTCAATGGGCATTTATTTCAGTGAATGTACTTTTGTTCTAGCCACTGAGGCTAGGCGAACAGAAGTAAGAAAGACATGGTCTGTGCCCTTAAAGACACAGATGGAAAAGGGGTGTGGGAGACTGAAGAGAGATAAGGGGGTTTATGATGATGTAAGGGCCTGGTTGAAATCACAAGCCATGGTTCATAGAAATGCCAAACTTTTCCATCAGTTGTTTGGCATTGTAGAAGAGCCTTGATTCAAGGTTGAGATTTGAGTGCAGATGTGTGAAAAACATGTGGTCTCCAGAAATAATGATTGTTAGACTAAGATAGTGTAGAAACTGTATCAGTGGCTTTTAGACTTGCCCTTCAGATACACTCTTTACCCTGCTCGAGTGTCTTTAGTAACCCAGAAAACTGAGCAACATGGGCTCTCCTGCCCTTTGGCTTTTAGTTAGGGTCATCCATTGAGGAGGCCCCAGCAAGAAGACATAGGGCAAGTGGCTTCTTCCCTGCTAGGTCACTGTGGGACAGCTTTATTCCTTGTTTATCCACCCTAGGTCATGTCAGGAAGCCCACACACAAGCCTGACTCTTCTGTTTCAGCATCATTCCTTTCTCTGATCTCTTGAGTCTTAGACTGTGGCAAAGCCCCTCTCCTCTTCTGAGTTCTGTTCTTTCTTGGAGAACTTTCCCTAGCCCTGGCAAAGATTTATATCTAATAATTTTTATTAAACTCCTAAGGTCATAGTTTGAGTAAGGCATCTATTTCCTTCTGGTATTTGAACTGAAAAAAAAATCCAACTGTGTGTGCACATGCATGTGCACACTCATGCACACGCACACACACCATAGAAACAATGTTTTTTCAAGACCCAGTACCCATAACACCTATTTACACAAAACTGAGACATATGTTTCCTGAAAGATGAATGATGCCTTTTGATTTCTTATTGTTTTGTCTTACTTGAAAAGATGTAGTTGGAACATACTAATACAATTTCACTTCCCACTAATAAGGTTAGGATCTATAGTTAGAAAACCAATAACTACTGATATTCACAGATATTGGATGGAATATCGTGTCAGGTAACTCTTTTTTTTTTTTGCCAGTCCGGGAGCTTAGACTCAGGGCCTGAGCACTGTCCCTGGCTTCTTTTTGCTCAAGGCTAGCACTCTGCCACTCGAGCCACAGCGCCACTTCTGTATATGTGGTGCTGGGGAATTGAACCCAGGGCCTCATGTATATGAGGCAAGCACTCTTGCCACTAGGCCATATCCCCAGCCCTGTCAGGTAACTCTTGAATCTCCACAGTTCTAATAACTGATTGTTTGATAGATTAAAATAGGGTAAGGTTGGAGCTCATTTTAGAATGAATGTGGCTAAATGAATTTCTCTGTGTATTATAACGTTGTATATATATTTATATATGTTAGAGAATATATCATATTCTCTCATATATGATAGAGATAAGACTTGGATCTTGAGATTTGAAAACAGCAGAGCCAAATCAAAGCTAAGTGATTTTAGCTCAGAAATCCCTGTGGCTTGATCAACTCATGGAGAAACCGAGTTCTACTTGTCATCTTGTTTTTCTTTTGTAATACTATTAGTTACTTTAAATAGTAGGTCTGGATTACCGCTTTTTGAAGCAAAGAGTTGAGGAAATGTGAGATGGATAAATAATCCTTGTCTTTGTATTCATAGGCACATTTTAGAGATTCAGTGGGCTTGAATTTTGACAGCAGTGTTTGATCAGAAACAATTTCTTAGAACCTTAGGAAAAAAACTTAACTGCCTTTTTGAAGTTTCTGATAAAAAATGCTTTTGGGGAATTACTCTGCGTAGATCTGCAGTTTAGATTTTTCTTTATTATATCCTGCTTTTTCTAGAGGTGATGATTTACCTTTGGGGAGTGAGTGACCCTCATTCTATTAGTCAACCTTCTCACCATGGGTACAGTGACAGGCATGTCCCACGATGGCCAGCTATTGGAGGCCGTGGGGTTTTGTGAACTTTTTTCCCACACCTGGCTTTGAATTGCAACCCTCTCAATCTGTTTTCTAAGTAGTTAGGATTATAGGCCATCGGAGCCTGACATAAGTTCTTTATATATTTTGGGTATTGATTCCAAATAAGATAAATAACCGGCAAAGATTTTTTTTTCTCCCATTCTGTAGATTGTCTGTTTACTTTGGTAATTATTTCCTTTGCTGTGTAGAAGACTTTTTAACTTGGCTAGATCCCATTTTGTCAATTCTTGTTCTTATTTCCTAAGCTATTGGAGTCCTAATCAGAAAGTTATTGCCTATTCCTATATCTTGAAGAGTTCCTTTATATTTTCTTTGACCAACATCAGAGTCTCAGATCTTATATTAGGGTCTTGATGTGTCTTATGTTAAATTTTTGTACAGGATAAGAAGTATTAGGTTTTTTTTTTTTTTTAAGTTTCAGCATAGTTTGCTCAGGAGCACTCATTAAGCTGATGATCTTTTCTCCAAAGTTTGATATTGGCTCCTTTGTTGAAATCACTCTTCTTTACGGACTTATTTCTATCCCATTGTTCTGTGTGTATATTTTTGTACCAGCACCATGCTGTTTTGTTACCATGGCTCTATAATATAACTTGAGGTTAGGTGTTGTGAAGCCTCTGTAAGTTTTACTTTTCTTGTGATTGTTTGGCTATTTGGTGTCTATTGATTTTCCAGATGAACTTTAGGATTGTATTTTCAAGTTCTGTGAATAATGTCATTAGAATTTTGATGAGGATTGCACTCAATTCATTGCTTTTGGGAATATGACCACTTTTATAATAGTAACTGTTAAATGAACATGGGATGCTTTCCCAGCTTGTGCTATCTTTTTCTATTTTGTTTTATATATTAAATTTAGAGCGTTTTCACATCTGTTGTATGTTTCTTCTTTTCTTAACTTTTATTGTCAAGGTGATGTACAGAGGGGTTACAGTTACATATGTATGGTAGTGAGTATATTTCTGATCATACTTGTTACCTCCTCCCTCCTTTTTCTCTCACTTCTCTCCCCCAACCTGCCTCCCTCACCCAGTTAACTTCTGACATATTGTCTTGTATCATATCACTATTGCAATGGTTCACCCTTTATCCTTTGTCTCATCATTTTGATGTTCCCTTACTCTTCCCTAATTCAGATAAACATATATACAATACCTAGGGTACCAAAATCAAATCCAATTTCGTCTTAGGCATATGTATATAATATATATATATATTTGTGTTAGTGTTATATATACATATATGTATACATATATACATATATGAGGCCATAATGAATGGGATTATTTTCCTATTTTTTTCCTCTCTCTCAGTAGATTTGTTGTTGGAGTTATAGAAAGGCTATTGATTTTTGCATGCTGACTTGATATCCTACTACTTTGCTGAAAGTAGAGTTTTTTAGTTTTTAGGGTTCTTAAAATATAGGTCCTATGATCTGCAAATAAGGTATATTGACTTCCTCCTTGCCTATGTGTGTCACTTGTATTTCTATTCCTTGGTTACTACTCTGGCTAAGATTTCAAGCAGTAAAATGGAAAAGAGTGGTGGTAGTGTTCAACCTTGTCTAGTTCCTAATTTTAGTGGAAATGCTTTCAATTTTTTGTCATTCACTATAATATTAACCATAGGTCTGTCATATATAACCTTGATTGTTTTGAAGTATGGTTCTTCTAGTCGTCATTGTTAGGGATTTTATAACAAAGTAATGTTGAGTTTTGTCAGACCTTTTTCTGTATTTATTGAGATGATTATTTGACTTTTCTTGTTTGCATTTATGTGTTGTGTCACAGTAATTTGTGTATGTTAAACTATCCTTGCATTTCTGGAATGAATCCAACTTAATATGTAAAGTATTTAAAACATATTGTTGAATTTGGTTTGCATGAATTTCATTGAGAATTTTCATGTCAATGTGAATCAAGGATATTGCTTATGATTCTATTTTTGTTGTATTCTTTTTTTTTTGTCTTTTCTTTTTTGGTACTGGGGATCAGCTAGGCAAGCACTTTGCCACTGAGCTACATCCCAGCCCTGTTGTATTCTTACATGATTTTGGTATCAGGTAATACTGGTTCTTCAGTTTTGTGAAAAAGTACAGGAACATTGTTGATAGTTCTTTAAATATCTGTCCGAATTCAGCATATATCTATCTTATCTTGGGATTTCTTGGTCTTATTCATCTGTAGCATTGTTAAGATTGTCCTAAGAAGGATGAACATACTCACACTTCAAGTTGGTAGATTTCTCTATAGTAACCATTTCTGTTGTTTTAATGATTTATAATGCATGGTTTGAATTTCAGTTAGCATTTGGAGCACTCTGTTAAAAGTATGTTCAGAATTAGAAAACATCAAAACAGACTTCATTTCATTAGATTATTTGATTAGATTATTATTATGAATGAGAATTTACATAAAGCATTAGACAAGAGTTTATATTTTTGGTGGAACTAGTGTTTGAATTTGGGGTCTTGTACTTGCTGCACAGGTAACCTATCACTGAGCCAGGCCTTTAGCTCTTTCTTGCACAATTTTTTTTTAAATTTCTTTGAGGTAAGGTGTCACTTCCTGCCTGGCTGTAGCTAGACTATGATCCTCTTATTTTTTTCTTTGATTCCCACTATAAATAACTAGAAAGAATAAAAAGTGAATATCACCGTACCTGGCTTCATCCATTGAGATGAAGCTTTATAAATGTTTCTGCCTTGGGCTTGAAACCATGATCCTTCCTATCTAAGCCTCTCACATAACTCAGATGGCAGGTGCATATCACCACACCCAGATATTGGTTGAGAAGTGGTCTCATGTATGTCCAGGCTGGCCTCAAGCTGCAAGCTTTTTGATATGAGGCTCCCAAATAGGATTACACAGGTGTGAGAAACCAGTGATGACTAATTTTATATTTACAATTCAAGTTTGTAATTGCTTACAGTGACAGCAAAATATCATTGAAATGGAAATGTCTAAAGTGCAGCCTCACAGGAAGTCAGAGGCTGTCTCACTTTTGTGTAGCCATGGCACAGTTTACATAGGTAAGGATTATTCAAAATGAGTGGTAAATATCTCTACTTGACTCTATGCATATAGCTATGTCTTCTGTATTTGAGGAAACTATCATCACTCATATTTTTACTTTGGTTTGGATCCTGTTTACAAACCACAATACTTTTCTTTAAGTTATCATTCAAAAAAGTTCATTTGAATAGCGTAAGTGTTTAAATTATATATAAATGTTGACATGTAAGTTGAAATTAAATTTTCAACACAGAGCAGTAATCATCATAGATAGCTATATGACTATTGACTGGGAAATGCAGACTCATCGTTTTGTAAAATGAACATCCTACTTCTGTATAGCAGGCAGTATCTCATAGTACTGTCTGCAATTCTTCACTATGTTTACATAACTAGTAGTATGATAAAAGTGTGTAAATACAAGTTGTTTGAGAGGCTTTATCCTTATGAGATGTTCAATTGTATATAGTGTCTTAAGTTGTTCTGTGAAGAAATAGTGAAAAACAATTGGGGTGGTGGCATTGAAAGTGCTGTAAGAAAAAAAAAAAGTATTTGTACAAATAGCAGAATGGTGATACTTAATGTCAGAATGTGTGCGTGTATACCGGAACAACTTGCTGGTATAGCCTCAAAGGTCACTGTGTTAAACATCATTAAGATCAAACAAAACCTTTTCCCTCAGTATTTACCATGTTGTCTCCTGTTTAGGCCTGGAATGTTGCTTTGAGGTTTTTCAGGTATGTGGTAATGTGTATAATGGGCTACAAGGTGTATAATGGGCTACAAGGGACTCACAGAGTAGTGGTTTCAATGACTGGAAATAGTCCACTATGTTTGGATATTGAAGCTCTTTCTGGGAAGGCAGAAACAGAAAAGGGATAAGATCTTATGGATAAAGGCTATAGAAAACACAAAGCATATAGAAAACCATGAGCTCAAATCAATGTAAAGGAAAGTTTTCTGTAGTGTAAATGAGGAGTATCTGCTTCATTACTCTCAGGAAGTGGCAGTGTGGGGAAGTAAAAAGCATTTGGTCATGTATGTGGAGGAGAGAACCCTAGGCAATATCTCCCCTTTACTATCAATCTTTTAAGGTTTATAGATCTGCTATGTGCTTTCTCTTAAACTGGAAAAGATCATTTGGTCGAATGAAGCTTCCTAATTCATTTGTCCTGATCATGATGGCATCATATAGCTGGAAAAGGGGGCTCCATTTTGGAGGACAGGTTACTGAGATTATGATAAGAATATTGAGAGTCATCACTGGTTCACAGAAAATTGATTCTAAAGGCGAGGGATGGCGGGGATAATGTAACATTGTGCTAAAATCAGTCTTTCAGGTAGATTTCAGGATGTACTGAAAGTGAGAAAAATCAAAGATCAAGAGAGCTAATATTATAATCATGATGTGTAAATCCTACTGGCATTGGTTTGGATCTCTGTGTGCTTTATTTAAAGATTTTTAGGATGTTGTTAGAGGAGGAAACCTGTTAACAGTTTGTCTAGAAAACGAAGGTGAATATATCTATCTGGGGTTTGGAACAAAGCAATGGGGTTTGACATTTGGGGTTTGGGTATGGCTATAGCTCTTCTATGAATATGACTGGCTTTGGAAACATAGGCCAATCCTGGAACTCTCAAGATGTGGGCATAGAGGAGCTTATCTTTAAGTCTCATTCTCAACCGGTAAGATTTTTTTGTGTGCCTGATTTATTACTTTTGAGTACACTTTTCTAAGTACTAACTACTACATGTTGCCAGCAAGTTATCTTTTAGGGGCCTATTATAATGAAGCATGATGAATAAATGACTCATTTATAATTAGCAGTATATGTTTCCATACAATTTCTGAGTGCTAAACTTATCATAGTAAGTCCTCCCCTTAAATAGGGTTAAGACCTTGAAATTTAGTTTGCATGTATACATTATTTAGAAAATGAATTTTATGAAGATATTTATAGCTCACCTCTCTAATTAGATTATAACTTCTTTGAAAGCAAAAGTAACTTTTGTTTGTTTTTATCTACTGTAATGCCTTAAATAGCACCATGCATATAGAAAACACTTAATAGAGTAAATGGGTATCTAGAGCATAAACTTTAGTCCAGGTGAAATGATTATGAACTTTAGAATCTTGTAACAGTAATTAAATAAAGGTTTAGGTTGGTGACATTTTATTATGGCTCTGAATTAAACAATGCATTTATTATTGTTGTATCTATATGCAAGTGTGACTGAGGTCAATCACAATGACCTGCCACAGAAAAAATTGTAAGGTTAATTTATAATTCCATAAATTTTATTCTGTGCACTGAAAGGAAATGTCACTTTCCTAAGGCCAGTCCTTGAGTCACTTTATGGATACAAAATAGTGCCTTACAATTGGAGAAAGAAGAAACAAAAAGTAAAGAGTTCATAGGTGATAGTGATCAGTGACATAGAGAACAAAGCACTTGGATAGATTTCTGGCCAGAAGGAAAAGAATACTTTTCTTGATGAGAGATGATTTTTAAGATGAAACCTTTCTAATTAGGTACCTGGATTCTACATGTAGCTCCAATTGGAGCTAGAGACAAGAGGGAAAAAAAGAAAAGCTTGAAGGAAGAGAATGAGGAGGACATTTCCCACAGTGTAGATCGAGGAAGAGAAAGAAGGAAGGAAAGGACAATGTTGGAGGCTGGAATGAAGGAGGTCCCCATCTTACTTCTGCAGGTCATGGATTGATGGTTACAGTGATAATTTTTACCAGTAGCTAAAGGGAAGGAGGTTGCTTAACCTACATTTGAAGACATTTATCAAAAGCTAAAGAAATACTCAATGTACTCATTAAAAATTTGTGTATGTATACATATGTATGTATATACATGCACATATAGACATATACACACATCTGTACCTATACACACACACACACACACACACACACACACATATATATATATATTCCTGATGGTATCTTAGTTATTTAGTCCCATGAGAAACTGAGCTTAGTAGATTGATGTTCCAGATGGCTATCTAAATTTCATGAATAAAACTAATAAAACCAATGATTCATTCATAGCCACTGTCCTTTGGCTGGTAAAAAATTTATCAGGAACCTTGCCAGTCAGTAGACTCTAGTGAAGCTAATAGATAGTTCCTATCTTCTTGTAGGAAATTGTAATTCTGACTCACGGCGAACATTTACAAAGCACGATGCCTCTAAAATGGCCTTAGAAATGATGACTTTGCTTAGAGAACTGAGATTTCAGGAAACCTCCTAAAGGAGATGGAAGTTAAGACTTTTCTGCTACTTAACTTCTTGCCTCAGAAGACATGGGGGTCATGTGTCTATATAGATGACTGAGCATAGCCTAATTTAGCTCATAAGTGTACCTGCTTATCCCAAGTGCTCCTCCATTTCCTGCAGAGTCACGATGTACTTCAAATATGTATAGGGCACGCTTAAACGGATACAGGTCTTTACATTCTTCAATCTCCCTACTTCCCTCTTCTATGCTATCATTCACACTGAAATACAAATTTTCGTGGGCAAAATAGCTATGGTTAAAATGACGTTGATAGCAGTGAGGTAACAATATCTAATCTCTGCTGAGCACACTGAACACCAGACAATTTGTACACATGATCTCATCTGATGCCTTCTGATGGGGCAGAGAAGGGCTGTGATTCTCTCCTGCCAGACCAATGATGTCACTGAGATTTAGAGAGGTGAGGTGACTCTAGCATCTGTCTGCAGCAGTGCAGCCCAGGAGATGATCTATTCTTAACCTTCCTCCCTCCCTCCCTTTTACTATGTATCCATCCAACTTACATCCTCCCTTCCTGCCATGTGCTCAGCTAGTAATGTGGAGAGTAGTTAATAATGGAGGATGGTTACGCTCCCTGGCTTCTCCTCATCCTTTTGGCATGTTGCCAGTGCCACTCCATGCCCTGAGATGCTGAGTCATTGAAATGCAGGTAACTGCTTGTCCTTCAGCCTTGCTCTTCTTCCTTCTGCTTTGCCATCATTGGTTCTTTGCTTTTGGAGGGTGTGGACTGCTCATCTCTCTCACCTGGTTCCTGCACTTGGACATTACTCCCTTCAAGCTCATCCTGGGCCCCATTGCTGATCTCTAGCTTCCTCCTGACCCTGCTGACCTCAGCTGAGTTCAGGGTTGATCATTATCTAACGACACAAGAAGACATAACACTTTTACCAGAACTTGTTTTGAGATCTGGGTTCCACCAAATGTCAGTTATCCTATTACAGTAATGTGCAATGTAATCACATTGCGTTGCTAAACACACATAGATTATGAAATAATGAAAATGGTTTTAATGCAGCTTCTAATAATGAGCTTGAGGTAAAACTCATTCTTGGTTTAAAAAGGCATTTAGTTGTGGAGAACTCTTAAAATATTAATTGTGTCTTGATTTTTAAGTTCCAGACATAAAACCATTCCCATGAAACCTTACCTTATATCATAAAGAACATAACGTTCAGAAACTGTGATACAAAGGCTGTCTTTGTAGTTGTTTCAGAGGAAAATGTAAATGACTGATTCATTAATGCTCTCTGATACTGAGTGCAGTATCAGTAGACAGTTCATATTTCCATCTTCCTATAGGTACTTATTATATGGTTGAGCTGGCATGTTCCTTCCTGTTCATGTAGGATGGAGGTGAACTCTAAGTGAGTCTGGTGATGTGGTGCTGGCACTGTTGCCATCCCCTTGGGGACACAGAGCCCTTCCTGCTCCCCACTTGCTACCTTTGTTCATAAGGCTTCCCAAGACCTCAGGTAGCCAGGCCTGACTTTAGTACAGTGTCTGAGGCAGACTGTATGACTCACCTTCATTGTAGCGTGCTATCTTGGATGATGTGCTCTATAAGGTTTCTTGAGCAGACCCAGACTTTTCTGACTCCTTGGGTTTGAGGCTCTGTGGAGATCCAAGCTTCGTAGTTTGATCCATGATTTCATTCCTCAGGCAGCCCCAGGCCTTGCGTCCCAAAGCCTCAACATGTAGCTCTTAGGTGCTTAGGTTCACAGGGCCTGCATACTAATTCCGCTATTCAAATATTATGTTCCTTAATGATAGTATCAAGGCTTTATACTTATTATTTTTTCCTTCTGAGGTCCCTTTTTCTCTCACTTGTTTTTTTAGTTGAACTTAATCTTACAATTTATATCTCTGTCCTGATATCCAGATTTGATCTGATATTTTGATTAAAAAAGTGTTGGCTCTTTTTAAAGTTACACAATAGTTAAGGTATCCCAAAGACAATGACTTGTAGAGGTTTTCCTCTCACTAGTACCTGTGATGCTACTGGCTTTGAAGGTAGGCCTACCTTAATCTCTGCTAAACGTAAAGTTTGCACACAGTTTCCCTGGAGCATGATAAATGTTTGAATACATCTCTGTGTGATCTGAGACTCAAGAGTGGCAGATGAGGGGAATGACATTTGGTATCTAAATTTACTTCTCACAGACCCTCATGTTTTTGTAGCAGCATGTTTTGTAGTAGCTTCTTTTCAAGTTAAAAGTACAGAACTAACTCTTCTTATCTGAAGCTGGTAATATAGGTCAGTGGTTCCCAATGTCTACATGGGTGTATCCATGTGCTTGTGTGAGCATGCAAACCAGCATGTATGAGTGTGCCTGTATTATATGAGATCATCAGTGATGCTTTTCAACTTTACATACATCTAGTTTCTACTCCCTCCTGCTCATTTGTTTCTCAGAATCTTTCTGTGTGTACAAGCTCTCCTCGCTTTCTTTTATTGTATATCTGGGCCATGGTCATAGGTGGTTTATGTCATTGGTCACAGAACATAATGGCAGTGAGAAATATAATTAATATATGTAAGCAATTCTGTGTCAGGAGTTGTGTAGTTCTTTCTTTAATTTAAAATATGATTTAAACACAAATACAACTTGAAAAATGTATTCATATTATGTTCATATTTGTAAATCATCCTTATCCTTTTTCTTGGGTTAGAATGAGGTAAATGCTCTTTATAAATTGATCAGAGTATAGCATTACTATTTCTGCTAGAGAAATAAAATTGCAAGTGTACTTTTAAAATACAGGCTACAACCAGGCATCAGTGGCTCACACCTGTAATCCTTGCTACTCAGGAAGCTGAGTTATGAAGATTGAGGTTCAAAGGCAGCCTGGAAAAGAAACTGTGAGATTTTTATCTTTAACACCAGAAGTTCAAGTGTAGAGCTGTGGCTCTGGTAGTTGAGTGTTAGCCTTGAGCAAAAAAGCTCAGGGACAGCTCCCAGCCCCGAGTTCATTATAACTGCCTGAAACATTGCTTAATATCAGTATTCCATAGGCAAGGAAACTGAGGCTTAGAGGTTCGGTGCTAGTTCCATGGTTACCTACTTGGCAACTAGCAGAAACAGGTTCCAAGTCCAGGCTTTCTGGCTTATGTTACCACCTGGAGTACAATGGGGATTTGAACTTAGGTTCTGTACTTCAAAATTTTCTCTTTTCTCAAGTTACATTGCTTCTAATTCTTAAAGCCCTTTCTTACTTTTAAATGGTGATGAGCAAAGAATAACTTTGTGTGGATGAATTGTTCTCAATAGGGATTCTTTTTGCCTGCCCTTCTTCCCCCAGGGCATTATGCAATGTCTGGAACAAATTCTGGTTGTCACAGCTGGTGACAAGTTCTCCTGGCATTGAATAGAGACCTGGAATGCCCCTAAACATCTTATAATGAAGACGAAAACACCACCCACAAGAAACAACAATTGGCCTACGATTTCAGTAGAGCTTAGATGAAGAACACTAGAATGTTCTGAGCTATGCCTTTTCTTTAGTATGAGTATTTTAAAGTTATGGAAAACAACCAGAAAATGCTTAAGCTTAAGAGTAAAAGAATGACATAGAGCTATTGACAAACTTAAATTGAGAAAATCTTGGCTTTGAGAGTCCTGACCTCTTAAGCTGGGTGAGCATTCATTTTAAGAACTACATTCAAATGGACTCATAAGCTGGTTCCTTAAATTCCAGGTTAAGGAGCTTTCACATGCTAGAAGGTAGGAGGACAATATTTAAGTTAATCTGTAGAGCTGGGTTTGAGGTACTTTGTGGAGCCTGTCTCTGAGCACCCCTCTGATGAATACTTCTTTGTATAGGATAGGTTTTGTGCGTACAGTGTACAAGGGTGACTTCATAAAAGATGGCTTCTGCCAGAATCCAGAACACAGCAGGTAATGTACTTATTGAAGAGGTAAGAGTATGAGTAATGCTTGCCTCATGAGAAAGATGTAAACTAGCTTATTATAATGATGTAATATTTGGGTCCTTGATTTATCATTCCCACCTCCAGTGAAGCAAAACCTTAAAAACTAAACAGCTAATAAAAATTCAGAGTGCATCTTTGAAGTCTGGCCTTTATGCCTAAGCCATCAAAAGTGTCAGCTTTGTCCTGATCATTTTCTGCTTGTAGATATTTTCACAGAGCAAAAAACCCAGTCTGAGCACTGTGTAGAGGCAGACTTTTAGATGATTATTCTATAGGATATGGCATAACCTAGGAGGGTGTGATTTACTCAGGTAAGAGGGCACAAAAATGTTATAGGTAAGATCGGGACTGTGATAGTGTGGGGAGTATGATTCTAAGGAAGGGGACCTGGGAGGCATTATTTGAAGTACATCTTGTTTTAAGAGGAACAAACTGGGGTTTCAAGTTGAATACTTAGCTAGGGAAGGGAGGTAAAAGAAAATCGTCATTGTCATCATCATCAACATCATCAACATCATCATCACCTTCACCATGACCACCATAACCATGGCTCAGTTGTTAAATCCTACAGAAAGAAAATAGCACCATATAGGCTTTATGATGAGCTCATGTAATCTTCATAACAATCTTGTGGTATTGTTACTATCACTGGCAGGAAAGCTGGATTCTAGCAAGCCACAGAGCTCTGGTGGGCCTCAGGCAACCTTGCAGACAGCCATATGTCATACCTCAGCTCCTTGATCCCCAGTGTGATTAGGGAGGGATGTGAGCACAAACTGTGGTAACACAAGTGCGTTTCTGAGAGAGATGCATTTGACACAGTTTTATGAAGAGGAATAAGTTTGGATTTGGTTTAAGGAAACTGGCTCTGTAACAGTTTATGTCATAGGAATTCTTGGAAATGTGGTGACCTGGAAAGTTGGAGAACTGTGAAGTGAATTGAACTGGTCAAAGTGATTAATTGGACCATGTATGTATGATGGTTTAACTGCAGACCAAACAAATGGTAATTATTATTACCACAAAGCTGTCTTCCAACAGAGTCAGGGTCAAATGAATTTGGAAAGTCTAGCTTTTTGGATTCCCTGTGAGAATTTAGCTGTGGTTTAGCCTTTCCCTCTGGGGTAGATACTAGCAAGGGGGAAGCAGTAGCTTGCTTTTCTTTGGGGATAAGAGCCACTACTCTATTTTTCTTAGATTTTTCTTATATTTTCTTATATTTTTCTTAGATTTTCATATTTTTTTCCATCTCTCTCATGACAATGAACTCAAGGCTAGGCTTTGGTCAGGAAAGTAACAAGTTAATAGTATATCAAAAAGTTGCTAATTATTGTGTAATCTCCTTGAGAGATTCTTCTTTGAAACTACTGTGTTAAAAGTAATGCATCTAATTTGACCTCCTGTACTGAGAATTAAGTTCTAGTCTTCCTTGTTGGTTCATTCATTGAGTGCTTATAGGAAGCCATTTCTTGAACTGGGAGAGTTCATAGTCTAGACAGGAGGAAAAAACCCAGACATGTGAACCAAAATGTACAGCTGTGAGTGTGAAATCTGAAGAGACAGAAGTTAGAGCAAAATATTTAATGAGCTCCTTGGACAGAGAGGAAAGTTTGAGGCAGCCATTAATTCAGGAGTATTTTCTCTATTTTGTTCTCAACCTCTGTCCTGGACTTATATCCTGGTCTTCAAATCTATATTTATTTTTTTCTCATTCAGAATGAGAAATTTTAAAGAAAAAAAAACTCTTCAGATGGCCACCACCTCTTTGCCTTGGTTCTGATCATCTCTTCTTTCTTATCACGCTGCCTATGTTCACAGGTCCACTGTCGTCTTCTTATAGCTACTTTCTTCAGTCTTGCATTCCTAACAGTTTTTGATCACCTATTATTACATTGGCATCCAGAAGCATGTGGGGCATTTGATTATATTGTAAGGGAAAACCATCACGAATGTATACTGTTAACTGCACTAAGGCAAGGGAGCAGTTTATCTTGCAGGCCACCTCCCTATGTTTGAAACATATCTTCTCCCAAAGTCTTGTTTTGGAAGACCCGCTTTCCTAAAGTATACAAGTATTATCCATACATAACTCCATTAATTTATAGGATATCCCAGGATGGTCACCTCAAGGGTGTGAAAATCTCTATAAGAGAGACCACAATTGTGCCAAACTCCATGATCACAATTTTTGTGATACACAGAATGAATCCCTTTCTTTGAAAGGAGATAAGGGTATGGAGTGTTATAAATTGGAAGCAAAAGTATCTTTTGTTGAAGTATATTTTAAAATAATAGTACTCTTATGGGAAGCAAGTGACATTTCTATCAGAAGAGTCTCAGATTTATGCAGGTTATTCTCCTTTGAAAAGCTTTTCTCTTCTTTGATAACTGTCAGATAGATATTAGAACCCTCAACTCTAATAAAAATCCAAGCTGATAGATATATCAAACTGCCTATTGTCAAGTTATTACCAACTTAGGCTCCAAACACAAGAAATCTAACCTGTTTTAAAACAATTATGTAGTAGGTTTAGAAGAGCAGAAAGTTGCTTTCTTGTGGTTCTTTTCAGGTTAGCTTGTAAGACAGTGCATTGTAGTATGAGACTATTTGTTTTGAAAATTCTGGGTTACATTTATAAGTAAATTATATCCTCTTTTCTGCCTTAAATTTTTTTATTCCATAGTCATTAATGCCTTGCTGTGTCCTCATTATGTGTTGATAAATGCTTTGTAATTATCCTACAACTAAAATGTTGAACTCAAATGGTTGTGTGCATTTTTATTTATTTAAATAAGAAAAACAACCTCAACAGAGAAAGGCAATAGGAAAGTGAACTCTGGAAAAGGAATATAGAAGGCAGTGTCTAAATGTGGTGGGGTAATAATGGCAGAAGTTGCAATACCACCATTCTATGTCTTGGGTGTTCAAGTGTTTTCCAGGTGCTTGTATAGCCATATATGTCAGAGCTTTGTATGGCTTTTTCACTTTGGTATTCAGCATGACTCTGTAAGGTTGGCACTACTACTGTTTGCATTTTCATGATGCAAAAGCTAAGGCACGGAAGTGTTATGTTTCTAAAAGATACCCAGGAGGTAGGAGGCTGAATTTGAATCCAGGAAATCTAGTTGTAGCTTATAGAGTCTTAACCAGTGAAGTAGTTTAGGATTGGGACCCATGTTCTAATCCCATCCTAACAATTCCCAATTGTGTGACCTTGGCTAAAGTTACTTTTATCCTCTGAGAAAGTGGGTGCCACAACCATTCATCGTATGGGAATGTTGAGGGCTTTAGATAAGATGACACATAGAAACAGTTGGCATGAAGAAGCAGTTTGGTGAGCAATGACTGTGAGCTCCTCCATTTTCTGTTCTGGGGAATTGGCATTTATAGACTGCACTTTGAACTCTTCCCAAATGTCCCTGAGGTCTGAAACACATCAAAGAACTCACAGAGCTCAACACAGGTGAGTTACGCATACAGTCCACTCAAATGTGTGGATACTAGGGTCAAGTCTTAAGATCTGGTGATTCCAGAGAAGATTCTTATTTTCATAAACTGATGTCCTTGCTGTTATATCTTACAAGATGTGAAACTGTCCTTGATGTTGGCCTGTTTGCTCTTTCAAGGTAATGAGGAAATTTTGCATAGTACCTTGAATTTCTTTTTCTTAAGGGATGATAAAAGTTTATCTCTTGCTATCTGCTTTTTTCCTTCGGATTATTACTTTTTTTGTGTGTGACTATTAAGAAAGAAGAGAAATAAATTCGAATAATAAAAAGTTGCAATTTTTTTATAGTTTTTGCATATTATTTGTGGATTCCCAAAATGTACCTAGCATAAAGGATAATGTGTATACTTCCATTTTTTTTTTATTCTAGGATATTGGTGGAGTATGTACTAGAAGGCTTGAGCCAAGGCTAATTGATGGAAGAGCTCCTCTCCTCCTTCCCCCACCTCCTTTCCAGCTAGCCAAGCTCCTGCCTGTAGTTTTTTAGAAGAAGGAAGGTTTTTTTTTTTTTTTTTTTTTTTTTTTTTTTTTTTTTGCCAGTCCTGGGCCTTGGACTCAGGGCCTGAGCACTGTCCCTGGCTTCTTCCCGCTCAAGGCTAGCACTCTGCCACTTGAGCCACAGCGCCGCTTCTGGCCGTTTTCTGTATATGTGGTGCTGGGGAATCGAACCTAGGGCCTCGTGTATCCGAGGCAGGCACTCTTGCCACTAGGCTATATCCCCAGCCCAGAAGGAAGGTTTTTATACAGCTAGAGAGAAGTACTTAACATGATATCTGAATGTTTGGACAATTACTTAAAAGCAAAACAAATGTAGCCTTTACTCAGTTTGGTCTGAAGACCATCTCATTTAGATTCTTATGAGGTTTACTTTAAATGAAGCAATTCTTGTTCTATATGACTTATAATGTCATTATGTTGTTATGAAATATCTGATTAACTTTCTGTTTGATGAGAAACAGCAAC
This sequence comes from Perognathus longimembris pacificus, assembly GCF_023159225.1. NCBI lineage: Eukaryota > Metazoa > Chordata > Mammalia > Rodentia > Heteromyidae > Perognathus > Perognathus longimembris. The sequence goes on along the minus strand of NC_063164.1, from coordinate 26,557,461 downwards.
ATAAACTTACCACATCCTCTAACCATGTTCAGATCAGGGACACACATTTCCAGAGCTAGTTTTCTGCTGCCCTGGCATGTTGTGCCAGTGAGGGCCTGATTGGCAGGATTCCAGGTGACCTCATTGGTGAGCTGTGCTGGGAGCGTTTGGTAAGAGTGCTGGGGGAAACAGGAAGGTAGGAAAGGTAAAGCAAGAATAGTGATCGATCCATGGCTGCAGCCTGGGAACTAAATCCAGGGAATAAGTCCTAAGGGAGAGAGAGTTTCTGTTTAGTAGAGCTGAATTCAGCAATCAGGAAGCAGGGAGAGAAATCAGATTCAGGTAGTTAGAAATCAGGGGCAACAGGAAAAGGATGGAGAAGTGGCTACAGGGCCAGAGCTTAGATCAGAGGCCTTTGGAACTACTTAATTAATCTCAGGACTTTTCTACAAAGTGTTTATGATATCAGAGTCTAGCTGCTGAGAATATTTAATAACTGATATTACATTGAGTATAATGCATTACACAGATTGCATATATTGCTTGTAAGTAAAGACAATTGAAAATAGATAGCAGGACCACTTAGAATTACTCAAAAACAACCTGTTAATTTTTTTTTCTGATTTATTGTCAAAGTGATGTACAGAGAGGTTACAGTTTCATATGTTAGGCATTGGATACATTTCTTTTAAACATTGCTACCCCTCCCTCATTTTCTCCTGCTTACCACTTCCTACTTCCCTCTCCCTCTGATTTTGTAAAGTTCATTTCCAACATAGTGTCTATTGAGTATTGTTGCATTCTCTCATCCTTTGTTCATCCTTTGCATTGTTTGTCCTTTGTCCTGCTGTTTCTATGATTCCCTTTCCCTTCCACAGATCAGGTAAGCTTATACACAAGACAAAGGGTACAAGAAACTGAAACAGAAAGAAAAAAAAAATCACTGCATATAGGACATAATAAGAACCTCTTATTTCCAATTCAGGGAGTTCATTTTGATACACTTCACCGTATGTGGACTTTGCACTTAGCGATTGGGCTATTGAGATCCCCTGCTATGAGTAGTGTGAACTTGCTCAACTACTGTGAAAAGCAGTATGGAGGTTCCTCAAAAGACTAAACATAGATCTCCCCTGTAATCCAGCAATCCAACTCCTGGGCATTCACCTAAATGACCACAAACAAGACCATACTAAAGCTACCAGCACAACCATGTTCATTGCAGCATTGTTTACTATAGATAAGATATGCTCCTCTGTAGATGAATGGATCAAAAAGATATGGTATATATACACAATGGAGTTCTATTCTTCCATCAGAAAGATTATTCCACTTATAGGGAACTAGAAAGACCTAGAAAAAATTTTACTAAGTGGAGCAAGCCAGGCCCAAAGATATATAGGTTAGATGGTTCCCCTCATTTGTAGTAACTAGAATTTTTTTTAATGACAACTAGGCATCCTTATTTAATAGCCATTACATTAATAATTAATAGCCATGGACATTAGGCAAGGCACTGGGATTTTAAAAGCTCTTCCATTTTCATTTTGCAGATGAAAGAATTCAAGCCTAGAGAAGGTGTGAATTTTTACAAGGTGAGATGTTTTAATTGGAGAGTCAGGGGTAAATAAAGGTCTCTTTACTCAATTCAGGGTCCAGAAACCACTCCACAGGCCTTCCAAACAAAGGGATTTAAGAATTGGTCATTATTAACAGAAGTTACTCAGAAATTGACAAGGTAAACTCCAGATGATGGGACAACCCAAAGGAAATCACAAGGATTGGAGAGGTTGGTTCAATAGATTACTATTTCTGGACCCTAGAAGCTAGAGTAATAGTGGACTAAGCGGGGGTAGTGGTGGTTGCTGAGACTAGGGAGCGGTAGAAGTCACCACCTGAAGTCAGAGTGAGGAATGGGGGATGGAAATGGGATGGACAAGCATCCTTGCTCTATTCCCTCATGCTCTCTGGTCTTTCACTATTCCTTTCTCTTTGCCAGGCTAGTTTGGAAGTGTGATTCCTTTCAGAACAGAGAAGGCAATGGATCATAGAACAAGCCATAGGGTAATCAGCCCTGTGTTTTCTACTGAATTTTGTTTTTTGGACATACTCTCTTAAGGAGCATCCTTCAGGATTGTCTCAAATAAATTGTATGTGGGAGAATGCATTAGCATTTTTGTGATGTTATATCAAAATATCAAAGCCGGGGTAATTTATAAAAAACATAAACTTATTACTTATTGTTCTCAAGGCTAGGAAGTCCAAGATCCAAGGGGTTATATTATGTTTGGTTTTCTGGTGAGAAGTGCGTCATCATGGTCTCACATGGCAGAAGGAAAAGCTGGTTGAAGGCTGCTGGAAGCCTCTGTTAGAGTGACCTTAATACTGTGTGTGTGTGTGTGTGTGTGTGTGTGTGTGTGTGTGTGTGTGTGTGTGTGTACTGATCATTAGGCTTAAATTCAAGGCCTGGACACTGTTCTAGACTACTGTTTTACCACTTGGAGCCCCTTTTGGTTTTCTAGTGGTTAATTGCACATAAGAGTCTCATTGACTTTCCTGTCCTGGCTGGCAATGAACCACAATTCTCAAATCTCAGCCTCCTGAATAGCTAGGATTACAGGTGTTAGCACTGGTGCCTGGTGCTTAATACCTTGAGGGTTCCACTTCAAATGTTACTAAGGTGTGATTTTCTTTTTGCCAGTCCTGGGACTTGAACTCAGATCCTAGATACTCTCCATGAGCATTTTTGCTCAAGTATAGCACTCTTGAGTAGCCACAGCTTCACTTCTGGCTTTTTAGTGATTAACTGGCAATAAGAGCCTCATGGACTTTCCTGGCCAAGCTGCCATGGAACCTCAATTCTCATATCTTAACCTCCTGAGTAGCTAGGATTACAGGCATAAGCCACTGACACTGGCTTACCATTACATTTTAACACAACCTTTCAAAGGGATGCATTCAAATCACAGTAAGAACATTCATTTTCTTGAGGAATAGCAGGTAATTTCTTAATCCATTTTGATCAGTGGAAAAATTGAGAGGCTTAAAGACAGCTTTAACATGTTGGTATGTATACTTTTTTAATAACTTCTTTCTGTGACAACTCAGGGCTATATATTTTCATTTAGCATGTTTATATTTTATAGCCTTTATATTTAAAATGTGAATAGGCCTAAAAGACCTGTTAGTAATCTTTTTTTCTTGCACTAAATCTTAAGCATTTATTCCTTGGAGGACTAGTTACTTTCTTGTTATATGACCTAAATCCAGGTGATCCCATGTGTGCATATGAGTTGACAACTTTGCCTTACTATTATATAAAGGCAGCTTTAAAGAAAAATGGCATTAAAGTGCACTGCATTTTATTTGTTCTGCCTGATGGGCCAAATGCTTTGCACCCAGTAGAGCTGAGCCTTGCCATCCTGCTGTTCTAACAGTAGCTCCCCTGCCGAGCACAGCATCCTTTAGACTTGGATAATGAGTCTGATGTCATAAAAGGAGCTTTATTAAAATAAATACAGTACCATATTTCCTCTCTAATGGTATTCTGATTAATTCCATCATAAATGCATATCTGACACTCTTTTAATCAACAAAGGTAGCAAAGGGACTTCAGCTAGTGATACTGAAGGTGTCAAGGGTGTCTTTAGCAGCACATGCTACTCTAACACCTGCTTCAGTCTTCGGTAGTACTGTTGGCCTTGTTCTGAAGTCTTCTGTCTATTATAACTATAATCAACTAATACTAATGCTTGCTCTTCTTTTGAGGATGTATCTGTTTGAATACTAAGGCATTAAATGTTGACCAGAGCTACCACCAAAGGAATTAGAGAGACAGCGTTAGGATTGGTTTCTAATAGAGCCTTGTCTTTAACTTACCAGCCATATATTTCAGGAACATGTTGCAACTTTATTTTCTTCTACAATTAATCTGTTCTTAATGATAGCACTCACAACCAAGAAACGCTCATAGGTCTGGAATTTATGACTTCCATAAATTGACTAGTATCCAACATATGCAAAAGGGTGGTTTGCAGAGATGCAGTTTGTGGTATATCTATTCTCCTCTAGTTAATTGAACTATTATTAATATTTGGAAGATTTTATATTTTACCATCACATATAAATTATTTATATTAAGTATTAAATAGGATACATTTCATACTTTAGGTGATTTGTGTTATTATCTGGTTTTCAACATGCATGTGACTAAGGTTGATGAGTATGGCATGTTTATAAGGATTATTTTGATTCCATTGTCTACCCCTTACAGATAAATTATAATTCAGAGATGTAATGATTTCTTGAAATATACAGGGGCACTGGATATGGCACAAAACTAGATGCTCCAGAATATTTAAATGAAATATAAAAATGAGATGGAAGCCTTTGGCTTTAGGAAATACCCTTCATGTCTTATAACATTGTGTGCATGTGAATAATTTTTTGAGAACTGGAAATATGCCAATTGGACTGTAGAAGATATGCCTATATAAGACAGAAAAGACATGACTTATATGGAAAAGCCAGAGAGCTCATTATGAGAGAAATGTTTATAGGATAAATCTTATCTTTTACAGGACATAAGGAAGATAAAAAGCCATTTTATGATGGTTAATTCTGCTCAGATTGCTGTATTATTTAAAACTGAGGGAATCTTTAAAAAATTTAATTTTCTATTTCCCATCTACCATAATTACTTTTAGGGTGCTTTCATTCATTGTGGGCAATGAATTGTCCACAGATAAATGGAATTGTTGATAGACACTTTCATTTTGGAGCTCTTCTACAATTGAAATGTGAAGATACTTGGATTGCTTTATGGGAACATTTAAATACAAGAAGTAGTTCTTTTTTTTAATGTTTTGCATTGAAAGCAAAGAAAGCCATTTCACCAATTCTAAACTCCTTTTGGAAGTCTTTGAATTACTAAAATTAGGTTCGTTCAGTTCAGTTACATTCAGTCATATTCTGTTTTACTCTCAGAGGAAAGCACAGGCTGTGGGTCATTTCCATTGGTTTCTTATTGCTCCACCTCCTTCTGTACCACTCTAAAGGAAAATGTGCATTAAGGTTATCCTTATCTGTTACAAAAACAGAATAGTAAGTCATAGTAGCCAAGCTTAGTACCTGAATCTACATATTGCATGTTGATGACAAGACTGCTTTTCACCAGTGGGTACCTACAGTCTTTGGGTCATGTCTGATTTTAGATTTTTTTCAAGCAGAACCGAACAAACGATGTAGTAGAGTTGGAGAAACCCATTTACTACTTATGTACTGAGATAAAACTGGCCTGCAATAAGTAGTGTTTTGTTTTATTGTTTGAATCTTCAAGATCCTTACATGCTGGGAGTGAATGTGCATCCTGTGTATTCCACTCAAGGGCTGAAGCACAAGAACTCCTCTTGCAGAAGGCTCTCAAGATCAGTGCTGTATTTTTCATTTCCCATGGGAACTCTTTTTCACTATTTGGAACAAATTCTTCCATTGGACTTTTGGTTTCTTTTTTGGTTCTCAAAGATGTCACATCATTATATTTTCTAATGTCATTTATATTTATGAAAATGTGAAGATGTTTCCCCATCTTTAAGTGAAATTTGATTCTACAATACTTCAGTGGCAGATGCTGTTTCTGTAATATTTAGGGTACTTTGCTTAAAATAAACTTTAACATTTACTTGAATCAATAAATTTCAAGAAAACTATATTACTTTTTCCCTGTAAATGAAGAACAGTACTTGGGAAGTTTTTTTATTTGAATCCCAGCATTAAAATAGGAAATGACTCACATAACTTTCCAGTTGATGCAAAAGTCTCTGAAGTTTTGAGCCCTGTTTTTCTGGGAACACAGGTCTTGAATGTGTGTGTCAATTTCTAAATCCTTTGTTCCTTTAGTATCCCTTCTAAAATGCAGTTTTTAGATGATTCCTGACCTTGGTTTGCTTTTCCTTCTCTAACTCTGTAGCATGCCACATTTAAAAGGGGCTAGGCAGATGTGATTAAAGTTTAAAATGCTAAGACCAGACAAGTATTTAGGTAGAGGTCTGAGCAATCTGCTTAACAGTGACCTAAGCAAGTGTTCTTGAAGAAGACTTTATGTGAAAGATTTTCATGTAGTTGGAATGGTAACACACACTCATGTAGTTCAACTATAACTAAACATAAGAGTTTTGTGAGTAGGAAGAAAGCATATGCAATGAAATAAGTACTAGAAACAGAGTGGTTGGGAAATGATCAACAGAAGGAAGTGGGTAGAGCTGTGTCTTGACAGGTAGATGGGAAACTCCCACATTCATGGGCCTATAGGTGTTGGAGCAGATGATTTATAAGATAACTGACTCAAATAACTATCTGATTCCTGTTGTAGGGTGGTAGTACTAAAATAGGACAAAGTAACAAGGAAGTATCAAATGTCTCTGTGCTGTCCTTGTACTTCAATTTACAGCATAGTGAGTGGAGGCTTTCTAGTATTTGTGGGATCTCACGAAAGCAGTGCTATGTCAGTATTATTCTTTTGGATTGGTTAGAATTCCTGCAATGGATAGAATATGATGAAGAGCTACTAGTGGGAGGGGTAAGTTAAGGAGTGTGTGATGACACTGCTGGCTAGATAATGACCTGCAGACCCAGAAGCACCTACTGCAGAAAGAAGAGATTCCAAGAGGCAGTAACCTCAGATCTGGGTTTTGAAGGGGGAACAAGGGAAGAAGTAGATGGTGTTTAGGAGCATGTGTTCAATCTTGTTTGGAGTCTGTCATCCTAGTATGGCTTTGTATAGAACTTGAGCTATGCCTAATTATCATTGGCTACTTTCACATATGGGGAAGAGAGGCATGGACAGTGGTGGTTGTGGCAAGTAAAATTAGTATTGTTCATAATTATGCTTGAGTGATTGGGATAGACTGACATGTTCTTGACAAATCAGGATCTTTGATTGCCTTAGGAATGTAGGGCTTCCTTTTGCTACGATCACACCATGACAGAGCTTCTCCAGGGTGTAAGTTGGTCTATGAAATGTCTCTGTAGGATTATTCTTTAGGACAGTCTCAGGATTTCACTCTATTGAATAACATCTCTAGCGAGAAAATGGGGAGGTCATGAACTGGTCATATGGCTAAATTAAGTACCACTTCCCACCCCTGCAGGAATGAAAGTAAATTTTTGGATAATGGATAACCTGGGAGGCCTTGTGAGTAAAAAACCCAACATAGTTTCTCACTCAACAGTTAAAGACAAGCCAGTGGGAGATGGATGTGGGAACTTGCATCTAGTGAGTTAAGCGTCCTCGTTTCAGAACGGCCATTGAGTTCATTGCTATCCAGGTACTGTTCCCCTTCTATTTCTCACCTGGAAATGGGAAGGATAATGAGCATCTGCTTAGAGGGAGGATGCCCTAGTTCTAGCTCTGTAAGAAATACGCCATAAGCTAAATGCTTATGCAACATATATTTATTTCTCATAATTCTGGAGGTTGGCAAGTTCAAGATGAAGGGGCTAGCAGATGTGCTGAGAGCCTGCTTCACGGTTTGCAGAGGGCCATCTTCTCTATGTGTTCTCATAGAGTAGAAAACAGAGATGAAGAAGCAATCCTGTTTTCATGTCTTCTATTCAGAGAACTTATCCTATTATGACAGCCAAAACTCCAGACCTGACTACTCCTATTAACATCTTATTATGGGTGAGAGTTTTAACATGTTAATTATAGAGGAGCAAAAATATGGAGCTTATTAGAATCTCATGGGGCACTTTCTTAAGTATATGATGAGTGAGACTCAGATTTTCAGGCAAGGATTTTCAGACCTATGAACTTGTGGCAAAGGACCTCTTTGTTTTATGGCCATATCAGCAGCAAGGGGAATGGTGTTGCTCAGAGCCAGAAGAATATGCAGTATTTCCAGGAAAACATTGCTTGTAGTTGTCACAGCTTTCTTTTGGAAGGACCAGACTCAGCCTGTTAAAGTAACCATCCAAGTTATAGCCGTCTGTGTGTTGAGAGTTAGTCAGAATCTCTGACCTTTATTCTTAGGAAGCATAGTATCACTATTCTTCCCCCAGTATTGAGTGACAGTAACAAGAATCGAAAGTTATTATCATAGAAAAGGATTTTGCTTAAAGATAGTGAGGGTTTTTCTATATTGAAGTTTCCATCAGCATTTTGTAGTAAACTCACTATCTCCAGTTGGGGCTCAATAACTTAGAAGGAGAAAAAAAATTGCTATTTTAATAATAAGCACAGGTTGATTGCCTACTTTGTCTTTTGTGGTAAAATTAATGTTGCAATTACTATGTGTTAATACTCAGTAAAATATGTTCCCTTTTTCCACTGGAACTGGAAATAAGTATTACTTCTAAGCAGGCATACACACAATTTATCTTGGTAAATAATATAATTCTAAGTTGTGCATGTATATGTTTATTAGGAAGCCATCTTTCAGAATGCACCAAATAGAGGGAGAGAGAAGCTGATTGTCTTTTATTGTGGGGCTGACAGAATGTTTATTAATGGCCATGGATTTGAAATGAGCATCTTACTAAATGGAAGTCTTTGGCCAACCTCTGACCCTTTTGTCTTAAAGGTTTGAGAACAGATAATATGAAAGAATGCCAGCTTTTTTCCAGATGGCTGCATGCCTGATGTTCCTTTATGTTTAGCTGTCATTCAAATATGAATGCCCAGTGATTATAAGTGTCTCTTTCTCTTCTCTGGACTGAAATGAAACCTTTTATGCATTGTGTGTTAAAACAGATTAACTGTTTGGCTCATCAGCAGGGAAATTAGAACAATAGCTGCCAACTCAATGGCACAGTAAAAGAATGCCCTTTGGGGCTCAGGGGCTAAGGTTCATAAGCAAATGGAATGTCCAAGTGTCAGGCCTGGGAAGGACTTATGAGTAACAGAATAATTCTCTTGAATTTTAATTTCATAACTGCTTATGAGCCAGAGTCATCATAGCTTTTAAAAATATTCAGAATTTAGATAAATGTCTCCAAACTTATACACACTTTTTAGTTGTTCCATCAATGTTTTCTTGAAGTAATACTATGCAAGTAAATTTAGAATGATGTGTTCATATATATGAATACATATTTTTCCATGAAGGCATAATAAAGAATTACATAACATATTGTCCTGCCTTTTATTTTTGCTACAGTTGTTTTTAAACCCATGTTTATTTCATAAGGTAGCCAAAATGGATAAATTGAATGTCATTTTTTTCTAATACAAGTAACAAATATTTTCATCGGAAACACCAGTTAAGGTGGGAAATGATCATTTAAGTATGGTTGAAATGCAGGTCAGTCTGGAATCAAGAGGGACCTGGTGACCCCTCAGTAACCTTTGTGGTAAAAGCAATGTAGGCTTGGCTGGAAGCTGTGTCTGAGTGGATCAGTCACATGCATTTTAGGAAGCAGGGACATTTTAGGAAGCTGGACTAAGTTACTTTCTTAACAGTAAGTGGCCTGGCAACTCTCTCGTTTCCCTCAGAAAATCCATAAAATGAATGAAGTGCAACATTCTAATGACTTAGGAAAGAAACAGAGCACATGTGATTAATTTATACCCTGTTTAACACAACTAGGTTGATAGTGTGTTTTTTACGAAAGCTAGAAGGTTGAAGAATTCTTTTACTGCAAAGAAATGATCAATGTTTGGGGAGATAAACATACTTATCCTGGTTGGAACTTAGAATATTCCCATGTACAGAAACAGCACATGCTACCCTTATAAGTGAATACAGTTTTATGTGCACATTCATTTAAGAATAAGTAAAACAAACATTAATTTTTTTAAAAGTAAAATCAAGCTGTATTGATGTTCATGAAGAGCATTCAGGAAAGCCTACAATAAAATTTTGCCTTAATAACAACTTTGTTTTCTAAAATACTCAAAGATGAAAATAAGCGTCAATAAAACAATCATTTCTTGTAACCTTTTCAAACTTCACTCTATAAAATATTTTGTTATCTTTTAAATTTTTGTCTTGTATTTCTACTTCTTCATGATTTTTAAAAATACTTTCTCATGTTTTTCCCCAGTTTATTTTATTTATTTATTTTTGCCAGTTTTGGGGTTTAAACTCAGGGCCTGAGCACTGTCGCTGGCTTCTTTTTGTTTAAGGCTAGCACTCTGCCACTTGAGCCACAGCACCACTTCTGGCCCTTTCTATATATGTGGTGCTGAATCGAACCCAGGGCTTCACGTGTACAAGGCAAGCACTCTTGCCACTAGGCCATATTCCAGCCCCTCCCCCCCCCGGTTTATTTTTATAGTAGCTTTATGGAGATATATAATTCACTGACCATAAAATTCATTGATTTTAATTATTGTGTGTTGATTTGTTTGGCAGTACTAGGCCTTGGTACTCTCTTGTAGCTTGACAGGTGCTGTACCATGTGAGCCACAGTTCTAAGCCTGTTACTTTTTGTTTTGAGACAAAGTCTCACTGTATTGCCCACATGGGTCTCAAATTCACCATTTGCCTGCCTCAGCCTCTGATAGATCTGTACCACCATACCCTGCTTTTACACATTTTAAAATATACAACGCCTTGACTGATAGTCCATAGAGTTGTGCATTCACTGCTGGAGCCAAGTTTAGATCTTTTAAATGTAAAATGTAATACTACTCTATAAAGCTGTGATTTTGTTAAACCTTCCCCCTCCTAACTCCTCCTGTCAACCAGTAATCTACTTTGTGTAGATTTGCCTGTTGTGGACATTTCAAATAAATGGAGTTGTCCTGTCAGTCTATGGGCTTTTGTGATTGTCTACTTTTGATTAGCACAATATGTCCAAGGTTCATCCATGTTCTAGCATGTAATATTCAATTGTGTGTGTATAACATCTTTTGTTTATTCATTTTGTGAGGGAAATGATTTGCATTTTATGTATGCTGTTTAAAAATTCTTTTTATGGAATATTTGTCTTATTCATGATATGTCTCACTAGGTTTAAAAATATTAAAACTTTTGATTTTTTACACTAGTTTAAGGGTGAATAGGAAAGCAAAATTGTGGAGTCTTGGGTTGCTATAACAAGTCTTACACAGAATATGATAAAACACCATGTACTGCTAGGCTTTACATTTTCTCAAGGTCGTTGGAGGCTCCCAGCACGAGAGAAAAGCTTATGAACAGTAAGAGCTAACCGTTTCATAAAGAGGGAAGATTGGAGTGATGGTGCGTAGGACACAGCATCCCTTGTCCTCCTCAGTACCCACATTGTCTACAGAATTCATTTGGTACTCAGTACTTTTTTTTTTTTTTGGTGCTGTTTCTTGGGTTTGAACTCAAGGCCTGGGTTCTGGGTTCTGTCCCTAAGCTTCTTTGCTCAAGGCTAGCAGTCTGCCATTTGAACCACAGATTCATTTTTGTTTTGTGGCTAATTAGCAGTATGGGTCTCAAGGACTTTTCTAACCTGGTTGGCATTCAATCATGATCCTTAGACCTCAGCCTCCTGAGTTGCTAGGATCATAGGCATGAGCCAACAGTACCAGTCTCTCAATAAATACTTCTTACTAGGGTTATTATGTGTAATTTACCATCTTTGAAAGGGCAAAATTTCTGATAATCTATAGGCTCCAAATTATTGAAGAGTAAATTAATACCCTCCAGTTTATAATTGTTATCATGACAATGATTACAGCTCTACAGTATGCATTCATTTATAAATAATTTTCATTTGATCTTTTAAATTTTTATAGGTGAATACTGTGTAGATTGTGGATTAATTTCATTCACCAGAAAATTTAGAAACCAAAAACATTTAGTCAAGATCTCACTTTTACTCCCCTGCAGGATCAGACGTGGTCTTACATTTTTTTTTTTTTTTTTGGCCAGTCCTGGGCCTTGGACTCAGGGCCTGAGCACTGTCCCTGGCTTCTTCCCACTCAAGGCTAGCACTCTGCCACCTGAGCCACAGCGCCCCTTCTGGCCGTTTTCCATATATATATGTGGTGCTGGGGAATCGAACCTAGGGCCTCGTGTATCTGAGGCAGGCGCTCTTGCCACTAGGCTATATCCCCAGCCCCTGGTCTTACATTTTTAACAGTGGCACCTGTACATTTTTCTCAGGTAAACTTACACACTTCTCTATCTCTGACTTTCTCCCTTCTGCCTCTTATGCTAAGCAGTGAGCATATGCTAAAACTTCCATCATGGCATCTTAGTGTTTTAGTATGAAAGATCCTTATGGAAAAGTGCATTATGGGATTCCATAACGGTATCTTTTCTGCTCCAAGTCTGAAATTCTAAGGCATAGTATTAGTGATTACAGCACCTGAAGATGCTACACAGTGGTCTCATCCCCCCTTGCTTCCTGAAAAAAAAAGTCCAGAACTGAATAAATGGAAACGAGTGTAAGATTAAGGAATTACAGGCAAGTTAGATAGAAGCTAAGAAGAGTTTGTGTGGTTATTTTCCTTGATGCTTGTGATGAAGTCAAATGCTGTGCCAAGATGATCTAGATTAACTCAGGTATGCCTACCTTAGTTAATATTTTGTTATTTCACTCATTTTTGTGACCTCATGTATTTTAGCCCACTATTTATCTACCTTATAGATGGGCCTATTTTAGGAATTTCTCTGAGTTATTTGCAGGTTTCTCCTTTGTCTCATAGGATCCTCAGATACTTTATCACTTCAGGAAATCCTATTAGATCCTAGGTGTCACAGATTAAATTGTCTCAGAATGCTTTCTTTTTTTCTTTTTCTTTTTTTTTTTTTGCCAGTCCTGGGCCTTGGACTCAGGGCCTGAGCACTGTCCCTGGCTTCTTTTTTTTTGCTCAAGGCTAGCACTCTGCTACTTGAGTCACAGTGCCACTTCTGGCCATTTTCTGTATATGTGGTGCTGGGGAATCGAACCCAGGGCTTCATGTATATGAGGCAAGCGCTCTTGCCACTAGGCTATATCCCCAGCCCTCAGAATGCTTTCTTGATATACTAAAAACTCTCCCTTTTTTCCTGTGGTTTCCAAAGGAGAATGAGACATTGTCTTGTGTATCCTGTCTTCTCCCCACTGTCTGGACTATGAGCATTCTTTTTTAAAAAAAAATTTTATTGTCATACTGATGTACAGAGAGGTTACAGTTTCATACATTAGGCATTGGATTACATTTCTTGTACTGTTTGTTACTTCCTCCCTCATTCCTCCCTCCCCCCTCCCTTCTCCCTTCCCCCCATGAGTTGTTCAGTACTATGAGCATTTTTAACTTATCATGAGGCAAAACAGTGAAGAGATAAGACATGGGGAAGGAGTGTGCTGAGGGCTTCAGGAAGGATAATTGCAAAATGTCTTATATCTGTACCTAATAAGAGTTACGGGTTATACCGACAAGGTATCTTCATTTAGCTTTTCTTTTCCAAACAAAACTACATATATTTCTCCACCAGGGAAACAAACCTCCAGCATCAGCAAAGGAAAATGCTTTATGAACAACAAGATCTATTCATATGCCCTGAAGTCAAGTAAACATTTTACTACCTTTTTGCAAAACAACTAAAAGACAGACACATGTTCATGCAAGCGTTCAAGGGCATGGTGATGGCTTGATTCTTCATCCTCATTTTATGACACATTCCTTCAATACTGGTGACATTACTGTCTGTGATTGTAGTATTGGTAGAGGAATGGAAGAGAACATTGAAGGAGGAGTAGATGTGAAGAAGTAGGGAGTTTCCACAAGAATATAGCGCATTAATTGCTTTCTTATTAAGAGGTATCATTTTAGCAAATTGAAAAGAATCACTGTAGGACAGTAGTTTTTTCCTTCTGAGGGTATGAAAACCCCAGTCTCAAGTATATATATAGACTTGTAGGTGTGTTTCAAGCATTTCTTTTTTTTTCTTGCTTTGTTATAGGAATTGTGACAATTTAGAGCCCTGGTCAGAGTGGAGGCTCAGAATTTTATTTTGAAAGGTAATGAGAGTATGCTGTGCTCTCAGGTTCAACTTGAGCTTTCCAGTGAGAGAGATAAGTGGAATTTTGTTCATTCATTCAGCAAACTATTTTTCTTCTTTTTTTAGGGGGCAACTGATTAGTAGCAGGTGCTAAGCTAGACGTCAGGAGCAAGGTGTGTGCTCTGTTGTCATGCAGCTTGCTGACAACTGGGTACAGAGACAATTAAGTAGCAACAATGCAGCTCTGTAATGAATCTTGTGATGATTTTTGATATAAAATGAATTTAATCAATAATTACATTTAGAATTATGAAATCATGACATAAGTAAATATAATGCCCTAAGTTATTATTGCCTAATAACCATGATTGCTTTCCTCGTTTTTCTTTGAAAAAATCTTTTTATTGTGAAACATTTCAAGCCTATACAAATGTCAGAATAGATTCTGAGTTTTCTCTCTTGCCTTCATCATCCAGCTTCTCCTCAGTCTAGCTTCATCATTTTCCATTTCATCTTTTTTTTCTATTTAATTTGTTATCCCCATTTTTTCCTGTTATTGGAGAATTCTTGGGGTAGGACTTTCTCTGTGATAATGAACCTTATTGAATATTATTTTCCAATAACTTATTTTTATCTGTTTTTATTTGATCAGACTGCAAACAGAGAATGCATGAACACATGTCTGTTGTTTTGCAAAAACATAGTAAAATGTTTACTTGACTTCAGGGCATATGAATAGAGCTTGTTTTTCATAAAGCATTTTCCTTTGCTGATGTTGGAGGTTTGCTTCCCTGGTGGAGAAATATATGTAGTTTTGTTTGGAAAAGAAAAGCTAAATGAAGACACCTTGTCGGTATAACCCATAACTCTTAATTGGTACAGATATAAGACATTTTGCAAATAATGTTTTGAGTAAGTTAAACATAACAGGAAAATAATTGTAGAGAACATCAGTATTTGTGAAGAATATATAGATGTTTCAGGCTGCTAAGGAATTAAACTTGATGCAGAATTGGACATGGGAGATTAACTTAGTCCATTAGCTTAGCCTTTTCCCATGATCTTTGAGTACAGTGTATTATACAGTACTAGAGGTCATTTTAGAACATATGGTCCCTTGCATTTTGTCTCTGAAAATGGAGTCTTTTTTGTGTGTGTGAAGCAGAAAGTGAGATGTTCTTTTTTGATGCCTATAGGGCAAGTAAGTAGCTTCTATGAATAAGGTCTGTAGGTGCAGATGCTTTGTTATTTACTGCTCAGAGTGCTCCCTGAAATGCTCTTATTTTCTTATGCCTGTGGCAAGGTGGTAGGATCTATGGGAAATCTGTATCAATGATATTAACTTAGCAGTACAATATCAAGGGAAGGCAGCTGTTTGCATAGGATTTTATGGCTAACATGCCAGTGTGCTTTGCAAACTCATTTCAGTTCTTAAACATCTCCCTTAGAAGCTGGGATCAGACGATACTCTTTACTATTTCTTTACTTTTAAGTAAATGGCTTCAGATAGGTCAGTGCTCACAGTGGTGTGTGAGGACTAGAACTCAAGTCTTCTCCCACTGTCTCAGTGATATCAGATGCATTATAGGTACCTTGTGACTGAGGGAGTGGGTGGAAATATGCAAATCAACTTCTGCAGATTATAAATGATCCTTTTTTTTTTTTTTTCTGCCAGTCCTGGGGCTTGAACTCAGGGCCTGGGCACTGTCCCTGGCTTCTTTTTGCTCAAGGCTAGCACTCTGCCACTTGAGCCAAGCACCACTTCTGGCTTTTTCTATGTACATGGTGCTGAGGAATCAAACCCAGGGCTTCATGTATACCGAGATGAGCACTTTACCACTAGGCCATATTCCCAGCCCCTATAAATGATCTTTATAGATAGACCCTTGGCAGTATGAAGTGATTTTGAAAAGACTTAGGTAATAGGGCTTTGATTTTGAAAAGTCACTACTCATTGACATACATAGCATGCTTATACTCTATATTGACCCATACTGTATGCTTACAACCATTATTATGTTGACTAGCCTCTCTCCAGTTTTCAAAATAAATCATATGGAATATGAGACTTGTATTTTAAATGACCGTTGTACGTAGGCATACTACACTAGACAGATTAATCTTTGTGTTCAATTGTTTAATTAAAACAAGTTTGTCTTGAGTAAATTGGTTCAAGATGAACTTGGAGCTTCTGTTTGTCAGTCTATTGGACAAGAATGAAGTAGACATATTCCTTTTAAGGACTGATCTTTAAGCACATTTCGTGGATATAGACCTTAAGGACCTGTATTTTATAATAATGGAAGTAAAATATTTGATGCATTGAATCTTCTCATGCATATAACCTCGTTTTCTACTCCATTTATTTGATAATTGTTTCATCATTTCAGATTCAATTTGTAATAGCGATGAGCACTCTTTAATATTTTTCTAATAAGGATTAGTTTGAGAGGTTAATATGGTCAGAAATTTAAAGAAGCCCAGAGTCATCTTAATGAGTGTCAGGTAATTAACCTACATGAATAGATTAAAGAAATCAAGCAGGCACGCTGATGAGTTTTCCTTTCAAGTTCAAATTTAGCATATCATCTTTGCAGTGGTTAGGTCTTACACATTAGATGGTGATTGCTATATTGTTTCTTAATATATAAAAGGCTTAATTGTAGAACCTTATTAGAATTCCTCATCAAATTTGATTAATTGAAGAATGATTATTGTATGTGATATGAATTTTGAATTCTCATATGTAAATGATACTTTTGAAATAAATAGATTCCCCCAAATGAATTTCTTTGTGAAAAAGGAAGTATGCTTTTCTATATAGATTACTTGTTTCGTGAGAAATAAAATAAAACTTAAGCAGTTTATGTACTACATAAGTAAACCTAAGAAAACTTGTGAAGGTGATTATCTCTAGGCATCAATACCCTAGAAACGCTATGGTTCAAATGTAGATGAAAATTTATCTTGGTGAGCATTGAGATTGAAAGGCAAGTTCTACCAATAATCCTGAATAGTTCAATTGGAAGATTTCACCTAGTTTATTTTAAAAGCTAATATTTGTTTATTCTAAGTATCTATTCTTGAAACTTGTGGAAATTTATACTTTGTTCAGTTACAATAAAGTTCATATAAAATCTGTATATAAAACTCATCGCTATATGTATAAACTCTTCAACACTCCCAGAGATGATGTGTGGTTAGTGGATAATCCTTTCTTTTACAATCATAGCAGTTTTAGGCCCAGATGAAGCTCAAATAAGTTACTATTGGCTTTGGTTTCAACATTCATGGGAATTCTTTATGATCTAGGGCAGATGGCCCAGTTCTGAATTTGTACCTCAGCTTTGTCACTTGCCTTTCTCTCCTTAAGCCCACATATTCTGTTTTGTATGATGCACCACAGTGGAGCTTCATCACATGGACAGAATAAATGAAATTCTAATCAAGAAAATACACTGTAAATCAGAAAGGTAGTACCATGCCTTATTTTCCCTTGTTACTTTCTAGGTGAAACATTTTTCACTCCTAGGTTAAGTCTTCTGTGAGCAAAATAAGCTCATTTTCTCTCAGTTTTCAATGTTTTAATTTTGCCATTTTTCTCAAATCTGTAAAGGCTTTTAAACAGATGGAATGGGGAAGAATGACAGAAGAGGTGATTGTGATCAACAAGCACTGAACATTTAGATGATCAGGTTAAATTGTAACTCCCTTCCTTGTACAATCATTGGAGGCTGAGAAAAAAATAAATACAAATTAAAAAAAAACAAATAATGCAGTTCTGACTAGTATTAAGCTCAAGGGGAGACAGATTACTATTAGTCTACACATACTATTCTGAATTTGTGGTTAGCAAAATGTCAACTTATTGGGGCTCATTTCTTTGTTCCATTGTCACTGAGTACATAGCCAGTTCTCATTAGTGAGAGTCCCTTTCTAAAAGAAAGACTAAATTAATTATTTAACTTGTATTAATGGCTCTCTGCTGATGGTTGTTGGTGTACCATCAGTGGATAACTTGGTGTATTAATTACTGTGATCACAAGGTGGTATATTATACAAGCTAATTGTTGGTGTTATAATTGTCAACCACTCATTTGGTCATTTGGATTTTGTAAATTATATTCTCTTTCTCTGGCTAATTGAAATATGGAGCTACTTTAATGCCACTGTCTGTGATCATGTTGACAGATATAGTTCTTTCCTCAGCAGATACTCAATATATATTTTGGATCAAGCTGTAGAACAAGGATAATAGCAAGAAATCCCTTTCTACTTTTAGAAAAACTGTTCACAGGACAGGCATTAGTCACTGCCAGGTAAATAGCATCTGTGAAACCCTAAAGAGAGCAAATTTGCTTCTGTAAATTATATAGATGTTTGTTCCTTTATTTATCTTTTAAAGTGGTCTAGGAAGGCACTTTCCTGCTCAGTACAGGAATAAGAATATGTAGATGAAATAGTCTTTATGTCAGAAAAGTTGAAAATACAGAATCCTTATAACCTGAATTATCCAATTAACTTTTCCTTTATACTTTTTCTAACTTCTATTTTATTACACTTGCAGTCTATCAATTTCTTTTGTGAATTTTCTTAATTTTTTTCTGTGTATGACTTCCTAAGAGCATGCATTGTATTAGAAAGACTATAATTTAATTGTGGTTGAAATATTTTGTAGGTTATGATTAATTTATCAGTATTACTTCAGGAATTCATATAAAAAGTATTTCAGCAGTTATTGTCTGTTAGTTTCTCTATTGGGGCAAGTTAAGTGCTGAGAAATAATCCACAAAGTCAGTGGGAATTGCTTGGATCCCAGAGGACTATCAGAGACAGTAATGGAAACAATGAAAAGTTACCCTACTAACTTCAGTATTACTTTTAGATCAGTACAGAAGACATTTTCATAATTACATAATTGCATTATAAAAATATAATAGTACATCATGTGTATTAAATATGTCTGTTGAAAAACTCTACAACCTGTACTTGGTCCACTCCAGTCACAAATTGCGATTTGTTGCAAAGGAGTTTCAAACAAAACCAACATGAACCATTCACATAACCCTAGTAGGAATGCTGGAAGAGTATTCAAAATTCCAAGCAGTGTTTCATACAATGTGAAAGAATTTTGCTGTGTTCTCGCTAATTTTTTGCTTCAGAATATCCAACTTCTCATCTTTCTAAATAATCCCACTTTGGCACAATTTGCTGTATCATCTTCAGTTTATTCTTTGGTAAATACTTGGGGTATTTTCTTTCACCTGATAATTGACTACCTAACACACAATAGATATTACTTTATGGGGATAATAATAAACACTGAAGAGTAGTTGGTCATTTCTATTAAGACTTGCATAGCACTTGGTGTGTGTCTGAGGCAACAGCTGCTGAGACTATACCTTCATTAATGACCTCATTTTCTAGTCTCTGAATATTAACACTGTGCACAGACAGTATTTTTCTTGTACAAAATAGAGTCACCTGCCCTTCCGTGTCTTTGACATCCTGAGTGCTTTTCTTCCCCACTGAGAACTGGTAGTGGCAAGTCTTAGTTTTAGTATGATAGGGAGTCATTTATATCCTTAAGATTCTGTTCTGAATTTTATTTTTTGTATTAAATTTCCTTTCATGACAGCTCAGTGAGAAAAGTACAATTTCTATGAGTTGGTGACACTCCCAGGTTATAAATTAAACATTTTAATATTTAGCTTCTCCCTTTAAAGGCTATTTAACATTCTGTCTTCCCAGTGGATACATTTAAAACAGAAATATGAACCTGCTTATGAAAGTTATATGTTTTAGACTGCTTTCTAAAACAGTTGCAGACTTTAAAGTTTCACTTTATATGTTTAAGATAATGCTGTTGGTTCCAAATGATGCATGCATGCAAGTAATTTTAGATTTTTCTTTAGTAATTCTATTTAATATCTGCCTTATTCAAGAAGTACCTGAAGATCATTCATCTTGGCTTGGAGAAACAAGCCAAAACACTTTTTATGTTTTGAGTGACTATTTTCTAGGAAGTGTTTTTACTGTCTTCATTGTTCACAAAGCAATCAAATATTCATGTTGAGCTAAAGACCAGTGGTTTGCAAGCCAGGCTGCATAGTAGAACCATCTGGGTGTTCTTCTGTGACTGTGGAATTCAGAATTTGGCACTTTCTCAAAGCTCCCAAGGTGATTTTGTAGCAGCCAGAGTAAAGAATGTAAGAGGATGGAATGAGAGACAAATGCTAATGTAAGTTTTCTGTGTAGTACTCATTTTGTAATAATCGAGCCTTTTGCTTCTATTTTTTATTGCATATATAGTTTTGACTTTTAAGATGACTTAACGCTTGTCAAGCTTTCATATGAGTAAAGAGCATGTCAGGTGGTGGGACTAGCTGAAAATGTTGGCTCTTAGACCCCTTTGCACAGATTCACATTCATTTATGGTAAAGTGAGAAGCAGGTAAAAATGGAGTGAATTGGTATTGTTGGTTGATCTTCAGAAGGCCTTTGATTGATGAGTATCTACTTTGTTGTATCTCTTGGGCCATGAGTGAGGAATTTGGCCCCATTCGGCTGGAATATTCTTCTAGCCATGAAATTCCAACTGGAGTCACTTTGGGATCTTCAGCTGGTAGCTAGTTTTAGAGATTTAAGGTGGCTTAATTTGTATGCTTAATTCTCTGGTAATGATGGCTGGAAGGAAGGCTGAGTCCAGGTGTGGCCCTTTTCCATGTACTACTGGG
Source organism: Perognathus longimembris pacificus (assembly GCF_023159225.1). Lineage (NCBI taxonomy): Eukaryota > Metazoa > Chordata > Mammalia > Rodentia > Heteromyidae > Perognathus > Perognathus longimembris. The sequence continues at coordinate 26,536,845 of NC_063164.1, read as the reverse complement.
GCTTTTGACAGAGTGTTTGTTGACTATGTACATAGTGACTCAGGATTCTTACAGTGTTACCAAGGAGTGTGAGTGCTTCAGAAGGGCCAGGTGGACCTGCAGGATGTTGTGGCCTATAGCTAGAAGTCTCCAGAATCACTTTTGCCACAATCCCTTGGTTACAAGCCCGAAGGAAATCCTAGATTCAAGAAGTCTTTAGTCAACAAGAGGAGTAGCATAGAATTCACAGCCAGTGTGAAATGTCCACTAACTAATAGGCACAAAGCATGATTGATGTTATGACCATATCACACATTTATGAATTGTTCGTTCATAGTTACTATCTTAATATAATATAGGACTGAACTTCTACTTGATTAGTTTCAGTGCTTTCTCAAACATCTACATACATAGCAGTCTCATTTTTTTAAAAAGTCCATTTTATGTATTATGCAAGTCATTTTTTTAAAGCATGATGTTGACTGCAAAGGTCCTTCCTGAAACTATACATGGGATGACTCATTGCCTATTATAGAAACTGACTCCATGGTCTAAAGTTCAGTAGGCTCTGGAGTGTGACTATTTGGTTCATGTCTCAGTTTTGCTAGTTACTTTGGTTGTAGCCTTGGGCAATACACCCTCTGGGCATCTTATGTTTATTATCTGCAAAGTAGTTGTGAGAATTAAGTGAATAGAATCCATGAGGTCCTTAGAATATGCTGATATTACTATTGTCACCTTCTATATTTTTTTTGGCATAGCATTTGAGGTCTGTCAGGCCTTTCTGCACTTTATATTCCCAAGCCTCATTTCTTGTGATTTTGGCATACCGAATCCTCACTCATCCATCTCCTGTGCTGCCTGCTGATCTTCTGTCATTCCCTTTATTCATACTATTGCCTTTCAATGGAAAATTAACTTCTCTCCTCCTCACTGTTAGATGGTGATATGAACACACAGTGTGTTTCAGTGGATGCAAGCTGGAATGTCGTGTCATTCTTATGTGTGGTCATGTTTTGTCCTTCCAAGCCCTATAAATACTTTTTTGAGCCAGAACCTGGGTCTGGGGTTTTTTTTTTTTGTTTTGTTTTGTTTTTTTTTTTGGCCAGTCCTGGGGCTTGGACTCAGGGCCTGAGCACTGTCCCTGGCTTCTTCTTGCTCAAGGCTAGCACTCTGCCACTTGAGCCACAGCGCCACTTCTGGCCATTTTCTGTATATGTGGTGCTGGGGAATCGAACCTAGGGCCTCATGTATACGAGGCAAGCACTCTTGCCACTAGGCCATATCCCCAGCCCCCTGGGTCTGTTTTTGCCTTTGAGTTTCCTGCACATGTATGGCTTGCATATTAATGTTTAAAATTAGTGAGAGTATGAGTCAGAAAAGGTTGGGTTATGCTGCAGTAACAAACAATCTGGAAACCTCAGTGGCTTTTACAGCAGTTGCTTTTTCAGACCTGCTGTAGATCCACGGGTTTCTCTCACCTTTCATTTCATGTGCCTTTTCTGCTGATGACTACATTTAAAACATGCCTTTGTGATTACAGTGAAGGAAAGTGGAAACCCATGCACTGGGCACTTACCGCTTTTGTACATGGAAGCCCAGGACACTGCTGCTCAAATTGTATTGGCTTGAGAGTTATGTGGTCCTTCTTGAGTTCAAACAGATGGGAAAATATGATTCTCATGTACTCCAAACAAGAGAATCAACCATTTGTGAACAAGCAGCAATGGCTACCGCATATGACTTGCTAATCTCATTGCTTCTTTCTGTAAGATACTTCTCTGTTAGTATGTTCTAACTGGTACAATGGTTTCACCAGTGTACACCTCATTAAGTTACAGCACTCAAGTTAGTGAAGAGTATAGACAACTCTTTACAGCCCATTTGGAGGTTGTGCTACTAGAGAAAAGGAAAACAGAATCAGTGCTGTAGAAGTTGCATGTATGTGCCTGACTTTTCTTAAAAACATTATAGCCTTAATCTTGTCACTTTTTTTAATAGTCCTAATCTGGTCACCATTTTATAGGTTTAATCCTCTCACCTATTTTTATATATGAAAAAAGTATTGCTTTTGTCTCACTACTTTCCAATTTGATCCTGCTTTAAAATAAAAGCTGGGTAGCAAGACATGCAATATGGTGTTACAGCATGTGAGAACTCTCACTGGGTGATATAAAATAGAATCCTTAAGATAGCCACTAGGTTTCTGATTTTAAGCACATTACTTATATTTAATAACTTAAAGTGATATTGATCTTCACAAATTTGAAAGATATTCCATCCACATATTCAGTGATGATATTCAGTGGCTCTTAGTTTTAAAAAGCAGCCAAAAGGAAATTATGGGGTAGAGAAAGAGAAAGACTAAATTTCTCCTCTCTGTCTCTCTGTCTCTCTGTCTCTCTCACTTGCTCTTTCTCTTTTGTGCCTTTGCAAGGGCTAAACTCAGGGCCTGGGTGCTGTCCCTTAGGATTTTTGTTGAAGGCTGATCCTCTTCCACTCGAGCTGCATGTCCATTTCTGGCTCTTTTGGGTGATTAATTGGTAATAGGAGTCTCACAGATGTTGCTGCCTGGGCTGGCTTAGAACCTCACTCCTCAGATCTCAGCCTTTCGAGTAGCTGGAATTACAAGGGTGAGTCACTGGCATCTAGCCTAAATCTCTTTAACAAATGAGAAGGTTTTTGTTTGCTTTATATTTAGTACAGTACTTAAACAGGCTCATCATAGAACTATGCTTTAAGGATTTTTCAGGAATAAAATACAGTCATCTAGAGACATGCAGGATTCATAGACGAATGTGGAATTAGTCTGTCAGAGGTAAGGAGGGCAAATAGGACATGGGGTCATCACTGACTGAAAATGTCACCAGAGAGAAGCGTCTGCAGATTTAAATTGGTAATAGAATGTCTTTAACTGGATATTGTAAGGACTAACAGACAGTGTTGTGTATCTGTTGCCCCTGGTGAATAGTACTGAAAACATGTAAAGGTTAAGAATGGTCAGCCATGATTGCAAAATAGATTATACCATGGGAGCAAAGGATTGGAACATATTCTAGTGAAGGATGTGGGGGTGGCTGTCCCGTGAAGGTATCCAGCTGTCCTAAATTCCCTGAGGTCGGGAGTTCACTGGGTAACCTCAGAAGAGACCCACATTGAAAGACTTCCAGAGAGGGGCACTAACTTGAAAGGTTGCTTAGGGTTCTGTTTTGTAGGAGTTTTAAGGTAACTGATCCAGATGACTAGAATACTTGACTTGTTAATGTGTGTTATAACCCTGCTACAGTTACCTTTTCCTAAGAATGAGGACTACTTTGACTCTTTGGACATTTTAGGATCTTCTGTATAGAGGATTTTCATGTGTACACATGATGGGTTTAGTTTCAAGTGCTTCATGGAACCATCAGAAGGAGGAAGTATGAAACATGACTCCAATTCCCAGTAGTTAGCTACTTCATAAAATCTGCAGCAATAAAGGGTAAGATGTGTTGGTGGTTACAGACAAGCAATAAAGGGGAAATTGTTTGTTTTTAATTTTAGGCCTTGTAATCAGCACATGCTTGTGGATTAAAAGAAATATTTGCTTTAACACAACACTAAATATCCTAAGGGGCAAGGAAAGTTTACAGAATGCACATGTGCTTGGGAAGAGGGTTTCCATGACTCTGCACTATCTGCTGTATGTTTATTTCCTCCAAAACTTTCTTTCTGGCTTTTTTCCCAGGAAAGAGATATCTGCCCTTTCCCATTCTTCTACCCTCAGTGTGAGTGTGTGTGGGTGGCGTGCATCTCCATGGGGAAGGTACTGGAAGCAAAGGTTGCAGAATGCTCTATTGAGTTCAGAATCTAAAGCCAAGTGCAGTTATTCTGAATTGACTGAGACTGATTTTCTCAGGCTTATGCCTAGAACAAGACAAGATCAGGGTGCAATAGGGTCTGAAATCTGGGCTTGTTATTAGCAGTAATAAATCATTCATTTGGCTCTGTATGTTTGGGAAGTACTGGTAACATTCGTTACAGAATGATCTCCATTAGCTAGCATATAGAGTCTGCCCTCAGTATCAGTGAGAGATTGGTTCCAGGACTTCCCAGAGATTCCAGAATATGACTGTTTAAATTCCTTATATGAAAATGACATAGTATTTGCAAAGAACCTATGCAAATTCTTGTGTGCTCAAAATCCTTTCTAGATTACTAACAGTAGCCAATTCAATATAAGTAGTTGTTATTTGTTCAAATAGTTGTTCTAGTGTACTGTTTAGAGGATAATACAATAAGAGGAAAATTTGTATGTGGTCAGAACAGATTCATTCCTTCTTTCCTTCCTTCCATTCTCCCTCCTTCCCCCTCCCTCCTTTTCTCTCTCTGCACACCTGAGTGCTCAGCTCCACATCTGGGTTTTTAGGGTTTTTTTCCTTGTTAATTAGAGATAAGGATCTCACAGACTTTCCTGCCTAGCCAGGCTTCAAATCGTCATTCTCAGTTTCTCACATCTCAGTATCCATTATCTGAAAGTGGTTGAATCCATACCCATGATACAAGATTCACAGATTCAGGGTCCTGATTACACTCTGATGGATTGTGATACCTAAAGATCTTTTTCTGCTTCTTTCCTCTCTTACATGTGCACACACAGGACATGCATGTTGTGTGGTACTGATAGTACTGGGGAAAGGAAAAGGTTTTCAAAATTTTAATGTTCTCAGAGTAACAGAACAAACAGGTTACAATGTGCAGTATTGTGAATGGGAAACAAGTTTGGAAGTCTGACTTAAAATGAAGGTTTGTGAGCACCTTCGTCCTCTGTTATCTGGCTTTGGCTTCCCAGATTACCATATTTTACAATCTTCCAGTTGCATTGTGGCAGTGGTCCAGGTCGTACCCAGCTGTGTTGCTCTGGAGTTGCTCTGCTTTAAAGATAACATTGGTTGCACATTGCATGTTCATCTAGATGTTTGTTTGTAAAAAGTAAATTTGAATGTTTTGTAGGTATTTCATTCTCTCATGGACTTTTGGTTCTGTTTGAAAAATTTTGCTGTTTAAAATCTGAAGTCTTTCCAAGTATCAAAATAACATCTTGTCTAAAGTAATGTCTTCTAACAGTTTTAAAAATCCCAACATGTTTTTCACTTAGAACATTTTACTTATGGAGGATTGAAATTCCCTCTGCAAAGAGATGATAAAATCTGGATTTTCTAGATTAACGTTACTCACGTTAATAGTGACATGTTAAATCACTTATATGCATTGTTCTACTGCGTGTTCCTTTCCTTTGTAGAAGCACTTTGCTGTATTAGTTTACTTCACTGCAGGTTTCCTCTCTGAATGTGGGGGGAGGACTATCATCTCCTCATATCCAATCACTTTAGAAACAATACTTGACCTATTGATCATACCCTATGACCACTCTCCAGCAGCTTTATCTGCCACATAGCTGCATAACTTTATCTGCTACATAAATCCAATTGATCCATGCTTAGGGAAAAAACTGTTTAAAAAGTTTAAAGACCTCAATTTACACTGAAAATGGTTGTTTGAAAAGAACATTATTTCTGCCTCTCGGAACTGTTTCTCTGATGCCATTTCTCCAAAGGCAGTCAGAGGGTGGAATAGCACCTTGCTGGCAGAGTAATTCTGTAACCAGGGCAGGGAGGCCTTTAAGCAAGAGTTTTCCTGCTCATACTTTGATGTTTTGTAAACACAAAACAAAATTCTCCTCTTGCTTCCAATCCTGCTAGGGGAGTGGTTAGCTCAGCATGGACCCAAATGCATCAGAGATTAAAGGAAATGGGTTGGAGAGAGATTTTAGTCTTGGGGTCAGGTGAGAAGTGTCATTCTGAACATGTTACAGAAGGAGAAATACTTGTAGCTCTTTTCTGGTACCCATTTAGAAACATCCTATTAAAATTTGCTACATAGTTAAAGCTGACATTTTGAACCCTGTCTGAGAAAGCTGGAAACCCTTGTCATGAATAATGCTATGTAGAACAGGAGATTAGGACTCCTACCTTTTATCTTGCTTTCAATTCTAATGTAGCATTCCATTCTCTGTCACTTCAGTTCTAATACTACTTTGGAAGGGCAAGGTCATTTGAGATTATCTTGTGGCTTGTAAATAAAAATAGCACAAATTCTTTGTTTCAAAGTTATACTGCCTCTGCCCTTCTTCCTCTTTTCCTTTGAAAAGTTTGTGCTTTACAGATTTTTTAGGAATAGGATTATAATATATCACACACACATATACTAACAAAAATGATATTAAATTAATGGTGTTATTTAATACAGTTAAAGATTAAGTAGAAGAAAATCTACAATTTAGGAATCATTGATAGACTTACTTTACTTTGATTAGTAGATATCACAAATTAAATAGAAAACCTGTACAGGATGTAGAAAAAACAAGTAAGTACATCTCTGGTATGAATTAAATGGATCTTTAAAGATTATGAGTCTGCTAAAGCCAATCATCTTTTAAACCAGCATGAGACACAATTACTTGAAAGTCTTAAGAAGTAACTGGTATGATAAACAATGGTTGCATTTTAGAGAATGAGATTTTTTTTCTATTTCTATAGATAATGTGTGATATTTCTGATTGTCCTTAAAATATGAAATCTTCTATCTTTTGGTTCTTAGTTATGGTTATGTCTGTGTAGGAAATCTGCATTTCTTCCTTTCATGATCATACAGAAATGGTTCTTTATGTGCTACAAATCCAAAAGTCAGCCCTACCCTTTCCATGGATTCCTTTTATGCATAGTTATATTGTGCTGCAGACATCTCCAGTCCTTAGACCTGTTTATCCTCTTGATGTACAAGGGTATTAGGGCCACCAGACTCTTCCATGAGCTCATTTGACAAGTCCTGTGTGTAGTTGTCCATGTATGGATTGAATTGCCAGGCCTTCACTGAGAGTGACAGGAAGGTACCCCTTTAGCCCAATGCTAACCTTATCACTAGACGTAGTCAATATGTTGGTGTACCACATATGCTAATTTTTGTTCTCTCAAGCACCCTTTAAAAGCCATCTAATTTTTCATTTCCCAACTATTCCACCGTTCTTGTTAAAAATCTTCTTTTACAAAGTTTTAGTAATTTCTTATTTTTCCTTCTGGAAAACTTGGAGAGTTAGAAGTTATCTTAAGTCAGGGGTTAATGCTATACAGGTAAATAAACAGTAGCACCACAAGTCCCTTGTAGAACCAGGTAACTTCATCTGCTCATGTTTTTATCCTCATCCAAGTCTTTCAGGTCTCCATTAGCTTGTGATTGTACTTATGAATGTACATGCACGTTCCTTTTCTTCCTGGTGACTCTTCAAGACACAATTCAGGGCTGGGGATATAGCCTAGTGGCAAGAGTGCCTGCCTCGGATACACGAGGCCCTAGGTTTGATTCCCCAGCACCACATATACAGAAAACGGCCAGAAGTGGCGCTGTGGCTCAAGTGGCGGAGTGCTAGCCTTGAGCGGGAAGAAGCCAGGGACAGTGCTCAGGCCCGGAGTCCAAGGCCCAGGACTGGCCAAAAAAAAAAAAAAAAAAAAAAAAAAAAAGACACAATTCAATCCCCACCTGTTGTTGTTTTTTATGTTTTTTATGCTTTCTTTAAGTCCTCTGGCAGAGATATGCAGACTCAATATGCATATAACTGCCACTAAGACAAAGGCAGCCAGCATAAATAGGTATGCATTTGGTATGCTTTCCAACATTTTAAACCAGCTATTTCTTACAGTTCTCATGAACAGGAGAATAATCTCTTTTGGTTAAATAATTGATGTCTAAATTACAGCTCTTCTTAATGGGAATCAAACAAAATTACAATGTTTTTGTTCTAGAATTTTCACCTCGGTTTACAAATCCTATACTCCCATCCCCCAAAAAAGTATATGTTCATGAGCCCTGAGCATGGAACTTTTGCTATGGAAGGGGCTCACAGAGGCCAGGACTACAAATCCAGATCTGCCCTTACTACGGAGGGACCCTGAGAACTAACTTCTTTAAGTCTCCATTTCTGTCCATTTCTGAAGAGATAGGGTGAACCCCATATTCAGACAGCTCCCATTTTGTTGTCTGTTTAAACTATGAGCAAACCCAGGGCAAGCTTATTAGGGCCCAGCCGGTCAAGAACTCTAACCACCTGGGAATGCTTAACTCTAACCGTCCCCAGAATGACTTGAGCCTAGTGTCTCGAGCCCTGACCAATCAGATTTGTACCCATATCCTAATCTTGTTTGCTTAAACACCTGATTGCTGTAACTTTGTTTTTTGCCTTTATAAGCTCTGTGGAATCGCAGCTTGGGGCTTCCACCTAACCTCTGCTGTGTTGGTGGGTAGGATGAGGCCCGGGCTGCTGCCCGCTTGAATAAAGCCTTGCCTTGCTTTTGCATTTCGGAACATCTGAGTCTCGGTGGTCTTCTTGGTGGTCGTTTCGCGACTTGGCATAACATTTGGGGGCTCGTCCGGGATAGCCCCAGAGACCCCCGAGACCCCAGACTCCGAAGGTAAGAAAAAAGCCCTGTTCATTTGTCTTGTCTTATAATGTGTCTGTTTGTCTGTTTTGCTTTTGCTTATTTCTTGAAGGGGTTGTCGAAGCAGACGCACTTACTCGGCAATCCTGGGGAGATTAGGGGACGCCCCAGACTGTCCACCCTTGAAGGGGGACCTCTGGAGCCCTGCTTTCAACTTGAGTTCACTCCTTCTGCACCCTTGCAGGAGGTTGTGTGGGCCAATTTGGGAAATTTCCATCTCCAACTCGTAGCTTTTCTTGTTCTCAGGCTTGTGTGTTTTCTTCCTTTTGTATTGTTATAATTGTTTTGTTTTTTGTAGCCTTTTGGACTGAACATCTGATCAGAGCTATGGGTAACGTTCTATCATGGGAACCTCCATCTAGCCCTCTAGACTTGAGTATGATGCAAAATTAAGTTTAAGTTTAAATTCAAATGGTCATCAAGTTCCGGCATTGCCAAATGTTTTAAAAGAACAGAAACTATAGTTTAAAAAAATTGTTTAATTAAAAAAATCAGAGCTAAGTGTCAGAAATTTGGATGTAAAGGTTTATCACTGTTAAAATGCTTGGGTTTCTCAGTTCAAAGACCAATAGGAAAGGACAAGAAAAACCTGGGATGGGCCTGTGTTCCTATCCACAGGAGTGAGGGGTGATCTGGCAAAGGTGCAGCTTAGCCAATCCACGTGGTGACACAGGCCCTGGAGGGAGTCCACGTGGTGGGACAGCCATAAGGGCTGTCCATTCATGGTGGAAGAGGACAAGCTGGCACCAAGACAGTTCATCAAGCTCTGAGGAGTAGGATGGAGATAGGCCGTTCGGTAGGATAGGCCAATGGAGGTCTCTCTTTTGTCTCTTTTGTTTTCAGGTGAACTTTGGAAACCTTGTGGTAAAAATGAATGATTTGACTAGAATTTCTAAAACTCCCCCTTGAGAGGTACTAAGAATTGGAAAAGTTTTTTAAATGGTTAGAAAGTTTATTTGATGTAATTCAATTCCTGTGCTATTTATGTAATTTGGAAACTAATGGGGATAGGAGTAAACTCTCATTAACTCTATGTATGTAGGAAGAAATGGGCCAGTGTTTCTCACTAACTTATTGGAAAGCTGAATGAATAAGTATTTCTAATTCTGTAATTGTAATTCTTGCATTAAGGAAAAATTGTCATTTGAGTTCAAAGGTCTTCATGCCATGCAGTAACTGGGATTGAAGAAAAAAAGAAAAAAAAAAAAAGAGGCTCTTTTGAAACAAGCAGCCCGGAGGCAAAGGACTGCACCTGGTTTCAGAATGCCTGTGAGCTTCAGAGTTTTTCCAATGCAGATAAAAGCTAAAGTGTTGTGTTAGTGTAAAGCAGAGGTTAGTAAAAAGGCTATGGAAATCAAGAATACATTTCTAGATAAGAAATTTGGAAGTAAAATTGTCCTAAATGATTATTGCAAAGTGAGAAAAGGAGAATTATGGCTACCAAAATGTTTAATTGCCATTCCAGTTTCTTTGTAGGTTTTTTGTAACCGTTTCCAGCAGGCCTATAGAGAAGCACAGGTGATTCCTACAAGTTTGTCAAGATCTAATACTGGCCCTTAATGAGTTCCAGGTAAGAGCATGCTTAAAAACTACTTCTGTGTGGACCACCTTGTTGCTTTTAATTGGAGTAAAGTGGCCTCTTGTAAGACTCATTGATCTGAAATCTGCGGTTCGAAGCCAGCCCGGGCAGAGAAAGGTCCCTGTGAGAGACTTGTCTCTAATCAGCCAGCAGAGGGCTGGGAACGGAGTTGTGTGGAGCTCAAAAGTGGTAGGGTGCTAGTCTTAAGCTGGAGAGCTGAGGGACAGCACTCAGGCCCTGAGTCCAAGTCCAGTGAAAAGTCACTCCTCCTGGGACAAAAGTGATGGAGCATCCAGAGGCAGTAAGCTGCTGCTTGGATGGCAGAGATGGTGTCAGATCCTAGAGTCACTCCTGTTTGGCCTTTGAAAAGTTAATCAAAGCCGGTAAGTCCTAGAAGAATAGTTCATAAGCATGCCTTTCTAATGCTCATGTCTGTCTACTGGGCAGGAACTTGCCAGTCATCTGTGATAGTGGGTAGTAAGGGTAAGTTTGTCAAATGAGAGGATAGTTTAAAATCCCAACCCCTCGCATCTACTCAAAGCTCTGACTGGCAGTGAGAATTTTAAGCTGATACATCTGTTCAGGAAAGAAAGCTTGTAGACTTGAGATTGTGTCCTTATTGAGATCTGTTAAAAGCCTGCAAAGGTAATGTAGGCAGTTTTTTAGGTCATCAGAGATCAGTTCCCCAGCCAGTCAGGAAAAAGCTTTTACAAACTGGAATGTTAAAGGCTACACTGCGATAGCCCAAAAAGAAGTCTGTATAGTTGAAAGTTAATATGTTGAATGTAATTTCCAGTTTGGAAGCTCCTAATGGACATCTGATCCTGCAGCCCCTTGGTAAAGTAGACTAAGGTTATAGGTTCCTGGCTAGGTAAGGTCAACGCCCCTGAGTCAGACTGAAGAAGTTACAGAAGATGGATGATCTTCACCCATCAGCCCCCTTTAGGACCAAGGGACCAGAGTTATTTTTGGGAAGATGAGGCAGGATAAACTAGAGGCACAGAAAACAGAGGTAACAGTATACAGAGACTGCACCTGTGAGAAATGGTTACAGGCCAAGCCTTCTATGTTGGCTTAAAAAAAATCCTAGCCTTATTGAAAATATCTGATTTAAACTTATTGCCCTGGCAAAATGACCCAAGGGCCATTGATTGCCTAAAGCTGTCTTGACTTTCAGTGATATGCCAGCCTACAAACGCTAGTGTGCTTAAGAAGGAATCAGGAAAATACTAGGAAATTGGACTGAAGTTAGGCTTTAGGTTAACTTAGGCTAAGCTTCTCTAACCAGTCTATGGAGAAAGTTGCAGGTAACCCAGAAGGTGTGACATTCTACTTGAACCACTGGGAGCCACTGCTGCCTGACACCACCATGGCCCCTGCCCATTGCCTTTGAGTGAGGATCAAGGAGAGTCTAACAGTCATCTGGAAGAATCTGCATCTTCAGATGGGACTCTTATCACACACAGCTGATTTCTGCTGGAAAGTGCTTTGGATCTGCTAAAACTAAAATTTTGGGAGGACATTCTTGAGTTGACTGGAGTTAACTAGCACTATTAAGAAAACTGGATATTGAAAGAAATTTTCAAGCAGACTGGCCTGCTGCTAAATTCAAAGCATGTATGACAGGCTGGAGAGTCACTTCCAGGCAATGCCTGGGGTTGGAGGTGTGTCCAAGAGTATTAAAATGTGTCCAAATGGATTAGGGTGTGACCTCAGAGAGAGGGAGGTAACTGCCATCAGGTGTGCCAGGTACCAAGGTAACTGGACAGAGATTTAAACTGCCAGGGGCATCTTCATGGAGCCCTTCTGGGGGTGGATCTTGCAGATGCCACTGGCCAACCTTAGGCACTTGGAGGAACTGGAAACTGGAGAAATCCACTCTAGAATAGTTGGCTCATGATATAGAATATAGATATACATATAGAATATAGATATAGAATATAAAATATAGATATAGAATAGTTGGCTCATAATAGTTGGCTCTGGTCTGGCTTCTTAGGAGCAGCAGTCCCATTGGACTGACCATTGCCCCATCTTTGTTTTCCCCAACAGCCTGTGAGTGGAGTCACAGTAAATTGCTTTGCTGTAGTTGAGATAAACTGGAAAATGTAGACAGTTTAATACTCTAGCAGCAAAGAAGCCCCAGGAAATGTAAAGAGGAAAGTTAGTATAGAAAGCCTTGGAGAAAGGGATAGAGAAATGGTTTCCTCTGGATAAGAAAGGGATTTAAAAAGTAAATTGTCACAGAATGTTCCAGTAAGTCACTGATGGTGTGAGGAAGTAGAAGATGGTGTGAGTGGGGATATGTTAAATTTTATAAGACACAGATTATAAGTAAAACTATATAAGGAAAGACTTTAGAGAGAAAACAAAAATGTTTTCTTTAGATTAAAAGGTTTTGGCATGTTAAAAGTGAGAAAGACAATCCCTAGAAAGTTTGAGTATGTAACAAATGGTATTAGTATGTCTTAAAATTAGAGCATATGAGTAAAGTTGGCATGTAATCAAATTGGCTATAATATAAATAGGGTCAGAATTGGGGCTTTGGTGTAAAACTATGTTTATCTGTACCTGTATCTGCAGGGCTCAGGGACTTGTGTGATGTCATCTAAATGTTATTCCTAACTTGTAATCGCATTTGTTATGAGCTTTTATTGCCCCCTCAGAGCCCTATAGCAAGTCCACCAAGAGATCTGGCTCTTGCTAAAGGCCCTTTATGAGACTGGATGTCCTCCTGAGCCACACCTGCTACCAACTGAGTAAAGCGCCACCGACAACTTATGGTATTGCGGGCACAATACCAATCTATCCCTACCGATTCTCAGTCAGAATCAAACTAATAAGCAAGGAGAACCACGATTGGTTCTCGAGTTACCTATCAGAAGGGGGGAATGAAGAGTTAGGGTGAACCCCATTTTCAGGCAGCCCCCATTTTGTTGTCTGTTTAAACTATGAGCAAACCCAGGGCAAGCTTATTAGGGCCCAGCCGGTCAAGAACTCTAACCGCCTGGGAATGCTTAACTCTAACCACCCCCAGAATGTCTTGAGCCTAGTGCCTCGAGCCCTGAGCCAATCAGATTTGTACCCATATCCTAATCTTGCTTGCTTAAACACCTGATTGCTGTAACTTTGTTTTTTGTATTGCTTGAACACCTGATTGCTGTAACTTTGTTTTTTGCCTTTATAAGCTCTGTGGAATCGCAGCTTGGGGCTTCCTCCTAACTTCTGCTGTGTCTGTGGGTAGGACCAGGCCCGGGCTGCGGCCCACTTGTATAAAGCCTTGCCTTGCTTTTGTATTTCGGAACGTCTGAGTCTCGGTGGTCTTCTTGGTGGTCGTTTTGCGACTTGGCATAACACCTTGATTAGTGGACTGGCCTATAACTACAGTTATGGCACCAGGGATGTAACCTAAAGAATGTATCTCCTAGCCAAATGTCTTTGGATTAAGAAAAGACTTTTAAAAGTAACTTTTGTAAGAATACAGTTAGACATGATCCATTTAACCATTAATTTCCTAGTGTAACCTCTTTGTAGAGTATTATTTCGCATTTAAGTCAGTCATTGATAGCACTCTCAACACAAGAGAATATGTATGGAATGGATAAACAGAAAGGGAATGAGGTTGAGTGCATTTAGTTTTATCTAAGAGTATTTTGTTTGCTAGTCTTTGCATGTGTATGTGACTTAAAGCAGTTAGGGAACCTGTTTGTCTTTCCTGCATTATTGAACTTCTTGATTTTGTTCTCCCTTTGTTTTCTTTAGTAGTTATATAATAAACACATATCCTTACTAAGCTATTGTTTTCTCCTACCTCTGCTTTAGCGTCTTGCTTTAGTTTTGTCAATAGTTTTTTTTTTTTTTCTACTGAGATAGGCCTTGCTATAGGGATGTTACCACTGACTGTGCTTTGTTTTCCTTTGCAAGAAGTCTTTGTCCTCACCTATTTTTGTTTCTTTGTGCTAGACAATGGAATATCAGGTTTGTGATTGGGATTGAGATGCTGGGACAGAGAAGGTTAATGCTCGAGCATCACTTTGCATTCTCAGTGTGAGCTGTCCAGTGGCCTTATTGCATGACCACTGCTGAGCTCATGTCTTCCAGTCCTGGGTATGAGCTGAGGGTGTTTACAGGAGAATGAATTAGCAGACTTTTTATAATTGGTTCTTGGTGGCAGAATACAGAGCTGTCCTTTTTTTTGTTGTTGTTCACTCATTTCTTTGTAAAAGTACAAAATGTCTTGCGCATATCTCCAATATGTCACTAGTTGTCATTATTATCAAGTGGTGATATTTATAGCATCCTTCTCCACAGAGTGAGTGACATGACAAAAATAAGAGCAAAGAACACTTACTGTAGTGACTCATTGGTAGGAAGGGTCAAGACGACCTTCTTGAATTTGGTAGAATTGCTTTATTTCAATTTATTTCACTAAATGCAAACCCACCAATGGACTCTTAACTTGTAGGCATCCATGTCTAAGGTCATATGAACCAGCCATTTTATTGCAGTGGTCATGTTCTACTAAAGCAATCTTTTTAAAAACTTTAAACTTATAAAATCCTTAAATTGTTTTTAAAAGCAACATGAAACAATTATATGTAATATGCTATCTTATGGAAATGGTCCAGTTTTGAGGCGTTGAGAAAATTTACCTGAAGCTCAAATTAGCTTGAGGCTTAGCTACTGCCTAGCAAGATAAACACTTTGAATGACTTACTGTTTTAACTTTACAAGTGTCTTTATCAATAAATGAAGAGTTTGACTTTAAAACACTTTTCAGGACTGATTTAATTTATGAAAAAGTACACATTTAATGCATAAATTTCGATATGTTTGGAAAATAAGTGTATATCCTTGCAACCGTCACAATTAATGCCATAAATATATCTATTATTCCCGGAAGTTTCCTCTTATTATTATTATTGGCACCTAGGGTTTACTTTCTTGGACAATTTTAATGTATGGTAGATTTCTAGGACTTATGCATCATACATAACTGAAACTTGGTATACTGACCATTGCCTCTCCCTTTACCCAGTAGCAACAATCATTCTACCCTTTTTCTCTGATCATACTCTTAATCTTTTCCATCTGTAGTTTGTCAGCCATTGATAAATACCTGGTGTAGCTGGTAATATTGCTTAGGCCATTCCATACTGTGGAAATAACTGAAAGATGGATGCTTGTGGTTGTTTAAATGTGTTTTTTTTTTTAAAGATTAGTATCCAAAAATAACGTGCAGGGGTTTCCCTGAAAATCAGTGCAGTATACCATTAGGATTGTGTTTATCAGTTGATTGTTTTTCTGACATATATTAGGGTTAATAAAGATGAATTCATATTTTAGGCCTGGTTTTGTTTTTACAATAGGGAGAATATTTCTGAGACCTCATTCATGGAGAAAGGAAACCTTGATAAGCCTTGTAATCCTCTCAAGGCATCAACAAAGAACCCTATCACAGATTAGTAGTAACTAGTCACTTTGAACTTAAGACAATTTACATATTCAAGTCACAGAAGCAAATCTGAAACTGAAAACTTAGAACAAGGCATTTGACTAGGTAACATATTTTGAAAGTCCCTTAAACTGAAGTTTAAGCATTTATTAAGTCTCTGCTGTTTCATACTCCAGAGCCTTGGAAAAAGGTAAAGAATGAAATGTGAAAAAGTCTTTGACTTGATGACTTAGAAAGTTTTTCATTTTACTCACCTTAAAATTTACTCAATTTAAAATTTTGTTTACTCAAGCTGGTGCCAGTGGTTCACGCCTATAATCCTAGCTACTCATGGAGTTGAGATCTGAGGATCATGGTTCAAAGCCAGCCTGGGTAGGAAAGACCATGAGACTCTTACCTCCAACTACCTCCAGGAAACTGGAAGTGGCACTGTGGCTCAAGTGTTAGAGCACTACTCTAGAGCTGATCATGGGGACAGCCCTCAGGCCTAGAGTTCAAGCCCCATAACCAACCAAAACAAAACATTGTTTACTGATTTCTAACAGGACATAACTTTTTAAGAAAAATTAGGTTATAGTTATATTCTATATCTAATTTTTCATGTAATGACATTTTCTCGATTTTTCATTATTTTTTGATAAAGAGTACTTCTTTCCTTCTTTGTCTGACTCTAAATACTGACTATAATAGCCATGTTTTCTAACCTTAATCAACAGTGTCCGTTTTACATTCCTGCTCTTGCTTGTCAGAGTTACCTTCCTTTCGTGCTCAGTTTTCATTTTTTAAAAATTTTGTTCTTATGGCTCTCCTATATTAGCTAAAAGACTGTGAGCATTACTGGGGGCAGATACATTTGGTAATTTCTTATAAGTAGACATCCATGAGTCTCCATGAGTTCTCCACGAGGAGAAAATTGAAAACAGTGAACTCTGATTTCACGTGAGCCCAGTGCCAGATTCGCTTGAAGCCCCCGGGCATCCCTGACAAAGTCTAACTGCATGCTTGGCTGAACTTATTTTCCTTTTTTCAGGCTGCCTGGTATTACTTTATTGAGGAAGAACCTTACAATTTTGTAGGAGTCTTGTAGAACCCTTTTAGCTTTTTAGCTCCTTGAATGCTTAAGTTATGTAAACTTCCTTCTTCATCCCTCCTACCTGCCTACCTATGTTTATATACGTTAATTATACTTCCTTCTACCCTTTTTTTTTCAATTTCCTTAAGAGATAGTTTAGCAGTCAGGTATAAAATTTTGGTACAGAATTATAGAAGAGTGCAAGTTGTATACATTCAATGTGAGAGCTCAGGGACTTACAGAAGAAAAATGTTTTCCACTCTGTTAGAAATTGTGTTAGAAGACTAAACTTCTTATATAAAATTGGAGACAGAACAAGAGACAATGATACGAAGACTTAAATCTTTCAGAATAAATA
Organism: Perognathus longimembris pacificus; assembly: GCF_023159225.1. Classification (NCBI taxonomy): domain Eukaryota; kingdom Metazoa; phylum Chordata; class Mammalia; order Rodentia; family Heteromyidae; genus Perognathus; species Perognathus longimembris. The sequence continues at coordinate 26,519,874 of NC_063164.1, read as the reverse complement.
ATGCTAGAAGTGGATAACAAGTTCGAAATCAGTATGTTTCAGTTAATTTCGGAAAATATTTAATATAACTGGGGTTTACTTTTTGGTAGTGTTAGTTGTTCATTGTGAATTGGAGGGTCCTCTACTTATGGTTTAAACTAAAGGATTCATATTAGCATATCCTTTATAAACACAGAGGTAGAAAAATGCTATATTGAATTATTTGCAGGCAAGAAGTTTTAAAATTATCTGTATTTACAAGTTATTGGTAAAAGTTAGGCAACATAGCAGTTAAACTAGTATTGGGATTAACAAGTGTGAGTCGATTGTGTGGGAAGGAAAGCTAGAATATTTAGGCACAGTGCTAAAATCTATAACCATTGGTATATTGAAATAAAGGCAAATTATGTAGAAGAAGCCAGTTCTGAATCATAGGGAACCCTTACATAAGTTAAAAATAAAAAGCATGAATAGTGCTCAAACCGTATATATTAACCTTATTTTGTCTGTTTATCAATATTCCTGCCTACAGTAGAGGAAAATGTGTCCTGGCAATAATAAGCATAGCCTTTCTAAGGCAAAGGCTTTCTGTTTAGTTGTGTTTCAAAATGCTAAGGGAATGAAGAACGAAAGGAAATTGAAAAATTAAAGTCTATTATAAATTCTCTTTTCCTACTTGCATGATTTTGATCTGCATTTATAACAAATTACAAGGACGCCACAGTTTTAATTAGAAGTATGAGTACCTGTGTCTCAGTGTAGCTTGTAGAATATTCTGGAACTGGGCATGGGGGTGTATTCTTGTAATCCCAGCTAGATGAAAGATGCAGATCAGAGCCTCCAGTCCTAAGCTAGCCTTGGTAAAAGCAACCGAGTCCACCTGAAGAAAGAATTAGAGCAAAAGATGGTGGTGGCTAAATTGGCAGAGTACTTCATGTTTGGAGTTCATTTCCCAGTATAGAAAATCAACAACCGGAAGCACTCTGGTGATCTGATATCAAAATAAAAGGAATGTCCTTCATTAACGTACTTCTGTGACTGGCTTTTTCTTTTCTCAAGTTGAAAATGCTTCAAAATCCAGAAGAATAGAGTAGCAATCAATAAATACTTCAGTGAATAGATTGCAAAAGATAGTACAGCTCCTCTATAAAAGGATCTAACATTTACGGGTCATTCAAATGATAGCAGAAGAAATATTGGCAGATATGGGAGTGAAAATTATTAGCGAGTGAAAAGCTTATTTAAGAACACAGAACTTCTTTCAACCATGAAGGTCATGTTGGATGGATATTTATATTTGTTCCTTTGTGTAGTAAGTCATTCAAAGTAAGTTTATTCAATTTATTCATTTTCATTTGTGTTCTTGAACCCTCTTGAGTTCTGGCTCAAACTTCTTGAGTCCTGTGCCTCAATAATTTCAGAAACTTGTCATATTAGTATTTCTTCTAAATAATGTTACCTAGTCCCTCATACCTAATTTTTATAGTTATCCTGAGTTAATTTTGATGGTGTTCAACATTACTTGGGAATTGAGAATTAGAATAAAATATGTTCTCGTGCTGGAGGAATTACAATACCCAACTTCAAGCTGTATTATAAAGCTATAGTAATAAAAACAGCTTGGTATTGGCACCGGAACAGGCCTGAAGACCAATGGAACAGAATTGAAGACCCAGAAACCCACAGAACTACGCCTACTTAATCTTTGATAAAGGAGCTAAAACAATAGTATGGAAGAAAGATAGCCTCTTTAACAAATGGTGCTGGCAAAACTGGCTCAACACATGCAACAAACTAAAACTAGATCCTTATATATCACCCTGCACCAAAATCAATTCCAAATGGATTAAAGACCTTGAAATCAAAACAGACACCCTGAAAACACTAAAGGAAGGAGTAGGAGAAACACTTGGGCTCCTTGGCGCAGGACAGAACTTCCTTAACAAAGACCCAGAAAGGCTACAAATCAAAGAAAGGTTGGATAAATGGGACTGCATCAAACTGCAGAGCTTCTGCACGGCAAAGGACATAGCTCGCAAGATAAACAGAAAGCCCACAGACTGGGAGAAGATCTTTACCGGACATTCAACAGACAAAGGCCTCATCTCTAAAATATATGCAGAACTAAAAAAACTACCTTCTTCCAAAACAAAACCGCAAAGAACCAATAGCCCCCTCATCAAGTGGGCTAAAGACCTACAAAGAGACTTCTCTGATGATGAAATGAGAATGGCCAAGAGACATATGAAAAAGTGCTCTACATCACTGGCCATAAAGGAAATGCAAATCAAAACAACATTGAAATTCCATCTCACCCCAGCAAGAATGTCATATATCAAGAAAACTAATAATAACAATTGTTGGAGGGGATGTGGCCAAAAGGGAACCCTACTTCATTGTTGGTGGGAATGTAAACTGGTTCAGCCACTCTGGCAAACGGTATGGAGATTCCTCAGAAGGCTAAATATAGAACTCCCCTATGACCCAGCAGCCCCACTTTTGGGTATCTATCCAAAAGACCACAAACAAAATCACAGTAATGCCACCAGCACAACAATGTTCATCGCAGCACAATTTGTCATAGCGAGAATCTCGAACCACCCCAGATGCCCCTCAGTAGACGAATGGTTCAGGAAAATGTGGTACATATACACAATGGAATTTTATGCCTCTATCAGAAAGAATGACATTGCCCCATTTGTAAGGAAATGGAAGGACTTGGAAAAAATTATACTAAGTGAAGTGAGCCAGACCCAAAGAAACATGGACTCTATGGTCTCCCTTATTGGGAATAATTAGTACAGGTTTAGGCAATTCATAACAGAGCATCACAAGGCCCAATAGCTATACCCTTATGAACACATAAGATGATGCTAAGAGAAATGAACTCCATGTTGTGGAAACAATTGTTATATCACAGTTGTAACTACTTTCAACGTCCTATGTTTATCTGTAGCTTCTATTATTGATGATGTTCTTGTATCACCTTCCTGTGGTTGTACCTACACTATCCCTGTAATCTTATCTGAGTATATTGGAAACAGTATTTATGGGTATTGGAAGTAGGAAATTCAAAGGGAATACCAAATTTGAGAGACACAGGGTAAAAAAAGAGAAACAACTACAAAAGCAATACTTGCAAAACTGTTTGGTGTAAGTGAACTGAACACCTGGGGGGGAGGGAGAGTGGGGGAGGGAGGGGGGTATGAGGGACAAGGTAACAAACAGTACAAGAAATGTATCCAATGCCTAACGTATGAAACTGTAATCTCTATGTACATCAGTTTTATAATAAAAACTTTAAAAAAAAGAATGAAATATGTTCTCTAATTTATCACTCTTATTTTTTCCATGTCTTATTTATAATACTTTCTTTCAAGTTTCTTATAAACACATTAGATAGTTAACTTTCTAGTTTTCTTCTCAATCATGGTAAAACATTTCCAGAAACCAATTACCCAGTTATCCCTAAATAGCTTCAAGTCATATGTTTCAAGGTAAGGCTCCCTCTGAGTTGGAGGAAAGGAGATAGTTGTCCAAGATTCTAATTTAAATGAGATACTGATTAATTTATTTGAGCAAACACAGTTTATAAACAGCAATTGGTATGGTCTTATATCTCCCTCAAGTTCTTCTAATGGCTATTCAATCCCTTTGTGTTTAAAATGATCAATTTTTATAGTCATTGTTCTAATCTTAGTGTGTCTCTTGCTACTTTATGAAGACAAAATGGTTATTTCAACTCTGACACAGGTCCTAGCATTTTTATTTCTAAAGGGGGGAGAGGGTGTGGAAGCAAAAATATTATTGTGGTGTCTAGTAAACAGACACACTTTGCAAGGGATCCCGTTAGATACAGACTTTTTTTTCTGGAATCTTCTGCAAGTTCAAGTCTGTCTTTGTGATTATTCTTTTTTTCAATTAATTTACTTTATTGTTAATATAGAGGATGCTGTACAGAGGGATTGCAGTTACATGAGTCAGGTAATAAGTATATTTCCTTTTGTGCAGTGTCTTTTGTTCTCTAGAGACTGAATAGCTGAAGTGTGCCTCTCCCTGTCTCCTCTTCCTACAACCAGGTGTATGGTACACACTGACCTGAATGACCCAATCTTGCTTTTTTATAGTTGACATCCTTCTTATACATGCTTCCAAAGCCACTCAGGAGACCCTTCTTGCACAAAGCCCCACTAGTTTGTTGTATGCAAAGTGACTTCTGTAACTCCCATGAAACTCTGTTATTATCTGTGTATGCCATTTGCTGTTGAACATATATAGATTACTCAATGCACACACAATGATGTATGACTGATTTCCTATGTTTATCTAAAATTCGTTAAGATGAAAACAGCTCACAGTTTGGCTTTTGTATATGTCACATAAATTACCTCATTAATCATGGGGTTAGACTGTAATATTAACATTATCACTTATAATTTTATAATTTTGTTTATATAATTACATTTATATGTCATAGCATTTACAATTAATGTTATATTTATTAATTTCTGTCATCATTTTGTGGATGGCCCACAGTCCCAAAAAGGTTAACTTGTCCAGGATGCTATAGAAATATTGGACCCATTTATGAATTCAGATCATCCAAATCTAACCTTAAATATTCTTCTACACTTTTTCTTTATGTTCCACAAATACTATTGAATGTAGTGTTTATCAACAGATGTCAGAATTAACTCAATAGTAAGTTTGGGATAGGAAATCTGTAGCATAAGACTGGAATATGCATAGGTTTTCTTAAAGGAAATCAGTATAGAAAATTGGATATTTTCCTGTTATGGTATATACCTGTTTCATTTGCTTAGGCAGTGCTTCATCAAAGATTATTTGACTATGAATTGGTTCTGGAGTTCTGAATAACTGGAATACAAATATGTGAGGGTTTCCTTGTTGTACAAGAATGCCGGTGCCTATGTCTCATACAGTTACTGTTACTTGAAACTTGTTTTGAAATAATTATTATTTCTTGAGAAGGTTCAAAGGGTACAGCTGTTGGTATGTATCATATGTACATTTTTGTAATACCACAAGATTAAAGACTATTTCATCACTGCAAAAGTTTCCTTCACCTTTTTATAATCTCACTTAATACCAGCATTTGGATTGTCAGTTGTCTTTAAGTGGTTCTGATAACTGCTCTTAGGACTCATGATTCAGAGCATTTCTTCAGAGCATTTTACTGATTTGCCTTCAGAGAATATTTCTTTACAATATATCCCATTTTTAAATTGGATTTTTATTTCTACAGCTAATCTTCCTTTGTATATTCCAAATATGAGTTGTCCAGTTCAGTTTGTTAGTATTCTCTCGCACTTGGTAATTTATCCTCATTCTACCTGTTGTTGACATAAGGTGCAAATGAATCCTTTTGCCAGGCCAATAGTTACCTCAAATCATTGAATATTGCTGTGTGTGCCTGTTCTCCACTCACAGAAATTCATAGGCACCTGTGGCAGAGGAAAGAGTGACATCTGCAGCAAATCGGCACCAGCTTTCAGCTTCGCCGTTGAAACAGGAGCAAGGAGTGAGAAGGGAACTCATCCCCCAGGATGTAGATAGAAAGGGCCATTCACCATTTGCTCAGAGGATGTTGATGTTGCCATTCAGCAGACACCCATTACTTTGTCCAATTAATACACAGTAATGAAAATAAAAGCACAACAGATCCCTGCCAAAGTAGGGGAATTATTGTTGACTTAGAACATTAAGTCTCTTGGTAAAGCACCAGCAACCAACGTAATAAATAAAAGACATGACATTGGTACTGGCTGATTTCAGACATCATTTGCCTGCCTCAGCTTTCTTCAATCCAAGTAAACAAATCCTTCTGTCTAATTAAAGCAATCCATTGTGATTGGGTTTACATATATTTAAAACACATGCCTGCAAATGACATTTTCAATGAAGACCAAACTTGTTTTTTTTTTTAACTTGGTTATTTTTACAGTTTTTAAAAAATGAGATCTGGGGACACTACATAGGAATATTTTTTCTTTCTAATATAAACAATTTACATAATACAAAGAAAAGATATTCTTTTGGAATCAATATATGATATACTATTGTACCCATTTATAGTTTAACTTACCTTTCCAGCAACTTTTTAGTGTTACAATCTAGTTACAACAATTTAAAATGAAAAATTGATTTCAGTATATATATATACATATATTCAGTATATATGTTCTTTTGAATTTCCCTGGGTTGGAAAAGCCTTATTTTTTTTGATGTGAGATAAATTGGCATAAAAACTTGCAGACATTTTCTCAAAAAGTTTCATTCCTATTTTTTTAATTTAGTTTTATAGAGCCAGTTATAATTTGGTAAATAAAGAATTAGAAGTAGTAATCCCTACAGATTGACAAATTGGGAGCAGTTAGGTGAATGGTAGTAGATTTTTAATGAGTTTCCTTCATATAACTAGAGAAGAACCTCCCAATGTATGTTTTGCAAACCAATTTTCTTTTTTTTTTACATTTTTTTTTTTAATTTTATTGTCAAACTGATGTACAGAGAGGTTACAGCTTCATACGTTAAGCGTTGGGTATATTTCTTGTACTGTTTGTTTTTCTGTTGGGCCTATTTTCCCCCTAGAAATATTGCAGTGAATGTGACTTTAAAAGTTAAGTACAGCTGGATCATGTATGTAATCCTAGCTGCAGGATCTGGAAGCTGAGATCTAGATGATTTGAGTTCAGTGCCAGCACAGATGTGTCCATGATATTCTATCTCCAAATAAACTGCAAAAAGCAGGACTAGAGATGTGGCTCAGGTGATGGAGTACCCATCAAACAAGCAAAACTGGGTCAGTTGGAGACTCTCAGTTCAAACTCCAGCACTGCCCCCTCCAAAAATACCCTTAAGTTAAGCTATTTCTTTGTTTATTAGGGAGATTCCTTTCTGAGTCACCTCAAGGATACACAAGTCTCTCAGATAATATGGCATTATACTTGCATATAACCTATAAACATCTTAAACACTCAGATCATCTCTAGGTAACTTACCTAGTGCACTCAATGCTAAGTACATAGGTTTTAAAGTAAATTGTTTAGTGTACATTGTAATTACAGAAACAATTTTTCTTATTATTAATGATCCATATTTGGTTGGAAGCACACAAATAGAGGATTGTGTATATATGGTAAATTATACACTCACATAGCAATTCTATGCCTTTCTTTTTTTTTTTTTTTTTTTTTGGCCAGTCCTGGGCCTTGGACTCAGGGCCTGAGTACATTCCCTGGCTTCTTCCTGCTCAAGGCTAGCACTCTGCCACCTGAGCCACAGCGCCCCTTTTGGCCGTTTTCCATATATGTGGTGCTGGGGAATCGAACCGAGAGCTTCATGTGTAGGAGGCAAGCACTCTTGCCACTAGCCCATATTCCCAGCCTCCTTTCTTTTAATCTTTAAGCTTTTCATGAGCTTATTTATTGAGAAACAAAATACTTTTGTTTTCACTTTGGTCTCCTACTGTAGTGAAACTTTCCACCCATAATGTTTGAGGTTGTTGTAACCCTATTTTTAATACCCTTGAAGCTAAGGCAAATGAAGAAAATTATACTTAGATGCTGATAGAAGATAAATATGATTTGGAATTTTTTTCTCACAATAGAAAATAAGCCCAGATTAAAAACAAACAAGTTAGAGATAAGAAACTAAAAGGAAAATAAACTTTTGGAGTAAATGGAATTGTTTTCTTCTCTGTATATATATATATATATATTTTTAATTCTTAAATGCCTAAGTGTCCCTGAACTTTTTTGCTTAAGGCTAAGGCTCTACCTCTTGGGCCACAGCTCCACTTGTATTTTTTTTTGGTGGTTAATTGGAGGTATGAGTCTCAGAACTTTCCTGCCTAGCTTGGCTTGGCACTGTAATCCGCAGATCTCAGACTCCTGAGTAGCTAGGATTACAGAAACAAACCATGGGCATCTGGCTCAAAAGTATACTTTAAAAAATGATCAGTGGCCTCCTTGGCATAGGTAGCTATGGAATGCAGCTCCGTTTTGTAAGGAAATGGAAGGACTTGGAAAAAGTTATACTAAGTGAAGTGAGCCAGACCCAAAGAAACATGGACTCTATGGCCTCCCTTATTGGGAATAATTAGTACAGGATTAGGCAAGCCATAGCAGAGCATCACAAGGCCCAATAGCTATACCCTTAGGAACACATAAGATGATGCTAAGTGAAATGAACTCCATGTTATGGAAACAAGTGATATACCACAGTTGTAACTACTTTCAACGTCCTATGTGTATGTGTAGTTTCTATTATTGATGATGTTCTTGTATCACCTTCCTATGGTTGTACCTACACTAGCTCTGTAATCTTATCTGAGTATATCGGAAACCGTGTTTACTGGTATTGGAAGTAGGAAATTCAAAGGGAATACCAAATTTGAGAGGCACAGGGTAAAAAAAGAGAAATAACTACAAAAGCAATACTTGCAAAACTGTTTGGTGTAAGTGAACTGAACACCTGGGGGGGAGGGAAAGGGGGGGAGGGAGGAGGGCATGAGGGACAAGGCAACAAACAGTACAAGAAATGTATCCAATGCCCAACGTATGATACTGTAACCTCTCTGTACATCAGTTTGATAATAAAAATTTGAGAAAAAAAAAGTTAAAAAAAAAAAAAAGATCAGTGCCTCAAAGAGGATTCAGACAATTGGATGAATGAAGTTAGGAAATCAGTTCAAGATACCGACAAGAAAATAATTGGGGCTGGGGATATAGCCTAGTGGCAAGAGTGCCTGCCTCGGATACACGAGGCCCTAGGTTCGATTCCCCAGCACCACATATACAGAAAACGGCCAGAAGCGGCGCTGTGGCTCAAGTGGCAGAGTGCTAGCCTTGAGCGGGAAGAAGCCAGGGACAGTGCTCAGGCCCGGAGTCCAAGGCCCAGGACTGGCAAAAAAAAAAAAAGAAAAGAAAATAAGCTAAATGGATGAGAAGCTCAACAAGGAATTAGAAATTATAAAAGAAAATAAAACAAAGAGAAATGTTTGAATTGTCAAAGCTCAATAAATCAAATAAAAGCCACAGTGCTGGTGGTCACATGCTGGCAACTGTGACTGTAATCCTAGATACTCAGGGGTCTGAGACCCAGAGAATTACAGGTTGAAAAGCACAGGCAGAAAAGTCCTCGAGACTCCCATCTCCAATTAATTAGCAAAAAGCTGGAAAGAAGTGTGGCACAGTCCTAGTGGTGAGCAAACCAGCAGAGTCAGAGTGCAAATCACACAGTTTAAGTACCATAACAGGAAAAAAAAAATCCACTACCTCTAGAGTGAATGTATTATCAGCAAAGAGGTCCAGGCAGAACAAAGAATATGAGAGATAGATGATAAGGTAAGCACTCAATAAAAGAGGAAAATAACTATGATTACAACCTACAAGAACTCATGGGCATGATTAAGAGACAAATGTACATATTTATGGGGTTAGAAGGTGGAACTGAAATACAAACTAAAAGCTTAGGAAAAGTGTTCAATGAAATTATTGCAGAAAAGTCTCCAAAATCTTGGTAATGATACAGAAAACCACACTCAGGGGGCATTTTGAACTCTAAATAGACATAATTGGAGAGGAACAAGTCCATGTCGCATTATAATTAAAATACCAAAATTATAGAACTAAAAAGGAATCTTACTGAAAGCTAAATTGCTCAGCTTACATGCAAATACAAACACATTAAAATCACAAAATAACTCTTTCCACAATTCTTACAAATGAGGAAATATGACTCTACCTCTCTGGGATTCATTGGGGTGGCAGATGAAGAGAGAGAGAGGAGAGAGAGAGGGCCACAGAATGATGAAGGCTAAATAATACTGAAATACATTGTGTTTGTGTACAAATAGGACATCAGGAGATTCACTGAAAGCCATTGAATAGTATGAGGTTTAAGGGGAAGCCAAAAGCATGGGACGATGTAAGTGTGCAATCCTATAGAAAACTTGTAACGGAAAGATGATGTCCTTTGAAAAGGATGAGGTCTCGTAAGAGCAACACAAAATTAACTTTTTCAAGAATTAGAAATTCACCCTGCTTCCTTTTGCTTTACTTTTTTTCTCTAACATATAACATGCCTACCAGGTACTTTGATTTTCTCTATTCCACTAAACTGTTCTGCTTTTCCTGCCCATGGAAGAACCCTTCTCAACTTAATCCTGCTTCAAAACTCAGGGTCAGGCATCACTTTAATAAGGAAGCCTAGGTGATTCCTTTCTTTAGTTCCTTCAGATTATCTATCAACAACTTGGATCAATTTCTTCCCTTACTTTCCAGTATTTCTACCCCTTCTATTTGTATTCTTGCTCATCACAGATGGATCAGTGGTACAACAGTAATAAGAACGTAGAATTTCGAGCAGTAGTAGAAGCTGCATCACCATCATCACAACTGCTGTTGCCAGCCTCCCTGAAATAACATCTCGATAGGCCCACTAGGGTCCAGGATGGCTCTTCCTTAGCTTTTTACATGAATTATTGCCATACACCTCCCCTCCCTTGGTAATCTCATGCTATATTGCCAACTAATGTCTTTTGTTTCTTGAAAAGTAGTGATTTAAAAAACTTATATTCTTCTTTAGGTTAAGCTATTATCTCAGGTTTCTATCTACAAAGAAATACTAATTTATCCAATACTTCTTACATAATTACATACTACATAATGACCTTTTTCTAGGTAGGCCAAGATATATTTAACAAATATACTAAAAAATTCTTGATGTGCATGCACATAGAGACATGTTGAAGACATTACAGGATATGGGATTGAGATCTGGCTCTGTTCACTAATCCATCATTTCATTTTCTTGTCTTGTAAAAGGGGGGTAATAAAGATCTACCTCCCAAGCTTTCCATGGGAGATAATATATGTGAAAATGCTTTGTAAATTATTCACACACCATAATAGAAATCATTTCCCTATCTTATTAAAAAATAATAAGATAGTTGGAACCACTGGACTTTTGATTAGCTTTATCTCAAGATTTGTTTACTCTTATAGGCCCATTTTTCTCTTTTGTTAAGTTGCTAAGGAAATTTTCCTAATTGTGTTCGTTAGTGGATCTTCTCTATGTTAAATATATATGTTTGTAAGCATCTCTTAAGATGGATACTCTTTGGATTAAATATTTGTTTGGTTTAAGAATTGATTAGATCTTATATTAATTAGAATGTTATAATGTAGGCATAGAAAGGAGTAGCAATGTACAGGGTTTGTTTGTTTGTTTTTTTCTCTCATCAAAGTCTATTCCTTGTCTTATTTACCTTATGCAGTATTATGGAACACTGTCAACACAGTTATACCTCTGGATGTGTATGTGGTTTCAATATGTCATATATATGAGTAACATTTTCTTGGATAGGTAGTTTCTAACAGGCCTTTCTTAGCTAAGGCTATAGTGATGCACTGAGTAAAGTATGACAAATATGTCTTTTAAATTCTGAAAGAATGGGTGCTTCTCTCTGTCTTAATGTCATATTTATGCACTTGATCTCCAAAAGAGAAGTAACCAGTTTGCTCTTCCTAACTCTCCTAATGCTGCCTTCAAGAGCCCTGTTTTGACTATGTTTCTGTTGTCTTCTGTTCTAAAGGACCACATGTAGCCTTTTCTCTTGTTGCATAGCCTTAGAGAATATTTTTGCTCACAGCTGGTGCTCTGTCACCTCTAAGCCCAGATTTTTGCTGGTTAATTGAAGGTAGAATCTGGTGGACTTCTTTTTTTATTTTTGGTCAGTGATGGCTTCAAACCTTGATCCTTTGATCTTAGTCTTCTGAGTAGCTATGAATACACACGTGAGCCACTGATGCCTGGTTTAATTCCATCTAGGCTTCTTGCTGTTAGGGTTCTTTTTGCCTTAAATCCCATGTGTCAAATATAATATTCTAAAACACATGATTCACTATGTTAACAACATCATTCGACCTCTTCCAGCAATGGCACACCATCTTTGCAGTTGACAGTGGTCTTTTTGATGTGGCTTGGGCTTTCAAATCCCCTTATGGAATAAACATATATAGATTCATAATGCGCTTACCCAAAATTATGTCCCCAAAGGAGTTAAATATTGTAGTTAGTCTTTATGAAATGGAAGAGCTATATTACAAAACCTGGTAAAAATTAAGTAAATATATAATCTTATTACTCATTAGGATCCTTTGTCATTATTTTTTGCTTCTTTTTGTGTGGCCATTATTAATTTCTATACTGGTCTAGAGCATATTTTATTTTACTATCCCTATAACTCAAATACAATATCCATATACAATATTCTCTACATCAGTTTATAAGACTTATAGTTAACACAAGAAGAAAAGTATTTTTATTGTTTTTGTTTTTTGACAGTATTAGGGTTTGAGCTTAGGACCTTGCAGATGGTAGGCAAGCAACATTTTTAATGAGCCATACCTCATTCCTAAAAGAAAAAAATAATTAATTGGCTTGCTTGCTGACACAGTAAAATACACTAATGTTTTTTTAAAAATAAATTATTTAATTTATATGAAATCCCCAAATACATCTCTGGATTTAACATAGTTATCAATTTAAATACTGTGTAATATCGGAGAAATAAAAGTAACATGTTTAACAGTTTCTTTTTAGACATTTATACATTCTAATACTTTTACTATTATAAATATTTTTGGTGAACATTTGCTGAGCTTGAATTTTAAAAGACATTATAAACCTTTACATTAGAATCCCAGAAGTTAAATAACCAGGTTAGAGTAACAACTTTATTTTTTGTATTTCTATAAAAAAATGAAAGTTTTTGTTCCCTTTTATATTATTTCTTGGCTGTAAATGTTTATGATACTTGGAGCAAATTGGTTGCCATTTTATTTTCTTGTATAATCTCCTTACAACCTCCAGTGCTCATTTTCTTGTTTCTTAGTTGGAGTTTTATTATGTCCCTTAAGCTTCAAATAAGTAAAACCTTTTCTTTAGGAGTCCTTTTGGATCTGGAGGTAAGAAAATGTGTTGTATCAGACATGAGGAAAGATGCCAAAGAGATGTGGGCAATGCGCCAGTGTCTTGTTCCCATAATTCTAGCTACTCAGGTGGCTGAAATCTGAGGATCCTGGCTCTAAGCCAACCTGGGCAGGATAGTCTGTAAGACTTATATCCAATTACCATCAGAAAACTAGAGGTGATACTGTGGCTCAAGTGGTAGAGTGCTAGCCTTGAGCCAAAGAAGCCCAGGGAGAGCACCCAGGCCTAGATCTCAAGGCTCAGGACTCACAAAGTATGTAGGCAGTGGAAGAAGTGGTAGGAGAAGGGCAAAGGAAGATGGAAATAAATTTGCTCGTTTTTCTGGCTTCATCCCTGATAAGCTGTAAATGTTTCTACTCTAGGAAGGTACCAGTGTCCTATGTTAAAGTGCAAACCTGTGACTAGCTTTTGAAAACACAGATTATCCATAATCAAGTTGTACATAGAAAAATTGAAAGAGCAACAAGAAATGATCTATAGGTTTATAATGAATAGTGTGAATTTTATGATTTACTGAAGTTTTCATTTTTGTTTTATTTTCTCGGTAACTAGCTTTCAGAGTTAGGAACCTTTTGTGTTATACAAAAGTGTAAGTTTGCAGTTCTGTAGGAAATCACTGAAGAACCTGCATTGATTAGCAACTACATAGTTTATTGAAATTATTTCAGATATGTCATCTACTACTTTATGAAATAGTCATTAAGTACTTCAGAGCTTGCTTGAACGAAGTATACATTCATTCAAGGACCACATCTAACACTGCAATGTAGTGAATTAATTTTCTCACTTTGAGTATTACAGCTCTCTATATATATACTATATATATATATATGTATGTATTTAAACTGGATTTACCAAACTATGATTTGGGTATCCAGAGAAAACTAAATTTTGTAATGGGATTTCATTTAGCCATTCGAGATTATAATAAGAACAAATGTTATGCTAAATAATTTCATTATCTTACTGGCTACACCTATCAGCAACTACATAGTATGGTATAGATTGAGTACTTGAACAAATGTTAGCTTTAAAAAAAGTAATAATTGTCACTTTCATCCTCATTAAAAATTATACTTTCTAAGAGGCTGAGTTCTGAGTATCAGGTCTAAAGCTAGTCCAAGGAGGAAAGTCTGGGAGACATTTATCTTTATTTAAGCATCAAAAAGCTAGAAGAGGAGCAGTTGCTCAAATGGTAGTGTACCAGCCTTGAGCAGAAAAAGCTAAAGGACAATGCCCAGGCCCTGAGTTTACAACCAAGAGTTGGCACAAAAACAAAACAAAACACAAGAGCATACTTTCCTAGGAATTCTGTTCTGAAACTGCTGATTTTTAGCTAACAAAAAAAGCTGGAATGTTTGAATTTCTTGTTCTGTCTATTCAGCTTGAATTTTTGTACTGATTAAAGCTGATGCTAGAAGAACAAAAAACAGCATTTAAGTATTTGGTCACTTAGTTCTCAGTTTATTTCTCAAAAGAAATGAGGATGTATGGCTTATAGCTAGATGCTTTGCAGAATTTTGGTCTCCTTTGAAGCTCAGAGTATTATCTTTAAATTCTAAGCCCCATTCTGTCCTTTATTTATTAGGAATTGTAGTTCCTCCATGGCTGGGCAGCCATCTCTGACTTGTGTGCTCATTAGCTATATGTCCTCAGGCCAGTGTCTTTGAACTCTTGTGAGGTTGACTTATTTTGATCAGTAAATGTAGATCTTAGTAAATCCAAGCAAAGCCCAGTCTACTGTCCTTGACTCACTGACACCCAGTTCTCTGAGAACTGCAGTTAAAGTAGAACTGCAAGAGCAGTTGTGGAGCTCCTTGGATCTAGAGTTCAGGGAAAGCAAATTTGCAAAATCTCCCCTTCTTGGGATACTTATCAGAGGACAACATTTCATACATTGTCCTATAATTCAAATCAGAATCAGATCTCTAGTGGAAGGTAGGACAAAACGTAACATTCACATGTTCTTAGTTTCCCTGTTAGCTGAAGACCATTATTTCTACAACAGAACTTCCTGGGAAGTATGATTTTAATGAGAAAAAAATAACAGTTATTACTTTTGTTATGGATAATGTTTATTCAGGAATTTAATCTGGAATAAAATTAGAGCTCAACTCAAACAGCCTCCACAGAAAATCCTACAATTCATGGAGACTAAACAACACACTGCTGAACCATCAGTGGGTCATTGAAGAAATTAAAACGGAAATTCAA
Organism: Perognathus longimembris pacificus; assembly: GCF_023159225.1. Taxonomy (NCBI): domain Eukaryota; kingdom Metazoa; phylum Chordata; class Mammalia; order Rodentia; family Heteromyidae; genus Perognathus; species Perognathus longimembris. The sequence goes on along the minus strand of NC_063164.1, from coordinate 26,504,661 downwards.
ATGTTTATGGAATTCAACCAAGATGAGTACACAAAGTACCAGCTCATTTGGGACACAGCAAAGGCAGTACTCAGAGGAAAATTTATATCTCTGAGTGCATGCACCAACAAATTGGAGAAACAGCAACTCAATAATTTAAGGAAGCACCTTCATCTCCTTGAAAGAGAACAACAAGCCAAACCCCAAGTCAATAGACAGAAGGAAATAATTAAAATCAAATCAGAATTAAATCAATTAGAGACGAAAAAACATTGAAAGAATCAACAAAACAAAGAGTTGGTTCTTTAAAAAAATCAACAAGATAGACAGACCCCTGGCAAACCTGACCAAAAAAGGAAGGCAGCACACTCAAATAAACAAGATAAGAGATGAAACAGGTAACATCACCACAGAAATAACTGAAATTCAGAAAATAATAAGAGACTATTTTGCAAACCTTTATGCCAACAAATTAGAGAACATGGAAGAAATGGATGATTTCCTAGAAAAAATTCATATCCCCAAACTCAACCATGAAGATTTAAACCTTCTAAAAAGACCCATACCCAGCATTGAAATAGAAACAGCAATAAGTGATCTCCCATCCAAGAAAAGCCCAGGTCCAGACAGATTCACAACAGAATTCTACAAGGCCTTCAAAACAGAACTCACACCAATATTTCTCAAACTCTTCAATGAAATTGAAAGAGCACGTTCAGTACCAGACACATTCTATGAAGCCAGTATAACCCTCATCCCAAAACCAGGCAGGGTCTCATCATGTAAAGAGGACTATAGACCGATTTCCCTGATGAACGTAGACGTAAAAATTATCAACAAAATTCTGGCCAATTGACTTCAACAGGTCATCAAAAAAATCATACACCATGATCAAACTGGATTCATCCCAGGGATGCAAAGTTGGTATAATATACACAAGTCAATTAATGTAATCCACCACATTAACCGGAACAAGGTAAAGAACCACATGGTTTTACCTCTGGATGCGGAAAAAGCGTTCAATAAAATCCAGCACCCATTTATGCTAAAAGCCCTGGAAAAACTGGGATTCCAGGGAACATTCCTGAATATAATCAAGGCAGTTTATGACAAACCAAAAGCAAGCATAACTCTAAATGGTGAAAAACTAAAGCCATTCCCCTTTAAAATCAGGAACAAGGCAGGGATGTCCACTCTCTCCCCTGCTCTTCAACATAGTACTAGAATTCCTAGCCAGAGCAATTAGGAAAGAAGAAAATATAAAGGGGATCCAAATAGGAAAAGATGAAGTTAAAACTTCTCTCTTCGCAGATGACATAATCCTATACCTAAACAACCCCATAGACTCTACTCCCAAGCTACTAGAACTGATCCAAAACTTTGGCAAAGTTGCAGGATATGAAATAAACCCTCAAAAATCAATGGCCTTTCTCTATGCTAACAACCCAAAGACCGAGGCTGAAATCAGGAAAGCAACTCCTTTTGCAATAGCCCCCAAAAGCATAAAATACCTAGGAATAACCTTAACCAAAGAAGTGAAAGACCTCTTTGATGAGAACTTTAAAAGCTTGAAAAATGAAATTAAGTCAGAACTAAGGAAATGGAAAAACCTCCCATGCTCCTGGATTGGGAGGATTAATATAATCAAAATGGCAATATTGCCAAAGGCTATCTACAAATTTAATGCAATACCCATTAATATCCCAACACCATCTTTTAATGAAATACAGGAAGCAATCCAGAAATTCATATGGAACAATAAAAGATCTAGAATAGCAAAAACAATCCTAAGCAGAAAGAACAGTGCTGGCGGAATTACAATACCCAACTTCAAGCTGTATTATAAAGCTATAGTAATAAAAACAGCTTGGTATTGGCACCGGAACAGGCCTGAAGACCAATGGAACAGAATTGAAGACCCAGAAACCCACAGAACTATGCCTACTTAATCTTTGATAAAGGAGCTAAAACAATAGTATGGAAGAAAGATAGCCTCTTTAACAAGTGGTGCTGGCAAAACTGGCTCAACACATGCAACAAACTAAAACTAGATCCTTATATATCACCCTGCACCAAAATCAATTCCAAATGGATTAAAGACCTTGAAATCAAAACAGACACCCTGAAAACACTAAAGGAAGGAGTAGGAGAAACACTTGGGCTCCTTGGCGCAGGACAGAACTTCCTTAACAAAGACCCAGAAAGGCTACAAATCAAAGAAAGGTTGGATAAATGGGACTGCATCAAACTGCAGAGCTTCTGCATGGCAAAGGACATAGCTCGCAAGATAAACAGAAAGCCCACAGACTGGGAGAAGATCTTTACCAGACATTCAACAGACAAAGGCCTCATCTCTAAAATATATGCAGAACTAAAAAAACTACCTTCTTCCAAAACAAAACCGCAAAGAACCAATAGCCCCCTCATCAAGTGGGCTAAAGACCTACAAAGAGACTTCTCTGATGATGAAATGAGAATGGCCAAGAGACATATGAAAAAGTGCTTTACATCCCTGGCCATAAAAGAAATGCAAATCAAAACAACATTGAGATTCCATCTCACCCCAGTAAGAATGTCATATATCAAGAAAACTAACAATAACAAATGTTGGAGGGGATGTGGCCAAAAGGGAACCCTACTTCATTGTTGGTGGGAATGTAAACTGGTTCAGCCACTCTGGCAAGCAGTATGGAGATTCCTCAGAAGGCTAAATATAGGACTCCCCTATGACCCAGCAACCCTACTTTTGGGTATCTATCTAAAAAACCACAAACAAAATCACAGTAATGCCACCAGCACAACAATGTTCGTCGCAGCGCAATTTGTCATAGGTAGAATCTGGAACCAACCCAGATGCCTCTCAGTAGACGAATGGATTAGGAAAATGTGGTACATATACACAATGGAATTTTATGCCTCTATCAGAAAGAAAGACATTGCCCCATTTGTAAGGAAATGGAAGGACTTGGAATAAATTGTACTAAGTGAAGTGAGCCAGACCCAAAGAAACATGGACTCTATGGTCTCCCTCATTGGGAATAATTAGCACAGGTTTAGGCAAGTTACAGCAGAGGATCACAAGAGCCCAATAGCTATACCCTTATGAACACATAAGATGATGCTAAGTGAAATGAACTCCATGTTATTGAAATGACTGTTAGATCACTGTTGAAATTATTTTCAAAATGCCACGTGAAATGGTAGGGTTTTTTTTGTTGTTGTTGTTGATGATGATCCTCTTGTATCCCCTTCCTGTGGCTGTCCCCATGCTATCACTGTATCTCATCTGAGTATCCTGGATACTGTATATACTGGTATTAGAACTAGAGAAGGGAAAGAGAATATAAAAATAGAGTGATAAAGGATAAAAAGACAAATGAGAGCTGGGATGTAGCTCAGTGGCAAAGCGCTTGCCTAGCAAGTGCAACATCCTGGGTTCAATCCCCAGTACCAAAAAAGAAAAGATAAAAAAAAATACAGTTAAAAAGACAAATGACTCCAAAAGCAATACTTACAAAACCATTTGGTGTACACCAACTGGACAACTCATGGGGGGAGAGAGAAAGGGGAGGAAATGAGGGAGGAGATAACAAATTGTACAAGAAATATACCTACTGCCTTTCGTATGAAATTGTAACCACTCTGTACATCACTTTGACAATAAATAAGTAATTATTTAAAAAACTAACATGACTTAGTAAAGACAGAGCCAGAAACTTGCAAATGTATTATATGGATAATGAATAATAAGATTCAAGTGGGGCTGTAGACTCTTTGAAGGAATAATGGATTTAGGTGAGATATATATGTATGTTGAAAAATAATTTGGTCATGTTTTTAATGTTGATCTTTGCAAACTGATACTCCAACTCACATTATGCTTTTTTCTGCTTATGTAAATAAAAACTGTGGATTGAAGGATTGAAGTAGTAACAATACCTTTTATGGAGAAGAGCCAGTTTCTTTCGGTATCTGTTTACTCTGAGTCAGGCCTGCAGTTGTGTTTGGACACACCATGGTTGTAATTCATGTTCTGGCTTCTAGTAACACATTCGTATGTAATTACCATTACTTTGTCATTATAGCAATAAAATCCACTCTTTGGGAACTATTCCAGTATTTAGAGTACTGAAATAAGTGTACTTAGTACCAGTTGTCACAATAATTTTTCTAATGCTTGAGTTTCTAAGAAATCAGCTTCTATTGTACTTCAAAACAAAACTGATGTCTAATAAAATTCTTCTTTCTGAGATGGCAGCTCTTTGTAGAACCTGAAAAAGAAAACTTTAAATCAAAAAGAATATTCACAAAAGACTTATGTTCTATTTAGAAATATTGAGAGAATAGAAGGAATCATAAAACTACCTCAGGGAAAAAAATAGCCTGGAGGCTTAAGAGTATACTTTGGTATACTTTGCCTTATTTAGAAACTAAGTTCGTTCAAGTCTATGTTGGGATGGAGATTTAGGAGAGAATCTCTCTCTCTCTCTCTCTCTCTCTCTCTCTCTCTCTCTCTCCCTCCCTCTCTCTTCGCTCTCTCTCTCCCTCTCTCTTCTCTCTCCTCTCTCTCTCTTTCTCTCTCTCTCTCTCTTTCCCTCTCCCTTTCTCCCCTCTCTGTTCTCTCTGTTACTAGGTGTTACTGGGGTGAACCTGTTTGATCCTATCATCCCTTTCATTTTATGGTACTCCTGGATAGCTATATGAGCTCTCTTCACTCTTCCTGAGCTTGCTTCTATTTAGGTGTCAGTGTCTTGATCTCTGCAATGTCCATGTAGCTAATGGCCCAGACTGCAGCCATTGTCCAGTCTGGCATTAGCAATTGTACCTGAACAGCATCACAGATCATCATGGCGCTTGAGTAGGTTTTTTTTCTTCCTTTTTAATCAAACCATTGCATGGATTGGAAACCAATCAGAATGCTGTTGTTGTTTTTTGTTGTTGTTTATTAACTACACATAGGAATTGAATTATTTACGCTTTTCCTGGAGGTTTATATGGACATAATCAAATGGAAGGCTGCCAATTTGGCACCAAGATTGCATGGCAGAATTTCAAGTTTTTTTTTTTTTTATGCTAGGGACATATTCCATTTCTGACTACAGGCAACAATGGCATAAAGACACCTATATAAGGTTGTAGCTATCAAAGTATGTAGTGTTTGTCTGAAAGTTTGAAGAATCTATTCTTTCTTATGTGACAAATGTTAGATAAGGGCAAAGTGTCCTTCTCCTTGCATAATGAATTCCAGGGATTCCTTATAATGGCTTATTGCATTCTGCCTTGAAATTTATTCTTCAAATCCACACATTTTTTTGGACACTTTTTTTTTAGTTATCTTACCACCACCTCAAACACAGCATGTCTGAACTAAAAATGTTCTTTCTGTGAATTGATTCCTTCTCTAACTTTTCAAGAGTACACATTTGTTTGCCTAAGTATTGAAAGTTCTTTGAGAACTACCTAAGTGCATAGATCATATGTGCCAGTAATTTTTATTTTGAGGTTGAATATGTGCTAGTCCTTGTGCTTAATCTCAGGACCTAGTCACTGTCCCTTAGCTTTATTGCTTAAGGCTAACACTCTGCCACTTGAACTGCAGCTCCACTTCTGAGATTTTGGTAGTTAAATGGAGATAAGAGTCTCAGAGGGGCTGGGGATATAGCCTAGTGGCAAGAGTGCCTGCCTCGGATACACGAGGCCCTAGGTTCGATTCCCCAGCACCACATATACAGAAAACGGCCAGAAGCGGCGCTGTGGCTCAAGTGGCAGAGTGCTAGCCTTGAGCGGGAAGAAGCCAGGGACAGTGCTCAGGCCCTGAGTCCAAGGCCCAGGACTGGCCAAAAAAAAAAAAACAAAGAGTCTCAGAGACTTTCCTGCCCTGTCTGGCTTCAAACCATCATCATCAGATTGCAGCATCTGGATTAGATAGGATTTACAGTTCTGAGTCACCATTGCCCACTAAAACATTTTTGAGGTACCAGAATACTCTCTTCAGCATCTTACTGTTATGCGGATACATGAATGTGGAAAATTATTTCACTGGTTATTTTAACAAATGCAAAGTTTATTAAAATTTGATTAAATTTACTAAAGTATCAAATAATTTATTTTATTCAATTTACTACAATTTCAAATTAGAAAGTTTCCTCAAGTCACAAATGAGAGTGCATGTGTGGATACCCATGGCTTATTTATTTTATATAGTTGTCCCCTTAAGTATGTGTAATTTATGAAAATGCATCACATTCCACTAATATATATTGTATATGATATTACAGTTTCTGAGAAGAGTTAGGTTGCATGTCTTCGGCTTACTTGCTGCAAGTGCCTCTGATGCTTTTGTAGAACAAAATAATCCTCTCTGATTGTGGGGCACACCTGGAAGTCAACTAGCTGGCCCTGCCTGTTTTTCAGTCTTGGGGCCACGTGTGGCTAAGATGGCGGCACCTAACAACAATGAGCAGCTGCTGCAAGTGTCTTTGGTTATAATCCGGAGGTGGTTCTGTGGGCTGTGACGCCCCCTCCCCCTTCTGCCCTTGATGGACAGCTCATGCCTCCCCTTCCTGCCGATCTTAGACCTGATTGGCTTCTGTGCCTTATATTAGTGGCACGTACTTCCCCAATAAATGAGTTCTTGCGCCGACTTGACTCCTAGGCCGTCCGATTGTCCTCCGGTGAGGGAGGGCTAGGTGCGGGCGGCCTGCTGACCCTTTCCTTGCTTGGCTCATCCAGGTCAAGGCATGCCTTCCCCATCTCTCCCGTGGGTTGGGGGAACGTGGGGTGCTAGAGACCGCAACACCTGAAGAACTAGGGAATAGAAGAAAATGGAAGATAGGACTGCCCTTGTAAATACAGAGACCCAGGAAATTATGGTTTTGTTCTTCCTTACTGCTTACCTAAGGTGCAGATGCTCAGTGACACTTGTTGACCAACTACATTTTCAAATCCTAGGTGGTTTAGGCAAGATATATTCAGAAGTGCTGGTGCCTGTAAATTCTTAAAAGGATTCTGGGAGAGTTTTTATTTGATAATAAAGCCATGAGAATGTAAATGGAGGAACATTCTTCTACATCACCCTGTCACTGAGGGCGAGAAGGACGCAAGCTGAGAGTTACTTCACTAGCTCTACAGTATTTGCTTTGCTGTATTAAACAAACATTGAAGGGAACCTCGGGCGCTCTGTATAAAATATGAAATTCTTCAAGCATGAAAATTTATTTAAAAAGAGGAAAATGTGCCCACAGAGTTCAATGCAGAATTTAACCAATGAGTTTTCTTTCTTTTTTAAAAAAACAGGCTCTTTAGTAAGATTATTCAAGAAAATATTCATATGTTTTTATTTTCTTTCTCAAGAAGGTCCTAAATTATGTGAACGGGGGGGGGGGGAATTTCAGCTTCCTTAATTTCTTTTTTTTTTTTTTTTTAATTTCTGATGCATTAGTCTATGCTTTTGTTTAATGAGATATACTGGTTAAGGAATTTTCCTGTGTTTGGAAGGTCTGGGCTTTGGTTCATAGATATTACCATTCTTTTTTTCTAATTGTTATTTTTCTAGCTCTTTGCAATGGCACTTTCATTTTTATCATTTTTTTATTGTAAAGGTGATGTACAGAAAGGGTACAGTTACTTAAATAGGGAAATGAGTACTATTATTGTCAAGCATTGTTACCCTTCCCTCATTTTCTCCCGCTTTCACTTTCCCCTCTGACTTTCCTTCAAGTTGCAGCTATGCCACCTGACTTTCTCTGCCCCATGAGGATATGGGGCCATATTCAAATCTCTCATGTGCCTTCTTAAAGAAGCCATATTGTCTGAGCTCAATAGCTATGTACATATGTACATATGACCTTATAGAATGATGCTAATCAAAATGAACTACAAGATATGAAAACAAGGGTTGGGTTGTTTTTTAGTGTACTGTATGCAGTTATTTCTTTTCTTCTTTGGTTTACCTTCTGTACCCTTTGTCTTGTACAGAAGTTTATCTGATTTGGAAAGGGAACAGGGAATCACTGACAAAGGACAAAGGGAGAACCAATGTAACAGTGATACTCACAAGACACTATGTTAGAGATGTTACCATTCTTTAACCTGAAAGTTAGCTGTCAAGTTTGGGTATGAGTGCCATCTGACTCATTTTAATAGTCCCTTCTTGGGAGTACATCTCACTCCCTTAGTATTTCTAAATGACAATAAATAACTTAATATTTCAAATGCAAAATACTATGTAGATTCTATTGACTAACTACAGATAAATGCATATTCCAGAACATCAAAAGTACACACTTTCTTTTTTTTTGAATAATTACTTATTTATTGTCAAAGTGATGTACAAAGGGGTTACAGTACATATGTAAGGCAGTGGGCACATTTCTTATACAATTTGTTACCTCCTTCCTGACTTTCAAATTTCTATAGAACCTGAAGAAAATACTTTATCTGCCCCCTGCCCCTGAATTTTTTTTTTTATATGGAAGTATTATTTTGAGATGTGTTTTCTGGTTAATCAATGTCTTTTCCACTTCTCAAAAGAACTTTATCTTTGGCTGTAACTGAAGAACATTTCTGTCATCTTCCTGTTCAAGTGCTTTCTGGTTCTAGTCTAAGTGGTAATTTGCTTTTACTGGTATTTTTGTATTGGTTTATTTCAGTAGTTTGAACTTATTTAAAAATGGGAGATGTACGCACTTGCATAAGCATGTATAGTTTAAAGGGAAATTTTACATTGTCCAATTTATGCTCTGTATATACTCTCTTCCCTGTCCAAAATGTGATTTTAAGGAAATGAAATATCACCTGTTCTCTAGAAGTTTTTCAATGTAATTACCAGACTCTTTTCCCTTTCTCTATTATCATATATTACTATAACTATAAGATTTTAAATAAATTTATAATTTGCATGGCATTTGTATTGGATAAGGCAGCATGACAATAACAAGATTATTATATTAGTAAGTATACAAAAAATAGACGTTTTAAGGAAGTGATATTTGAAACCATCCAGGTATTTAGAAGGTAGTGTTGCTTTTTAAAATTTTGAATGAAAAAAACAACAAAAATTTGAATGATACTTGGAATCACACTTATAACCATGTATATTATAGGTAGTTATATATTCCTATAGTTATAAGAACTAAATTTTTTCATGACCACACTATATATTTTTAAAAATTTATTTATTGTTAAAGAGTGTACAGAGGGATTACAGTTTCTTATGTAAAACAGTACATTTCTTATCAAACGTGTTACCACCTCCCTCATTTTGCTCCCACCTTCCCTCTTCCCCAATTCCCTTTCCACCCCCTACCCCGAGTAGCACAGTTGGTTTATAGCATACTTTTATAGCATACTGTCTTGTGAGTACTGCTGTTGTATTGGTTTGCCTTTTGTACTTTGCCTCACCATTTTGATGTTCCACTTTGCTTCAGATAAACATATATACAATACCCAGGGTACCAAAATCAAATACAGTAACAACAGGGAATAAAACATAGGAAAGACAAACAAAAGAAAAAAGAAATAGTTTCACATAGTGTATTAAAAATGACAACAATAATGAAAAAGGCCTCTTGTTTCCATATCATTGAGTTCATTTCACTTAGCACCATCTTTCTCATATGATCATATGTACATAGGTATTGAGCTATTGTGATCCTCTTCTAGGACTACCCTAGATATATACTAAATATTATCAATGAGGGAAAACATGGAATCTAAGTTTCTTTGGGTCTGGCTTACTTCACTTAATATGATTTTTTCCAAGTCTTTCTATTTCTTTATATACAGCAATGACATTATTTCTGATGGAAGCATAGAATTCCATTTTGCATATATATAATATAATATATTATATATCTCACATTTTCTTGATCCATTCATCTACCGAGGGCATCTGGGTTGGTTCCATATTCTTGCTATGGCAAATAATGCTGCAATGAACATGGTTGTCTGGTTGTTTTAGTATGGTCTTATCTGTGATCCTTTAGGCAAATACCCAGAAGTGGGGTTGCTGGGAACTCTATGTTTAGTCTTTTGAATAACCTCCATATTGCTTTCTAAAGTGATTGAACAAGTTTACACTCTGACCAATGGTGTAGTAGCATTCCCTTTTGGTTACACCCCCACCCAGATCTGTTGTTATTAGTTTTCATGATAATTGCCATTCTAACTGGGGAAAGTGGATTCTCAATGTTGTTTTGATTTGTGTTTCTTTTATGACCAAGATTATAAAGCTATAGTAATAAAAATAGCTTGGTACTGGCATAAGAACTGGCCTGAGAACCAATGGAATAGAACTGAAGACCCAGAAATGGACCCGCAGACCTATGCCACCTAATCTTTGATAAGGGAGCCAAACAAAATAGAATGGAAGAAAGACAGCCTCTTCAACAAATAGTATTGGCAAAATTGGTTAAACATCTTTAGAAAACTAAAGCTAAATCATTATATATTATCCTGTACCAGAATCAATTCCAAATGGATCAGGGTCCTCAAGGTAAAAGCAGATACCCTGAAACCATTACAGGAAGGAATAGGAGAAACACTAGGGCTCCTTGGAACAGGTTGAAACTTTCAAATAAATACCCCAAACACAACAAATCAAAGAAAAGGTGGACAAATGGTATTGCATTAAACTGCAGAGTTTCTGCATGGCAAAGGACATAGCTAGCAAGATAAATAGAAAGTCCACAGATTGGCAGAATATCTTTACTGGCCATACAACAGGCAAGGGCCTCCTATCTAAAATACATTTAGAACTCAAAAACTCCAGTCCCCCCAAAACAAATCATCAAAGAAACAACTTCCCCATTATAATTGGGCTAAAGACTTAAAGGGAGACCTCTTTGAGGAGGAAATAAAATGGCCAACAGACACGTGAAGAAATGCTTGACATTGCTAAATCATTTTCTAGTGTGGTTGTACCATTTTATATTCCTATCAGCAACTTAGGAGCATTCTGCTTATTCCACATCCATGCCAACTCTTGTGGTTTCAAATGATATCAAATATATTGCAATTTTTGTTTAAATCTTCTGCCTATTGTTTTATTGATCATATGGCCTATTATTGATTTTTCAGAATTTTTAAAATGTATTTTTCTATGCAAGTTTTTTGCACTGTTTACTAAGGAGAATCACAACCCTGTAATAGTAGTGTCATTAAAAGTACTTGGATACTTTGTGGTCTATTTTCAATACTTGCACCCTAAAAGACTCTTCCCCATACTGGGTTCTCCTTATGCTTTTATTGTATATATGTGAGTGTTGGGGAAGATGGAAAGAATGTTCATCTTACACTTCAAGTCTGAGCTTTTTCAATTATGATAGTAAGTTGGATGGTTGTCAATGTGATGTGTTTTTTATCTTAGAAAAAATATATTGTTTTAGATGATATACAATTTCTTACCACCACCTTTAAGGGTCTTTGTCAGCTTTAGGTAACTCTTTAAAATAGTGATAGTTTTTTTAAATGATAAATTACTCATTTGGGGAAACCAGATGTCTGTGACTCAACTGGCTGTACAACGCACTTGTTCTTAAATTTAGGGAGAAAGTTTTGAGAACCTGATGACAGGTGTATCTCCTCTTCCAAGGAAAGAGTTCACCTAGGGTCATTCATATACATAGATGATTGTGTATGTAGTCACATGATGCTTCAGCAACCTAAGTTCATCCCAAAGGATTTAACAACCTAAGGAAGAGTCATTCCATATTATCTTTTTGGCTGTCACATCTTTACTGCTATCAAGATCCAAGATTTTTTAAAATTGTGAATGAATCATATTTTTTTGTGCAATAAGGTCTTGCAATGCAAGGATAATTCTTTGAAGTGTGGAATTTGGAGAACACTGATTGTTTGTCAAGCACTGCACTTCTTGGCTTGTTTACAGGGAACAAGGAGAACTATATCCATTTACTCCTCTTTCTACAAGGAAGATGATTTATCTGGGCTGAGGAAAACCTTCTAAGCAGGAAAGCATGATGACAACTTTGTAACTGTTTTTTTTTCCTTTCTTTAAGGGGGTTAGTTTCCAGCTTTGAAGTGGATTCATAATCACAGTCATATTCTTTGTATCATGGGGGAATGGATGCTTCTCTTCTGGACTGTTCCTCAGGGAATATCCTGCAACATTTTTGGTATCTCTTGTTAGCTGGTGATGAACTTCACTGTAGTGGAAACTTGAATGTAGTGGCATTGGGTTGCTTGGCCATTTCACCATGTTCGAGGAGGTGGGCTTTCTGTGAACATGTTCTCATCCCATATTCTGTTTCTTTTGTTTAAATTATTTATTTTTCTATTACAGCACGGATAATGGAAAGTTTACCCTGAAAGATATCTCTGATTTTGAGATTTTTTTTTTAAGGAAAGGCCTTCATAAGGGAAATGATTTTGATGGAGCTGAAACTTCAGAATTGGTCATAATTTTCTTCTTTAGAGTTTTTATTTCAAAGCACAATATGTAGTTGAATAGGAATAAATCTTTTATTTCATGTTTATTTCTGGGAACATTGCCCAGTCTTTTGATGGGAGTGAGTTTATCCCTTTAGAAAACAACTAATTTCTGAAATGGTCGGGGTTTTTTTTTTCCTAGCCTTCAGTGAACTGAGCAGACTGTCCAATACTTTGGGAGCAGAGCTCTTGGAGGCCTCTTAGACACCGGCTGATCTGGAAAAACACTGCTGTGGCACCGCCACTTTATAGGAACATCTCCTTCTTCCCTGAAATAATTAGATTTGTGATAGCTTTATTTTCCTAAGCTACACATATGGCAACTCTTATCTAAAAGTAAAAGAAGACTCTCATGACTTTAGAGACTTATCCTTTCATTTGCTGGAAATATACATCTCTTGATGTTGATTCTTCCCTTAGCTCTGTAGCTAAATTCCTTGCCCAATTACCAGTAAGTTTCTCCTTTTGGAGAACTCTTTACTGTGTTAAGTAATACTCTTATGTTGAAGCCAATAGATTGCTCACTGATTCAGTAAATTGATAATTCTCCCTAAAGTTGTGTAATAGTATTGCTTTAATTTCCTCATGTGGTCCTTTCTGTTTTCCTTCAGATCCCATCCTTCTCTGCCCAGCCATGCTGATCTATTATGTGTAGGTTACTCCTCTTTGAAGCCTTCAATCCTGACTTCATTTGTCTCCCACTGCTAACCAAGTAGAAAAGCTTTCAGAAATTTTCAGCACTCTTTTCTTACTAAGAATATTTTGAAAATTAAATGTGTTCATTTTTACTCAACATATATTAACCATCTATGTATAATAGGAGTTGAGGGATACAAACATGAATAAGGTCCTGTGCAGACACTGAATCATATCTTTAATATGTTATGAAGACTCAAAGATCAATATGTCCATATCTATTAGGCAACAAGTGCTGTATAACCAAGCACTGTACAACTTTAGTGTACAGTAACACACATTCATTGTTGCTACCAGACTATTATGGTTTTAACTGTTTATGTACTTGTCTAGTCAGCCAGAGGTGGGAACTTGTATCTGGTGATATTGACTGGGATCGTTTGGGCATTTGGAAGTCAAGCAAGCTATAGGATGGTATAGAATGAACTTATCTGGTAACAGTGATTTTAAGTGGCTTCTCTTCCAGCAGGCTATCTGGATTTTTTCTCTGGTAAAACAATATCCAAGGAGTAAGCAGACAACTTCAAAGCCATTTTTTTCTAGTCTTAAAGTTTACACTTTCATTACCATAGTGTCCTGTTGTCTAAAACAAGTAACAAATCCAGCCACCATTCAGTGTGAATGGAAATACATTCTACATTTCCTGAGAAGTGCTGCAAAATCACATAAAAAAGCTTTAGATTTGGGGAGCAGAAAATCCTGAGCTGTTTTTTTTTGTTGTTGTTGTTTTATTTACAATCAACCATTATACCACAAAGGACATTACACTTGAATTGGGGCTTTAATGCATATCTGGACTATTCTTAAATGGAAAAGGGGATGAAAAGCATTAAGTAGGGATACACTAAGCATTCAGATAATAAATGTATGTACAGAATGAACGAATTGTACCACATTTTCCTGATCCATTCGTCTACTGAGGGGCATCTGGGTTGGTTCCATATTCTAGCTATGACAAATTGTGCTACAATGAACATTGTTGTACTGGTGGCTTTAGTGTGTTCTTGTTTGTGGTCTTTTGGGTAGATGCCCATAAGTTGGGCTGCTGGGTCAAATGGGAGCTCTATGTTTAGCCTTCTGAGGAATCTCTATACCGCTTGCCAGAGTGGCTGAACCAGTTTACATTCCCACCAACAATGAAGTAGGGTTCCCTTTTGGCCACATCCCCTTCAACATTTGTTATTGTTAGTTTTCTTGATATAGGACATTCTTACTGGGGTGAGATGGAATCTCAGTGTTTTTTTTTTTTTTTGCCAGTCCTGGGCCTTGGACTCAGGGCCTGAGCACTGTCCCTGGCTTCTTCCCGCTCAAGGCTAGCACCCTGCCACTTGAGCCACAGCGCCGCTTCTGGCCGTTTTCTGTATATGTGGTGCTGGGGAATCGAACCTAGGGCCTTGTGTAACCGAGGCAGGCACTCTTGCCACTAGGCTATATCCCCAGCCCTCAGTGTTGTTTTGATTTGCATTTCTTTTATGGCCAGTATTGTAGAGCACTTTTTCATATGTCTTTTGGCCATTCTCATTTCCTCATTAGAGAAGTCTCTTTTTAAGTCTTTAGCCTACTTGTTCATGGGCCTATTGGTTCTTTGCGGTTTTGTTTTGGAGGAATGTAATTTTTTAGTTCTGCATATATTTTAGATATGAGGCCTTTGTCTGTTGAATGGCCAGTAAAGATCTTCTCCCAATCTGTGCGCTTTCTGTTTATCTTGCGAGCTATGTCCTTTGCCCTGCAGAAGCTCTGCAGTTTGATGCAGTCCCATTTGTCCAACCTTTCTTTGATTTGTAGCCTTTCTGGGTCTTTGTTAAGGAAGTTCTGTCCTGCGCCAAGGAGCCCAAGTGTTTCTCCTACTCCTTCCTTTAGTGTTTTCAGGGTATCTGTTTTAATTTCTAGGTCTTTGATCCATTTGGAATTGATTTTGGTGCAGGGTGATATATAAGGATCTAGTTTTAGTTTGTTGCATGTGTTGAACCAGTTTTGCCAGCACCATTTGTTAAAGAGGCTAACTTTCTTCCAAACTATTGTTTTAGCTCCTTTATCAAAGATTAAGTAGGTCTATAGTTCTGTGGGTTCATTTCTGGGTCTTCAATTCTGTTCCATTGGTCTTCAGGCCTGTTCCAGTGCCAATACCAAGCTGTTTATTTTATTTTATTTTATTACTATAGCTTTATAATACAGCTTGAAGTTGGGTATTGTAATTCCTCCTGCACTGTTCTTTCTGCTTAGGATTGTTTTTGTTATTCTGGGTCTTTTATTGTTCCATATGAATTTCTGGATTGCTTCCTCTATTTCACTAAAAAATAGTGTTGGGATATTAATGGGTATTGCATTGAATTTGTAGATTGCCTTTGGCAATATTGCCATTTTGATTATATTAATCCTCCCATTCCAGGAGCATGGGAGGTTTTTCCATTTCCTTAGTTCTGCCTTAATTTCGCTTTTCATGTTTTTAAAGTTCTCATCATAGTGGTCTTTCACTTCTTTGGTTAAGGTTATTCCTAGGTATTTTATGTTTTTTGGGGCTATTGCAAAAGGAGTTGCTTTCCTGATTTCAGCCTCGGCATTCGGGCCATTAGCATATAGAAATGCCATTGATTTTTGAGGATTTATTTTATATCCTACAACTTTGCCAAAGTTTTGTATGACCTCTAGTAGCTTGGGAGTAGAGTCTCTGGGGTTCTTTAGGTATAGGATCATGTCTTCTGCGAAGAGAGAAAGTTTAACTTCATCTTTTCCTGTTTGGATCCCCTTTATGTTTTCTTCTTTCCTAATTGCTCTGGCTAGGAATTCTAGTATTATGTTGAAGAGAAGGGGAGAGAGCAGACCTCCCTGTCTTGCTCCTGATTTTAAAGGGAATGGCTTTAGTTTTTCACCATTTAGAATTATGCTTGCTGTTGGTTTGTCATAAACCGTGTTTATTATATTCAGGAGTGTTCCCTGGAGTGTTCCCAGTTTTTCCAGGGCTTTTAGCATAAATGGGTGCTGGATTTTATTGAACGCCTTTCTGCATCCAGAGATATAACTATGTGGTTCTTTACCTTGTTCCAGTTGATGTGGTAGATTACATTAATTGACTTGCGTATATTGAACCAACTTTGCAACCCTGGGATGAATCCAGTTTGATCATGATGTACGATTTTTTTGATGACCTGTTGAAGTCAATTGGCCAGAATTTTGTTGAGAATTTTTGCATCAATGTTCATCAGGGAAATCGGTCTATAGTTCTCTTTTCATGATGATTTCCTGCCTGGTTTTGGGATGAGGGTTATACTGGCTTCATAGAATGTGTCTGGTAGTGAACTTTCTCTTTCAATTTCATTGAAGAGTTTGAGAAATATTGGTGTGAGTTTTGTTTTGAAGGCCTTGTCGAATTCTGTTGTGAATCTGTCTGGACCTGGGCTTTTCTTGAATGGGAGATCACTTATTTGCTGTTTCTATTTCAATGCTGGATATGGGTCTGTTTAGAAGGTTTAAATCTTCATGGTTGAGTTTAGGGATATGAATTTTTTCTAGGAAATCATCCATTTCTTCCATGTTCTCTAATTTGTTGGCATAAAGGTTTGCTAAATAGTCCCTTATTGTGTTTTGAATTTTGGTTTTCTGTAATGATGTTACCTGTTTCATCTCTGATCTTGTTTATTTGAGTGTGCTGCCTTCCTTTTTTGGTCAGGTTTGCTAGGGGTCTGTCTATGTTATTGATTTTTTCAAAGAACCAACTCTTTGTTTTGTTGATTCTTTCAATTTTTTTTTGTCTCTAATTGATTTAATTCTGATTTGATTTTAATTATTTCCTTCTGTCTGTTAACTTGGGGTTTGGCTTGTTGTTCTCTTTCAAGGAGATTAAGGTGCTTCCTTAAATTATTGAGTTGCTGTTTCTCCAGTTTGTTCATTTATGCACTCAGAGATATAAATTTTCCTCTGAGTACTGCCTTTGCTGTGTCCCAAATGAGCTGGTACTTTGTGTACTCATCATGGTTGAATTCCATAAACTGAATTTCTGTTTTAGTTTCTTCAATGACCTAATGATGCTTCAGCAGTGTGTTGTTTAACTTCCATGAATTCTAAGATTTTCTGTGGTGGCTGTTTGAGTTGAGCTCTAATTTTATTCCATTGTGGTCTGAGAGAATGCAGGGAGTGGTTTTGATACTTTTGAATTTGTACAGATTTTCTTTGTGCCCTAAGATGTGATCTATTTTGGAGAATGTTCCATGTGCTGCTGAAAAGAATGTGTATTCTGTTGTTGCTGGATGGAATATTCTGTAGATGTCAGTTAAGACTAGTTAGTTGGTCTATGAAATTGTTTAGTTCTGTGGTTTCTTTATTCAGTTTTTGGCCTGTTGATCTGTCCAGAGGTGACCGTGGAGTGTGAAAGTCCCAAGTATAAATGTGTTTGGGTCTATGAGTGTTTTTAGAGTCAGTAGTGTTTGATGAAGTTGGGTGCTCCCGTATTTGGTGTGTAGATATTTAGGATGGTTATATCTTACTGTAGAAGAGATCCCTTTATTAGTATGTAGTAACCTTCTTTGTCTCTTCTTACCTTTTTAAAGTTGTTTCTGATACAGTAACTTGTCTTTGTGACATTTTCAATTCTATCATTTATGTAGTTTCAATGTTTTAGAGATATGGAAAAAATCTTATGCTAATCCCTTTTAAATGAAGACACACATAGAATTAATAAGAGATGCCTGTCCAATACTTAAATCACTTTCTTCACACAAGAGGGACTGTTGACTCTTTCCATGTGCTTCTGATTTTTACATTCCTAAAAGTCATTCGTGTTTCATGTACTGTTTTAAGTGTGAATTGCCTTCTGTAATCTAGATATTATATCATAGCCTTCCTCACTTGGGTAGATAGTCAGAGAATCCTGGGTAATTATAGAGGCCAAGTGCCTAACCATCATGTGCTACCTCTGCCTCCACGTTGTGGATTTAAAATGATTTAGATGGAATGGCTCTATGTTGTTTCCCTCTGACATCGGTGCCTTTGTGTTTTAAGCATAGCTGGAAAGTCCTGAGGTTATAGCTTGTACTATTGAAGGTGAGCTAGTGATGTCTCTGGATACCCACAGTAAGTGCTGAAGTCTTATTAATAATTTTAGAATGATTTCTTTTTGCGAACCCACATCCAGAGGTTATAGCCATCTTTAAGTGAATTGTAGGCCATCTTGTTTGACCTTTGGCCATGTCACTTCTCTCAATAAAAATCTAGTGCAATCTGGAGGAAAATAGTAAAAAACTACTCTGGTGTGTTTGTGTTCATTGCACACTTGTTCACACTTAACCATAAATTAGAAATTATGATTCATAATTTGATTACTGCTGAAGGGAACATGAGAAGAGAAAGAGAATTAGAAGTATGGTGATACTTTGATGAAAGTTGCATATACATGCTTTTTAAAGCATGAGTTTTATGGGCCATACATTTCAAGTAATTATAGAAAAGTATAGCCACTTTTCTGTGGATAGTTTTGAAGGTTTTATTTAGAATAAATAACTAAATGAACTCTGTTCTTAAATCTTTTCCTTTTTCTATTTTGTGCTGGGGCTTTAATCGAGGTCCTTGCTCTTGCTGAGCACATTATCTACCACTGAACTCTGTGTACAATGTTTTTGTGGTTATAATCTTATCCATTGTATTATTTGGATGAGATACATTTGGAATCCATGGTTGCATGCAACTTGAAGTAGTGTTAAAGACACTCCTTTATTTTAAAAATAGATGAATGAGAACTTTCCAATAATATGCATATACATTTGATCTTTCTATTTTATGTAAATCCTGAGTGTTCATTTATTTACTGACTTGTTTTGTGTATGGAGTACTGCATTGGAATCTGCAAATAGTGATAACTGAGACATGATCCAGGACAAGAATGACAAATGCACAGCTAATATAAAGTGCTCTATGAGAGAGGATCATTTTTCTCATACTAAGGGATGTTACTTTTGAAGTTTGCATTTGAGATATGCTAGAATTTTATATTTTGACCTTTATTCAAAGATATTTTGAATACTAAAAATTAAAAAAAATAGACACCATAGGAAATGCTTGAATTTAAAGTATTACAGAAGGGAAGAACAAAAATGTGCTGCTGAATAGGAATAGAAGTTCTTCCTTCCAATAAAATGGTGGGTGAAAACTGATCATTTTATTGAATTCTGGAACTAAAAGAACACAAAAATGTTATTAATTATTACCCATATTTTTTGAAAATATCTGTTGTTCTTAGGAAGCAACCTGAGCAAAAGAAGGGCCTAGCTTGCTTTGCTTAGTATAATTTTTCCAAGTCTTCCAATTTCCTTATGAAGGGGCAATGCCATTCATTCTGATGGAAGCATAGAATTACTGTGTGTGTGTGTGTGTGTGTGTGTGTGTGTGTGTGTGTGTGCGTGTGTTTCACATTTTCTTGATTCATTCTCCACTAAGGGGCCTCTGGGTTGATTCCATATCTTTGCTATGGTAAGCAATACTATGATGAACATGGTTGTGCTGGTGGCTTACGTGTAGCCTGGTTTGTGGTCAATTGGATAGTTGCCCAGAAATGGGATTGATGGGTCATAGGGAATCTATATGTTTAGTCTTTGGGAAAACCTCCATACTGATTTCCAGAGTAGATGAACAAGTTTACTCAGCAGTATAGGAGTATTCCCTTTACTTTTATGTTTAGAGTATTACCAGTGAATCTGTATTTTACTCTTCCCTGATAAATTATGCCAAGCAATACTCAAGTCCCCAATCAATCCCTGTGATCCTTGCAACTGTTAAAAAATCTTGTAGAATATTAAGGGGCACTATTTTGGATCCATTGATTTGGTTGGATACACAGAAAATGTCTCCATCCTTGAAAGTAATTAGCCACACCAACTAGCAAATTGTTTCAGGTGTTTTAACATCCCATCACTATAGCAACAGTATGGATATGCTGACTTCAGAGTATGCTAGCTCCTCAATTTGCAGTTTTAGATATGGTACTGTGCAAGGGAGTGTTACCAAATGCACTTGATCTAAACAGTAACCAGTAGCAGCTTTTTTTTTTTTTAGCTTTCTTTTACAGAAGAATCTTGCATTATTTTGACATAGGTGGACAATTGTATTGTTCTTGTTGTATTCATATGGGGCTTCCCCAAAAGTAACTCTTTCTGTATTTTCAGCCTGGAATTTAGGTGGATGGCACCTATAAAAGAGATCCTTGGGATATTCATGTCTAAAACATCTGCCCAGAGCACTCCAGTTCGCCAGTGGAGCTGTACAAAGTCTTTGAATGATGGGTACTAGACTAATGCGTGTGTGTGTGTGTGTGTGTGTGTGTGTAAAACCTCAGTCAGAACCCCCTGACTTCTGTCTGTAGTGCAAGCCCACTTTTGACAGATTGCACTATTTTTTTTTCCAAGATGAATGGTTACCCTAGGTTTCTTGGCAAATGTTCTACCTTTATAATACTGTACAAATCAAACAAACCATTTTTAAACTTCATTTTTACTGTAAAGGTGATGTACAGGGGGTTATAGTTACATAAGTCAGGTAACAAGTATATTTCTTATTGAAGTGTCGCCTCTTCCTCAATTTCTCTCAGTTTTTTTTCCCTCCCAATGCCCCACCCCCATAGTTCACCCTCTTGTTTCTATTTCCTGGAGTTATTTCTATAAAGCATCATTTTATGTGCATACACTTGTAGTTATTGAGCCTTGAACAAACCATTTTTGAGGCTGTGTTTTGCATCACTGTTGGTCCAAATTTCCTTTCAAATGTATGGAGAAATCACCATCTTTAGTACCATCATGTATTTGTTTAGAAGAAAGCTTTGAATATTATTAACCTGCATTTGTGGACAATGATGAATACTACTTACCAAAATGATTACAAACTCTGGCTAAACCATAGTAACTTTTTACACTAAACATAAATTGAAAAGTGTTACTGCTTAGTGTAATTCTGGTATTAAAGCCATTCCTTTTCTGAGACTAGAAGATGCTTCCCTATGCCTACTTTCAGTCTACATGAGATACATAGTGCAACATGAAACCCAAGTCTACTTGAAAATTCTCCCAGATAACTCACCTTAACCTTCAAGGTCCAGGGATGAGGAAGAAAGGTGTGTAGTGTGCTGATCACTCGCAGTGAGGTCTCTAGAGAATGCAGTTCTTTTTCATCTGTTTCCTTTTGGAAAGAGGCCATTCAATAAATCTTTATTGAGTAGTACACCTTCTAAAATTTCAATTTCCCACCCCCCTGTATATGTGGCTTCATCTGTAGATTATCTTCTTCAATCAGTAGTTTTCCAGTTCAACTCTGTTTATTATTTATTGCAGTTTACCATTTTCTCTCAACTTATATTTTCAATGTTATAGAATATAAACAACCAGATATTTTCAAGTTTCCTAAAAAAATATATTCTTCCTCATCCAGTTCAACTATTAAGCATTTTAAACAGAATTACTTATTAAATATCCATAGTTTGCCAAGGAAAATACTAATGGGGGAAATGCCTATGGAAATGCATAACACATCTTTCAAAATGCTAATATACTGTTATGTCAATACAGTGTCTGAAAAGTTCAGCTAGTGTATAATAAATCATTAGTAGACCAAGCCAGAGACCTGTTAAGTACTGATCTGTGTTCCTTGAGATCATAACAGTGTATTACTAAAGTGATTGGTACTAAATTTTGATCCTTTAAACAAGTTGCTGTTTCTCCTGTCTGTGATTTTTTTCTCTTCTGAATATTTAATTTTTCTTTAAAAAAAGGAATACAACTAATTGATTGTAACTAATAATAAGAATTGTATTATGTCTTATAATTCATAAAGAAGTGTGCTACCAAAATATAGCATATCTTATCTGTATAGGACTTGAAATTTAAAGTACTAATGAATGGATATATGGAACATATGATATTGCTTTATGAGTCATGCCACAAATGAAGTCATTGTGGAGTTGGGTTTAAACTCTTAATATCTTGCTTTTACAGAGGCTGGCCACTTTGTATTGGATGAGCAGTTAAGGTCTGCTGTATTGTCAGCTCATGACCCACTATTCCTGCAGATCAAGACTCCCTTTAAAGTCATTTTAGTAGTTAACAGGTCTTCTTCATTGCAAAAACTGGCAGTTTCAGGGGCATATGAAACCCTACTTCTTCAGCTTTACTTGTTTGGTTAGGAAGTGTTTTTAGGAAGAAGTGTTAATCTTTAATTTTTCCCCATCTTAACCATCAAAGCAAGGATTACTAAGTGACATCATTCACAGTAAGTGGTAAAACTTAATGTTTTTCCAGTCTTATCCTGGGCCTGATGAGTTTTCTCTCTTAGCTGTACCTTATGTTTTCTACCCACCAAACAAGAGTATTCAAGAAGAGTATCAGGGAGATGCTGTTGTTGAAGGATATGGGATCTCTACAGGCCAGAGTAAACCCATCTCTCTAACAATTTCTAAAGATGACATTTAGTATTTTAATAAAGCATCTCCTGACTAGAAGCTATAAGAGCTCTGATAACTAGGCACTATTTCTTCTGTGTGTGTAATATAGAGCTCTTGCCCTCAGGACTTCTTTATTGTCTTACATCTTTGACTATCTCAAAGAAGTTAAGTTCATATCGTTTATTTTTTTTTTTTACCAATATTTGGATTAGACATCAAAGCTCAATGTGTTTAAATATAAGCCCACCACATGTTATAGTAGACTAGCATGCTTTGTTTAATTATTTGTTTATTTATTGTGCCAGTTCTGGAGCTTGAATACAAGGCCTATGCACTGGCCCTGAGATACTTTGCTCAAGGCTAGAACTGTACCACTTGCACAGCTCCACTTCTGGCTTTTTGGTGATAAACTAGAGATCAGAGTCTTACAGGTTTTTCTGCCAGGGCCAGTTTTAAATTGAAATCCTTAGATTTCAGCCTCCTGAGTAGTGAAACTTTACAGGTGTGAGCCATTGGTGCCAGCTAGACTAACATGTTTTACAAACAGTAACTTTTTCAAATAAAAACTTTAACGGAAGTTTTGTTGTATATTTTTGCTGATTTTTTAAACAGCTGATTTAATGAAAGAAAGCTGGTTTCTCATACCTTTTCTGTATTCAGTCTGTTGTGATATCTATTTTGGCTGATGTGTATGCAGAAAATTGGGACTCACATACATCTGTAGTGGAGAAAATAAGTCTTTTAATAGTCTATCGAGGTATATTTAAACTTGACAAGTGGTAGTTTCTTAAGGATTTCTTACATGGAAAACTGAAACAGAATCAAGAAGTTATCATATCCTGTCAAGTTAAAATGTATTATTCTATCTATCATTCTGAATGGATCTTTTACCCTCACATGAGTTGTAATCCCATACATTTGTCCTTTGGAAAATACTGGTAAATGTGTCACATCTTTCAAATATTGGCATATTGCACTGTATGATGTTAGAGTTATCATATCAGTTAACATTTCTGCCAGTCTTACCAAAAGGCCTTTGATATTGGGAAGCTTTGAAGCTCACTGTGACAAATTTAATTTATTCAAAAGTCTAATTTTCATTGACAAGCTATAATTTTATTATTGACAATAAATACTATTATGAGTTATTTTCTTTGAAGTGATTATCTTCATTTTCAACAATGATTCTGCCAAATACCAAATTCTGGGGAAAAAAATGTCATTTATCAGTCATTTGTTCAAGTAAAAACAACATTCCATGAAAAGAACAGCTTGTTCAGCTTACAACTTAATCCCATCGGAACCATCGAACATCAAGAATGCTTCATGCATATCTCTTATTTTGTCAAACAGAATATTTAAAGATGTAAGTTCACAGGGTGAGGTTTAGTAAAATGTCCAAATGTCACCTGCTTTATTGAAGACCTTCTTGAATGAAAGAACTGAGTATTTTGCTTTTTTAATTTTATTTAGCACTGGAAATGTTTAGTTGTGAGAAATCGACTGACTACATTTTGTTGTCTCTGCCATTATTTATAGTATGGCACCAGCAGTATAAGGTACTATCGACCCAAATGGAAACACAATGAATACGGCAAATGATATGAAAAATTATTATTGAAATTGTTCTGACATTTTGGACTCCCTGAGAAAGTCTTGAGACTTTCTGGAGTCTGTGGAGATAGTTTGATAATTACTGCTGTATTACCTATAGCCTAAATCTATAAGTTGCCGTATCAGATTTACCCTCAAACTACACTACCACTATTCTACCTACTTAAGAAGAAGTGGGAGTATGCTCCATTTAATCCCTTATCCAATCACTAAAAGTATAAAAATGGGTATTTTTCTTTGCCACATTTTAGTCATTCCCCATGGATTTATCATTATGAGCATTTCAGCATGACTTTAGTCCCAGCTTTAACCTTTGTTGTCCCTTTCCACAGCTTGGTCCTGCTTGTTGGAGTCAAGACTGACTCACTAGTGCCCTCTTGGCATATCTCTGCCTATCATAGCCTTCTGATGTGAATTCTGCTCAGATTGCTGAGATGTCCCACAGCTCATCCTGAGCTCTGAATCAACACATCCTTCCACTGAGTTTAATTTTTTTTCCAGAAAATGTCACCGCTGTTCCTTTGTTGCATTGTCAATACTTAAAAGATATTTTCAGAACTTGCATCTATTGTGTGAAATATGAGTGTTATGATCATATCTCTGAAAAGTAAACTCATAGAATTTCACTGATTTTCTTCAGATGAAGAGAATTATTTTACTTGGTTTTGATTTTAAAATATAGAGGTGTTTTTAAAGGCCTATGGGTAGGGTTTGAAGTATTTAACATGTGGGGTTGATCTAGGGCTGGAATATTACAGATGTGCTTGTTCCATTTTGACTTTATAAGGTGAGCTACCTTTTCAAGCTTTATTGTATTTTTTCATCTGTATAAAATTGTTCATAGTGTTTAGCTGCAAGTGTTGTATAAGGAGATATCTCATTTGTAGAAGGTAATAAATTACATAGTAGATAAAAAGTTTTCAAAATCATCATAATTTAAGAGTTTGGTAGTTAGATATTCAATTGTTTTGCCATATATTATTGCATTATTTTTGAAATAGATGCTTATGATTTATGTAAGGATTTTTTTTGGCATGAGTCCATTGCTGAAATCATAAAATACATTTTCTAATTGTACAAGTAATGGATAGCAGATGAGAAAAAAAAAGAAATATTTTTTCACTATCCAAACATGACAGTAAATAATCTTGTATTGCTCAAAGAATAGGATCCTTAATTTGATAGGATTTTTATTTAATTTGTGATCTGAGGCTAATATTTTGGCTTGGATATATTTTAACCTATTATTGTTTTATAGCTTAACTTATACTTTGGTTTGTCATGACAACGTATAGTTTTTTGTTTTTGTTTTTCTTTGGCCAGTCCTGGGGCTTGGTCTCAGGGCCTGAGCACTGTCCCTGGCTTCTTCTTGCTCAAGGATAGCACTCTGCCACTTGAGCCATAGCGCCACTTCTGGCCATTTTCTGTATATGTGGTGCTGGGGAATCGAACCCAGGGCCTCATGTATATGAGGCAAGCACTCTTGTCACTAGGCCATATCCCCAGCCCACAATGTATAGTTTTAACTTCAAGAAATTCTCCCTCTCTCTCTCTGTTGGTCCAGGTGCTTGTACTCAGAATCTGTGAGCTGCTCCTGAGCTTTTGTGCTCAAGGCGAGTGCTTTACCACTTTAGTCACAGCTCTATTTCTGGCTTTTTGTTAGTAATTGGAGATAAAAATCTGACAGATTGGGCTGGGGATATAGCCTAGTGGCAAGAGTGCCTGCCTCGGTATACCCGAGGCCCTAGGTTCGATTCCCCAGCACCACATATACAGAAAACGGCCAGAAGCGGCGCTGTGGCTCAAGTGGCAAAGTGCTAGCCTTGAGCGGGAAGAAGCCAGGGACAGTGCTTAGGCCCTGAGTCCAAGGCCCAGGACTGGCCAAAAAAAAAAAAAAATCTGATAGATTTCCCTGCCACAACTGGCTTTGAACCATGATCATTAGATCTCAGCCTCCTGAATAGCTAAGATTACCAATGTGAACCCCCAGTGCTCAGCTGTTTTTGACTTTCTGGCTCAACGTTAGAATTCTACCAATTGACCCATAGCTCCACTCCTGCCTTTAAAAATATAATTTATTTATTATCAAAGTGAGGTACAGAGGGGTTATGATTTCATGTGTATATTTCTTATCAAACTTGTTACCTCCTCCCTCATTTTTCTACCACCTTCCCGCCTCCCCATCTCCCTACCTACAGTTGGTTTATAGCATATTGTCTTCTAAGTATTGCTGTTGCATTGGTTTGCCTTTAACCCCTTTGTCTCTCCATTTTAATATTCCCCTTCCCTTCCCTAGTTATGATAAACATATATACAATACCCAGTGTACCAAATCAGTTACAGTGACATCAGGGGTAATACCATAGGGAAGAAAGACAAAGTAAAAAGGCATAATTTCACATGGTATGTTGAAGATAGGAGATAAGAGTTTCATGGACTTTCCTGCCCACACTGTCTTTGATCAACAGTCCTCAAATCTCAGCCTCCTGATTAGCTAGGATTGCAGGCATGAGCCACTGGTGCCCAGCTAGAATCCCCATTGTTAATTCAAACTTCAGAAGTAGATGACAGGGTAGAAAGTCTGGGATGAAAAAATTGAATATTGAATAAAGCACGGTTGTTTGTATTCAGATACTGAGTTTTCAAATAAAAGAGAAACACCTTTGTCTTTTCATCTGTGAACACGTATTGTATGTACACATACCAGAAGACTTGTAGGCATTATGCCCTGAAAATGACATAAAGCAAATGAAATGCTTGTCAGCTGGAACATAACTAAGTACTTGCCAGTCTCTCTGGAAATTGGTCATTTTTGATTAGTGGTCTCTTGTAATAAAATCTGATTTTGCTATCTGACATGACACACATAAAGGTGTTGTACAAAAGCACTTATTATGTTGTTTTTATTGCCACATTGAGAAATTGATTCTGTGTTTTAAGGAACTGTACTCCTAAGCACACTTTGGCTCTGGAAAAATCCATTCTGAAGAACTTATAAGCAAATAGTTTTTGAGACTATAGACTCATTAGCAGGTCTTATTTCTCCATCTGTGTTTTCTGATAATAGTTTTCTGTTGGGTATGGGAGTGCCAGAAAGGAAAAGTGATACTTGTCTCTGGTCCTGATTTGTGAATGTGTACAGGATGAGATGGCAGGAGGCCATCTGAGGAGTTAATCAGAATTTTCTAGATCTCTCTACTTCATCTCATTTGTCACTGTGTTTATTGGGCATTAGTTTAAAGGCTTTGTGTTTAATGAGAACTTGGGCAAGTGTAAGTATTTGGTGTAGGTATTTTGAGGTTGGGTTTTAACATATCCATTGCTTTCATAAAGAAGATTGAAGAAAAAATGTCAGTACTGGTTTAGGAATGTTAAGAATCTGGGGGAGTGGCTCCCCAGAATCCTGCAATATGTTCACCATGCTTGTGGCTAGGGTTTCCTTGATTTTTTTTTATATTTTCAAAATTCTTTAAAAAATACAAAATGCTTCCATTTCAGCATTTTCATATGTAATATGTACATGGCATTTTATACTCTTACACATTGTATGTATGTAGTTGTGAAAGATATTGGCATAGGTTTGAAGAATATGAACAGGCGAAAGCTTTTCACCACAGGTCCCCAGCCTGGCAATGCCTCACCCTCCAGCTGTTTGGCTACAAGCTCTTCTAGAACAAAGATGTTCCATCTAATTCAGGGTGGTGGCCCCACACCCAATGGCAGATTTCCTTCTTTTATAGGGAGTAAATCACATTCCTCAAGCAGTGGATGAAAGATTCCAGCCATTCCCATGCACAGGACCTCTGATCCTTTCCGTTTTACACCATCATCAAGAACCAACTCACTGGACCTAGACTGGGGAAACTAGAGAAGTTGTCTCTGCCATTACTCAACAATGTGAACAATAGAAGTATATTTTTTTTCCTGTCTCAATGTCCTCATTTATGAAATGTAATAATTAGACAAGAGGTTCTTTTTGACAAAATAGTCTATGGTCCTTAGTGGCAGTATACCTATGCCATGTCCAAGAAGCTGTCACTCTCAGGCCTTTAGGGTTTTTGTTGTTGTTGTTGTTGTTGTTTTGTGTGTGTGTGTGTGTGAATGTGTGTGTGTGTGTGTGTGTGTGTGTGTGTGTGTGTGCCATTCTTAGGGATTGAACTTAAGGCCCCGGTGCTGTCCCTAAGTTTTTTTGCTCAAGGCTGGCATCCTACTACTTGAGCTATAGTTCCACTTTTGACTTCATTGGTGGTTCACTGGAGATAAGGATCTCATGGGCTTTTCTCCCCAGGCTGGCTTTGAACCATGATCCTCAAATCTCAGCCTCCTGAGTATAGGTGCGAGCCACCTGCATCCAGCTTTTAGATGTCTTTTAAAATATCTTTTCACCATAATTATAAAAAGATTATGAATCAAGAGATATCATTGTGCTTTTATTTGTAAATATGACATTACTGCTGTCCCTTGATTCATCAATTTTAAACATTTTTGTTTTTATTCTTCTAAGGTGGCTTGAAAGCCTTGTTACAGCACCCTTGTCCTTTTCTTCCTTATCTCCAAAAGTAAATTTTAGTCAAATCTCTAATCAGTGTTTCATTATTTTAAACATGAAGACGTCATTCACTCCTGAGTCAATAACAATGATTGTTGCATCTGTGGATTTTAGTTTACCAGGAGATGATGTAGGTTGCTTATTGATTTTGAATCTCATACTCTCTCTCAACTTCTAATGGTTATATAAAAGAAATCTCACTACACTTATGAGGTAAGGCCATTTTAAATTTATTAAATTTGAGTGTCATTTTTCTCCCTGAAAACATGCTCCTGGAAGCCCTTTGTGTCCTGATCTGATCACAAAAGTTCTTTACTCTACTTGGGTAGCATATTAA
The DNA here is from genome assembly GCF_023159225.1 of Perognathus longimembris pacificus. Lineage (NCBI taxonomy): Eukaryota > Metazoa > Chordata > Mammalia > Rodentia > Heteromyidae > Perognathus > Perognathus longimembris. Next base: position 26,475,621 of record NC_063164.1, on the reverse strand, counting down.
TTGCTGTCAATATTTGAAATATTTCTATTTCTTCTGTATTGGGTTCTCTGGTTCCTGGCTCCTTCCTTGTAGTAGATGACATTCATTTAATCTGTGAGGAGGTTCAAGGGAAAAGGATTGACCCTATGCAAGGCTTACGGCTTTCTGGGGCTGAGTGGGGAAACAGAGTTGATGTACGTGGCGTTCACTATGTAGGTCTTGCTTTCAGCTGAGATAGCCTTGTGTATTTAGACCTCTGTGCCTAACAGTTTTTCAATTCTGACCTTCCTCTATTTTTTATGGGACTTTCTGTCTCTAAACCTTGTAGAAATAGATTGGTTTATTTTTCATGGGAGCTGTTTCTACCTAAAGGGGCTTGAATTTGATCTTCCTCCTATCTGGGAAGTCATTATGTATGATCCATTGTGTCTTTCCCTTTTGTGCTTTGAGCTGTAGGAATCTCCTGCTTTTTGGAGATAGAGTCATAGTTCTGGTTTTTTTCCCCCTCATTTCCTCATTTGATGATGATTTTTCAGAGAACCATAGATAGAAACAATGGCTGCATGATTTTCATGATTACAACCGTGTGTGTGTTTCTTAGCAGTTAAATTTTACTATAAAGGTGACATACAGAGGGGTTACAGTTACAAAGTCAGGTAATGAATAATTACATTTCTTTTTGGACAATGTCTTATCTTCATTTTGATCTCTCTTAGTTTTTCCCTCCTATCCCCACCCATGAATTGTAAAGTTTATTTTCAACATAATGTCTAGTATCACTGCTCTATCTGTTCACCCTTTGTCCCTCCATTTCCGTGCCCCTCCTCACCCTCCCAAGACAGATAAAGGAGCAAACAAGACAAAAAGAAAGGAAAATAGTAATAAAAAATAAAAACTTCTTAGAGTTCATTTCAGTAATTATTATTTAATGTGGTCAAAGGCACATAGGTATTGATTATCTTTCCCTAGCATTTTTTAAAATTAAAATTTTGGTAATTTTCACTGTGTGTGTGTGAGTGTGTGTGTGTGTATGTGTTTGTGTAACTTACAGATAAATGTAACTGATAATGTGGTACCACTCTCAGAATTTTATTTTATTTTTCTACCATTTTCTTTTTCTTCTACTTCAGTGGGCAAGCTTTGAGTCCTTATTTTTATTGTTGGTTTTTGCTTCTACACAATTAATATTTGTGCATAGAACCTTCTCTCCACTCTGTAACTTAATGATAAAATGATATTGTACTGTGTTGTGGTGATGGAATAATAGTGGGTAACACCACATAGTTTTCCTCTTTTTTGTCTATATGTGCCACCTTACTGGACATCAAGGGAAAATGCCAAGTCTACCTGGGTGTCTTGAACTATTTTGGTGGGAGACCAGATTTTTAGGTTTGTTTCTCTATAGCAAACAGATATTGTTAGAAAACTCAAAGTCATATATATATATATCTATATCTATATATATATATATATCTCTGTATTTTGTAGTAATAAAAATTGCCACAATGGGGGCTGGGGATATGGCCTAGTGGCAAGAGAGCTTGCTTCGTATACATGAGGTCCTGGGTTTGATTCCCCAGCACCACATATACAGAAAACAGCCAGAAGTGGCGCTGTGGCTCAAGTGGCAGAGTGCTAGCCTTGAGCAAAAGGAAGCCAGGGACAGTGCTCAGGCCCTGAGTCCAAGGCCCAGGACTGGCCAAAAAAAAAAAAAAAAAAAAAAAAAAAAAAAAAAAAATTGCCACAATGGGCGGGGAATATGGCCTAGTAGCAAGAGTGCTTGCCTCATATACATAAAGCCCCGGGTTTGATTCCCCAGCACCACATATATAGAAAATGGCCAGAAGTGGCACTGAGGCTCAAGAGGTAGAGTGCTAAACTTGAGCAAAAAGAAGCCAGGGACAGTGCTGGCCCTGAGTCCAAGGTCCAAGACTGGCAAAAAAAAAAAAAAAAAATTTGCCACAAAATTTTAAATGCTTACTCTCGATATTTGTATTTATCTTGTTGACAGGTAAAGCAGATATGGATTATGTTGGTCTATAGAATGTTTTATTCACAGACACAGAGAAAAATGGAAACAACATTTCCTCTTGGCTAAAATTTTGACATGAAAAACTTCTTTTGTATTCACATACTTTTCTTTCTTAACTTTTGCTGACATCCTTTTACTAACTTTCCAGGCCTAGAGGCTTTTTTTTTTTTTCTCTATCCAGAATTCTGTTTTGGGAGTTATATAGGGTACTAATAATGGGCATTGTTTATATGTATTTATTATAAGGAAATGGCAATATTAGATAATGTGGTTATAGTGCTACATAGGTCAGAAATAATTATACCTTTGAAGGATTTAAAAGCACATTGCCAAGAGAGAAACAATATATTTATGTGCATATCTCTATACATGCATGCAGGTGAATATATAATGGAGTTCTCACCATCCAATGAAGGTAAAATATATTGTTCTATTTCATATGAGTGGTAAATTGAATTCAACCCAGGAAGTACTGGCATTGGAACTTCAGGTTTCATACTTGCTAGGTAGGTAATCTACCACTTTGGACCACTTCTCTAGCCATTTTAGTTTTAGTTATTTTTTGAGACAGGGTCTCAATTCTTGCCTGTGCCAGTTTGCACTCTGGTTCTCTTATTAGCACTTCTTACCTTACCTGATGTAACAAATGCATGCCACCATGTCCAGCTTTTTCTGTTGAGCTAAGGTCTTGTGAATCTGTTACTTGGGGTGGGGTGGGGGGCGGTAATACTAAAAACATGATCCCAAAAGGTACCTGCTGCTACTTGAAGCTGTTGTTGGGTGAGATGGGACCTTATGGATTTTTGCCCAGGCCGGTCTTGAATCGTGGTTTTCTCAATCTCTTTCACCAAGCAGCTAGGATTATTGGCAGTGCCTGGCAGTTTTTGAACTCACGTTGTTTTTCACAAAACACAGTTTTTCTGAAGTGGCTTGATTGTCTTCATTAGGTAGGACATGCCAAATAAAAATGAATGTGTCATATCATTAGTTGTAAGGACACAAAGCAGAGCTGCAAATAATATATAGGAACTCTTGTCTACCCTTCTGAAAATATTTCATCTTAAAAGAAAAGGTACTTTTAACTATGTTTAATGATGATGTAAACCTAGTAGGAACTTTGGTTCATTTTGTAGATAAGAAAAATTGTACTTTGTGGGTGGCAATGTACTCTTGGTGCGAGAGGGAGAGGGAGAAAGATAAAGAGAGATAGGAGAGAGACACAGAGAGAGAGAGAGAGAGAGGAGAGAGTTAATACCAACTGGTGTTCTGTTGTCATGCCATGTTTGTTGTCTATTGACTGTGCCATGTTTGTTCAGCCTGAGAAGTAAGCTAGTTCTGTAAGAGTCCATTCTTTAAGTGTTATTTCTAGAAATGCCAGCAGAGACGTGCCTGAAGACTTAGTTATTTGTTAGTAGACCTGACTTCCCTTCTCCAATTTCTCACCAAATTTCTTCTTTGAGTCTTCAGTGAGATGGTACTTTCCAGTGCCTCTTTATCTGACATTCTGTTTAAAAGTACAGGTTCCTGTATCCTCTGTCCTCATCCTATTTTATAACAGAAATACTAAGTATTATTTGATTTATGTACTATATTCAATTATTGTCTGTCCCTCCTCACACTGAAATTTCAACTTGATTCTTATTTTGTTCATAGATGTGCAAAAACTCAACACATAGTTGTTGCATAAATGGTAGTCATTGCCATGCAGTCCAAAGTGTTTCCACTTCTCCCATACTGACTGCCTGTATCAGAAAGCTGGGTCATTTGTACTAGGTATAAATTTGATGGTCTTCTGTGATAAAGTCTGTCCCCTGCTTCTTTGTTCTCTTTGTCCTCATTTTATGACAAATATACGATGAATGCCAGAAATAGTTTTAGATACTGGGATATGAAATTAAGTAGAAAAAAAGTAAAGTATAGGACTCATGGTCCTATTTCTAAATGGAGGAAGCTAAGCAATAATGAAGAATAAATAGTTTTCTATGATGGTAGTTCCGGTCTATAGTTCTACCTACTCAGGAGGCTGAGATCTGGAGGATTGTGGTTCAGAGCCAGTTCAGACAGGAAAATACTGGAAACTCCAAAATAATAAGCAAAAAGTTGGACTGAAAGTGTGGTTTGACATGGTAGATCACCAAAGAGGCATGCAAAATGAGCAAAGCATGAGGCACTAAGTTCAAAAACCCTAAATATCTGAGGAAAGATATCACATTTCACTTTTATGATACTGAGTGAGATTTAGCTTTAGATTAAGGAGGATTAAGAGGGATTGTGTCTGAGCTTGAATTCAGCTCAAGCATTCCTCTCAGCTCAGAGACATTCCTCTCCTATGCTTGCTGTGTTTCCTTTGGCTGTTCCCATGATCCATCTGTAGCAATCTGGAGAAATGGCTTTGTTGGAGAAACACAGCTAACAGAAGCAAGCAGTAGTATCCACAACGCTTTTGAAGTTAAGAGGCAGACAATCCCTCACTGTCCTTATTGCTCTTATACTAAAAAGAAGTGTTAAAAACAGTGACCAGTGGGGGCAGGGAATATGGCCTAGTGGTAAAGTGCTCGCCTCATATACATGAAGCCCTGGGTTTGACTCCTCAGCACCACATACACAGAAAAAGCCAGAAGTGGTGCTATGGCTCAAGTGGTAGAGTGCTAGCCTTGAGCAAAAAGAAGCCAGGGACAGTGGTCAGGCCTTGAGTTCAAGCCCCAGGACTGGCAAAAAAAACAAGAGACAAAGAAAAAAAACAAAAAACAGTGACAGGTAGATACAGTTGATGAAATATTTATTTATCTTAGAGTTATACTACTTTTCTAAATACTGCTACTAGTACTCTTCTGGTAGAAATTAAAATTTTCTATTCTATGTCTCAATCTTCTCAGTGATGGAGTCATAAAACTATGTTCAAATAAAAAAGCTAAAGGCTTTTTATCTGTATAATACTTTAAAGCTTTCCCATTCATTAACACACACACACACACACACACACACACACACACACACAAAATACACACAATTGGGAGTCAGCCAAAGGGATTTTTATTTTTGGAATTAGTGTACAAAAACATCAGCTTTGTAGCAGAAAGGAAGTTTGAATTTAATTGTGTTAAGTAAGCCAAGAGTTGTATGGATTTGCACTATAAAATTTATTCATATTAAAATTCATTTGGTAGCAGAATACTTTGTTGGTTTTTATAATGGATAACTATTTAAAAAATTAATAGCTTTCCCTTCTTTTTGGAGAAATGACTGCTTTTAGTTTTTGGCTGTGTGTTTTCCATGCCTTTGGACCACACATGCTTCTAAATGTTGGTATTTCAGACTTTGGAGTATAAAATGTCATTGGAAACAAATAACAGAAAACATAATATTTAAAGAATCAGTTATTTTTTTAATTTTTAACCATTATATTTTGATATTATTAAATTAGTAATTCCTGGCATAGCTCCAGTTTTAAAATCCTTCTGTATTCAATCCCAACGATATGTAAGGCTTATACTTTTATATACTTAAGATTAAATATTTAAATTATTCTTACATCTATAGGAAAAGGGAATTTCCACATTCTTATCATAAGTCACTGCATGCTGATATGACAGAGGCAGTATATTGGAATGAATTAACATTTATAAAATTTTACAAGAATAGATCCATTTTTCCCTCAAATTAATTTAGGTTAGTAGATAGATAAAAGATATGAACTTATAAGCCTCAGTAGAAAACTACTATAATGTTAAATGAAAAAATGATGCAGAGTGATTAACATTTTTTTAATATACAGTACTCTGTGAAAAGGAAAGTGAAGAAATACCTTGATGTTTACTGTTTTTTTTTTCCACTTGACAAAAGGATTGCAAGTACTGTTATCAAAACCTAGATTGTGAGAAAAAAATAAGGATTTCCCAAGGTTCTTGGTGCTTTTATACTGAAATTATTTTTGTTTAGAGTTTTACTTCACAAGGGAACCACTTCCTTTCCTTTGGCTTAACCTCTGTCCCTTTCAGTCTACCCTCTTATGAGGGGAGGGGCTCTAGCTAGAGAATGAGTCACCCATCTTTGACCTTATGAATTTATATGTGAATACTTGAAACCCTCCTCATTTTTGTTGGGGGGAAGGAGTTTTTTCAGAATGAGAAAATTCCCTGTTGACACACAAAGAATATTCTCGAAAGAATTCTCAGTATTTTCTTAGTAAAATTGAAAGAATAATGCTTTCATTTTGAAAGAGATATTCATTTTGTTTATAAATGTTTAGCTTGTATAATAGTGATATATATTAATAACAGATAGACTGAAACATTTAAAATCTGTTGCACACTTATACTTGTTGTTTGGTGGTGTACTATAATTCTGGAATCAGTCTGAACTGCCACATCCATTATTGTTATAATTAGCAGAGATTTCTTTTTTCTTTTCTTTTCTTTTTGTCCAGTCCTGGGGCTTGAACTCGGGCCTTGGGCACTGTTTCTGAGCTTCTTTTACTCAAAGCTAGCACTCTACCACTTGAGCCAAAGCACCATTTCTGGCCTTTTCTGTTTATGTGGTAACTGAGGAATTGAACCCAGGGTTTCAGGCATGCAAGACAAGCACTCTACCACTAAGCCACATTCCCATCCCATTAACAGCCCATTTCACCAAGTTTGTTTAAATAAGGATTCAAAGTCCTAAGGGTCTCTTGAGGTTTCAGATGCTGTATTTCTGAGACTATAATAGTTCTTCAGGTTTGCATGGTTCCAACTTCTCATCCAATTTCATCCTTGAGTTTATAGCCTTAGTTTGAGTTCTTAGAGGAGTGAAGAGCATCTGTGCAGTCATATAGGCTATTATACTCATAGATGACCCTTGGTATACATTTCTTATGCTGAACTTCAGTCTATCAGTTTGTTGTCTATGCAGATTTGTGTGTGTGTGTGTGTGTGTGTGTGTGTGTGTGTGTGTGTGTGCAAGCAGCACAGACATGTCTTTCTGGAGATGTAAGGGACATCCTCTAGGATCATTTAACTTTGACATGTTCATCTATATGTTCAACAAAGAAAAGATGGTGATAAGAATTTGAATAGCTTCTTTAATTTGTATGAGCAATGAACATATATCCCATAAGGACAACATGAGAGACATTGTTTTATGCCTGTTGTCTCTATTCTCAAGTACTAACTCTAGTGTTTTTTCACTTCTGTCCTGAGTATGAGTCTAATTTTTTTCTACTGAACACGGTCTTCACTATATCCAGATGCTTCATCAGGCTTTCAGCTGAAAATATAGTAAACAATATACTCTAATCCTGGATGAAAACGAAAGGTATTGGAATTTTGTGAGGATGCATGCTTATTTTCAATATAGTTTCTTCCTCAGGGAGAAATCACTGTACACATTTTTGCTTGTATCAGTATATTACAATTTTTATTTCTCCATTCCTCATACTTTTGACCTTAATCCTAATTTGGTCTAATTTGAGTAAGATGAATAATGTCATTACATACTGAATTATTCAACCCATTATACTGTTGTTTAATATTTCCCAACATTTCATGGTTTTCTCATCATATTTTTACATAATTTTGTTATTCTTATAACTCGAATTTTTTAGGGTATTTTAAACGCTGCCATTGATTTTTTTTATGTTTTTGCTGATTTTGTTTTGTTACCTTGTATTTTTTTATATTTTTATTGTAAACTAGTCGTATGTACAAATGCCCTTTTTGCTTCCATTGTAGTTTCATCCATTTACCCAACTATTAATTAAGTGAATAATCATGGTTATTGTTGAATTGTGAATCACTCTTGTATTTTTAGAATATATCCCATTTGGTTGTGAGAATTATCTTAAAATGTTTGATCTATGAAAATATATCCATTATTTCTATGGGAGGAAAGGATGACAGGTATATATATTTTCCTTTTTTTGTAATATCTTTTTTGTTATTGATTTAAAAGTTATGATATATTCATAAAAATAGCCAGGAAGATTTTTGTCTTTTCCTTGTCTCTATAAATATTCATATAGATATTGCCATTACTTGTTTCTCAAATATTAGGGAGATTTTATCTGTGGAGTCATCTGAGCCTGAGATTTTCCCTGTGGCTAGGATCTTTAGCAACAGATTTGATTCTTTAATTATGATTTTGGTACCAGTTATATTTGATATGTAAGAACAGGTATTCTTATATGTTTTCAAATGTTTTTGATAAATTTATATAAATTGCAAATACTTAGTAGCAATTCCTTTGTAAAACTATGTAAAAATAATAAAAATAAGTCTTAAAAAAGAAACCAATGATCCCAAACCAGAAACACTTAAGATATATTCTTCTTTTTTTTTTTTTGGCCAGTCCTGGGGCTTGGACTCTGGGCCTGAGCACTGTCCCTGGCTTCTTCCCGCTCAAGGCTAGCACTCTGCCACTTGAGCCACAGTGCCACTTCTGGCCGTTTTCTGTATATGTGGTGCTGGGGAATTGAACCCAGGGCCTCATGTATAAGGGGCAAGCACTCTTGCCACTAGGCCATATCCCCAGCCCTTAAGATGTATTCTTAGTGTACTCATTCCTAATATATGTGTTAAATGCTATCACTAGCTTACACATTGCTTTAGCTTCTTTGTACAAATTTTTATTTTAATTGTTAAGTTAAAATATTTCCTTCTGTTCCTTCATTTTAGCTAATTCAGAATTTTATTTTCTAATTTTCAACAGTTGAGCGTTTTTCTGGGATGTCTTTCTATAGTTGATTTGACTTTGACCAGAGAGCACATTTTGAAAGATTCTGGAGCTTTGAACTTTGGTATTCATGTACACATATTTTCTAATTTTTTGGTTGTGTTTGTTATATCTGAAAATTATATTTTTGTTTTCATAAATTTAACATAAATTAATTGGGTTAACTTTGTATTGTTTTAATCATTTTCTTCCTGTTTTGGGAGGAGCTCTTATCATCTCAAACTTTATATGTATGTGTGTGAAACATACATGTTCATTTTGGGAGTTTCGTACAGTAAAATTATTGAGAATGTCAAGTTTATAACTCTATTTGTTCTTATTGGAATACACCTTCTATTATAATGCAATGTTCCCTTTTATCATTAGTAATATTCTTTCCTGGAGTTTCCCTTTATCGGTTTGTATATCTATTCATCTAGAGTTTAAAGTACATTTATATATGTACTCAGTCACCCTTGATTTATCCATGATTTGAGATTTACAGTTTTGTTACTGAATTCACTGTATGTTACTTTCAGTCCAGCATGAAAACCCTTGTACCTATTACAGTTCTCAATTCTTTGGAAACACAGTTGATTAAATTGGCCTCAGTGCATGGTTCTTTGCTCAGCTTTTCTCCTGAAGTTTCTACTTAGTTGCTCTATTTTGGGAAGGTGAAGGCATGTTTTGAAGCCAATTAGGACTGGCATAGAACAACCATTATCTTCACTACACTACTGCCTTTTCTAGCCTCATTGTTTCCTTTCAAGTATTAGTGCCACTGTGCTAGACTTTCCTTACACATTGTTTTCAGAAATGGTGCTTTCTGTAGCCATATAACTGGTTATTTAAGACATCTATTGTATCTGGCCTGTATCTAGACATATCTTACCACATTCCCCACTGCATTAGAGAGCATCTAATTCTCTTCTGGTCCTTAATAGAAGGGAGGATGACTCCAGAGGATTATACTAAAAGTAGCTAAGTTGTTTGTGCATGTACATTTTCATAATTCAACATCCAATTCCCACTGCCTCAAATGCACTCACTCCCTGTTCTTAGCAGTACAACATTTTCCTGATGGTTTCTCAAGTCCCAAATTCTACAGTTGTAGGAACATTCTGAGGCTATCTCCTCCCTTGCTTCTCACATGTCTGAAGCACCATTTGGACACATTAGGCAAATAATGCAGGACTCTCCCCATTAGCATTCTCTTGGGTTCTCCACACTTGGACTTTCTTGTGGCACATCCTACATAAAGTTGCCAAGCCTCCAGACTCAAGTAATGAGACACAGCAACATGACAACCTGCCTAAGGAAAGAACTTCCCTGCCTGTAACTATGTTCTTTCTTTATTAATCTAAAAGTATACTTTTGATACTTAGAAAAATCTGATTCTTGGCTTTTCTGTTTATGAAATACTTCAAGAAATGACTGTGAGGATTTGAATGTAATACGTAGTGCCTTACCCATATTACTATGTATTACTATATATTTTCTTTGATTATTAAAAAGCATGATTGAGACAGCTAATGGAAAAAAATGAGTTTACTTACTCATGTTTGCCTTCATCGTCAGAAACATGTATTAATGATTATTTTATGAGACTCTATGAGGGAAGCTGAGTTAATTATATGTGTCACATAGTATCTGTAGTGCCTGCCTAGTAAGAACTAAGCAAATCAGCTGACATTTATAATTACTGAAAATAGTGAAATCTCTTTTTTTTGTGGATACATGTCACCAAGTTTGTAAAGGTAAAAGCTATAAAAAATCAGTTTTTCCATTAGTTTCCATTCTGTAGTTGCTATTTACTATGAGCCAGTGGGTAAATTATTCTAAGAAGCCAGGTGCAAGGTTGAGCATTGTAACTGCCACCAATAAATGAAGCCTTTCTTCTATGAGTGTTCTTCTCACATTGAAATTATGTTATCATTATAAGCTAATTTTTCTCTTCTTACACCATAGGTAGTTGGTTTGGAAATCCAAAGTCATTCCTCTTTTTTGATTTTTAGTGTAATTCCACAGCATTATAGTATGGGCCTTTCAAGTTTACTCCTTTAAGAGAGTATTACAGACAGAAAATAATTGTTCTTTAGCAATGTTATTTCTATAATATTTCCAAGGTTTAGGATCAAAATCACAGCATTTATTCTCAGTGAAGATTATTTGTTGCTATAAATAACAGTGTCTCTGTCGACATTCAATTAACAAAAAATAGCCAGTGACTGCCTTCTGGTGCCTATCTCTTTGCTAGTTTCTTTTCCCAGTTCATCCCTATAGACCAGTTTATTTTAGTTTTTAAATTCCTGTAGTATTTAAATTAATCATGTATTATTTTTAAAAATGGACAAGATGCTGCTAGAAGTGAAGAAAGCAGACTGTGTAATATGCTATTTTTCAATACATTCATGATCTGAAGAGTACAGGCAATAAGACATATTGGATAGCAAAGTAAGCATGTGTATAGAGATGTTTTGAAAAAAACTTTAAAAGGCATACATATTAAATAAATTTGTGCAATATAAAAATAAACTAAATGTCATGATCATGATAAAAATCTGGTAAAGACTTACATGAGATAGTGTGAACTAAGACACATATATGAACATTTTTTTCATATTTGATTAGTTTGATTTCTGATGGTAATAAAGCCAAGTAAATGAAATGCAAGATGTTGACTGCAATGTAATGGTTGAAATTTTTACATGCATAAAAGAGTCAGAGTAAATTTATGGTCTTATGATGCCTGTAGGCTGCTAATATTGAATGTAGATTCTTAAAGTGATCTATGGCACCCTGGGCAAATACCACAGGGATAGAATAGAGTTGGTACATACTTGTTTATTGATTTTCCTATCTTGGCTGTATAAAATATTAACCCTGTGAATACTTTCCTGTAACCTGTCTGTTTTTGTTCAGAGTTAGGTATTTGACCACCATGACCCTACTCTTTTTTTAAAGTACAAAAATACGAGCCTCGGTGTGGAACAGGGAATTTAAATTGTAGTGTTTATACTAAAATTCTGGTGTCATATGCTCACTCCACTTAAATTTTTTTGTCATATGTATGATCTGAACTTATCAGACTGGTTTTACCTGATTTAGTTCTACACTCTTAAGTCCAATTAGAGAGAAGTACCTTCATTTCCACTCAATGTCTTATTTTCCAGAATTCTCTGAATATGTGTGAGAGATGGGTGTTGGGAGACAGACATAACAACCTCATCTTCCTATCACTTGTCTTCCATTCTTGTCAGTGATCTGGTCCTATTTCCTACTTTTTAAATTTTAGCTCTCATCTTTAAAATTAAGATTCTGGTTTTCTTCTCCCTATATTTTACCTCCAGGTAGGAAGTGAGGTAGACTTTAACTTATACTGTTTATCTTTGTTCTAGGTGATAAAATCTGCTTTCTTAAGCCAAGCACAAGTAAATAGACAAGTTCATATTGTCTTCCATTATGTAAAATTATTAACAAAGCAAACTTTTTAGTAAAAGGCGAAACATTTATATGATCTGAAGAGAAACTAGAGAGAAAGCAAACTTTTTAGGGTTTATATAAACAAGGTAAATTTTTATAAACATGCTTTTATTTAAACATGGTTTGAGTAAGCAGTTTTCATCTACAGAACTGTAAGTTATCAAAAACAAACTCCAGGCAAGTTTATAAAACTTAAATTGGACTTCTTTCATAAATAAGCTTTTTTTTTTAACAAAGAAAGCCCAAGTGGATTTAGTGAAAGGCATTGCTTGTAGCATTGGCATATCAAAGCAATCCCCAGATATATTTAGGCTTCCTAAGTCCGATGGTGGTTACATAGTGTTTTGTATAATCCAGGATCCTTTCTGTTTGGAAGCTTACCTGCTGTTTCTTTGCAGTTCATGGACCTTCAGGTGGCAAAGATCTCTGGTGGAGTGTGGGTGTTACAAACTATTCTTACCTGATTATATTCTCACTGCCTCTCTCTCTTGTGCCAAAGAGTTGGACGTTTTCTAGTAAATCATTAGAGGTTTCCCAATAAGCCACCTTGTATTACAAGCAAATGAAACATTATATGTTTTCCTTGGGATCGTCCTTTAGATACACTGTAGAAAACTTAAATTTTAAGTATCTGAGGCCTACAAAAGGAGAACTCCTTCAGGTTTTTTTTTTTAAGCTTATCATTACATCAAGTTGGATTATTGGAAAGTGGTGTACTTTGGCCACATTTCAGTGATTTCTATATAGATGCCTTTAAAAGTTATCATTTAATAGAATTTCTTGTTTTTTATCAGGAGTCAAAGAAAAAATTATATGAGTTACTTTTGTTTGCTTTCAGAAAATTGCCAGTTGCATTCTGTAGTTAGGTTAATACTAAATAAAGATACACATATTAAAGACTTAGAGTTTTATTCTGGAAAATTTTCATTGTCTTTTCATGAACTTGTAACTAATACTTTATTGATTGCCAAGTGCTTTATAGTCTGGTAAAAATCCTTCCCAATGCTTTCTTCATTCCTTGAACATACTCTTGTCCCATTGTTATAACTGTTCCCTTTGTAACCTTTTCTGAAATAGGCAGCACACAATCAATTGAATGAGCAAGGTCATTTCATTTTATCTAACATTAGAATGAATGCTATTAAGAACCTGACAGTTTTTTTTTTAAGCTGTAAATGCTTTAAATCACTGATCTAATAAGAGACCCCCTTTGGAATTCAGAACACAAAGTCCCTACTTGCTGTAGTGGCACGGGCAATGGCTGGAGCTTTTTGCTCTGCCTGTCATTGCAAATCCCAGAGTTGAGGATGCACACCGATCTGTGTGCTTAGAGCTAAAGGGATTTGTGGTCTCTTCCATTCCAGGTACATATCCTGCCATGATAGCTATTGGAATCACTGATTTCTGCCTTTAAGGACTTTTATCCTGCAATTGGGACTTCAATCCCCAGTTCCAGAAAGCACCCTTAAAATCATTCATCTATAATCTTCTTGTCATCTCTTAAGTTGGAAGTTATTTTTAAAGATCTTTGAATGCACTTGCTCTTTAAGGTCGTGAAACAATTCAGTTTTGTAATACAATTTATCTCCCAGGAAAATTGATGAGCTATGTATCCTTTGATTAATTTAAAACAAGATAAAATGCCAGATATTTCTCCAAATAGAAAGGAGATTTGTTTTAAGGGTTGGAAAGTTTTTATGACCACTAGAGCATATTTGAATTCATCAAATGATTTCTCTTAAAATGTCTTAATTTTTTAAAGCAAAAGACTGAATCATCGAACTTCTTTGTCCTGCCACAGGATCCTGGTTACTGGGTGAAGATTCATCACTTGGAATACACAGATGGAGGCATCCTCGATCCAGATGACATCTTGGCAGATGTTGTTGAAGACAAAGATAAGGTAGATGATTCTAGAAATGTTCCTCTTTGTTTTCTTCTGTACACCTACATGTTTTCAAGAGATTCAAATTCTCAACAAATTCCTATGTCAATTATTATTAAAAGATACCATCTGTTCCAGTTTCACCTTGACAGCCTATAAATCAAAGTTCTTCATCAGATGTTTGGGAAAATTTTATTGAGATTTTGGAACCTGCTGGTGGTTGCCTAATTAACAGGCACTTCATTCCCAAGAGATCTTAGTATATCTCAATGAGTTAGTGTTAACCTTTGAGGCAGTTAAGGGTTTTATTGCTGCTGGCTCTGTAGTTTACCCCTTCCCTGGTGCAATATTTAACTTAATGCTTGAGATTTGAACCTATTGAATACAGTAGGAAAGCACATCTCATGAAGAAATGCAGTGACTATTTTTCTTAAAGTAGCTGGCAAAACAAAACAAAAACAAAAACTATCTTGAGGTGGATGCCAAGTAGGTACCACCAGGCTCAGGTGGTTCATGGCCATAATCCTAGCTACTGAGAAAGCTGAGCTCTGAGGTTTGTGGTTTGGAGCCAGCCTGAGCAAGAAAGTCAGTGAGATTCTTATCTTCAATTCATCACTCCAAAATCAAGAAGCCACCCTTGGCTCCAGTAGCAGAGCCTTGAGCACAAAAGCTCAAAGGCAGCGCCCAGGCCCTGAATTTAAGCCCCCGGACCAGCACTATATAAACACTAAATAAACAACTCTACACTGAATGGTTTTCAGTGCTAAAATAAAAAGGAAACATGAAATGAGTATTTAAAAAAGTTTGACTATGTTTTGCTATATACCTGAGAATAATCCCATGGTAAAACTATTGTTTAGATGAGATTTTTCTTCAGCTACTAAGTGAAGGAAGGTATAAAAGTGAACTGCTCAGTGGTAATACTCTGTATTATTGCTGTTGAAAGACATTATCACTAACTATGAGTTGGGTTCCTCTTTTCAGTGGGTAATGCAGCCTGCAAAATGGAGCTAATTCCAAACATTTTTTTACTGTACATCTTAGAACTTTTGTAGTTAGGTAACATATTAGTAGGCATGCTTCTCTCTGTGTTTTATAGTTTTAGGTTATGGGTGTGTCTGCATTACATATTTGTATATTTTAAATTGGACTGAATTACAAATAAATAACTTATTGAACTTGGCTAAAATTTGTACTTTTACCTTTTCTTATAAGACCTTTCTAACTATTCAAATTCACATTGAATTTGGCAGGTACACCTACATTCATTTTTCATATTTTCTGTTGGAACTCAACTTGAGTTTGATTTATATGACAATTAGCCATTTTGTGAAGGACTTTTTCTCTGAATAGATTGTCAGCTTCTTGAGGACAGGTATCAGAGGCTTTTTTTTCTATCTTTTGTGTTCATTGTGTTGAGAGTATCTGATATAATGTCTTTACAAATACTTGATCCTTAAGGAAAGCTTAATGAATTAATGGGTGAGAAAGAAAGCCTTACCCTCTCCAGTTAACGAGTACTGCCTTTCAACGTAGTTATTTTCAAGTGAAAATAGCTTATACAATTTTCCATCAAGACACTAAGGCAAGTCTTTTACTGTTTTTTTCTCTCCTATTTCACTTTCTGCTTATTCCCTATGACCTCCTTCTTCCTTTAAAATGTTCTAAGTATTTGCATTACTAATGTCAATTAATTAACATGTAAACCTGAAAAGTGGCATATGAAAGAAGGACGAGAAGAAAATACCTTACTCCAGCCTTCCAAAACTTCATTATAGAACAGATGAGCCCATGTATGGTACAACGGGAAATAATTTGTCCAAGAGAACTTTTCCTCAGCGTTCTTGAGAGTGCTTTCTGTTTTTAAAACATCATTCATTTGGTCCACAAAACAGCTTGATTATAGGTAATCTTTCTTTGAATGGGACTCTATCACCATTAGTAAGGAAAGGTGACAAAGTGACACATCAGTTAAAATCTCAGAAAAGGATTCGTATTCCTTGAGTACAGCTCTAACCATCCTACTCTCTTGATAATACTTTACAGCTTCTTCATGAAGCCTAACTGATGTTTCTTTGCCAAATCTGTAAGAATTCACTCATTGCCAGAGAAAATGACCCCCTCTTCCTTAAAAAAAAAGAAATAAGTGAGTAAGAAAACATTACTAGGCATTCTATTGAAAATGAGCCATACGACTTGTGGGTGGGGATGGAAGGAAAAAACTAGGAGTGAGAGGGACACTATCCAAAAAACAAATTTACTCATTACCTAACTTATGTAACTCTAACCCCTCTGTACATTACCTCTAAAATAACAGTAAAAAATAAGAAGACAATACATTTTTTTTGCCTTCTCTGCTAAACTTCCTTTTACCTTACATTTTTATCAGTTAAGATTAACCAGGAATTTGAAAAGATGCCTTGTGTTTTTATCTAATGTCATATCAAACTTACGCAAGATTATCTAAAACAGATAATCTTGAGTTTCTATTACAATTCACCTCTTTGCAAATTGGCTATCTAATTTAGGATATTCATATTAATGTGAATAGAACAGAGGTATATAGGCTAGCAGAACCTGAATGGGTTCACATAATCACTGAACGAAGGCGAAACACTTTCAGGCAAGGCTCACTGCATTGGAGAGATGCCATAAGGAGCTGTGGATAGTCTAGTAGCAAAGGACTTTGCAGAAAAGGCAAGGAACTGAGAAAGCAGTGTAAGCTTAAGCCATTTCTTGTATGGAAAAGACATCTGGAGCAGTTCAGAAAAGAGTAAATCTAGAGGTTCAATGATATTTGATGTAAAATCAGAGAAGGATGGAATAGAGCTTAAGCAGTTTTCTAAACAGAGGACTTTTAAAACCTTTGGCATAATGAAGTCAATCTTTGGTCTTCCCAAGTGCTGCCATTTTTAGGGGGAGTTTTTGTTTTGCTTTTAACTTGCTTTCCTATTAGACTGACATTGTTCCTACTTTATAGTTTGTTAAAATATTATTTGAAAAGCTTTGAAAGTTTTCATTTTATGGTAACTAGTATTTGTTTAGAATGCTTTTTTAAAAACTTATTTAGTCATGACAGTTATTCTGAAGATCCCTCTGTTTTCTCCATCAGACTCATGATTCAAGAATTTTAGGATAAGTTTAAGAGTGATAGCATTACACTAATGTTTATTTCTGCTTGCCAAAGGCAACCAACTTAGTTTACCTACTAATAACACCTCAACATTTTATTGAGAACAAGCCATACTCAGGATGTTTTTTGACATTAATGTTTTCATTTTATGTTAGAGCAATCCTGCAAGCAAGAGCCATTATCATCTCTATCTTAATTGCTTGAATAGCCACAGAAACTGTAAATAACTTATAAGATCACATAGGTAGCAAATGATAGAACCAGACTCTGCAACATTGAACTAAAACTTAATGTACTGTTACTTTTTTCCTTTATGAAATGCCAAGTAATGTGTTAGGAGTTTTTACCAATAATTTCTATTTGGTAAATTAATTCATCATAACAAAGCATAATTTCTTTTACATACTCACCTCTATTGCTACGAAATGATAGGTAATAAACTCAACTAGGGGGTAGATCAAAATCCAGAATTCATATGCCATATACATTGACTTCACTTCAACCTGCTGCTTTTAACTTACCCCTTATAAGGTCCTATCAGTTGTACCGGTTATTCTTCTTACATCTCCTTTATCCAGGTCTCAGATTACTCAGGTCAAATACAGTTTAATTCCAGTTGGACTTTATAGATAATCTTTGAAGTCTATGCTGTTGCAAAGGGAAATAAATCTTGTATTCGCAATAATACTCTTCAAATGGATTGTAGCATATACACAAATTGTAAACTGTGACGTCTATAGTAGTCAGAATAATTCCTCCTGCCCACCTGTATATATAATACAAGGTAGAATGTAATGCTGAGTCAGCTAGCCAATGCTGACTTTGAATGTGGAGGCAAGGACACCAGCCAAAGAACACTTGCCTGTTAGCTTTACTGTTTTGCTTTATTTTGGTGGCACTAAGGTTTGAACTGAGGGTCTTGTACTTTGTAAGCCAATGGTCTACCAGTGAGCCATATCTTTAGCCACTTATTGCACTGGTTATTTTTTTAATTAAGGCCTTACCTTCTGCCTTAGCATGCACCTGAACCATGATTCTTTCATTGTTTGTTTTGTTAAACCTCATCTTAGCTGTAATGACAGGTACACATCCAGCTTCTTTCACTGGATGAAGTTTCATGGGCTTTTCTACTTAGGATGGCCTGGAACTGTGATCTTCCCAATCTTATCTTCCCATGTATGTGGAATGACAGGCAATAACTACTGATCCCTGGCCATTTTAACAGTTTTTAACTCACCTTATTAGATTTGCTTAAAAGTTAGTGTGAAAGGTAGTTTATAGGAATATACTTCATTACTATCACAAATTATAATTTGAGAAAGGAAAGTGACATTTAATAAAATTTTAAATGAGAATAGTTTTATCAGGACATACTATCTGGTAACATAAGTAACATTCAGGGACATAATGCAGTTTTAAAATAAAGACTAGTTTGCAGGAGGAATGAACTAGTGACCTAAAACCTCACTCATCTTGAAGTTTTCTGAGCACACTCTGTCGCCCTCTAGTGGAAGCCACCATTACCTAGAAATCAGCTCATAGGAAACACTTCCTGGAAGGGAACAATTTGACTGTATTTTATTAAAAAATAAAATTTCAATATATTTTAAGTACAACTCACAGAATGAGATATGGATAGTAAAACCAAAATTTGCACGCTCTAGTTTTAGATGTTCCTACGAAAGGCTAAAGGGAATTCTTTATCATCATAAAGTTTTATTTTTGGACTTCCTGTTCACTAATCATGATGGTTTATGTTTTCAGTGTTTTGCTGGGGAACGAAGGCTGCTAAATTGGGCTTTAAACAATCCTGAATTCAGTTCTGAGCCCTCCATTGCCAGTAACACTTCAATTTTAGTGTAAAGAGTATATATGCATGTTTAAAATAAAATATACATATGTGCATGCATACATACATATGTATGTATTATTTTCTTCTAAGAGTTTTGCATTGGTCTGGGAGTAGAGAAGTACATACTGTACATGGAAATACATAGAGGCCGTCTGAATAGTAGTCCAGAAGTAATCCAGAAAGCAAATGATTCACCTTACCCAAGAAATTCAATCTCCTGTATCCCCTTCTGTGGTTGTCCCGTGCTATCACTGTATCTCATCTGAGTACCCTGGATACTGTATATACTGGTATTAGAATTAGGGAAGGGAAAGAGAATATAAAAATAGAGAGATAAAGGATAAAAAGACAAATGACTCAAAAAGCAATACTTACAAAATCATTTGGTGTAAACCAACTGAACAACTCTTGGAGCCGGGGGGGGGGGGGGATAAAATGGGGGAAGGGGTGAAATGAGGGAGGGGGTAACAAATTGTACAAGAAATGTACCTACTGCCTTACGTATGAAACTTTAACCCCTCTGTACATCATGTTGACAATAAATAAGTAATTATTAAAAAGATTTCAAGAATACTTTCTGCCTAGAGATTTATGAAATTATAGAATCATAGAGCTGAAAGGTGCTTCAGGAATTATGTGGCCTAACCTCATCATCTTCCAAAAAAGATGAACTATCCAAACCAGAAAGAGTGTAGAGAAGTCTGATTCCTTTCCCAAGTCCATTTTTGTATTTCCTCTTTAAGATTCTGGCAACATCCCATGTAAATGAAAACTACTGTTTCTAGTTGGCTTCCTCCATTGGAATCCTGGAGGAGTGTTGTTTTTTCCTTTTCTGTTTTTCTTTTTTTTCAACAAAAGTACCTTCTCCTTATCCTTAAGACTTGGATTTGTAATTATTAGAAATTAGTTTTATTTCCTAAAGCCAGTTCATTTTTACCTCTATCCTACTTCCTGTGAATTGTGCCCCTGTTTGAATCTATATAGCTACCAACTTTAAATTAATAAAATCTGGAGTTATTGTGACCAATAAGGAATTTGTCTTCTTAGGTTTATTATGCCCTTCCTCTTTTTCTTTGCCATACTGAGGTTTGAACTCAGGGCCTCACACTACCAGTTGAGTTATTTCTCTAGCCCGTGTAATCTTCCCTGTACACTCCAGCTGTGCTTTGCTGTATTAACACATTGGCCAAGGGCCAAGAATCTGGACAGGAAAAGTCTATTCATTTCTTGGCTCTTTTACCTTCATGCTTTCAGTAACTTAACTCCTTTGAGACTTAGTTTCCTCATGGGTAATTGGATCTAAATAATAGTAATTTTCCAACTTAGTACATGTTCAAATATTCAGGAGAATGAATAATAAGTCATTAATAAACATTAGGTGCTATTATAATTAACACGTTGTATTAATGAAATAGAGATTGCATTTATTTCCAAAGTGTTGCTTAAATTATATTCCTTTTAGGGTATTTGATTGGCTCTTTGTATCCAAAGATTCACCATCTGTAAGTTCAGGTAATGATGAATTATAAACATTCAGAAATAAATTCCAGAAATCTCCCTTAAAGCAAGACTTGAACTGTGCCAACCATGGCACTGAATCTGCACAAACGAGATGGAGTGTAGGCATGGGCATGCCCTGTGAGAGCCTCCCCATCTTACAGGTCTCAGTCTTTCTCCAACACTTACTTGACTTTTGTAAGCCTTATATCTAGGCAAGGCCTTTCTGAACTAATACAAATCATTGTAAAGTGAGTGAATGAATGAATGAACGAATGCACATTTTGAAGATGGATGGCACTCAACTACTGTGATCTCCAGCTTTCTCACTGATGAAATGATAAGTAACATCTTCCTCAAAATATCATTGGGAATTTGGGAAATTGTATGTGAAAATACAATGGAAATAATATAGCACTGTGGATTTATGAAATATGTATTTATTTTTCCTTTTCAATTCTTCATCATATTTCGGAGTCCATGCCAAATCCTATTGTTTCCTAGTGGGTAAGTATAGGTCCCTCGAATCTTCAGTAATTCTCAGTGCTCTGCCAGTTCAGAGAAGTGATTAAGGGTGGTGGGGGTGGGGGTGTCTCTGTTAGTATCACAAATTGATATTTATTACATTCTTGAAATTCAGAAATTCTTCTGATGAGTTATAGTTTTTAAGCCCTAGTTTTGTCTCCCTAAACTTGTTATATTTTATTTAAAACTAGGAAGGCCTTGTAAAATACTTATTTCCTTTAGCACCTGGACTTTGTACTTGTACTTTAGTGTTTAATAAACATCTTTGGTTTTAGTAAGCATTGATAGAATTAGAACTAGAATTGAAGATTTCTAATTGTCCCCCCTTTTCTTCTGCTAAACTATGCTGTGTCTTTTAAATATTTCATTGGGAGGCAGTTTGTGAGCATGTTTCAACCCCAGAGGAACACTTTGGAATCGATACCTTTGTGACCTTACTATGGCAAAGACAAATAGTGCTGGGAGATAGTAACTTAAACTAAAGTAATCTTGATGATGACCATGTCAAATATGTTCTCCCTGGTGCCTTCTATGATTTAGTTGGTTGGCAACCACAATGTGTGTGTGTGTGTGTGTGTGTACGTACTTAACAATGAAAAACAGAATCTGTGCACAGGTGTGTGTGTATGTGCATGTGTATGCTTGTGTGTATTGGAATGTATATGTTCTCTGAATATGGTGGCTTGTTGTTCATGGCTGTGACACTAAAGTGTCATCAGAGACCAGAAAAGAAAACACATGATCAAGTTGTCACTGCAGTTAATTTAGCTAAGCATATAAGTACAATAGAGTGCACAGAAAACACTTCAGTAATATGCATAAAATTTTAAATTTGAAGTAGAAAAAATAATGATATTTACCCATTATAATAATGCTGTATTTAGAGCTAAAGATGTTCTTCAGAAAAGGAATAAATTCACCTTTATATCAATGCCTTTAGGTAGGTATTGTAGTCTATAAATTTTCTCACCGATATTTGTATGAGCATGCCTATTCCCAATATTATGGAGCAATTATTCATTTCTTTTGTAAATATATGTTTTTAATTATGTAACTTATGAATTATAGTTTCACTGTGATACTTGAATTATACCAGATAGAAAGCTATATGACTTACAAAACATCCTCTTTAAAAACTGCAAAGTCTGAAAGTACTAATTAGTGACCCCATTATCAAAACCTAGGTGTATTGATTTAATCATCTTGAATTCTACTAATATCTAGTCGAAATCAGCTTCACCAAAGCAAGACTTCAGTGTTAACAGACACAAGACTGGTTGTTGCTAGTCTGAATCAAAGATTTTCTTATTCTTGCATCTCTCAATCTCACTTTTCTCATCGGTAAACTTAGCTATGCTTACCCCTTTGAATTAGAAGGAATTCAAAGAAATGAAGTTTATAGTAATACTTGGACCTATAATATTACCACATATATCACTTGTGTTATTCCCCTTGCAGCAGCAATCCTGAAATAGGCAAGCCACGTTTCCAAGTAATCCTGGAGGGCCTTTCTATGGGGATAACAGAGAGTCACAAAGGGAAATGTGTGAGAAGTTTGGGAGCTGAAGAAACATTAGCTTCTAAACTAGAGTGCCCAAAGTATTTACTGTTCTCTCTTCTTTCCTTCCAGAGAGCTAGTCAGGAAAGAGGCAGCAATGAAGATAGGAAGAGGCAAATCACGGAAAAGAGAATAGATGGGTCCTAGAAATTGAGTGTGGGTGGGAAGAATTCTGTTAATGCTTCCAAGGAGGAAGGCTGAAAATACAGATGCTATTGCCCAGAGCATCGCTGGATTCTAGAACCTTGTGAAAACTGTTCATGCTCACTGCCTACTTTTTAAATGTTACTAGAAACTTTATGAAATGAGAAGTGGTGCTTCTTTAAAGAAGCAAGGAGTATGAAGGAGGTATCTCTGTCTTAAGAGATAAAGAGAACTCAAGAAATATGGCAGGAAGCTCTGAGGAGAAATGCATCCAAATGCCAGAGATTGTCTGATCAAAGGAGGTGTATGTATTTGCAGGGAGATAGCCCAAAAGGCCAGTAAAAGGGTACCATTCAACATTGACAAATGTCTCCAGAAATTTAAGCAAACAAACTGATACTTTCCTTGATAGCTTTGCAAAAAGACTGCCAGAAGCTCTTGAACAATTTTGTGGATGTAGCTGTGTACCAGACTTAGCATTTTACTATGTTGGCTCTTCTATTTTCAGAAGCTCAGATTTTCCTTATTTTATTAATTAGCTGCACTGTGAAGCTAATAGACATTTTGGACTGCTCTTAGAATGGGTGTTTTTTTTTTTAACACTTCTGTGTGGTACTTGTTCCAAATTTCACATACGCACCTTATATTTTTAGATACATACTTAGTAAATAAGAATGTTCAGTTTCCTTAGGAATAGGCTTTTATGTTATTTTTTTGATTAGTGCATTAACTTTTGGTGCTGGAGCTTGAACCTCCTGCCTCACATATGTTAGGCAAGTCCTTTACTGTTTGAGTCATGTCCCAAACCCTTTTGTTTATTTTTATTCTTGGCAATGGTGGAGTTCAAACAAACTCAGGGCTCGTTCTTTCTAGGCAGGCACTCTTACCAGGTTACATTTCCTGCCCTTTTATGGTACAGCCTTATTTATTTTTAACTAATAAGTAGTACAAATCGATTTTAATTAAGTATGTCAGGTATAATGTGCATGTCGATCAATGTCACCCCTTCCATCATTGTCCCCCATCTTTACCCTTCCCATCTCTCAATTTATATAGCATAATTTTGGTATGATGTCCATTGAACATAATAACCACATTTTCACCCTTTCTGCTTCCATTTGTGTTCCTTCTTATTCCTTCTCCAAGAAAAGGTTTCTATTTCCTAGTATTCATTTTGTTAAATAGTTTGTTAGTTCTTTTTAGGAGATGGACCACTGGACTCTATTTTTCTTAGGTGACCCAATCAGAAAGCACCTTATGAAAGCCCCAACCCTCCTCCTCTCCCAATCAAGGAGGGCCCTGGCAGCTTATGACCTCGACTCAACAAATCAAATCAAATATATATTCCCCCAAGAGAGGGGACTAGACATGGTAGACATGGGATTTCTAGCATGACTAGACAAAGAAGCTACAGGTTTTTCTTTTCCCCAGGAAATCCCATCTCCACTTTGGGCAAGTCTGTTCCCCTCTTCTTTTGTTCCTTTCACTTTCAAGTAAGTATAATCTGTGTATTTTAAGTACTTTCCTGACTTTTTCATTCTTTACTTGGCAGAGAAAATGAACCTGCCCCTAGTTGTTATAAACACTGATGTTGAAGTAGCTGGCCTTGAACTCATGATTCTCCTGCTTCCCAAATAGGTGGGATAAAAGGCATGTCTCACTGCAACCGACATGGTCTTTTAAAGTGTTACTTTTATAGTCCTGTAAATATATAAATTCCTAATCAAAAAGAAAGTGTGTCTCCCCCACAATGTGAACACAGCTTCATTAGTAGAATCATGCAAGATTATTGAATTTAATATTTACTGTTTTAACTTTAAGTTCTCAGTTCAGCTTTCTTTCTTTTGATGTTATGGATAAGTTTTGAAAGATCAAGTGACATTTCCTTAGCAATAAAGAAGAAAGCTTCCCAGTGCTAACTTTAATCAGAGGAGTAAAATAGCATAGAAATGTGTTTAGATACAAGCCAAGCTTTTTAATAATTTCAGCCTTAAACAGGTTATAGTTCAAACACATTTATATAATACTCATCTGTATACAGAGTAGAGAGACTGGAAAATAGTATTATATGGAATGAATCTACTAGCTTAACAACCTGAAATATGCACAGTATAGAAGAGTTGCACATTTTTACTTGACAATAGTATTAGAACCTGGTTTTCTAAACTATGGCTTAGTGTGGTCACTATGGCTGGTCAAATAGACCCTAGCTTGATGGTGTAGAGAAATATTCCAAACAGATCATTTTTCTAATGGAAATGTTTTTCAGTTCTTGGTTGATTTATTTAAAAATGAAAAATAAGTAATATTGAGACTGAAAAACTGGAAATAAAGCTTTGAAGAGATGGTTCAGAGAGAACTTACTATGTTTTCTTGCATATTTGGATGATAATAAAAAAGAAGAGATAAATTCAAAAACTGGGTCAATGAGTTTTCTGAGATGGGAAGGGATCCAATCATTGTATTTCATTTCACTACAGTGAAGTCTATATTGCTTTGCAAAGCACATGGACTCAGTCATAAGAGTATAAAAGCATGAATTGAGCAAATAGTTGCCAGGAATTCCTCGTAGAGGTTTGAGATTCGATTATAGAACTCCACAGGCCCACCATTAGCCTGGGAAACACATAGTTCAATCTAGAAATACAGGGTTGCCCTATATAGGTGGTTGCAGTGCAGTGTTATTTGTTTACTTAGCATCCACCCTGCCTCTTTCTCCTGCTTACTTTGTTTAGATGTCTGGGCCCATATGCTTTAGTCCATATGACTATCCACCTCAGGGTCCTTCATCTGCATTCCAGTTCCCTCTGGCCACTTTGGAAATGCTCAAGTGACTCAGGAGTGGTTTGCTGAAGCCTTTTGGGAATGAGCATTTTGTTGCATTTTTGTGCAGGATTCTTCTGATTCTTTATAGTAGTGTTTAGTGTGAGTAGGCACATTATAAGAAAGGTCAGATAAAGAGATTGTCAGGGACATACTATGGAGTTAGGCAACTCTTAAAACTCCATCTTGGCTTGGGACCTCCAGTTATTTGGGCCATGTTTTTCTTACATTTAAACCTGTTTCAGTTTAAATGTGAATTCAAGAGAAAAGTTGACCAACTAGAACAGAAGTGAATCTATTTGATTTTTGTTTGCTTGTTGTTCACTCTCTTGATGCTCACTTGAATTGCATATGTTTATTTTTAAAACTTTCAGTTCTCTGCATCATTAGTTGGAATAGTTGTCTAGCTTTTGTTCCTCCATGTTACTAAGCTCCTTCCTTTTAGGAGTTGCTAAAGTATCAGTGAAAGAATTAAGTCCCTTAAAATGTGTAGGAATAACATTCATATTTCAGTTGTTTAACTTTGTATGACATATTTAGTACGTAAAAATAACCTGAAATTTTCCTATTGGGTTAACCTTTTATCTTTTTATTTTAAATTCTTTATTGTTTATAACTTGAATTGTTGCTATTAGAAATAAGTATCATGTTTGCCAAAATGGATTAGTGCTTGCTATAGGATTTTGTTATTTGAGTCATTCATTCTTTCAAAGCTCATATATTGACATCTAGTCTTCTAATGAGTAGAATATAAGAGTTCTGCTTTTACCTTTTTTTTTTTTTTTTTTTGGCCAGTCCTGGGCCTTGAACTCAGGGCCTGAGCACTGTCCCTGGCTTCTTCCCGCTCAAGGCTAGCACTCTGCCACTTGAGCCACAGCGCCGCTTCTGGCCGTTTTTTTTTTTTTCTGTATATGTGGTGCTGGGGAATCGAACCTAGGGCCTCGTGTATCTGAGGCAGGCACTCTTGCCACTAGGCTATATCCCCAGCCCACTGCTTTTACCTTTTGAGACACTTAAAACACAAATAATTAGACAAATTGTGACAAAGGGTGGTCTACCAAAGGCAGATAGAGGCTACTTTTCTCATGGAATCATCCTGACTTCCATTTTAACAACATAGAAGACATGTTTAGGGACTAACTTTAATTAACTGTTGTGATTTCCTTTCAACTGATATAGTCTTAGTTATATCTAGAAACTGAAGACTGAAGCAAACAAATTAATACAGAAACAAAACCTCAGGCATTTAAAAAATTTGCTTGAAGTGAGAATGAAGTAATAATTCTATAAATAATTCTTCAGTGGTCGGAGGTAGTGATGTGAAGAGGTTTTGTCATTATCAAAGTATTCTCTAATTCTCTTGTGCAATATAGAGCCCTTATCTTGACAAAGAGTTCTTCCTCTATAACTTTTCTTTTTTTTATTAATTAAAAAAATTATTGACATGGTGTTGTATAAAAGGGGTAGAGTTACATAATAGGGCAGTGTGCACATTTCTTGTGATATCTTACACCCTGTTTTTCTTTCCCTTCCCTAGATCAGGTAGACATATATACAATACACAGTGTACCAAAAACATATACAGTAGCCACATGGCCTATGCCAAAGGAAATTCACCTAGGACTTTAAATGTAATATCAACAATAGATATCCTTGTCTTATATGAACATACATACATAGTTTTTGAGCTATTGTGATCCACTGAGTGGTCTATATTTGACCTTTATATGTTGAGTAGTTGTTTGGTTTTAGTTACATAATGTAGGGTCGCTGACCCAAACCTGTGGGAAATACCATTTGACAAGAAGATTTGGGGGCTGGGAATATGGCCTAGTGGCAAGAGCGATTGCCTCATATACATGAAGTCCTGGGTTCAATTCCCTAGTACCACATATACAAAAAATGGCCAGAAGTGGCGCTGTGGCTCAAGTGGCAGAGTGCTAGCCTTGAGAAAAAAGAAGCAAGGGACAGTGCTCAAGCCGAGTCCAAGCCCCAGGACTGGCCAAAAAAAGAGAAACTTTTTGTTTCGCAGACCTGGTCTCTACTGTGTCCCCCCTCCCCCACCTTAACAGTCTTATATCAAGGAGATCATGCCCCTTTGTTTTCTGTGATCTAGGCTTGTCTCACTCAACATTATTTGTTCAAGTTCTGACCATTTCCCTGCAAATACGAATATTTCACAATTTCTAATTGCTATGTAGTATTCCATTGTGTATAGGTACCATATTTTTTGGATCCATTCATCTGTGGAGGGGCTTCGGGGTTGTTTCCATATTTTGGCTATTGTGAATTGTGCAGCGATAAACATGGAAGTGCAGATGTCTTTTTGATATCTTGAGGCCTGTTGTTCAGGATAGATGCCTAGGAGTTGTATGGCTGGGTCATAGGGTAGGACTATGTTGAGCTTTTTGAGGAAACTCCATACTGTTCTCCAAAGTGGTTGTACTAATTTGCACTCCCACCAACAATGGAGAAGGGTTCCTCTTTCCCCGCACCCCCTGCAGCATTTGTTGTTGCCTGAGTTCAGAGTATAGGCCATTCTAACTGGAGTGAGGTGGTATGTCAGGGTGTTTTTATTTGTATTTACTTTACTGCTAGGGATGTTGAACATTTCCTCATATGTTTCTTTTTCATTTTTATCTCTTCTCTTGTGAAGTCTCTCTTTAGCTCCTTTGCCCATTTCATAATTTGTTTATTGGGCTTGGAGGGGCTTAGTTTTTGATATTAGGCCTTTGTCTGTTGCTGTGCTGGTAAAGATCTTTTTCCATATGGTTGGCGGTCTCTCTAGTTTGGTGGCTATGTCTTTAACTGTGCAGAAACTTTTTATTTTGTAGTAGTCTCATTTGTCGAGTCTCTCCCCTATCTGTTGTGCCCCTGGGACTCTATTCAGGAAGTTCCTTCCTGTGCCTATAAGTTCTAGCATTTTTCCTACTCTGTCCTTCAGTAGTTTCAAGGATTCAGGTCTGATGTTGAGGTCCTTGATCCATTTTCAGTTGATCTTGGTGCATGGTGATAGGCTAGGGCCGACTTTGAGTTTTCTGCATATGGCTGCCCAATTTTCCCAGCACCAGTAGTTGAAGAGGCTATATTTTTTACATTGTATGTCTTTAGCTCCTTTGTCGAATATCAGCTGACTGTAAGAGTGCAATTTTATTTCTGGGTCTTCAATTCTATTCCATTGGTCTTCAGGTCTGTTTTTATACCAATACCAGGCTGTTTTTGTTATGATGGCTCTATAATAGAGGTTGAAATCTGGTATTATGATACCTCCTGCACTGCTTTTTTTGCCTAGAATTGCTTTGGCTAATCTAGGTCTTTTGCTGTTCCATATGAATTTATGGGTTGCTTTCTCTATTTCAGTGAAGAATGTAGCTCGGATCTTGATGGGGATTGCATTGAATTTGTATAACAATTTGGGCAATATGGCCATTTTCACTATATTGATTCTGCCTAACCATGAGCATGGGAGGTCTTTCCATCTCCTTGTATTCTCTTTGATTTCCCTTTTTAGATTTTTATAGTTCTTATTAAATAGGTCCTTCACGTCTTTAGTTAGGTTGATCCCTAGGTAATTTATTCTTTTTTAGCTACTGTAAATGGAATTGTTTCCATAGTTTCCTTTTCTGTTTGTACATTGATGGTGTACAGAAAAGCTGCTGACTTTTGTGGATTGATTTTGTATCCTGCTACTTTGCCAAAATATTTATTAGGTGTATGAGTTTGGGACTGAGTTTTTTGGGTCCTTTAGATATAAGATCATGTCATCTGCGAATAGGGATAGTTTAATTTCTTCTTTGCCGATGTGGATCCCTTTGATGTCCTCTTCTTGCCTTATTGCTATGGCTAGGGATTCCAGCACTATGTTGAAAAGAAGTGGGGAGAGTGGGCATTTTTGTCTTGTTCCTGAGTTTAGGGGAAATGATTTTAGTTACTCCCCATTTTATACAATATTAGCAGTTGGTCTGTTGTATATGGATTTTATTGTTTTAAGGAATGTTCCATCTATTCCTGTTCTCTCCAGAGCTTTTTTTTTTTTTTTACCAGTCCTGGGCCTTGGACTCAGGGCCTGAGCACTGTCCCTGGCTTCTTTTTGTTCAAGGCTAGCACTCTGTCACCTGACCCATATCACCCCTTCTGGCCGTTTTCTATATATGCAGTGCTGGGGAATTGAACCCAGGGTTTCATGTATACAAGGCAAGCACTGTTGCCACAATGCCATACTCCCAGCCCCTCTCCAGAGCTTTTAGTAAGTATGGATGGTGAATTTTGTCAAAGGCTTTTTGGGCATCGTCTGAGATAACAATGAGATTCTTGATTTTAGTTCTGTTTATGTGGTGAATTACATTAATAGATTTACAGATGTTAAACCATCCTTGTGTCTGTGGGATGAAGCCTACTTGGTCATGATGTATAATTTTTTTGATCAGTTTCTGGATCCTGTTAGCTAATATTTTATTGAGGAGCTTTGTGTCTGTGTTCATTAGTGATATTGGTCTGTAGTTCTCTTTTTTTGTTGGGTCTTTGCCTGGTTTGGGGATGAGTATAATATTAGCTTCATGAGTTTGGGATTTCTCCCTCTTTCTATTTCATGAAAGAGTTTGAGGAGTATTGGTATTAAATCCTCACTAAAGTTTTTATAGAATTTATTGGTGAATCATTTTGGGCCTGGGCTTTTCTTTGTTGGGAGGCTCTTGATTACCCCCTATATCTTGCTGTAAGTTATTGGTTTATTGAGTTGATTTATTTCTTCTTGATTCAGTTTGGGCAGTTTATACTTCTCTTAGAATTGATCCATTTCTGTAAAATTATTGTTTTTTAGTGAGTAGAGGTTCTGGAAATAGTTCCTTATGATTGTTTGAATATCATGTGTATTTGTTGTAATTTTTCTGGTGGAGTCCCTGATTTTATGGATATGAGTCTCTTCTCTTCTTTTTTTTTTTTTTTTGGTAAGTCTTGCGAGGGATCTGTCAATTTTATTTATTTTCTCAAAGAACCAGCTTTTAGTTTTATTTATTTGTTGATTGGTCTTTCTATTTTCAATCAGATTTATCTTTTCGTTAATCTTTGTGATCTCTCTCCTCCTAGTCATTTTAGATTCGATTATTTCTTGTTTCTCCAGATGTTTTAGTTTCATCGTGAGGTTATTCGCCTGCTCTGCTTCCATTCTTTAATGTGAGTGCTGAGGGCAATGATCTTGCCCCTCAGCACTGCCTTAGCTGTATGCCATAGGTTTCTTTGTGATGTATTTTGATTGTTGTTGTGGCTTATGAATTCATTAATTTCATCCTTAATTTGGTCTGTGACCCAAGTGTTAGATAACAGTGAGACATTTAGTCTCCAAGTATTCGTATAGCCTCTGTGGTATCCTTTGTGATTGAGGGTTACCTTGATTCCACTGTGGTCAGATATAATACATGGGATGACATCAATACTTTTGTATTTTCTGAGGTTCTTTGTGTGGGCTATGACATGATCTATTTTGGAGTATGTTCCATGGGCTGCTGAGAAGAATGTATATTGGGTCTCTGTAGGGTGAAAGACTGTACAGATCTATCAGATCCATTTGGGATATGGTGTTACTTAGGTCCTCAGCTCCCTTGCTAATCCTTGGGTGTTGGATCTGTCTCTTGGAGAGAGTGGAGTATTAAAGTCTCCCACTATGATTGTGTTTGATTCTATCTTGTTCTGTAGTTCTGAGATAATTTGCTTGACATATGTAGGGCCTCTTTTGTTCGGTGACTATACATTTATTACCGTGATGTCTTGATTCTGGATTTTTCCTTGTATTAAAATGTAGTGCCCTTCTTTGTCTTTTTGAGTTGATTTTAATGAGAAGTCCAGCTTGTCTGAGATCAGGATGGCTACGCCTGCCGTTTTGGTAGGTGGGGTTTGCTTGGAAGATCTTGCTCTATCCATTCATTTGGAGCCTGTTTTTATCCCTTGCTGTAAGATGGGTCTCTTGAAGACAACAGATGGCAACTTTTTGTTTACGGATCCACTCTGTCAGTCTGCTCCTCTTTATCGTAGAGTTTATACCGTTCATATTCAAAGAGATCATGGATAAGATTGATTCTTTTCCCTTCCATTTTCCTGTTAGGCTGTTTTTCCTCTCTTTTTTTTTCTTGTCTTTATTGAACTGCTCTTTCTGTTGGGCTCTGGCTATTGTAGTTTCTTTCTGTTTCTGTCTGTGTGTCCTGTATGATTTCTGTTGGGTGGGGTTCCCCTCTTAGTATTCGCTGTAGGGCTGGTTTTGTTATTCACATACTCCTTCAGATCCTCTTTGCTATGGAAAGATCTGGTTTTTTTCTCAAATGTGAATTCTAGTTTTGCTGGATTTCCAGTTCTGGGTTGGCAATTGTTGGCCTGGAGGACTTGGATTGTGTTCTTCCACACTCTTCGTGCATTGTAGGTTTGTGAGGACAGGTCTGCTCTGATTCTGATCCTTTTTCCATTGTAATATAGCTCTTTCTTCGTTTTGGCTGCATTCAAAATTTGCTCTTTATTCTTGAGATCTGAATTCTTGATTATTATGTGCCTTGGCAAGGATTTTCTAGGGTCTGCTCTGCCAGGTGTCCTATAGGCTTCGGTTACTTGGGTGAGGTCCCTTCTGAGATTGGGGAAGTTTTCTGCAATAACTCTATTGAAAATATGTTGTAGCCCTCTGCTCTGGTATTCGGCTCCTTCATCTATTTCAATTGTGTGCAGATTATATCCCATCTTCATCCACTAGTTCCTGGATTAGGCTTCCCTGGAGTTTAACCGTTTCTTGGAGTGTGGTAATTTTCTGGTCCTTATCACCTGCATCATCGTCCAAAAGAGAGATTCAGAATTTGATATGATCAAGTCTTTGTGATGTGGCTTCGAGTGTGGAATTTATGGATGTCAGTGAGCTATTTATGGTTGCCAGATCAGCTCTAATTGTAGTGATTTCTTCTTTTAAATAGTTATATTTTGAGTCTATTTTTTCATGCATTTCGTTTCTCAGGATGTTAAGGTCTTCTTTAACGGAGAAGTGCACTGTGTCCATTTTTGCTTCCATTTCTTTCTTGATTTCCTGTAGATTTTTCGAGACTTCCATTCTAAGCTCCTGTATCTGTTTTCTGAATTCGGTCCTGAGGCTTTTGAGCATTTCTTCTATCTTATTCTCATTTGTTTTTTTATTCTCCATCTCCTCTTTATTCGTACTACTTTTTGGAGCTGGAGAGTTGGCTTGACCTTTCATGAAATTTGTAATATTTCTTTGTGATTTGCGCATCTGGAGATCTGTAGGTGGCGCCCTTGGCTTGGCTTTGTGCTGGTTCCCGCTGGTCCGTCAGTGGAGACTTGCTTGTATCTTGGCTCTGGGTTTGAGTTTGGCTGTTGTACCTTACTGCCCAATGGGTGAGTGTGACTGTCTCAGTTGTTGTCGAGGCGGTCACCGGCACTGCGCTTGGGGGTGGGTAGGTTCTGTATCTTTCTCTGTGGGACTGTGCCCTGCTGCTGTGTTGTGCTGACCCTAGTGGGTCCCTCATTGGGGTTTGTGCGTCGCTGGTTCAACCTGGCATGGAGACTTTTCTCTTCTTTGACTCTTTTCCCACTAGGTGCCATGGTCAAAAGAGCTCACCTCTCAGGTTGAGAATTGCCGCTGAGAGGCGGCTTGCCCACCTGTGCAGAGTGCTCCTGTCATATCAGGTGTTGCTGTTGAGGGGTGGCCCACCCACCTGTGCGTAGTGCAGGCACTGCCACTGGGGGGCCCTGCCGACCTGTGCAGAGTGTGCCTATCAGAGCGGGTATTGCTTCTGAGGCGGCAGCTTGCCCACTTGTGCACTCCCTTGGCGGGTTGGAGAGTTGATCCTCCTGCTTGAGGGCTAGCACGCTGTCCCACACTGGTCCTCCGGGGGGCACGTGCGTGTGCATTCTAGTGCTTCCTTTGGGGGTGTGCTGCCCCGAGTTGTGGGAGGGTGCTTGTGCCCTCTCACGAGTCTGCTGTGGGGGGCAGTATGCATGGACCCCAGCAGGTTCAAGTGTCTGGGCGCGGGTTGGTGCCCATAGACTCTCTGCGTCTCCGCTGTGAGAGGGGCGTGTGTTCGGGCCCAGATGTCCCTGCTGGGCTGGTATTGCACACCAGCAAGCCTGTGACTGTTCAAAAAGTCTGCGTGGACCAGGGCGCCTCAGGTGGCATTCCAAGGCCTACCAGTTCCCGGGCCCCTGCAGGGGGAGGGGAGGAGGGCGGGGCTGGTGCGGCCAGGTTCAGGCTCCTCAGCTGGGGCTTTGGGGGACGCCTGTCTAAGGTCTTTCCTGCTCACTTTGTCGGGCACTGCTCCGCCTCTGCTAGCTCCCGTGTCCTCCTAGAGGCTGTAGGGTCCAGAGCTGCCAGATATGGGGCTCCTTTGTTCCCTCGGGGTAGGGAGGCGGAGGGAGGGAGTTCTAGTTTCTTTGTAGGGTTTGGGTCTCTGCTAGAGCTGGTCTCCTGTTTGGGGGGGGGGGCAATGGGGAACTTACTGGTCCTGGATTGTGTGTGTGTCCCGCGCTGCTGTGGGCTTTTCGGGGCTGGGGTGCTTGGGTGTGGTGATCGGTCGTTTGGTGGTGGTGGTCCTGGCTCTCCCTGTCTGGCTCTCCCAGTCTGCACTGCCCAGTTCCCCTCCTGTTGTTGTCTGTTCCGGGCCATTCAGTCCTGCGCCACCAGTTCTGCGCCGCCGTCTCTCTAGGTCGGTCTGCGCTCCATCTGGGGCCCGTGGAGCTCCTGCTGTCCAGACTCTGCACTCCTGGCGTGACTTTTCGGCTGTTGCTTCTCTAGTCGCTTACGGTCTGCGGTCCCGTTTACCGGCGCCGGGTCCCCTTTCCCAGCCTGGCCCTATTCGGGCCAGGGTCAGCGGTACTCCGGAGATTTTCTGGCTCCGTGCAGGTTATAGGCTCTTCATTTTTTTTGTTCTTTTTTCATTTCCTGTGTTTCTCTGTTGCTTCTGGTTGTTGGGTTTGCTGGTCTCTTGATGGGGTGTTGGGTGTTGGAGTTCCCAGCTCACTATTCAGTTGGAGCGAGTTGGGGTGCCTCCCTATTGTGGCAGTGCCATCTTTCTCCTTCCCCTATAACTTTTCTTCAAGTCATCATTATTAAAAGTTGAACAGAGTGTCCAGCTGTCCGTATATAGCAAGAATATCCCAGAGACATCTAGAGAGAGCTTCAGCCTACCAGGGACAGAGAGGGATTTTTGATGAGGAAGTAGGAAAGCTCACAGCTTGGAGACAAGGACTATTTTCAGTGATACAGTCAATGCATCTCATATCCAACATGACATATCATGACTATTCTTTCCTAAAGTGGCCACATGGCCACTTCCTACTTTGAAACAGCTGTAGAACTTGCTCTGCTTCCTACACTGATACATTTTAGATTAATTAGGAGATAGAAAGAAATTTAAGTGAATGAGACTGGTGGTGGTTGGGGGAATGGATGAGACAAAAAGAATAAGTAGATTGCAGATTCAGCATCATGATGACTAGTAAAAGGTGCTATGATGGATGTCACAATACAGAAAGCAACAAAGAATAATATGCATAAGGCAGTGATAGAAAAGTGGTAAAATAGTATTGACATTTCCTTAGGGAAACCTAGTGTTGAAGTCATAAACTCTCCGACTTTTTAATGTAGTTTTCTAAAATGGAACTTCTATTTAAGGCAGTTAAGTATTTAACTACCATGATTGAATATAATGGATGGAATATTTTATACTTAACTGAGACTTCAAACTGAAATGAATCTTGTACTCATATATAATGCGCCAAAATATGGAATGCAACTTCTGGCTGGCAAGTTAATTTTAAACTTTAGTAACTGCTATGTACACATATACATACATACATACAGAGAGAGAGAGAGAGAGAGAATATTTATCAGTATGTTCTGTACCAAGAAAATTTAGATGAGTAATTGTATATGTCTTATCCCCTTCATATTTATCATGAATATTCAAATAAAAGTAGAATATTAAAATTTAAAAGTATACTCTTCAAATTTCTATTTGTTTGAAGTCAGAAGTTGAAAATGAGTAAGATTTATTAAACACTTAGAGAATCTTGTTTCCTGATAATTTTAATTCAACATATTGTTTTGATGTTTCTAATATTAAGTAGTTTCCTTTCAAATGGAAAGATGTTTCATTTATATTGTCTGATGGCCTAAGGTAAGTGATAAATAAAACATGGTTAATAAGATTTTAAATGTTTAAAAAATGTATTTATAACTACAATGGTAGGTGTAATACTTGCACAGTAAAAATAATTATGGCCAAAATTCTCTGAGCCTTTTGACTCTAACAGTCTTTGCACAAACACTTTCAAAAAAATTGTTAGCTTCCTCTGGAGAGGAACACAACACTGGGTTGAATTTTTGACACACAATCATTTATTATGACATTTAGTTGATTAATACTTCAGTCAAATCATTGTTTTAAGATATCGCCTTTCACTGTCCATTAGGTCTGGAGCTGCAAGCATGAATAAAGTCTGGCATCTGCTCCAAATCCTCAGTGCTGGCTTTGAGGCAGTGCCAGTGTCTTGGTTACAATGTTTTAAGTAGAATCTAAATACCCTAAAAATTTATCTAAGGCAGAACAATTGTAATGCATAGCTTTCTTGTTTTGAACTGTGCTCAGAAAGTGTTAAAATAATTTCTCAAAATAGAAAGTAGTAATGCAATTTTTTTGTTTTTTAAATTTTAACAAGATGCACCATTATAGGATTTTTCTTTTATTTTAAAATTACTTGATGGGCTGGGAATATGGCCTAGTGGCAAGAGTGCTTGCCTCATATACATGAAGCCCTGGGTTCAATTCCCCAGTAACACATATGCAGAAAACCGCCAGAAGCGGCACTGTGGCTCAAGTGGCAGAGTGCTAGCCTTGAGCAAAAAGAAGCCAGGGACAGTGCTCAGGCCTTTAGTCCAAGCCTCTGGACTAGCAAAAAATTTAAAAAAAATTATTTGAGACCATTGGTCTACTAAAAAGTGATGCCTATCCAATTACAAATATTTAAAATACAGTGAAATATAAAGGTGCATACCACTGTGATGTCTACCAGAAATAGTCATTATTACAAGTTTGGTAATAGTCAAGTGTGGTAATCATGCCTATTAACCAGTCAGAAAGCAGAGGAGATTGTGCTACATGGTCAACCTGGGCCAAAAGTTAGTGATCACCCATCTTCTCCAGTAAAGCTCTGTGTAGTTTCTGTTTCCATAGCTGTGAAGAGGGTGTAAATAGGAGGAATGTGGACTAGCTATGTCCAGGCAAAAGTGTGAGAAGCAATTAAAAAATAGCTAAGGACAAAAGGGTGGAGGTGTTGATCCAAAGGCAGAGAGCACATTTGTGATGAGTGTCAGTGGCTTCTTCATAGTAAGTAAGCTGAGATCAGGAGAACTGTGATTCTAGGGTCGTCCTGGAAAAAAAAAAAAGTTCATGAAGAACCTCATATCAACAGTAGAGGTAGGCATAGTTGTGCATATTTATTTTCATAAATAGGAAGATCAGTGTCTAGGCCAGGTCAGTTAAAAAATTCAGACTGCCGTAAAAATAAACTGAACCAAAGGACTGGAGATGTGGCTCAAACAGGTGAATGCATTCCTATCAAGTGCAAATCTCTTAAATGAAAGTTCAGTACTACTTTGAATAAACAAAGAAATAGTGTAGACTGCATGCTTAATAAACCATGAGGTCCTGAGTTTAAACCACAGTATTGCCAACAAAATTGGCCTATAATCCTTTTTACAGAATAAATATACACATGCTCAAAGTAACACTTTTCTTTGCCTCAACATGTTTATTTTGGGTGGTATTGTTTTGTTTTTCTGGTCCTGGGGCTTGAACTCAGGTCCTGAGCATTGTTCTTGAGCCTCTTGTGCTGAGTGTTAGTGGCTTCTTACATCTTCTTACAAGGCTAATACTCTACCACTTGAGCCATAGTGCTACTTCCACTTTTAGCTTTTTCTGAGAGGTTTACTGGAGATAAGAGTCTCATGGACTTTCCTGCCCTGGCTATCTTCTAAGCTTGATCCTCAGAGCTTATTCTCCTCAGCAGCTAGGATTACAGGCATGAGTCACTGGCGCCTGGTTTATTGAACATCGTTTTTACTGTGATTTGTTTTTAAAAATGAGTTTTTAATGTATCTGTTATGTTTCATCACTT
The DNA here is from genome assembly GCF_023159225.1 of Perognathus longimembris pacificus. Classification (NCBI taxonomy): domain Eukaryota; kingdom Metazoa; phylum Chordata; class Mammalia; order Rodentia; family Heteromyidae; genus Perognathus; species Perognathus longimembris. The sequence continues at coordinate 26,437,864 of NC_063164.1, read as the reverse complement.
TTTTTTCAGCATTCTTCCTTTCTTTCTGTTGGGAATTTTTGTTATATTTTTGACCAATAATTTCTACAATTGACATCTAAAAGCAAGATCTATTTTCAGCATAAAAACTTTTGGTATATTAGGTAAATGACTGGGCACTCTGAGTACTGCCTGGATTCCTACTGGGAATACTTAGTAAGTGACCAATATTTCTAATCTCTGCTCTGGTATTTAGAAGAGAAATGTACCTTTAGTTCATAGGGTATCATTGTTGAATTACTCGATATACATACTTTGCTTTAGAAAACATTTTTATCGTAAAATATATATGTGAAACAGGCAAATCTGATGTTTTAAAAAAATCTTAATCTATTTTAGTTAGACTATGCTCATTTAACCTTTTCTCTTTCTTTTTTGCATTTTAAGAATGCCATAAGATGCCATTTTTGTTGATTGTACAGGCATATACTTGGAGAAATGCCTTCTACCAAGGAAGTATTTTAAAACAAAGTTTGTTATTGTAGAACTAAAAAAATTGTAACTAGAATACTAATATGATTTTGTTACTTATTACTAGTTTATTGCCAGGCACATACCCGAGGTATTTGTCCTTGCATTGTGTATTTGTGATTGCTCAGTGAGAGAATTGTTATCCCCAGTCTACAGATGAGGAAGCTAAGGCTTAGAGGGCAGAAGTAGATGTTTTCCTATGGTCATCGCCCAGTCAGTCAGAGATCAAAGTCAAATCACTTGCTTTCCAAAGCTATACTCATTCACCACTATGTTTTCATACAGAATTTGTTTTGCCACCCTGGTGGTATTTTTTGGAACCTTTCACCAATTGTATCTACCTCATTTCATGATCAAAGTGTTTAAGGCATGAATCAGTGTCTTTCTGTAGTATATGAAAAAATAAATAGGTGCCTCTTACTAAATAGAGATGGGAGGGGAGAATTTCGGCTGGGAGTGGGTGAAAGTGACAACTAATTTATTTCTGTTGCTTTATGCTCTTGGAAAATTTTGGAAAGACTGAATTTCTTTACTTTTATGAATGTTTCAATTTTTAGAGTTGCCATGCATTATTCAAGATTATAAAATGATTTGAATTTCAGGAGCAGACAGATTTTTCTGATGAGGATTTCAAGCTGTGTAATTAGGAAACTCATATAGGTTAAAAGTTCAGAACTCGTTAGCTTAATTATTTAAAAATAACCAATTTATAAGCATGGCATTCATGTTCAAGGGGTATAGTTACAATATCACCTGCTAAGATGCTCCTACATGCTGCCTCATGTCCACCACATACTGAGAATGCTCATACTGCACCCACATAGATTATCCTATGTGACTGCATAATTTATAAATCAAATCCATATTTTATGGTAGTAAATTGGCTGCCATCATGTAAGCACATTTCTAGTAATTTCTGTAACCATGTGCTTGGCTCCTTAAACATTCAAGGAAGCTAATGAGTGACAACTATCAAAAAGGTTCATTGGAGCCTGTTGCATGGTGCCAGAGCATCCATGTAGGAACAAAATTATAAAGTAACTTTAGATTAGACACAGGTATCTCACAATAAGAAGTAAGGAAACTAATGTACAGACATGAAGAAGATCCTCATAAAAAGTACTCTTTTGTTATGGTAATGTACACATAAATTTTACCATCTTAGTCATTTATTTATACGTATATAGTTTTGTAGCATTTAGTACATTGCTGTTGTTTAGCAAAGTTCACCATTGTTTGCAGAACTTTTTATCATAAGAATAGGGTTTGTTTCCTTTTTCTCCTCCCTCCCTCCCCCACCTTCCTTCCTTCTTTTCTTTCTTTTTCCCTCTTTCTACCTTTCTGCCCCTCACTCATTCTCTTTCATCCTTCATTCCTTTCTCCATCTCTCTTTCTTTGTTCTTTTCTTCCTTTCTCTATGTCTCTTATTCCCTCCCTCCCTCCCTCCCTCCCTCCCTCCCTCCCTCCCTCCCTCCCTCCTTACCTTCTTTCCTTCTTGTACTGAGTGTAGAACACAGGACCTTACACTTTCCCTTTGCTTTTTTGTTCAAGTGGTGCTCTACCACTTGAGGCACTCCTTCAATTCCAGCTTTTTTTGTGGTTAATCAAAGATAAGAATTTCATAGAATTTTTTCCCCCAGCAGATTCTAAGCCATTATACTTAGATCTCAGCCTCCTGAATCGCTAGAATTGCAGGCCTGATCCAGCAGTTATCCAGCTGATATACTTTATTTTGAGTCGTTTTTATATACATATCATCAAGGATATGTTTGAATTCATAAATATGCTTTGAACCTTTAAAAGATTTGGGTTTTCAAATATGTAGATGTGAACTTTGGAATTGTAGCTGTTATTACTTGAGCTAAAACACATGACATTGACAGTGCAGCTGAATCCTTTGCCCAGCTTTAGAGATAGTGACAAAGTTAAGTGTATTTTCTTTGAAAGGCAAGCATATTCAGAGAATAACTCATTCAAATAAAATAATCTTTAATCCTGCAGTGATTGAAGACACAATGGTTATCAAACAGTTAAAGATAGAAAGCAAAATACACAGTGTTTATGAGATATTTGACTGGCATGACGATTTTAATGCATATTATCTTGCTTTGCTAATCAAGGTCATTGAGATGCACTTGCCTGTTAAATAGAACTTGCTCTTGGCTTTTAGTTATCAGAGATTTCGCATTTATCCTGTCTTCATTTGAATGCTACATAAACCCTCCCCTTTGAATTGGAGGGGGGGTCACTCTCTGTTTTCTTTCCGTAGAATACTACTGTGATATGTTGTAAATAGTTTTATTTTCCCCTTAATACTTAGAGAATGATAACAAAAAGAAATTTTTTATTGGTTCATTTCATGCTTGGTAAGATTCCAACTGTCAAAACATTATAAAATTTTGAACCTAGAGGCACATTTCACCACGAGAGTACTAATTACTGCAGAGAACTAGAGCGAGCCATTATGTAGTAGTATTTATTAGTGCTGCCCAATTTTAATGTTTTTTGAACCAGAGACACTTAAATAAAAGGTTAAGCTCTTTGCACACAAAAGTGGAAATCAAAACTATAAAGAACATGGAACTATCAAATTTAGTGTAGGAAGAGAGTAGACTTTAAAAACATGATGCTTCAACTCATACTATCCTTAGCATCTTATGTTCAGAGATGAACAAAGCAGGTGTAATCCCTTCCTTCCTTCCTTCCTTCCTTCCTTCCTTCCTTCCTTCCTTCCTTCCTTCCTCCCTTTCTTTCTTTTCTTCAATGTGTCTTTTATAGTGTACTTGCTATGTGTTATGCCATGAAGATATAAGGCAAAGTCAAAACACTGTCTTCCTTTATAAAGCCTCTATTTTTTTAAGTTGATGTATTTATTGTCAAAGTGATGTATAGATGGGGTTACAGTTTCATATGTAAGGCAGTGAGTAAATTTCTTATCAAACTTGTTACCTCTTCTCTCATTTTTCTCCTACCTCACCCACCTCACCAATTCCCTCTCCTCTCCAAGTTATACAGTTGGTTTACAGCATATTGTCTTGAAAGTATTGCTGTTGCATGTTCGCCTTGTACTCTTTTCTCTCCGTTTTGAGGTTCCCCTTCCCTTCCTTATTTCCAATAAATGTGTATACAATACCCAGGGTACCAAAATCAGTTACAGTGACATCAGGGTAAAACCATGGAGAAGAAAGACAAACGAAGTGGTGTAATTTCACAAGGTACATTAAACATAATGATAAACCACTATTTCCATATCTTGGAAATGTCACTTAGCATCATCTTATGTGTTCATCTGTACATAGCTATTGAGCTATTGTGATCTTCTGTTAGGACTATCCCAGATGTGTACTCATTATTACCAATGAGGGAAACCATGCAGTCTATGTTTCTTTGGGTCTAGCTCACTTCATTTAGTATGGAGGTTCCTCAAAAGGCCAAACGTAGAACTCCCCAATGACCCAGCAGCTCGGCTTTTGGATATCTACCCAAAAGATTACAAGCAAGACCACACTAAAGCCATCAGCACAACTATGTTCATCGCAGCACAATTTTCCATAGCTAAAATATGGAACCAACCCTCAGTAGATGAATTGATCAAGAAAATGTGGTACATCTATACAATGGAAGTCTGTGCCTCTATCAGAAAAAATGACATTGCCCCTTTTATAAGGAAATGGAAAGACTTGGAGCCTCTATTCTTATTGGGAAAATAGACAATGAGAAAAGCTGCAGCAATCCATGGCAGATGAGACAAGGAAAAGTGCTCATGACAAACATAGGCAAGGGTTAGAATGGGCTAGTTGGAAATAGGCATTATAAATTAAATACTTAAAGGCAATTCTTCTTAGTGTGTAATGTGAGAACTGCCACGAATAAAGGTCATTTGAAACATTTGCCATATATAAGTTTAAAACCAAGGAAATGTTTCAAAGGTTTGGAGTGGGTTGAGGACAGGTAAACTTGAAAACTCGTATTCTGCTGTATGGAATTTTAACATAGCATTGGGTACTGTGAATATTGAAGGAAGTTGAAACTCCGTTGAAATAGAACTCATGTTGTTAATAGTTTTGTTTGTTGCTTTGACTGCATTTTATTCATACATTCTTCTTCTTCTTCTTTTTTTTTTTTTTTTTGGCCAGTCCTGGGCCTTGGACTCAGGGCCTGAGCACTGTCCCTGGCTTCCTCCTGCTCAAGGCTAGCACTCTGCCACGTGAGCCACAGCGCCGCTTCTGGCCGTTTTTTCTGTATATGTGGTGCTGGGGAATCGAACCTAGGGCCTCGTGTATCCGAGGCAGGCACTCTTGCCACTAGGCTATATCCCCAGCCCCATACATTCTTCTTTTTAAAAAAGAAAAATTAGTTTCCAATATCATTAAAATGTTCTGCTGTGATTCAGTAGCCTTATTAAGATGAACCAAAATCCTGATAGGAGAATCCCACATTTTCATTTACTCATTTAGTGATTTGAGCAGTGATTCCACGAGAAGAACTTGAGGAATGAAGGCCTTCTTATCTTAGTTTCCTGGAATCTATTTGGGGTCCTGTAGTTTTGGTGTGGCTGTGTGTGTGAGAGAGTTTAACTCTTTGTATGTATGCTCTGTGTGTGTAAGAGAGAGAGTCTATGTGTATGTGTCACTGTGTGTCTGCACATCTAATTTCTGCCTTCTTAACTGTGGTCACTCACATAAGTAAAAGCTCTGAGACAAAAAGCATAAGAGTAGTCCCTCAAGTAGGATCTTTTTGAATCCTTAGCCTTTTTTTTTTTTTTTTTTTGGCCAGTCCTGGGCCTTGGACTCAGGGCCTGAGCACTGTCCCTGGCTTCTTCCCGCTCAAGGCTAGCACTCCGCCACTTGAGCCACAGCGCCGCTTCTGGCCGTTTTCTGTATATGTGGTGCTGGGGAATCGAACCTAGGGCCTCGTGTATCCGAGGCAGGCACTCTTGCCACTAGGCTGTATCCCCAGCCCTGAATCCTTAGCCTTTTTGATGGTAAGGAGGACAATGTCATGAGGTTAGCGGAGTGTTATCTTTTAACCTATATGTCCCTTTTGTGCCTTTACAAAATCAAGCAAATTGTCACTATACATTTTTTAACTTAACAGTGATTTTGCAGCCATTGTGACTGTGTAAGAAAGCCAAGACCATTTAATTTATTCAATACACCAGTTCTAAGATTTCCTTTAGGACTAAAAGTTAAAAGGTAGAACATTTTATATGGTGTGATAACTGAGCTTGAACAATTACTTGTTTAATAGTACTGTTCTATGCACATGGTACCTTTGATCTTCCTCTTTTCCTTACAATTTCAACATTCTAATAATGCTTGTTTCCTTATTACAAAGACCGTTGTGAGAGAATAGGAAATGATTGAGAGCTTTAAAAAAATCCTCTAGATTTTCCTGCCTTTTCATTAGTTCATTGTAGATATGCAAATTATACTTTAGGGGATACATGAGGAATAGTAAAGTTTCTCTAATGAAGGTGATATTAATAATATCTAACAGTTACTAAAACTATATGTATGTAATGAATATATGCAACCTCTCTGTATTATGCCTTACAATTGTACATGAAGCTATAATTATCTCAAAATAAAAAGTTGAAAGATACACAATCATTATTCTTAGTACATTGCATGTATTATTTATTTTTGTTCTTATAACACTTCATCAAAGCAAACACTACTCTTCCATTTTACAGGCTGAAAAGGAGATAAGCAGAGAGGTTATAACTTCCAAGTTCCCTAGTTAAGATAGTGGCAGAACTGCCTGGACACAGTGACTCATGTCTGTAGTCTCAGCTACTCAGGAGGCAGCTATCAGGAGGGTTGTGGTTTGAGGCAAGCCAGGTGAAAATACTACTAAGACCATCAAGTCACAAACAAGTCTGGGGCGGTGAAGTATGCCTGTGATTAAGTAGAAGGTATAAGATGGAGAATTACAGTTAAGGTTAAAGGCAAAAGGCAAGACCCTATCTGAAAAATAAAAAGGACTACAAGTGTTACTCAAGTGGTAGAGAATCCTCCTAGCAAGCATGAAGCCTTGAATTAAAAACAAACAAACAAACAAACAAAACCAGAAAAGACAGAACTGAGATTTACTCTGACACAGATAGATTCCAGAGTCCATGTTCATGACTACCTTTTATGTGGATTATGTAGACTAGATCTAAAATACTGTGATTGGTGACTTAAAAAGTAGCAATGCTCTTTGTTGGATCTTGGTGGCCAGGAGGTTGAGATCTGATGATCACTCTTTGAAGCCAGACCAGGAAAGACAGTTCTTGGGGCTTTATCATCCACAGGTAAGCATCAAAAAAGAAATTCTTGAAATGTTATCTCCAATGAAGCACCAAAAATAAATAAATAAATAAGCCAGAATTGAGGTGTGGCTCATGTGGCCTAGGGACAATGCCTAGGCCCTGAGGTTAAGTGCCAGGACCTGCACACAACAAACAAAACAAACAAACAAGCAAATAAATAATAAACACAATGCTCCTGGATCCCTATCTTATAATAAATTCAATTGTGCAGCAAATATTTTTCATTGTATAATAGATGGAATTTATTCTATATGTTTCTGGGTTACAGCTATCAAAACATATTTGCTAACAAAAATCTTTAAAGCTTCCTGTACCCTACAAAGATTTGAAGCTATTATTCTGAAGTTTTTATCACTTTACTGCTCCATTGGAGTTTAACATTTCAAGTAATCGGACATTCTGACACCATTAAATGAAACAATAGGCAAATGGCTTAGAAATTAGATGTATACATGATTTTTATAATTTTGTTCCTTTAGGAGACCAGTGACATTAAGAATTCAACTACGTAACTCCTGGAAAAAGCAACATAAAAGCTTTAATTCTTTGAACCACAGAATAAAAAGAAGATTTTGAGTTTGGGGTGAGAAAGAGTAGAACATTACCAAGTTAATAGAACATTATTAAGTGACAACATTTGAGTTGTCACTGAAAACTCTCTAATGGAAAAGTTTTCTTCTGAGTGTCTAACAACACCTTTATTACCTAGGATAAGGAAGATAAAACTTCTTTAAAAATATTTGTCCTTTGGCTGGGAATGTGGCTTAGAGGTAGAGTGCTTGCCTAGCATGTTTGAAGGCCTGGGTTTGATTCCTCAGTACCACATAAACAGACCAAAGTGGAAGAGGTGCTGTGGCTCAAGTGGTGGAGTGCTAGCCTTAAGCAAAAGCAGCTCAGGGACAGTGCCCAGGCCCTGAGTTCAAGCCCCAGGACTGGCAAAAAAAAAGTGCCCTTTTTATTCTAAGCCACATAATCCAAATAAAAGAGTAAATAATGTGATTGATCTATAACATAATAGAAGAAAAATCCCACACCATATTTACCACTCAGCTTAAAAAATAGAATGATACCTTTTTCGTTGTTGATATGTTTCTCTTCAATCATATCCATCTTCTACCCCAAGGATATTTTATCGTTACACTGATACATTACAATTATAGATTGTTCCATAATATATACAATCCTAAATCATATGCTGTTAAAGTTTTATGTTTCAAGCATCTGTGTGTTTTGTTAATGTGTGTATTCTTCTGAAATTTTTTTCAATGTAGTTTTGAAATCCATCAATGTTCATGCAGCTATTTGTCTTATTGATTTCTTTTTTGTAGATTAATATACATAACTTACTAATTCTGGCTGGACTATGTTTTTATGTTTATTTTTTCTTTATATTTATATTATAAATAAGAATGGAAGTATAGGAGGAAATGTACTGCAGTAAGTGTTTATTGGGATAAATATTTTCATCACTTAAAACATACTACCATATTGTTTTTCTAGTTCAATGTAGTATTTAATGTTGCCTATATATTGTCCTTTACTTTTTTATTGTATTAAAATATATGCACTATAAAGTTTACCATATTTATTTATTTATTTTTTTTGGCCAGTCCTGGGCCTTGGACTCAGGGCCTGAGCACTGTCCCTGGCTTCTTCCCGCTCAAGGCTAGCACTCTGCCACTTGAGCCACAGCGCCGCTTCTGGCCGTTTTCTGTATATGTGGTGCTGGAGAATTGAACCTAGGGCCTCGTGTATCCGAGGCAGGCACTCTTGCCACTAGGCTATATCCCCAGCCCCCTAAAGTTTACCATAAATAAGTATACTGTTCTATGGCATAAAGTACATTCACGTTCTTATTCAACAATCTACAATTTTTCTACTTTTTCTAACTGACATCTGTACCTATTAAATACCAATTCTTTGTTTTTCTTTTAGCACTTGGTAACGTCCATTCAATTTTGAGTCTACAAACTTGAGTACTCTAGGTACCTCATATATAAATAAAGTTGTGTAATATTTGCATTTTTTGCATTTGAGTTATTTCACTTAGCGTAATATTATTTAAGAGACATTCATGCATCAGGGTATGACAATGGCATGCTGAAACTGACTGAAGTCTATTGAATAATACAGGGAAGAGGACAGAGAAAAAGGAAATCAGAAGGAGTTAATCTGATTAAAGTACAACATACACACATGTGAAATCCTACTTGGTAGTGTTCTGAACATCTAGTCTGCATTTACAGTGAAGGAGAGGAATGCAAGGCCAGTCCTGTTCAGTGGGGAGAAAAGGAAGACTAGAGAGGGAAAAGGAGGAAGCATATGATCAAAGTCCTTTGGTACGTGTATGGAAAGAGAACAAGGAAGCTCACTGAAATTGTTTTAAACAAGGAGGTAGAGGAATCAGGGAGATGATGGAGGGGTGAGTTTGATTAATGTACATTGTCAGTATGTGTGAGAATGTCACAGGGAAGCCACTTATACAAGTCATATATTCAAATAACCATGTTTACAAAAGATTTATTCTCTACATTTTGGTGACTTTTATACCTTTAATCCCAGCTACCCAGGAGACTAGGATCTGAGGATCAATAATGAAAGCAGGAAAGTCCATTAAACTCTCTTTAAAAAAGTATTTTTATTGTTATTGTAGAGGTAATGTACAGAGTTGTTAGGTACACTTTGCCTCTACACTAGCAATTAGATATATATATTTTAAAACATTTTTGGACAATATCACCCCTTCCCTTGCTTTCTCCCAGTTTTTCCCTCCTTTCCCCACCCACAAGTTCTGTAGTGTCTAGTGAGTTCAATGTAGTGTTTAATGAGTACCACTGCTGCGGTATTTATTCATCTTTTGTCAATGACAGTCTTATTCCCTATTAACCACCAAACACCTGGAAGTGGATTTGTGGCTCAAGTATTAGAGTGATAGCTTTGAGCCATAAAGCTCAGGGACAGCTCCCAGGCCCTAAGTTCAAGCACCTAGATTGACACCCCTGTCCCTCGCCCTTCTTTAGTTTGTAAAGGCTCAGTAGTCTTTCCTTATATTTACAATACTGTATTTTGTTCTTTTGTTATATTGATGTTTGAAGATTGTCTTATATTTTTTCTTTCTATGGAATTTTTACTAGAATTTTATTAGAAATGGTATTTGGAAATATAGCAGTGTTACATATGGCCATTACTATTACTGTTTTACTGTTTATAGACCCTGTCTGAATATGAAGATTAGTAAATGAATATGTGATATGTATAGATTCTATTTTTAAGCCTACCCATCTATCTATTACCATATCATATCATACTGGCCCATGTTTTTATATATATATATATATATATATATATATATATATATTGGCCCATATTACATCTTTTTTTTCTTTTTTCTTTATGGCTTGTTTTTCTGAGTTTGAGAACCCAGTTTTTGTCATTCTATACAATATACAGTTTTTTTTTCCAATTGTGATATATAAACAATGTGATTTCAAATTTACTAACATATATCCCTTGTAAGAATCAAATTTACCATCTACAGTGTTGTATTTGTATACTTAAATACTCTTTTTATTTTTACTTGTTCAAGAAAAGCTCTAGCAAACTCTTTTTTTTTTTTTTGCCAGTCCTGGGGCTTGGACTCAGGGCCTGAGCACAGTCCCTGGCTTCTTTTTGCTCAAGGCTAGCACTCTGCCACTTGAGCCACAGCGCCACTTCTGGCCATTTTCTGTATATGTCGTGCTGGGGAATCAAACCCAGGGCCTCATGTATATGAGGCAGGCACTCTTGCCACTAGGCCATATCCCCAGCCCCTAGCAAACTCTTTTAAACAACATTATATCCAGTGTACAGATTTTCCTATTCCTGTCTTGTCATTTAATAGTTGTTTTGCTTTTTTTCTGTCAAATTTTAAACAAGGGCTTTCCCTTTCTGAGATTTAATTAGATCTGCCAATAATTTCTTTACTTTGTCTATATTAGTGTGGGTTTCTGTCATTTGTAACCAAATTGCCCTGACAAAAGCAGTGTGATTGGCCAGTTATGGCTTCACTCCTCCAGGACAACTGAAGCAAGTGCTTCCATTTTAAGGAAATTCTTTCAGAAAGGGGCATCAAAAACATACAGAATGTGCACATAAAAGCTCCAAATTATTTGTGAACACCCATTTAATATCTGCTTATCTCTCTGATATTACATCATCAGAAATGAAAGGCCTGATACCTTCATTTCTCCCTATAATTTACAAACACACACAAAAGCCACCGAATGAATCATAACAAGTCATCAGTAGCTTCTAGCTAATCACCTTGCTTGTGGATTTGCCATTCACTTTCCTATTTCACAATATGTTATAGTGGTGTGCTGTAATTTTCATTTTAAGATATACAACAGAAATGATATTACACTTAACAGCTGAATGGCTTCATGTTACAATTAGAGGTATCCTAAGCAGTGAGAGATGATAAATTATCCTTTATAAACAAAATTACAGGACAGTCACAAAGACCAGAAATGCATGCTTCAAGAGAATATGAAGCCTGCTGTACTAATCTTCACTAAACTGTTTGAATTAGGGTTGTACTTCCTTTTGAAAGGAATGTTCTTCAGAAACTTGAGTGTTCAGACGTTAAGAGAGAACTGTTCTGAGATAATAAAATACTTAAGATAGATTAGCAGTTACCACCCAATCATTTTTATGTTTTAGGTTGAGATTCCTGTCTCCAATAAAGACCGTATTTAATCCCAGTAAGATTTATTCTCTGTGACACTGACAAATTTTAAGAACAAATTTCTTTTCAAAAAGTATTCTTGAAAATCATCCCTTTTTCTAGCGGGTGAATACTTTCTTCTGTGGATTTCACCAGAGAAAAATCTTGGTTGTCATTTTTAAAAATGTGCTTTTTAAGCTATTTGTTTATTAAACTTTCTCTAAAGGAGATGCTGTTTTTTTTCTCTTTCTCTTTCTGCTGCTGTTGACTATGAAGTTGAGTTTCTCTGGCACTTGATTAATTAAATCATAAATTGTAACCCAGACTACTTTGTTTTGTAACCAAACTTCTGTCTAAAACATATGGGGAAACCTCAGTCAGATTCCCCAGTCTGAAATTTGGAAGACATTTTACAGAAGATGATGTTTTCTGAAAAAGAGAAGATGTTTACAAAGCTCAGTTCTTTATCGTCTAATCGAGACATTTCAACAAGTCTTTGCCCCACTTTGTTTAGCTCCTTATACCTAGTGGATTGAATACATGACCTCACAAAATTTTCTACAGTATTTACCATGTGTACCCTCACTTTACTCACCTGCTGCAAAGCTCTGTTAACTGGATTTTGTTGTTCCCTTGACTTAAAGGCTGTTTACTGCTGAATTGACCTGGATTCCTTTCTCTTTGTGCTCCCAGGTACATGCATATATCCTCTGTGAATCTGTATCTGCTGTGGGTTCCATCCTTTGAGCTGCAGTTCTACACTGCATTGACTTAAACGCAACATTTAATGCTCCTCTAGTGGATGCATCATTTCCTAGTGTGAACCATCAGACTTGGCATGCAGACACATGGGCCTTGACTCTAACATACACAAGCTTTGCCTACAGCTGTGATACATGCACTCCTTTAATAAATATTCCAAAGATGTCTTATGTATGCTAACATGTTAAGACTACTTGCCAGAACAAGTACTTTAAAGACGGGGATATTTTGGAATTTATTTGTGTATCTGTGTGCCCCCCCTCCCCATTCATGAGGGTGCTCAATAAATGCCTGTCAAATAAATATTAGACAAGATGTGGGGCCCTTTCCTTTGTGTGAGAGCTAATTATTATTTAAGCAAGAGCAACATTCTTGGTTTCTCTTAGTTCAGTTACATTTGGTATTGAGTTAAGGGTGTTTTGCTACCAAGAATGTGACTCACAGACTACCAACATGGACATCTCTCAGAAAGGCATAACTTGGACCCATCTGTACCTACTAAATGTAAACCTGTATTGTAGCAAGAACCTCAGTTATTTGTATGTACATTAAAGTTGCACATTAAAGAAATGGCTTAGAAGGCCAGAGTGACAAAGCTTTCGTAGACTGTAATGGGTGAGTGTTTAGTACATTGGACAAAGAGAAACTCTTTGATGAGAACATAAATCTTGTAAGCATTAAAGGTTGTATTTTGAAAGGTTGTCTTTTGAGGAGAAGGTAATGGAAATGGCCTATTATATAAATTATGATATGCTGTGGAAGGGGTATATATAGGTAAGTTTACCTGTTATTTTTGTATTGGTATAGGATCCTTCCATCTCTTCCTCCAGGGTTTGCCACCTTCAAGTATCTACATTTTTTCTCTTAACCATTGTACACTTAGCTTGGTAACAGAAATTGTAGGATATTTTAGATGATTTAAGATGTAAAAGTATAACGTAAGTACCTTTGTGTAAAACCTGAAGATTATTTAACTCTGTAGGTAATAGATTCAGAGTAACCTGAGACTTAGGTATATGGTTTGAGACATATTGGTTTAATATTAAAATATTTCTAACTTCCTTAAGTTCAATCAATATATCTTCACGAGTAATTAAAATTTAGTAATGACTTCCATGGGGTTTTCCTTTTAATTAAATCTGCTTGAAATGCTAAATGAAAAAGTTTCTCTTAGTCTTTATGTTTTTTCTTCGGTTTGAAAACTCTCATTCTCTCTATTCTTTTTCCACTCTTTTACTTTTACTTTCACTACGTTGAGTGTCTGTTGGAACATAGAGAGAAGGGAAGAATGGTTTAGGGACTACTTAATGAACAATCTTACAGAAACCCAAAGTAATGGGGAACAATTTAAACAAATAATACTGCTAAAATGTGAACAGAAAGAACGGTGTTCATCCTTCTGTCAACTAGAGGCAGGTGAGAGAGCCAAGCTGGCACCATAGAAAGGACTTGAGGGTAATGGAGCGAGCAGGACTGGTGGTCCAGGCAGTGACATGGCAGAGATGTCATGGCCTCAGATCTCAGGAGCAGCAGTAGCACAGATGTGGCTACTTGAGCGTCTGTCACTCACTGGCCACCAAAGGCACAGCTTCAACTCCTGGGTTATATATCTCAGTTTGTATGCTCTGCGGTCACAATGATTGGCATTTGTGATGACAGTTCTGAGGACGGGCTGGGAATATCGCCTAGTGGTAGAGTGCTCACCTCGTATACATGAAGCCCTGGGTTCAATTCCTCAGCACCACATATATGGAAAAAGCCAGAAGTGGCACTGTGCCTCAAGTGGGAGAGTGCTAGCCTTGAGCAAAAAAGAAGCCAGGGACAGTGCTCAAGCCCTGAGTTCAAGCCCCAGGACTGGCAAAAAACAAAACAACAATAATGACAGTTCTGAAGACTTCTCTCAACTGGACCACATTTAGATGTATTGCATTTTTAAAAATAATATTACTTGAATATTTTAATTGTGGTTCTTTTAATTTATGGAAACAGAAGCACATGCAAGTTTAAGGTATACAATAGCAACAATATACAGAAATGTCAGGGACTCCCAGGGCAGAAAAGCAGGCATCATGAAAAATGAAAACAGGAAGGAGAATGGTATCAGGACCTGAAAGCCATTCGCTCAGGATTTTTGCATTATCTTCCTCATTTCTCTGTCTGAGGGGTGGGAGCCATATTCTTTCTCTATCTCATTTTCTTTCCCTCCATCCCCTCTTCTGATGTGATGGTTTTTTGCTGCTTACTTAACTTGCACATGGGCTTTATCCTCAACATTGTCATGACTTATTGGTTTCAACATCAACTGATGACTAGCAATAGCCTTTTGTGTCTTGGGCCAAATACAAAACAGAATAAGGATGCCAGCTTTCTTTATCTGATTAAGCCAAGCTTACATACACTCTTGCCACCTTTGAGAAATATGTACCCCTGATCATTGTGTTGAGGTTTTGGTAACTCATATGACATGTAAATAATACATTTGCTTCAGAGTCTGTAGATGAATCAGGCATTAAGATATATATCATTTGCATTTTAATTGTGATTTCTTATGACTTGTTTCGTTAAGGAAAACTTGTACAGTTCTCTCTTTAGGATAGATTTGGTTGGATTTACAACCATAAATAAAATACATACCTTGGATAAATTTATAATCCATCAGAGAGACAATAGTTAATTAACCCAAACAGTTGATTTTTTATCCATCTTAAAAAGGACTTATTTATAGTTGTACTTTATGATACTATTGAGCTTCATCCTTAATATCTGGCTTCATTTTGTAGACATGCTTCTAATGGAACTTTTCAAAAGCATATCTCGTGGATTACTTTAGTTGAAAGTATTTTGTTATAATAGTTATAATGGAGCAATTATTTCACAGCAAGCAAAGCTAATGGAGAATATTTGTAGACTAAGGGATGTTTTCAAAGCCTAGTGGATTAGCAAGCAGTTGAGGAATTAGGGCCAAGTGCCTTCAAATGCTTGTCTACTTATTTTTGAAATTAAAGCTAGTATTTGAATAGACAGAAAATATGAGTGATGAAAATCTTTGATCATCTTATTATTAAATATCTTTAAAGTGTAAATTAACTGTTAATTTAATTCACTGCAATGCTATGTGAAATGATGTGATTTTACTTAAAACTTGTAATTCTGACAAATATATACAGATTTTTACTGGCATATAACCTTCTGGTGGTTATATATTGATTGCCTTCTCACATAGCTCCTGTATATTACCAAACCTTTTTTCATTATTATTTTTACTCATACTAAAATAACTACTAAATATAAACTAAAATTGTATTACCAATATAGTTGTCTTTTTTAATATGTACTTTTGATTGTTATTATGAAGGTTATGTACATTCCCTGTTCCTTGCTGTCTTCTAGTTTTATCCTCCCATCCCCACTCAAAAGTTGTGTACTTCATTATCAACATAATGCCTAGTGAGTACCACTGCTTCATTTGTTTACCCTTTGTCCCACCATTTCTGTGCCCCTCATTACCTTCCCCAATACAGATAAACTAACAAACAAGACAAAAGGAAAAGAAAACAAACATAGCAACAAAGAAAACACCTCTTGTTTCCATTTACTGGAGTTCATTTATCAAAATATAGTTGTCTTTTTATGGCCCTACATTTTAGAAGGATGCATATGTTAATTTTTAATGTGCTTCTGAGGTAAATGTATTAGGTAAATGTATTTTTTATGAGCCAGTACTGAGACGTGAACTCAGATCCTGGGCACTGTCCCTTAGCTTTTTCAGTCAAGTTGGCATTCTACCACTTGAGACACACCTTGCTCTTTGGCTTTTTGCTAGTCTCAGATTTTCTTGCTTGGGCTGGCTTTGAACCGCAATCCTTAAATATTAGCACCTGAGTAGCTAGCTTTACAAGTGTGAGCCATTAATGCTTGGTCTGAATAGGTTTCTTCCTTTTCACAGAGAGTAAGTTAAGTTATAGTAAATAAGGAACTACTTGAAACTTGGTTGTGATACACATACACACACATACACACACACACAATACTTTCTTAGACTCATATATCAAGTAAATACATAGGGCCCATTAACAAATTGGAAAATCTAGGTGCTCTTGCTGATCTACCATGTAGATTACCTAGTTATAGACATAAAATATTTTTGTGATCGGCACAAATTTGAGCTGAAGAGCTGTTGGCAAGTTTACCCCGAGCTGCATCTCCCACTCAAACATTAGGATAGTATGTGGCATTTTGAAACATAAATGTCATGAAGTGATCCCAACTAAAATATTGGAATCAAAGTGAAAATTTTATATTTATAATATTCATATTTAAATAGTCTTTAAAGTAGCAGTCAATTAGAAAAAATGATACAATTAAGTCACTTGTTTTGCAATTTGAAAGTCATCAGAGAGTTTATGGCTGAAAAAGAGAATGAATTGATGTCTTTCATGTTCTCGTAGTGTTCTGACAATAAAGAAAAAAGTCAAACTTGACAAAAAAAAATACCTTGTCTAAAGATCTTAATCAGACAAAGTGGGTTTGGTACTGTCACAAGAAAGTATACATGAACATTATTAGTTAGCCTCCAGATGAGTTAGAGCCAACCAATCAAGATATTTCAGAAGACCCTTAGGTCAGGTTTATGTTCGCCTCACCAAGCCAAATAACACGTATTTAAGCAAGACAGACTATTTTTGCATCATACAAAAGCCTAAGCTGTGGTGGGTTTAGAGGTGAAATTTTGTACATATATTAGATTCATGTTGGGGAGTATCAAACAATATCACCCAGATTGAATTGTAATCTCTAGTGTGAATCCCACTTCCTACCTATCTAATGTTATTATAACTGCCTCCCTAACTATACGAGAGGCCAGCAAAGATCCATTCTAGCTCTGGAAAATGTGTCACTAAATTTGTTTGGCTTTTTATTTGATTTTATTTTTTGCCTGTCCTGGGACTTGGACTCATGGCCTGAGCACTGTCCCTGGCTTCTTTTTGCTCAAGACCAGCACTCTGCCTCTTGAGCCACAACACCACTTCTGGCTTTTTCTGGTTATTTGGTGCTGAGGAATCACACCCCGGGCTTCATCCACGCTAGGCAAGCATTGTATTGCTAAGCCACCTTCCCAGCCCCTTGTTTAGCTTTCTTAGTATGAAGGAAGTAGAATCAACGTCATTTTCAAATTGCAATTAGAATTTGACCCACTGTCGTGGGTTTGGATGTTGAAGGCATTGTCCTAAGGGTGGAGCTATAAGGAACATGTGAAAACATCAGAAAGTTTAGGTTTTATGGGTGGAGCTATAAGGAACATGTGAAAACATCAGAAAGTTTAGGTTTTATGGGAGGTACTTAGATCACCCGGGCCATTCTCTTGGAGGGGACTGTGGAGCTCTTCTCTTCTTGGATTCTTGGATCAGTAGGTGAGTAATTCTGTTCTAACATAGGTTCCTGCCACAGATGCACTCTCTCAGCAAAGGCTTAGATTAATGAGATCGCTTAGTTTTGGTCTTGAGCCTCCAAAACCACGAGCCAAAATGAATCTTAATTTTTAGAATGAGTTGTCATAGGTGTTTCATCATAGTGACAAATCTGATGCTCAACAGTAATAATGATTTATGATAAACTGATGGTGAAAAGAAGATAATCATAGAATATTAAGACAGTTAACATAAATAAACTTGAAAATAACCTATTGTATGCCTACTAAAAGTCCGTATCAAACAAATGACTAGAGCTAGGAGAATAGGCCAGGTATTTTAGAGACCAGAGGGCTCTTTAAAAGGGAAATCTCTCCCAAACATATGATACACACACATACACACACACAAACACACACACACACACACACACACACACACACACACACACACGGCCTTGTGTTTGCTAGAAGGTATCTTACCACTTGATCCATGCCTCTTAATTTTTTTTTTATGGTTATTTTTTCAGTGTAGTCTTGCATAGGATTCCCATACTACTGTGGATTTTTTAACAAAGTACAAGAAGATTGCTTTTAAGGTCCTTTATTCATTGATAATGATTAAAAGTTTGTTCATGCTTAAGATAATTATTAAAATGGGAATGATACATTTATGAAGATCTAAATACTATCTTTTCTCAGTAAGGTTTCACATAAGAGATATGACCCTCCTAATTATGCTTCCTGAATAGCTACAATTACAGATACACATTACCATACCTGGTTTTTTTATTAGTTGAGAAAGAATCTCACTAATGTTTTCCAGTCCTCCCAGTCTCTGCCTCCTGAGCAGCAGGGATTATAGGCAAGAGCCACTATGCCCAATCTAAAAGATTTTTTAAAATTGAATAACAGTTTATGAGCAGCATCCCTTTTGCTATTTATGGTAAAATGAGATGCTCTTTGTTATTCCCAAACTATTATTTGAGGGTGAATTGTACATTCTTTCATGATACTTGTACAACTCTAATTTTGGGTGAACTTTTAATGAAGTTTTAAATGTTTTGACTGCTTTTAGTGGCCATTTTGTGTTATTTGTGATCCTCTACTTTCCATCCATTTAATCTCAGTTTACAGAAATTACTGTGTGAGCTGGGGTAAGCTATAAAGAACCACATTGGTATTTTAGTGTCCTGTACTATGGCTAGCACTAAAACACTCAATGAGTAATGAATAATCATTAGTGTTAACATCTCAAGACAAGCCCTCTTTAGATTTTTAATTATATTCATATCAGAAGAAGTTGAAAAATCAAAAAGTAATTCTAACACTGTTCTTTTCTTCAACTTCATAAGATATATTTTATAAAACAACAGTATGGGTTCTTACAGGTTGATTTAATTACTCTTCTGCTTAGTTGGTTCAGACATCGTTCCATGATATGAAATGGGATTCGTCAGGGCTTTAATGGCATAAAATTAAAAAAAAATTACTGTCTAATTTGTATCTTGGGTATTATGTGGTCATAGCCAAATGAGAAATGTTTTCAAAATGACAACTACTTAGTTGATAGTGTTACTGGATTAGATTGGCCATGTTGCTATAATTTAAGTTAAAATTAGGGTTCTGAGATGGTTGTCATACACATTGGAATTTTATTTTTCCCTTTGCAAGAGTCAGCACTATCAACATCTTGTCTCTAAACTACTTCATCAGTGAGTAGAAAGCTAAGGCATGAAGCTTGATATAGTTTCTCATCAGTTACTCTTTTTTATTCATCAATTTCAGATAGCACTGGATTTTGGTCCTCATTTATTAAGATAGAGAAATATTATGACTTTAGCTACTAAGCTTACAATTGTGTCGCACTTGGTGGAGATATTCTCTGACTATTAGCAACAGAAAGTTATTGTTCACTCCAACACAAACTTTTAGATGCTGTTGTGTTGGATATGCTTTAGCAAAGTACAAGATGGTTTCTTTTAGGTCATTCAGCTATTAATAATGATTAAGTTGATTTTCTATTTATTAAGAAATAAATTAAACATGAGAATGATATATTTGTGAAGATCCAAACCAATAAGCATCTCTCTAGCCATAATGTGTTTTATTTTTAATTTTGTAATTTAGAAAAAAATGTCTAGTCTGTTTTTGAATGAACTGAAGACATTCTTCTTGTTTACATATGTTTGCTCAAGGAGACAAAGGAAGATTTTGTAATTTGGCTTACAGAATATTTATTGCTCCAGTCAGAAATCAACAAAAAATTTCATATTACTTTGTTTTGAAGAGAATTTCTTGGTTCCATCTCAAAATTTAAAGCTCTTTTTTAAGGAGAAATCTGAAGTCAAATTTTTTAAAGTTATGAATGGATTGCACAATCAGGAATGAAGACGGCAGTCTAAGAAGTCATTTACTAGAAGGGGAGTTGGGAAGGCAGCGAGGTGATAACTCATGTTACAATAAACTAGAGACTGACCAGGTAACATTTTTGAGAATCTAACTTATTGTAATCAATATGTTAGTCTAATCTAATTATTCATGACCTCAGAGTAAATTCCAAATTTCTTCAGGCAAGAAATACTGATTTTTTTCTATGCATGAAATAAATTTGTGATATTGAGTTCTTTTATGCCTTCTGGGCATAAAACAAGAGCATGAAAAATGTCATTCTTGAAATCACTAGTCTAATGCTTTCCTTACTACTGTTTTCATTATTTTATGGACAGAAACTACTTATTATTACTTGGATTGGAACCTCTGGCATTACTTTTGGCATTGCATTACAGTTTGGTGCCTTTCTCCTTAAAAGAGAAGTAGCTATGTTTTCTTTCATTAAGAAAAATTTAGCTGGCAATCATTCATATTTATAAAGTGTTGTTACTAATCAAAATCCTAATATTTAGCTTCTTTTCATCTCTTTTGCATTTTAGTTTGCATTTTGCTTAAAAGACTTTGACAAATAGTGTAATATTTTTAAAACACAATTGTTTCTGAGTCTTATGGCTAATTCACACTGAAATCTTTTATGGAGTAGTTGCCCCACATGGAGGAATCCTCAATAAGGTATTCACTTCAAGGATGTGCTTTTGAATTAATTATTTGTGTCATTCATAGAGGTATTCCCTCGCTATATAAATTACTGCTGATTTTCATTGTTTTGGGTGACCTCTGTCATAACAGAATAGCTAAACACTCCCTTCCAGGAATCCCCTCTGATTATCGGCACCATTTTGGGCTGAATAGTAGGTGTGGGACATTACTTGGAGAGGTGGCCCTTAGATATTCACTTAATTAATTATTTATGGAGTGATTATGAGGATGTGGAATAAAGGAGATACAATTCAGTAGAAATGCTGTTCTTGCTTTTAGAGAGTTCACAATGTTATTGGGGAGACAAGGCATACTTGAAAGTCTACTTGCATTCCTGAAGAGGCAACATAGGTCATGTATGCTGGAAGAGGGCAGAAGCACACAGAGGTTGGCTGCTAGCTGAAGAAATGTCATGGAGAGATAAAACTCATTTGGTCTATTTACAATTATTAAGCTTTGAGTCATCAAGAAAGTCAAGAAGTGAAAACTTGAAAAATAGTGAATTATAGATTATAAAATCCAGTGAAGTGGCAGAAACCTAATGAATTATACTGGAGAATAGTTTTTAAAATAGTAGGATGACTATGAGGAAAGGCAAATCTAGGTTTTCTTCCAGGACCTTTCTATTTTGTTTGAATGATGATTGTTTGAATAATCCTTTCTGAAATACTTCTTCATTAGACAGGAAAAGATAACTTTTTGTAGCATAACATAGTGGTGGGCTAGCAGACACAATTAAAGCTTTAACTTTAAAAATAAGACATGATCTTTGAAATAGATATGATGTTTCCTTATCCGGAAGAAAGCAAGGGAAAACTGCTTTGAATATACATATGAAAATTTATCTCTATAAATCTAATAAACAGAAAGTATGCTTAGTATAAAATAAGAAGTAATGCAAACAGCAATATTACATTTTCCATGCGTGGTAATCAGACATTAATTTCCCTTCTAATCAGCAAAATTCATACTTTGTAACACCTTAAAATTAAAAAAAAAAATCTTGTAGCTATAATCGAGTCTGGTGCTTTTTCCATAGTAATGCCATTTGGTTTGTCATTCACTTGCCATCTTTGTTAGGAAACTGAGTCATGAGGGTAATAGAATAAAAAGAACAGACAACTCAACAGATCAGATCAACTTTAATGGAGAGTTGAAGAGGGAGGCCATGGTGACAGAGGAGAGTCAGGTGATAGGAAGCTGAATGGGAGCAGGGGTGGAGGGATTTAAGGAGGGTCATTGTTAGGGGGAAGGGTCACAAGGAGCTCTAGGAGTCAAAGGGTAGGGTGCAGGGTCCCAGATAGCTGGAGGGTTCAAAGAGTTTCTTGCAAGTTTATGGTACAGTTCTGGTAGGTCAGGGAATCTATTGCTTAAATCCCCTGTGATGTAGATTAAGATTCTGGGCAGAAGCATTTTAGGAAGGTCCCCTAGGGGAAGGGGAATAGGGGCCAAACCATGGGAGCAATATTGAGTTATGAGAACAAAGCAGTAGGACATTAAAGTCCATAAACTGTACTTTCTTTATATACCTAAGCAATCAGATACAAAGCATGAATGAATTAAAGTCTTTGCAACACATTTACCCCCATATTAAATGAACTGTTGCTATTTTTCATTTGTATAACCTGGTGAGAATTTCAAAGAAAGACCAGAAAACAAAAATCAAACAGAAAAACCCAAAGAAAGTGCTCCTGAGGCCAACTCTGTCAACTTGTGGGAGGTGACAGTAAGTGTTTCAAGGACACTTTTGACATGATCCCCACTAATGTCACATAGCCGCTGACATCTGGAATGTGACAGTAGCTGACAGGCCATGTTGGCACAGCACAAATCAGAGATGGACTAGCTCAGTTGGAAGAAAACTGTCATGCTGACTACGAAACTAAGAAGCAGAACACAGCAGTGGCAGCCTGTGCAAACAGTAGCCATTAACATTAACTAACAGACAGATTGAGTACAGCCGGGGCTGCGGACCACCCATCAGTGGACCTGCCATACTGTACACATTGCAAGTTATTTGCTGTCAGCAGTAGTTTCTCTCAGCAAAAGACAATTGATGTTTATGTTTATTTTCATGCTTATGTTGATGGTGACAAGAATGCACCTGATGACTAGTAATGCAACTTTAATGAGAACTTGACCTTGAAGGTAAAGAATTGCTGAACCATCACTAATTTACCATTTGCTTAAAATGTATTCTTTGTTCTGTCACTGGTTCATACTTCCTCATTCTTGATCTCACACATTTTTCAAGATGGCAGCCCAGGAGTTGTGGTATGTTTTAAGATTGTGGAATCAAGGCTAGTGGGTTGTGAAAACAAATATGGAGATATAGATCATGTGCTTTTGTTATTTCATTGTCTCTACCTTAGTTGTTGGGAATTCCTGGAGAAAATCATCAAAGTTGGTGTTAGTTGCCATGTTAATCCCTGATCTAGCCCATGCCCTCTTAACTGCCAGTGAACAATCTTCCTCATAACTATTCTACGGAAATAACAAAGAATTTGAAGCTTGCATAAACTTTCTCAATTCCATTCCTGATAGTCTAAAATATTCATTAATTTCTGCACTGAAGACTTGAGAATATTTCTCATAACCAAGTCTAATATTATCACTTGCTTCTTCAATTGTATTTCTACCCTTATCCCCCTTACCTTTTTAACTTCATAGGTCCTCCTTATCTTCTGTTTTCAGCCTCTCTGTTCTCACCTCAGTCTATGAGAGGCACTGCTTTCTTAAAACTAAATCAGGGTGTGAGTGTCAAACTATCTCCATTTTCTCCTTCATTCTTTTGTAACTTTCATCCTTTTGTGATTGAACTGTATTGCTTTGCCCACTGCTAATTACCAACCACCAAAAGGTTTCCTGGAAGAGAAAAAATGGAAGACAAGCTTAAGGTTCAACTTCCCAAGGATGGGGCTTAGAGCATTTAGAAGGTTAAAAGAAACTAGGTAGTGTTAGGGGTGGGGAAAGTGACTGGAAGTAAAATGGTCAATTTATGGGACTTCTTGCCTTTACCATTGCTGGCTACATATCCACCACACCATCTCCTCTCTACTTCTGGTGAGTGACTCCCGTCTATAGGTCCTCTGTTTGTCTGACCATGCCAGAAGGACCCCTTATGCCTTTTTGGCCAGTCTGTTCGCATTTCTGGGATGTCTGAATTGAGAATTTGACTCTATGTCCTTGCGTATCCCTTGTCAATGTCCTTGTGGACCCCCATCTATGTCCTTTTGCATTCCTATATCCTCACCAGACTACTTCAGAAAGTCAGAATGCCTCATAGGCTAGAAAATCAGTCTCAATGGTTCAACCTTTGGCTTGTGCCCTGGAGAGTGCAATGTGGGCTGGGTTCCAGGGACCACTCCCCCCCCCCCCAGGTTCCCTTTCAAAAGCTAGCCATTCTGGGTTTGATCTACTCAACAAGCCAAAGAAATAAGTGGGTGGTTTTAGAGAAATAACTCTTGTTCTTTTTTTTTTTTTTGGCCAGTCCTGGGCCTTGGACTCAGGGCCTGAGCACCATCCCTGGCTTCTTCCCGCTCAAGGTTAGCACTCTGCCCCTGAGCCACAGTGCCTCTTCTGGCCATTTTCCATATATGTGGTGCTGGGGAATCAAACCGAGAGCTTCATGTGTAGGAGGCAAGCACTCTTGCCACTAGGCCATATTCCCAGCCCCTCTTGTTCTTGTATTTGTGTTCAATTCCTAATAAGTTACCATCCCTGCCTCATGAGACTTATTCCAGGCTTCATTCAAAGACCATCAAGGGACAGCCGTTGCTTTCCTTCTCCCAGAAGGGCCACATCTCCGCCTTTTACCCCTAATGTCAATGCCCCTTGCCAGCAGAAAGTAGCCAGAGAGAGTTGGCACCCTTTTTCATAATTATTAAAAGGCTGAAATGTAAGGTCCATCCTTGGGAGGGCTCCATGCGGGTGCCCTCCACCTGTTTAAGTCTGTGCCCAATACCCGAGTTACCTAGGTAATTGGCACACCTGGAGGCAGTTACCTCCCCCTTTTCTGAGGTCACATTCAAGCCACCTGGCCATATCTCCTGCCTTCCCCTATATAATCTGGCTTAGCATGAGTCCCTGCTCTCTTTCCTTTTCTCTTGCTCCTTTTTCTCTTTTTCCCTCTTCCTTCCCCTCTGTCTCCCCATTTTGTATGGGCTGGCAGTTTGCTTTCCCCACAATAAACTTTCTGCCCAAACCATGTGGAGGGTTTTCATTCCGGTGAACCTTATGTAAGAAGCTAGACTTAACATTTATAAAGGGCTTCTAGTTCCTCAAAAATACTCTGAAGTCCATAAACTGAAAATATTCTCCATAATTATTGAGTTATATAAGAAAGTTGATGTCTGGTTTCTACGCATTTATAGGTCAAATTATTTTGACAGTAATCGTTTTTTTTACTTGTCACTTGGGATTTTCTGACGAACAACTTTGCTACCTTAGTGACAGAGAATGAGAAGGAAATTCAAGTGAGATTGAGATGGCCAGAGCTTCAGAATGGCAGAATGTGGTCAATGATCTAAGGTTGAAAAGGAGGAGAGCCTGCACAAACTCACAGGAAGTAGAATGAGTGAGCCACACTTGGTACTTAATAAAATGGAAAAGGTATTGAGGCCAAGGCAGGATATTTATGAATGTGTGTGACTAAGTAGTTTTGCTATGAAATGTGAAGGAAAAGTTGCCTGTTTATTGGCATGAGCTTGGTCTGATAAATGTTTATTATATATTTAGTGTTTGTGCTATAGGACTTAGAGTGCCCGTTCAGATGCAGTGTTTCCCTTCATTATCCTGGAAGTCCTCATAGATGGGATGGTGAGCTGTTATTGTCACCCCAACTCTACAAATGAGAAAATCATTTTGAAGGATTAAGTACATTCCTTAGCCACCTAAGTGGATAACAGCTCCTCAGGGACATGAGTAAGTTCTATCTTAATCCACTATTGTGATCCTAGTGCTTTATCTGGTGGCTTTTCTTTTGGTCTAAGGCTACTTGGTAGCAATTAAAGACAGACAAACTGTCTTCTGAAGTTCTGAGAGGAGCTTCTGAAGATGCTAGGAGAGGGGATATGGGAAAGGGCAACCAGGGAGAACAAAGTCCTGCAGGATATTCAGAGGGTAAGTTAGGGTTTGGTGGTTGAGATCATCCTCCTCACAGAGGAAGAAGCATTCATTGTCTTTTCAGGAAAGGTTGAATAGAGGTCTGGTATTTGGAAAATGTTCAGTAGAACATTGCCTTGAGAGGCAATGTGTGAGGCGATGACCTCCTTTTCAATAGTCCCCAGATGAAAGACAGATGTCACAAGGCCTGTAAGCATGGTCTTATGATTTGCCCAAACAGCATATTTGTGGAGCGTCATAACCAGTCTTACACAATCATGCAACTCTGTACTCATGACTGCTGTTCATTAATCTTCATGAAGCACTGACTGTCAATGAAGCAAGCTTATGGCTCCTCTCATTACCAGGCTTTTTGACATGATCCTCATGTGTCTTTTAGAAATCGCTCTGGCAAGGATAACGAACTTCTGAGATTTCTAAACTGACCTTTACCCTGGGTTCTGTCCTGTCTCCAGAAGAGGCAAATTGTGCTTCTGAAGGTGTGAACTTGCCTCTTCCTGGGCATCTGTCTCATTTCCATACTGCTAAAATCTGATACATAATGATTCAGATCATAGTCCATATCCTAGAAGCTTATGGTGGTATTTTTATGATATAATCTTGAAATATGATATCTACTAGTCATTTTTGCATCTCAAAATATTAATAAATCAACATATATTTATTATAACTTTGTTTCTGAAATTATCCTTTTCAGATACTATTAAATTGTAAGCTCTCAGAGGATGAAAGGTATATCATTCTGTCTTGGCCTAGAGCTCTGCTCAGGCATTTGGAAAACACTTGGTATCATTTTTTAAGTCACTAGAATACCACATTGTACTTTTATTGTTTTCATAATTCAAGAATGGCCCACATTTTCCCCTTATATACTTTACTTGGATAATTTAATCCTTTACTAATCCACATCTTAATTTGTGTGTGTGTTTGTGTGTGTGCACTGCTGTTTTCCACTTATTTCTGTTTTTAGGTGTATGTATATATGCATATAAGAAACTTATGGCAGAGTCACATTGCTTTGTAAAATGATTTTCCACACCATTACAATTCGTCATGAATACCCAAACTAGCATATCTTTTTGTAAGGCACAGAGTGATGTTGGAACTGAAGATGGAAGAGTAATTAGTTTTGTCTCTTACACTTAGCCCTGTCCTCCTAAAAACAAGCCTGCAGACATGTACAGGTTCATAAAAGAGAAGGAAGGCCATTGCCTTTCCAAAAGTGGGGAATAAAGTATGTACTATCTGTGTTAAACACAGTTGGAATATTTCATTCTCAGCTGTCATTGAAGACTCCACATTGGTTTGGATTGAAGACCTATGAGGCATGTGTAAATGATGGCGATAAAACTTTCTCATTGCTAAGCTAGAGTGCACAGTTTCTCTGTATTTGTCCCACCTGGGTGCAGAGGAAAACAAGTTCTTCTCCCTGTGATTTTTCTTTCTTTAGGATTATGTACTTTACCAAAAATAAATCTTTTCTCAAATTTCAGTGACAATTGTTAAGAGACATGGAATTAGAAAAGATTGGAAGTAGAGGATCCAAAGAAGTTGACATACTGTTAAATTTCAGAGGGTGATAGTTGATTACAATATGGTGTTTTGTGTTTACAGATGATTTCCCAGTGATGGGGAGCTGTTCCTCATTTTGTTTCTATAATTTTTACTATCAATTATAGCATTCTACAAATAAATAACTGATGTTTCATTTCTTATCCATTGAGACAGAAGTGATTGTTATTCTGCCTTTGGGCTTTTACTTTATTGTAGATGTCTCAAATTGGTTTATAATACCACTTATTGGATTTATCTATTTTAAGGCCAATCAAAAGATTGATTGGCTACTGAGTCATGCAATAACTTATGTTCCTTTATCGTCTACAACTTTGATAAAAAAAAAACGAAGTTGGATTGTATTTTAATCACCTTTGAATTGACTGCACAAGATTATACTCATGAGAAATGTGTTTGAAATTTTTAAACAAATTAAATTTAGAGCTCTTTCAGCTATAACTAAATAAAGGTCAATACTTTAAATTTCAGTTAAGTAGCAATTGTTTATGGCCTGTGTAAAAGTTACACTGGTGTTTGAATTCTTAGGGAATGTAGTGTGGAGTTATGTTTGAACTCCATGCTCAGCACTGAAGATGCAATTCAAGTGCATTAACTGAACTCTGATGTTCCCTTAAGCTCCATGAAAGTCATTTATCTTTCCATTTCATCAGAAAAGAATAGTTTGAATTAACAAGTTCTTTTCAATCTTTATTTCAAGTGAGGCAGTTTGTTTTCTAATAAGGCTTGCTACTTTACTCATAACTTAATTTCCTTTCTCTATAGGAAATATTGTGTTTTGAGGATGGTCTTCACTGTTTCCATTATCTAACAGTGTGTAACTTGGTGAAATGCCAGGAAAACAAGACTCTTCTTTGTCTTAAATCAGTCAGTTGCTTTCCATAAGTGATTATGTAAGGGAAAAAGGCTAGACTCAAATAGCTTACTTTGACTCTTATAGACAGTACCATTTCAAGAAGTACTTATGCCCAGTCAGCAAGAAGTGGGGCTTGGATGGGGTGGTTGAAAGGCATCAGGTGGTAGGAGGTGAAATAGCAGTGTTTTATTCTAGGTATGGTATTTCTTCAGATGTTCTCAGTATGTGTGTGGGTGGGTGGGGGAGTGGGGGTGTATGTGTGTGTGTTTGTGTATGTGTAAAGATATATGTGCTATTATTTGACATGTAATATATGCTATGCCATTTAACATGTAAATGCACAAATAGAATAACAAAAAATATTTGAATTGGATTATAGACATTCTAGAGGAAAACATTGGAGAATCTTTTGTAAGTTTAGGTTAGGCAAATATTCCCTACATACAAAATCTGAGCTGTAAAAGAAATTTAAAAAAAAAAGACAAATTGGCAAATCATACATAGACTGGGTGGAAATATTTGCAAAACATGTATGTGATAAAGAATCAGTATCTAACATATACAAATAACTTTGGTAATTTAATATTAAACAACTTCTCTGATTAAAATAAAGTAAAATAGCTAAAGAGGTATATTACAAAGAAGATACATAGAAAGTCAATGAACACATGAAAAGGAGAACAATGTCTAAGAGAAAAAGCACGGTTCTCTTACATGGAACGTTTGGGAAGCTCTCTGTGCAGCGTTCAGCTTATTAGAACAGCAGATTCGAAGTGACTGCATACTTTCTGACTGTTCTTCAAGGGTCACCCTGAGGTATCAAGCTGTGTCACATGAACCCCACCAGAAAATCAGCAGCAACGGTTTTTTGGTCAGCTTCTCACATTTTTTACTTTCTCTTCTACTAGTGGGAGTAAACTCAGGTTTTTAAAGAATGGATGGGATGACTTTGGCCTACCTACTAGATAATCTCTCTATTTGTAAATCAGCTCATACAGTGTGGAAAATTATAGGATGATATCTAACCATATGTACAATTTCTACCTATATTTAAAGGTGGGGAATTATGTAATAGGGGAGTTCATTCTAAGAATTCTGCTGAAGATTTTCTAACTTGATTTCTGGGAGATAGATTTCTTTGGTCAAGCTTAATTTGTCTCTATTTTTATCTTTTATTATAATAGAAGATGTTTATATCAGGAAATAACTGTTAGCTTCACTGCTATTTAAGAAGACAGGCATTTGCTTTCTATGAAGCAGGAAACACAACTCTATTTTGTAGACCTAATGTTTATGGAAATAAGAACATTTTTAAGTACATATCCAATGATGTCTAGAAGTAATGCAAAGAATTATTACTTCTCTGTGATAATTTCAAACATATTTCCTGAAATTTAATTCTCTTTATGTGCATGCCACATTTCTTTCCAAATTACTCTAAATCAAATAAGATCCAGCCATACCATTATTGCTAGCTAGCTTCAGTAATCTATTCCTATCAAGAAGCCAACTCAGCCCTGATGTAAAACAAAACAGAACAAAACCCATTTTATTATCTTCTATATTCTGTGTTTCAGGAATTCAAAGTGAGTATGGCAAGGATGCCTTATTTTTACCTCATGATATCAGTAGCCTCCGCTAGGAAGGTTCCAGTCACCAGAGGTGACTCCAAAGACCAGGATGTAAAACTTTCAGAGACTTCTTTATTCTCAAGTCTGTCTAGATGAGTAAGAGCTCACAGGCTGGGTTCAGATGATCACAACACCTAGAGGTGGTCTCCCATGTGTCTTGGGCTTCTTTCTTACATGGTGACCTCAGATTACTCCAATTTCATATGTGGCAGACCAAGACTCTTGGTGCAATTGAAATGTTAATCTAAAATTACTACATCACATTTTTAAATGCAACATATTCTAACATTATTTTCCATGTTTGATAGTTGACATTTTATAAAGCTATCTTAAAGTGCATGCAGATGTTCTAAGTTATGGTTTCATCTGCAAAGTAAAAGCAATGATGACTTTTAAATCATAAAATTGAGCCTCTTGGATGGATAGAAAACTATAACATACATATATTATCCATAGCTAAGTAGCATTTTTACTTCATTTCAAAATAATTGGTGTCAATTTGAATAATGCATGTTTTTTAACTTTAAGGAGATTGCAACATAATTAAATGTAGCAGATTTTGCTATGTACCTGTATCATCATTGATGAATGCTTAGAATTTCACAGATGACAACTTTTGAAATTAAGAAGGTAGAAAGTAGTGCTGAAATAATGATATGAAAGACAGGGAAAAAGAAAGATAAAATCATTGGTTTTAGAAAATCAGATTATTTTTGCCCTAAATCTGGCTATCCCATAGGAGAGGGGATGATTTTTTTTCTTATTACCTAAAACTAGATCAGTTTATGTTTATTCCTGTCTTTAATGATGGACTTGAGAAAACTGGTATACTATCCATCCAAATCATGACTGACCTCAAACCAATAGATATATGTTACAGCAACCACCTGCAGTAATTATCCTCACTTCAAAGCATGCATTCTTAGTTCAAAATTAATTTGGCTTATAGTAATTTGATTAACGTAATTAAAGTAACTTGATTAAACTGTATAGTATTCTCTCAATGATTTTAAGTTGTTAAAATTATGTCTGTTCTTACTAATTTGGGAAGAAAAACCTACCTCTAGATTGACCTTCCATATCTACTACCTTATGGAAAATATAGCCTCCTTGTTTCTATGATGTTAGTATTTAATATTACAGTTTTTACATGTGGATCCTGGCCCTTGGCAGACATGATGTAATTAGTGCATGTATATGCCATCTGGCTTTAGAGGTATCCAACCTCTTTTCTGAACCATTAGTCTCCTATTGCACATAAATTTACTTTTAGACTAAAGCAAGATAACTTTCTTGATGATTACTCACTTATAATAGCTTGATTATGAAAGTATATTCTCTCCAATATGCCCTTGAAATGTAATAGTGGAATATAGTTATGTTAATTCTGTGTATTAAGTATAATGGTGGTGTTTTTATAGCATTAGCCCAGGAATATTATTTCAACAAATAAAACTTTTTACTTACATTATTTTTCATTTACAAACATATATCTTATCTATCTATCTCATCTATCTACCTATCTCATCTATTTCATCTGTCTGTTTCATCTGTCTATCTATCAATCTATCTATCTATCTATCTATCTATCTATCTATCTATCTATCTATCTATCTATCTATCTCATCTATCTACCTATCTCATCTATTTCATCTGTCTGTTTCATCTATCTATCTATCTATCTGTCTATCTATCTATCTATCTATCTATCTATCTATCTATCTATCTATCTATCATCTAACTTAAATGCTTTGGTCCTGTTGTAAACCCATACTCCCTGTTTTGTACTGGTTTGGAATACCTTAATTCGGTTTCTAATTTATTTGCTGATTAATTTTTGGGGAGAGAGGATAATAATTTTTTCATAGTTTTAATGTATTTTAAGTGTTATTTTCAGTTTGGGTATATATTACCACATTATATATAACTCACTCACTAAAATTGTGTTAAATGAATGAATTTTAGCTTTGTTATTTTAGCATGAGGTTTTCTGACATAACTATTTCAGTTAGAAAGGAGTTTGCTTGATAAGATTAGATGATTTTTGCCACTGTTCTGTTTGGACTGTTTTGCATTATATTTTTGTTCTTAAATATAGAGCTCACTTAAAAAAATTCTTAATTGCATATAGATTTTTAAGTTGATCTTTATTTTATGGTTCTTTGCCTTAAGTGTTTCACTTAATTTCAAATAGGAAAGATTTACAATAAGCTCTAAACTAGGGGAGAGTGCATTTACATATCTTGAAAAATGACCTGTTAGAAAGCTGTATACTGTGGCCTTTTCTGGTAAGCTTTCATATCAGAGGTTCATGGAAGCAGAAGTAATGTGTTGTATTCTACAACACTATTGTGTTATTTAAAAAAAAAGGCAAGAACTTTACTGGCTGCTTTTAATTGCTGACTCATTTGGATCTTCTGACTTGTCATCGTGTCTTCTCCTCACAGTTACTGAAAGGCCTCTCAAGTTGTTTTCCCTGAAACTCTCACTCTTATTTACTTCTCACAGATCTGTCTAGCAATGTGATCTCAGACCACTTCTGCATTACCCCCTTTGATACCGTTCAGCCACTGGCTACTGCAGACACTTCAGAAGGAATGCTGTGGGTGGGGTAACAATGGGAAGTCTTTCCTTCAACTCAGATGTGTTTTGACTCTGGTTGGTTGTAGTGACAACTAGGACTGTTTTGAGCAAATCCTGATTTCAGAATGTTTAATGGAAGCCAATAGCTGGCAATCATAAATCTAGATCTTCACAAAGGGAAATCAAAACTATTAAGAAGCTAGATTCTGTTCCTTATTCTATTTTTTTTTGTTTGTTTTGTTTTCTCTTTTGTTACGATGGGGCTCCACTGAATTGGGCCATCTTTCTACAAGAAGATTGGCTTATATAGACTCAGTTGGGACCATGCCCACTTCCTCTGATGGTGGGTGGTCATTGTGAAACATTGGACAGGCCCTCAGTAACTGTTCCAGTGCAAAATTTATCTACTGTGGATCAAGCAAGGTCAATGCAAGCAAGAAAAGTAGAGCAAAAATTTATGGTTTTAATGATTAAAAAATTTTAAACTTTGTGTCTTTGTGTCATGCTTTCCTAATTAATTACCAGTTTAGAGCTGAAAGTTCTTTTTTCCCTCTTGACTAGGAAAGACAAGTCAATGTTTTTAATCAGTGTGGAATGAGAACCTAGGGAGGAAACAGCTGAAAGAACAGTATGTTTAAAAAATTACAGGATTTAATGACTGAAGCTAGATCCAAGAAACTATGTAGAGAAAAAAGGTCCAAGGCCACTAAGAAATAGTTCTTGGTTTTGAGCAGTCTGAGTCCAGACTGTATCAACATGACTATGTGTCAGAATTTAAAGAGATGAGAGATTTAATTTCTCAGTGTTAGATAAGAATTCTAGCCAATAGTCATAGGATTGGATAGGAAGCTAGCAGGAAATGACAAAGGTTGGGGTGATGTATGGAATAAAACCATGTATAAAGGACTTTTTAAGTTTTATGATTGAAGGTGGAAACTTAAGTTCTAGATCAAGAGATACTATAACTCATTGCCCCCCCCAAATTTGACATTTTTTCTTGCATAATAAAATTAGAAAGTGATTAATTCCATGTGAGACTGCTCAGTCATGTGCAACAAAAGGACAGAGGGAAAAGAGTTGAATGAAAGGTAGTTGAGAATTGAGAAAGTACATGTAGGTGTTTTATTTTGGGAGTCATTCTGAGAAGGAAAGAAATGAAGATAGAAAAGGTCAATGCATTGAAGAATAAGTTGCCTTCCAAGAACTTGAAGTTTTCAATATTCTAAATTCCCATTCAGTGATGGAGAGGCAGAGCAAGTAAGCCATAATTCTAGACTGTTAATGTTGGCAATAAACCTGAGTGATGTTAGCGTACATACAGTATATGGTCATTTATGTTTATATTAACCTATTTGAAGAGACAAAGGAACATTCATGGTGGGACTCTTCAAGGAACTCACATAGATGTTGAAGATAATGGCTGTTTTGAGGATCTCCTGTTTGGTGCCAGGTCCCATTAGCAATTTCCATATGTATGTTACTGCTAATCATTATAATACTATTGCAAGGGTATCATTTCCACTTTGCCCAAGAAGAAAGTTTGAGTCAGTAATTTTTCCAAATTATTTAATTGGAAATGGAATGTAGACGGAGATATTTCTGACCCTAGAGGCTAGCACTGTGTAGTCATTAAATTCTCCCATATATTGTTACCCATTCTGCTTTCTGTATAAGCAAAGTAAAAATTAGTGCTGTAAGGCTTAGGAAAACATGTTTAGATAAAATTAAAGAAGTATCTGAGAGTAGGCAAAGCTGTCAAGATGCCATTAAAAAACAGATTGGCCAAGAGTTAGATGACAACTGAATGAAGATGTCTGGAAAGTGTCAATGCAGAAGATTTTCATGGTTGGGGTGGGGGTGGGGCCCTGAGATTTAGAGTGAACTATTGTATTTCTTCAACAGACTTCAAATGTTCACTGTTCTGGATTAGGGATGAAGACATTCTTTGGGTACCAGAAAATGCAGTGTGTAGAGAAGAAGGATAGACATTTTGATATTTGATTCAATCTGTTTGCAGTACAACCTAGGAACTATATTTCTAGGTTCTCAAGTGACTCTAATGGCTTCTGGTCAGGACTCACACTTTGAGAACCACGGCTTCAAAGACATACTATGAAATGAAATGGATAATGATTTGGAAATATTAATGCTGACAATCTAAAACAGAACACATTAGATTGATTTTTCAAAAAATTCTTTATTTTTTATTCTCATTAGCAACTAATGACAAAATTTGGATCCTAAGATACATTTGATAGGACTTTTAATTCAATTTGGATGTTTCATGTCCATCAAACTTAATTATTTGCATACTTAAAATTTTGTTTACCTAAGCCAACCTCTTATCACTGATCACATCCAAAGTAAGAATTATATAAGCTGTATCAAAGTCACAGTTCTATTGAAATTCTGTGATTTTATAGGGACTTTTTTATGTCTCAAATTGATCTGATATTATCTAAAGTGTAAAAGTGAAAAGATTCTAATCTCTATTTTCAAATGGGCAACTTCACCCAGGGTCATTTTATTTGAATAAAAACTGGGAAATTTTAAAATTAGTTTCAATATTTGAAAACCATAGTTTCTAATGATTTTGAAGTGGATGTCTCACTTTACTGTCTTCATCCTCTAAATTTCAAGGGACCTTCCATGTGAAGCTTTGGGTTTAGAACAATAATTTTAGCGGCCCAACTCTTTTACACACATTTATATCTAAGAAATGCTATACATAACTTTTTTCATTTTTAAGGTATTTCAATAGGGAAGAGCTCTTCCTCTCAAAAACACATGGATGAATGGAGAATTAATGGCTCAGTATTGTGGCTTGCTGGTTTTTCTCAGTTCTAAAAATAAAATTACTATAAGTAAAAGACAGTGGAGTCCCCAACTATATTTTTCTTTAGTTTAGAAGAAAACCTGAGCAACTATAAGCAACTCGCATATCAACATAGTAACAGTACGTGTACTTGAGAAGATGCTCACAGAATACTTTCTACACAAATAGATGGCAGTGATAGAAGCTGTTTCAGGAACATAAATATTATTTTGTATCCAGCTGATCACCTCATATGGAATGCTGTTATGGCTCTAATTTTTCTTTTTTAGACATTGTTTTTAATGCCTAATAAGATAAAATTCTACATGTGGAAAATATTAAAGTAATTAAAAAACATTTGGCTTTTTTGCATATATTTTCTAAAATTAACTGCCATGTTAACACTCATCTGTCTTGTCTCTAATTGGGTTGAAATGTGTGAAAGAAAGAGAGCTTTGATATGGAACTGTTTTTCAAAGTAGAGCTCAACTATGATAAATGAATAAGAGCTAATAGATATTGCTTGGAAATAGTTTCCTATGTCAATGTTTTTACTCAAATGACACAAGATTTAATGGGAATTTGCTACTTCTCAAGAACTAAAGTTGTTTGGGTTTGTTTTTTTTTTGTGTGCATCCTCTGGAAGTCCAGGCATCCTTATGTAAAGTGGAGAGTTGGAAAATGATGTTCAAGATGGGATTCCAAAGAAATAGTTCATTTAGCATATTTTTTTAAAAATATGTATAGTGCCATCTAAGGGGGAAATATGGTTAGTAATTTGCTTTCTTGAAGGTAGATAAATACTATTACGTCTTCATTAAAAGTGTTTGTAGCTGAACTGTTTTGGTCAACTTTCATTAAAACTATTTATTAAGTGGGAAACTAGTTCTTGTATAATAACTGAACCTGGTTAAAAATTTTAACGAGTATTTCTTTCAAAGACAGTACATCAAAAAATATTATACAGCACCCTTAATTTACAGTTTGACCATATGCAAATGCTTTGTGTATTGAGACAGCTCATACCATTTTTTGAAGGTTGAATTTTACATAAAAACAAGGTTATATTGTATGCCTGTGGAAAGTTAATATTCATTCTTTTCTGTCATCCTGTGAGTTTTATTAAAAACTGCAACCACCTGTCAGCAAGAAGTAGAAGAGAATCATAAAGGAAGGAATTGATACTGAAACAACTTTCTGAAAGGTAATAAAAAGTCGGTTCATTTTCTTGGTCTGAATTGCTATATTTGGGGTCTCCCCAACCACTTTTGCAAAATTTGGGATGATTGAATGTTAAGGGAAGCAGGCAGAGCCACACCCAGTTTTGATAGTGTTGAAGTATAAATAATTTGTGGTTTCTTTCTTTAAGAAAAAATTTAAAAATACTTCTTCTTTGGAAAAGTTGAGAAAGCTTTAGGTTTTACCCAATGGCAATGAAAAAGTTTATAATGGGAGGCACTCTTAAATTTAATCTGAAAGGAAATACTACCTTTTTGGCCAAAATGAAGAATATCTGTTCTGCTTGTTGTCAGGAAGTAACCCCAGAATTTCTTCCAGTCTGACCAGGATTTCCGGCTTTTGCCCCCAAGTGGAAAGTTTTACTCTTTCAGTGGAACTTCTGCCTTATCTTCCTCAGTCTGTTTCCAAAGTATCTATAATTTGAAGCCTTCAAATTGACACTTGCCTAGTTGGCCAATTATGAGTTGAGTAAAATCTAGCAGCTGGCTAAAGTTGCTGACAGTTGAGCATGTCAGGGGATATAGCTTGCAAAAAGAAAGTGTGTCTACTTTGTTTACACACCAGCAAATAAAGTTTCTCAATGACCTTCCTGAAGATGTGTAATTAGGAACTTACAATCAAATACTAAATTAGAGAGGAGCTATAGGATCATCTTGTGGAGCAGTATTTCCCTAAAGTTGACACTTGGTGTCCTGAGTACATGGTTGCACGGAGAGCACCTCTGAACAACAAATGCCCAGGATGCCTGGAGTGTACTGCTGTACTATGGATGCTGGCTGTGCTTTTCCCATTATGCTGTTCTACTTCAGCTACACTCATTCATGCTGCCTGTCAACAAATCTGTCGTTTTCATATCTTCACTTAAATTAATCACACTCATTTTTTCCTTTGATTAGGGGATAACCATTGGCTTTGGGGCATATTTGAACAAAATTTAGGGTAGGAGAAACTCAACTGACCACGATACAGGGCTAAGAGCTTTTTTGCTTGTTTCACCTGAGCTATGTGATGTGAATGCAGATATTTAACATTTTGGATATCTCTTTTAATTAAAAAAATTGTTATTTTTTTACCTCACCTGATCAAAAGCACATGTAATTATTCTGTAAATGAGATATACTTAATATACATATTTTCCATCAGGTCTGTGATATCAATGGTTATGTACTCAGGTTGCTAATCCAAATCCAATGTATCTCACTCTGTATTTATCATGACAGAAACATGTTATAGTCAGAAATGTGTACTTTGGAATTTAAATTTTTTTTCTTATTTATTGTCAAAGTGATGTACAGAGAGGTTACAGTTTCATACCTTAGGCCTTGGGCACATTTCTTGTACTGTTTGTTACCTCCTCCTCCAAGAATTTAAACTTTTTGAGGAAAGTAATGACCACATTCCAGGATCTTTTACAGTATCCATCATATGACAATTTAAAAATGTGCTATTATTATATATTCAGGAACAAATATGCTTTTTGTGGATTTTAGAGTTAGATCCAATGCTTTTAAGCACAAGTCAACTCTGGACCAACAGGCAGTTTTTGTGTTGGAATGCTGCTCTTAATGTTCTCAATGTATAATTTTTCCAATTCAAGTCTAGGAACAAATAATAATTTGATTTCTTAAGTTGAACCCCATTATCTTTCATCCCTAAATTTCCAATTTTATACTCTCAATCCATAAATCTCTGTCACGCCTTTAGAAATGTCTCTAATTTATACAAAACAATTTGCTTCCTATTAACATCTTTACCATTACCTTTTGCATGCAGTTTTCATCTTTAGGATTTTAGTTATGGTGTGAGTTTTTCTGAGACATAAACGTAAACAAAGCCAGTTCTGTGAAGCAACTCAGACCTTCCACAGTGCATTATAAAGGCTAATTTTATATAATCAGCACATTTTGTTACACCAGTTTGAAAAGCAATATGCAAGTTTCTGCCTGCATGTTAGATGTGTAACTTTGAAAATTATATAGTTTTGTAACTCTTGTTATATTTTCTAGGTAACATCAGATAAAACTGTAAGTCTTGTCCTAGAGCCAAAACCTATACAGAAAATTTAAAACAGTACTAGCCAACACTTGTACCATTGGCTTACCTGCTTGCATTTTAGTTCAAGTGTAAATCATCATTAAAAGAGCTCTTTAAGTCTGCTTTAAAGGGGAAACTTCTACAAAAGATATGACTAGTCATGATTTCATTGCTTATGATTTTGTAGGCTTGGGAATAATGTATTTAAAAATAATATCTTCCATATGATAGTTAGGTGACCCCCCAAAGATGTTTAGATATTCATCCTAATATATGGTATTATGAATGACTCATAGACCACCAAACTTCTGTGACCCTTATAGCTGCAGATTCTATTCTACATAGTTATTAGAAAAAATCCTAATTCTGAGCTGGGCACTATAGGCTTATGGCTGA
The DNA here is from genome assembly GCF_023159225.1 of Perognathus longimembris pacificus. Taxonomy (NCBI): domain Eukaryota; kingdom Metazoa; phylum Chordata; class Mammalia; order Rodentia; family Heteromyidae; genus Perognathus; species Perognathus longimembris. Next base: position 26,398,842 of record NC_063164.1, on the reverse strand, counting down.
AAGCTACTCAGGAGGCTGAGATCTGTGGATCTTTGAGGCCAGACACTTGGCAGGAAAGTCTGTGAGACTTTGTCTCCAATTGATGACTGAAATACTGGAAGTGGAGTTGTAGCTGAAGTGGTAGAGTACCAGATCAGCCTTGAGTGGAAGGTCTAAGGAACAGCACCCAGGTTCTGAATTTCAGCCTCAGTACCATCACAAAAGCAAAAACAAAATCCAATTCTGTTTTGGCCCCTGTGTTATTTGGAGTTGTGGAAGTGTGATGTCGTAAAGGTAAAACAAAATAAAAACAAAAAAAAATCCCTAAGTCTGTGACTGATAATTGCACAGAACTCTCAACTGTGATATTTAGTTAGCATAAGTAAAATATGCTTTAACTGTCTCATCTGTCAGATAAGAAAAGATTGGTTAAATGGATCCTAAGACTCCATTCCAGTCTAACCACCTTGATTCTATTGCCAAAAAGCTACATATAATAAAATGCTTTATTCAGAATTAGATGGTGTGTAGTATTAAGTAATTGTTCCTGGAAGAAACCTGTCCATCAAGAGTGATTATGGCTCTGTATTGTTGGAATTTTACGTTGGGCATTGAACACAGTAAGCAATATCTACATACAAGTGGAACTGTGTCCTATATACTATGAGCGGTAGTTAAGTCTGCTGCTATGCATGGCCTAATATTATGCCTCAGCCAGCAGGGGCAGAGTGTGAGTACATGCAGTCACCTATAAAGTGATTTCAACCTTCTACTTCCCTTTTAGGATTCTGACAGTGAAGATAGCCGATGAGAAACAAAAGTGCTATAAGTTGCTTTCACTTCTTTTAAGGGAAAAGGTGACTTGAAAGATTAGTAATAGGTCCATGGACTTGTATATGTGGTATGGATGATGAGGATCAAAAGAATATTGAGACAACATGGTTTGAATGAATTCTACAAATTAGAAATGCAATCTCGTACTTGTGATTATGAATATCTATAAAAGGCACCAGTGCCCACAAAGGGAAATCAAAGATGAGTTTTCTTGGGCCAAAATCTAGGCCCTATTTCTCAACAGTCATGTGATTTTGAGCGAGTCACTTAACCTCTTCATGCCTCAGTTCTTCTATAAACCAGGTACAGCAATACTTCCTATTTCATAATGCTAATTGAAGATAAGTACTTTAAATGTTAAAAATTTAAAATTCAATCTGACATGTACTAATACATTCTATATAAAGTTTAACTATTGTTGAAATTGTTCTTTAGAAATTAGTATTTTCATAGAAAGACTTCTGTGTTTTTAATAATAGTCAGGAACAGGTTTGGATGCAAATAACTAAAAACCCTAGGATAGCACTGACTAGCATTAGATGGAATTTTTTATAAAGTCAACTGGTTGAGACCTACCCTGGTTTGGCTTCAGTAGTATCAGTCTTAGTAGGTTGTTTCTTCCTCATGGTATAAGATTGCTATTGAAACCATCTTGTTTTGGATTCTTGCCAGGAGAAGAATAGGAGGGAAGGGTCTAACATTTCCCTCTCAGTAAAAATTGCACAGTAACACTTGACCTTTGATGATCTTGTTGATCAGAATTTAACTATGTATGATCTGAGCTTCAAAGTAGTATGTAAAACATGCTGTTTAGATGGAGAGATATATTATTAGTCAAAGTGATGGTTTTATTGAGGATTAAAGAGTACTACAAAACAACTAGCCTCTATCTATAAAAAGAATTTTAAAGTCTAGATTCTTCAGTTTTCTCATTTAAGATACAGATTATTTGCCAAAACATTTTATACTGTTTGCATGTGATTTACATGTTTTAACATTCAATTTCTGTCATTACTATTGTGTTATTTTAATTCCTGTGCACACAGAAATGGATTGATGTCTCTAAAGTAATTAATTAAATGGCAAAACTAGAATTAACATATGAGCCTCACAACTCCAGCTCAGGTACTGAACTTAAACGAATAGAAGTTGGTGGATCCTATTCTGCTAGTGTCCTAATTTAACAGAAACTGTTGAATAAGGAAACATATCAATGACAAGTCTGGAAAATAAATAGTAGCTCTCAGATGTTTCTTGATTGGTGATATATTGACCCAAATCACCTGTTATGAAACTTTCAAAGTAAGCATTTCCTATGTGAAATTGATGATCTTTTTCTTCACCCTAAAGGGACATTGAGACTCTTGAGGCATGATACAGTATTTCAGTCTTTGGTGTGACAGAAGTCACACTGCTACTAAGAGGACTATCATCTATCCCAAATACCAATGATAAATGTGTGTAGCAGGGAAGCAGATTAATATGCTAGCAAACTCCATTGTTAAATGACACTTTTTTTTAAATGGCATGCCACATGTTAGTGGCCATGTGTAAAACTAATCACTGTTGAATATTATTTCCCACTGATGCAAAATAACATGTATCTGAATTATGTCTTAGAATACATGAAATACACACATTCATTCTTTTTTTTTTCCAAATTTTTATTATCTAACTGATATACAGAGAGGTTACAGTTTCATACATTAGGCATTGGATACATTTCTTGTACTGTTTGTTACCTTGTCTCTCATATCCCCCTCCCGCCTCCCCCTTTCCCTTCCCCCCCACCCCCCGGAGGTGTTCATTCTTTTTTTAAAAAATATTTTTTCAAGGTTTAACCCATGTCAAGAATTATTCCACAGACTAGAAATATTTCAGTGAGCAAAGGGTAAAAAAAGCCCTTGCCTTTGTAGGGGCTACATGTTAGTGAGAGAAAATGGTTGATGCCTTTTAGCACCATTTATCACTTTCATCTCTGTGCTGTAGGAAAATGGAGCTGTTGTCTTGAGAATTTTGACTAAGACTTAACAGGAAGGATTACAGTTTATTAAGAGTATAACTTAAAAAAAATAACAATGGCATCATTGCTTTGAAAAACAGTTTTCCCAAGTATTTGTCCATCTTCAGATTTCCTGTAAGGAAAGTTAATGGTTAATTATGTAGCTCTTGGTTATGATTCAGGAAGGAATGAAGTAATGAAAGTCAGAAGGATGGACTTGTAATCCTTGAATTGGACAAAGAAATACAATACTGCCTTTTACCCTGTAAAGCAGGAGTCCATACCAGTTGGCTGTCCAGTGGTGAGGGCTCACATGAGTGTATCTGAAAGATGAGATAAAAGGGTTTCTTCATGGGAGGCTGCTTCATTTATTTATATTATTTCAAATGGATTGTTCCTTGGTGTTTCTTTATGATGCTTAATGTCTCCAGTAGCTTCTCCACTCATGGCTGAATTACCTCAGTATTTGATATGGAGAATCAGAAGAGATTTTGAAGAATTCTGAATCATAATAAATGGTCATTACCAGAAACTGTTTCCTTCTCATTACTTGATGATTTTTCTTTTAGATAAGGAGATATAGCAAAATATGAAAATATACTTCTTGATACTGAAAGAAATGGTCAGCCAAACTTTAAATATCATAGGTTTTTTTTCCACCGAGAGGAGACATAATCGAGAAATTTGTCTTTAATTCTCAGGACTATATTTGCTCTAAGTATCCACCCCCAAAAGCCACAGAACACTTGATATCATTCTCTTTGTCTGATGATGGTGAAAATGGAATTTTTAATTTTTGCGAAATGGAATAATAAAATAAACCTAATGGCTTTGGTACCCAATCTTTAGCTTGTGTCAGCTGAAGGTACCTTAGTGAACAATTGCAAACAGAAAATCCTCTTTCAATGGCAGGAAGCCTGTGTCCACTTAAAAGCTTTTAAGTTCTCTTTAAACTCCTGGTGACTTTTCTGTTTAACAAGTGGATAATGTCAGAATGTTGCACATACTTGCTAATGAATCTACACAGCCCTTAATGGAGAGAAGAGCTGTTGGTCTAGCCAGGAGAAGATGAGGAGGATGCAAGAAGAACAATTTGATGAATTCAGGAAAATCAGATTTGGGCATGTAAAATTTTAGAGAATGGTGCTGGCCCTAGATGCTGTGTAAGGATTCAATATAAAGATGGCATGTATGAGAAGTTTTTGTTAACCGTTGAGAAGCAAACAAAACACAGCAGCTTAAGATGAGAACCAAGGTTGCTTCTTTGAATCACATGGTTTCAGTCAGATTGCTCTACCTCCATTCAACCTAACCTAGCTGAAGTCTCTTGAGTTTTCTCTCTGTGGTTCCTCTTTCTCTAGACTCCCTCCAACTAACTTTTCTTTCTCGCTAGACTGACTTTTAAAACATGGTGACAACTGGGTGCCAAGGTGTTCCAAGTGACAAGCACTCAACACTCAAGCATAAGTACTACATCATTAGAGTTCCTTAGTCCCCACAGATGGCCAAGCCCATAGTCAATATACAAGTGCCTTATATAAAAACATGGCAGATTTCTTTGAGCTTCATCAATGCAACTATCTTTATGAGGGAAGAAGGAAGATTCTGATCAAAATAACCATGCTTCTGGTGATACGTGGTATCTAGAATGCTGGGACAAACTTACACCATGATACTGGAATAACTTTGTAAATGTGCAAATCATATGTTAAAGCAGTACCTTTGAACTTTGGCTGTACATTAGAATTACTAAGGGTGGAGCTGATGGAAAATTCAGATAGATGCCATACTGCAAATTGTATCACATATCAGCCAATGAAGTTTAGATTACTAGGGGCCTCCCTAAGCAGAAATGCATTTTAAGGTTTGTTGGCATGATTCCAACATGTAGTCAAGGTTGAATATCACTGTTGTAGGTGTGAGTTTCTGCTGCCTTTGATGGGGAGGACAGGCATGTCTTTTCTTGGCATCACTTTTAGAGATAAAATGCTTGCTGAAATGTATAATGAATAAGGGATTAGCATGGCATTCTTGTGATTTTTTTATTGGGCCTCTCAGGTTATAGTTGCTCCAAGAATGCTTTTCCCTCAACACCTCCATCTGATTTTCCTCTACTTATTTCTCTACAATAATTTAGTATTTTCTTAGACTATCCTGTGGTGTGTCTTATGGATATATATTTCTTGAATTTTAAGTTCTCCTTGTCTGATGTTCCTGTACCTGTTCTATGTAGGCTTGTTATCTTATGTCTAGAACTCTAAATTCCAAAATCTTCCTCTATTTCTGTGTTATAGTAGAGAATATCTTACCAATATCTAAGCTATAAGGCAGGGTTTTTTTATTATTATTTTGATTATTATTTCTCCTTGAAACATTTTCCAAATGATTTTTCATGACAGTAGTTTCTCAACTGATTTTCTGTCAATATAATGTTGACATATTTCTTCTTAGTTTCTCTCCAGTTTAAAAAAATATTATTCTTTTGTTTTTATAAGACAGGGTTTGTCTATGTTGCCCAGGCTGTCTTCGAAATCTGTATAGTCTTTACAGGCATCAAATTTGTCATCTCTTGCTTCAGCTTCCCAAATGCTGGGATTACACATGAGAAGTACACATGTGTACAAAGAAAAAATTTATATATATAAGATTTTCCTGTCCTTCTGGTCAAAACTTTAATTTTTTTCATTTGCATACATATGTGCATATACTTGGTAAATTAATACCAAAAGAGAGGGAATATTTTTTCAAATTTTCACCCAGAATTCCATTCCAAAGACCAAATTTTTAGTACCTTCTATTTTTTTCAGGAAATTTTTAGGTATGTAGCTTATTTTAGGATATTCAGTAATGAGATTAAGCACCAGTTGAACCTTAAAAATCTGTGATGTAACTTGTATATCTCATACCAAAAAATGTAATGCTGTTTCATGATATGGTTATAACAAATTGTTTAAATGATCACCTGTTGATAACACTAGCATTCTTTAAGTTTAACAGCTATGGTAACATATTCATCTAAACAGAATTAATTATTATCAGGAAAATTGCTAGGTCATATAGTTTTTACTCTTAAATTTAGATAGCTGTTCTAAAATGCCTATAAAGAAATGCCATTGGGCTGGGGATATAGCCTAGTGGCAAGAGCGCTTGCCTCATATACATGAAGCCCTGGGTTCGATTCCCCTGCACCACATATACAGAAGTGGTGCTGTGACTCAAGTGGCAGAGTGCTAGCCTTGAGCAAAAAGAAGCCAGGGACAGTGCTCAGGCCCTGAGTCCAAGGCCCAGGATTGGCAAAAAAAAAAAAAAAAAAAAAAAAAAAAAAGAAATGCTATTAAAAATGCCTATAAAGAAATGTCACTAATTTTACTTCCCAATCCTTTGTAAGAAGACCCGTTTCCTACATCCTAATCTCTACTGGATTTATCTAGATTTTATTTTTTATTATTTTACTATTTTAGGCTTTTATTATCTCTTATGACCTATCCAATAATCTCTTTAATCCACTCAGCCTCTATAGGTGTTGGTAGTATTATTCACATAAAAGATTACCTACAATTATAATAGTAAACTACAGAATTTCAGAAGAAATTAGACAAATTCAACTTTTGTCATGCAGTTACCCATTTCAAGTGTAATAAAAATACTCCAAAATGCTACTTTGAAAACAGACTGAATGCAGAAAGGAAAGAAGCCCAATAATCTGTATTAGACCTTACATATACTATGACATTTAGTGAAATGCTAGAAAGGATGTTTTCATGGCACTTTTTACCTAAGTGGGGTGGGTCATATTACATGATTACATAAAATTGTATTTGGATAAGTAATATGAAGAACCTATAAACCTGTAATTAATATTTCAGTTTCAAACTGTGAACAAAAGCATCTTTGTATTGATTTTTGTGGTGATTTCCTCTTTTACACAAATAATAGAGTAAATGAGTCATGAATACAGTTGATATATAGTAGAATATTTAGAAAATTCAGAAGGAATTATAGTTTATAAAATGAAAAACTGGCATGGGGTACTATTTTATTGTATTGTGATTAAAAAATCATGATTTTATGAATCACATTATATTTCTGGCCTCCGTCATTTTTCTTTTAAGATATTGAAACTGTTTTATTTAATAAGGAAGTTCCAACTTTTTTGGAATCTTTTACTTTAGGCAAGTACAATTTTCCTAGTTCATTATTAAACCAATCTCTCTCTAAAATATCTTGCCAGTTTTTGAGAATGATGGAAACTGTGGAAATTGCTTTGTTCTATAAGGAATAAAGAATATTTATTGTATTAGGGTATATTACTTGGGGATTATTTACTTTTAATGGATGAAAGAGGGTTGTGCTATAAAATGTCTCTCCCTTATAAAATGTGCTTTATCCATCATCAGTGGAAGTGAAGTTATATTTTTTAAATGGAATAATGAAACTGAAGGTGTGTCCAGTTACCTTCTTTATAATGAGAAGTACTTCTCTTTAAGGGAATTTTGTTTTACCTGTTGTAGTGTCTCTGAGTAGATACCAAATTTATTAACTACCTTTTATAATATATTATTTCACTAAAGCCTTTGGAGATTTTTCCTATATTTAATCTTGAGTCCTTGAAGTATTATATTCATACTTTATGGCTGATAAAAGTAAGCCTTCAATAGATTAAGTAACTTGACTAAGATGACAAGTCTTCTTGGAGCCAGAGCTAGGAAGCAAACCTACTCTCAAGTCCACAGTTATTGCATATCCAGTAATAGCTTTCCTGTGATTGAATGTTAGTCAAATCATCTACATACTCTTTGATCATCTATGACTCTTGGCTAGCTTTATGATGTTCCAGCAACAAAAAATAAGAACGAAATGTAGAATACTATGATACATTAATAATTATCCTTTTGACCACTCAAAATTGTATTACTTGGTCTCCCTCCTGAAACAGTTGCCACCAAGTTAAAGCCACCTAAATTGAAGAAAATGGCAAGTATACTGGGAATATGGCCTAGTGGCAAGGAGTGCTTGCCTCATATATGTCGGGGATGGCTATACCTTTAAGACCTGGGACTGCTGGCTGTTAGTCACTCCTACCTTCTCCCCAGGTCTGGAACCTCCCCCGCCCTCCATCTGTGAGCACGTGTCTCCTAATGGCCCCGGGGACTAGTCCTGGGGGGATTGTGGTCTCCGCCTCTGCGGGAAGTTCTGTGACATCACTATGATGGACAGCCCAGATCAGCCAATCGCTAACGTCCAGCTAGCTGCCCCAAGTCCCTCTCCTTCCTGCCAACAGGGTTGCTTTAAATGTAGTTGCCCACCCCCAAGATAAACGGAAGTTGGTAGTCCATCAGATGGCTCCCCGATATCTCCGTGTCTAGTGTCTGCTCTTAAACGTAAGGGGGGCTTGGGATGGGTGGTTTCAACGGCTCTACCCCATCTCAGCTTAGTCTCAACTGTGATATGCTCTTCCCTCCTGCCGGCGGGAGTAGAGCACAGAGCCGAGTTTCCCCCACAACCAGTGTAGCGCTACATGTATACATGAAGCCCTGTTCTATTCCTCAGCACCATATATATAGAAAATGGCAAAAAGGGGCGCTGTGGCTCAAGTGGCAGAGTGTTAGCCTTGAGCAAAAAGAAGCCAGGGACAGTGCTCAGGCCCTGAGTCCAAGCCCCGGGACTGGTTAAAAAAAAAACAAAAACCAAGATGAAAATGGCAAGTATTCATACTGTCTCAGAACCAACCCTTCGGGGTGTGTATCATTCTAAGAAATTATATTCAAAGAAGAGAATTCAATCGTGTGGCAGGTTATGGACTGGCTGTGTCTTCTTGTTTGTATAATTCACATCTATGTTTTCTTTAATATTAGATACACACATTTTTACATAAGAACTATAAAGGATATGTGTGAATTTATACATGTATATATATTTTATATACATATATTTATACATATGTGTACATATATGTATAGCTTCTTTAAAATGTCCTGTCTTACCATTAAGTTTTCATTTACTGTATCATTGCTTAGATGTAGTACCTCATTTTTTAAAAAATCTATGAGGCTTGAGAACCTGAAAGCTTATCTTGTTTTTAATATTCATCTTAAGAAATGTTTCCTTCGTGCTGGGAATGAGGCCTAGTGGCAAGAGTGCTTGCCTCATATACATGAAACCCTAGGTTCGGTTCCCCAGCACCACTTATATAGAAAACGGCCAGAAGTGGCGCTGTGGCTCTGGTGGTAGAGTGCTAGCCTTCAGGAAAAAGAAGCCAGGGCAGTACTCAGGCACTGAATCCAAGGCCCAGGACTGGTGCAAAATAAATAAATAAATAAATAAATAAATAAATAAATAAATAAATAAATAAAATTGTAATGGTGAACATTAAACTCTCAAAAAAACACAAAGAAAGACTATTTCAAATTTGAATTTATCTGACAAGTGAATTAGTATAAGCTATGTCTTAAATTTTATAATATTTAAACATAAATTTAGCAATGTGACATAGTCACACTTTTTTTTTTTTTGTCAGTCATGGGGCTTGAACTCTGGGCCTGGGCATTGTCCCTGAACTCTTCAGCTCCAGGCTAGCACTCTTGAGCCACAGTGCCATTTCTGGTTTTCTAGTGGTTAATTGGAGAGAAGACTCTGACACACTTTCCTTTCAGGCTGGCGTTGAACCACAATCCTCATGTCTCAGCTCCTGGAACTAGGATTATAGGCATGAGGTGCCTGGCTTTATAATGTGTTTTGCTTACATTGTCCAGGTGTTTTCAGACCTAAGTACATTGGACTTTCAGTTCCAAAAAGAACTTGTTTATTCTGTACTTGGGATGAATGTTGGCATAGTCTTTCATGGTGAAGAAAGTTTATCATCTTGTCATTGAATTGGCCATTTTCTTTATTTTTCAACCAGACAATGCTTCAAAAATTAAATAATAGGGCTGGGGATATAGCCTAGTGGCAAGAGTGCCTGCCTCCGTATACCCGAGGCCCTAGGTTCGATTCCCCAGCACCACATATACAGAAAACGGCCAGAAGCGGCGCTGTGGCTCAAGTGGCAGAGTGCTAGCCTTGAGCGGGAAGAAGCCAGGGACAGTGCTTAGGCCCTGAGTCCAAGGCCCAGGACTGGCCAAAAATAAAAAATAAAATAATAAAAAAATTTAAATAATAAAGTTTTTTTTTTCAGGTGATGGTGTTCTCATACCTATAATCCTAGCTACTCAGGCAGGTAAAATCTGCGGATTGTGGTTCCTAGCCAACCTGCTCTTATCTCCAATTAACTACCAAAATGCTGAAGCAGAGTTGTAGCTCAAGTGTTAAAATTCTAGCCTTGCGCCAAAAAGCTCAGTGACAGCACCTAGGCCCTAATTTCAAGCCCTATGGCTAGCATACACACAGAGGAAATAATGCAGTAATAATAAGGATTTTCTAAAACTTGCTCAAATGAATTTTTGGAAACTCTAGAAAACAGTTTTATAGTTAAGGCAGAAGTTAATTTTAAAAAGTCTTGACTGATGTGTAGGTAAATATTGGTACTGAATTAGGAAAATGATAATCTATGTGTGTGTATATACTTATGTACTTATGTGTGTATATATATATATATATGATAACAATTAGGAGAATATGGGAGTAAGAGTTTCAGTTAGTTTCTTTTGATGTCTTCAGTTAGGCAAAGACCCTATCTCTGTCTCTGTCTCTCCCTCCCTCCTTCCCTCCTCAGATCTTAGCTGTGAGTACCTAGGATTACAGGTGTCAGCCACCAGCTGACATGATCCTCATTTCTCAAATTCCTGTGTAGCTAGGATTATAGGCATGAGACACTGGCTTTGAGCCTCTTTCTCCCATTTTTACTGGTTAGATTCGGTATGCCTTCATTAGTATTCTGATTGGAGGACTTACCTGTCTTTCTTTATTGACACTGTTTTCCTGCAAAGATGGTTGTCTCTTACACCCGGCAACACTATAGCATGGATGTAGAATTCCTTCCTGATGTTAATCCCATAGTTCCACCTGTCTATTGGGACATTTTACATCTCAAGCTATCTTTCAATATTGGTATTCTGACCAGCTAAATCTGATGTAGCCAAATGAAGGGCAAAAAGTATCTTACTTCAAGCTACCATATGCTGATCAAATCTGCTTGGTTTCTATTCTTTTGATTCAGGGGTGCAGACAAATTTGCCTATGTAGATTGGTTCAGGATAGATTAGCAAAGAGTGACAATTGTCCAAAATACAGGTGCTGCTTTCTTCCAATTAAGTGATTTCCACTGAACTGGAGAACATGAGTCTTAGAAGCAGTAAAATTGACTTGGAATGATTATAAGACTTTGTACACTTATTTTTATTATTATTATTATTTAATAGCTGTACAAATAAGTTACAATTCGTAAGTCATGAGTATAAAGATTTGGGATCTGTGTTACTACTTCCACCATTCTCCCCCAATATTTTTTCTCCCTACCTACTCTCTAGTTACATAGTTCGCTTTTTATGTAATGTACTTTGGTTGCTGTATTTGTTTTTGATGAGGTGTGTGTGTCTGTGAGTGTGTGTGCGCACACATGTGCACGGGTACTTGTACTACACCATTACTGGGACTTTTCCTCAGGGCCTGGGCATTGTTCTTGAGTTTTTGTTCTGGTACTCTACCACTTGAGTCACAACTCCACTTCTGCTTTTTGGTGGTTTCTGTTTTGGGGGGGGTTCTTTTTTGGAGAATGTTTTGGTGGTTACTACCCCAGTTTAAGCATTGGTTCTCTTGGGCCTGATGAAAATATGTAATAACAAATACCATGCCAAGTAACATTTTCAGTATCTGTGCATTTTTACTGTGAAAAGATAATATGTCTTAGTTCTTGATTAGCACAACTTTTTAATGTTTAGACTAAATTTGACATGCAGATGTGTGTGTGTGTGTGTGTGTGTGTGTGTGTGTGTGTGTTGTGTCTGTATGGGTGTGTCTGTGTGAAAATCTTAATTTGTTTATGGTATTTTTGAACAAAACAAGCATTCTGCATCTATTATTGTTTCCTTCATTTTCTGTCAAGTAATAATGGCTTATGTCACTTGTTTATATTACCTGCTTGGATCCTAGAGCCACTTGAATTACTGGCAAACTCCTTTAACCTACCTAAGAAGAATTGATGTATTCTATGTAATTCTAGTTACTGTTCCAGTGGACTTTGAGGGATAATTTTGTACAGCATATATATTAAGAAATGCACTTTTTCATCATAGTAACATAAACCTGAGAGAAACTTGATAGGGGACATCTTTATTTTGGTTCCTGGTTTTCTTGGTCATTGGTTCATTTTGCTTATGGCCTGTAGTGAGGCAGAGCGTCATGGGGGAGAAAGCATAGTGAAACAGAGATGTTCACCTTATAGCCACTACCAAAGCACAGAGATAATAAGGGACCTGGGACAAGGCAGGTCTCCAGTGATCTGTGCTACCTCTCACCATCTCCTAATGCTATCAGATCATGAATTCATCAGAGGATATATCAAAACCCTCATAATCTAGACACCTTTCACTGACTGGGCTCACCAGCTGGGCACCAAGCCTCCATCATGTGGGAAAGTGCAGGAGCAGCATCAGAGTCATTTGGGAACTTACTGAAAGATCAATCCTAAACCCTAAACAAGACCTTCTCAACCAGAAGATCTGGGGGTAAAGATTTATCATTTCTAAGGCACCTTGTAGAACATTCTCTGCTCCTAGAATTAGAATATTAGCCTTTTGAATCTTATCAAGAAAAAGCACTGGAACTTGCATGGTGTTTTTTTGTTTTGTTTTGTTTTGTGGTTTTTTTTGGACTGAAGAAATCTGAGTCCTGGTTTTAGCCTAATCTTTTCTCAGCTATGTGACTATGACCCTGTATATGTGTACTTTCTGTGTGTAAAGCAAATAAGCTTTTACATATGGATCAAGGCTTTCATCATTTCCCAAATACTTCAGTTGTATTATTTCTTCAGAAGAGCCTCTTTTGATTCGTTTCCATTTTTTCTCCTATTGCAAGGTAATAAAAAATCATTTCAAAGAAACTCAATTTAATTTCCCTTTGTTTAAGGGGCTGTGGGAAATGGAAGTTGAGCATTTGTCAGGTGCCCTTAGGCTACAAACTAATAATGGAAGAAATGGCCCTGAATCTTCCTAACACCTGTAGACATTGCCTTAGAAGACACTTGACAAGGACAGTTGAAATATTTAGTGGTACTTGATGTGCAGGAGTAAGAAACCAAGTATAATTTAAGCAATTTAGAGTCTGTTGAACTTGTCTAGCTAGTGCAGATTGCTGTAGCCATCAAATGGTCATGAAGGAAGTAGTTAATATTAATGGCTTCCTGTACTAGTCAGCATGTTTTGCCAATGAATGAACTGTAAAATCCTACTCTTTGCTAATATGTTTGTAGTTTTCTTTCCTCTCAAACTTGATATCTTAATATGCTTTGATTTATTGCATAGCCCCGTATATTTTATTTTATGTTATTTCTAGCAAGAGCTATCTAGGAATAGTTTGTTACAATAGTGGAAGAGGTAAAAGTAAGACAGTGAATGAAGTAAAAGTTCTGTAACTGATCAATAGCTTCCAATAACTCCCAGAAACTTCCCTCTTGTTCATTATTTTAAGTTTTTTTAATACCACTTAACACGTATTTGCTTAAAATAATTTAAGTGCTTGAGATACTGGATGTTGCGGCTCATGTCTGTAATCCCAACTACTGAGAAGGGAGAAATCAGGATGATTTCAGTTCAAGGCCACACAGGCACAAAATTATTGAAAATTTCATCTTATATAGGCAGAATCCTCAGACCTTTCCTGCAAAACAACTAATGTAACACAAAGGCTGTGGGCATTGCTTAAGCATTATGAGTGCCTACCAGCAAGTGCAAAGCCACCAGTTCAAAACCAAGTATCAATTCCAACATTGACAAAAATTTAGTAGTGTGATAAGAGGAATAGCTCCTCATTATGGAATATTCAAATATGAAAGAGGTACATAAAGTATAAAAGCCCCATAGAATATACATTTGCTCATTGTAAAGCAACTGTGGTCACTGGCTTGAAACAACTTAACTCTTCCTCCATAGTTTTTGGTAATTTATACTATTGAAAGTAAATATGGATCCAGTGGCTCACACCGCTAATCCTGCCTACTAAGGAGGCTGAGATTTGAGGATTGTAGTTTGAAGGCAACCTGGACTGGAGTTTTGCCGCGAATTAACCAGCAGAAGGGTGGAGTCAAGGTATGGCTCAAGTGGTACTCTGTGCCGGCCTTGAGCAAAAAATCTAAGGAGCAACACAAAGACCTTGAGTTCAAGGACCAGTATGCCGTGTTGTTTTTTTTACTAGTCATATGTACTTCCTTGACTTTTTAAATAAACAGGTTTAGTGTTTGCACCCACTCATACCCCTAGAACACATGAAAACCAGTTTGTACCACACTTTCTTCTGGTAATTTTCCCATCCTTCACCTGCACATGCATTCACAACTGACAAACAGGCACTTATCTCTTCGTCAGAGGTCTCTATACTTGTTTTGCCACTGACCAAGAGATGTTTAGAATATTTTTAATCTCTTGTGCAATTTTGGCAAACAGAAGCCCCAGCTCTGCGTTTCCTAACAAATAACTTGCAGATTGTCATGTTTTTTCTTGGGAAAAAGAAAAAAAAATGTCCAATCAGAACAGAATTGAAATGATATAAATTAGGCTCATTGTTTAGCAAATCGCTGGCTTTAGGTAAGAATTGTCGATAAGAATAGCCTGGACCCTCTTAAGGATCAGAACAGGCGTGTGTGCGTGCATGAAGAAACCAGGCCTTTGTTAGTATCCTTTCTGCAATGGCTATTAAAGTAATTACAGTAATTTATAGATTTTTTTTCCCCAGTCCATTTCAAAATGGGTTCCATTTTTCGTCTTTTGTCTTGAGTTCCTCAGTTGGAGTGTGTCTGTGTGTGAGCGGGTGTTGGTAGCACTCGAATGACTGGGAGCCATCTGCATCACAGCTGATGAGGTGTGATGCCCACAGAAAACTAGAGATGGTTTACTGGCCTTGCTGTCAGGATGTTCTGGCCCTTGGAGAATAATTTGAGAACTGTGATGTACAATACTATGTTCTAATGGTTAATTACTATTTGCCATGGAGCTATTTAAAATTGTTGTGCTTGATTTAAAGATGCACTTTTTCTGATGTCTTTAAAAATACTCTCATATTCACAGCTCTGGGTTTTTATGATTATACTTTGCTGCATTTTTATGTCACTGATGCTTGTGAATAAGAACTGCAGTATTTCATGTGTATGACTTTTAGTGTACGACTTTAAAAGTCTATTGACTGCATAAGATAGTATGTGCACATTGGCTAAGACATGTAATTTTAGTGTGGTAGAAAGGCAAAAAGAATTTTATGCATCAGCCCTTTTCTGTATTTGATCCTCTTATAAAATAGCCAGTATTTTCAAATCTCAAGACTTCCTTTTGATTATTCATACTTACTTTATCTTGTATTTGCTTAACTAGTGAAATTAGTGAAGATGACTTTTTTCCTATCAAGTTCATATTAAAATATGGAGAGCAAGCAAGTCCTAAAGTATCTTAGAATCATTATATTAAATAACAGTCATGTTACAATTGTTTATATATAACTGAGTTTTACCAATGAGATGTTCACCCATATAATGACATCTCATGAAGTATAAAGTCAGTTGTATTTACCTTTAGAAATAGAATCAGTACTGAAAGAGTTAAGATTTTCTTATTCTGTAGATCAAGCCTTGTAACCACAGTAACCAGTTTGCTTAGTCCTAGGAAAGATGGAAAGTCAGTGTTTGGGGAAAAGTATAATTCATAGACAAGCATGACTATGGATGATTCCTAACTGTTAAGATCTAAAGTGTAATTAACTGCTTGTGATTTTTTTTTTTTTTTTTTTTTGGCCAATCCTGGGCCTTGGACTCAGGGCCTGAGCACTGTCCCTGGCTTCTTCCCCCTCAAGGCTAGCACTCTGCCACTTGAGCCACAGCGCCGCTTCTGGCCGTTTTCTGTATATGTGGTGATGGGGAATCGAACCTAGGGCCTCGTGTATCCGAGGCAGGCACTCTTGCCACTAGGCTATATCCCCAGCCTGCTTGTGATTTTTTTAAGAGCAATGGTTTTACCAGAATTGTGTCGTGTTTTCTTTTTCAGCAAGTTCACTTCTCAGTCAATTACAGTTTATAGTTTGCATTTTTGTAAGGGAACAGTTGGTAAGCACATTTTTAAGAAAGCAGAGACAAATACAGTTTAGGACAAATAATAGAAAAAATAAATGTAAGTCATAGAAACCTTATTGTTTCAATATAATTATAGTAATATTAAATCTTATAAAAGCTACAAGTGAATTTATGATTCTTCCCATTGAAGTGCAACAAATAGAAATGTTTGTAGTTTGTATGGCTTATACAAAACAACATGTGTTACAGCTAACTCTATAAAATGTGAATAATAAATGAAATGAATGTGTGCTAGATAGAGTAGTTTGGAGTATTTGAAAAAATATATCTTTATATTTAATCTGTTCAAAACCAGCTTTTGTGTTCCTTCTCAATTTCCTGCTATACTGAAGATCCTTCATGAAGGGACGCCATTTGTTTTATTTTACACGCACACACACATACACACACACACACACACACAGGTATAATCAGTAATTTTGCCACTATCTCTGGGAGAATTTGGAAAATTTGATATGGATAAAATTATCAATGATATATTTAAAAATAACTTTTTGAATTATTAATGCTAGTAAGCATGTAGCACATGACTTTCATGTAAGCAAGTACCAAGGTCTCTCCTCTCTCTTTTGGGCCAGGGCTCTATCCCCCTGAACATTCTCTCTACTTCTACATTTACCCTGACTGCCTCCCCTTTCCCCCACTTTTTCCATCCCTTAAAAATATAAATCAGACTAGCACATCCTCCACAGGATCACTGACTGTTGGCTTCACAGGAGAATTGAAAGTACTTAGCATAGCACCATAACATGGCCCCTACCTGTGTCCCAGCCTCATTTTTCACATCTTGAGTCTGGCCACATTAGCTAGTTTAAATGGCTGTGTCTTGAACTTGTAGTTTCCCAGGCTGCTGCCCTGTGCTGCAAGGCCCTTTTTTCACATGCTCCCAAGCCGTCCCTTTTTTTATGTCATGGTGCCAAAGGCCTCACTCCCTTTTACCTATTAATTAATTAATTAATAATGTTATTGCACTGATTCCAGACTGTGTTATATGTATGATCATTTTTTTCTTCTTAAAAGAATGTAAGTTCTAGGAGGACAGGAAACCTTTATTTGGCCCTTATGAATTTCCAATATCCTCCCATATCCATTTTTGACACATAGTAGTTGATGTAATTGTTTAGAACAAAATAAAGATTGAAAAGATAACTGAATTTAAGCAAACATAAAATTCACATTTTCAGCTAGATATTCAAGGGCAGGATGGTGACTTACAGGGTAGTTTGGTTCAGCAAGTTCTGGTTATTTAAAAGCCCCATTTACTAACAATTGTGCCCATCTGCAGTGTTCCTTCTCACTAATGCTTCAACTTTGTTCACCTTACTTTTTAATTTCTTGTCTCTTAGGATCACCTCTTAGGAAAAACTCTTTAGTTGAGACCCCAGGAAATACTAAAGCATGGTTTTTCACAGGCCCTACTAGAACACATTTACCATTTGTCATGTTGTACGTGTAAAACAATCCACCCATAGCCAGAATTCACCCAACAGGTTCTCCATCTTCTTTTTTCTATTTTATTATCAGTCTTTAGTTATTTACACTTGTGAGTAAGAATAAAAACAGTACCTCATTGTACTAGTAAAGAACTCCATTTTTCTGTGTACTTTCAATGATCAGCAAGTCTTTTAATTTACAGTAACATTTTAGAAGGAAATATTTCAAGGAAATGTCTTTAGAGATTCAAGAATGCTAAAGCATATCCTCAGATTTGGCACATATCTTTCTCTTCTCAACCAAAATGTATATCACATATGAATTTCTGGATTACAGCAAATCTGAGTTTCTCAGATATTAATTGTAATAGTAGGAGATGATTTTGTTGGGAAATTTAAATCCAGTGGTTAAAGTTTTATAAAATGGTTAAATTGTTAAATTCTAATTTGAAAAGCCTGATATATAAGCCATTAGGAAATGAGATAGACTGCATAAATAGTATTCTATCAGAAGTTTATGTGCTAGCTTTGGACTATTTTGTGAAATGTCTCTTTTCAATAAAATCTGTATACAAAACACTGATAAGAAATGCACTTGCTGCCTTATGTATGAAACTGTAACCCCTCTGTACTTCACTTTGATAATAAAGAAAAAAAGAAAAGAAAAGGAAACCAAAAAAAATACTGATCTGGAACAGTGACAGTAATAATAATTGACTGTTATGTGACAGAAACTGGCCTAGCAGTTCAGGCAATAAAATCCCACTTTAAACCCCAAATATTTCATAACATTAAATCTTTTTATCATGATTTTGGGTTGAGGAAATGAGGATTAAAGGTTAATGAACCTGTCTTTGGCTATGCAAATGGTGGTGGGGTCCATAGGATTTGAATCCAGGAACTCACCTAGATAGCAATCTAAGGAAGTAAGCTGTGGTTCCTACAGAAGAGCTCATCTTCTCAAGATAATGCAGGAATGCTCTGGGAGTTTATTAGCATCTGCAAACCTCTTTGTTCATCACCCCATTTAAAGCCTTAGAATGCTAGCAATAGGGACTAATTCCTCTGGCTTGCTGTCTCCTCTGGTTATTTCTGAGGGCTCCAGTTTCTGGCAGGTGCCCTCAATATGTAGACTCTGTTAGCTCCCTGTCATCTGAGGAGAGAAATCAAATAAACAACATGGTTAAATTAGTAAGGCTAATTCATGCTATATAAAATTTTCCTGGCTAGCACATGTCTCTACTTCTCTTGGGGGAGGATAATCACAGCAGGTTTCTCTGAAGCTCAAGTGCTAGAGTAACAAGAGCGGATGTCATACTTAACTCTTTCAGTAGTAATTTACTTTCCTTTCACTTGTTTTTATCAGCAGAAGGTTTGGAATTTATGGAACTTAGCTAACTAGAATATTCTACCAATAACAAAATACCAGGTCCAGTGATTTACTAAATATATGATTTTGTTCTTACTTCACTTTTTAGTAAAGAATATTAGTGAATAATATAATCTCTTGAGACATTTTGCTGTTGTATGGAAATAATATTCTATAGAAGACAATTGTTACTGATACGTTTTCTGCTTTTGGAGTGAATTAAAAAGGGAAGGAAAAGTCTGGAGTGTACAATAATGGTTTCTTAGGATGACAAGCATTAATGGAGTAAGATCTTTAATACGAAAGTGATTTATTGAAAAATAGATCGTGGATGAACTTTTCTGGCCTAGGAGGTGAGGTAATACTATAGTTTTCTCTTCAAGTTACCTCTATAAGCACAGAATTGATGACTAGTGATGGAATATCTTCATCATTTTGTGGTAGTCTGGCTGCCACTTGTGATATTTTATTATGCTAGTTAGTCATTAAGTAGGCAAGTGGCCATTTCTCAGAAGCACAATTGTGTGCAATATTTATGACTCCCATTCCAAACATATTTCTTTTTCTTCCCAGACAGAACCTAATTATAAAACTTCGCCTTTTATATAATAGAAACGTATCCACCCTTCTATAGTTAAGGTGTGTGAGTGTGTGTGCGTGTGTGTGTGTGTGTGTGTGTGTGTGTGTGTTGCTAGCTGTTGCTTGTGACCTAAGCAGTCGATTAGGGCTATTAAGATAGAGATCCAAGTTTATGCAAAGGCATTTTGTAGAGAGTTTGAGAGATTTAGGGTATGCAGTCAAAGACAATGGTGCTTCTTTCATCTTCCCCTAAGTGTGGGAAGGGGATTCTAAACCCAGGAGACAAGGATTAGATTCATATTTAATTATGCCCAGGCGTTGGACTAGACATTCCAAGCAGAAGATGGAATAATGGGGTGGTAGATAAAGCATAAGTTGGTTTGTAATGTAGGAAGGAGGAATTCATACATGATAATACCCTTGTGAAAATTAGAAGGAAGTCAAGAGATTATATGTAAGCGTGGATGATGTATTATTGCCAGCAACTTGCCTACCTGAGATGATTAAATCATCTATTGGAAGTTCATTTTTGCTGTGGAATAAGTCAACTTCAAAACTACTGTAGACAAAAACAAAAAAGAATCAAAGCCCAGAAAGACAAGTGCAGAAAGATAGTTTGTGCCAGATAGCTTGTTTGGTGTGTGCAGTAGTGACCAAGTAACTTTGGCTGGAAAAGCTTTGAAATAAAAATTGACAGCTCATTTTTCCCCTTTGCAGCTGGAGCCTCTCTGAACACCTGAAGGCTTGGTGCACTTGACTTGTACACTTTCCTCTTGATTTCTTTGCAATGTGTCTTAGAGTGACTAGTGTTGAGAGGAAGCACAGGGAAAAGCAGTAATCATGAAAGTTTACATGAATTTAAAAGAAAGTGCTGGTTTTAGATTTTTGAAGTCATCATCCAATTTTTCTATACCTTGTTTTTTTGTGTAGTTTCATTGAAATAGACTTTTGCACAAATGCTTGTAGTCAAGTTGGATGTTATCATGAAGTAATTTTTATTCTATTGGTGATTGGGGAGCCTTTGAATCTTTTCTGTTTTTCTTCTTTTGGTAGTACTAGGGTTGGAACTGAGGGCCTTATACCTGCCCATGGAATGCTTAACACGTGAGTCATGCCCCAAGTTCTTTTTGCTTTAATTTATTTACTTGCTTGAGTATTGTTTTCATGCCCAGGGCCAATCTTGAGTCATGATTTTCCTACTTCTGCCTCTCCTACAGTTATGGTTCAGGTGTGAACCACCAGGCCCAGTTTATTTCTTCAGATGTAGTCTCTAAATAACATTTTTTGTCTTGACTGATTTGAACCTCATTCCTCCTATCTCTATCTCCCTTATAGCTTGGTTTACAGGTATAAGTGTGTGTCACCATTCCTGGCTTACTATTGAACATTTCTTTCTTTCTTTCTTTCTTTCTTTCTTTCTTTCTTTCTTTCTTTCTTTCTTTCTTTCTTTCTTTCTTCTTTCTTCTTCCTTTCTTTTTGTTGCTTTCTTTCTTCCTTTCTTCCTTCTCCTTCCTTCCTTCCTTCCTTCCTTCCTTCCTTCCTTCCTTCCTTCCTTCCTTCCTTCCTTCCTTCCTTCCTTCCTTCCTTCCTTCCTTCCTTCCTTCCTTCCTTTCTCCAATCCTGAGGCTTGAACTCTGGGCCTGAGCACTGTCCCTGACTTGAGCCACAGCACCACTTCTGGTTTTTATTGTGTATGTGGTGCTGAGGAATGGAACCCAGGGCTTCGTGCATGCTAGGCAAGCACTCTACCACTAGGCCATGTTCCCAGCCATAGTTCACTTTATTATGTAACTACTTTCTTTTTGTAAATTGATGCCATAAGAATTATTTGTTTATGAATTGCTAAGTTTCCAATGCTGTGACTGCTACATAGCAGCTGAACAGATATGTTCCAGGTAAACTAGTAAGAGAGAATTGATATGTCACATGAGTCATTAGGAACAGTTAATAAATAGTCTAGTAACTAGCCTTTGCTTACATCTAGTAATAAAACAGATAATATATACTGGTAAGTCATGGTTTAGTGGAGGGTATGTTGAGGAGCAGAACAATATAGTCACATAGGGAAGGTTCTGATGATTCAGTTAGGAAATATGGTTCAGAGACTCTAAAGAGCAGAAGACTTACCATGAGTAGTCATCTTTGCCATCTCTTATTTCCCACCAGTCACTGTCTCATGTTACTGGGGCACAAGACCTTCACTGTACTCTGTTCAGCAATCCAGGGGCTTGTGACTCACATGTGATAGAGCTGATGGAATATGGCCTAGGTTGACTTAGCTCTCAAATCTGACCTGTCACTTGACAATTAAGACCAGAGAGATCCTAAGTATGAAAAGTGTTTTCTAAACTATAAAGCTGTAAACAACACAAGGTCTCTTATCCTGTTTGTTACCTAAACTAAACCTAAACTGTATTTCCTTCAGTGATAAGAAAAGAAGATGGTGACTTTTGTATGAAAGTCAGAATTGAATGGATCAGGTTGGGCTGTTTTGTGGAGGCTTTATTGTGATTGTGCTGTATCTGGCAAGAGAAGATTTCCTAATTTCCTCTGCTGTGAGACTCCCAAGGAGACATTTGTATTAGTAGTACTGAATTTGCAAACGTGCATTTGAAAATTTAGCTTTATTTGTACTCCATGTCTCTCTGGGAGATGTTCAGTATATTATGAAATTCTGTGCTTTTACCTCCTGCTAAGGATTTGAGTTCTTAGCCTAATTAATCATTAAGTGTTGTCAGTCTATCATGATGTGGTTAATTATCAGAGAGAGTGTATGTGTTTCAGACAATCATGACCCTTGCCTGGGTAACTATAGAAACCTTAGTGGTACTCGTTATTATGTAAAATTATAGAATTTGTTTTTTCAAGCATCTTAGTCTTTGATAGCTACGGGCTAATAATTGGTTATCATTTAGAAAGAAAGGAAACCTTGCATGAAACTTAGGTTTTTAAATAATTTATACATAGTAGAAATGTGCTCTAAATAATTAATAAAAAAAACCCAGAAATATGGTGTATAGGATATTTCTGACTGTTACTTAAAAGGCTTTGTGCTCGTCAGTTTAAAATATTTTAATAGAGCTTTCTCCCAATCTCTTTCCACCCCTAAGGTTATTGAGAACTATTCTAGTAAGCATCTAGGGTAATTCCTAAGACTGTTGTTAGGTGCAGTGATTTTAGAGTTCATAGAAGCTGCCAGTCTAGGTGAGAAATAGCTGAGCTTGGAACTCATCCATATTTGTGCATATACACAGACAATGTTGATAATACAAAGGTTCATGGGAGGATTCTTGAAACTGTAGTTCAAAGAAAGGAACAGAAGGAAAACATGTTCCATTTTTCTATCCTGGTAAATGCTGTCTGAGTCAGGAAGAGAGACGAGATGCCCTTGCCCTTCTTCATATGAAGCTTACCAAGGATTGCAGTCTGAATGGGGGTGGTGGTCAATGTGGAAAATGGAAATCTGTCGTATCTTGTTCTGTGCCTCACCTATCATTCAGAGAGCAGGTGACAACCCCTTTGGAAGTGGCAGTGCTTAATGTGAGTTTTCCACTCTCACTGACTGGGTGGATTTTAGTGATATATTAAGAAATCATTTACTCTTACCCTACACGTAAATAGTTATAGATTATGAGCCACATACTTCCTTGTTACTTTTGTATGTGTTAAGAAAATGTCGGCCCAAATTGGTTTTAATTTCCAGTTTAATACTAGATTTTTGAAATTAGACAGATTAATGATTTTTATGTAGATTGTAAATAATATAAGCAAAGTATCATAATAAAGACAACTAAAACCTAAGGTGCAAATTAATTCAATTTTCTAAAAGGTACTTTAGTGAAAGCATACATGTAGACATCTATGTATGACTTGAATTGTTTTGTCCTCTCATTTTATTAAACAAGCTTAATCCACAAAGTTAATTTCCACAGTTGCACCATGGAATAAAGATGACTTTGTTGTCAATATTTACCTTTCTTATTAAAAAATAAATTAAAGATTTTAGCCATAAAGAATCCAATTTTTAACTTAGTTGATGTACAACAGAGTAAAATTTTCTTTCTGTTTAGGTATTAAAGCATAATTCATTTGCACCAAAATGTAAGTAACTATAATAATTGATGACTTACTTGAAAAAGACATGGTTTTCCAAAAGACTTCTAACACTGTAGTGATGAAATTCAGGAGGATTGTTCAATAGATATCCCTAACTTGAACCTTACATTTGCTTGTAATATATGTAATAAATACATATAAATCAAATCTTATATACATCATTTACATATCTATGTATAATGCATGTATGTATGCATATATGATTTTTCTTGGGTGAAACAGGTACTTAATGGGTTGATTTTATTGTGACATTATGAATTGTGCCATTTCATATCTTTTACTGTGTGCTAATAGGTTTTTTAGCTTTTATTATCAGATTCCTAATATTTATTCCTTTGTTTAACTCTACAAGCTTGCAGGCTAATGATGATGTTGAAAATTTTCTTGATGAGAACAATGAAAATTAATCCTCTTATTTAAAACAACTGAAGTCACAAATTCTGTGAGCTGAGAGGTGTTAGTCTCTGGTATGGAGAGTGTAATGTCACTGGTTTTGTTATGCTAGAATGTTGATCAGCCTAATTATCTAGGAATCTTCTGGTTCTCTGGCATGTTACAGCTGTGACTTTCTCTTTGTCTCTGAAATAACCATCTTCCACACTGCATATGTATGAGACTATGTTTTTTTTTTCATATCAGTAAATCACTTAGAACTTTCATTCCTTTTTAAAATGATAATGTTTCCTAAATATATATTAAGACACTCAGAGTTTTTAATCTTAGTAGTCTCACCAGTCATCAGTTTATAAAACATTTTAAATCACCTATATTAAATACATTCAGTGCACTGAATGCTATTTCTATTAGTTTTTTTAAAAAATTCTCTTTTTCTACTATACATATAGTGGGAAAGCATTGTCTATTTTTCATTTTTCTTTATGAAATATTTTTGATAGAATGCTTTAATTTTTTTTAGTTTTACATTATTAGCTACTAATGATGATTGGCCTTACACAGAATGAAGGTCAAATTTATCTGAGAACAGTACTGACTTAAAAGAGCAGCACAGATTTCTAGTCCTTCCTTTCTTCCTTCCTTCCTTCCTTCCTTCCTTCCTTCCTTCTTTCCTTCCTTCCTTCCTTCCTTCCTTCCTTCCTTCCTTCCTTCCTTCCTTCCTTCCTTCCTTCCTTCCTTCCTTCCTTCTTTCCTTTCCTCCTTCTTTCTTTTCTTCCGTTTTTTTTTTTTTTTTTGCTGGTTCTGTGGTTTGATCTTCAGGGCCTTGAGATCATTCAGCTTGTTTATTCACGAAAGGCACTCTACCGCTTGAGCCATGCCTCCTGCACAATTTTTTGCCAAATTGAAGATGGAATCTTGAAAACTTTTCTCCTGTACTGGCTTCAAACTGTCTTTCCAGATAGCCTCCAGAGTAGCTATGATTTACACAAAAGGCTACCTGAACTTGTCTCTTTATCACTTTTAGACAGAGTATTGCCCCTTAAACATTTCTCTGTCTGCCAGTCACCTTTGGGCTAACTCTGTAATCCTAGCTACATCAGGAGGCTGAGATGTGAGGATCAAGTTTCAAAGCTAGCCTGGGAAGATCTGTGAAATTATTATCTCTAACTAACAATAGAAACCCAGAAGTGGAGCTGTGGCTCAGAGCATTAGCCTTGAAAAAAAATCCTTAGGGACAGTGCCAGGCCCTGAATTCAAACCCCAGGATCTTCCATCTGCACAGACAATTCTGTGTTATTTGCATTTGGAAATGTTTGTTTTGAATTTGAATCCTGTAAGATGATGTTTTTGCCACAGACATTTCCTACTGATGTGATGTTAGTGAAACAATTTTAACTGACTTGGCATTGATTATGTGTCTTTCAGTGACTTGTCTAAGCTCTTGGGCAAGGGAGATAGCAAGGTCTCAAGTCAAGTAGCTTGAGTGAAGAAAACCTGGTGTGAT
This sequence comes from Perognathus longimembris pacificus, assembly GCF_023159225.1. NCBI lineage: Eukaryota > Metazoa > Chordata > Mammalia > Rodentia > Heteromyidae > Perognathus > Perognathus longimembris. Next base: position 26,373,363 of record NC_063164.1, on the reverse strand, counting down.
CAAAATTAGCATGTATTAGTCAGGATTGGGTTTTGTTGATACTTGTTTTTCTTACTTGTAGAAGACCATCTTCCTGCTAAATGTTCATGTGGTGTTTTCTCTGTCTAGTTGCAGAAAGAGATAATATACTTAGTGACTCTTTCTCTTTTGATAAAGTGCTTGTCCTAGGAAATTTGAGACTTACCCTTATGACTTCCTTTAGCCTTAAGAGCTTCCTGTCTCCATAAATGAATTTTCTAAGAATATCTTGAGTTACACAGCACAGTGTTAATAATTTGGAGTGCCAACTGCCAGACATTGATTTTCAGCCCATATTACATAACTCTGTAATCTTTACTTACTATTTAGTATGCCTCTGAAATGGTAGGATCATAGTTGTAGTTTTTTCTTCCTAAATATCTTTAGGATCCAATCTTAGTGGAGTTTACTTTGAATATATTAGACATAGTATAAAATGAAGAAGTTACTGAGTCCAAAAGCAGCTTCTTATTAATAGTAGGGAGTTGTCAACTAACTAGCTGGAATGTTAGGATAATAAAGTGAGAGAACACACATGAGAGGCTTAAATATGACCAGTTCACAATGCCTACTCAGCATGTATTAGGACAGTAAAGGATGGGTTCAGGTGAAAATGTTCTTTATCCCTACCTGTAGTGGAGACTCTTACCTGTGACTTATGCTTGCTTGTTAATCTCACATTCCTCCTAACTAGTGACACTAAATATTTCTCCACAAAAGTTACATGGTCTGGAAAACTTACTGGTAAGGTAAACCTTTCCAAATGATGATTTCTTCTTCTCTTCCTCCTGCTCTACCTGTTCTACCTCTTCCTCCTTTTTTTTTTTTTTTTTTTGCCAGTCATGTGGCTTGAACTCAGGGCCTGAGCATTTTCCCTGGCTTCTTTTTGTTCAAGGCTGGCACTCTACCACTTGAGCCACAGCACCACTTCTGGCTTTTTTTCTGTATCTGTGGTGCTGAGGAATCAAACCCAGGGCTTCATGTATGCAAGGCAAGCACTCTACTACTAGGCCACATTCCCAGCCTCTCCTCCTCCTTCTCCTCCTTCTCTTTAAATGACCTTCTAGATATCAGGGGTTCCTTAATTGTTTTGACCTGTAGATTCAGATTGATATTAAACTACAAGACATTTATTCATTTAATGCATAAAACACGATCTGTAGTTTTCCAGTTAGAGAACATTGTATCTGCAATTCTCAAGTATAGAATAGATAACTGCTTTATCCTCCTTCTCTTCCTGTGGCTAGGCTGGGTACTCCTCTGTACTTGGATTTTTTGTTTTTTACCTTTCCCTTCATTCCTGCATGTCTTATCTCTGTGTGAGCACAGCCCTCAACACACCTCAGTTATTGTCTTCCCCAGCTGATCCACAGCTCTCTTTTTTTCTCTAGTCTTCTAGTACAGTTCCAAGGGCAGACTCCAAAGCAGACTTGGAAAATAGGAAAAGAAATGCCAACTAGAGAGGAATAAGCCACATGTCTTTTATTTTCCTCCATAGAGAAATGAATTCTAAAAGCCTCTATTATTTTCTGTGTAGGAGTTTAGTTTTGGTCCCTTGCTCACAGATCAGTGTAGGGAATGCCATGCAATGAGTTATCACATAATGTGATAACTCTAAGGGATGAAAGAAAAGATTCTACTTTGGATTTGGGGACCAATCAATAAGATAAATCATTTCTATTGGAACTTTCAGTTACATGGCCTTTATTTGTCGAATAGAGTAAGTAGGCACTCTTGGCAGGTTCAGGAACTCAACTTTTGAAAGAAATTGTTACTATTTTTAACTGACTTGCAACTATAAATTTAGTAACTCATTTAGAAGTTGATGTGATTATTTTAACTACTTACATATTATCCATCTTCCATTGACAAAGATTGAATTGCTTATTAATACTAAGCTTATTCAGCAGTAACTGAGCTCTTGGTTTACCTGGCTCCATTAGAATTCGTGTTCTATGTACACTTGACCACTACCATGTATTTTTCATGGTCTAGGTTAACAGTTAAATCTTTGTTCCTGAGTGAAATCCAAGCTGTGCAGCTTACATGGCAATCAAACCCCTAAACTCACGTTAACAAGGTGATTTAGTTCAGCAACCAAAAAATCTAAGAATCAACAGTGATAGTATGTGACATAAGTCACAAAACAAATATACTAAAAGAATCTGTCCAGATCCAGAAAATACAATTATATTTTACCAACTGACCTGAGCAAATAATATAATTTAAAAAATGTAGTTTGTACTTTTATGCAAAGGAAGATCATAGATTCCACCAGTCTATGTATGATGACTCCTTTATATCAGGTAATACATTTTCATCATTGACACTTTTTTTAACCTAACTTTTTCCTTTATCTCTAAGCATAGTGTTTTTCCTCCAGCTTCTTTCTTGAATGCTACATTTCTACGAGATTGAATTCAGTGTCAGAAATGGCTTGGAGGACCAGGTTCCTTACCTATACTCTTTACTCCCTTACCTCTCCCATATTCACCTTGGCAGATGATTCTAACTTTAGGACTCTGCTGAAAAGTTTAGTGGCTCTGCCATCTTTCTATAACATGATGTTACCAAGGTAAAATACATGCTCTTTACAGTACTGCACTGAATCTATAAGAAAAAAATTGCCTTTCACAAGATCCTTATAAAGCTTATGCTTCAGTTTTCCCTTATATAGTCTGTAAAACTGCTTTTGATCCTGTATTTTATTCTAAGTACTTTACCCAGTGCCTGACACATGGGAAGCACTTGATATATATCTCGATATGTATATATCATGAATATATGTATGTATATGTGTGTATAATTATCTACATAATTACATATAGTTAATATAATATATGATTACAAATATATAATTTTTACTGTATACTGTTATATAATTATAAATATATATGAATTTCTAAATTTATGTTTATATAAATATTATTTATGTATCTATATGTGCTTATATAAACACATATATCAAATATAAATATATTCATGTGAATATATGTATTGTATGTGTATAATATACATATAAATATATACTTATATAGTTATATAATGATTTGTCAATTAAATAATTATGTATAATTTTATGTCTATATATCTTAGTGAATGGATTACTTGGCTTTATGTTTTTAAATCTTTTTTCTTTCCAAATCATTTGAACCTTTGAACTGATGGTTAGAGTCTTCTTCCCTGGGTACTATTGCTGCACCAAGATGTATAGATTTATACAAACAACAAATTACTACCTTCTTAATTTGGGGTATCTCATAAATGAGAAAGGTAGAAACGGGCACATAGAGACAGGCACATCCTAATTCTGTGGGATCTTATTTTGAGGGAAGGCAAGTAATTCTTTCATATAGACTTAACTTCTTATGTTTTGAGTTTCTTTACTTGGGAATCTGTAAATTGAATTCTTGATGCAGAAAGCATAAATGTCTTGTCCTATCATGTTTTGAGTTTCCCCTCCTTGATTTACCTTGTTTCCCTCTGTGGAGTCCAGAACTCCAATGGACTTGTAGCATTGCAGCCTCCACTTCCCATGGCAATAAGCCAAACATTTGCAAAGTTACTACATTGCGGGATGCTTAGTTTGGTTAATAAGTTTCTTTTTTCTTTCTTTTTTTCCTATGTGCTTTGCCTTGTCACTATCCCTCTGGCTTCTTAGCTTTTATTTTTAATGGAAAATATGACTTTTTATTTTAAATAATCCACATTGATTTTCTTTAGCAAGTAAATAGCAAAGCACACTATAAAGCAAGTGTTATTCCAGAGATGCAACATGATAGTCCCACCAATACAATGAGAAACAATATTTGTCTTAATATAGATATTCTGGGCATCCAATACTGTGCAAATGGCATGCATTTTCTTCCTATTCTCAGTGTAATAAAGACAAAAATATCAATAAAACTAAAATGCATGTGCCAGCCGTGCACTCTGAAATGATTTTGACTTAGAGAACAACTTAGTTCTCTGGGCACATATGATGGCAGTGTTTTATTTCTTTAGCGTTGGAATCACCTACACATACTTATGTATCTTGTTTGTTAACATAGCTTTTGGTATCATTTCATCAAAGTTGAAATGGGCAATTCATTTTCATGGCAGCCTGGGAGTTACTAAACATACCCCTTTGAATCCCAGTTATATGTGATTTAGGGATGCTGCTCAGCTTGAGTGCTGCTGTCCTCCTCAGCACGGGTCCTTCTCAGGGGGAATGTTGACTTGCTACCTCAGGCCTGCCTAGAAGTTCTCCCATGGATGTGCCCGGTAGACATTTTACTTCATATCCTATCTTCTCCTTCTTTACAGTCCCCCAGATTATGTTATACATAATCTTCCCCCCCCCCGCCCCGTCTGTTACACATTGAAGAGAAAAATTTCCCTCTGAATATCAAGTGTTAAAGCAATGACATTCATTAAGAAGAGGGATAGCTCTAAGCTCAGTTGTGGCTTTATGCTTTTTTTTTTTTTTTTTTTTTTTTGGCCAGTCCTGGGCCTTGGACTCAGGGCCTGAGCACTGTCCCTAGCTTCTTTTTGCTGAAGGCTAGCACTCTGCCACTTGAGCCACAGCGCCGCTTCTGGCCGTTTTCTGTATATGTGGTGCTGGGGAACCGAACCTAGGGCCTCATGTATCCGAGGCAGGCACTCTTGCCACTAGGCTATATCCCCAGCCCGGCTTTATGCTTTTGAAATATGCACTTTGTGCACGATTGCCATGGCAAGTGGCTATTCTCAAAGACAACCTGTAATTCCTTAGTGGTTGCACTTTATCTATACACACTCAACAATCGCTTAGTAAATAGGATTTCCAGAAAGTGTCTATGCCACCGAGATACTAGCAAGAGGAAGCCTTGGTTTCCCATCACTATGTGAGTGAAAGAGTTTAGCTGTGGTCTCATTAAACTGTAGTCAATTCATATTCAGATCCTATATTTTGGACCATGAATATGTTTTAATGAGTAGACATTAATTCTCTTTTACCAATTTGCTAGTTGAAAATATGGTTTTAAATTTCTTGTTACCTTTGAAGGAAAAGACTTTTGGTAGGTAAGCACCGATATTATAGTGTTGACTACACGTTCCTGTTAACCTTGGATAATGTTCCCTCTCAAGTTCTCTGTCTTGGCAGAATGTCACCATTGATCAGATTTATCGATCGCTCTTTCTGGAGTCCTTGTGGCACTGTGGTTATCATCTTTATCCTTCTATATAGTCCTGGTCCAAAGTTGATGTTTAGTGCATGTTTTATGAATGAATTTTGTTTTCTACTGACTCATGAATGGTTTGTGTATTATACAACCAATTTTTCCTTCACAGTTAGTATTTCATAGATTATAGTGGACTACTCTGTTATGGACAAGGGGATAGATCTCCTGTACAGAGTTATAGCAAGCTACCTGTTATTTATGGATATTTTCATTATATTAGAAGACTTAATTTGAGTAAAATTTGTTTAAAAGCTTTGTAAGGCATTAAAAAGTACAAATAATTATTTTCTTGATTGTCAGATGTTTCAGACCAATATTTTAGTTTATTTTTTTTTCCAGCCCTGATGCTTGACCTCAAGGCCTGAGCACTGTCCCTGGCTTCCTTTTGCTCAAGGCCAGCACTCTTAACACTTGAGCCACAGCACCACTTCAAGCTTTTTCTGTGCATGTAGTACTGAGGAATCGAACCCAGGGCTTCATGCATGCTAGGCAAGCAGTCTACCACTAGGCCACATTCCCAGCCCTAATATTACTTTATTTTTTTAAATTAAATTTTATTGGCAAGGTGTTATGCAAACAGGGTACAGATACTTAATAAGGCAGTGATTACATTTCTTGTGATATCTTACTCCCTCGTTTTTCTTTCCCTTCCCTAGATCAGGTAGGCATATATACAATATCCAATGTACCCAAATCATATACAGTAACCACGTAGGGTACACCAAAGGAAATTCACCTAGAACTTTACATGTAATGTCAACAATAGAATCCTCCTGTGTCCTTCTCTTGGAGTTGTTTTTGCTTTTCCTCGTCTTATGTGATCATGTATACATAGCTGTTGAGCTATTGTGATCCACTGATAGGTCTATTCTAGACCTTTTTATGTTTAGTCATTGTTTGGTTTTAGATACATAATGTAAAGTCACTGACCCAAACAGGTAGAAATACCATTTGAAAAGAAGGCTAGGGATTCCAGCACTATGTTGAATAGAAGCGGGGAGAGTGGGCATCCTTGTCTTGTTCCTGAGTTTAGGAGAAATGGTTTTAGTTTCTCCCCATTTAATATGATATTAGCAGTTTGGTTTGTTGTATATGGCTTTTATTGTTTTAAAGAATGTCCCCTCTATTCCTGTTCTCTCCAGGGCTTTACCATGTATGGGTGTTGTATTTTGTCAAAGGCTTTTTGGACATCAGCTGGGATGATCATGTGTTTCTTGGCCTTAGCTCTGTTGATGTTGTGAATTACATTTATTGATTTGCAGATGTTGAACCATCCTTGCGTCTGTGGGATGAAGCTACTTGATTGTGTGTATAATTTTCTTGATCAGCTTCTGGATCCTGTTAGCATATATTTTGTTGAGAGGCTTTGCATCTGTGTTCATTAGTGATATTGGTCTGTAATTCTGTTTTTTTGTTGGGTCTTTGCCTGGTTTGGGGATGAGTATGATATTAGCTTCATAGAATGAGTTTGGGATTTCTCCCTCTGTTTCTATTTCTCGAAAGAGTTTGAGGAGTATTATTGATATTAGCTTCTCACTGAAAGTTTTATAGAATTCACTGGTGAATCCATCTAGGCCTGGGCTTTTTTTTGTTGGAAGGCTCTTGATTATATCCTGTATCTCGCTGTAGGTTATTGGTTTATTTAGTTGACTTATTTCTTCTTGATTCAGTTTGGGCAGTTTATACTTCTCTAAGAATTGATCCATTTCTGTAAAATTTTTATTCTTTAGTGAGTAAAGGTTCTGGAAATAGTTCCTTATAATTGTTTGAATATCCTGTGTGTTTGTTGTAATTTTTCCGGTGGAATCCCTGATCTTAAGGATATGAGTCTCGTCACTTCTTTTGTTTGTAAGTCTTGCAAGGGGTCTGTCAATTTTATTTATTTTCTCATAGAACCAGCTTTTAGTTTTATTTATTTGTTGATGGTCTTTCTATTCTCAGTCAGATTTATCTCTTGTTTAATCTTTGTGATCGCTCTCCTCCTTGTCATTTTAGATTCAATTTTTTCTTGTTTTTCCAGTCGTTTTAACTGTATCATGAGGTTATTTACCTGTTCTGATTCCATTCTTTTAATGTATGTGCTGAGGGCAATGATCTTGCCCATCAGTACTGACTTTGCTATATCCCATAGGTTTCTTTGTGATGTATTTTCTTTGTTGTTGGTGCTTATGAACTCATTAATTTCATCCTTAATTTGTTCTGTGACCCAAATGTTAGATAACAGTTAGGGGTTTAGCTTCTAGGTATTTGTGTAGTTTCTGTGGTGTCCTTTGTTATTGAGGACTACCTTGATTCCACTGTGATCAGATAGAATACATGGGATAATGTCAGTACTCTTGTATTTGCTGAGGTTCTTTGTGTGGACTATGATATGATCTATTTTGGAGTATGTTCCATGGGCTGCTGAGAAGAATGTGTGAAAATCTCTGTACAGATCTGTCAGATCCATGTGGGATATGGTGTTACTTAGGTCTTCAGCTCCCTTGCTAATCATCTGTGTGTTGGATCTGTCTTTTGGAGAGAGTGGAGTATTAAAATATCCCACTATGATTGTATTTGGTCTATCTTGTTCTGTAGTTCTGAAAGAATTTGTTTGAGATATTTAGGGCCTCTTTTGTTTGGTGAGTATAAATTTATCACGGTGATATCTTGTTTCTAGATCTTTCCTTGTATTAAAATGTAGCATCCTTCTTTATCTTTTTGAACTGATTTTAATGAGAAGTCCAGCTTGTCTGAAATCAGGATGGCTACCCTTGCCGTTTTGGTAGGTACATTTGCTTTGAAGAGCTTGCTCCATCCTTTCATTCGGAACCTGTTTTTGTCTCTTGCTGTAAGATCTATCTCTTTTTTTTTTTTTTTTTTTGGCCAGTCCTGGGCCTTGGACTCAGGGCCTGAGCACTGTCCCTGGCTTCTTCCCGCTCAAGGCTAGCACTCCGCCACTTGAGCCACAGCGCCACTTCTGGCCGTTTTCTGTATATGTGGTGCTGGGGAATCGAACCTAGGGCCTCGTGTATCCGAGGCAGGCACTCTTGCCACTAGGCTATATCCCCAGCCCAAGATCTATCTCTTGAAGACAAGAGATAACAATATTTTGTGTGCGAATCCACTCTGTCAATCTTTTCCTCTTTATGGGAGACTTTAAACCATTTAAAGAGATCATGGATACGTGTGGTTTTTTCCCTTCCATTTTCTTGTTAGGCTGTGTTTTGCCTCCTTCTTCTCCCTTCTTTCTGTCTTTATTGAGTTGCTCTTCTTGTTGGGCTCTGGCTATTGTAGTTTCTTTCTGTTTCTGTTTGGAGGTCCTGTAGGTTTTCTGTTGGGTGGGTTTCTTCTCTCAGAATTTGCTGTAAGGCTGGTTTCTTGTTCACATATTCCTTTAGTTTCTCTTTGCTATGGAAAGATTTGGTTTTTCCTGGAAAGTAAATTCTAATTTTGCTGGGTATCTAAGTCTGGTTTGGCAGTTGTTGGCCTGCAGGACTTGGATGGTGTTCTTCCAGGCTCTTCGTGCATTGTGTGTGTGGAGAGGTCTGCCGTGATTCTGATTTTTTTTTCTGTTATAGTATAGTTCTTTCTTTGTTTTGGCTACATTCAGAATCTGTTCCTTGTTGTTGAAATCTGAAGCATTGACTACGATGTGTCTGGGGGTGTTTCTTCTAGGGTCCAGTCTGCCAGGTGTTCTATATGCTTCTGTTATTTGAGTGAGGTTTTTCCCTGTTGAGATTGGGGAAATTCTCTGCAATAATTCTATGGAATATGTGTTGTATACCTCTGCTATGATACTCCGCTCCCTCATCTATTCTGATTATACGCTGATTCTATCTCTTCTTCCTCTCCACTATCTCCTGGATTAGTCTGCCCTGTAGTTTGAAAGTTTCTTGGAGTGCGATAATCTTCTGGTTCTTATCAGGTTAATCATCATCCAAAAGAGAGACTGGAGATTCAAGATGATCAAGTCTTTCTGATGTGGCTTCGAGTGTCGTTTGCATTGAGGCAAGTGAGCTGTTTATGGTTGCCAGATCAGCTTTCATTATGGTAATTTCTTCTTTTAGTGAGTTGTATTTTGAATCTATTTTTTCATGCATTTCATTTTTCAGGATGTTAAGGTCTTCTTTAAAGGAGGAGTAGACTGTATCTATTTTTGCTTCCATTTCTTTCTTGACTTCCTGAAGATCCTTCGAGACTTCCATTCTAAATTCTTGGAATTGATTTTGAATTCGTTCCTGAGGCTTATTTCTGCTATCTTAGTGTCCAGTGTTTTATATTCTCTATCTCCTCTTCAGTTGTACTGCTTTTTGGAGCTGGCGAGTTGGCTTGACTGTTCATAATATTTGTAATATTTCTTTGTGATTTTTGCATCTGGGATGAAGCAGGTATGGATTCTTGATTCCCTCCTGCATTTCCTCTTGGAGACCTGTAGGGTGGGTAGGTTCTGTTGTTTGCTCTGTGTGTCTGTGTTCTGCTGCCATGCTGTGCTGACCCTTGTGAGCCCCTGTTGGGGGTTCGCAGGTCACTGATTCAGCATGGCGTGAAGACTTCTCTCTTTTTTGTTTCCTTCTCCGCTAGTGTTGCTGTGGGTCAAGAGAGCTTGCCTCTCACAGTGAGTGTTACTGCTGAGGGGTGGCTCACTGACCTGTATGGTGTCCATCTGTCAGAGCGGATGTTGCTGTTGAGGGGCGGCCCACCCACCTGTGTGGAGTGTGCCTATCAGAGTGGACATTGCCACTGAGGGGGGCTCCACCAACTTGAGCAGGGTGCGCCTATCAGAGCAGGCATTGCTGCTGAGGGGCAGCTTGCCCACCTGTGTGCTCCCCAGGGGGAGTGGGTACAGGACCCTTCTGTTGGAGGGCTAGAACACTGACCCACACAGGCCCTCTGGGGGATGTGTACATGTGAGCTCTCATGCTTCTTTTGGGCAGCACGCTGCCCCAGAATTTTGGAGGGTGCTGTGTCCTCTCGCGATTGTGCTGTGGAACATTATGCATGGCCCCCAGCAGGTTCAAGTGTCTGGGCGTGGATTGGTGCTCACGGACTCTCTGCACCTCCACTGTGAGGGGGGCGTGTGCTCGGGCCCAGGTGACCTTGCTGAGCTGGTATTGCACACCAGTAAACCTGAGACTGTTTTTCAAAAAGTCCACGCAGACCAGGGCACCTAAAGTGGAAGTCAAATGCCTACCAGTCCTCGGATCCCTGCTGGGGGGTCTGGTGCTCGCAAATTCAGGCTCTCCAGCTGGGGCTTTGGGGGACGCTGGCCTAAGGTGTCTCCCTGGCCACTTTGTTGGGAGTTCCTCCACCGGCTGCTAGCTCCTATGTTCTCCCAGGAGCTGTAGGGTTCTCTAGCCACCAGATATGGGGCTCTTTTGTTCCCTCTGGGCCAAGAGCAGGAGGGAGGGAGCTCTAGTTTCTTTGTCCCCAGAGTTGATCTCCCGTTTGGAGGGGTTGGAGGGGGCTCAATGGGGAACTTACTGGTCCTGGATTGTGTGTGTGTTCTGCTATGCTGTGAGATTTTCCGGGGCAGATGTGGCATTTGTTTTGCAGCGGTGGTGGCCCTGGCTCTCCACATCCGTGGTGCCCGGCTCCCTTGCTGTTGACTGGTTCCGGCCATTTGGTCCTGTGCCACTGTCTGCCTTGGTCTGGTCTGCGTGCTGTCTGGGTCCCGTGGAGCTCCTGCTGTCTGGTCTCTGTATTCCCAGTGGGACTTTTCTGCTGTTGCTTCTGTGCTTGCTGAAGATCTGTGGTCCTGTAAGCTGGGCCTCTTTCCCAGCCTGGCCCTGTTCAGGCGGGGGCGGTACTCCGGAGATTTTTCAGCTCCATGCAGATTATAGGCTTTTCTTTCTTTGTTCTTTTTCATTTCCTGTATGTCTCTGTTTTGGTTGTTGGGTTTGCTGGTCTCTTGATGGGGTGTTGGGTGTTGGAGTTCCCAGCTCACTATTTGGTTGGAGTGAGTTGGGATGCCTCCCTATTGTCTTGGCGCCATGTTCTCTCTCCCCTTAGTTTATTTTTTAACACAAAAAACTTTCAAATCTACATATTTATGTGATAAGTATATGACCTTCAATGCATGTGTATACACTATATAATATTTAAATCCAAGTAAACATATCGGTGTACTCAGGTATTAGCCCAAACAGATTTAGTGGCTTTTAGAAGTCTCAACAGTTTTTCATCTTCTTTTTTCTTTTTATAAGATAGAGAAATGTATGAATTCCCAGCAAGGAATCAAGAACTGAACTTCAGATCTTTCGCCAACTATTGGATGACCTAGAACTTTATGGCCTTGTCCATTGGTATTACCATCTAGAAATACTGAGCTAGGATGAATGTAGGAATAGATAGGGCAGGGAAAGCTGTATAAATTATGATGCAAGTTAAAGTAACAGCAGAAATAATTACAGACACATTTCTCCATCATAGATATAGTAATATATTGGAATGCATCTTGTGTAGTTTTTTAATATAGTATCCTGTACATTGCATGTAAATGATGTACAACATTAACTTCTTTACTGTATCTTATGAATTAAAATAACAGTTTTCATATCTTTAGACAATATTGCCATATATTCTCTTACATTTTTATCACTTGGCTCTGTTAATTCTGTTGCTAAATGTAGTATATGTTTATAAAGTTGTAAAGTGGTTTTGAGACAAAGTATTACTATTAGAAATGAAATGTTAAAGTATATCAACTATTATAGCAGCTTTAGTGTTACAAAACTTAAATATCTTATATTTATGTTAAATGACAGAAATAATAAAGGACTTTTTGTCTCATGCTCTGAGGAGTCTAGTTTATTATTTTGTTGATTTTTTTCACCTGTGTTTTTGGTGTTACATCTAGAATACTATTGCCAAATTTAAGACGTTTTCATTTATAGTACTCTCAATGTATTTTTCTATATATTTCATTGATACTTGTTATTTTAAAGAAATGAAGGTTCTTCCCCTATCCAGAATCAAATTTTTAATTTTTTATTATCTCTAGGTGGTTGTACAAAGGATGTGCCATTTAACACAGCAGTTTATGAATATTACATCTTGATCGATGTCACTTCTTTCAACATTCTCACATATCCCTCTTGAGCCCACCCCTTCCCTTCCTCTTCTTATTTTTGTAGGATATACATTGAATTCCTGACTACATTCCCCCCCCCCTTCATTTGCCTACCCCTTTCACATTGGTCCTATCCTACCCCTTTCCAATACCTGCTGCCTGGTGATTATTATGTTGAACTTTTCAATAAAAGACTTTTAAGTTATACACATTAAGAAATTATGTAACTTAGATATGGTTTGTTATGTATGATTTTTAACTCTATGAGATAGCAGGAGCTACCAAGAAAAACATAAAGTAGAATTTTCCATTTTTTTTAAGACATACATTGAAATTTTTAACTTTGATAGAATACTTTCCTAAAGCAATTCTACTACTGCTGAAATATTTAAGTCTGTTACATTGTTATTACCAACATTACTTTTTGTGGCTCCATTTGAAAGAGCCTGTTCTCCTTTGTCCTACTCCAATCTGCTACATTCATCCCTAACTTGATGAAAGTGAATTTTTATTTTTTTTAATGGAATTTTTGAACTAGAAAGTTCACAGAACATTTCAACCTCATGAGCTATATGTTTTTGCTAGCACTGATCGGAGGTTGATTACAGGTAAAAGGAAGTTCAGGATGTTGTTCTGAAAATTATCCTTTTGGAGTTCTAACTTGTTTATTGCAGTGTCTTCTCATTTGAAGTTACTTTCCATGGCTCTCGTTTTGACACAAATCTTTTAGTCATTAACTAAATATTAAATGGTGTGATATTTTATTTTCAGTCAGGTTTGGAGACAAGCTGAGGACCAAGTATATTGTGAAAAGTCCTCTGAAAATGGGTGCTTATGTGCCAATACCCGTTACTTAAGGGGCTCACTACCATGAATTGACCTTACCCTGTCCCTTAGTGTCATTCCATAATCTGCCTGTGCCGAGCCTCCTTAGAAGAAGTTTCCTCTGAGAAAACCAATCAACACAGCACAGAAAGAGATCTTCCTAAAGCACTGACCTCATCCTTTTTTTTTATTTAGTGGTTGTCAGTATCTTGAAGGGTCTATATTTAAAATGAAAAAGGTTGTTCTTTGCTTTAGGACTTAAGTCTGTAATATAAAAGAAAAATGCCACTGAAAAGAAATAGGAAGTAAACCTTTCTTTATTTGAAATTGGAGCCAAATCAAAGACTTTTTCTTAAGTCATTTTGATGGTTGCTCTGAGTTGTGATTATTCAGGAAACTAGGTACCAGAGCAATAAAACCCCACATTTGCCATTTGGTCAGAGAAAAAAGAAATCACAGTGATTCTCTCTTTTTTTTTTTATTTTTTTTTTTTTGCCAGTCCTGTGGTTTGAACTCAGGGCCTGACCACTGTCCCTGACTTCTTGCTCAAGGCTAGCACTCTGCCACTTGAGCCACAGCACCACTTCTGGCCTTTTCTCTATATGTGGTGCTGAGGAATCGAACCCATGGCTTCATGTATAGGAGGCGAGCACTCTTGCCACTGGGCCGTATTCCCAGCCCCATACAGTGATTCTCTTTAGACATAAACTTAAACCTCCTTTTTCATTGAATTGTTTCCTACCAACAATGTCTTATACATATTTTAGTGTTGTTCTTTACATTCTGGAGCTGCCAATCACAAGAAAAATCCTCTACAGTGGTGAGAAAACATCCACTGCTTAATGAATGAATTTCTAACCATGTCTTATAATTCTTTTTGTTGTTGTTAAGATGAGGATATGTGGAAAAAGAACCCTCCCATATATGGTTGACAGGAATGTAATCTAGTGTAACCATTATGGACATCGGGATGAAAGTTCTTTAACTAAATTAGTTCTACCTTATGACTCTGCCATACTGCTTTTAGACATATACCTGAAGGCATGTACATCAGTATACAAGAGTGATACTTTTATTCTCATGTTCCTTGAGGCTTTATTTGTTAGATATTGAACAGTTTAGCCCACAGCTCACAAATAAAGAAAATATGGTATTTATGCGTATCACAGAATATTACTCACCTAAAGGATAGGTTAGGAAAATTGACCAAACGCTAGAGGGAAGAAACAGAAACATAGTGGAATGAGCATTTTGAAATGACACTATACCTTCTACATATGTTTGGAATTATCATCATGAAAATTTCCCATATTCTTAATATATTGTACTTCAAAAATGAAACATTTAAAAAGAAATAAGAGAAAAAGGAAGCAAGGGAAGAAAAAAAAGGAAAAAAGAAAGGGAAAAAATAAGTAGTCTTGTTAGGGGAGGGGCTAAAGCCCCTGGCCTCCATCTTCCTGTCTCACCTCCTTTCCCCCAACTAGCTGAGATCACAGGTACCACAATGCAAGTGACTTCTCCTTTTCTAATTTTCTATACAAAAAGAGTGTTGGGAGTTGCAGGATTTTAAAAGTAGAAGGAGCTTTGGAAGGTGAGAAGTTCAATGCTTCTATAACCGTAGATCCTGGTTTTCTGATTCAACAATTTATTTAATTGTTCTTTTCGAAGTGCCTCATTCTTTTAAAACAAAGACTATATCAGTGATCATGTTCTTCAAGGGTCAGAGCTATTATTTCATTAACTTTGTCTATGTAACTATTTTTATACCCACATTTTTCAGTATGAACATGGAAGTGCTTAAATGGAATCCCACCTTGTTTCTCCCCTATTTCTATGACTATTTATTACTAATCCACACACTTTCATCTGTTAGCACTGAAAACAAAAAGCTTTGTTCTTAGGTGCTTTTGAAGCTCTTTAATATTAATAATCATTTATTTTTATCATACTAAAATGTGTATGTGGTTATGAGTTCAGAAAGAATTTTACACTGTACCTTTACATTTAACAAAAAGTTCTTTGCAGACTATACCCTTGGGGAATCTGATAATGAAAGTCAGATGGGTGTTAAAAATCTAATTTAGAGTGACTTCTCCAATTTGGTAAATAGAAAAATTCTGAATAGTGAGTCTGGTAGCAAATATTAGACTTTTGATTGGTTATGGATATGTGCTGAACTTTATAGTAAAAGCACAAATATCAGAACATATTGTATTTCTCCTACCTTACTTTTTTCTCTCAGTACTTAAAATATTATCCCTTTGAATCCACTTCAGTGTTTTTGTTTATTAAAGAGTTCAGCAATAATGGTTTTAAACTTAAAATCTTAAAACAAATCATCGGGACAGAAGCTTTAGTATTTTTTATGAAGCGTCATATTGACTGAGATACAATAATATGTACTTTTCACTTTCATAGTACTGTATCATAAAGGAAGCCAGACAAAGCCTGAATTTTCTTTTGTAATAAACCTGATTATTTGGATAACTAGGAAAGCTTAGGGGTGGGGTGGAGCAGCACTTGGCACTTAGGACTTTACAATATAAATTGCGAATTCTATGTCCATTGCCTTCCTTTTATTTCCAATACTACTGAATGAATGAATTTCAAATATTGGCCTTAAAATATAAGCTAAGTGCGGTGATGAAGTCCTAGAGTTTCATAAGTAGTCAATTAGAAAGGTCTATGGTTTCTAACATAGAGAGTTTACAACCTGGTGTGTTTCCTCTAATTTTAATTCTCTTGGATGACTTATGCACAAATTGCTTGATTACCTCCTACATCTCTCTTAATCTGGGTTGTGGAACATAATAATAAGCTTTTGAGTGTCTTTCCTTCAATAGACCTTTTCATCACCTGAATCTTTTAGTGCTTCACAAACAGCTGGTGGCCACAAGCAGCAACCCTGACATTCTTTCATAGTTCTTTTGGCTGCTTTTTTTTTTTTTTTAAATCCCCAGTGATTGTCATGTGCATGAATGAGGAAGGAAGAAGGAAAACCAACTTTTGTTTAATAAGAAGTCATCAAAAGAAGTCTCCAATAATAGTGCTGACTGATTTTGACAGTGACCAGTATTTGCAAGATATATGAAGCTTACTCTACTTGCTCTTATTTTGTCTTTGATGGAGATAGGGTTATAGTTTAAAAGAGAATTTCCCATTGATATTTTAGAGACTATTCCTAGCTCTTCTGTCATGGGAATAGCTTATCAATTCTCTACTACCTAATTTGACTTCTTAAATGATTGTGAAATATAAAAAAGTTTATTAATTCATAAAGGTGATAGAAAAAATCCCTGCATTTTTTTCTTTTTATTATTAAATATGTTGTTATGCCCAGGTTTTGGTGTCCCCAAAGACCACCATGGAGTCGAAAGCCAATGTAATCACACAAGAGTTTTTATTGCAAGCTCAAGCCTGGGCTCTGGATCCTCATCGACACAGTGGGTCTGAATCCAGAGCCCCAATCCTCCATTCAGCAGGGTTTTTATTATAGGTTTTTGGGGAACATTCGATGCATCACATCATCACACAGCAAATCATGTCACACCGCAGGAAAATCATAAAACAGCATAGCAACTTGGAGCAAATCATTTCATATCGTGGGAAAGTTATAAAACAATTCTTAAGAATGGTTGGCCTAATCAGTGGTGGGAACTGGCCTTGTGAAGGTGATTGTTTAGCTTTTGGGGTTCGAAATGATTGGTTTAGACAAATGATTTGGGTTGGGTGGCAAGGGTGTCGCCGGAGTCATCCTTAGCTTGAGGGGACCCATTAACCATGTTTCAGGAACACAAAATACACTGGCCACACCTCAATACATTTCCTTTGTGCCACAATGCCTAAAGCTTTCTAACTTCAACTGACCTCTGATCAAATGAAGTCTACCTTCATTATTTTAGACTGTATTTTGTTCAGGCTCTTCACACTGACATATTCTTCAGTTATTCCAGGAAGCTTCAGGGCCCGTTTAGGCCCAAGCTACAATATAGAGGTGCACCGGCTGCTCAGGTTCTTCAATGTTAAAGTAAATTTCTGGTTGATACTGCTTTTAGTATTGTTGAATACATCCATATTGAGGCATATTCATATATAATATTCTGAATTGAAACTTTTTTCTTGGTACTTTAGGACTTTGTGAATATCCTATATTTGTATTATTGTGATATGGCCATGTTCAAAGGTGAGGGAAACTCACTTAAAGTTAGGGGAGTCTGAAAGGGTTTAAGTTAGTATAGTTGTATGTGGTTAGTATACTTGGAATTAACAGTGAAAGGTACTTTTGAGTTTTATAAATGTTGGCTATTTGCAAAGCTGCATTACTTTTGTAAAGATCAGTACACTCTTATAAGAAATTTTAAGTAAGTCTTTGATTAGAAATCTTAAGTTTTATGAATTCTATATAACAATGATGTATGGAATTGCTTCAAGGACAGAATGAATAATGATACTGAAAACTTGTATCCTTATATTTGGTATTTGTGTAGTAGCATATGGTTATATGGTTCCTCCAAAAGTCAGGTAACAATAGATGTAAATAGTCTCAATCAGAGATAGCAATGCACACACAATAAGGAAGTTATGTGTTTGAAGTTTGTATTATATTTCTTTAACATTTCATCTAATTGTTAAATTATATATTCAGATGTCTAAAATTAATGTTGAATCAACTAGCTCATAAAATGTCAGAACGAAAAGCCTACTCCTTCAGTTGGCCTATAAAAGGCTGAACACACCACTAAAAATGGCGCATGGCATTCAGTCATACTGTATGTCATGCCCTTGATTATTGTCCTTGTCTTTGAATGTGTCAGTGCTCACTTTTTCTAGCTTTTTTATCATTCTTATCATCATTCATGTAATTCATTTAAATAAGGTTAAGTTTGAGAATATGCCTATTTTAATTAAGCCTCTTTCAGAATGGTCCCTCTAGTAGAAATCATGGAAAGAAGATAGAAATACTCAGAATATAAATTTTAAACAATGACTGGGTTAAAACTTGTATTTGCCAAGCTTATATAGGAAAAATCTATTCCTTCCCGTTCTGATTATCCCATAAATATCTCATAGATTAAAATAAACTTTTTCTAAATATCGTCTTTTTTTCCTTCAATTTCTTAACAAATAGGTTGTTCCTGACATTTAGATGACTTGGAATGCAAGTATTGTTTTGTGCTTACAAGAAAGAAAGCCTCATTCATTGTTGTCCTGTTATGTACCAGAGTAGCTTCCCAGAGCAAGAGTTTGCCCAGGGGCTGGGGATATGGCCTAGTGGCAAGAGTGCCTGCCTCGGATACACGAGGCCCTAGGTTCGATTCCCCAGCACCACATATACGGAAAAACGGCCAGAAGCGGCGCTGTGGCTCAAGTGGCAGAGTGCTAGCCTTGAGCGGGAAGAAGCCAGGGACAGAGCTCAGGCCCTGAGTCCAAGGCCCAGGACTGGCGCCAAAAAAAAAAAAAAAAAAAAAAAAAGAGTTTGCCCAGGATAGACTTCTAAGACACTGGTAAGATAGGAGGAACATCTTGTACAAGATAGAAAGTGTATGAGTACCAGAAGAATGGCTCAACAGAATGCTCAATGGGGCACTGAGATACCATCATTCTAACTTAGCACCATAAACTTGTGAATTTCCTAGCTGTTATGAATGGTGAATGCCTGATAACAAACTTTGTTCAAAGAGAGACATTCTGTAACAATTATTAATTTTTCATATGGTTATTATCATTAGAGAACTTATTAGCTAAGTCTGTCTAGAAATGTATTTCCTGAACTTTATTTTAATAATTTAACTCTTACAAAGTAGGAGTTAAGTTAATAAAAGTTTTTCCTACAGTTAGTAATTTTTAAAACCAATGTGAAATTTATCATTAGAGTTTACTAAAGTGAACTTTAAAATATTCCCATTCCTTTATTTAAAAAATTCTATGAAATATATTAACCCTTTCATCCTTTTCTAGATAATCAAAATTGTATCTTAAGGGTCTGGGGAGATGGCCTAGTGGCAAGAGTGCTTGCCTTGTATACATGAGGCCCTGGGTTCAATTCCCCAGCACCACATATACAGAAAATGGCCAGAAGTGGCGCTGTGGCTCAAGTGGCAGAATGCTAGCCTTGAGCAAAAAGAAGCCAGGGACAGTGCTCAGGCCCTGAGTCCAAGCCCCAGGACTGGCAAAAAAAAAAAAAAAAGAAAAAGAAAAAAAAAAGAAAAAATCTTAAGTTTAACAGATCTTTTTAAATTATATTTTTGTTAATATTTAATATTTGTTCAAAGGAGTTACAATTCAACTAATCAGTTTATAAGTATAATGCATCTTGATTCACGTCCTTCCTTTCATGATTAGCAATTTTTTAAATGAGTATGATTGATATTGATTTCCTAATCCTTCTAATGCTTGATATTTCTTTCAATTGCACCTATATCAGTATTTACAAGCAATTTCAACTTTTCAAGCATATGTATAAGTTATCAATCACTTTAATACACATAGACATTGATGGAAACAGTTATGTTTATGATGTTACATTGCTATTCTGTTTAATATTTTCTCTATAACCCGGGTTGCTAGTCACAGTCAGTATTATCTTCTTGTGTGAACTTGTATCATGATTCAGTGAGTATGTCTAGAACAACTGTTATTTCGTATTTCACTGGAAGCATGTGTCACTGTATATACAGGTCAGGTGTCACATAGGGGAAGATATCATGTGACAAAAGGGCGATTGGCCCCTTTATCATCCCAATAGAGAGAAGAATATTGGTTCAGCTTGGAGAATGCCATAATGAAATGCTCTAGGCCTCTGTCTTTTGGGTTAGTGAAACAGTTTCACCATTCCCAAGACTTAAGGGACCAAGAAATAGTTTCAAAGCCCCCCACCCCCCAAAAAAAACAACCTTCTTCCTTCTGAACATATCATCCTTGATGAATCAGTGGGATGCCTGGTACATACTACACTGTTGCTATTCTTTATTTTATTGCCAACATCCATATATGCACAGTAGTGTCCCTAGGAAAGTAGTGTGCAAAAAAACCCAAAAAACAAACAAACGTAGGATTCATTGCATTACATATCACATAAGACCTTGTGATGCCCAGCATTTGTGTTCTCCCATTCTTTGAGTGTTTTGTCTATTTACCATTACACTATATCTGTTTACTTCCCACTTTCCAGGAATACATTCTGTCACTTGAACTACACCCTGGCCTTTTTGTTTTTATTTTCTTTTTTGAGATAGAGTTTAGTTGTTTGTGCCTGGGTTGGTCTCATACTCACTACTCTCCTTCCCTAATAGACAGGACTAACCATGCTGGGTTTTGCTATTTCATTCTTCAATGACTTTTCATTGTCAGCATGGTAACATAGTTGCTACAGGGATTTCTAGCTCTGTTGTCTTCAAATCCAGGTACTGTATTCTGAAAAGCCATGTAACTAGCTAGGTTGTAATCAATTCAGAAAACATTTTATCCTACAAAGAGCTAAACATACTTAGTTTTTCCTAGATTTGTTACTGTATCATGTTATGCTCATAAAGAAAATAATTAAAATGAATATTGTACCTGAAAAGTACACCTGAAATTATACCAACTCACTGCCGAGTCACATTAAAAAGGCTACAAAAAAGAAATCTAGGACAAGCATTTTTAAAATAGTCAACTTGAAAACAAGCTTTTCTTTTGACATGATCTCTGTATCTTATTTGACTTCCTTTATTTGTGAAATAAATATATTTCACACCAGCATATGAAATATAATGAGTGTCGGAACCTTCGAAAATGGGATTTGTTGCCAAATCTGTTTCGACCAGAGCAAACTTTTTTTTTTTTTTTTTGGAAGATTGCCCTTGGCTCATGGAGAGGAGAAATATTCTGTAATTTGGAACCATATTACTGTAGGTGACTTAAGAGATTATAGAAGCCCTTGTAAAACGAATGTATCTCTCTTGAGACATACAGTCACATTAAAAATTATTGACATTATCTTCATTTTGTTGTAAAAGAAATACATTAAGTCTTGGCCTCTAAAAACTCTTGCATGCTGGGCCACATTTCTATTTGTGTTTGTTTATATGTACCCGTTCTATTTACATTCACACTGGTTTGCAAAGTTGTGGGCAAAGCTCAGGTAGCAGGGTACTTGGTTAGTAGGCCTGTGTGAAATCCTTAGTACTACACTGGAGTACCTGAGAGTGGAAACCACCTATGTTCCTTGTATAAAAGTATTTGTACTTTGTAGTTATATTCATAGAGCTCTCCCTGTGCTTCTCAGTGTTCCTAGAGGGGAAACTGAAATTTTTGTGTTGGCTGCTGTAGTAGAATATATTGAATTTCTTAGTATAAACTGTCCATTTTATTCTTTTTGCATATAGTATGTGTAACAGTGTGTGTGTGTTGTACAATGTTTAGAATCTTCTTTAGATCTCCTTTAGTCCCTTACACATTGCTTAGAAGAAATGGCAGAAGTTGAAGCTGACATGTAGATTTTAGGTAACTGTGGGCTTCTTAGTACTCTGGAATGTGATGGTAGCTAAGGTATCTTTTCAAGTCCCATTGAAGGGTGTGGTGGGTGAAGTCAGTCTGGTGTACACAGGATTTAAGCAGCTAAAGACAGATTGTTTTTCCAGACTAAAAGGAGACTGTGGTTGAGTCTTGGTTCCCTTTTTCTTACTATTAAGGTTCCTTCATGGTTTCCCTACTGAAGAAATTCCTGAAATAAGTTTCAACAATTAAAATTGATGCCTCGAGTCATGTGAATATCCATCTCAGTTCTGAGTCAGAGACCTTTGTGGTTCCAAATATGTTTGTTTCTTTTATTTTTTGTCTTTATAGTTTCTTCTTTCCAGCTATTAGGTTGAAAAAAAAACCTCTCTCTCTGTTTTATTCTATTTACTTTTTCTTTCATTTATTTTTATTTATTTCTTTATTCACTTAGTTATTGAGACTGGATCTTGTTATGTGCTCAAGGATGGCTTTGAACTCCCTATCCTGCTAACACATACTTTGGAGTGTTGATGGAATTTATAGGTCATACAAACTATCATGTCCATTTTTTTTGTTTTTTATCTTTTTTTGTGTTTTAGTACTTGATACTTGATAGTGTTGGGAATTAATACTGCGGAAATATACACCATAGGTTGGTTAAGCTGGTGAATTTATAATACACTTATTTTGCAATTCAAAATATACTGTGGGCTTCTCATTAAAACACTTAAAGTACTTGTGTAGGATAGTCCTGGCAGAGGAGCCCAATAGCTTAATAGCAATGTATATATAATCACATAAGATGATCCTAAGTGAAATGAACTATAAGATTCGGAAATAAGTGGTTTATCCTTGATGTTGCTATTTCCAGTGTACCCTATGAAATGATGCTTTTTTCTTTTGTCTTTCTTCTCCATGCTTTTACAACCCTGTTGTCACTGTAACTGACTTTGGTACACTGGGTATTGTATGCATGTTTATCAGAACTAGGAAAGGGGGACACCAAAATGGAAAGATGAAGAGTAAAAGGCAAATCAATGCAACAGCCACACTTACAAGACAATATACTATAAACCAACTGTACATCTCAGGAGAGGGTGGGGAGGGAACTGCGAAGGGGGAAAAGTGGGAGAAAAATGAAAGAGGAGGTAAAAAGTTTGATAAGAAATGTACTCCCTGCCTTACATATGTAACTCTAATCCTCTGTCATTACTTTGAAAATAAAATAAATTAAAAAAACACTTAAAGTATTCTTTTTTGTCATATTTTAAATATTTTTATTATCTTTAAGTAGTTGTACAAAGCGGTTGCCATTTAACAAAGCAGTTTATGAATACAATGCATCTTGATCAGTGTCACCCCTTCCAACATCCTCACCCAACCTTTCCAACCCATCCCCTTCCCTCACTTTTCTTAGTTGTGAAGGATTTTTTCATCGCATTCCCCAGTTTCTTTTCTTCATTTGTCTGACCTCTTCCCTTTAGCCTCAGTCTACCTCTTTCAAGTAGCTGTTTTCTGGTATTTATTTTGTTGAATTGATTTTGCCTTTCTAAGAAGTTTTACTAGATGGATACTCCCCTAAATCTTCCTTATTTCTATAATTCATTTATGTACATTGGCACTTAAAATATTCCTTAGACTAATAGCTCCCAATAGAAAACATGATGAATCTGTTGGAGATGAAATCATGGAAATGTACAATGCTGATGCAATGTTGTTGTAAGTTGCAGAAGTCTTTAAAGTTTGAATCATCTCCAACAAAGCTCTTGATTCTTAGTTAGCAGCCTCAAACTGTGTTTTATCTACCTTAAAAACAAAAACAAACAAAAAAGCCTGAGTCTATTTCTATCTGTACGTTCCTATTGGTTCTTTGGCAAGCATTTGGCCTGGCAATATAAGTATTGTTTGAGCATATTTTTTACATATTTTTGTACTCATATATATCTATATTTTAGTGTTTCAATATGTGGCTGGATAATAATTCTCTCATGCATACCCTTCCCCAGCCATGCTCCTTTTAACTGTAATCATTATGTACTATTTTGTATATATACATATATTACATATAACTATTTTGTATATCCTAGATTTTTAGCATATATAATATATTTGGAAACACATGATATATACTCTTTTCTATCTTCCTTTACTCATTATAATTTCTTCAATATTTAATTGTGTTGCATTGTGCATAAGGGGTTAATTTTCAATTGTTCAGTAGTGTTTATTGTATGGATATGCCACAGTTTTTTAATCCACTCACTGACCTATGGATATTCATATTGTTTACACATTTTTACTATTACAGCTTTATACTTTGAGTATTTGTGTAGAAATATTTTATGGAGGCTTTTTAAAAATTTCTTTGGGGTGGATAGCTGAGGCTTGGTAAAGATTCTCTTTAAAACATTTAATTCAACTGATACTTGAGTTTTTATGGCTTTTATATACTTTGAGCGTAAATCATCATAAGGTTAATTATTTGATGATATTTAGGCTGTGATTTGTCCTTTTTAATTCTCTTAAAATTGTGATGCAAACAACGGAAGGTTTGACTTTCATGATATGATACTTCCTCTTTGAATTATGTTCTTTATGTCACCTCTGAGAAACCTTTGTTTAATTTCAGATTACAAAGTTTTCCCTTAGGTATCCCTCTAGAAGTTATATATAGTTTTAGGTTTTTCAATTAGATCGGTAATCTATTTTGATCTTTCCCATTACTCATCTAATTTACTTTTTACTGTGTCCAAATGCTGGACAGAACCAACTTAAGGGAGAAACAATTTACTTTGACTTAATATTTTAGACGATTCAGCCAGTGGTTGGCTGAATGTGTGCTTACTTTGCTACATGAGTTTGGACAGAGCATCATGGTGGCTGGCGCATGTGGTACATAGGAGGTTTTTTTCACTTCCATGGGAAATGTAATTTAAACATCTCTGGAAATATCATCACACACATACATGCTCACAGTTGGGCTTTACACGCCTCCTAGATGATCTCCATTTCATTCAAGTTCACAATGAAGTTTAACTATCAAAACCATTATTTTCCATAGTTCTCAATTCTATTCTACATGGTATTCATGTTCAAATTCCAATCTGTAGGAGGTTTGGTTGTTTTTGCTAGTGTATAGAAGTAGAATTTGGGTACTGATATTGCGTATAGTAACCTTACACAACGAAATCATTGTATTTTATGTATGCACACACGTAGAATATATATGATGCATATTATGTCAAATATGTGCATACTATGCCAAATGTATATGTATTCTATGGCATTTTTCTCTCTAGATTGCTTGTTTTCTCCTGTGAAGTTCAGTTTTCTTCCTGTCCAGTCCCAAATGACTTCTTTTACTTGCTTTCATTAATTCAAAACTCCAGTACAATGTGAAAGGAGCACAGTGAACATTCTTGTTTTGTTTCTCATCATACTAGAAAAATGAGCAATATTTCGCCATTCAGTAACAGATTAGCTTTAGGCAATTCAAAGTTCTCTTTTTCTTATTGAAGAAATTACCTTCTAATTCTTGTTTGCTAATAGATGTTTTGGTGACTACTGTAGGAATGAGTGTTTACTGTTTTTCCTTCTGCTGAGATTGTTGTAGGCTTTTCTTCTTTTTGTTTGTATGGTCAGTTCACATCAGTCAATTTTTAATGTGACACTATGCTCAAACAAGAATAGATTTCTAATACTATGTGGTCATGCTTCGTTATTTTTTAATGTATTACTAGGTTATATTTATAAAATAAAAAAATTTCAGAAGGTTTTATCTAAGTCTATACATTTATGTTGCAATATCTTTCTAACTGTTAGGGAAATTAAGTCCTCCTAGAGCTAGTCATAAGGAATTATCATTTATTTTCTGTTCTCACAGTTTTAAATCTTTGTTTTATGATATTAGCTGCTTTTAGCATTTATACTTGAATCTTTAACTTGTTCAAGCTACCTTTTAGTGAGACACGACTCATTATGATTTTATTAGGATCAATTATTTGCACAGAGGAATTCCCTTTGTACATGCCCATATATGTGTATTTTGTACCTTGGTAAGACTCATCCCCCTTAGTCATTCTCTCTAGTCATCTTTCCCCCTCCTCAAACCAGCTCAACAAGATTCACTGATCTATTTTCAGATAGTATTTTGACTGCATTTATTCATTCTATCCCTTTACCCTCCTTGCTCCCATTAAACTTGCATGTCAGACAGGACATAATTCACCTTCAATTCTTACAGATTCCTAACATTCATTTTTGTCAGAGTGCATACTAATTGTTCCCAAGGACTTTTCCATGATATTTCAAACATCCATATACCTTAATTTAAGCAGATTGACTGACCTAGTCCAGAGTATTTTTACTTCTTTGTTTTCAGAGACCAATTACATGCATCTAAAGCCATTCATAGTAGTGATCCTAGCACATACGTTGTCCCACAGCTTGTAGATCTCAGTTCAAATTCTAAAAAATTATTAATAGTCTCTTTTTCTTTTTTTCCAGTTTATACACTGTTTAGTTTACTTATCTTTGCTTTCTGTCACGTGTAATCTGCCAGTACCACCTGGTGCATTTTTTAGTTGACATATTTTAGTTTATCTGTCAAATTTTAGTTTGCCTCTCTTTGTATATTACATTCCTATACTTCAGCTTTTAGCACACAAAATATAGTTCTAAACTATTTTTAAGGCTATTATTAGTTCTGGGTCAGTTTGCCTCCTTATTGCAAGTCGTATAATATAAGAAGCTCCTTGGGCTTCACATTGTTCTGCTCCCTCATCTATAGCTTGGAATACCTCTACATGCAGTAGGATGATGTTGCTGAAGGAGCTGCCTGCCTGCCTTTCTTATTTTCTGAGTCTCAGGGGTCAGTATGCCTTGATTACTGATTTGTATCTTTGGCTTTTTGTTTATTTATTTATTCTTTCTTTATTGTCTAGCACAAAATAACCAACTAAATGTTTATACACATATTTCTTACAAGGATAGATTATAAAGATATACTCCAAAACTCTCTCTCCCCCCCCCGTGTGTGTGTGTGTGTGTGTGTGTGTGTGTGTGTGTGTGTTGCACTGGTTCTGGGGCTTGACACTGTCTCTGAGCTTCTTTTACTCAAATGGTTTAGCGTTTGAGCCACATTGCCACTTTCAACTTTTTCTGAGTAGTTTATTGGAGATAACAGTTTGACGAACTTTCCTGCCTGGGCAGGCTTTGAACTGGGAACCTCAGATCTCAGCCTTCTTAGTAACTAGGATAAGACCTGAGCCACTGGTGCCTGGCTCTAACACTGTATATTTATTCATTAGTGCAGATATATTCTAACGAATATAAGTTACTTACTGCATAGAATAATTGCTCCAGATAGATGCCTTTCTCTTTAGCACTCTGCAGCTTCATGGGTTGATTGTGGAATGATGTGTTTGCCAGAAGTTTTCAAGTGATTATGAATCCCTAAAGTAGACTTTACAGTTGTTTTCTTACTAAGAGAACATGGTATGCAAGTAATTGTATTTATGGCTTGGCTTACATACGATAAGTACATAAGGGCAAAAAAGCAGTAGAACTCACTGGACACAGATGAATGTGAACTGTTCGACTCATGGGTGGAGATGGGAGGGAAGGACTGGGAGAAAGTGAGGGAATGGAAGACACTGTGTGAAAGGAGGGGTACTCATTACCTGACACATATAGTTGTAATCCCTCTGTACATCATCTTTATAATAATAATAAAGTAACCTGTTAAAAAATAAAGACATACATATTCTTTGGTATCTTGGGTTAATATTGTTTATCTGTGCTTCCAAGAGGAAGTGGGGATGTTGGTTCAATAAGCTCATGAGTACAAAAGAAAATAGATATTATTCACTCTCAGTATTTTGTATTTCAAGGATATTAGTTTGGTTTTAATGCACACTTTTGAAAATGAAGTTCACAGAAATGCTGAGCTTTAAATACTTAGAATATTTTGATGTCTTATGTTTATATTGATCTGAAATACATTAATGTAATCAATGATTCGCATGGGATGATCAGCTAATAATTACAATTTTAAGTAGTTCACATGTCTCAAAATGTTATCATTGCATATATTAATGCTATTCAAAATGCAGTTGTGGAAAAAGAAATAAGAACATTATTAAATAATTATCTGGATGAAGTTGAGTTAATAAGTGTGACATCCAATTATAACTTGCCCCAAGAGAAATATTGAGTGAAGGAAAAGCCTCAACTCAGACTCATGCTTATACAAACTTAGAATAAGTAGTGTTCATAATGAGAAAGATGGATTTGTTCATATCTCTTGTGACTAATACCTTGATTGAACCTATATTTCATATATGTGAGTTGAACTTTCAATTTGAAAATCTTGTGATTTTAATGGGAGAATATAGTGATAAATTAGTAAGCTGGCATGAGAGATTATAGTGAAGTGGGAGGCTAGAAGGAAACAAACTACTTATAGCTAGAGCCATCAGTATGGACTCATGTTTAGCCTAAAATATACCTAGATAGAAGCAATGCACACATACATATATACATGGGCATCTACAAGTATTTATGCAAATGTATGTGCATACATGCATTTCTTAGTTCTGAAATCTGACAGACACCTAACAGCAATGGTACCCTGGTAGCAACGAAGACATCTAGGATTCAATTGGTAGTTTCATATTGTAATAAAAGAGACAGGACTTCTCAGAGTAATTGCTAGTAGTAGATTGGGAATAAACATAGAATGAGAGAACCTGAGGACATCTGGCTTCTGGATCTGGTGGCTCACTATCCTGAGAAACATCTACTTTTGCTTCTTAAATAAATCTTTTGTTACCTTATGATAGAAACAAGAATGAGAGCCTGGACTATCTTGTTGCTAGGGGGAAACTAAGGTTTCTTAATGTCCAGAAGAGAATCATCCCATAATAATTAGAGTACATCAAAGGATCATAGAGGCCAAATGGAAGTACTCCCAATAGCCAAAGCAAGAAAAAAATGGAGTATCATAATAATTATATGCTTTGGGATCATGACCCAAACAAGTATCTATGAGCTCTATTAATGAGTTATTGAATGGATAAATGAGTGAAGTACAATCTCTATGCATAAAAATCCCAAACTATATAAGTGCTCTCCCATTGAAGAGTGAAGAATAATTCTATGTTCCTTAAGCAATGGCTCTGCATAGTGAATTTCTCTAGAAACATTCAGTATGGAATTGGGAGGTGATTTTTTTTTTTATGGTGGAGTGCACTGACAAACATGTAGTCAGGGTGAGCATTAACAGCAATCAATCCTGTTGATAGGACATGATGTGATGTATGATAGGCTATGATGAGATGTGATGGGAATAGTTCTTTATTGCTGTGATCTTCCTTCCTTTAGCCATAAACCCCATCTGATCATAACTAAATTTAAGACAAACCCAAAATAAAATGTACTCTATCAAATGCCTGGCTAGTGCTTCTGAAAGCAATCAAGGTCATAAGAAACAAAACAGGTAGGGAAAACTTTCCCAGCCATGAGAAGATGGGTTCCTGGGCCAGAAGAAATGAGGGATCATTTTTAAAACTAAGTAAATATGAATAAAGCATGGCTGAGAATATGTCAATATTGTTGTATTGATTTGGACACATGTACCAGACAATTGCAAGATGTTAGTAACAGGAGGAGAAAGTAGGATATATGGGAACTTTCTCATCTACTGGTTTTCTATTTTTGGGTAAAGCCCAATATAGAAGGCACATAAAAGACTTAAGTTTCAAAACAAAGAATAAATTTCCTTGATTTCATTGTTATATCCACAATAGTCACATTTCCAGAATGGTTGCACAATGTCTCTCCAGTAATTTGGGGTTGAATGTAACACCCTCATTGATGCCGTTGAATGAATACTGAGAGAGAAGGAATGGGGAAAACAGGTCATTAAATTTGTTTCATGCTGTGTAATATGGGACATGCTTTTCCTGAGAATTTCTTTAATTGAGAATGAATATTTAAAAAGTAGGCTAACTTTATAGAGAACCATTGGGCCACAGTGGAGCTACTTCAAAGGATATTTGAAATATTCTTTGCAAATACCAAGTCTCTTTATCTTTAAGGCCAAATATTTATAAGTTGCCAGTGATAAGCTCTTCCTTTTAGCTGTATCCACTCTCTATCAACCTTGTTTTTGAGATACTCATTTCCTTCTTAAGGAATGACAATGTTCAAAATGTGCTACACATTTCTGTCCTTTACAAATTTGTTACAGGGCAGTTAGTATTGCTTGCCTTTATTTTAAATGATTATTAACACAAATATTTCTGAAGTCTGTGAAGAGTTAAAAGAATAAAAACAGGTCTGTGTTACGGCAAAATATTTCAGGGCCATTTTTGATGTTCTAAATACATTGTGGTTTCAGTATGCAGTGGTAAATGAAGAAATGTACAATGGAATTCTTTCATGTTTCTTATATTCTAGTAGCTATGTATATGTATTTAATTAATTGAGGATGAGAAGTCTAAACCATGACAGAGGTTGCTTATTAAGACACTTCTGGGTGTGTATTGAAGACCTTCATCATGCTATAACCATTGATACTCATCCTTCATTATTATGAGAAAAAAATAAGGAATATAGCTACAGGATAGTTAACAAGAATGAGAAGGTGAGTAGAATTGTTGAATTGAAAAAACTCAAAAGAAGAAATGAAGTGTTAGGTACAGAGATTCTGATGCTAAAACTTTTTTTTTCTAACAATCTCACTTCCAAACAGTGAGAAAAAGCATTTTATGATTTCAGGGGATGGTTTAATCTTCCTTTTTCTTCTTTGACCTTTCTACCTGGCTCTTTATATTCTAGACAGATGTGTTTACAAACGTTGTCTTCTGACTTCCAGTTGCATTTGTCTAATGAAGAGTCCCAGGAGGAGATGGGAAAGAGGAGAATTAAATTATTTTAGCCCTTCATCCCCTCCACAGGATGAAGTCTGACTGTGAACTTTCTAGTTCTGGGAACTACTACTTATCTCTTTTCTTTCTTCAAGTCCATGCAAAAGAATATTTCAGTTAATGGTAGTCCTGAGGTATGATACATATTTTAGCTACCCTTAACCACACTACTATAGAAATCCTTATATTAAAGTGATTCCAAGTTACCATTATTAGAATACATCAGAAGCTTCCTGACTCACAGATTCAGAAGATCAGAATGAGAAGTAGGCCATCAAGTACT
Source organism: Perognathus longimembris pacificus (assembly GCF_023159225.1). Taxonomy (NCBI): domain Eukaryota; kingdom Metazoa; phylum Chordata; class Mammalia; order Rodentia; family Heteromyidae; genus Perognathus; species Perognathus longimembris. The sequence continues at coordinate 26,342,571 of NC_063164.1, read as the reverse complement.
ACTTTTCCTACTTCATTGTGTATGTGTTGAAAATACAGAGAGAACAGCAGATTTTCAGAAGTTTTCCAGTCAGTGAGAAAAACTAGCATAGAATCTAGATATGCCATTTTTTCTCCACTCTTTCCAATTCTCACTTCCTACTTGCTTCAAAATTATGTTTGTATATATGTGTTTATGTGTCAAAACAAGCACGCGCACACACACACGCGCGCGCGTTTGTACAGCTTCCAAGGCTTGACTCTGAAGCAATGAACATTTCTGCATTCACCTTATACGCTTATGGAAATAAATGTAGAACACTCAAAAGACAATGGAGTCTGTTCAGAACTCATTATTGAAGCCAGTCACCATCACTGTTGTTAGGTAGAGAGTCAAGGGTTCTGGAGTCAAGAACTTGCTGCATACTCTGATTTGGGACACTTTGGAATAGTTCAATTGACAGTTTCTAGCCTGAGGCAAGTAGGAACAAAGTTTGCAGGATTTTGAACAAACATATTTATGCCTTTGAGGTGTGACTTTGTTATAAGCAACTTTTTTTTTATAGAATATTCTGTCATGAGTGAGACTAGGTAATGATGTAGGCAGGTCATTTGTTACAAGGTAGCAGCAAAATTTCCTAATCTCACTACCACAGTTCTACTGTACCCAGAGTGACTCTGCTTTCAGTTTTAATGTCATTTCTGAACACCTTGTATTAAGGATCTCTGAAATTACATTTTATGTCTGACTATATCATTGAAGTGTAAGGTATGAATCTTGTATGTATTTGAAGGGGGGAAAAACTATCCTGTTCCTTTCTCTATTCCTGATTAAAACTCAAGTTGGGATTGCTAAGTGTTATCTCTAAAACAGTTCATGATCCAGAAATATACATGTGCTTGCAGCAGAGCAGATGTGTTGATCTTTTTTAGGATATAGACTCAGTGTGAGTTATTGGTTTAGGAGTAGTCCAACTATAGCCACTATTCCTTTATAAGCAGAAATTCTAAGCTATTAAGTTGGCGTAAATTGAGATTTAATTTCATTAGTGAGAGATACAGTTGATTGCCCTATGAGTTCATGCAAGCAAAAATTGAGTCTTGCTTTTGCATACTTAGAGTCTTCCATAATAATGTATATGTTAAAGATGCTGTGGTATTTATGGTTCACTTTTCTAACCAACATTTTAAGCAAATACCTATAATAGCTATAGTACTACAAAAAGCTGTTAAGGTATTGATATTGTCATCATTCTTTTGGAAATAGATATATTTTAAACTCTTTAACATACTACCACACAGATATGTGACGGTACACAGCAAGATGATTTTTGTTTTGGTTTAGTCTTGTCCTGTAATCTCATGCTCATTGAATTTCCTAGGGCTTGATCTTGTGTTTTCATTGTTGCTTAGGAAATAGAAAACAAAAAAGTAATTGAAATTATTCGTGAAAAAGTCACATAAAGCACTAATCTACACTAACAATTGATGGAAAGGGGCCTATTGAAACAATGCTAGTAATTCAGGAGGTTTTTTGCAAATCAATGTAAGGTGGGAATGCATGAAATTATAACTAATAGGGAACTTTTCATAATGGGAAATGAAGCCAATGACAGAGGTGATGATTTGCTCATGTATTACATGAAATATTAATTTAATTGGTTTCCTTTAAAGCTTTTGTAAAAATGGCAAGAGATAGTTATGGAAGTGGGAAGATAGTTCAAGCTTAGTTAAAGCAAGCTGGTCTTCTCTTTTGTTAATGAATGACTTCAAAGCCGAAATTTGCATTAAGAACATTAATGTGATAATTTTAAAAGTATCATTAGTCTGACACTTTTAGGATAACACAACTAAATTCCAGGGAAGACTTATGGAATCTCAGTAGTAGATAGCTGGGCAAGAGATAATCTGATCACAATAAAAATATGCTTCTTGCTTGAAATCTGTCAAAATGAATTCCAAATACTTCAAAAAATACATGTTAAATGTGCTTTGCTACAGTTTTGAAATAGATTTAAATTATGTGTGAATTAACATAAATCATGTGCTTCAAGATTGTTTTGAAGTGCTATCTTCATTCCCTAGAACAAATGGCTGCTAAATGAATGGATGCATAAATATCAGACTGGCTGAATGAATGAATGAATCAATCAATTACTCTCTTTGAAAGTGGCTACATTTTTCTTCTCTACCTAAAGGCCAATTTTAAAAAAAAATCATATTCATGGGATGTGGGAGGTTGCAACTCCAAGCTCAGCCTAATCAATCCAATTCAACCCAGCAGAGACCATCTGCTCTAGGTCCAGCACAGAATCTCAGAGCTGTCCTGAGTCTGAACCCCAGAGAGAAGATTCAGTTTCCTCAGAATTCATTCATTCACTGGAATGCTTATCTACTTGGCACCTTCTGGGAGCCAGACATTGTTGTAGATGTGTCACAAATGACCTCTGTACACATCAAATGTTATTGTTTCTGCCAACAATTACTTCTTGAAATTTCTTTTTCCATTGGATTCTGCCATATTTCATTTTCCTGGATTTCCTCTGCTTTTTCAGCCTTTGCTTCCTTTTCAATATCCTTTACTGACCTTGCCTCAAGAGTTCCCTGAGGCTCAGTTTTTGCCCTCTGTTCTTTGTCTGCTTCAGTGATTCTCTACCCTGGCCATGATCACAACCTCTGGCATGAGGCCCCAAGCACGAACAGATTTTAAAATCTCTGTAAGTAATTCCAATGCACAACTAGCATTGAGCCCTGTTTTATTTTTAAATTTTTATTCTGTAGTCTAGGGATTTGATTATGTCTCAAAACTTCACTTCTGTCTCTGCTGATTAGTGTCATACAGTATCCCCTTTCCCTTAAGGGCATAGTCTGAGCTAAAGCTAACCAAGAAGATATTTCCATTTAGAAACATCATTTTTCATTTTATCTTCAAAACGTCTTTTCCCTCTGACATCTTATTTATCCAATCCAATTATTTTTGTGACTCTGTGTATGTGTGTGTGTGGGGGGAATGCATATGTGCATGCATGCATGTGGTGTGTTTGTTGGCTTTTTGCTCGTTAATTGGAGATAAGAGACTCACGAAATTTTTTTGCCCAGTCTAGCTTCTAATTTGATCCTCAGGCCTCAGACTCCTGAGTAGCTAGCATTATAGATATGAACCACAGACACCAAGCTTAAAGTCAATCTTTGAAAGCAGGAGCTTTTGGAATCATCATAATGATTGAGAAGGATCATGATTCAGGATTGTGAGAACAAATATATGCCCAGATTGCAGGCATCAAATGTTAATGTTTCCTACTGAGGTATAAGTGGGCCTTTGGGGAAAATTCCTATAATGACAATGAAATAGTTACTAAGGTAGACAATAAACTGTGGTGGGGGTAGGATAGACAATGGAAATACAAATTTATGTTTACTTTTTGTGCTGGTACTGGGGCTTGAACTCAGGGCATAGGCACTCTTTCTTAGCTTTTTCACTCAAACCTGGTTCTACATCACTTACATCACACCTCCACTTCTGTCTTTTTGCTGGTTAATTGGACATAGGAGTTTCAAGGATTTTCCTGCCAAGGCTGTTTCTCAATCCGTATCTTCAGATCCCAGCCTCCTGAGTAAGATTACAGGCATGGGCCACTAGCACCTAGCTCAATCCAGATAAATTTTTAACTTTGCCTTCACTCTCTTATTTTTTCTCTATTCAGTCTATGATCAAGTTCACTGTCTAATGACCTTAGTTATAGCTACTTCTTCCTGAAAAGCATGTGGCTTTATTTTTGTCTTCAGGGCTAAATTAAAACCTTATCATAGAATATAAAGCTTCAAAAATCTAGAACTAAAGGTCATCTTTCTCTTACAACACCAGTACAGCTTTATATACAAGGATTTGTAAAATCCATCCTTCTGTATATGGCCTTTCCTGACTTTTTCAAGCATTGATGACTTTTCCCTTCCAGATCTTATTGATACTATAATGTCATTATTTTATTGAGTCATATAATTGGTTATTGAAGTTTGGCTATCAGCTATGAGGGGGAAAAAAGAACAGATCTAGCTTGTCTTGCTTTCACACCTATCTCTATCTGTGACACATTTTTCCTTTTATCACAGGAATTTTAATAAGTTAGGAAAAATAATTTAAATGAGTAATAGAACATTTCTGAGTTATAGCAGAAATGTGAAGGTTGTTAAAAACAAACATATCTTATTATAAAAATATTTTATGTAACTTTAATATCAATCAACCTTTACTGAATACTGGTTATGTGGTAGTAGGTTATTCATGTTATCTTATTTCATTAAAAAATTTATGTAATGGCGATGTACAAAGGGGTTATAGTTCCATAAACTGGGTATTGAGTACTTTTCTTTTTGAATAGTATGACCCCTTCCCACATTCCTTCCCAGTTTTTCCTCTATTCCTGCCAAATTGTATAGTTCATTTCCCACACAGGGTCTAGTGAGTATCAATGCTGAATTATTACACCCTTTGACTCACCATTTCTATGATTACCCTTCCCCTGCTCAAATCAGATAATCTGGAATACAAGACAAAGGGCATAGAAATACAAAACAGGGACAAAAGAGAATAAACAAATGGGCAAAAAAAGAACTTCAAAGAGTACAATTAAAAACTTCTTATTTCCATTTTTGGAGTTCATTTCAATATGCATCATTTTATATAATATACACATAGCTATTGAGCCCTTGTGATCCTCTCCTAAGAAGATTCTTCTTTGCTCTCACTGTGTAAATATTTAGAGTGCTGTTTAATTATTTAAAGTAATGTTTTAAGATGAGAAGATGGCTAAGTACCACCATTCAACTGTCATCTTATTATACACATGCCTGGGATTCCACTTTATGTCTTCAGAATTCAAATGTGGTGCCTTTATTTTCTAACTCTATAGTAAGTTTTATGGGGCAGGAAATTCTATCCTTTTTTTTTTTTTGGCTATACTAGTGTTTTCCTTTGGTGAATTTCAGTGAAAATTATTGAAGTTACATGGTTGTCAGAAATTATGTGAATATAGAAGTATCATAGGATTAATGGTTTACCATAATTTCTTCTAAAAGCCTTCTAAATTTAGCCTCACTGGTTAAATTTTCAGTGTTGGCTTTCAATATTGAGCTATTTGATTTTTAAAATATACCTTGTTTATAAGGTTGATGTTGAAAATATTTTGAGATAATGTATACTATTTATTCATAGGAATGCTTTGGTTTTCAATTATTCTTTAGCTGTCATCTGAAACCTGGAGGTAGGATAAAGTTTGGGTAAATAGTTTAATATGGTAAAAAGCATTAATATGCTAGACTAAGTCAGTATAGCATATTACATTTTTATAGACTGGTATTTAAATCCTGACATTGTTATTTGAATCATTAGTTTTCTTGTAAAGGAGGGATGTGTTTTCCCAACATTCTGTGAAATGGGCAACAAGGCCAGTGCTCTTATGATGACTGTAGTCCACCTGGAAACAACTTGCTGTATCATGCTACAGGGCACAGGATACCTTGGATGTCTTATAACCTCACTAGCCAGAGAGAAAGGAATGTAGCCTAATTTTCAAGGAAGACTGCTGTCTCATTTTATCAGTGATACATGTGAAATACATTTCCTCATTGGGATTTGGTGAACAAATGGGCTTTACAATTAAAAAAAAATCAATTCTAATGATGTTTTCTGGAATGTATCTTTGCTAGAGTGTATTTATTGTGCTATGACTTGACACCTACTTCCTTGGCTAAATAACAGAGTAAATTTAATGCGTATACTTATTGTTTCTATTATTAATTAAATAGGTTTTAGCTATAAAGGTAACTAAATTCCATTGTTTGAACTATTCTTCATTTGAGACATTTAGCTCAGAGTTTTGTTTTTATGAATGCTGTGTTATTTAAAGTTTTTCCTTGAACTTTACAGTGAATGGAAAAATTAAGCATAAGGGATTGAACTTCAAAGGGAAATATAATTGTAGTCTATGTTGCTGAGATCAAAAGCAGTTGAGAAATGACCTAGGTGGCCATTACAAGTAATTGGAGAAGTTTAATTTCTTATTATTGCATCTGAAAATGAGGACAACATTCTTTAAATATCACATTTATGTAAAAGCTTGTAGAAATCCGATCCACATGTCTTAGGAGCTACTATAGTGAAAAACACTTCATTGTTTTCATGACTTGTGTTCAAAAATAACACTGTTCTCATTTAAGCTTTACTTAGTGAAATATTCAGTGTAGAGAACTTGAAGATGGTGATGTGCCAAAGAACAGAGTTTGATTACAATTAGAGGAAAACATTATATGTTCCACACTTACAAGTTTTGTGAATACATTTGTTTTATTTTTGTATATGCTTGGCAGCTTAAGAATGAATGTCTTTTAGACAAAAGCCTTTTTAGAGGAATGGCTTATTTTGTAGTTCCCACTTTTTAGTAATAGGATCTTCTTGTTTGAAATGGAAATTTCTAATCAGTAGGGATGTATGGATTGTAGGAAGGAAGCTTTCAATTTTTTTTCCCCCACAAAATAAATTGTATTTGATTGGGTTTGTGATATTGGGTTCCTACATTCTTGGACATATGCACATGCTAATTTGAAGAGCCAATAGTAGAGTAGTATGCCAGCATATTTTACTGCTCTTAAGAGTGAGTAACCATATTATAGATTCACTGAGGGATTTAAAGGTATATTTTGATAATTCTTCAGAGTCATTGTTTCATTTCTGGATTCAGAATCAATATTGTGATCCGTGACATTTCTAGATGGACCAGAACTAAAGAACTGTTAAAATTTGTAAGAATGAGTGAATGCATTGTATTCATACGTGCTACCCTACTTTCTTAGGATGCTGAGTCCTGAGAGGATAGTGATAACCGGACCAGCAGGAAAGTCCTAAAGACTCCATCTCCAAAATGCCTGGCAACTAAAGAAAGCTTGGCTGAGGGTATGGATTAAGTGGTAATATAATGAGCACAAAGATGAGCAAAGGGGAGACCTTGAGTTTTTAAGACTTTTATCAGCCCCAAATCAAAAGTCAAATTGCATTGAAACACCTTATGACATGCATCTTGTAGGTAATACTGTAGGCATTACATTTATGTTGTCGATATCTGAACTTTATAAGAGAGAATGGACATGCCACATTGGAAGAACAGCTAGAACCAGAAGCATATGCGTGTCAAAGGTCATGATATAGTTGGGGACAACTGTGCCTAGAAAGAGGCAGTGGAGGGGAGAGATGGCTGATGGGGATGAGGTAAGATTAGAATCCATGAGTAAGAGAGTCTGTGTTGTGAAGAGCACTGGCTTGAGCGTGAGGAACCACTCAAGGTCACAGGATTGAGACACAAGCATAGGTGTATTTTAAAAGTTGCATTTGGTCTTTTACATTCTCTTCTCAATATAGTGTATCTGTTTTCACTGATATCTCAAGTTTATAGTTACTAATTGTCCTTAAAAGAAAACAGCACAGTATATTTGGTGCTATAGACAGAAGATGGACACTTGGCCCCAGTCATTAAAGAACTAATACGCTTGAAACCAACGATCTCTATAGGTGTAATCTGGCATTATTACTGTTGTAAGAGTGAAAGAACTGTTCTAAGTAAGCAATTAAACTCACACTACATAGCACCAGAATACCCTCAAAGTCCAGCTTGTTACCCATGCATTTATTTTTTGTGAATATAATTTTGAATGCGAATTCCAAGCCATTTTATACTTTGATCACTTGCAATGTTGTTGCTGCTTAAATGGACACTACCCTATGGGTAAAGGTTAAAGTGGTTAGGTATTTCTGCACTTTGAATACTATAGCTGGGGGAGACTTTATTTTAGATAACTCTTCCTTTTTTTTCTCCATGGTCAAGAATAAAGTTCCACAGGCATTTAAGAGTAGTTTTTTGATACTAGGCTGTGAAAACAGCACAGTCCAGAACTCCAAGTAAGGTCTGCTTCCAAGACATGGTTGTTAGTTTAACCATAGGCATCCTTTATAATAAGTTACCCTTTTTATTCACTTGGAATAAAAATCCAAGGACCTTCTATGGCCCACAATTCTGAGTGTGCTGGTCTTGTCTACTTCTCCACATTCATTCCTGCTACATTTCTGTCTCTTTACCCCCACATCTCAAGCCTCATTTCACCATCTTATCTCAATAAACTTCCATGGCAGGAAAGTGCTACCTCCTTCCAACTGATCCTTACTTTTCACATGGTGAGATAGGCTTTTGCTCTTGTGGAAAAGTGTTATGTCCTCAGGAAAGACTCCTGCACTTCTTGATCTTTCCACTGGCATCATCTCTTGCTATACTTATATAACTTATAACACGATTTTTTTCCATCTATGATACTTCTTACCATGTATATCTTTACTTGTGGACTTTTTTTTCTTTAAATGTTCATTTATCTTCATGAGCAAATGTGTCAGTTCCATTCTCCATTGAACACCCCACGTCAAGGAGAGACTATGCGCTCAATCAATAAATATTTACTTGTGCTGCAGGAGCAAAGGAGGTACTAGATAAGATGTGAATAATTTGAATTAGAAAGAATTGGTCAATTTTAAATGATTGAAGAACTGAATTAAATGTCTCCAGAGTCGAGTTAGAATTCTGTGGAGAGGCTGCATTACAACAGTCCTGGTCAAAGGATCTTTCTTCCCCGCCCCCCCCCCCCACTTTTTTTTTTCTTTTTCTTTTTTATGCCAGTCTTGGGACTTGAACAGCCTGGGCACTGTTCCTGAGCTTTTTTGGTCAAAGCTACTGCTCTACCACTTGAGGCATAGCTCTCCTTCTGCCTTTTGTTTTAGTTAATTGGAGATAGGATTCTCATGGCCTTTCTTGCCCAGACTGGTTTCCAGCTAGATTTTCAAATCTCAGTCTTGGGAGTAGCTTTTATTACAAGCATGTGCCTCTGGTGCCTGGCTGGTCTAAATCTTTTTCTTTCTTTCTTTCTTTTTTTTTTTTTTGCCAGTCCTGGGGCTTGAACTCAGGGTCTAGAGAGTGTCCCTGAGCTTCTTTTGCTCAAGGCTAACACTCTACCACTTGCCACAATGCCACTTCTGGCTTTTTCTGTTTATGTGGTACTGAGGAATAAACCCAGGGCTTCCTGAATGCTAGGCAAGTTCTCTACCACTAAGACACTTTCCCAGCCCCTGGTCCAAATATCTTTAAGTGAATATGACACTGTATACAACTAGCCATTATGAAAACATGGATAGGCATGTGGACATATACTAAAAGACCTTAAACTAGTAGGTATACATTTATTAATACTTTTCCTAATTAGGAAAGCAAAACAGTTTATTTTAAAGGATATATTTGGGGCTAGATGTGCAGTTTAGGTGAAAGACTGACTAGTAAACATAAGACTCTGGGTCCACCCCTCAAAACCACCAAAAACAGTCTATTTAAACCTGTGTACATTTTTGAGAATTAATAGACCAGAGCTGATTAAAGAAAAATAAGAGAACCTAAATGGCAAGTGGGGAGGAAATTTCTTGAACCAGCTCCTTCTCACACAGCAGCAGAGTTTATTAAACCCAAAGTGATCAAATCATGTTGACTATGTCAGCCACAGGCTGAAAAAGGCACCTGCATTTCATGAATTGATGAGTAATTGTTTTAGTTCTGATTCTAAGTGCCCTGCTGATTGCAGTCGTGTGATGTGGTTGAAAAGCCCTAGGTTTAGAGCTAGAACACCTGGATTGGAATCCTAGCATTACCACTTACCTTGTTCATTAGATGTGGGACAAGTCACTTAACTTCACCGAAGGTGATTGTATTTTTGAAATGGTACCCTGCAGGATTCTTGCATGAATCAGATAATTACAAGACAGCACTTGAAGAATTGGATGTATTACTAAAAAGAACTCTTTGTGTGTGTGCTCATATATGCTTGCATGTACTTGTGTGTGTGTGTGTGTGTGTGTACACATGTCTCTACGTAATGAACTTTGTACAAATGAGAAAGTGATAGCTTACATCCACTAAATATATGTTAAACTAAAATTGTCATAATGCAGGTGTCAAATAGAGTAATGTGAGAATTATAGACAAGAGGATGATATCATTTGACAGGGACATCAGTGAAATATTTACAGAAAATGATTGTTCTTTTGTGGTGCTTGGGAAAATTAGGGACTTGTTCTATCTGCTCATCTGTCTTGTCCCATCCACCTCTCATTGCTCCTTTTTTCTTCTTTTAATACCTCGTTCTTCTTCTTTTTTTTTTTTTTTTTTTGGCCAGTCCTGGGCCTTGGACTCAGGGCCTGAGCACTGTCCCAGGCTTCTTCCCGCTCAAGGCTAGCACTCTGCCACTTGAGCCACAGCGCTGCTTCTGGCCGTTTTCTGTATATGTGGTGCTGGGGAATCGAACCTAAGGCCTCGTGTATCCGAGGCAGGCACTCTTGCCACTAGGCTATATCCCCAGCCCCTCTTTCTTCTTTTCCATGTTTTCTCTTTTTCTTTACTTTCTGCCCATGTGCCCATATTTCTCCACATTTGCGTTTGGATAGCTGTATGATGTTTGGTAAGGAGGAAATTACTTATCTAAGGAATGGATAAATTCAGTTTTGGTAAAAAAAAAACAAAACAAAACCAAAAAACTTCATTTTCTCACCAATCACTTAAAGGACTTTTACAATCAAACTATAATAAAATTGTACTGAAAACAAGGTACAATAAATACATATGTTAACATATTTTGAAATTAGCATTTAACACAAAATAAGCTAAAAGCTTGTAATTATTTTCTACATTGGCCAATGAAAAGCAGTCATGGGCTTCTGTAAAATTAATGTGAGAGTGCTATATATTTCATTATTAACTGAGATCGGGTAAATGGTATTACTATATTTAGAGCAGCATACTTTGGTTCCTAAGAATTTAGAATTTTATATCTCTGCAAGTTAATCAGAAATATAATTAGAGATATAAATTCTGTGCTTTTTACTTCTTAGGAATTCGAATTTTATGTCTTTGTAAATTAATCTGAAAAACAATTAGATAAATAAATTTGACTTTACAAGTAAGGAAGGATTAGGTATAATAGATAAAATGGTCCCAACTACTTCTATAATACCTTCAAAATGTACCATAGAGCAGACCACATTGTATGTATCAGAGCATGTTTGTGAGTCTGCGCCCACATACCTGTGATTGTGTAATGGGAAGATGGGAAGAAAATACAGTGAGTGTATTTCTGGGAAGGATGAAATTATAAGTCTTGTTTTTTGCTTATTTTTTTCTTTTAGAAATTTTCTGTAATGATCACATACCTTATATTAACAATGTTACATTGTTCTATAAGTGATTTTTATGACATTTTTGCCTAAAAATGATTAAGGAAATATATGCCCTTTGAAGTCCAAGGCCGCTATAGCTGTAGCATTCCTTCCCTGTTTTAAAGCAGACATTAGGTACCCAGTGAAATGTTTCACCTTCAATAACTAGAGGTATTTAATTAACATCCAGTAGTGTATGATTGGACCCCCTGATGTGGCATACTTTCACATGAATTATTATAAAGGAACATGCATGTTGGTCACGATGAAATTATCCAGTAAAGTTTTTATAATTAGTAAGCCTATATATAATATAAAATTCTTTTTTACTTATGTTTTTAGGTAGTAGATATTTCAAAATTTACTTTTATAAGGTTCCTCATCTTTTAAAAATCTGTCTTTACTTTGAAGTTAGTATGTTTAGTTGGACATCTTAATTAATGGATTTTATTTCATTACCTTAAGAATCTTAAAGAATTTTTAATGTCTCTTGTCATTAATACTTCTTTTTATTATGTGAAAATTGTAATTCTTTAGAAAGACTAAGTTAAAGCTGAACAAAATGAGTACAAGGAAATGGGCCTTTGGGAGGGGTGGGGAGAGGGGTAAAGAGGAGAAGTGTAGAAGAATGAATGGGTGAAATGAGCAGAATAGAGGGTGTGTGTGTGTGCGTGTGTGTGTGTGTGTGTGTGTGTGTGTGTGTGTTGTTTTTTAAAGGTCTTTCTAAAGGGCACTTGCATAGCATAAATATGAAGCTTTGTAAATCAGGGGACGTGGTCCTCAGCAGTTTTGCAGTGAGTCTCAGCTGACATGTATCTGATGGGTAGGAGCTCATCATCTGAGAGGAGAGTATCTTCTAGTTGGGCATCTTACCACACAATTAGAAATTTCCACCTAAGCAATTCTTCACACCTCCCAACCCTTAGAATTATGTAGCTGTCTCTGAACTGATGTAAACAGCAACTATTTTTGAACAACTAACTGCATCTTAAGGAAAAGTTTGGTAACAAACTTGAAAACCACATAGGAAGCTCTCATCATCACACTGGGTTTCTTGTAGTTTTAATAGGTGAAGAGACCTATCATATTTTATAATAAATATTTTCATGTCAGTTATAGAAGAATATATCTCTCCCATGTGTAACGTTCCTTTCCTCTGACTATGTGGTTTTATCCCTTAGCCCCAAACCACAAAAACAGAGGACAAAAGGATTAGTCATCTATATCTTTCCAAACTAAACTTAACTGATGATTAAAAATTTCAATTTATATTAAGTTTGTTAATGCTTTAAGTAAATTATATAAAATACAATTGAATATACATTGAAAGGTCACATAATTAAGAATTAAGAGGGGCTGGGGATATGGCCTAGTGGTGAGAGAGCTTGCCTCGTATATATGAGGCCCTGGGTTCGATTCCCCAGCACCACATATACAGAAAATGGCTAGAAGTGGCACTGTGGCTCAAGTGGCAGAGTGCTAGCCTTCAGCAAAAAGGAAGCCAGGGACAGTGCTCAGACCCTGAGTCCAAGGCCCAGGACTGGCCAAAAAAAAAACAAAAATAATTAAGAGAGTTTTAAAGATACAGATACATTTCCAGATTCAAGTTTTCTCTAATAGCTTTTGAGAAATAATTTGAAGATTACAGCAGACCTATAGGAAAAAATTTTTCTCAAGAAAAAAATTCAACTAGAAAACTATTATTTCCATTAAATACCAAGTTTCTACACTAACCTCTACTTTTTCTCTTAAGAAGTATTGCCTGCTAGCATGTTTTCTATCATCACCATGGGCACAATCTTCTTTGTGTTTCCAATACAATAAGTGTCCTTCATATTGGGTTTTAGGAGTTGTAAAGACTAGGGGTTCTGTGTTTAGTACCTTTTTAAGTAAAGTGTATTTTAAGTGCTTCAACCTTAATATTACTTTGATCATAGTTTTATTTGGTTGAAAATTAACATACCTGAGTTAATGTCCGAATATTCTAAGATTCAATTGGTGGCCAGATTGATCTTGAAGATAGTGCAACTTCAATGTAGATGGATTGGCTTGATTAGAAAGTAGGGTGCATGTATTAGTGTAAGATGCATGATTTATTTTGTTTCAATGGTTTGATTCCTTCAGATGTATACTCTGCAAAATAGGTAAAAAATAATACTGTAACTTAATTAAATGTAGTATAAATAAAAAGGAAGATAAGCAGGGCACTGGTGACTCAGGCCTCTCGTCTTAGCTACGTAGGAGGCTAAGATCTGAAGACTGCAGTTTGAAGCCAGCCTGGGCAGGAAAGTCCCTGAGCCACTTACCTCCAAAAAGCTAGAAGAGGAGCTGTGGCTGAAGTTGTAGCACTAACCTTGAGAAAAAAAAAAAAATCTCAGAGACAACAGGTAGGCCCTAAGTTCAAGCCCCAGATCAGGCACCAAAAGTAAAAAGTATATGATTCTCTGTTTTAAAAATCATTCTGCTTCCCAAATTACCATGATAACATAACTATATAAGATTTACTAAATGTGAATTCACGTATGAAAAAATTTACTTTATTTACAAAAAATTAAATATATTTGGAAAACATCACTTAGCACTTGCGTGCATTGAACAGATAATGTAAAATCTAGAAACAATATTAAAATGCTATTTATATTTGGAAGGAGATTTATCTTTTGTTGGAAAGTTGTAAGCAAATAATTTATAAAGGTGTCCTCAGTATTTGTGTGTGTGTGTGTGTGTGTGTGTGTGCGCGCGCGCGCACGCGTTGTAGGGCTTGAACTCTAGGCCTGGGCGCTGTCCCTGAGCTCCTCAGCTCAACACTACCACTTGAACCACAGTGCACTTGCAGTTTTCAGGTGGTTAATTGGAGATAAGAGTCTCACAGTCTTTCCTGGGAAGACTGGCTTGGAACTGTGATCCTCTGATCTCAGCCTCCTAAGTTGCCAGGCTTACAGGCTTGAGACACCAGCGCCCAGCTTGTCTTCAGTCTTCTACAGCTGTTTATATACATGAAGTTCCTTCAGCTCTTAATTCCAGTTGTTCAGGCTAAGACTGAGCCAGACCTAGAATATAAGAACTGAAAGTTTTGGTAGTTTCCCTCCCCACCTATCCGTTTTAATGTGAACCTTTGAAAAATTGATTTAAAGACACATATAAAAATGGATGAGCTTTCTTTTCTCAGAATTGATTCATTTATTGTCCAAATGATGTACAGAGGGGTTCAGTTTCATACTAAGGCAGCAAGTACATTTCTTAGAGTTTACAATACCACAGAGAATGTTGAATCCAATAAGACAAAATACTATGTATTACATAGGGAACCATCTAACTAAGGACAATTACTAGAATTTGATCTTTTCCTTCTCAAGTAGTGGATGTTCAAAAAAAAAAAGCCACTTTTTTTCCCATGCCAAGAACTTTGACAAGAGAAATATAAGTTGGTTCGTTCCACTGCTTTGTTTTCTCAGACCCAGGGTGCAAATTTCTGTTGTTCTCATTTTACATTTGCACTTGGTTGGTCACCTCCTTATGTGGGTGGGTGAATACTGATGGAACATACCAGAACTTGAAAGCTGTGTACAAAAGCAGAATGGAACATAATAGCCTCTAGGGTATGCCTAAGGAGGGCGCCAAATAAAAGGTTTCTGCTCACATGGACAGATGTGCTCCAGCAAAACTTCTGTTACTCTGACAGTGTGTCTTAGTTTTCTTTTACATTTTACATATTGCCAAAGCAGAACAATGCCACTGTTGTGCCTTGTTGAACTACAGATGTACCAAGAAGCATTCTAGAATGGCCTCTGGTTCCTCACTGAGGGTCTTCAGATAATTCTATGACCTGAACATATTCTGTCAAAATGACTTTGTTTCTGAAGATACAAATGTTCAAATGTACAGATTTTTATATAACATGATGGCAGTGGTAGCTTTCCTTTGCTTTATGATGTTGACAAAATCCTTCTGGTTTATTTTTCTTTCTTTTGAGTGAAACCAATGTTTTCTTTTTCTCTTGTACTCAGGAGGTGGCAGTTTTTCAACTCCACTTGTTAAATCCTTAGATTAAAAATAAAAGTTATCAACATTGTGCCACAGTAATAATCAGCTAGTCTTGTAAAAGTAAGTTTTTAGTGTCAATACAAATGCAGATAGTAAATCTAAAATAATGAAGAAGACCTTTTTTGTTTGTTTGTTTGTTTATGTGGTGCCAAGGAATTGAACTTAGGACCTCATGCATGCTAGGCATGTACTCTACCACTAAGCCACATTCCTAACCCTAAGAAAACCTTTTTTACATTGTAGGAATCTGAAATCGAATAGCACATTCATTGTAGGTAAGCTTAAATCAGTAACACTGTTCAGTTTGTTAATGTTCCACAAAGTCCAGCTGCCTCATAGAATGTTAAATGCTTGAAAAGTTTCTTGTAGAACTAAAAATGACTTGAAATGTGATTTTTTTCCCCTCCTATTTTCTTATTTTAGAGTTGATTTTGTGCAGAATATTGAGTTTGTGTGCATTTGTGTGTGTGTACGTGTATACTTGCCTCTGTACTTACCAGTTACATTTTAAAGTGATGGTCTTTCTAATCATTCTCACCAGTATGTAAGAGGAGATGATAGAAAATTCCCAGATGGCTGCTAAAATACTAGTTGTGTTGACCTCAGCATAGACATAGAACTGGTGTTGGGAAGAAGAAAAATGATTGTGATTCCATACAAGTTATATTCTGCAGAATTAAGGTCTTAATGTCTTTGCAGCTTTCATTTCCTATAAAGACTGATACTTTCTCAAATAAGGAGGATTAAGTAAGCATCTTACAAAAAGGAAGAAGCAGTATATTGACAACATCTGGCAGGAAGTGTTATTATAAAAGATAAGAGGATCAGCATAGGAGGAAAGGAATGGAGAGGGAGAATCGAATAATTAAATTCCTCAAGTAGTGCCTCAAAAAAATTGTAGGGACTTTCCCATTTAAATTTGTCTTTGAAAAGCTATCTAGGAGGATGGTTTCTGTTAGAGCTGGTTAGGCTTTTTGAGTAAATACCTGGAAAAAGATGAGTTTAAGCAATGTACTTAGTTTAAAACATTTTAGATCTCCTTTAAATGTGACTTCTGATCTCTGTACATCAGGGTCCTCTGCTGCTTCACTGTTCGCTGCCACCTTACCTGTAGTTCCTTGATGAGAAACTGAGTCATTAGCAAGCACATTGGACTAAGACTAGGAGAAATCGCTTATTTTACTAACCAAAGGGGGGATTTTCATTAGGGTCAGCACTGTGAGAGCTCTAGTTCTCAAATGAAGCTTCATCAGAATCCCTTGGCAGGAACAATGGTTATGAAAACACAGCTGAGCTGGAAGCTGCGAAGATATTTCTAACTCGTTCCCAGCTGAAGCTGATATTGCTCTTCCTGGACCCATAGTTTCAGAATTGTCACACTGTTAGGGATGGAGAGACCACTATGGGGCAAAAGCTTGCCAGTCAGTGCATACCGTTGGATAGATATGATGACTATGCGTGCGTCCTAACTACTGCATGCTGTTTTTGACATTAACCCTCACTTTCTGTCCAACTCTTTGAGCCCTACATTTTCTTAATTAACTGACTCAGAACTTAACACTTGGGGAATAATTACATAATTCTGTGATTATTTGCAAAGTTATTTCTTTTGCATTTTCATTTATATATGCTAGTCAGATGATTGTAAAAGTCCTTATGTTTTTACAAAGGAAAAACTTGACCCTGAAATTAGATTCCCAACAACACTACTATTCAATAGCAATTTTGTGAAGAGGGGTGGCATGTGCCAAGGTGATAGAGGAGCTGAAATTCTCTCATGGAGTTTTAACACATTTACAAAGAGGAGGAAAAGAAATTTAGTTCCTGTGAGAAAAAAAACTAGGGGCCATATATGATATTAAGAATGGAGCTGTGTTTTCTTACTTGCAAATGAACCTTTCCTTAACTGTTTCACTGAAGCTAGATTTGTTTGTGTCTAAACTAGAGTCAAGCAATTATACAAGCATTTCTCTCCAAAAGTCATTTAACCCTTAAGTACCTGTGAAATGGGAAATGTTTATGGTTGAATCACAAATCAATCTCTCAGGTTTAAATAGACAAATATAAAGATTCCTGAGCAATGGCTTTAAGTCACTTAAACTAGTTTGACTAGTAATATTAAAGTATTTATGTTCTTACTCTCTGGTAAAAGTATTTGGAAATTCAACTTGTTGAGATATGAAATATTTTTGACAAAATGCCGTTTTAGTCATGTGTGCTATTTTAGTCATGTGTGCTATTAACTATGCTAGTTCAAATTAAAACTTTGCTTTCAACTCTGAGTACAAGAAGAGTGAGGGCTATGTGGTACACATTTTGGGTAGTTCTGCTTAGTGTCTTGCAAGTGATAGGAACCAATAAATATTTATTGAACAAGAAGTAGAGCATTACTATCTTTCCTGTTTAACCTGTTCAAATTTTTATCTCATACAAAAAACAATAAGGTATTTAGTTCTAATAAGTACTTGAATGAGTACATTGTTTTATTCAAAAAATTATTAATAACTGCATTATTTTCTTTCCCTTCTAGGCATATCTTAAAATATGACAAAGTTGTGACATTTCTTGCATGTGACTTTATTACAGCTGGACTTTACTTTTCCTACCTTGTCCATTCTTCTTCCAGGAGCTCTATTGGTATGTGTAAGACTGAATACTGTAACCTTCATGCTAAGGATTACTTGTAGCTAAATGAGAGTTGAAAATAAAAGCATGTGTTGAATTGAAAGTCAAATTTGAAGGATGACATAGAGTATAACCTGACAGGTTTTAATGTTACTCTCAAACAAAGGAAACTGAAAAAAGAAGTATGTGTATTTACCACTCATTATGTTTTATGATGTTCCTGCCAACTTAGCTGAAACTAAGAAGAGGAAAATTATGTGTTTGGGGGCTGGGAATAGGGCATACATGAAACCCTGGGTTCGATTCCTCAGCACCACATATAAAGAGAAAAGCAGAAGTGGTGACATGGCTCAAGTGATAGAGTGCTAACCTTGAGCAAAAAAAAGTTACAGACAGTGCTCAGGCCCTGAGTTCAAGCCCCTAGGACTGGCAAAAAGATTTATGAGGAAAATACATGTCTGTATAAATCTGTGTATTCTATTTATTTTTATTTTTATTTTTTTTGGCCAGTCCTGGGCCTTGGACTCAGGGCTTGAGCACTGTCCCTGGCTTCTTCCTGCTCAAGGCTAGCACTCTGCCACTTGAGCCACAGCGCCACTTCTGGCCGTTTTCTGTATATGTGGTGCTGGGGAATCGAACCTAGGACCTCATGTATCCGAGGCAGGCACTCTTGCCACTAGGCTATATCCCCAGCCCTGTGTATTCTAATAATATACTATTTAAGTCAATCTTGGACAATTTTTTCACATGAAAAGCTTAAATTTAGGTAACTGTAATTCATTTTTACAATAGTTTGATTTAAATATGCTTTCCCATAGATATAATGAAATGGCAACTGGAATTTTTATATTTTATGTATATTTTACACATTGTGAAGATTCCATTGTTAGGCATATAAGGGATACTACTAAAATGTCTTTGAGAAATCTTGACAACTGTAATTGCAAGTCTTTAGGAGATGTGGATAGGAAGATCATGGACTGAAACCAGGGCAAAACTAGGAGATCTATGTGAGAAACAAAGTCAAAGTGGGAGGACTCAGGGCATATCTCAAGTTGCTGAGTGCCTGCTTAGTGAGGTGCAAGTTCAGAGCTCCCTCCCCAGTAACAACAACAACAAAAAGCTTCTCAATGGTACTTGTTTATGTATTGTAATATATGAAAAGTGATTTCTAAAGATTATACATATATGCACCAAATCTGATTTACTCTTTTGTTGATTGTAAATGTATGGCTGATTTCTTTCAATTCTACAAAACTTAGAGAAAAGACCTTTGCTTTGATACATGGGCTAAAAATGAATAGACTCTGATTTCAGCTGATTTTATTTTATATAAAATGGTAACCTTCACAAATACAAATCAGTTGCAGATAACTTACAGTGGTTCACTATTTAAAAGCTCATTTCCCCTTCAAACACTATTTTTAGATAATAAATGCTCTAAAAGTATTTTTAGGGTTTTATTCTTCTCACCTATTAATTATTGACCTGTAAGTCCACATTAAGTAGAAACATGTGTAACAAAATATGATGGAAAGTAAAAGATCAAGAGACAGATTGTGAAAAGAGTAAGATATTTAACAAAGATTGCTCTTCGTTAACCACTGATGGGAGTGGAACTTGATAAGTACTTGTTGGCATTACAATTTAAGGAGTAGCTTTCAAAACTAAAAGTTCACATGACTTTGACCCTGTATTTGAATGCTAAATATCTATCTGGAGAAATCATCATGTATATTGAAAAAAAGTGCAATAATAGCTAAAAATTGAATTGCTAATTGATTGTGATCAGTATGGATTGGTTGTGTCCTCCTCTGATTCATATTTGAAATCCTATCCCCCTCAATGTAATAAAGATAGAAGGGGCTAAGGTAAAATGAAATCATAAAGGTGGGGGACTGGTAAGATAGGCTTGGTGTCCTTATCAGGACATATACCAAAAAAGTGGCACTGTTCTTCTGCATTTGTTCTCATCTCTTTCTTTGCCCACAAGAAGAGATTATGTAATCACACCAGAAAACAATCATCTTCAAGCCAGAAATAGGCCTTCTCATGTTGAAATGGATCCTGGGATTCCATTGTCCACATGTGACAAAATAGCATTGTTCTGAGGCATCCTGTCCCTGGTGTTTTTATGGCAGCTTAAACTGGCTAAGAGACATGAAATGTTTAAATATTTTATGATGGTCATATCATGCAATACGACAGTGACTGAAAGTTATGCTAAAGCTTTATATGGAAAGAATATTTATTATCCTATTTCCTTGTATATGTCTTTATACAAATGCATTATTATATCATGGAAAAGAAATAATTCTTATTCCAGGAGATTCTGACTGCATGAAATGTGTTCAGTTGTCTGAACTACAGTGTATGTAGCATTCCCTCTCCTCTCTAACTCATCCTTGGTAAGTGAAAGAAGGAAATTACAGAGACGTGGTATTAATATTGCTCCCTTCTTGATACATGTTCTCCATACTTTATAACAGTCATATTTTACACTTGACACTTTATTATAAATATATATGAACATACACAAACACACACAGTGTCAATAATAAACATCACTTTGAAGTTACCATCCCTGCCTAGATTTAGGAATAGGTAAGTCATTGACACATTTTTCTCTTAACCAGTATATGGCTTAAATATGTTTGTGTCTTGAGGGAAATTTGAAATTGCTTTTTTTTTTCTTGCTATAACACTGTATTCACTCAGAACAGCATTTTAAATTCTACAGTCTTGATAGGTGTAGTTAGTTGCTGATTACCCATTGCCTCTGCTGTAGAGCAATGTGTTTCAAGTGGTTTTGACTAAAAGCTACCATAAGAAAGATATTTTTATGTCAATTTAGTGTATAAAACATTCACAAATGAAACAGAATTATGATTTCAGAGTTAACTTGTGTGTAGTTTTGAAAAAAAGTGTAGGTAGTTTAACATGCATTATTAACAAAGCCTTAAATAGTAAACATGGCTATGTCTGTTTCACCTCAGCTTTCATAAGTTGGTTACAGTAAGTATAGGGTTAAAGATCGCCAATAGGCAGCACATGAAAAAAATCTATTTAGCCATTTTCCACTGTCAGTATTACTTCCCAAATACCAACTTAGTCTACTTGGAATTCCTTTGTAGGTAATCTATGTTTCTCTAGCTGTTTTTAAGATTTTTTTCTTTTTTCTTCTGGAATTTCACTGTTCTATATGCAAATAGGGTTTACTCTTTTAATTTATCATGCTTGGTATTTGTTGGATGTGAAGATTAATAATTTCTGACAATGCTGAAAAACTTAGTTGCAATGTTCTCTTTTAAGTGTATCTATTCTTGTTCTCCCAAAGAATTGTTTATTTATTGTCAAAGTGATATACAGAGGGGTTACAGTTTCATAGTAAGGCAGTGGGTACATTTCTTGTACAATTTGTTACCTCCTCTTTCCTCCCCTCCTATCCCCCCCTTTCCTTTTCCCTCTCTCCCCATGAGTTGTTCAGTTGGTTTACACCAAATGGTTTTATAAGTATTGCTTTTGGAGTCATTTATCTTTTTATCCTTGTCTCTTGATTTTGATATTCCCTTTCCCTTCCCTACTTCTAATACAAGTATATACAGTATCCAGGTTACTTAGATGAGATACAGTGATAGCACAGGGATAACCACAGGGAGGGGATACAAGAGGATTAACAACAACAACAACAAAGCTACAGTTTCACATGGAATGTTGAAAATAATTACAACAGTGATATAACACTCGTTTCCATAACATGGAGTTCATTTCACTTAGCATCAGCTTATGTGTTCATAAGGGCATAGCTATTGAGCTCTTGTGATCTTCTGCTATGGCTAGCCTAAACCTGTACTATTATTCTTTATGAGGGAAACCATAGAGTCAGTGTTTCTTTGGGTCTGGCTCACTTCACTTAGTATAATTTTTTTTCTTTCCTTACAAATGAGGCAGTTTTTCTTTTTCTTTCCTTACAAATGGGGCAATGTCATTCTTTCTGATAGAGGCATAAAATTCCATTGTATATGTGTACCACATTTCCCTGATCCACTCGTCTAGTGAGGGGCATCTGGGTTGGTTCCATATTTTAGCAATGACAAATTGTGCTGTGATGAACATTGTTGTGCTGGTGGCTTTCTGAGGATTCTCCATACTGCTTTCCAAATTTGCTGAACAAGTTTACATTCCCACCAACAATGTAGTACAGTTCCCTTTTGGCCACATCCCCTCCAACATTTGTTATTGTTAGTTTTCCTGATAATGAACATTCTTACTAGGGTGAGGTGGAATCACAATGTTATTTTTCTTGCATTTCTTTTATGGCCATTGATATAGAGCACTTCTTCATATGTCTCTTGGCCATTCTCATTTCCTCTTCAGAGAAATCTCTTTTTAGGTCTTTAGCCTCTTGTTGAGGGGGCTGTTGGTTCTTTGAGGTTTTGTTTTGGAGGAATTTATGTTTTTTAGTCTTGCATATATTTTAGATATGAAGCCTTTGTTTGTTGCATGGCCAGTAAAGATAAACCCTCAAAAATAAACCCTCAAAAATCAATGGTTTTTCTATATGCCAATGACCCAAAGATGGAGGCTGAAATCAGGAAAGCAACTCCCTTTGCAAAAAGCCTCAAAAAGCATAAAATACCTAGAAATAACCTTAACCAAAGAAGTGAAAGACCTCTATGATGAGAACTTTAGAAACATGAAAATGGAAACTAAGGCATAACTAAGGAAATGGAAAAACCTCCCATGCTCCTGGATTGGGAGGATTAACATTGTCAAAATGGCAATATTGCCAAAGGCTATCTATAGATTCAATGCAATACCCATTAATATCCCAACACCATTTTTTAATGAAATAGGGGAAGCAATCCAGAAATTCATATGGAACAATAAAAGACCCCAAATAGCAAAAACAATCCACAGTAAAAATAACAGTGCTGGAGGAATTTCAATACCAACCTTCAAGCTGTATTACAAAGCTATAGTAATAAAAATAGCTCAGTATTGGCACAAGTGTATCTTTTCTCCTATGCTGATTAGATGTACTGCTGTAGCATTTACTTCTGTACTCCTGTAATTCATATCTCTGAGTTTCACTATATGATTCCTCAGAACAATACCTCATCTATACTTCATATTTATTAATTTATTTTATTCACTTTCTTTTCTTTCAGCAGTGTCCAAAATATAATTTATTATACCCACTTTATTATTTTTTTGGTTGGGCATGGTGCTTGAACTCAGGACCTGGTGCTGTTCTTGAGCTCCTTTGCTCAAGGCTAGCACTCTATCACTTTGATCCACAAAGCCACTTCCAGTTTTCAGGTTGTTAATTGGAGATAGTCTCTCAGACTTTCCTGTGCAGGCTGGCTTTGAACTGTAATTCTCAGATCTCAGCCTCCTGAATAGCCAGGATTACAGGCATGAGCCACCAGTGCCCAGTGCCATTCTATTTTTAATTTAAATTCGTTTTCCATTCTACTTGAAAACTACTTGTCATGCATATGGCTTTTGTTTTCCAGTCCTGGAACTTGAACTCAGGGCCTGAGCACTGTCCCTGGCTTCTTTTTGCTCAAGGCTAGCACTCTACCACTTGAGCCACAGCGCCACTTCTGGCCTTTTCTGTATATGTGGTGTTGAGGAATTGAACCCAGGGCTTCATGTTTATGAGGCTAGCACTTTACCACTAGGACATATTCCCAGCCCCATGTGTATGGTTTTATATTCTTTGATTTGAAAACTTTCTATTTCCTTGGAAAAACAAAATTCAGTTGTTTTCTATTATCAGTTCTAATACTATAATATGCAATGTTTCATGAGATTTGATTCTCTTTTATATTGATTTTGGGACCCCATCATCTTATTACTAGTTGCTTATAAAGGTTTTGTTCTGTTTTCAAGCTCATGTTCTTTAGAACTCTGTGGAAATTATTTTGGTATATACTTTTCAGGTAAGCGGAATTAAGGATGAATGAATTGTGATGTGATCTCACCTTTCTACCTTGTCAGCCATTGCCAAATCGTATGGCGTTGCTGATCTCTTCTAGGTGGTAGGTTTATTTTTCAACATGGTTTCTCTGAATATATAGAGTTCTGCCTTGGCAATACCAGGGCTTGAACTCAGTGCCTCAAATAAATAGTGGATTAACAAATTTTATCAGATATTCACAGAGTAAAAAGTGATTTGAATTCTTGCCAGTTTTCTGTGTTCTGTCCTTTACTTTGATTATACCCTTTGTAGGCTTGTTATAGTCTTGATTCAGAACTTTATTTTTAATTAAAAAAGTTATTTGGCTTTGGTATGTTTGCCATTTAGAGTTCCTTTCATCTCTTTAGATGAAAAATATTTGAGCTCATCATTGATAATTTTAAAGTACAGTTTAAGAATTTTTTTGCTTTTTGCCAGTTTCTGGGGCTTAACTCAGGGCCTGGGCACTGTCCCTGGCTTCTTTTTGCTCAAGGCTAACTAGCCCTCTACCACTTGAGCCACAGCACCACCTCTGTTTTTTTCTATATATGTGGTGCTGAGGAATCAAACCCAGGGCTTCATGCATGTTAGGCAAGCATTCTATGACTAGACCACATTCCCAGTCCTAAGCATTTTTTAAAGCACATTAAAGTTCTTTAAGTTGTTTTCTAATTTATCTCAAGATGATATCACCCTAGTTCTTTGATTTTAGAAGTTGTTTGACCATCTAAATTTATTTTCTAAAAATTCTTACAACACATAATTTTACAGAGAAAAATGTCATAAATGAGAAGTTAGTTGCTATTGGAAAAAAGATATCCACTGAGATTTAAGAGTCAAATTTGGGGTCTATTAACCTTGACAGAATAATTAGAATGCTGTCATTTTTCAAGCAGATGGGAAAATGAATGCTCGGTAGGACATACAGGACACTCAGAATCTCCTGAGGATTATGATTATTTCTAATTCGCAAATTACTATATGCATATTCTTGAAAAAATAAAAACCTTGTGGTAATATGTTTGTATCTAGGGCTCTAAATGGAACCACTCTGTTACTGATTCAGCATGAACCAGGCTTCTTATTGACATTGTTGCAACCTTTTAAATGAATGTAGTTTGAGACTCTGAATTCTTAAATAGTAGGAAATATCTTAGCATTTAGGGAATTGTAAAGTGCTGGCATCTTTGTAATTCATCTTCTGAACCTTGTCATAAAATTTAGATGTTACTACAGTGTTACCATTCTCAAATACACACTCATTTAAAGAAGGTTTGAGTATGAAACTGTAACCTCTCTGTACATCAGTTTTATAATAAAAACTTAAAAAAAAAAGAAGGTTTGAAATACTACATTTCCACATATTAGGCTTTTGGGGGACATCTGATAAATGAAGGATAGTGACATATTACTTAGTATTTAAGGAAGTGGGGAAAACTTAAAAAGAAAAAATAATTTTTGTCTTTTCTTATTTTTTATTTATTTTTTTTTTGGCCAGTCCTGGGCCTTGGACTCAGGGCCTGAGCACTGTCCCTGGCTTCTTCCTGCTCAAGGCTAGCACTCTGCCACTTGAGCCACAGCGCCACTTCTGGCCGTTTTCTGTATATGTGGTGCTGGGGAATCGAACCTAGGGCCTCGTGTATCCGAGGCAGGCACTCTTGCCACTAGGCTATATCCCCAGCCCATCTTTTCTTATTTTTAATAGCACACTATTACTAGTAAATTAACTTATGTTTAAATTAGCACTTGAATTGTATTTCAGTTGGCTTAAGTAATCAATAAACAAATAGAACGAATACTTCCTTATATGGAATGCTAAGTGTATATGTGTGTGTATGTATATATACACACATACACACACACGTGTGTGTGTCTCTCTGGTACTGGGGCTTGAACTCAGGACCTTGACTTTGTCCCTGATCCTTTCTGTGCTTGAGGCTAGCATTCTACTACTTAAGCCACAGCACCATTTCCAGCTTTTTTGTAGTAGTTTATTAAACAGAAGAGTCTCATAGACATAACTGTCCAAGCTGGCTTTGAACTGAGATCCTCAGATCTCAGTCTCCTGGGAGTAGCTAGGGTTACAGGCATGAGCCACCAATGCCCAGTAAGAATATTTTTATTTAGTGTTATGGAAGCAATAGAAGTTTCAGGTAATGGAGAGAGAAAAAATTATATAAATACATGAATTGAAATGTGATTGTATAAATAAATTGAATTGTTTCTTTAGTTAGCTTCCATGAAGAAGTCCTTGGCCATACACAACTCTTTTGGAGCTGACATTTGTTATCCTGGGTCTCTTATTGTATTCAGTCATGCCAAACAACTTGTATGATTTACATTGGCAAATTTCCAGTATCCAGTGCTTGAGATTTGCTACTTAAACCTTTGTTTTCATTTGTTCTCCATTTTGTTTCAATGGAAACACTATGCAATGTGAGATTTGGTGTCATGGCATTCCTGTTTTGTTACTTGTCTTCTGATTTGCCTGTTAAGTACATGTGAAGAGGAAAAGATGTGGAATTCATTCTCCCAGTAGAAAAGAAGTAATTGAAGCCACTGTGTCGCCTTGATATTTCCCAGAAAGTGAACCTGCCTGGGACAGCTGAGATTTTTCTATTTATTGTGACTGAGACGCACAGCTTTTGATTAGTGAACCTGGGTGAACTCTCTCAATCAGCCCAAGTATGTACAGGCATGCATGATGAATGGGGTGAAAGTGATGAAGTATGTGAAAGGCTGATGAAGGTATGGCCTTTGGTGATTCTAGGAATGCTGATGTGTCAGTGTACTGCCACCGATTTCACTTCGTTGCTCCATTTGCTTCATTGAACAGTGCTGGGGATATTCTTAGAGTCCCTGTGTCCTACACAGGAAGAGCAAAGCATCTCTGATGTCCTTCATTGTGCTGATCAGATAATGCACAACAGTTAACTGAATGCTTTGAAACTGGACCACCTAGTATTTTGCATACTTGGTGAGCTAAGACTAGAACTTTTCTTACAATATCTTGTATGTATTCTCTTGATATTTTGTAGTGTTAGACCCATGGGCTATGGCATCTCTTTGTCATCAGCTTGGTGGTTTGTTCTAACATCAGATAAATTGCAAGGAGTTATATAAAGAGGAATTATATTGTAAGAGAAAGAAGTGCTGGTGTTCTGTTTGTCTCTTGACTTCTGTGCCAAAGAATTTGATGAGGCCCATGTTTGACTACTAATTTAACCTTAATTTTTAGGTAGAAGTTCTTTTGAAAACAGAGAAAATGCTCCTGTGGTCAGAAACTCTTGAATGATCTGTGTTTTCTTAAATAGAATGTCATTAGTGCAAACTGTTAGAAAAAGAAGCTTTAGAGACTTATATCAATCAGTGTACTGAGTTATTTTACTCATTAATATTAGTGAAGCAAAAACGTCTTGATCTGCTTTTCATCCTTGGTCACCAAAGTAAATAAAAAGCAGAAAAATACTTCAAGCCTAACTTTCCATATGATTTGGCTATTTATAAGTTCTGTAAGGATGTATTATGAGGTAGCCATCTCTCCCTACCAACTCCTATATCCATCTATTGGCTTTATCCAATGTGTTTGATATAATAGACTATTTGTATACTAGTAGAATGTTAGGGGAATAGACCTGAAGTAAACTAATCTCTTAAAATGAATGGTAAGCAGTGTATCAAACCAGATTCTGATTTAAATTTTTTCGTATGTTTTTATTCTAAAATTAACTTAAAAATTTGTACTTAGTTACTAGTTTCCTATTACTGTCAAACTACAGTTAACTTTGATATTTAAATATTTTACACATTATATAGTTTCAAAGGCCTACCAACATGTCATATTAATACATGCACACATTGCAACACAATACTCATTATCAACTGACCAACTTACTGATCTCAACAGACAGACCACATGGTTCTAGCATTTGATTCTTTTTATATGGGTAAATTTGATTGATGTAGCAATTTAAATATGAAATCACTACAAGTACCATAGTGTGATACAAGGAGAGCCATTAGAAAAAAAAGTGGCAATGTCATTTTACAGTGTTTAGCACTTTTAGTATCTGTTTCATTCTTTTAGCCTTCCTATGAATTTTTCTTGAGAAAAACTTCTTGCAATTTCTTAGGATTTCTTTCTTTCATCCTTTTTTTGTTGTTGTTGGTGGTGGTGGTAGGGGGGGGATCATGGGACTTGAACTCTGGCCCTGTACCACTTGAGCCACAGCACCACTTCCAGCCTTTCTTCAGACTGCTCTTAAATTCTATTAGTGTGCAATGCTCTTCAATTTTTATTATTGCCACCATGAAAAATACTATGTATACATACATACATACATATATAATTTATGTGTGTATGTGTGTACACACATATTTGCCTATGTTAACATACATATATGTGGGAATCTAGTTAAGGCTTATTACAACTTCCTGGGATACACATAAATTTCTTGTTTTTGTATTTAAGTATCTGATAATTATCTGTTACCCTTTGTCCAATATTGTAAATAGCCTTATTAAAAGTAATTTTCATATAGCTTCCAGTTACAAAGATGAGAAAACACGAAGCAAAAAATATGACTTGATATTTAATTATCAAAAAAATATCTGTATACCCAATAAGCTGCTTGAAGCGGTGGATTTCTAGGAATTAGCATATTCCCCAAGAGGCTGAGGAAGTGTGCCTTTGGTCTAAGCCTTTGTGTGTTCTACACAAATGCAATGCTCCAGAGTGTCTTATTTCTTAATTATAGAAGTACCTCTAATTATTTCATCTTACATGTTAACTTGTTTTAAAAGATAACCAACTCAGCTAAAATTTATGCAACTGAGATTTTCAGTATTTGTTGTCACTGACAAAGTATACTGAAAGGAAATCAACCAAAGTCTGATTGGCTGTCTTAATGAACATTAGGCTTGTTGAAGTTCTTCCAATTACTATATTATTATATGGCATTTCTCAGTTGTTTCTATCTATTCCTACCAGATAATTATGTGCTGGAGTTTGTTAGATTATTGAATTTTTATTATAACATCTAGTAATTTAATGAAAATTGTTTTCTACTTTCTGCTCTTGGTTATTATTTTCTGTTGTTAGTTTTACTCAGCCCCCCCACTCCCAACTGTCATCATGGATATGTAATCAGCCACAGGATTTTGTTGAGTATTGCCATGTGCTATGTGTGACTTGGAAGTGTATATTGTTTAAAGAGACTATGAGGACTTATAGAGGATTTAGAAATTGTACCACCATGGAAACCTCCTTAAGAACAAAATCGTAGGAAGATTTGGAGTTAAAATGGAGAACACCTTCAGTTTGAGGAGTTCTCTTGTTGGATGTCATAATTTGGGCAGCATTTTGAATAACAGAAAATGTATCACTGACCAGATGAAGCTCTGATGTGTGAAAGCTGGGACATGAGGTAGGCAGGTCCAGTCATGGGAGACCAAGGGTCCAGCAAACTGCAGTCATCATTTGGTCTTCATTTGGCGCTTTGCTTGCACTGCATGGAATAAATCAGACTAAAGAGCTGGCAATGAACCTTGGTATTGGAACGTCTTATGTACACAAGCTCGGCAATCAAAGGACATGCTGACAACCATAACAAATAACTAAATGAGTGATGAATGAACCTTGGCAAGAAATGAAGAAATAAAAACAGTTTGAGGATATGTTCAATCAAATTTTCCATAACCCTTAAGTGAGTAGTCTTTATGCATGAAGCATGCTGCTAAATGCTGACAAGATATTAGTGAACACAGAGATAACAGGCCCATGTGGGCCCAAGTCTAGCAGTAGAAACCCAGTGACATAAATAAAAAGTATTTTAGTGAATCATCATGTAAATAACTGTGTAATAGTAAGTAGTGATAAATACAAGGTGAGAGAGGAGTTGTATTTACATGGAGATGGGATCAAGCTAGATTTCCAAGGAGGAACATTATGCTGAGGCTCAAAAGGATAGCTGACAGTGGTGGTGCAAGAGACAGGATCAGGGCATTTTCAGCAGGATGAGGAGAATACGCAAAGATTCTGGGGTACATTAGAGTGTGGAAACCTCAAGACCGTAAATGAATCTCAATAAGAATATTTTTTAAAAAGTGGAAGAGAGAAAAAGTGAAGTAAGGGGGTAGATTGGAAGGAATTTTGCAGGAAAGCAACCAAAGAATAAAAGTGAAACCACTGAAGAGTCAACTCTTTCAATGGAATTGGTGTATAGGATAGGTGCTGACTGCTAAGAGCTCAGGGAGTTTCTTTCTAAGTCAATGCAGCAAAGGAGGTGGACTGGTGAGATAAAAGTGTTCAGGATATTTTATACTAAGATTGTAGGTGAGAGAAAGAATTTATCAAAGCTTTTTCAAGGAATGTATCAAAATTTTGTTTATTTTTAAGGTGGAAGGAAGGAAAGTAAAGCTATGAAAATACAGTAATGTTGAAACAAAAAATACAGGTTTTCTCATCAAGATTTAGGAGGACCATAATAGGGTTGCTTCCATCCAGGGTAGAGGAAAAGCACACAATCCACTGAGCATATAATACTGGATAAGTAGCACATCCTCAATGGCTCTCAGATGAGTCAATATTCTTGGGAACAGGACTACATGTTTCCCACACAGAAGACATTTTATAGTTGTATACAAAAAATTATTAGAAAAAAAGGAAGCAGTCTCTTAAGTCATATGTATTTGTAAGATTACAAGTTCAGAGCTTAGAAATATGGATCAAATAGTACAGTGCCTGCTAGCAAGCATGAGACTATGATTTCAAACCACAGTGCTGAAAAAAATAAAAGGTTTCAGATTCAATCACATATTTGCACAGCATTATGGTGGCATTGGTGGTATAATTACATGCTTTTCCATTTAACAATTTTCTTCCTGTTCTTTCTACCCGCTTTTAAATTTAGAGAGACTCTTACTCATTAATAGTCATTGATACAGAGTAAGAAAAACTCAAAATATCTCTTTTTTCATCGCTACACAAATGTTATATTGTGATATATCAATCTCTGGTGAACTTTCAGTTTCTCCAGTTGACACTGATGGGATTCATGGAGCCCAGCTGTCCGTACCACTTTAGAGATGGCTACCATGCATTTAGGGAAAAGCTTCTCATCAGAAAATAACTGTCTCTTCCAAATGAAAACTGTGTCAGATTCTCCATTCTTTAAAACCCTTGTCTCTTATATGAAGAGAGTATAGGAGAAAAAAATTTTCTTTCTGCATACACTGTTAGGTTTGTAGCTATGGCCCTCAGCAGCAAGTGGAACATTAATAAAAGAAAATAATGCAAATACATTTTATATATTTGACATGGTGTAGTAACCTGCATAAGCATATGAAGATCCAAAGAAAGCTATTGGACTAAGAAAGGGGTAATTGTGGGAATATACGATTGGACAAGGAATATGATCTAATACTAATAAATAGGGATTGGAGGGTCATTTTAACAAGGCCTCTTTGTGTACACTTTTCTGTGTGTCCTCTGTCTTTAGAGGTAAAATAGTTCCTTTCTTAGATTTAGAGGGAGGGTTCCACTAAAGACATGCTTCACAGTAGAAAGGCCTTGGGAAACTGAGAGTATTTTCCCAAATGTTGTCATGCCATATTTTAGGGATATTGTGTCCTGAATTACATCAAGAGCTCCCCTCTAGAGAGAAATGAGGTAAGAATATACTACATTGCACCCACAATCATCTTTGGAAAGGATTCTGGATACTAATCTGGATTCATCTTTCCAAGTATGCTCCAAGTAGTCTCCAATAGAACTTATCTGTACTAATAACTGCTGACTATACATGGCATTGTACATGGATTGAATGGATTCTATAAGTCTACACATATCTAATCAATATATTTAAATTTGTTGAATTAGTAATCATTTATCAGAGTTGATGAATACTTATATTTTAAATTATTAAAATTTGAACATTTTCAATCTTTGCCTCCTGACTGCTAGGATTATAAGCTGGGCCACTAATGCCATACCATACCTCTCTTCCTTCATTCCTTTCCTCCTTCCCTCCTCTCTTTCTCTATCTTTCTTTACCTTGCTCTGTTTCTTAAACCAAGCAGTATATAGATAACAAAAGAGCTACTGTGAAATTTTACTTAATGTTATCTTTAAGTATACAGTTATAGCATGTATGTACCATTGAAAATGAAATTTGAAAGATTAAAATTTGAGCCTTTTATTATATATTAGGGAGCAGAAAGGTGATAGGTTTTCAGAAATTGATGAGAAAAGCCATATGTCCCTGTATCATGATATGTGTGGCTTCCAAAGCTAAGAAATTTTAAAGAAATATTAAAATTATACAACAAGAATAGCCTCTACCATTTCTAAAGATCAGACATGTCTATGGAGAACATTATCATTGGTTGAGACTAAGGAACTTTAGATATTGCTGCTTAAACTGTGTATATATTCTGACATTTGGGGGAGAATGATGTCATTTCTGGTGAGTGAGTTTGATTCATGATGTTCACTTAAATGCTAATTAAATTTTGATACTGGGATTGTGAAGGCTTCCAAATCTCATAGTATTTGAGTTATCCTGGGATTTCTGAGGAGTGATTGGGAATAGAAAAGGGCTTCCCTCTAAAGGCCAGGCAGTGATGGAGACATAAGATAAATTCCCAGCAGAAACAATTCTAGAAAGAAAAGCCCTTGAGCATAAGCCACAGCAAAGCCTGACACTGTCTTGCTTTAAGGAATTTCCTGATGACCTTAGGGAGGATATTAATGGAACTCTTTAGGCTTAACCTAGTTAGGGACTGTTATGTAGACATTGTGGTTGCTACTTTAAAGTCAGGAATGTTAAGTAGATTAGAATGAAGAACTGTGCTGTGCAGCAAAAAGTTAACATTGTACTGTTAATAACATTCAACTGAATTATTAATTTCTACCAGTATTGCTTTTAAAATAATCAGGATTAAATGTAGAAATAAGGATTGTTTTCCTTCCTTGCTTTCTATCCAAAGAATAATTTATCATAATTAAAATATGCTTATAAAATGGAAAATAGACATACAGCTATGAAAACTTGTTGTCTTAGTGATTTGGTTGTATTATCTTTCTAGAGCTGTCTTAATAACTTATGCCAACTGGGATGAAAAAATTAAAAGGAAATTGTTTCCTATAAATAACTGAGTTGCTGCCCTTCTTAGAACCTCTCCTAGAGGTCAGTGCTAGGATGAGTAGCAAGAATGGTTAAAATGAAAAGGGATTGGTTTGCTTGCTCTGCCTTCTGGTGAAAGAGACATTTAAAACAGCACAGAGGCAACATGGCCTGGACTTGAAGCAGAGAGGCTGGCAGATGGCACTCAGGATGGAGAAACTGCTGGCAGATGGCATGGATTATTTGAGCAACAAAGACACTTTGGCTACCAATGCTAAGAGTTGGAAAGAAAGAAGACGACAACTTCTCTAGCGTTGCCAGCTTGTATACAGAAAAACGTTTTGGCAGAATGGAGACCGATAAAAAGAAAAGATACTCAATTGTTAACTGCAAAAAAAGGGGAGTTGTTATTAAGTTTCCTAGCACGCTCCCTCCGGTGCGATTTGAACTTAGTTCCACCTGGAGAAAACCTTGAAAGATTTCAGCCAACTCTGCCATGTGAATACTTGTATACGTTCTCTGCTTTTATTATGAAAAAGGATACGTCTTCGTTAATGTGTAAAACTTGTACTCAATGTTTCTGTTTGTTAATGTTTAATTTTTTTTATTGCTGACTCTGTTTCCCTTGTGCCCCATGGTGAAAATGTAGCTTTCTGTTGACATTAAGTGTGATTCTAGTTTGTCAAGGCATAGTGCCCTCGGCTGTTTTGGCTAAAAATCATGTGTGGCAAAATAAGATTTGATTAACATTACACTGATGGCTTATCAGAAATGGTTGTACATAATTGTGTCACTGAATTATTTTGTAGGCTGTATTCATTACCACATGCATCCTATTTGCTTTCTGGAGCCTCAGAGCCATCTGTACCAAGCGATGTTTCAGTTCCTAATGATTTCATTGACAAAAGTTACAATTTTTTACTCACCTTTTTCATCTATTGCCTCTGCCTCATCTGTCTCATGTTATGTATTATGTTTCTGAATTTAATTCATTTAGATAACTTTTGCCTAATAATGCAACTCTTACCCACAAAGATCACTTTAAATTGGAATCTCTAAGTTGGATGTTATTAAAAAGTTAATATATCAAAAACAGTTCCAAGAAAAGTAGGGATGCTTAAAATAGAATTAAAAGTAGAAATGCATTACTAGAAATAAAAAAACAACTATTCCATACATATTTCTAATTACGTGTCCCAGCTCATTGAAGTTGAAATTTTTAGTATCAGGAAAAGGTTAAGATTTGGATATAATTGATAATGTTATTGAACTGACATGGAAAGACATAAATAAGATATATTAAAAATGATGTTAATATGTCTCTTGATCTCTTTCCTTCCATAGATTTTTTGTTTTGTTTTCCTCAATCTATGAAAGACTAGAGCATCTAATTGGAATTAGAGGGCTAAAGAGATAAAAAGATAACTAGATAACCTGAGATAAGAGGAAACCCAATAAAAAGCACTTGGTGAAAAAAAATGGGATGATGACTGCATCACTTTTTTTTAAAGCACTTATTTCTATACAGTATAATTAACATATTTACAAGAAATTTCTCAGTCAAAAGTTTGGCATTTTAAAGAAAGCGTTGGTTTTCTAAAATAATCTCATATTTGGAAACTTTCATTATATGCTTATATTAGGTAGAGAGGATCTAAGTCACACAGGATATGATAATGAATTTTGTAAGCTGGAAATGATGTTTGTAGTCACTGAGGAGAGGAATATGCCTATATAGTCTATGAATTCTGTCCACTCCCAGGTAGGCTGTTTGGTTGGAAATGGAGGTGGCATTGTATTGGGAACCCCAAGGTCCCACAAAGCAAGCAGTTCTCCTATGAAGCAGGTCACCCTGTTTGTTGCACTGGGCCTTTATTTTCTCAAAAATTATCTGTGAAGATTTTATTGACAGCCTAGGGTACAGTTTATAAGAAAAAGGAGAAAGTGGTATTGACATTAATCAGCATACCTGAGGAGGTGTTTGATTATCAATTGTGTGTGTGTGTGTGTGCACGCACGCGCGTGCAAGCCAGTCCTGGGGCTAGAACTCATAGTCTGGTCATGGTCCCTGAGCTTGATTGCTCAGTGCTCATGCTCGAACACTTGGGACACAGCTCTACTTCCGGTCTCTTTTCCTCTTTTAATTGGAGTCTCTGGGAATTTCAGTCTAGACTGGCATTGAACGATCATCTTCAGATCTTCAACTTCCTTATAGCTCATGTTGACACCTGGTAGCATTTTTCATTTTATCCCCATTGAGCACACAGTGTCTTTCAGTGTCAAATGTCTTTTCCTGTGAAAAAAGAAAGTTGTTTCATCCAGATGAAATCTCTAGCTTGCATTCTATATCAAAGGTTGCCTTATAAAAACTTAAACTAACGATTCTAGTCCTTTTGTTCCCAAGAACTTTTCCTTAGGATATTTGTACCTGCTCTTGTCCCCAGAGCCCAACTCCTTCAGCATCCCTGTTCTGTGTATTATTTACTTGCTCCGCCTCTGCAATTATGTCAAGCAAAATCTAGAATCCCAGTGTTCTATCTCCATCACTCAAAGTTCCATCCTTCTACCATCTGTTCTCTCTGGTGAAGAAGTAGACCTCCACCATAGGGCTTGATGCAGCCTTTTGTTTCAAGGCAAACCAAAGAACTTGTGAAAAAACAACAACAACAACAACAACAAAATACCTCTGAGAGTAGACATTATGAATTGCATTATGAATCAAAATTTTCAATTTGATTTTACAAATTATTAAGATCATCATTAGCTTTTGTATTTAGTATATGTACCATGTGAATTAAACTTATCTCTCCCAGCTAAGAGCTCTAGCTGTTCATTAGCACTAAATAGTGTTGCTCTGGGAATATATATACTGGGTTCCTGGTAATTGATTTGTAAATAAACTTTGGTAAGACAGCCCATTTGTAGTTTGAAAATGGCCTTTAGGCCATTCATCTAGAAAAACATACTTTGATGAGTACAGATGTTGACATACATGTAATTTGTAGTGTCATAATGACAAATTTTCTGCACGTGGTCAAAGAGAATACTAAATCAGCTGTTGTCACTTCCCACATGCACCAATGGTCCCACAAACAAAACCTTTTCAGAACATACATACTAAAAAGAGCAGAGTACAGGTTGAATGGTGAGCCAATTGAATTTGAATGAGGGCTTCATTATTTTAAAACTTTGTCATTGTCTAATGCTTATAGTTCCAAAGAAATTCCAAATAGGTTATTTTTATTTAAGCTTTGTTGTGTGTTTAATTTTCCATGGTTCCACCCCTTTCATCTTCATGGCCCTTGAATGGGCAAATTTTATTAAATATATTCTTATTTCCTTTAAGTTGTTGAACAAAGGAGTTGCCAGTCAACAGAGCAGTTTATGAATACAGTGCCACTTGGTCAATGGTACCCTATTTATCATTCTCACTCACCCCTCCCAACCCACCCTTTTCCTTGCTCTTCTTAATTTTTACATTATGTATTGAAGGGTTTGGGGCCATTTAACAGAGAAATTTGGGTGTACTATGCATCCTAATCTGTTATCTCTTCAACATCTTCATCCCCGTCCCCCATTCCACCTATCCCTTCCCTTGGTTTTGTCAGTTCTGTGGCATATGCAATGCATTCTTACCTGCATTGACTGGGGTAATTTTTTGACAGCAAATAGACTATCTCCTGAAGTCACCTTTTGACTGAATTTGCATTATATACTCCAGATTGCCACTTGGCTTCCATTTTAGCCCAGACACAACCACTCCCCACCACATGCATATGTGAAAGTCAGAGAAAACTTTATGACGTAACTCATTATTTCATTTCCATTACAAAAGCCTGTAGTGACAATTCAGTGACAGGATAAGTGATAAACTTGATTCATTATGATCTACAGCTCCATTTTGACTCAGCATACGTCAAATCCATTGACTCTCTTTAACCTTGAAGACTCCAGCTTCTTTCTCACCACAGAAGTTGTGCGCAGGCTATTCCTTCTTTCTGTGTGGTTCTTTACCAAGAATCTTTTTTTTTTTTTGAAAGCAGAACTTTCCTAGAATTAAATCATCAGCCCAAGTCTTTGAGAGGCACACCTCGCCCATCTTATGGAATATAGTTCTAGTATTAGTCTCATGCTTTCCTCCAGTATTTAGCCATGTTTTATCTTTTTTAGCATTCTTTAATATCTGAACTACTTTTTAAAAAATTAAGTGCTTTTAATTTATTCTCTGTGACAGGGGATATCAGTTTTTTCCCCCCACTGTATTTCTACCACTCAGACGAGTGTCCACCATGTAACAGATGCACAGATATCTGTGCGCATATATATATGTATATATATATACACATATATAGTTCTTTGGATATATAGTTCTTTGGATATATAGTTCTTTGGATACTGAATACTGATTATTTAAGCCAAGATTTTTCTATGTGTTCATTATTAATATTTGGGGCTAGAGTATTCATTGTGGGAGAGGAGTTATCCTTGTATATTATGTACTGTTGTGTAGATTCTTGACCTCTGCCAAGTAAAGGACAATAACATGCTTCCCAAATCGCAGTTTTAAAATATAACCAGGCACTGTCCCTGGATGAGAAATACCAACACAGAAGAAGAGTGAATCTCATTAATAGTATGTCAGAATGGTGAGAATAAAAAATAAATAAATTGATTTTATTTCTCATGTTTGTGAGTTGTGTGGCTCTATTTTTTGTGATGAATTTTGAACTACCCTTTGAGGAATTGAAGAAGCTATTGCTTCAAGGACAAATTCTGCTTATGGGTAGAACTAGCCTCCAGTCTATTTCCTGTTTACTACTATCAAGTTTCTTCAGTGAGGGCATACATTGAATCATTGTGATGTTCAGTATAGTAGTTCTTTGAGCAATTATTTTGTAATATTGGTTTTTGTCTGGTTGATTTTTTTTTTCCTTTGTGCTGGTACTAGAGCTTGAACTTAGCACCTCACACTCTTGCTCATTGAGCATTTGGCTCAAGCCACACCTCCACTTCTGATTTTTGGCTAGTAAATTGGTAATAAGAAACTGATAGACTTTCCTGCCTGGGCTGGCTTTGAACCTCAATCCTTATATCTCAGCCTCCTGAATATCTAGAAATAGAGTGCCTGGCTTGACGCATTGATTCACACTAAATGACTGACCATCACCCAAATCCAGTTGAAGAAGAATGAATTCCAAGATATGACTAGTGAAGTGCTGTCTTCCATGGAGTTCTAAAATCAATTTCTGCCATTTATTGACTATATAAATATGGATTCTGATTCTCTTATTCTCTATGAGATTATTGTGAGTTATGAGTTATTGTGACAGTTAAATGAAACAATATAGGTGAAAACATGAAGAGCTGAGTTCAGAGTTCCAACTCTGAATTCTTCCTTAAGTTTCCAGTCATGTATGTATACATGCATAGATTTCATTTGTTTTATGCACATATTGGTAATCAGTAAGTAATATATCCATTCAAATCATTTATTAACTATCTACTTATTAGGGGCCCATATTTTTCTAGATGTTGAAATTAGAATATTAACATCAGTCATTAGCAGCAATGATTTTAGAGTATGTTCTCATTCATGGCATATTCATTTGAATTATTTTATCATTAAGACAAACATTCTTGCCCTAGTCAAAGCACTATTGCTCTACAGATGATGATACAGTGTTTATTTTTTCTAAAACACAAAGGCAAAGTATTAAAAGCCTCAATCTTTGTGAAATAATTTATTTTTTATTTTTGCCCCTGACGAGTCAATTAAAACAATCTTTCAATGTGATTCTCTCTTTTGTCTTATTGTACCATAAATACTCCCTACATTCAAAGGTCTATGTTCGTGGTACCATGCCTTACTGTATGGCTTAAAGTGTGTGTGTGTGTGTGTGTGTGTGTGTGTGTGTGTGTGTGTGTGTGTGTTTATGAGAATATCTAGACTGGACTGAATTCCCTCTCAGGGAGATGCGTGAAAATAACTTTTTTGCAAAACATGACTGCGTCATCCCTGAGCACCATTACAACATGCTTAATGGGCTGTAATAGTATTTTTATTATCTTATAACTTCGGCTCCCTTAACGTGTTTGGAGGTCTTTAAAATGCACCTCTGAGCATTGTTTCTTGTGCTTTGTGTCCCTTGAATAAATAATATACCCCTCTTGACTTTTTAATTTTGAAATTTGATAACAGTAATGAAAGAGAAATCCCTGACCATTTTATAAGTTTTGCCACTCCATTTCACACTGTCTTTTCCTTTCCAGACATGTGTTTAGCAGACATTTGTCTGGTTTTAATGGATATTTATTATTTCATTGTTTAAAAATTAATCCTGCAATGGTCCTGACCTGATAATCCTTAATTGTCCCTTGACTCTTTCTATGAGCCATACTGGAAGTGACACCCAAATCTTGAGTCATCAACAGCATAGGAGAGGAAAAAACATCCTGGGCCAAGAAGACATCTTTGAAGACTAAATGGACCTGTGGGATAGACCATACCCTGGAAGAAACATCCCAGTTGCCCTCTGCTTGAAGCCTTGAACATTGTAAATAATATCTACATCTTCTGTTGTGGTTGATCGACTTATGTGATGATTTCATAAAAATGTCTACCTAGGTGAATCATTAGCCTTTGTCTGTGATCTTGAACAAACTAAACTCTACAAATAGATAGAGATTGGGCTTATTTGCTAGTTGAGGAAAATTTAGCCTTATTATATTACATTATATATTTGCTTATGTATATATACATATGCATGTCACATACCATTTTTAATTGGGAATTTATGGTGAGAGCTGAGCAAGGTCGTGTATGCCTATGGTCCTATTGTTTGGAAGACAGGAGTTGGAGGCTAGCTTAGATATACTGGGCAACTGTCTCATCTCAACAAACAAACAAGAACTTGGGGTAAACCTGAGATATCACTGAGTGCCTTAAAGCATTTCATAACAGTTCTTCTAGGTTAATATTAGTGCTATTATTTTTGTTGTTATATTAAAAAGGGGGGAGTGGGGGCTTATAAGGATGAAATAATTTACACAAAAAGTGTTTGTAAATATTGGAGCTTTGGTAGAAGGATGTAATACATAATATATAAAGTTTAAGGATTACCTATAGCCATGCCCTAATCATAGATTTTCAACATTGGCCAAACATTAGAAATCATCCAGTTTTGTGCCTCTACTTCAGGGTCAAATGAGATCACTGAATCCCTGAAAATGTGAGTTTTTCTTTGAATTACTCTGGTCAAGCTCTGCTTATTTTAACAATTTCCTAGGAGAAACTTACATTAATTTCAAATTATTATGATGATCATAAATACTTTGCATGTAGCAAGGCCATGATTGAAGTGCATTTAAGTTGGTAGTTTAAAATTTTCTGTCTCGATTTGGGTTAGGTTGGTAGCAGGAGCAAAGAATTCTAGTAGAGCTGTTAGACTGGGCACAATTTCTCTTGGTCCTGCATTTATCTATGGAGGAGAGCCCTTGCAATGCTAATTAAGCAGAAAGTTTTTTGTTTTTTTACCTTGCTGGTTGGCAGTATTTAAAGGCTATCAACAGAGACTCGGGTGCTATCTATTTATGAAATGTGTAATCCACCACTAGAAATTTAAAAGAAGCTTTTGCTCTATCTGCCCACTGAATATATACTGGGCAGGCTGCTTGATATGATGTCTTGCTGCTGCCATTTATCTCTTTACCAAAGGTGATTTCTAAAAGCAAGGAGATATTGCATGATATAACTTGTATGGCTTCTTTAAACCCACTAGAAACGAGTCATTTGGTCTCATTGGTTCATTTCACTGTTTTTCAAATACATGTGTACAGAATCCATCTAGGACATACATTTAAAAGATTCTTATTCTGAAATTTTGAGGCAGGGCTGGATGCTGGTGGTTTACACCTGTGATCTTAGTCTGGGAGGTTGAGATCCAGAGGATCATGGTTTGAACCTAGCTCTGGTAGAAAAGTCTAAGAGACTCCATCCCTGAAGTAATCATCAAAAACAAAGGCATAGCTTAAGTGATAGAGCACTAGCCCAGTGCGGTGCCCTGAGTTCAAACCCAAGTATAACCAAAACAGAAAAGGGAATGGAAAAAATTTAAGCCCAGAGGGTTTGAAGACTTTTGTACAAGTAATAAATTTTTCAAGTTACAGATTTACAAGTAGGATTTTTTTGTGATTCTGGATTTTCTATGAGAAAAGATTTCTCTTAAAAAAATCTTCATGTAAAAAAGAATAGTTTAGCAAGAAGACCATTGGCAATTTCTAATTTTTGCTCAATATAAAATTAAAT
The DNA here is from genome assembly GCF_023159225.1 of Perognathus longimembris pacificus. NCBI lineage: Eukaryota > Metazoa > Chordata > Mammalia > Rodentia > Heteromyidae > Perognathus > Perognathus longimembris. The sequence continues at coordinate 26,301,239 of NC_063164.1, read as the reverse complement.
CCTTTGGGCTGACTTTATTTGTCTTTATGGAGACTATATTTAGAAATACCTAGAAACATAGCAAAACAATCTTCCAGTGGCTCCTTTGATGCAGTCTGAGGTTTTCTTTTTAATGTAGACACTTTGTTTTTGTTGGCTGTGATTCTTTTCATCCAGTCTCATAACACTTGGATGAACATAGAGACGATTAACATATTTCTTCTCTGGGATCAAAGAGTCTGAATAGTGAGAGAAAATAAACCTTTTTGGGGCATTCAGTCTTATCTTTACCTTCAACTCCTTTGTAGTCCCTTCTGTGCTCCTTGGAGTTTTAGAATTAAGTTTTAAAGATACATGTGTGGTATTTTAGGTGTTTAGTTCACAACCAAGTGGCAGGGTACTGTTGTCTCACTCATAGCTATGGGGGGAAAGTTTCCATTCTATTTGTCATGGTCAGCATAATGTGTGCTGAGCCACAGCAACTAGTATAGGAGTAGGAGGCACACGCCTAGCTTTCATCTCTCCCTGCCATTTTCCCACCTCCCTGCACATCCAATGGTGTAGGCTTTTATTTCTTGTGGTTAGTTTCCTCTCATTTCTCTCCTTATATTTGATCTCTTTCCTTCCTGCTGTCTTTTCCAACATCCCCAAAATGAGCACTTTGGCTGGGGTGGCAGAGAAAACCTTCTTAGATTGTGAAACAAATATCTTAAGTATGCTGTCAGGCTCCAAGCCAAAGTGCTAAGCATGACAATTCATTGGATAACTACCAAAATACCTCTTACTGTAACTGTAACTCAGAACATCGCTAACTAAAGTGGAAAAAAAATGCTGCTACTCAAGTAATGTGAATGTTTGTTAGCATTTTTAGTATTTGTGTCACACGAAGTTTCAGAACTGTAAGGAAGGGAAGGGAGTAACACTCAATGATTCTCTACTGCTAGACGTTTCATCTTCTCTGTGGCCATGTGTGCAGTTCATAGATAAGAACAGTGGAGTTCTTGGTACAGGACAGAGCTGCTTGGGTTGGTTAGAGTTCTTTGATCACTTTGCTGAATAAAAATGGAAGATGTCAATGGAGTGCCAGGGACTCATACTTGTAATCCTAGCTACTCAGGAGGTTGAGATCTAAGGATTAAGTTTTGAAGCCAGCCTAGGCAGAATGTCTGTTAGACCCTTATCTTCATTTTAAAAGAAGACTGGACATGGAGCTGTGTTTCAAGAGATAGAGCACCATTCTTGAGCAAAATAGCTAAAGGGTGGTGCCTAGTCCAGTCCCTGTGTTCACATCCCAGTATTGGCACATCCATATGAGTACACACACACACACACACACACACACACACAGTAGGATGGGGGATGATGTTAAAAATACATTGCAATAGCAACAAATGATTAAACATACTACTCTCGTGCTGTTGAAAGGTTACTTTCGGAAGTTTTGTTGACTTTCCATTGTATAAAGATAATACAAAAATGAGTTTGTTTCTATAGTAAAGAAAAAAGTATGCATAATGTCTCCTTTGAGTTTTTTGGATATTTTATTTGGAATCTAACCAGTCAACTTGGCTTAAATACCCATTCTTTTTTTTTTTTTTTTTTTGGGGCCTGGGGCTTGGTCTCAGGGTCTGAGCACTGTCCCTGGCTTCTTTTCCATTCATTCTTGTTTCAGGGCTTTGTGTGCTTGTTTTGGGCACTACAGCAATAAATGGTATTTAGAGATGCATGGGATTTCCTTTCCATTGTAAAAATATTTTAAACTACCTGAAACCCCTTCTAAACATTAAAATACAAGATTTTTACTGTTTGATAATTTTGTAGTATTGAACGCAAATCCCTGATCCTTGAATTTTGATTTGGGATTTTAATTGGCTTTGAAAAATTCTGTTTTAGGAAGATGCTTTTCCTGGTTACCTTAATTCGGGTCATCTTCCTAGTTGCAATTTCATCAATCATTCAATATTTTATTGCTTATTTTAGCCTTTTCCTCTTCAAGTGAGATTTGTAGATTTTTTATGAGTTATAATTATGTTTTAGAATAGCCCCTCCTTTGAGGGCTTGGTGTAATTTTGCATTTGGTTTATTTGAGGCTATTCCCTGCTCAAAACAGACTGTGTTTTTTGAATAAAAACTACCAAGCAAATCATATTTCTACACCATAGCCTGACTTTTGCATCATTCTCCATTTCAGTCATGGCTTTTGTTTTGTTTTCCTGAGCTCCAGGCAGAAATCAGGATTCCTAAAACAATGTGTGAGTCAAAAGAACACCTTCAGGCTGGGAGGGGGGTGGGGGGAGGAATCCACTCAGTTTGTATCCCTGCTCCCATTATTAGTTCTACTTTTAAAAATGATATGCCAAAGAAATAAATAATAATGTCATGAATGATTTCTTTATTTAGAAAATCAACTGTCAATTAAGCAATGAATATTCTTTTTAATCAGTGTTAATTGACAAATTTCCTGCACTTACAAACTCAGCGCTTGAAAGATGTTTCCTTTTTTTGACTCATCTTGATTTCCCTTTTATGTTTCAGTAGTCCTTTTTGGTATAATTCTATACTCCCTGAATTCCTTAGTCTGGAGCTAGATGGAGCTGTGAGATCTTCTGTAAGTAAATACAAGGCCAGTGACTCTTCTTAGGTCTAATGTGACAGTAGGTAGACTAAAGCACACCGTTAAAGTCTTGTGGGTTTGTATTTCGAAGATGGTGCAAAAAGAAAACCTGGACTTTTAAAGGAGTTATTATAGTGGAGAGATAATTACCACATGTTCTGATGATCATTTGTCTCTAAGCAGTTCAAACAATAAATAAAAATTCCCGATACCCTAACAGAGGTAAACAATGCAATACCTGTACCCTACCATTGTTAATTCAAAACCAGTTTACATGTTTTGCTATTACAATGCAGTTATTTTCTTTTCCAAAGAATATAGTTATCTTAGAAATATACAAAATAAAGAAAATGAGAAGAAAAATATGGCAACTGTTTCAGTAATCATCTGCCAACCAATACACATACATGAAGAATAGTTATATTGATATATATATGATATATATGCACAATTTGTGTGTGCATAGTGACATGAGAATGTGGAAAAGATGTTACAAAGGACTGCAAGTTTTCCTATAAAGTTTGGTTTTGAATTTAGGGGTAAATGTCTTTCAGAGTTTCTCTATAGATGGTTTTTTCTTGCATTTACTCAGGCCTTCAAAATGGTTTGGGAGGAAATGCTGATAGGATTTTTGGTATGTTTGTTTTGGTTTTTTTTGCTCAGCTCTTCATTGAAGCGGCTGTGTGTTTTTCTCCACTTGTTATTTCATGTGTTTAAGTCTTGTGGAATATGCCCAGACTGCTGTCTCCCTGCTTGATTTCTGTTAGGACAGAAGTTGTTAAAGGTCAGCTGCTTACTTTGAAGAACTAATTGCAATAAATTCTTCTCTATGATTCTGTAATTGGATTAGCTTTAGCTGTGTGTTATTCTGATATTTGGATAATTATGTGGGTGGTTTTCTTTTGCCTAATTTAGCAAATACTACTGAAATCAAATATGTATTTGAACTCTATGCTCTCTTTATCTTGCTTTTAAAGTTACTTGTAGACAATAGCCTGAATGATTTTTACTACGGATTGTATCTCCTTAAAATTAGTCTCCCTCTATCATTCTCTTTGGGCCTCTTATATCTAAGGGGTGTTAACTATCTCAAACAGTGTCTAAAGAGAAATAAAGAGGTGATTTTTGGTTTGATTTTAATAAATACTTTATCCTGAGAACATTTGTCCTGTCAGTCATATAAATAAAAACATAGATTAAGATGATGATTATAGATTTGTTGTTTTTAATTAGTACGTGCTATGTAAATAGAAATCTTGCATTTGAAAAGATATGCATAAGAGGTTATATCCTTTAGAGGCAGAATCATATTCAAGACCAACTTGTTCTTCCTTTTGTAGACAACCTGAATAGGCTTCATCATTCACCTCCTTCTCTAAAAAAAGACTTGAAGGTTATTCAACTGCAATAATATGCAGGCACAAGCTATTAGGCTTATTTTAGCAGACAAGGAAACTACAGCTCAGAAGGCACAAGTCACTGACCTGAAATCATTCAGCTAGTAGAGAATTTGCTTAGGTGTTCTGATTCTCTAGTCACTATGTTCCACTCCTTGCTTGCTGGCCCAGTGAAGCATCCCACCCCCTGCATGCAGGACTTTTATCAGCACCTGTTTTGTACCAGATGCAACCTAAGTTGCTGAAGATTTATCCATGAAATGATGAGGTCCATGCCTTCAGGGGGAAAAATACAGTAAGAACAAAATTGAAAAAGGCAACATATATACATATATGAGTACATATCATAAATATGAATAAAATAAAGCAATATATATGAATTATATATTGTACATATTTACATGTGTATTAATATAATATTGCAAGTGTTTATATGTTAAGGTGGTAGTACTGTCATCCCATTACTTGGGAAGTAGACACAGGAAGATTTTGAGTTCAAGATCAGCCTGAACTTCAAAGTAAGAGCCTGTCTCACAAACCAAAACAACCCCAAAAACCCAAGCATAAATGAATTGCAAAAAGAAAAAAAAAACTCAGCATGTAGTATTCGTAGCTTGGAGAAAATAATAGCCCTTGCAATCGAACCATCTCTTTTAGACAACCTTGTATTAAGGCAGCATATCTAATTGATATTATGACAATGCAAATGAGTTAGAGAAAAGATGCTTAGTAAATTCTGTTTTAACTTGCAAACGATTTGGGGGAAAATCAATAAACTTGGATTAACAACCTTAAAAGAATCCTAAAATGCTAGAAAAGAGACAACCCCAAGATTTGGGTTTCCTAGTTCTTAATGTATACTCAGTATAGATGGACATTTATTTGGGTAAAGTTTGTTGTTGTTGTTGCTGTTGTTCTATTGAAATTTAGTCAACTATAGAGGTAATAGATCTGGGGAAGGGAGAGGGAATACCAAAACTGAGAGACAAAGAACAAAAAGACAAACCATTCAAAAAAGCAACACTTAGAAACCATTTGGTGTAAACCAGTTGCACAACTTTTGGGGGGAGAGGGAAAGGGGTGAGGCGAGGGGAGGGGGAATGAGGGAGGAGGTAACAAGTAGAACAAGAAATGTCCTCACTGCCTTTCATATGAATCTGTAACCCCTCTGTATCACACTTTGACAATAAAAAAGTGATATATGTATACATACATACAAAAACAACAACACCAAAAAAAAATAGTCAAATCAATTTTTAAGTAAATTTTAGACTCAATTTTTAAGTGAACTTGGTGAACATATGACTCTTTTTTTTTTTTTTTTGCCAGTCCTGGGCCTTGGACTCAGGGCCTGAGCACTGTCCTTGGCTTCTTTTTGCTCAAGGCTAGCACTCTGCCACTTGAGCCACGGTGCCCCTTCTGGCCGTTTTCTATATATGTGGTGCTGGGGAATCTAACCCAGGGCTTCATGTATATGAGGCAAGCACTCTTGCCACTAGGCCATATTCCCAGCCCATGACTCAATTTTTAAGGGAACAGTGTTTTATGAAGTAGAATCTTTATGTAACTATGAGCTTAATAAAAACATAGAACTTTCAGTGTAGATGTAGAACATTCTAGTGCCTTACCATCTGCTTCTTTTAGCCATTTCTCCTTGCCTCCAGAGTAAATGATCTGATTGCTTTCATAATAAACTTAGTTCTAGAACTGTGTGTATGTAGGATGGTAGTTTGTGAGTGGGGGGCTTGGCTTCAATCATCCAACATTTTTTGTGAAATTCAACAATTATTTTGTGTTTCAGTGGTGTTTTAGTTCTTTTATTGCTAAATAATATTATACTATACAAAAATATTCCATTATAAAGGCACAGTTTGCTCTTTCTCTGCCTTACTTATTCTACTGCTCAGGAAATAATGTCTTATCATATTTAATTTACATATTTTCATGGTTTTTAAAGCTTAATATTCATTTATGTTATTCTGTTCAGCTGTAACTTGCATAACTATAAAGTTCATCTACTGAAAATGTACATTATTTAGATGCCACAGTATATTGGTAGAGTTATGAAACTGTCACTCTAATGTTGGAATAGTTTTATCAGCTAAACAGAAACCTTGTACCCATTAGCAGTCATTTCTCATTCCCAACCAATATATCTTTAAATGTTTAAGCATGTTACATATTTTTATCAGCGTCCTAGTAAATGGAGTAAATAGCTCTGTTGATTGTATACCTGTCCCATGGGCATAAAGAAGGCACACTGCTGTCTCATCTCCCCAAATTCCCTTGTGGGACCTCTTATGGAAATCTTCAGGTGGAGTCATTAATGCAGTGCACTCAACTTTGGATATGCATTCAAATCGCCTAGCAATCAGAATCTGTTGCATAGCAGATCTGATTAGCAAGGTCTCAGTGGACCTGTGACTTCATTTATAACCAGCTCCTGCACAAAGTCCAAGTCTTTCAACAGCATGGAAAGAGATTTTGGTGGTCAGTGTTCTAAAAGAGCGACAGTCAGCCAGGGGTGTTGGTAGCCCGTGCCTATAATCCTAGCTATTCACTAGGTTGAGATCTGAGGATCACAATTCAGTCAGGCTGGGCAGGAAAGTGGAGGTGTGGCTCAAATGGTAGAGCTCTAGCCTGGAACAAAAGAAAAAGTCAGGGATAGTGTCCAGGCCCTGAGTTCAAGCCACAAGACCAGCATGCACACGCATGCACACACAAACACAGCATGTACATGCATAACTAAATAAAAAAGAGACAGTACAATTGCCTATTTTCATGTTGTATGTTACAAAAAATATCTAGTGATTTATTTTGAGTGCAATTCTTGATTCATTTTAAAATTATTCTTTTCCTGTTGCTAAGGATCAAATTAAGGAGTTCACGCTGCTAGTCAAGTGCTCTACCACTAAGTTATATATCCAATTTCCCATTTGAATTTTTGAAAAGCTGACCACATTTCTTTGTAGGTACATAAATAGACAATATATTTAAAGAATTCCAAAGGAATCCATGAAAAGTAAGTCCTACAAAATGAATGCATGCTGGTTGGTAGCTCTTTAAGGACCTCTAAGGAATGAACAAGAAAGAGCTGGACAGTTGAGGTCAGTCAACTAGTCCCCACTGAGATTCTCACACTCCTGTTTGGTTTTTCATAGGTTGTAAAGGATATTTTGTAGACCAATTTTTTCTGCTGTTTCTCATAATAAAATTGGAGCTGTATTTGTATAAGCAATCTGATCATGGAATTGAGTTGAACTGTTTTGATTTTATGGCAAAAACTTCAAAGTGACTGACCTTAGGCTGCCCCTTCAAAAGTTATCCAAAGCCATAGAATCACATATGCCTAAGACTTAGGATAGAAGGGAGATGACGTGTCTTGGCTTTTAGTCCTTAAGACAAGTTGGAGCTCTGCCTCTACTTAAAGAATTGTTTCTTCTTGTTATTTTGGAGCCTGATTTGAGGACTTGGTAGCTTCCAGATATTCAAAGTCTCACATCTAGTTTTTACTAAATTCTAATGTGTATTTAGATTTGTATTACCAGAAGGGATTTCTGCCTCACTTTGTCTTCACTGAAATATTCTTAATTTGAGGACATGAATGTGAAAATCAAAGCTCTCCAGTACAGAAATATTGTATAGTGAGTTGATTTAGTATGAGGAATATTATTCTTACGGTCACTCTACCAAATACTGTCAACAAAGATGCCAGTGTTTTTTAAAGGCTCAATATACAGTGACTTTCCGAATTGAATCAGAAAAGCACTAGTAATTCTTCAACTATTACAGAGGAAGCAAATTAAAATTTACGTAGTGATGTAATAACTGCATTATGTTTGTAGACAAGAGGGCTCTGTGTGTTTACCAAATTCTAGTTGAATACTGCTTGTCCATTTCTGGACACTAGTGAGGGGTCCTACACTACTCTTCTGTTCATTTCAAGGAGAACTACTGTGTCTACAGCAATTTAACTCTGGTGTGTGAGAGTGTGTTGTGTGCGCGTATGTTCACAGAACTAACTTCCTTAGAGTGTACATATTAAATGAGATTCAATTTCCTGCCAAAATTTATGGACAGGTTGTAAATGAAAAAGGTGCCTCTGCTCTTCATTATCACTGTGTATTATAGTTTTTTAAATAAAAATGTTATTTACTTGCACCTACTGTCAGATAGTAAACTACAGAGGCATCCATCAAGGGTTCTGTTGGCATCGTAAAGAAAAAAGTCATGTAACAGCACAACTGGCTTTGGTGTTACAGTGCAGAGTTAGTGTTGCAAGGTGACTTTGATATGGTAGAAAAGCTAATTATGTCCCATCAAAGGGCTAAAGAAATTGCTTTTTTTAATGAAAAGTATTTTATAGGAGGTGACAATGATCTGAGGCAAAGCAGTAAAACTAGGTGTATAATTATATAAATTCTTTAAATTCTTATTAGACTTAGCTAATTGACACGTTACTGTCTAATATTATAGAAAACGTTAACCATAAAATCCAGAGCAAAGGTTTGGCACTGTAGAGATACAGTCTAACCTTAAATTGAGTCTCTCTCTCACCCTTTCCTTCCCCCTCTCCCTCTCCCTCTTCCTCCTCCTCCTCCCTCTCCCTCCCCCCTCTCCCTCTCTCTCCCCCTCTCCCTCTCCTTCTCCCTTTTCTTCTCCCACCCCCTCTCTGTCTCCCTCTCCCTCTCCTCCTCCCCCTCCCCTCTCTCTCTGCCTCCCCCTCCCCCTTTCCCTCCCCCTCTCCCTCTCTCTCTCTCCCTCCCTCTCTTTTCTTTCTCTCTGTCTTTACTTGTCCAACACAGGCTTTTTTTTCTTGACATTATATTCATGGATGTTTTTATTTTATGCGGAAATAAAAGTATAGCAGATATTTATAATAATTGTTAGTAATACACGGATACACATACCCATATATTCCTTATAATACATAATTTTCCTGGATAAGAGTGATAAATTGCATAAGCTTCTTTTTTCTACTGATACATATATATGTATATTACTTTGTATATTTATATGTGTATGTATATGTGTATAATACAATCAAACACATGAATTTACTATTTATTTCTTCTGAGATACCATATTCATGGGGAAAAATAAAGCAAGTCCTGCTGTTTTGTGTATCAGGATTAAGAGTAGAACTTTTATTGTTAGATTTGACAGAATGTATGTGATTATTAGTGATGTCTTTTTTTAGTAAATTGTAAATTATAGGAATGCTACACAGGAAGAAAGAAATGAAGCATACAGTAGTTATTTAGGTTTACAAGATTGACAATGACTTTTTTTTGCCTTTACACAAGGTTCAGTACTTAAAGCAGAAAGCTGTAATTGTTAGTTGCTTTATATGCCCTTAGCTATTTGGGATGTGGAAAGATGTATGCTATAAATGTTTTACTACTATAATTGTTATCACTCCAGGATGGTTCAATTATAGGTGTTTTGTAGGAGAGATGCATGAAGAGATGATTTCTGACAGCATTCTGTAATGATGATAATTCAGGTTTTAAAAATGAACAGTATAAAGGAAATTAATCCATTTTTGTTGCTGGACATGGCCATGGTCCCTGGACTTTCCTATTTATGTGTCTCAGGTGGCTCAAGCAGGAGCTGCGACCCAGCCAACAATCCCAGATGAGTTGGCTGTAAGGCTTGAGCTAAGTAACATTCTCAAGATGCTTAAGGAATTGGGGAATTTATGGCAGTGATCCTGTAAGGAATCAACTGGGACAGATCATAGAGCTCTGGCTCTGAGCAGGGAAGTTGGGTCCTGGGTTTAGTCCTCATCTTAAGTTTGCTGACATTGGGCACATTGCTTCACCTCACCAAGCACCTTAGCATGATGAATTCAACTCCATGGTATTATGACACCAGGTAGGAACTGATTGCAAAAAGTCATGTTTTATAGGTGATACTTGAATTGGTTGAAAAGATCATGTATGTTGTTTTAGCCAGCTCTTGTTTGTCATCATGCCTTTATGAGGCTAGTAAAGACTCTCAGTGATCAGCATTGGGGAGTTGGATGTTTGGTCGGATGTAGTTTGTTTATTATACACTTACTTGTGCCTAATCAGTGTGTATACTTACAGCTCATAGCCTAATTGTGAAATTATGTCTGGAGAGCCTGGGTATCACTGGGCTTATTCTTTTTGCAGTGCTGGATTGATGAGCCAACCAAGCGAGGTGCCAAACTCCAGTCAGATTTAAATGGGTTCTAACTGATGGCTAGTGGAGTTCCAATGGGGGAAGAAAGGCAGCACGCTTTTCACTTTGATTGTTTTATTAAGTGTGAAATAGCTACACATCTTTGAGATTGATCAGACATAATGTGACTGTTCTAAGGGATGTTTTTCTTTGATGTACCTGGATTTTGCTTCTCAAAAGTAAAAAGATTGGATCCATGATTCCCTTCTGCAGATGCCAACTTTTGATTCATAGACTGCTCTAAAAATGACTCCCTTCTTTAAAGGATAATTCTATCCTCTTTTTTGAAGAGGCTGTCATAGCTCAAGAAAATATTTGCTGTAGTTGTTCTTTAAGGAAGTGTGAAAGAATTGTTTGTGATTTAACATAGTTTAGTATGTTGCATTTATCTCAGCTGTTTGTGTCTCCATCTTTGGCTGGTTCCCAGTATATCTATGATATATATACATACATATGTATATATGAAATTATACATAATATATAATATTTATATCTATCATATTTACAGAGAGTAGGGGGTAGAGGAAACAGAGAGCATATGCTTAAACACATGCTGTTTGAAATACAGCTGAGTATGCAAAAGCCTTGTTATCTCCCAGAAACATACAACTGGCGTGGGGCGCCACACAAATGACTTTCCCATGGACAGGATATTTGGTCTAACTACTTTAAAAAATTGCATAACCCTACAGGGAGCCTTGGGTAAGTAATGCAATAATTACCTAGGAGTGGAGCCAACATCCTGCAATTATATTAGAACAAACGTGCTGCAGTGTTTCTGTTTATATATGTCTTTTGGCATCTTGAGTTAATATTTTATCTTATTTCATTAAGGAAAAAAAATCAACCAGAAAAACTTTGAAAGCAAGATCATTAGAATTGTCTGTTGTGTAAGGTTAGGAAATTCTATGTAACTTCTTCCACCTTTGCAAAATAATTTAACAGCACTGAAAACAATTGATGTCTACATCATAGTTAAATGGAGACATGAATTTACTTGATGTCTATGCTTTAGAAACATGTGGGATGTTATCTTTTAATTTCTTTTTATGATTTCTTTTTATGATCAGAGTATGTCAGTATGGTTAATACTTTCATTTGCTTTTGTTAGTCAGTCTTTCTATGTGTATTTCTCTATGTCTTTTTCTCCATTCTGTCTTTCTCTTCTATGTCTTCCTCCTTCCCCTTCTTTCTCCCCTTTTCCCATCCAGTCTTCCTCTGTGTGTGTGCGCGCATATGTGTATGTCTGTGCATTGACATGTATGTGTCTGTGTCCATTTGTGGAGTAGACTAACAAAGTCAACATTCACATATTGATAATTCTTGTTTAGCCACTACTCTTTTTCCCAGGTTGCTGTGGATTTTGTATATAACTTATATTACACATTGAAAAAAATTAGAAGACGATGAATATTCAAATCATTCTTTCGGGACTTGCCACTGTTATTATGTTCAGCAGCTGAAGAAAATATTCCTTTAAAGTTGTTCTTCTTAGTCTAGAAAATAAGAAAAACAGAACTGCATAGATGGCTCAGACAATAACATATTGATTGAGGAAAACTGTGAAGTGTTTCTTTAATACAAGTTTTTGGTGCATTACAAAGTAGATGAATGAAGCAAGTTCTGGGTGTCTATATCTGTCCCTCTCTCTTTCCCCTTCTCCTTCCCCTAAACCTTTCCTCCCTCATCTTTTTCTCCCTCCCTCCCTCCCTCCATCCCTCAAGAGCCTTGTATATGTCCATGGATTGTTTAGTGTGTTCATAGTTAGGAGTCATGGTGTTCTGGAGGCACCGGTTATCATTGTCTTTGTATCTCTTTTCTTGTGCCAGAATCATACATGGATGCTCTTAAACTGTCCTTGAATCTTGAGTGTTATGGGAAGGGCAACAATATGATGTTCCCTCCATAAAGGGTCGAGTATATAGCTGAGAAAGCTGATGGAAGAGGCACTAAGACACATTGTGGTAGCAGAGAGCACAGCCATCTTCTTAGATGTACTCCAAGGCGTATTCCTGTTAACTCTAGCAAAGCAGAAAGCAAGGTCTCTCCTGCACTAAAGTACGAAGAAGAGTGAACTGATTTTTCTCTACTGTGGAATCCAAGAGTAGATTGGATCTTAATTTCAAAACCTTGCATCATCTAGAAAGCATTCTTTTTCATTCCTCGTGTTGAAAATTCTGTATAATTATTGTTTCATGGAAGCATGAATCCCAAGAAAACTCACTACTCTGTCTTTGCTTTACTTCCATTAAGTGCAGAGTTATTATCATTAAGTTTAGTGTTAGTATGCTTTAAGTATTTTTCTAGATTATATTTTCCATGAGGAAAATAATCAAACAAACCTATATAATCTTTTTTTATTGTTTAGAATGGCACTGAGTGATCTAGAGATGTCAGTAGGATACTAGTTTCTGGCAATTGGCTGCTTGCAAAAGAGTTCTCTGTGGGTTGAATGTCTACTTCACTTTTTCTTTTCCACTCTTCATTCTTCACAAAGGATGGCTTATGTACTGGTAATCCGACTCCCTCACAGACAGACTGTCTGAATTAAGGCTGTGGGGTCTCTACACTGGGAATCCTGCCCCAGAATCATTTCCGTGTCATTATCTTAGTTTAGAACCTGCTACTTGTAGGAGTGAAATAAGTGGAAAGCATGACTAAAGAAGTTCAAAATCTTGCCTTTCCCTCTTTTCCCTGATTTTGAAAGGGCAATAGAACCTCAGGGAGTTAACCAAGGATGCCATGAAATACCACTCAGGAGAGTTTGGCAGTTCTGGTCAAAGTTGCTAACTTTCACTGGAGGATAACAGATTCTGGACTTCTTTCTGTGAATAGAATGATCTTCCCATGATCTTGAAAGAAGCCTTATCCATGTCTAGAAAGAATTCTTTCATTTTCTCTGACCGGTTTGTAATACTTTGTTACGTATACGTAGCTTTTCTCAATAACTCTGTAAATGCTACTAAAACAAATTTCCAGATTTGCTGACTTTCCACTGTTGTTATACCTATACATACATTTCTTCTGTGGCACTGAGAAGTTGGGTTTAGAAATGAGACTGAAGCTAGGTTTAATCCTAGATTTATTGCTTATTAGAAGAACCAGCATGAATAATTTACTCAATCTCTCTGACCCATGCTATTCTTAACTGTAATGTCAGACTGTGATGCCAACTCCTTACAGTTTCTTAGGTTCATTTTAATATTTAAAACTTTATCAAGTAAAGATTTGAGAATACATAAATACGTCGTACACAGCATGCATGCAACACATGTTAAAAGACATCATCAGACAAAGGATAAAGGATAAACCAAAGCAATAGCAATACTTACAAGACAATATGTTGGAAATTAATGGTACAACTTGGGGGGTGGTAAGAGGGGAGGGGAGGTGGGAGAAAAATGAGGGAGAGCATAACAAGTATGACAAGAAACGTACTCCCTAGCTTATGTATGTAATTGGAACCACTCTGTACATCACCTTGAGAATAAAAATAAATTCAAGAAAAACAACATCATCACATTACCATCAGAGAGTGTTTGAAAGTAATAGTGTTATAATTTCCAAAATATTATTGAACCCATTTTTCTGTTCATTGTTTTGTCTTTGATCAGTGATGTGTTTTTGTATTCAGATGCAGGAACTGTTTTCTTTGGGGGTGAGTAAATGTACTTGCATAGCTTTCTATATCTTCTAGGATAAAAAGTGAGCTTTCTCAGATAGGAAGAAGTTCTGGTTTTCTATTTAGTAGTAGGATGACTATAGACAATGATAATATACTTTGTATGTGTTATTCACCTTTTGAGTACTGTAACAAAATACCTGAGATGATCATCATTAAGGAAAATAGAAAGGCTGATTGTAGTTTCTAATTTCTGAAGTTTCAGTCCACAGGCGATTGTCCCTATTGCTTTGGGGCCTGCTGTGATATAGGCCCTCATAACAGGAGCATATACAGCAAAGCTGCTCACCTTATGGTAGCCAGGAAGTGAAGAAAGAGATGAAGAGGAGAAGCAAGGCACCAGTAATCTTAAGTGCATGTTCCTAATACTCTGAAGACCTTCCCCTAGACTTCACCTCTAAAAATTTCCATTACTTTGCAAGCAGGATAGTAAGGCTTAGACACATGAGACTGTAACAGTCTATTTCAAAGAGGTACAAGGACAGCATTTTGAATGTTTTCATCACAAAAAATGATAAATATTTGAAGATATAAATATGTAAATTTAAATATTATGCAATATGTACATGTACCAAAACCTCCAAGGGAACACCATATGCATGCACAACTTTTATGTGTCAATTAAAACATTTTTTAAAAAGAGTCTCCTACTTAGGCATTAGTGAATGGTAGGTATCTATCTGCTGAGTGCCCACTTAATTTTAGAAAACTATTGTAAATAAGATTCTATATTGTTAATGAGAAAGGTAATCAAATAGGGGGAAATATCAATACATATCTGCAAACTTGGAATACAACTGTTCAAATGAATGAACAAGATCCATATTACTATGAAATAATGAAATGAGAATTTTCTGATTTTAACATTTTACACACAATTATGACATTGTAACCAATAGCTTATTTTATTTAATCATTTGTAATTTTTTCCAAATAAATCATTATGCTGTAAATAGAATGTAAAATCTCCTTATGGAAATAGTAGAGTGGGTTTTTAAATATACGAACACAAAGCAAATGTATTTGATTGAGCAATATTTTCTCTAGAAAGGAATATTTATCATTTATTCTAGTTACATAGTAATGCAAATCCTATAAAGTAGATTGTAGGATTTCTTTGTTAAAGACCCAAAATAACCACATATTAGTAATCAGGAATATCACTATGGATCTGAGCTTGTGCTACTTAGAGACTAACAGTTATAAAGCACAGAAACTAAAAGCAATTAATTGACTTGATTATTTATTGTAGAGAATACATTATAACATGCAACACATAAATACATGGTGACATATGTGTCTTAATTTAAAAGTTGTGAAAATATTGAATATGTATGAATTGTAGTTCTATAGTCAAGTAGAATTGGCATAGTTTGTGGTGGCTCCAGAAATATTTATAGAAAGGATACCGAAGGATCTGCAAGGCGCTCGCCCGAACTGTCTGTGATGCACTGAAACTGCTTCCGAGCATGAAGATCATCATCAAAACAATTTCACAGCTCCCACATTTTGTTTTCCAAGTGGAATTAAGATGTACTTGGCCACCTACAGAGAAGAGCTGAAATGTAAATTCACTCTTCCATTACTTTCTTCTATGCACAGTTTTGAGGCTTAATCAAATAAGCCTTTAAACTACTTGGGATCCTTTAATTTTGCTTAAATAAACCCACAAGCTTGTGCTGAGATGAGCCAACTACGAAAGAAGACAAGACCCATTCATCTACTCAATCTTTTCTGGGTTCCATCTTAATCTTAACAGCGAATTATGAGGAGACAAATCTTACTCTGGTGCTTTTCCATAACTGCAGTGAAAAACTAGGTTATATGTTCTTGACATACTTTTATTTTCCACCTATATTTCCATCATAAGTCATGGCATCCATTGTGACATAGATTTCAGCCCCTTATGAAACATCAAAAGCATTCCATTTAGTACCAATGTCCTGATAAAAACTGGAAAAGCTGTAAGATCTAATTTGAAAATTTCTGAGTGGTGTATGTCAATTAACTCGGTGGTGACTTAATTGGTAGCCTATATCCTTAGCAGTTCTGATTAATGGCCCTCAGACAGAATACTAGTTTTTAAGAAATGAAATTCTTAGTATTAATAAGAAGAGCCTGTTGGTTCTCCTATAGGCGTGCAGGATACAAAAATTAAACATGTTGGAGATTGATTTCTATGAAGCATTTGAAATCATGCAAATAAATACCAACAGTAGTAGTACCTTTTCCATACTAATTTGACTCTTTGTGGATTGGCTTGGATAGCTTAGGAGCAAAATTATTTGTTGTGCCCTCACAATGACCTGGACATGAAGACACTTGGGAAGTATCATCCTTTAAAATGTTTTTAGACATTTAAGATCAAGGTGTCATAAAAACACATTTAAAAAAAGATTTGGGGGCTTTAGCCTAATAACCATGACTGCCTAACAGTCACTACTGTTGTCTGGTAGACAATTGATGTATTTTCAAATTTCCACCGGTTGTGTATCATTATACTGAGCATTTTACACAGCTAATTCATAGAGATAGTTTAGCGTTGTTTTTTTATGCTCAGTTTTCATTTCCATCTGTTCAAGAATAGGTAAATGGAATCTCTCTGGTTCTTTTTGTTGTTGTTTAGAAAAGTTATCTGTTCATTGAGATGAATAGTAATTGGATTTTATTCCTATAATTCATTTATTAACAGAGCATTAGAATCCACAGTAGTGTGTTTCCTTCTTAGAACCCACAAATTACCAATTAAACACAATCTTCTATTCTAAAACAATGTGATTATTTTTATTTAAGCCTGTTTTAGAAGCTGAGTCATTCACCGCCTGCATATATCTTTGTTTAAAAAGCATTAGTGGAATATTACTGAAGCTAAAGCATTACTTGTTTGTTTTAAATGCAGGAAAATGGTGATAACTGCTCATCTAGACATAGCCCAGCCATGTCTGGGGTGTCCTTTTTGCATGTTGGCAAGTTTGGGAAGCAGAACAGTGATGTCACATTAAAAGTAAAAATCAATCATTTTATGAACCAATATGTAAAGCTAGAGTATTTAATAAACTAAAAAGAGCATGCATTGGTATAAATAAGATGTGTATTTAAAAAAAATTGTAATATATCAAAATAAAAATTTCTAAACACTCATAAAAATCAATCTATTTGAGAATGGTGGTAAACTACTTTATAAATCAAAAGAAAGCCGAGCTGGTGTGTATGAGAATGCTTTTTGGCTTTTATTTGACCATATTGAAAGATCACTGTTTTATGTGTCTCCCTTTTATACCCTTGGGGCATTATATTGGGTTTAAAATTGTCTTACCATCCTGAAGAAGTATACAGTATATGGAGCAAAGTAACATAATGGAAAGTTAAGAAACACCTGGAAAGCTAAGAAGCAGTACATGGCAATCCTTCAGTAAGCCTAAGACAAAACTGTGTGTGCTGTCGTACCAAACCATGGCATGGACATTGGATTTTCTGAACTAATGACAAAGGGATAACTGTGAATTTGAGAAGCCAGAAAAGTTTCTGAGAAGAGTTGAAAGTGGAGCTGGGCTTGGTGAGTGTATCCTAATCATTACAGGCCCCAGAGTTCTAAGAGGGAGGGATGGAATGCGAGGAGCAGGACAGAAGGTTGTAGGAGCATGGGAGAGGGAGGCAGGAGAATGGCAAGGAGCCAAAAGTGGGATGACAGACAGAAGCAAGCTTTATTTTTTTCTGGGAAGAGAGAAGTCTGCAAGTGTTGAGACGTCTGTAGTTCTCTAGAAATTTTGGAAATATTCCCTAATTATATGTGAATGTCTACTGTGATTAGATGTTAGAAGCTGAGGATACCAGCCTCAAACTGGGATGTGACACAGAATGAGAAAGAGAGAGAGGGGGGGATGTCAAAGGGGAGGGAAAAGGAGAACTGGGTCTCAAACCAAGGACATGTATAAAGTCTTGAATTAATTATGTTCTTTATCAAAGAGAACTTAAGTGTGTCAGACTGTATATAAGGACCAAGATGATAAGATCTCAGTAAAATTTACTTTTTATAATAGAAAGTTTTGGGGATCCAATAAAATAATAATTATAATCAAAAGTTAGGATGGGAGAGAAGATTTAGGTGGTTTAGAAAACATAAAGCCTGATGAATTCTATAACCTAAAGAATTAGGGCTATATCACTGTTGTAGTTCTTTTCAACATGCCATGTGAAACTGTGCCCTTCTATTTTTTTTTTTTCATATTCCCTTTCCATGGTTTTACCCCTGATATTGCTGTAACTGATTTTAGTACCCTGGATACTGTATATACGTGTGTTGAAACTAGGGAAAGGAAAGGGAATATCAAAATCGAGACACAAATGATAAAAAGATAAACCAATGGAACAACAATACTTAACAAAACTATATGGTGTAAACCAACTATACAAGTCATGGGAGGAGGGAATGGGGAGGGGGAGGCGGGGGAAAAATGAGGGAGGAGGTAACAAGTTGGATAAGAAATGTACTCACTGCCTTATATATGAAACTGTAACCCCTCTGTACTTCACTTTGACAATAAGAAAAAAAAAGAATTAGAAATGTTAAAGGGACGGTTAATCATCTAGACAAAGGCTTCAGGGGATTTTATGTACAAAAGACAGCTTAAGTAGATGAAACATCAGTAGCTTCTCAGAGGCTAGCACTTCCGTATCCAGTGATGATCAACATTTTAGGAAAATCCCTAGTCAGCCAGCCCTTTCTTTTATTTGCCTACCAGTACTCCAGATTTGTTTTTCAGATTTACTCATTCTTGAGGGTCATTATTGTCCAGTCCCTTATTTATACTAATAAAGGTTGGTTTAATTTTAAGATCCCCTTTGTACCTTCTGTATCATCTTAATACTTCTTACATCCCTAAGAAAGGCACTTGTATAGAGAATGGCATGCAGTGGGTAGCTGACTTCCTTTGTATCTGTATAAAAAGGATAACGATGCTAACCACCTTCCTCAATGAACAATTCACTTATGTAACTGAAAAACAGCACATTATTCGAGCAAAACTCCCATCAAATCAGTTCACCAATAGGACTGTTCAAGTCCATCAAGGTGGAAGTACCATCCTCCCATCCGAAATTGATACATAATAGAAAGTAATATTATGAACATTTAGAACAAACAAGTGAATATTGTAGGCAAAAACATAAATTTTCAGTTTCTTTACTTTATTGAGATAATCCACATGTCTTTGTCTTTTTTTTTTTTTGGCCAGTCCTGGGCCTTGGACTCAGGGCCTGAGCACTGTCCCTGGCTTCTTTTTGCTCAAGGCTAGCACTCTGCCACTTGAGCCACAGCGCCACTTCTGGCCATTTTCTGTATATGTGGTGCTGGGGAATCGAACCCAGGGCCTCCTGTATACAAAGCGAGCTCTCTTGCCACTAGGCCATATCCCCAGCCCCAATCCACATGTCTTAACAACTTGCTCTCAAACTTTTGAACTTAGGATCTTGAATACGTATTTTACTACTTAGAAAAAAAGTGAATGTTAGTTGAGTAAAGTTTATTACCAGTGCTAAAAGACTTCCACCCAGCTAACAGACCCCTGAGAGCTATGCTCAGTGTCAGTACTTTAACTTTTCATATCGCACAAAGCAGGCAACAATGGTGAAAGAAACGATGAAGATAGTAGACTTTTAAAGGCCACATGCTGTTCCAGTGTGGAATATTCCAACCAGTTATACAGAATTGTTGATTCTAAAACCTTATGAATTATATTCTGTGATGTTTCTCCCTGTAGGGATTGAGGCACAGTGTTGGTTGTTTTGTTTGTTTTCCTGGAGGTTTAATTTTCCTTCTGGTATGTGTTGTTTGGGGAGATCTGTTTTACTGCAGTTGAATGCAGGATTTACTGTGCCTTGTGTGGGGCCAGCAGGCAACACTCAGCACCCCTCGCTCTGTACAGCTACCAGCTGGCAGTGGAGGGCTGCATCTCGGTGCGGTTGCTTGAGTGAGTGCACACAGGTATGATTTGCCTCACAACAGTATGTGCAGCAGGCATTTCACAACTCTTACAACTCTCAATGCATAGACAAAAGGGAACACACACCACATGGACCAGGGTATCATGATTTGGGTATCAATTGTACTTTCTTAACAACCAGGGAAAGTAATTCCTTCTGTAGTCAAGAGCTTTTATTTGCTTCTATGTACAAGGGTAAAAGCATCTCAGTTGATAAGAATATATGGTGCGATGTATATATTAGACATATATTAAGCATGAATCATTGGGTCATTATTTAAAGGGACTGTAAAGACTCTCATGATTTGGATACTATTGGTGGTTTTCAGTTCATTGTCCTTGCATGAGAATTTTTCTGTGCATGAAATTGGTTGAAGAAAACCGAGGCAACATGGTCAACCGCAAAGAGGCAACAGAGATGCACAGGAATTGGGCCTACGTCCTGCCAGCTAGAGTGGGCAGAGGTGTTTCTGCTCACCACTCTTCTCATCCTCCCTCATTAGTATTATTCAGTGATGCACGTCCTACTGCAGCTGCTGGAGGATCTTCTTTTGGATGTGATGTTTTATATCAAAAGTAACTGTGACATTGATCCTATCCAACTTGCCATCATCCAGTGCCTCTGCTAGGACATTCTAGGAACCCGTATTGAATTACCTGTGCAGCTAATTACCTCTTCCATGTTAAGCAGTGGGAGTAATATCATTCAGCTTTCAAGTCCATTTTATGGTTCCAGACTGTTATCTTCAGTCTTTTAATAGCATTGACAATACTATAACAGTACTACCCGGGATGGACCAGGAGTCCGCCTGCCCAGAGCAGAGCTTCACACAGTGAGCTTTCTGTTGTGTCCTTTTCTGTTTTTACTCCATGCTATTAAACACCGAGCTAGCCAAATCATCTCCACTTAGCTCCATTTGTTTGATTAGCCCTGTGATATTGTGACAAGACACTATATCAGTAGTAATCGATCTGATTAGCATGGAGATGATATGAACACAGATTGTATTGATGTTTAATAGTACAGGCACCCAGGTGCTGTAAACATTATAGATGTTTTTGTATGCTATGTGCAAGGTCTTTGTAATGAAGACAGCAACCACAGCAGATTTTAGAGCTCCATGATTTATTTTCTGCCAAGTGCCACAGTGAGTCTTGCATAGTATATAGCACTCCCGTGCAGGAGCTCACACAAAATGTTTTAATCAGTGTTCAAAATAACGCAAATATTTTCACTGGACAGATTCTAATATTGCTTTATTAAGCGATGCTTGCCACACTGCAGTAAAAGCTCACTGCAGTCTCATTGAACACCAGCCACCTTCTTCTCTGAACTGTATCCTCGGGTTACTTTATTATTATAATGCATTCCCTTTTTTATTTTTCAAAAGGCTGACTAGAGTTTTGTATGACTCACCCTCTCTCCATTTATACCATGTAATCAAGCTTAAAATTTAGCTATTGTGTTCATTTTCACTTAGATTAATTTTTTTCTCCTAAACATCACTTATTGATCTGAATTCTGCAGGTGAGGGAAAAATCAGCCAGCTACCATTTGGAAGCTTGGCAGACTATGATGAACAGAAGATTGTTTCTGCCAAGAAACATTTTGTGTAAAGTGATAGAATCCTTTGCTAGGGTAGAGGAACTTCCTAGAAAAACATCATCTTTGACATCAGTCATAAATCCTGGTATCTATATACACATACGTTTTTAACTGTTAGAAAAGAGGGTCAAGATACTTCTGAGAGAAACAATTACGGATTAGAGATTTGACATTTTTACATTATTGCAATTATAATGTTTCCATTGAGATCACAATGTCTAACAATAGGAAACTAGAAGGTAAAGGCAGAACATTCCTGAGAATGTTCTTTCATATTGACACATATGTACCTATAAGTACATCCATAAGCAAATCCATAAATCTACACATAAATATACATATACAATTCATGGGTGTACATACATCTCTACACACCCACATGTGCATCTGTTTATGGTACATTGCTTTACCTTTATCCTGGCACACATGGGTCTTTTTTCTTTCTTCTTCCTCTGCCTCCCATCCTCTTTGTTTCTACACCCTTTCCTACTTGCATATTTAGTATTAGAGCCAGACATGGTAATGTTTACCTAGCATTTAATGACTTCATTCATTCACCCCTGAGAGTATGAAATTGTGAGGATGTTCACCTTTATGCTTGCCACTATATTAGTTGGAGCACTTCCGGTTATTACAAGTTTTGCATCCCAGATCCTGGATGCATGTTTGTGGTCGCAGGTTCTTCAGCCCTCAACAGTTAGGAATGCCTTCCTCTGAGCACTCTTAGAACTTCTATTTACATGCCCTTGATGTTTCTCATTGGAAATGAGGACATGTTGAGGCAATGAGTGACAGTTATCCATATCTGTGTACATGACAATAGGTGGAGCATTTAGCAGTTGTTAGTCTTTTCTTTATTTAACCTGCATGTATTGAAGTTCATATTCTGGTGAGAGAAGAAGGAAGGGATCAACAGAGGGAAGATTGAAACATAATTACATGACAGGTGGGTCTAAGTAGATATGGGAAGCCAGAGGGAGCAGAGCTAGGTAGAAAGTACTTCTTATGTGTGGTGAAGGTTAGTCAAAGAAAGAAGAACGAGAGTAGTGGCTCAGTGAAGACAGCATGAGCTCTGCTATTCCCAGGAGCAATGCAAGAGGACTTCTAGAACTAGAACTGACTATAGAGCTGGAAAGAAGCCAGGAAGTGAGGATAGATGGGTGTGGTGGGAGGTTTGAAGGAGACTTTGTAAGGCATGTGGGCCACAGTAAGTTTGAAGGGCTTTAACTTTGATTCAGTTGGGGAAATACTAGGTTATACCATGGGGATTTGGGCAGGGAAGTGAAACTGTCACTGTTGTATCATGACACATACAGAATCACAACAACTGCTTTACGCAGAACAGGTGGTGGAGTGCAAGATTAGCGGGGCCAATTTAGAAGGAAATGTAGGTCTTTGAATTAGTCCTGTAACTAAGTCCATTACCTAAGTATTAGAGATAGGTGAAGAGTATGAAGGAGCTAGCAAAAATAGAAAGAACCAGAGAGAGCTGTGAGCACAAAGTGGAAAGCAAAAGTATACCTAGAAGAAAGAATGATGAACAGGGTAAAATGAGAACTTAAAATGACAATTAAAAAATGAGGGAGGAGGTAACAAGTTGGATGAGAAATGTACTCACTGCCTTACATGTGAAACTGTAACCCCTCTGTACTTCACTTTGACAATAAAGAAAGAAAAAAGAATATTTTTCTGAAATTATATTATTAATTCATAGTATGTAAGAATAGATACAAAATGAATGTCAAATTAAGATTCAATAACTAATTTGCTTCATTTATATGCTTTTATAAGTAAAATTTTTAAAATAGAAAATGTTATTGTGCCTCTTTTAAGGATACTTAGATTTTATCTCAAGCTCTCAGTTTTTTGCACTTTTTAAAAAGTTCATTACCATTTCAACTGTGGTTTGCAGTAAAATTTGGAATGAGTTTAATGTTATTTATAACATTTATACAGTTTTGGGTGATTTAAAGGGCATTACGGGTTTCTGATGAATTATACATGTTGATACTCAGAGATTAATGGTGTCCTTTGAGAAGAATGTGTGTATTCTACTTCAGTCTATTGAAATCTAGTAATGGAATTGCATTTTTGCAAGGTTTTATGTTATACAGACATTTTAAAACAAATAGTTGGAAGTGAGGAAAGGCAGGGAAAGAAGTACAAAC
This sequence comes from Perognathus longimembris pacificus, assembly GCF_023159225.1. Lineage (NCBI taxonomy): Eukaryota > Metazoa > Chordata > Mammalia > Rodentia > Heteromyidae > Perognathus > Perognathus longimembris. The sequence continues at coordinate 26,277,605 of NC_063164.1, read as the reverse complement.
TTGAAACTATTTTTTAAAGTAATATTAGAGAAATATAGCTAGAACCATGTTACAGTTACAAGTATTTTTCGGGGGGGGGGGGTCACTTACAATTCTGTCAATGAGCAAGGCAACTATCCCCATCCTCACAAAAGAAGAGATTGAAGAGGAATGAGAGCAGGTGCTGTCAGAGGGCAGAAAGGAGGTACAAAAAGTGGAGTAAATCTTCCCTAAATTAAAGCAAATCTAGCTGTCTGAAACGGAGATTATTATCGGCACAAATTACAAGTCTTTATCAAGTTGTAACTGCTGGATACAGATGTTTTGCCTCCAATAATGAAAGAAGTAATAAATAAACACCGTAAAATTTCCCCTCAAATGTTTGGAAGTCATTTTAGGGTTGAGTTGTTGGTACCTGAGTTGTTGGTGTCTTTTAGATGGATATTTAAAAGAATTACAAAAAACTTAACTTTCTTAGGTTTATTTTTCTGATTAAAATGTAGAACATTTATAGGGCAGAAAGATAAAATGAGTCGAAGGTGAAATAAAACATGCTATTCAAATGACAATGAAAGAATGTATTGGGGTTTAAAAGGGTTTAAAAAGATTAAACTTGATTTGGAAATTCAAAATAACTGTTTTTGAAGGGAAAAAGTATGATTTACCTGTTTAACACAGAGAAAAATTAACTTAAAGTAGGTTGAAATATTACATTGTTAAAATACACAAATAAAGAGAAAAAATTGAATTTTCAGAGAAAGCAAATATACAATGTGCATTCATTTTGGAACAAATTAAGAAATGTGTTTGTAAAGAACTTTACTTATGGGGAAAATGGTTTAGAAGTTGCTACGTCTTGTTCTTAATGTAGTTTGTTTTTCTGTATAAACTATGTACTAAGGCTAAGATCTGAGGATGTTGGTTTGAAGTCATCCTGAACAGGAACATCTATGAGATCCTTATCGCAAATTAAACACCAAAAAGCTAGAAGTGGAGCTGAGACTGGAGTGGTAGAGTACTAGCCTTGATATCAAAGTTCACAGATAGCACCTAGGCTCTGATCTCAGGGTCCAGGACTTGCACAAAAACAAAGACAAAATAAAAGTTACAGTATAATTCGGATAATTTATAAAAATAAGATGTTACAAAAACAGTGCTTATAAATAATTAAATATTAAATTTCAGATATGAATGAAATTTCTTTTATTTATATTTACTAAGTTTACAAACATTTAAAAATAGTAATTTTCAATAATAAGCTAAGAATATATGTTCTTCTTACATTAAGTCCTTCCCTAAAAATTTGTTGTGTGATATAATAAGTTCATTCAAAGTTAGTCAGTTTGAAAAGAACTAATATTAATTTTGTTTTATTATCCTTAATCAGATTCTCTATACGTATTTTTGCCTATATTCTCCTTAATCATAATCTTTGTAATTATATTTCTACATACACCTACTTCTGAAAACTTTTTTTATCTATAGGAGTTAAAAGAATGTGTTAGTGAAAGCAAGGGATTAGAAACACAGAAGTTAAAGAAATATTTCTTATGTCACAGCGCCTTCCTGTGAAAGCAGTACCAGCTTTTAATTTGTGTAAACAGAATGTGAAAAGTTAGACAATACATGAACAGTGATACCATTGATTTAGCTGCACAGTAAACATTTCCTTTCATAAAATGTGAGCATAAATAATGCTTTCTGACTTTTGTTTCCTCTGATCCCTTTGCTGTTTCAAAATCCTGGCATGCTCTTCTCAGACGAGGCTGGAACTGCTTTTCTGCTGTGTGGCCTCTCCCTGTATTCTTGGTGCTTGCTGCTTTTGTAAAATGGGATGGAACAGATGATGTATAGTACTGTGATTCAGGATTGTATGTGGGAAATTTTTTTAAAAGGTTATGTATTGTAAGGGAAGGTGATTTAGTTGTCAGCAAAGTGAAGTACTATTTCATAAAATCAATGTAAAAGTACATACAGCAAAGTTGGTGTACCCTCCATGTCGTGTTCTGTATCTGAGTGTTCACTGAGGGGTCGCACTAAGCTAAGGGCTGTGGAGTCCAGCTTTTCTCTCCCCTAGATATTACAAGGTTGGCACTTTAGACACATATGTCCAGCCAACCTCAGAATTCATTACAGCTATATAAAGTGAAAATAACAATACTTTAGAGGGGCTGGGGATATGGCCTAGTGGCAAGAGTGCTTGCCTCGTATACACGAGGCCCTGGGTTCGATTCCCCAGCACCACATATACAGAAAATGGCCAGAAATGGCGCTGTGGCTCAAGTGGCAGAGTGCTAGCCTTGAGCAAGAAGAAGCCAGGGACAGTGCTCAGGCCCTGAGTCCAAGCCCCAGGACTGGCAAAAACAAAAACAAACAAACAAACAAAAAACACAATACTTTGGAACAGAATACTTTAGAAATAGGAAAGAAACAATGGAAAACATGTATGTGTCACTTTTTGTATTTCCCTGGCATACTTTAAGAGCTAAATCAATGTTAGTAATTGAAGTCCTCATTAATAGGGTTTGTTGTTATTAATATTTGTGATATTAATATAAGCGAGACTATCAGCAATGCAATTTGAGAGGCAGTCACTGTGGACATAGGTAAACCTCCACCACCCTAGCAATTATTAAATAGGAAGACAGCTAAAGAATATTTCACTAGATTCAGTATGGAAAATAAAAGTTCTCTAATTTTTAACCAGTGTTAACGTTCTTGTTATTCTGAATGCCTGAGACCAATCATACATTCTCATTGTTGGTAGTCATAAAGTAAGAAAGAGCTTGTGTCTAAATGTAGACATGGCTGCCTGGTATAAATATTACTCTCTAGTATATCAAGATGAATGCAGTGGGAATGCTACATTGTCTGTGTTCACGTCTGTGGATTCAGATGAGAAATATGTGGAAATACATTCTGTTCATATGGAACATGTAAAGACATTTTTCTTGTCATCATTTCCTAAACAATGTAGTAGACTGACTATTTACATAGTGCTTACCTTACATTAGGTATTATAAGCAATCTTGAGATGATGAAAAATATTCCAGAGGTTTTTAGTAAATACATGAGCACTTCCAAGTTTTGGGAACTTTTTGGGAGAGATTCTGAAAACAACCCCCACAGGATACCAAGAGATGGCTGGCTGCAGCTGGGTAGTTAGTTGCACCTGTAGAGAAGAGAGCTTGAGAATATTTCAGCAAAATGAAACTTTGATTTTAAAGTTTCATTTACTCATTTTCCTATTTTAACCCAAATACTGTTTAAACTCCTCACAAATACATGCTTCAATTTTCCAAGCCTTATTTTCTAGAATTTTGGAACTGTATATTTATTTTGAAAGTAGTTTCTTTCCTAGTTAGTCCTTAGTAAATGTCTACTAAGTAAAATTTTTTTAAAGACTCAGAGTTGGTAAACTATTTTGTAAGTACTTTTGGGCATGTCATTCTCTAGGCTATGATAAATATAGAACTTTAAATTTTTTAACAATCATTCTTGTGAGTGTGTAAAAGAAACAGAGAGATGATTGGAAGTAGAGAAAAAGATCCAAAGGGCTATTTATATATCTGTTTATTTTTTGGACCTGCCCTGGGCTTGACCTCAGGACCTGATGCGGTCTTTGAGCTTTTTTTGCTCAAGCCTCCATTTCCAAATTTCTTTGGTGGTTAATTGGAAATAAGAGTTTCATGGATTTTCTTGCCCAAACTTTCTTCAAACTGTGATTGTCAAAAATCAGCTGCCTGGGTAGCTAGGATTCTAGGTGTGAGTCACCATCAATTTGGTTTTTGTTTAATTAATGTTTTAATTCTGAGATTATTAGAGAATCTCAGGATGATTGCCAGAGATAACAGAGTAACATTATGTATACTCTTCCTCATTTGTCTTTCCTTTTAACATTTATAAAACTGTGCAACAATACCACCGAGTGCTGATATTTGTGAAGTCAAGATATAAAACTGTTTCATCACTTTTTGGATTCCTTACTAAATTTCAGGGTTTTGATAGTTGATTCACTTCAAAGAGATTAACTTAATACTAAGAACAGTTCAAAGAAGCCTACCAGAAATTTATTATGAGAACATTGATCATTGCTCCTGCCTGGTAATTGGAATGTTGGGAAGTCAATCAAGCAGCAACAAGAAGTAGAGAACAAAAGACTACTTCCAACATCCCATTATAGTAAACGTCTCTTAAAATAGCTGACAGACCTTGGTTGAGACAACAAATAAAAGGTTTCTGTAGCAAATAAAGTACTAAATGAGAAATGTTAATAGCCATTGGAAAGTCTGGAATGATAAAATTTTCTGAAAATTCATAGTAATAATAAGGTGATATACTGATACTACTAGATTTTACACTTTAAAAAGGTTGAATTGGTAAAATGTATGTTAAGTATATTTTTCCATAATAAAACCCATCAGCCATTTCTGGTCTTTCCATTTCAATCGTGAAGCAGTGGTTTAGATGATAAACCTTGAAATCATTAGCTTGGTTTACATAGGATTATTTTCATTATTCTTCAAGTGGTTCTGCAAGCTAATTGATCACTATTTCTTGTCCATGATATTAGATTATAAATGATAGGCTTGAAATTGAAATATATAGTTTATAACGTTGAATGCTACTTTCTGAATATTTAACTTGTATACAAATGCCTTACGTTTATGTTTACTACATTTATCTCTGAAATATTTATTTAAAGGAAATGCCCTCCTCCCTTTCACTATTTATTTACCTGCTTCTTGCATATTTGGATGAAATTATCTGGCCAGTATTATGTCTGGAATTCACTGGAATTCTAGTTATGTAGTAGAACACTGATTACTGAGCAATGGACACTTTCCACATATCTTAAAAATGGTAGGTCGTAATGACACCAAGAATATTCTGGACTATGACAAGAGTTTGAGATCGGGAACTACAGGGAAAATAATGACTGAGACATGCCATCTATGGTCTCACACAGTATCAAAAATTATCTCAGACCTTGAGTAAGGATATAATATTAAAGTTGTAGCATGTAACCCAGAGAAGGCATTTTCCCTTAAATATTCATGTACTTCTAGTTTTAGGGGAGTATCTATATTTAAAAATTAGAAAATCTTGGTTCATACTTTGTCCTGTGTTCCATTTTGTCATTCTTTTTCCCTTAAAGCAGATAAACGTACAAGACACAGGGTACCAGAATCAAACATAGTGATACAGGGGATGAACTGAAAGGAAGAAGAGAGAGAGAGAGAGAGAGAGAGAGAGAGAGAGAGAGAGAGAGAGAGAGAGAGTTAGACAGAGAGACAGAGAGAGAGAGAGAGGAGGGAAGGAGGGAGGGAGGGAAGAACTTAATGAAGTACATTAAAAAGATCATCAACAACAACAACAACAAAATCCTTCCTCCTTCCATATCTGGAGTTCATTTTGATTAGCATCATTTTATACGGTTTTGTGCATATAGTCATTGAGCTATTGTAATCATTTGGTAGGACTGTCCTACACATATACTAATTATGAAGCAGCAATACTCACAAGACACTAAGTTGGAAATGAACTCTATAACCTGGGGAGGGGAGTAGGGGAGGAGGGAAATTGAGAGAAAAAGGAGGGAGAGGGTAACAATGTTTCACAAGAAATGTACTCATTGGGGCTGGGGATATGGCCTAGTGGCAAGAGTGCTCGCCTTGTATACATGAGGCCGGGGGTTAAATTCTCCAGCACCACATATATAGAAAATGGCCAGAAGTGGCGCTGTGGCAGAGTGCTAGCCTTGAGCAAAAAAGAAGCCAGGGGGGCTGGGGATATAGCCTAGTGGCAAGAGTGCCTGCCTCGGATACACGAGGCCCTAGGTTCGATTCCCCAGCACCACATATACAGAAAACGGCCAGAAGCGGCGCTGTGGCTCAAGTGGCAGAGTGCTAGCCTTGAGCGGGAAGAAGCCAGGGACAGTGCTCAGGCCCTGAGTCCAAGGCCCAGGACTGGCCAAAAAAAAAAAAAAAAAAAAAAGGAAGCCAGGGACAGTGCTCAAGGCCCTGAGTTCAAGCCCTAGGACTGGCCAAAAAAAAAAAAAAAAAAAAAGAAATGTACTCATTACTTATGTAACTATCCCCTCTGTACATCACCTTTACAACAAAATAAAATAAAATGAGAAAAGCTTTTATTATCTTAGATTTACAGAGATGTGAAAACTCTTGAGTGAACAGGAAAATTTGAATTTGTAAAATGCAGAAATAGCTTGATTAAAATAGGTCTTTCTTGTTGCCCATGTTTGATATAAATATTATTTTCTCATTTATAATAGAAAGAACATACGATAGGCAACATTTGGTATTTAAGTATCAATCTTCTAGGGACATTTGTTTTGAGTATATGGGGCTTTACCTTCATGTACAGACTAAGATAGCTCTACAAGCCTTAGAAAAATGTCACTATATATATATATGTATACATATATATATATATGCACACATACATATATATTATATAGACACAGATTGGCTAATGTTACTATAATAGCCTAAAATTGATTTACCTCTCAAAGCCTAAGGGTGGTGTTTATATTGAAAACTTCTTGATACTGTGGATTCTACAAACTAAGGAAGTTGCCTGAGAAACCTTCCTAAATGCCTCACAAATTTTCTGTTTAATTTCCTGAAAAGTATATTTATTCTCTTGTTATTGATCTGGAATAAAATGAAGAGTTAATATGATTTGGGCTGTCTTGGACTGTCTTTATCTCTTGCTTTCTACCTTTTCATTAAAAAAAAAAGGCACTCAGTGCAGTGGCCTTTTATATGTAAATTTTATTTTGCCTCTAACCATCATTTAGCTGAATGAAAGCTAAACCTTAAAGAAAAAGAAAAAAAAAAACTATGGCAAATAGAAGATACTTACAGGGCTGTATTTTCAGTTTCTATAGAACTTTCTTTAAAATTAAGTGGCCAACCTCTCTCAATGCTGAGATTGTTCATTATGCTGTCAATGTATAATCATCTCCTGGTGTACTATTTGTGATTTCTCTGTGCTAAAGTATCCCATTTGCTATTGAATGCTACTTGAATGAAAGTCATTGATCTATACCTCACTTAACGGTGCTGAAATCTTCCCATCAGACTATATTGCACCTTTAGAAGAAAAGAAGTTCTGAGTTTTTTTTTCTTGCAAATAACTGCTTTGTAAGTCTTTAAGTTCAATTCAATACTATTCTTTGTTAGACTTCAAAAAAAGTCTTTATTTCCTTTGTTAAATGATTTCTACATTTTTCACCTTCATAGAGAATGGATTTACTAATTAAAATAACTTAGATTTATCACTATCACACTAAATAATATCACTAGTAAGCATGTGAATTTAAATATGTATCTTAACCATTTTTACTGTACCATGGTCAAGTTCAGGCTACCAACCAGAATTCTTTTAAAAATAAATAAATGTAACTTACCTCAAATATACTACTAACCTCAACCTTCAACTATGGCCTTTTCCAAGAAACCTTATCAAATACCTTTGAAAAACAAACAGTTTGAATCCTGTGGACCACCTTTCTATATTTTTCATTTCAATATTTCTTATTTTGAGAGACAGGTTTTCTATTATCAAACTATACTTATCTGTAAATTATAGTTATGACAGTGTTTTAAATTTCAGTTTATTGTTTGCTTAAATTTATTGTTAAGGTGATGTACAGAGGGGTAAGTTACATACACAAGGTAAAGGTAGTGAGTACATTTGTCAAACTTATCTTCACCCTCATTTTTCTCCCACCTTCCACCTTCCCCATCCCCCTGCCCAAGTTGTACAGTTAATTTACACCATATTGTCTTGTGAGTATTGCTGTTGCATTGGTTTGCCCACTGTCCTTTGTCTCACCATTTTTATGTTCCCCTTGTAAAGTTTGCCAGAAAGGAAACGGCCACATGGTACAGGCAGAAAGGAGTTTACTGGGGGGAAAGAAAGCTGCCAGCCCAAACAAGATGGAGGCAAGGGGAGGAAGAGGGGAAGGAAGAAGGGGAAGAGAGAGAAAAGAGCAAGAGAGAGTCAGAGAAAAGGAAAGAGAGCCGGGACTCTCATGCTGAGCCAGATTATATAGGGAAAGGCAGGAGGTATGGCTGGGTGGATTGAACGTGACCTAAGAGAATGGGAAGGTAACTGCTTCCAGGTGTGCCAATTACCTAGGTAACTCAGGTGCTGGGCACAGACAAACAGGTGGGGGGCATCTGCATGGAGCCCACCAGGGGGTGGACCTTACATTCCAGCCTTTTAATAATTATGAAAAAGGGTGCAGCTCTCTGGCCACTTTCTGCTAGCAAGGGACGTCGACATTAGGGGTAAAAGGCAGAGATGTGGCCCCTCTGGGAGAAGGCAAGCAACAGCTGTCCGTTGGTGGTAGACGCCAGTCCTTGAATAAGCCTGGAAGAAGTCTCATGAGACAGGGACTGTAACATATTAGGAATTGACCACAAGTACTTCTCAGTTATTTCGCTAAAACTTCTCACATTTTCCTTTGGCTTGTGGAATCCAGTGATCTTAGAATTGATACAAGGGAGATTAACTGTGATTCCACCCACCATGTGGCCAAGATGTCCAATTTCCGAACAAGTCATGGTGCTAAGAATACTTAGGTCAGTGATTGCAATTATTTTGCTTTTAGATCAAACCCAGAATGGTTAGCCTTTGCGAGAGAACCTCGAAGGGGTTCCGGGAACCCAGCCTGTGTCACACTCTTGAGGGCACAAGCCAAAAATTTGGGCCATTGAGACTCATTTTCTAGCCTATAAGGCATTCTGACTTTATGGAGTAGTCTAGTGAAGACATAGGAGTCCATAAGGACATAGATGGGGGTCCACAAGGACATAGAGTCAAATTACCAATTCAGGCATCCCTGAAATGAGAACAGACTGGGCAAAAAGGCATAAGGGGTCCTTCTGCCATGGTGAGTTAAACAGAGGACCTGTAGATAGGAGTCACTCGCCAGACGAAGAGAGGAGATGGTGTGGTGGATGCATAGCTAGCAATGGGAAAGGCAAAAAGTCCCAGGTGAGTTTCCTCCAGCTTTTGGCAGTTTGGCCCAAGGAGGGGCAGTGAAGGTGGCAGATTAACACTCAGAAGAGAAGAGGGAGGAGGGGATCCGGTGACTCCTGACTCTGTCACCTCCTGAGTCAGGGAAACAAATGTAAGGTTCTAGGGAAAGGAAACCCACCACATGGTTCAGGCAGAGAAGAGGTTATTAGGGGTGAGAGCAAACTGTCAGCTCGCACAAGATGGAGGCACAGGGAGACAGAGGAGAAGGAGCAGGAAGAGGAGAAAGAGAGAAAGTGAGCAAGAGAGAAAAGGAAAGAGCAGGGACTCATGCTGAGCTGGATTATATAGGGAAAGGCAAGAGATATGGCCAGGTGGATTGAATCTGACCTCAGAGAAGGGGGAGGTAACTGCCCCCAGGTGTGCCAGTTACCTATGTAACTCAAGTACTGAGTGCAGACTTAAACAGGTGGGGGGCATCTTCATGGAGCCCTCACGGAGGGTGGACTCTATACCCCTTCCCCTCCCTAATTCAGATAAATGTATATACAATACCCCGGGTACCAAAATCAAATACAGTGACAACAGGGGATAAGCCATAGAAAAGACCAACAAAAGAATAAATAAAGTACATTAAAAATAACAACAAAGAAAAACCTGTTTCCATATCTTGGAGTTCATTTCACATAGCATCATTTTATATGATCATATGTACATAGCTATTGAGCTATTATGATCCTCTGCAAGTACTATCCTAGACATATACTAATTATTAAAACTATTCTAACCAGTGCTAGTGGCTCACACCTGTAATCCTAGCTACTCAGGAGGCTGAGATCTGAGGATCATGGTTTGTAGCCAGTCTGGGCAGGAAATTCCATGAGACTCTTATGTCTAATTAACCAGTAGAAACTGGAAGTGGCACTGTGGCTCAAAGTGGTAGAGCACTAGGCTTGAGCCAAAGAGCTCAGGAAACGCCAGTACCCAAGCCCCCAAATTCCACACCTTACTCAAAGAGTTTTGTTTGTTAATAAAATTAGAATGTTAAATACATTATCTCATTATTCCATTTGATGATCATTAATATTTTATGGCACCTATGTTCTTTATTCTCAGACTAGTTAGAATTTATTGGAAATTTGCATAAGAACCAAGCATGGTGATGGAGCTTCTCAAGAAATGGAGATAGCAGGATCACAGTCTGAGTTCACCCTTGACAAACACATGAGACCTTTTTCAATAAGCATACTAAAAGCAAACAAATTGAAAATGTGGGCAAGTGGTAGATCACTTGCCTAGCAAGTGTTCGGCCCTGAGTTGAACCTCAATAATGGAATAAAAAAGGGAAGATTTTTACAATTCATTATAATTTAGTGTATGAGCATGTTAATGAATCACTGGTGTACTGCATTTGGCAGTCTCTTCATTTCTCATAAAATTAAAGACTTGGAAAGACAGTCTAGCAAAATGAAAAGAACATAGCCTTCTAAGTGAGATAAACTTGGAATTGGATACTGGCTTGTCATTTTCCTTCTCTGTGTCCCTAGGGGGGGAAAATCACATAAGCTTGAAATTGCTGGTATGTTAGGAGAATTAACAGAGATGCGTAGAGAAATTCTCAACACGTAATAGTACATAACTGCTTCTCCCTTGTGTCTAACCAAGTAAATGAAAAGGTGAATATTAGAAAAAAAAGCATCCAGAGTAATCGTAGAATGTGGTATCTTCAGGAGTCATGGTCTTTGTCCTAGCCTGATGGGAGGAGGAGAAGCCAGGAGAGGGGAAAAAAGAGGAAAAGCATCCATATGTTTTTCTGCCCACCCCTTGCTGGTCTCTGCTCATGTAATGGGTACGGGAATATTCTTTCCCTTTACTGCTTACTCTGCCTTAGAGTTTTAAATATGTTGAATAAATTGTGAGTTAAAATTTCTGTAAATAAATTTCTATAAAGAAATTTTCACTTTCACTAACGGTGATATATTTTTATGTCAACATATAAACACATTCTGTGTCATTTTATATGAGGCTTGGACTCAGAGTCTGGGCGCTATCCCTGAGCATTTCTCTTTAAGGCTAGTGCTCTAATTCTTTGAGCCCCAGCTCCACATAGGAGAGCATATATTCCCTCTAGAATGACATCTCTAAGAATGTATTTTCAAGTTCTTAGAGATAGAAGAAACTCAGCTCTCCACAAGGGAAAATATGTGTAGCCATACTCAATACATGAGGAAACTGGACCTTATTAGGTACCCTCTTTCTTTCCTAAAGTGCTCAAGATGAATGGAAATGACACACAACCTGAATGGGCTAATAAAAAATACGTGTGTGTGTGTGTGTGTGTGTGTGTGTGTGTGTGTGTTTAAGACTTCAGTACTGGTAGCAGCAATCTAGCAGATTACAACAGTTTAAAACATATGATTGAAAATGAAAATCCTTTCAATTAATGGGAGGAGAAACAAATGAGGATGACATGTACAAGACTAACTCTCTAGGGTATATGCAAGCAGATAGGACTTCAGAAGCCTTTCAGAATCAACTGGCAGACAAAGGGAACAGGATGATGAAGCATTGTTTTACATTAGGTTATAGTGGTTTTATTGCAAATATTGGTCTGTAGTTTTTGTCATAAATACCAGTTTGTTAAAGAATTCCTCGCTGTATCTTGTGATTCACAAAACACCACGTTTTATAGATGATCTGGGCAATTACTTAAATAGCTTATTATGGCCTAACTTAGATTGACTATATTGTCCAATGAATTCATTTGGATGTTATTTGGCCAAAAAAAGAAAATGGAGCTCTCTTGAACTCTGTTCATATCTTCTCTGTATGTTCTAGAGTAAAATGTAAGATAGCTCCTTTAAACTCAGGTTTTTCCTGCTTTGAAATATGTCAATAGCTTTATCATCATATACAAAATAGAAATAAAAGAATCCCATCCAAAAAAACCATTTTTACCTTTCGTTCTTCGTCTTCAGTGTGTGTGTGTGTGTGTGTGTGTGTGTGTGTGTGTGTGTGTGTGTGTGTGTGTGTGTGTTTGTATTCAGGTGAATTAGTATGGGAGAGGGAGAATTCTCCCATCCAATTGTGTATATGGGCAGTAGACATTATTATTAGCTGGAGGAAACATAGTATTTTGATTTTTATTGCTAATCAGTTCTTTTGCTCTGTGTGGCATCAGGATTATAATTTCGGTGCCTTGTGTTGATAATTTAGAAGCTACTATTCTGTTTAACACCCACAGCATGGGAGCTATATTAGCTGCCTAATTTTTATAAAAGGAGTGAGTTCAAAACTGTGGTTCTGTTCATCCTGGCTTCCTCCCGTAGAGGAAACTTGCTTTGTAATACGGTCACAGAGTTGTAGATTATTCCCAATCTTTTGTTGTTGTTGTTGTTAAACATTTTTCATTAGATATTTAATCTGCATGGTTTTCTAAAGTCTTTGAATTGGCTTGTTGAGAGTGTTATCCTGGAAAATGAATCATATTTACAGATAATGAAGATTCTTTAAAAAGAATTCCTGATAATTTTTCACAAAATGTACAAGCAAAGACATTCCTTCCTTATGAAAATGCTAAGTGAGTTGAGCATCTCTAGCAACGGTGAAAAATGATGACAAGGTTTGGGACAGGTGACCAGAACCCATAGGATCTTGTCTTAAAGCTTCAGTTTTAGTACACCTCCCACTTGGGCACTTTCATTTCAATGTAAATCATGTTATGTCATAAAATCCCTCTGGAGGGAAATTCCCAGGAGAATTAATTTCTCTGAAGTACCTGCTAATGATTAGAAAACATTTATCCCTTTTCAGGGAATTTTACTGTGTTACTCTTGACGGTGATGCAAGGGACATTGTATTTTCATTGGAATCTGAATGCACTTGGTGTCTGGTAATAAAAGTATGACTTTTTATTGATATTGTAAGGCTGTCTTGACTTATTTCTCAAATATATTTTAATAAAGCATATTTTAAGTTTCTTTGTTTTTTTGGACACCTGTTAGATTACCTGCAAATTATTTTGTTACATGTCCGTTTTAATAATTTAAAGTATTTCATAAGTTTCTTGATACTGTCCTTTCTTAATCAAAGTAAGCAGATCCAATCTGTTCTTTCTTTTAACTTTTAATATGAAAGAATAACAATAGCAGAGGAAATAGTAAGAAATTATGAACGAAGAATTATGAACATGTAATAAGACTTCCTACTCATTGAGTTATAAACTTTTTAATCTGAAAGGAAATTTCAATTCACTTCACTATAATTACATTTTGAAGATGAGATTGAATGCCATATAAATGAAATAATTGTACAGAAAGCAAATTGAACAAAATTATTGAATCTGCATTAGCTATGGTTTTTATGCATCAAGCTACCAGCATAGTATAAGAGTAGCAATATTTTTAGCCAGGTGGATTATTAGCTAGGTGGGATTATTTAAAATTAGACACAACAACAATAAGAAATAACAAAGCAAAATCAGGAATTGTACATTGGGTGAACACTGGGAGAAGGGAATGTGTGTTATACCATTGTTGTACAAAATTAAGTTCCTTTTACACTTATATAATGTTACATTATGATTTCCACCAAGAACAAAGTTCCATGCAATAAAGAAGACAAGAGTATAGCTATCAGTAAGTTGAAACGGAAAATGTGTAAAAAGATGAATACCCAACTCTGCTGGGCTTACTGCTCTCCTTACATAATTGCACATTCTCTGAAAACAAAGGGAATGAACAGCACCTAATGAAAGACTTGGTGACCAATAGCATAACTGCCAGAATAACTATTGTTTTCTTTTACTATAAGCTACTAGATTATTTGAAAAATAGATTTCCACAGTAATTGTATATTTAATGTGAGTAAAGTATATTAAAAAACAAATAACAATGAAGCATAAATGAAACTTTGTATTCCAGATGAACTTTTGAGCCTGGGTGATTAAACAGATGTGTGACTTCATACTGGCAGTTGTACTCTTCTGCAGGGCCAGTCTCTGTTACATATGATAAATTAAGTTGGACAGTATGTAAGAGATTGTAAAATGAAGCAAAGTCTTCTAGGATTTCAGTGTTTACTAAAATATATTGAAATGATTGTCTACTTTGATAATACAAAACATAGCTAAGGTCTTTTCTAAAAAGCTAGAATCTGGTCAACTTTGGCTTTTTTGAAAACTTTTTTGCAATGAACACAGTGTTTTTCTGTGGAGAAGTATCTAAATAAGAAAAGTTTGGGAAGCAGACAGCTGAGAGACAAGAAACTTGGAATAGTCAAAGTAAAAGTTTCTTAATGCTATATTTCCAAGCTAGAGGACTCTGTGGTCTAGAAAAATGAAAAGTAGTTAAACACTGGCAAGAAAATCTGAAAAAACAAGATAAAAGATATGATCCCGTCATGACTCTAAGATGGTGGTTTACTATTGTTAGTAAAAGGAAAGTCTTGATTGAACTGATATAATAGCAAGAATAGTATTAAAGGAGACTAAGGATTAAAAATAAAGCAAAGATGATCATTTTAATAACAGCATCATTTGTGATCAATTCATTGTAGATGTGCTTATCTTCCTCATGAGCCTCTAAGTGATTCAGCTATGAAATGGATAATCCCTGAATGAATGATAGACTAAAAGAGCAAATAAGTGTACAAGCCGACAATGCCATGTGTGGGAGAAGGTTTTTCTACGAATGCTGGAGCAGTGGGGAAGGAGTCGATAATAAAATGATTTTAGGTTAAGAGGGAAACTTAAATAATTCTGTGTAGTCCTGTGTGTGGAATGCCCAGATGAACTCATGACACCATGAGAACACTCCATGCTTGGGAGCTGGTGTAATATGGAGGTCAGATCTGGCCAGCAAAAGAGGGCAGAAGCTGACTCCATCTCCACTATCTCCCCGGCCCCTGCGCTTCAGAGTTGAGGGCCCCTCCCCGTCTGCTCAGAAGCCCAGGAAGATTCCTTCTCCTTATGAGCAATAGTACACTCCCCCCCTCAATTTGAGCACCAATTCTTTTTGTTTTGTTTTGTTTTGTTTTGTTGCCAGTCCTGGGTCTTGGACTCAGGGCTTGAGCACTGTCCCTGGCTTCTTTTTGCTCAAGGCTAGCACTCTGCCACTTGAGCCACAGCGCCACTTCTGGCCGTTTTCTGTATATGTGGTGCTGGGGAATTGAACCCAGGGCTTCATGTATACGAGGTAAGCACTCTTTGCCACTAGGCCATATCCCCAGCTCCCCAGCACCAATTCTTGAGGAGTGTGTCTGGATTCCTATAGGAAGGGAAGCCCCATCCCCAGGTAAGGGGAGTTCCTGAATCCCAAGAGATAGGGGCTGGCATATGGCCTATAGGTTACTGAACCTGTCAACTGCTTGGAACTAGTAGCTTCCTGTGACCCTGTCCCCTGACCTGACCCTATTTAGGGGCAGGCAGGCACTGACGCCATTATGACATTATGCCATGCCACATGTTCCAGCCTTGTGTCTCTCATCCCCATGGCGTCCCAATTCAGCTCTCCATTGGTTTGTTGGTACTTAGAAATCCCCCTAAAGTAAGCCTCTGTACCGCTGTCCTGTTTTATGTTATATATTTTTCTGAAACCTGGGACCAGTCCATCTGGAACTTCCCCAATAAATGCATATTATTACTTGAGACTGTTTCTGAGTGGTAGTCTCTTAGAGGGATGGGGGATTCCCCCCGCCCCCATCCCATTACACTGACATCACCTTTAACATACTTGGATTGGTCATTGTTAGTGATTTTTACCTGTGATTTTTACCTAAGTGGCTGGAAAACATGAAATAGCCTGTGTTTTCATTCCTCAGAGAGTAGATAAACTTGCTAATTTCAGTTTCCAAGGATTTCTCTCTACTTCATAAATGAGAATATAACCAGAAATCTATTCCAGAACAGTTTACACCTCTTGTTCTTTGTCTATCTGTGTAATAGTGTACTTCCATGACTCACTAAAGCTGTATTGTAGCCCTTGGTATTTGTGGCTGTTTACCAAGGTTAACATTAAGTTAGAGTGGAGAACAGGGCATCCATCTTCCTACAGCATGAATTTACTTCAGGAATTAAGGAAACAAATGCTATGAAAGGTGAGAGATGTCTTAATTAGTTTCATTGTGGTAATCATTTCACAATGTGTGTGTGTATCAAACCAGGTATGCACCTTAAATATGTACAGATTATGTCCATTATATTTCAGTATACCTTGAAATAATTTTTAAATGGTCAAAAAACAAATGTATACAATATGTTTAAACAATGCTCCAAATAGTCCTTTATCAACTTTTTCAAAATGTGTTTTTGTTTGTATGCAGGTCTATTGAGGCTTGAACTCAGGGCCATATGCTCTGGCATGGCTTTTTTTCCTCAAGGCAAGTGTTCTACCACATGAGCCACACTTTCTCTTCTGGCTTTTTGCCATAAGAATCTCATAAACTTCTCTGCCTGGGCTAGCTTCTAACCTTGACCCTCAGATCTCAGCTTTCTATGTAGCTGTCATTGCAGGAGTAAGCCACCAACACTGGCTAAAAATGCATATTTTATATTTAAGTTTGCAGAATGGAAATGCAGGGAAGTGCAGAATTATATTTTATTTTGTGTGAGAATTATTGATGTTTAAAAATGTTATTATTAAGTATTTGTACAAAGAGGTTACAATTCTACTAGTTAGGTTCTGAGTAATACTGTTTGATCAGTGTCATCCCTTCCATCATTCTTCCCCATTTGAAACCTTTTGTTACATATTTTTATTCCATTGAATTTTCTTCACATTGCTTTTAGGGACTAATTCAATAGAATTATTTATACAGTTTATCTTAAATTTGTATTATCAGTATTTTTTGGCAAATTGTTTGTGTTTGTTTTGATTTTATAGTGATTTTGTATTCAAAGAAGATAGCTCTTTTAGAGCAAACATATACACTAGCAACAATTTTGTTAAATTGTAAAAGTACAAAGTATGCATATGTTAAGTGTATTTCAAAGAGATTTTTTAAAAATAAAAATGTATTCATTAAAAACAAGACTTAGTCTTCTAACATACTCTTAAGTGTTATTGCCATTTGAAATTGAACATTGGCAATTCAGTCAAATTATTGAGTGGCCGGGGGGGCGGTGTTGAATGTTTCATCTGGAAGTAGATAAAAATCAAAGCTATATGAAAAATCAAGTGGGATTAGTGAGGAGTATTTTAGTTCTCTTACTTGGGTTCGGTATGCATTATTGTAGAACTTATTTTCTTTCAGCTCTTGTTTGTTCCTTTCTTTTTATATTTACCAGGATTCATCCATGGTCACTTGGCTAATCTGAATACTAACCATAACAAATAGGTGTTAGGAAGCATTAGAATGATGACTTTCTAAAGGGCAATTATCGTTTATCATGAAAATGAATTTAGCCCCCACTGGTGGTAATTTAGCAGACAGGTAAAATGAGCATCATATATTTATAAAATGAATTTTTCAAATGTTTTACTTTCTCAAAATAATGTTTTCTGGAGAAGCAATATTCTAGTTCAGATTGTGTTCTCAGAAGGGATCTTTCATGATCATCTCCCAAAGTTTACGCTTAACAATCAAAGGTAATTGAATATAATACGTTGGCTGCTATAAATATTCCACAGACAGCATTCCATAACCTTACATGGAGATGTTCTGTTGTATCTTTCAAATGTATACATTATAGCTGCAATATAGCTAGGTGATGATCTGGGTTGTAAGACTGAAAGATCATTCTCTGAATTGAATCCTGCCCTATTGCTTTAGTGCTGTGGAATACAGCTTTAGTTTTCTCATCTTATGGCCATAATGACCATTGAAAAGATCATGTACTAGTGCACTTGAAAGTTCTTGGAACTGTAGTTCATATGGCTCCCAAATTGTGACGTGGAGCTCCTCACAGGAGCACTAAGAGAAAGCTCACTGGAACAATGCACAGTATTTTAAACTTCTGTGAAGCACAGATGTCTATCGTAATTTTGTTTTAATTTTAGATGACATTCTGTTATTTTTGATGACATCATATCTTTACAAAGTTAAGTTTTATCAGTCATCAGGAAAAGCAAGTTCTCTGAAAAAAAATCATCCTGGAACTGGAAATGAGATTATTGCTCATTTAAAACATTCTGCAATGCCTTGCAGACACAAACATTCAATTACTGATTGTAGTTAAGTGAAAATATTGTTTTTCCTATAATGTATGCTGTTTGGTCAAATGGTTACTAAGTTGGTAGGATACAATCAATTGTTCAGACTTACTACTACTTAATGGGCAGAATTATTAGGTGCTTAATTTAGCCTAAAAAGGAACTATTTCTGGATGCCCTGAATTATTCTTGTAATCCTAGCTACCCAGGAAGCTGAAATTTGATAATTATGGTTCAAAGCCATCCTGGGTAAGAATGTCCATGAGAGTCTTATCTCTAACAAACTACTAAAAGTTTGATAGGGTATGTACTCACTGCCTGACATATGAAACTGTAACCCCTCTATATATCACTTTGGCAATAAATTTATTAGTTTTTAAAGTAAAAAAAAAAAAGCCTTGAGCAAAAAAGCTTAAAGATAGTGCCTAGGCCCTGAGTCCAAGACCCAGTACTGATGCACATGCATGCACGGGGTGGGGGTGGGGGGGGGGGTAAGCATGCGCGCACAGACACATGGATACACACACACACACACACACACACACACAATCTTGAAAAGAAAGCCACCTTCAAATGTACTGAGTCGGTCACCAATTGCTCACATCTATAATCCTAGCTACTCAGGAGACAGAGTTCTGATGATTATAGTGTGAAGCCAACCAGGCCGCAGAAGTCTGTGAGACTAACTCCAAATAACCACCAAAATAAATAAATAAAGCCAGAAATGGTTGTGCCTCTGGGATTGGAGGGCTACATCTGAACAAAACAAGCTATGGGATAGCTCAAAGACCCTGAGTTCAAGCCCCAGGACTGCCAAAAAAAAAAAAAAAAGTTACTGAAAAACATAAGGCAAGAACTAAGAAAGCCATGACTCAGCGTTAACTGTATAGAAACACACAGGAAGGGACAGTTGTTAAGTATGGTAGTGGTAAAATGCGTTGATCATCCCTTTAATTTTCCTTTTTTTGGTTTTTCTCTTTGAATGACATCCAAGATAGAAAAAGAGAGGGAGAGAGAATGGAAGTAGGGAAAATGAAGTTAAACAAATTGCCTGATGAAAACTGAGCTATGAAAGAAGGGTGGAAATGAAGGAAATATTCAAAGAGATAGAAAATACTCTTTGCCAAAATGACAGGAAGTGGTTTCTTATGTGGTAATCGAACCTTACTAATCTCTTCAGAGTGCCTTCCTCTGTCAATCCAGACTAAGACCCAGTCTATAAGTCTCTGTGATAGGGACTATGCAGGGGAAGGAAAGAAACCATGGGAAATTTAAAAGTCCAGCATGGGGCAGAATAAGAGCTCAACAGGATGGTGGACTGGCTGGTGAAGTTGATCAGGGGAAATGGGGAATATGGCTGCTCAACTGGAGATGCATGTGGCTTTAGCTCACATTGAGGAAATCTGAAAAGAGTGTGCAACTCTCAGAAACCATGCCAGGCATTCAACCAGGAAGAAACCTAAAGCAGGAAAGCTGAGGGAGGAGGTGCAACTCTGATAC
This sequence comes from Perognathus longimembris pacificus, assembly GCF_023159225.1. Taxonomy (NCBI): domain Eukaryota; kingdom Metazoa; phylum Chordata; class Mammalia; order Rodentia; family Heteromyidae; genus Perognathus; species Perognathus longimembris. The sequence continues at coordinate 26,257,968 of NC_063164.1, read as the reverse complement.
TTTTCCCTCCTAGTTTGTAGTTCTCCCAACTACTTAACTTTTTTGGAAAGGTTGACAGGGTTGAGTACCTAAGAGAAACACTTGATGCAACTGGAAAACATTTCCCTGATGGATATATATATATATATATATATGTATGTATGTGTGCATGTATGTATATGTATGTGTGTATGTGTATGTATATTATATATATATACTTTGCATATTCTTACACTGACATAATCTTGCTCCTTCCAAGTTAAATTATGCCACTTCCTTTCCATTTCAGCAAAGGGCCCAGTCTACTCTGAGTAAACGCTCTAATTAATAACATTTAATTTTAATTTTAGAAAAGTCCCTTCTGTAAAGAAGCTCTCCCCCCAAATGCAGAAAGGTGCTTTTCATGTCACTTTGATAATTAGCTTCCATTATTCATTTGCTGATAATTGTCATGCCCAAATTTGTCATGCATCATTGAAGAAAAATTTTGAATCATAGTCTTTTGAATAAACACTATTTTGCCATAAATTCTACTTATAAATAGGTGCCATATATACTAAGTGATATATATATATATAATATAGTTTAGGTATATGTAGGATATGTAGGATAATGCCATTAAACTTTCAATAATGAATTAGAATTACTTTCAACATGGAAAAATTTGCCAGTACATAAGAATATTGTAGTGAACTTTATTTTCTCAGAAATCACAGGACATATATCACATGAGTGATGTAAAGCTAACTCTTAGGCTTTTCTACAAAAGTCCATTTTCAGAGACTTTTTCAAAATAAGTTTTTAATTAATACTCAAGATACCCTATTCATGAATAAAGTTTTATGGTGGTTTCTGTTGTCACTGATGCATATTAATGACATCAGACAAATAAAATGCTTTTCATAATTATTTGTCTCAGAGCACTGTGAAAGTCAAATATGGAATAATTAAAATTTTATTGGTGGTTTGTGGCTGTGAGTTTCACTTCTGGAAGGTTGAATGGTGGAACCACAGTGTCGTAGATGGGTTTGTCTGGTTGGTTACAAGTCCAGGAGCTGCCATGGTCATATTTTATTTATGGTTCCATCCAAGGTTGAGTGGGATGTGTTGAAATATTGTGTGATCACAGTGTACACAGTCACAAATAGCTGTTGAAAGTAAGTGTTACAGTAACTGTTGAGTGGAAAGACAGTGGCTGTTTCTTTTCCAAGATAAAACTTAGAGCCCAGCGGTATAAGTCTACAAATGTTCTATTCAAGAAAAACATTTTCTCATGTAAGAACATTTCTGGATTTTTGAAGTGGAAAACATTTTACTTTCATTTAAAATATATAATAAGTATTTGTGTAAAAATATGTGATCAGCTGGGTGGTGGTGACTCATGCCCATAATACTACTACTCGGGAGGCTGAGATCTAAGCAGTTCGAAGCCATCCTGGCAGGAAAGTCTGTGAGATTTATATTTTCAGTGAACCATGAGAAGTGGTGCTGTGGCTCAGAGTGATTAGCCTTAAGTGGAAAAAGTTCAGGGACAGTGCCCAGGTCCTGAGTTCTCAAACCTCAGGACCCATATATGTATATGCACATATATACATATATGTACATCTGTATATATGTTAAATCATGTACTTCAAGCCTGTAATTCTAGCTTCTATTTAGAAGGCTGAGATCTGAAGATTGCAATTCAAAGCCAGCCTGAACCAGAAAGTCTTTGAGATCCTTATCTTCAATGAACTACCAAAAATCCAGAAACGGATCTGTATTTCAAGTGGTAGAGTGCTACCCTTGAACTGAAGATACTCAGGAACAGCACCCAGGCCCTGAGTTCCAACCCCAACTCGCACCAACAAATAAAATAAAATAAAAATAAATGTAGTTAAGTAGATCTGTTTTATGTTTTCTATTAATACCTAATCATATGAAGTAGTAGATTTCTTTTTTATTGACAGAATAGGAAAGAGGTTCTTAGAACACACATTTCAAATTTTCTTTATTAACATATGAATGAATATGGTAAAATATTACATTTACAATGATATGGGGATTTATTGACATTTATACTATTTCCCATGTATACAATTGCAATCTACATAAGAACCTAGAAAGATTCATTTGAAAATTGCTAAGCAAGAAAATATTTTGTACCTGAAAATATAGATTTTTTTTAAGAAGAAAAGGTTCTGTATGAAGTAGCTGATTAGGAATAATTTATTTTCCCATGGTGTTCTCTTAATGTGCAAATTTTGACCATTTTGTAAATAATCCTTTTCAAATATGGGCCTTATGATAGTAACTTACTCTTTTTTTCCCTCTAAGTTTAGCTGAAGGATCAAATTGTAGTTTCTTCAATACATTTTATTGGGCACGTCAGTGAGGTTTTCAATATTCTTCTTGGTATATCTGATACAAAGAACAATGAAATAGATATTTTTGTTTTCTTGGTTTTAGTTTCGTTGTAGTGAAACATTTTCTAAAACCCAGGAATTAAATGCATAAATCATCAGGTAATAGGTACTTTGGAGAAATATGGTAGAGAACAGGATTCTGAGAAAGGGAATACAGTTTTTTGGTGTTTTTTGTTTTTTTTTTTTTTTGAGCAAGGGACATTTCTACAAAAATAATATTCAAAGCCCAAGAGGTTAAGGAGTACTTGGTGGGTGAATGGAAGACATGGGAGACACAAGCACTACTGTAAGAATTGTGACTTGTTTTCTATGAGAAGCTATGGAGGAATGCTCAGCTGAGGAGCAAGGTCTAACTGCAGGTAAGTGGGTGGGAGCTTGTGCAGGGGAGAGCTAGGAGCTATCAGGAAACCGGAAGACGTAATCCAAGGAGACACAGTCGCAGATTGTAGTTGGGGACATTTAGGATTTGTTGTTATATCTTACGTTAGAGAATGATAAACAGAGGATGGCACCAAGATCTTTGTCCTGAGTTACTGGAGAAATGAAAACCTGCCAATAACAATACTGGGAAAGATTACATTTTATTTTCTTTGTTCAATTAACTATGAGAATTTGAAGTTTGGACTGGTGAAAATTCACTTTTTTCTTAGACTGCTTTTCAGGAACTTGTATTATTGGTTAAAGCAGTTAAATGTTTATAAAATTAAGAAACACTTTGTAGTACTGTGGAGCCTGATATATTTTGTTGCGATTTGATGGACATTCTGGCACCAGGAGAGATGTTTTTATGGAATCAAGTTAAACCAAGAAGAGATAAATACTTATATGGATGGAAGAAAATGTGAAATATGTACCTTGGCATTTCTCCTTTGAGAACATTCTTAATGTAAGATGAAAGCTATTGGATTTTAAACATTACAAACAGGCAACTTGTTTTTTAAACAGCATAATGCTTAATAATGTTCTCTCCCACGGGAGGTATTTCCTTGCTAGGCTTACTTGAATCTTCACACAGAGCATACTCTTTTTCATACTTTTTACTGAAGTGTAAATTTTTCAAAGAAAACATAAAGAAGGATAATGTATCTTTTAGATATCTCACCTACCAAGTACCCTTTCTTTAAAAGTTTATGATTTTTCTGGCCTGCAAGGTTCAGATATTGGTTCCAGTCTGAAAGCCTGGAACTAATAGCTGCCATTGTTTTTGCTTTTACCTACTGACAAATACTTAACAGTTATTCCTGTCCCTGGTGGCTTTTTTTCTAGCTCTATGATCTTGTGCCCTGTGATCTCAAGTTCTATTACACCCAGTCTTCATTTACAATTAATGCTAATTACATTTCCATTCACCTCCACTCTTTTATTTTATTATGAAAAGTTTCAAATGTATGCCAAATTTAAAATAACTAGCTATTGATGCCCTATCTCATACATACTGAGGATTCAAGCCAGAGTTTGTGCTTTTTCAAAGCACTGTGCTCTCCTACTTAAGTCATATCTCCAGCCCAAGACTATCTCCTTGGTAGTTAAGAGTTTAATGAATGCACTTTACCTTATCATCTATTAACTATTTCTGTAGTCATCTTCTGGTCTATTTTATTCTCATTGCATTTCTAAATTAATTGAAGACACATACTTTACCCCCAAATAACTTACCCTTAAATATGCACATCACTAACTATACTCATATACTTTTATGAATCTTTCTAGAGTAAACTTTATTTACTATAAAATATATGTCAAATGAATCATTGGGTGAGTTCTGACAGATGCACTACCTGCCTGATGCTAATCACATAGCAATGAAACATTGCTACCCTCTCAGAAAAGTGATTTTCCCAGCCAACTCAAAGCCCTAAGCAACAACTTCTCTTTCAATAGTTTTCAACCATAGAGGATTTTTGATTGTGTTGAAAATCATGTGAGAGAAATTCAGTTCTGTGTATTTGCTTGTGTAAGGCTTCTTTCACTGAGCAGTGTATTTTCTGAGAATATCCAAGTATTGGGGATATTTGTAGTTATCCCCTTTCTAATGTTGAATAATAAAGCAGTATATGAGTATTTCACAAATTATCTGATTTCTTCTTCACAGGTATCTGTGATGTTTCCAATTTGAAGTTATTAATAATATTAATCTATTTCTATTTTAAAATATATCATCTTTTAAAATGTAATTTTACAGTTGTTACTGAGGTGTTGTACACAGGGATTATCACTTCATAAGTCAGGTAATGTGGCTGTTTCTGTTTTGTGCAATGTCACCCCTTCCTTCTCTTTCCCCCAGTCTTCCACCCATGTCCCTGCCTACAAGTTATTAGTTAATTTTCCACACTATGTATACCAAATACAGTGAGTGCACTTGTTTGCACTTTCTCCCTCCCTTTCTGCATTTTGTTCCCTTAAAAAAGACACACACACACACGGGCTGGGGATATGGCCTAGTGGCAAGAGTGCCTGCCTCATATACATGAGGCCCTGGGTTCGATTCCCCAGCACCACATATACAGAAAATGGCCAGAAGTGGTGCTGCGGCTCAAGTGGCAGAGTGCTAGCCTTGAGCAAAAAGAAGCCAGGGACAGTGCTCAGGCCCTGAGTCCAAGCCCCAGGACTGGCAAAAAAAAAAAAAAAAGACACACACACACACGCGCGTACACACACACACATGAAAAAAAAAGGCAAAATCAAACACCACCAGCAGCAGCAGCAGCAACAAAACCATGTTTCCATTTAAAACAGTATTTAAAGTGTTCAAAGGAATTATGCTCCTCCCCTAAATGTATCTTCCTTTAGGGTAACTGTGTGTGAATGCCTGAGTCCTGTATAAGTTATTATGCTCAGTTTTATTTTAGATCTAGCTTCCACATATGAGAATAGACATGTGCCATTTGTCTCTCTGAGCTTGGCTTACCTTACTTAACATGATTTGTTCTAGTTCTATCCATTTCACTGCAAATGACATAATTTTATTCTTTCTAATGGATGAGCAAAATTCCATCATGTATAGGTACCACATGTTTTGACACACTCATCTATTGTAGGACATCTATCTGGGCCATTTCCATAACTTGGCTATTAGTGATGGAGCAATGAACATAATACATCTTAACTTTTATATGATATGCTTTTATCTTCCTTCCAAAAATCTCAAAATTCAACCCCATTTACTCTGTACATTATAGTATAAACACACTTTTAAATTGCTTTGTTTATAAGAGGATATTTGAAAACTTGTTCTAAAAGACTTGAGCGCTGTTTGTGCTCTGACACCTCTTAGCTGACTATTCCAGCCACTCACATGTTTTCTTAATGCTTTTCATATTAAAAATAAGCTCTTAAATTTCTCCTACAGATCATATATAGTCCAATGGTCAAATTAATTTGTTGACAAGGAGTTTTTTCTTTATTTATGTACATATTTATTTATTTATTTTATTCTCTGTCCTGGGGCTTGAACTGAAGGCATGAGCATAGTCCCTGAGCTTTTCCCTCAAGGCTAGCTCTCTACCACTTTGAGCCACATGGCCACTTCCTGTTTACTGGTGTTTATTTGGAGATATGAGTTTCATGGACTTTCCAACTCAGGCTGGCTTGTCTCAGATCTCAGCCTCCTTGTGTAGCTTGGAATACAGGCAATGAGTCACTGGTGCCTGGATATCTATCCTCTGGAAAAATTCAAAAATTTTACTGGAGACTGAGGCAAAGCAATAATGAGTTCTAAACATGCTTTGCCTTTTGTAAATAAAAGTGCCCTACATTCTAAAAAAAAAAAAAAAAAAAAAAAAAGAATAATGAGTTTTAGGCCTGCAAGGATAGTAAGATACTGCCAGCCCATACAAGATGGAGGTGTGGGGAGACAGAGGTGAAGGAAGAAGGGAAAAAGAGAGAAAAGAGCAAGAGAGAATAAAAGAGAAAAAGAGAGAAAGAGAAAAAAGGAATGAGAGTGTGGAATCCTGTTGAGCAGGATTATATAGGGAAAAGCAGGAGGTATGGCTGGGTGGATTGGATGTGATCTCAGAGAAGGGGGAAGTAAGTGCCTCCAGGTGTGCCACGTAACTAGGTAATGCAGGTACTGGGCGAAGACTTAAACAGGTGGGGGGCATCTGCACAAAGCCCTCCCAGGGGTGGATCTTACAACTACATCAAAAGAAAATAATAGCCTAAGAGTGTTTAGGACATACCTCAAGTGGTAGGGAGCTTGTGTGGTATGTGCAAGGCTCTGGGTTCTATTCTCATTGCCAAGACATAAAACAAGAAAGTAATTCTTAGAGGAATATGTGGAGGAAAAAAACCAACACATTAGAAAGTCCTAGTTTTTAGAGCCCCCTTCCATGTAGAATGTCACAAAACAAAGACTTTTGAGTTTATCTAAGCCTTCCTTTCAGCTGCTCAGACACAAGTGTCTTTAGACAAGAGGGTCTATTCTCTGGGCATCAATGGTTTACTTTTTGAAGACTGAGAAAGGAAGCACAACAGTCTGACTACAGTTTTCCAATTCTAGTGTAATCAACAGCTCTTAGCCAAGCATTCAATGAGGGTCATATGCCCTGCTGTTTTACAGGCTAGAAAACAGAATTGCAGGAGAAAGTGATGTAATACATCTTGTTATGAAAAATTCCTTTCAAAGACCATTATGGCTCACACCAAATTATTGTGTTTGATTAAAAGTAAGGCCAAGAATCCAATTTTAGCATTTGCCTTCTTTTACTTGTGTTTTCAGCTAATATTGCAGAGCCTCTTTATTTACTCAACCAGATTGACAAGATTATAAATGAGAGCCGTGTGTGGAAGCCTCTAATTTTTCATAAGTAAATGAATTAATTTATCATCGCTGTGGTGTTTTATTGCTGTCTCCATGCCAGACTGCCCTGCTCTTTTATTCCCCCTTTTGCCTTCTAAACATTGGATCCATGTCATTGTGTTTGACAGGTTTCTGATTCCCCTGTCAGATGCAATTTGGTGCTAATCACATTTCCTTTGCTCAGTGTCAATGATACAAGCCATGCATAATATTCCTATATGTCCACTCACTCACTGGCAGTGCAGCTGGAATATCTTGGGCATTAATCTGATAGAATGCCACATTGAAATGCAAAAATGATGCTTGAGCACTAAGATAATGTGGTCAGGCAGATGTGCAATTGATAAGTGAAGCTAAACTGGAGATCTTTCCTAAGCTTTGATGAATTTTATTTCATTTCTGAATATCTCTTTACAAAGCTGAGACTGTGTAATCAGTGCTGGTTCATTAGACCTTCAGCATTTTTAATAGAATTCATTCATTGTCCGTGTATGAAGGAATGAGGGTTATTTTTCCCATTAAAAAGGAAGTTAGAGGTGGTTATTTTTAATGTCTTAACATTACTGCCTCTAGGATCATGCATTCTATCGTGTAAAAGAAAGTAGCTAAGAACTTAAGAGTAATCTGTCTGCAGAATAATGTCATTTTCTAGCAAAAATAAGGTCACAAATAATAGACCCTCCCTGAGACTACCTTAGACAAAAATAAAAAATAAAAGAAAGAAAATGGTGTAATGGTTTTGGAAGGTTCAGAAAGAAGGATATCCTTCCTTCCTTCCTTCCTTCCTTCCTTCCTTCCTTCCTTCCTTCCTTCCTTCCTTCCTTCTTTCGTTCTTTCTTTCTTTCTTTCGGTTGAAGTAGTTGTTTTAACAGTTAGAAAGGTGGAAACAAAGCTCTCAAAGAAAAGATAAAGAAAAATAGAAAAAGGAACAACAAAGACAAAGGGGAGTCATTGTTTGTTCAGTGTTAGAGTGCTGAATAACATTAGAAATGTAATTCCAGTGCATATTATAAAGATCTTTATTTTCTGGAAGAAAGTTTTTGTTTTTTTTTAAGGAGGTAAAGGTCATGAAAATATTTGAATTGTAGACAGAGAAATTTGATGATAGTGTGGAAAGTGAATTAGAGAAGAAACAAAACATGATACTAAATACAGTAATGGACAATCGTGACAAGGCGAGTGAGCGATAAAGGACTGAGCTAAATAGGAGAGAGGAAAGAAGCAATGAATGTAAAAGACATTTGCCCAATAAGATCTATAATGTTTAGAATTAGTGGAATTGAGCAGAATGGGAGGTGGCATAAGGAAGGAAGTGAGAAGAACACTCAGTATTAACCAAATTTTTTTATGGCATAAGCTGTGGATCGTGATGTCTTTGAAGTGAGAAGATTGATAGATGGAAGGACGGTGTGAGACAATGCATGCTGTGTGGGTGATGCAGAATGAGAGTTCCATGTGGGATACGCAGAGAGCCATGAATAGTGATGGAGAGGTGAAAATGTTTGGTATTCATGTTTATTTGTAAAATAAATAATAGAAATGATGGGAATGACCTGCTTATGCCAATTTGCTGCTGGCGGCTGCTTTTAGATAATACGTTTTATTGGGGCTGTTTTAGAGTGTGTTCTGGGCTTTAAGAATTAAATAAAATTAGTACACATTTATTACTTAATGTTATAAAATTTATTTACCCATCATTAATTGTGTCCAGTGCCAGACAGGAAAATTTGAAAGTATTAGTATAAGTGCATAGCAACCAATTATTTAATATTATTTTTATTATGTAAAAGTGAAAGGTTAAGTTCATCAGAAATAAACTTTTAAAAATTTGAAAACTTTAATTTTTATTTTTAAACTTTTCCTTGAATTATACCAACTTTAATTTTTAAAAAATTGATTATAATAATTATACATGTAGGTAGCTGATTTGCATGTGAAATTTGGTATAGGGTAATTTATGCAAAATAAGTTTATAGGTCCACCAAATAGCTATAAAAGTAAGTTAAATACCAGTAGTCTTTTAACTGTTTTATTTATTTATGCGTTTTTTGGTTGTTGTTTTTTTTTTTTTTTTTTTTTTTTTTTTGCCAATTTTGGGGCTTGAACTCAGGGCCTGGGCACTGTCCCTGTGCTTCTTTTGCTCAAGATAAGCGTTCTACCACTTGAGCCACAGCACCATTTCTGGCTTATTCTGTTTATGTGGTACTGAGGAGTCGAACCTAGGGCTTCATGCATGCTAGGCAAGCACTAAAGCACCAAGCCACATTCCTAGCCCTCCTTTTAAAATTTTAATTAAAGCTTTACTTAGAAATATATTTAGTCACACAGCCCTTGTTTTTGTTCTTTTATATATAAACTGCAGCTATATATACAATACTTCAGTAAATTTATATACAGTGTATTAAAAGTCATATACAGTCAGAAATTAGAAAAACAATGTCTTACAGCAAATTTAGTGAAGCAAAGGTTGAAAAATACTAAGAGAGAAAAATTGTATATTGTCTGATGTAGGTGTTTAATCTCTGGACACTGCTTGTTAGTTAGGTGGGTGCATTGCTACTTGAACCATTATTAGTTGCTCACTGGTATTCCTACTTCAATTGAAAAATTGATTTGCTAAGTAAGATGACATAATGGATACTGAGTTTATAGAAACCCAAAACAGAAACAAAGAAGCCTACTTTTTATACACAAATACAAATGTAAACTACACATGTATACTTTAAGTAATCATGGTTCACAAAAAATTGATAGTCACAATTCCAACAATTGAAATATCCAAAATTATAATCCAAATGTTAATGAGCTGAGTTGGATTTTAGTGTAATTTAAAATCTTTAGGGAGCAAAAAACTCTTTATAAGTGTTATTTTTTACCTTTGCAAGGTGGTAATTGATGAATAATATTACAGGAAAGTGCTTATTAAACCCAGAGGGGCTCTGTGAAAAATAGGACAGAAAAGACTAAAGCCACTGCTAGTGAAGTAGAACTGTGAGCAGTCTGGAATCATGAGTCTTATCTTGAAGCAGTAAATCGATATGGTTTGATTATTCAACAAAACAACAGTGCTATTTGTTGGATATTAATGTGTGAGGAATTCTCACAGAAGAAAAGGATTTCAAAATGACTATAAGAAGAAAAACCATCTTGGGTTTCATTAGGAAAAGACATTTTATTCTTTGAGCTGCTAGTGTTAAGAGAATGACATTTGCACTGTAAATTTCTATGCTGTGAGTAATTGAATGTTCCTAATAATTCTGATATCTGCTCTTGGATTTTTTTTTTTTTACTGAGAGTCTTTGTAAAATTTCACACTAGTATTATCAAGCAAGTAAAAATAAATTTGAGATTTTTTTAAGTTTTAATAATAAAGTAGAAAAGTTAAATGCATCTGTATTCAAAGTAATTGTATATATGAGAAATATATTGAGATATTAATTGAAGTTTTTTAAAACTGTAATACTGCAAGACCTAATTCCTCTTAATTATCTTCTGAAAATCTTGTGAAGAGTTATTTAGCAGCATCACCCCCCCCACCACACACACAAAGTTATATATATAATTCTATAATAGAAACATTGAGAGAAAAAAAAACAAAAGAACAAACAACCAAAAAAAAAAAAAGCAAGAGAAGACCCTACATGTCCAAGTTTGGGGGAGAGCCTAACATTTAATGAAAAAATCAACTAACACTCACAAACTAAAATGAGTGACAGTAGTATGCAAATTATATTTCTAAGTGCTGAATTGGATTCAGAGTAATGGAGTAATCAGTCAAGGAGATTAATAAAAGACAACTTCCCAATATGATTATAGAGCAGGATTTTCAATGAAGAGAGCAGTGACAATTGAAACAGAAGGAAGACAGTCTGCAAAGCGTTTGTGTATACATACACATAAATATGTACAGATTTCACATACACTTATGAAATATATAAACTAACAGCTAATGAAGATGTGGAAATAGTTGTAAATTTTCTCTGAGTAGATAGGTAGAAAATTATAGGAAGCGAAAAAATGGAAAAGCGTCATTTCTCACTACTTTAATAGGTCTTTTCAGCTAGAATTCTTAGGAAGAGTTCCAGCTCCCCTTATTACAATGGTATGTGGGATATAAAAAGAAATAAAGCAATATTGATTATTTTACCAAATAATATAACAGATTTGTAGGTGACATGGTCACGCTGCTTTCCACCATCCCATCCCCTTTGATGTGCAGCTGTCTTGTGTTTTGATCTGGTAATTACAACACTTACAGCTCCTTGGTTCTAAACAACAAAAACCTGCTGTTCCTCAAACAAGAAAAATGGGTATGGATCAATTAAAGTGAGGAACCAGGAGACAAAAATGTTTTAGGAGGAGTAATATGGACTGGACTCATTTCTACAAGTAGTCTTTTCTCATGCTCTTGTTGGGATTTAACCTCTCAAGACCCTGTATTTATTGGCCTATTTTAGGACTCTTCCTCCTTGCTTCATTGTACCAGGCATTGCCTTTCCATTTGGTAAGGAGCTTGAGACATCTGATGTAGTCTTAACAAGAAAGCACAGAAGCTAGTCTGCTAGATAAAATCCACTGATGTAAGAATCAGGGAATCATTTGGCTGAATGTTGAGGACTTTTTTCACCCTCAGTGTTATGGATAAAAGCACTTTGTCTTATATCAAAGAACCCAATTGTCAGTTTATACCAACTTTTCCAGTGTTTATCAAGTAACTTCTTTTATTTGTTTTTTTATTTTTGTTGGCAGTCCTGGAGTTGGACAAAGGGTGTAAGCACTGTCCCTGGCGTCTTTTTGCTCAAGGATAGCACTCTATCTCTTGAGCCACAGTGCCACTTCTGGATTTTTTCCATATATGTGGTGCTGAGGTATCAAACCCAGGGCTTCACGTATACAAGGCGAATACTTTACCACTAGGCAATATTGCTATTCCAGCCCCATCAAGTAACTCCTTTTCCCCAAATAAGTCCCTAGGTGAAATAGTTCTCCAAAGAAAATAGCACATCCTTCACTAGTAAGAATAGAACCTGAGTATCACTAATTAAGTCCTATTCCAATTATGCTAATGAAACTGCTAGGGGACTGCAGCTTCAAGTCTCAATACAGTGTTACCCCATGCAGAGCTCCCACAGAATCTCTTAACAGTATGCCAGTTTTATCTGTGAAAGTATTTTCTCCTATCTGCCTTTTTTTTCAAATTTTTATTATCAAACATGTACAGAGAGGTTACAGTTTCATACATTGGGCATTGGATACATTTCTTGTATTGTTTGTTACCTTGTCCCTCATACCCCCCTCCCTCCTCCCCCTTTCCTATTCCCCCCCTGAGGTGTTCAGTTCATTTACACCAAACAGTTTTGCAAGTATTGCATTTGTAGTTGTTTGTCTTTTTTTACCCTGTGTCTCTCAATTTTGGTATTCCCTTTCAATTTCCTACTTCTAATACCAGTATACACGGTTTCCAATACACTCAGATAAGATTACAGAGATAGTGTAGGTACAACCACAGGAAGGTGATACAAGAACATCATCAATAATAGAAGCTACACATGGGACGTTGAAAGTAGTTACAACTGTGATATAACAATCGTTTCCATAACATGGAGTTCATTTCACTTAGCATCATCTTATGTGTTCATAAGGGTATAGCTATTTGGCTCTTGTGATGCTCTGCTATGACTTGCCTAAACCTGTACTAATTATTCCCAATAAGGGAGACCATAGAGTCCATGTTTCTTTGGGTCTGGATCACTTCACTTAGTATAATTTTTTCCAAGCACTTCCATTTCCGTACAAATGGGCCAATGTCATTCTTTCTGATAGAGGCATAAAATTCCAATGTGTATATGTACCACATTTTCCTGATCCATTCGTCTACTGAGGGGCATCTGGGTTGGTTCCAGATTCTAGCTATGACAAATTGTGCTGCGACGAACATTGTTGTGCTGGTGGCATTACTGTGATTTTGTTTGTGGTCTTTTGGATAGATACCCAAAAGTGGGGCTGCTGGGTCATAGGGGAATTCTATATTTAGCCTTCTGAGGAATCTCCATACTGCTTGCCAGAGTGGCTGAACCAGTTTACATTCCCACCAACAATAAGTAGGGTTCCCTTTTGGCCACATCCCCTCCAACAATTGTTATTGTTAGTTTTCTTGATATAGGACATTCTTACTGGGGTGAGATGGAATCTCAATGTTGTTTTGATTTACATTTCTTTTATGGCCAGTGATGTAGAGCATTTTTTCATATGTCTCCTGGCCATTCTTATTTCCTCATCAGAGAAGTTTCTTTGTAAGTCTTTAGCCCACTTGATGAGGGGGCTATTGGTTCTTTGCAGTTTTGTTTTGGAAGAAGGTAATTTTTTTAGTTCTGCATATATTTTAGAGATGAGGCCTTTGTCCGTTGAATGGCCGGTAAAGATCTTCTTGGAAAAAAATTATACTAAATGAAGTGATCCAGACCCAAAGAAACATGGACTCTATGGTCTCCCTTATTGGGAATAATTAGTACAGGTTTAGGCAAGTCATAGCAGAGCATCACAAGGCCCAATAGCTATACCCTTATGAACACATAAGATGATGCTAAGTGAAATGAACTCCATGTTATGGAAACAATTGTTATATCACAATTGTAACTACTTTCAACGTCCTATGTGTATCTGTAGCTTCTATTATTGATGATGTTCTTGTATCACCTTCCTGTGGTTCTACCTACACTATCTCTGTAATCTTATCTGAGTATATTGGAAACCGTGTTTACTGGTATTGGAAGTAGGAAATTGAAAGGGAATACCAAATTTGAGAGACACAGGGTAAAAATAGAGAAACAACTACAAAAGCAATACTTGCAAAACTGTTTGGTGTAAGTGAACTGAACACCTCCGGGGGGGGGGGGGGAAGGGAAAGGGGGGAGGGAGGGGGTATGAGGGACAAGGTAACAAACAGTACAAGAAATGTATCCAATGCCTAACGTATGAAACTGTAACCTTTCTGTACATCAGTTTGATAATAAAAATTTGAAAAAAAAAAAAAAAAAGATCTTCTCCCAGTCTGTGGGCTTTCTGTTTATTTTGCGAGCTATGTCCTTTGCCATGCAGAAGCTCTACAGTTTGATGCAGTCCCATATGTCCAACCTTCTTTGATTTGTAGCCTTTCTGGGTCTTTGTTAAGGAAGTTCCGTCCTGCGCCAAGGAGCCCAAGTGTTTCTCCTACTCCTTCCTTTAGTGTTTTCAGGGTGTCTGTTTTGATTTCGAGGTCTTTAATCCATTTGGAATTGATTTTGGTGCAGGGTGATCTATAAGGATCTAGTTTTAGTTTGTTGCATGTGTTGAGCCAGTTTTGTCAGCACTGTTTGTTAAAGAGGCTATCTTTCTTCCATACTATTATTTTAGCTCCTTTATCAAAGATTAAGTAGGCGTAGTTCTGTGGGTTCATTTCTGGGTCTTCAATTTTGTTCCATTGCTCTTCAGGCCTGTTCCAGTGCCAATACCAAGCTGTTTTTATTACTATAGCTTTATAATACAGCTTGAAGTTGGGTATTGTAATTCCTCCAGCACTGTTCTTTCTGCTTAGGATTGTTTTTGCTATTCTAGGTCTTTTATTGTTCCATATGAATTTCTGGATTGCTTCCTCTATTTCATTAAAAAATGGTGTTGGGATATTAATGGGTATTGCATTGAATTTGTAGATAGCCTTTGGCAATATTGCCATTTTGATTATATTAATCCTCCCAATCCAGGAGCATGGGAGGTTTTTCCATTTCCTTAGTTTTGACCTAATTTCATTTTGCAAGTTTTTAAAGTTCTCCTCAAAGAGGTCTTTCACTTCTTTGGTTAAGGTTATTCCTAGGTATTTTATGTTTTTGGGGGCTATTGCAAAAGGAGTTGCTTTCCTTATTTCAGCCTCTGTCTTCTGGTCGTTGGCATAGAGAAAGGCCGTTGATTTTTGAGGGTTTATTTTATATCCTGCAACTTTGCCAAAGTTTTGGATCAGCTCTAGTAGCTTGGGGGTAGAATCTATGGGATTCTTTAGGTATAGGATCATGTCATCTGCGAAGAGAGAAAGTTTAACTTCATCTTTTCCTATTTAGATCCCCTTTATATTTTCTTCTTGCCTAATTGTTTTGGCTAGGAATTCTAGTACTATGTTGAAGAGCAGGAGAGAGAGTGGACATCCATGCCTTATTCCTGATTTGAAAGGGAATGGCTTTAGTTTTTCACCATTTAGTGTTACGCTTGCTGGTGGTTTGTCATAAACTGCCTTGATTATATTCAGGAATGTTCCCTGGAATCCCAGTTTTTCCAGGGCTTTTAGCATAAGTGGGTGCTGGATTTTATCGAATGCTTTTTCTGCATCCAGAGATAAAACCATGTGATTCTTTACCTTGCTCTGGTTCATGTGGTGGATTACATTAATTGACTTGCGTATATTAAACCAACTTTGCATCCCTGGGATTAATCCAGTTTGATCGTGGTGTATGATTTTTTTGATGACCTGTTGAAGTCGATTGGTCAGAATTTTGTTGAGAATTTTTGCGTCTATGTTCATCAGGGAAATCGGTCTGTAGTCCTCTTTCCGTGATGAGTCCCTGCCTGGTTTGGGGATGAGGGTTATAGTGGCTTCATAGAATGAGTCTGGTAGTGAACGTTCTCTTTCAATTTCATTGAAGAGTTTGAGAAATATTGGTGTGTGTTCTGTTTTGAAGGCCTTGTAGAATTCTGCAGTGAATCCGTCTGGACCTGGGCTTTTCTTGGATGGGAGATCATTTATTGCCGTTTCTATTTCAATACTGGATATGGGTCTGTTTAGAAGGTTTAAATCTTCATGGTTAAGTTTGGGGATATGAATTTTTTCTAGGAAATCATCCATTTCTTCCAAGTTCTAGAATTTGTTGGCATCAAGGTTTGCAAAATAGTCCCTTATTATTTTCTGAATTTCGGTTATTTCTGTGGTGTTGTTACCTGTTTCATCTCTTATCTTGTTTATTTGAGTGTGCTGCCTTCGTTCTTGGGTCAGGTTTGCCAGCGGTCTGTCTATCTTGTCGATTTTTTCAAAGAACCAACTCTCTGTTTTGTTGATTCTTTCGATGTTTTTTTTTTGTCTCTAATTGATTTAATTCTGATTTGATTTTAATTATTTGCTTCCGTCTATTGACTTGGGGTTTGGGTTGTTGTTCTCTCTCAAGGAAATTAAGGTGCTTCCTTAAATTATTGAGTTGCTGTTTCTCCAGTTTGTTGATGTATGTACTCAGAGATATAAATTTTCCTCTGAGTACTGCCTTTGCTGTGTCCCAAAGGAGCTGGTACTTTGTGTCCTCAACTTGGTTGAATTCCATAAACATTTGAATTTCCGTTTTAATTTCCTCAATGACCCACTGATGGTTCAGCAGTGTGTTGTTTAGTCTCCATGAATTGTAGGATTTTCTGTGGTGGCTGTTTGAGTTGAGCTCTAATTTTATTCCATTGTGGTCTGAGAGAATGCAGGGAATGGTTTTGATACTTCTGAATTTGTACAGATTTTCTTTGTGCCCTAAGATGTGATCTATTTTGGAGAATGTTCCATGTGCTGTGGAGAAGAATGTGTATTCTGTTGTTGCTGGGTGGAATATTCTGTAGATGTCGGTTAAGTCTAGTTCGTCTATGCAATTATTTAGTTCTGTGGTTTCTTCGTTCAGTTTTTGGCGTGTTGATCTGTCCAGAGGTGATAGTGGAGTGTTAAAGTCCCCAACTGTCAATGTGTTTGGGTCTATGAGTGTTTTTAGAGTCAGTAGTGTTTGTTTGATGAAGTTGGGTGCTCCTGCATTTGGTGTGTAGATATTTAGAATGGTTATTTCTTCCTGTAGGAGAGATCCCTTTATTAGTATGTAGTCGCCTTCTTTGTCTCTTCTTACCTTTTTTAATTTGAAGTCAATTTTGTCTGATACTAGGATTGCAACTCCAGCCTGCTTATGGGGGCCATTTTCTTGATAGATTTGATTCCAGCCTTTCACTTTTAGAAGATGTTTACTTTTGCTGGATAGATGTGTCTCTTGGAGGCAGCAAAAGGATGGATCTTGATTTTTGATCCAACTTATGAGCCTATGTCGTTTGATTGGAGAATAAATTCCATTAATGTTGAGAGTTAGGATTGAGAGATGATCGTTTGTTGCTTTCATTACCACTATCTTGTTTAAAGCTGTGTCTTCCCATTTCTTGATCTGATGTTTACTATTTAGGGTTCATTTCTCTGTCTGTATTGGGATCTTGATTATTTTCCCTGTATAGTACAGTTTTGAGGATTTTCTGTAAAGCTGGTTTGGTGGAGATATATTGTTTCAGTTTTTCCTTCCTGTGGAAGACTTTTATTTGACCTTCGGCTATGAATTAGAGTTTGGCTGGGTACAGAATTCTTGGTTGGTTATTTTTATTTAGTGTTTGGCATACTTCATTCCAGGCTCTCCTTGCTTTCATGGTCTCTGCTGAGAAGTCTGGGGTAATTCTGATTGCTTTTCCTTTATATGTGATTGTTTTCTTCTCCCTAACAGCTTTAAGGATTCTTTCCCTTGTACTCTACTGATCCTGTTTTGATCACACTGTGTCGGTGGGATGTCCTATTCTGGTCTGGTCGGTTTGGGGTTCTAAATGCTTCTTGTATCTGTATAGGCCTTTCCTTCTGGATATTTGGGAAGTTCTCAGCTAATATTCTGTTAAATAGGTTGCCTATCCCATTAACCTCTTTCTCCAAGTTTTCCTCAGTACCTCTTATTCTTAAATTGTGCTTCTTGATCGTGTCTTGAATCTCCTGTAGCGATCTGTTTTGTTGATTGGACTGGATTTGTATTGATTTTTGATCTTTCTCCATAGAATCTAAGGAATCTTCAGCTCCTGAAATTCGATCCTCTGCTTCAGTTAGTCGGGACTGTAGGCTAGCTACTTGATTTCGAATTTCTTTTCCTTCTGACTGGTCTTTCCTGATGATTTCCATGTCATTTCTTAGGTCTTGTATGGACTTCTTTACTTCATTAACTTCATTACTTTGGTTTTGAGTGTTGTCTCTCAAATCTTTAAGCTGGTTAGCTATCTTTTCATTTGACTCTTGAAGTTCATTTATCTTTCTATGTGTAGATGCCATGAAATTCTTTTTTTTAAATTTATTTATTAATCGAACACAAATTTTTTGACAAGGTGTTGTGCAAGAAGGGTACAGTTACATAGTAGGGCAGTGTGTACATTTCTTGTGATATCTTACGCCCAGTTTTTCTATCCCTTCTCTAGGTCAGGTAGACATATATACAATATACAGTGTATCAAGAACATATACAGTAGCCACGTGGCCACACCCAAGAACATTCGCCTAGGGCTTTAAATGTAATGTCGATATTAGACCATATGTCGACAGTAGTCTTATATGAACGTACATACATAGCTATTGTATTCCCCTGAGAGGTCAATTTTTGACCTTTATATGTTGAGTAATTGTTTGGTTTTAGTTACACACTGTTGGGTCACTGCCCCAATCCTGTGGGGAATACTGTTTGACAAGCAGTTTTTGGTTTTACAGACTTGGTCTCTACTGTCTCTCCGTCTCCCTTTAACAGTCATATATCAGGGAGATCATGCCCCTTTGTTTTCTGTGTTCTAGGCTTGTCTCGCTCAACATTATTTGTTCAAGTTCTGACCATTTCCCTGCGAATAATAATATTTCACCATTCCTAATCGCTATGTAGTATTCCATTGTGTATAAGTACCATATGTTTTGGATCTATTCGTCTGTGTTCTTTTAGGACTGGCTTTCTCTATGAACCCCTTTGATTCACTCAAATTAAGCTGGGATACCCTCTATCCAATAACCAGGAGTCAATGGAAACTGAAGGTCCAGGCAGTAAGTCAGGAGGGTAAGTTGGAGGTAGTAAAGAGAATAGAGTAAAATGTATTGGTGGGGGGGGGGGGGTGATGGTTTAGTTTCAGTGACGTGGAAATGTGGAGAAGAGTAGAATCAGTAGAAAGAACAAGGTTAAAGTGATAGACAATGGAGAGTTAGCAGAAAAGAGTGTAGGTCTTATTCATAGGAAAGTAATTTTTAAAGAAAGAGAACGCAAAGAGAGAAATAAAGAAAAAATAATGGAAGACAGATGCACAAAACAGAGAAAAATTATTTAAAAAAGAAAACAAAATAAAAAGGAAAAAAACCAGAAAAGGAACAACCCAAACAAACAAAAAAGAAAAAAACTTGATAAAACAAACAGGTAAAAATGGAAAACAAACAAAAAAAATCCAACGACGTTTCAGAAATGAAAAAAAATTTTTTTTTTAAAGTTTAAAAAATGTTTGAAAAAAAAATGGAGTCCTCCTTGTTTGGGTGGTCTTTCTCTAGCCTCTGGTTTCCTTGCGATGGTCTGCAGTCTATTTTCCTGATTGGCTGGTTTGACTTGATTTCAGTTTGCAGGGGGTGGATCTGTTCTGATCCTTCTCCCCTGTTGGTGCAGTTGTGGGTCTCTGAGGTTCGCACAGCTTGCAGGCAGGCCTTGGGCGTCCTCTGTAGATGGGGACATGAGCAGTCTCAGGAACCGTGGCTCCTCTGTCTGCTGTGGGGCCGCTGCCTTTAATGCCTGGCTTTGAATAGGCTGTGGACTCAGCAGGGCGGGGCGTCTCTGGCCTGTTTTACCTGACTGAGAGTTGCTTGCCTGGGGGAGGCTCCTCCCTCCTGGGCGGGGTGGCTTCCTTGTCGGAGGTGGCTATGGAATGCAGCTCCGTTTCAGGCTGGGAATTGGGCTTCCTCTGTGACGGGACCATTTAACTGTCTCTGGAACTGTTTGTTCCCCTGTCTGGTGTTTCCGTGCTGCCAGGAGCTGCTCGCCGCTTTTGCTTTAAATTTAGAAATTCCGGTGGGCAGGGCGCAGCACCTCTGGCTAAGCCAAGGCCCAGGACAAGCCTCCCACCTGGGCAGGGGGCGTTCTCCTGGGCGGAAGTGACTCTCACAGGTAGGTCCCTCTTGCCCTTTTCAAAGATGGCTCCTTTGACCTCGCTTTCCCCAGGCCCACTTTAGTTCCAATCTGGTCTGACCCTATGCCAGTGTCAAAGATGGCACTTTGCTCTGGCAGTGGGTGAAGGGCTGCCTTCCAGAAGCTGCTCTGTGGGCGCGAGTGAGAATGTCTTTTGTGAGGTACTCACGCTTTCTCTGCGATTTCAGGTCGTCTGTGCTCAGCAGCCGTCTGGAGGATTTCTTCCTGGTCTATGCTGTGTGCTTTAGCTGCGTGGATTGCGGGTTGCTGTGCCGGGCACTGTGCCAGCGCTGGCACTGGCATGGCGGCGGGACGCCACCCGGAGCTCACATCTGTGTTTTCAGATGAGCAAAGTTGATTTTTCCTTCCTGGCCAGAATCCCTGTACTGTTAGAACTTATTCTGGCTGTCTTTCTAGGAGTAAAAGTTTCTATGGGGTGAGAAAACCACGATGTCAGAGGGAGCTGAGTTAGGGCTCTGCAGCTCCTCTGCCGTCTTCCTGGAAGTCCCTCTCCTATCTGCCTTAAACAAAACTAGATCTTCATAGCAATGCTGTTGTTTCTGCAGTTAATAAATCTCTACTTTGGAACACTGACCATGTAAATTCTCACACAGAATCCCAGACTTCAAGGATAAATTTTGGCAACTTCTGAATGATTAATGGAGTACTTTTCAAGTTGTTTTCCTTTACATGATGAATGGCATATAAATAAATGTATCTGCTATTTTTTAAATACAAAATGTTGGAACAAAATCATTTTGTTGGGTAGTCAAATAATATGCTAGTAGACAGAATAACACCTAATTGCTATTGAAAGCTAAAGATCCTCAGTTATCAGAGCTTTAAACTTGCCAGTGACTTAATGAATGGATCAACAGCTCAATTTGTTGTTATATCACACCAAAGAAAAAAATTAATATTACTACCTTATACTTGGTTAGATACAAAAACTGTAATAAATGATTTATGGCAAAACTTTTCATTGCAGAAATGAAACACATATTCATCTATATGTTAAATTTTTATGAGGAATTTTCATTACCAGGACCACTGAAAAATTCAATAAATGTGAATCGAGTAAAAGTTATTTTCTTCGGACTTTGTACTAATTCAAAAAAATTAACTTTATATTTTATCAGAGGTCAATTTAAACAATGACTTGTTTATATAAATGTGTGCCTCTTTCTAGGACATGGACACTTAAGAAAAATTTATCATTCTCGGATTTTTGGCAAAACAGAAAATGAAAATAAATGTTTTTTTCAAATTGTAAAGAAAGCAAGCTTTGCTGTAATCCTAGCTACTCAGTAGGCTGAGATCTGAGCATCTGGATTCAAATCCAGCCAGGGCAAGAAAGTCCTGTGACTCTTGTCTCAAATTAACCACCAGAAAACCAGAAGTGGCACTGTGGCTCAAAGTGTTAGAGTGCTGACCTCGAGCTGAAGAGCTCAGGCCCAGGCTTGAAGCCCTGCAACTGACAAAAAAAAAAAAAAAAAAAAGCAAGCTTCATTTCTATTTTGATCACCTCAGACATTTTGATCACTTCAGATCCTGAATCCAAGTCTGTTCCTGTTCTGATTGCATTTAGAAAAATGCCATTAGCTTTTTAACTTAAATTTTATTTTCCCCATGTAAAACATTGGTGTTTTCACTTAGATTTTTTTTCTTGTGTCTGAATCGGAAAAGTTCCTTCTTTTTTGCTAAATCCCACCCTTTTACTTATGTTTTTAATCTTAATCCTCCATCCTATTGATTGTCTGAAACACTTCCTCAAATACTTATTTCTCTGTTCACATTTTAAATTCTGTATCCTCTCTCTTTGTCTTACCAAACATCCTCAAATTGTTTTCCTGTTCTCAAAAAGGAATCCTGTATTATTTTTCATATGTTCTTTGTAGGGTCTGTTAGGGTATGAATAGCACTTGTCTTTGACTGCTTACAGCAAAGTTCTATACACTGGGTCAAGGTCTTTGAATGGGCACAATTGAACTTATTGCCTGGAGTCTGATAGAAAGAATAGCTAAATTCTAATCTGGAATAAAAGCAAAATGCACAGATGTTGGTAGATCTTCAAGCACATCTGTGACATCAAATTAAGTGTGTGTGTGTGTGTGTGTGTGTGTGTGTGTTTGCCAGTCTTGGGGCTTGAACTCAGGGCCGGACCACTGTCCCTGGCTTCCTTCTGCTCAAGGCTAGCCCTCTACCACTTGAGCCACAGTACCACTTCCAGCTTTTTCTGTTTATGTGGTGCTGAGGAATCAAACCCAGGGCTTCATGCATGCCAAGCAAGCACTCTACTGCTAAGCCACATTCCCAGCCAAATTAAGTATTTTGTATGTGAAAAATTTGTACTTCTCAGTCAAATTCTGTTTCTTCAGGTCCAATTTTCAATACTTCTTAGCTATTGGAATACAGGCATGTTTCTTCACTGCTTTTATATTCAGTCCTTGTTTGAGAAATAAGGATGATCTTAGTAAGTACTAATAATGAGTAATGAACTGTCCATACAAATCTGTTAGTAGATATCTGGTATGTGGAAGTACTCAACTAATGTTAACAGGTTATTTTTTAAAAATTGATTTGTCTAGTTTTATCTAAAGGCTTGGAGAAGTACCCTCAGTTTTAGTTTGTTTTGTTTCATTTTGTTTTGTTTTTTGAAATACTATTTTTTATGTGAGGCTTGGAAAACTTTAAGACAGAAACTAGCCATTGTTTTGCTTTTAATATGAGATTTAATTTAGTTCGGATTATAGTCTTATTTAAGTACTTAGGAAGATTAAATTTATTTTCTCCTAAGGGGAAAAATATATTGGCATGCTTTTTATCTTTTTAAAGCCTTTTAAACACTACAAATATGTTTTAGCTTCTCAACCCAATTCTATATGACTTTGGTTAATTAAGTTAAATACTATTTGAGGTACAAATTACTATTGAGACAGTGAAAGAAAGACAGAAAGAAAAAGAAAAGAAAGAAAGGAAGGAAGGAAGGAGGGAGGGAGGTAAGAAGGGAAGGAAGGGAGGGAGGAAAGGAAGGAAGGAGGGAAGGAAGGAAGGAAGGAAGGAAGGGAGGGAGGGAGGAGGAAGGAAGGAAGGAAGGAAGGAAGGAAGGAAGGAAGGAAGGAAGGAAGGAAGGAAGGAAGGATTTGTCAAACTTGAATTCTCTCAGATCAGAACATCACCTTCATGTGTGATATTATATCAGAAGACTTTTCCTAAATTATGCTTCAGTTGATTACACTGTGATGTTGTCTGTTTCCATAGAAGATTAACACATAAATTGTTAAATTCAGTATTTTTAATGTCTTCTTAAGCAGCTCAAGGTACTTTTGAGGTGGAAGTGTCTCTCCAAAGTCTAGATTTTAATTCTAGGCAAAACATTGTACCTCATATACACAATGGAATTTTATGCCTCTATCAGAAAGAATGACATTGCCCCATTTGTAAGGAAATGGAAGGACTTGGAAAAAATTATACTAAGTGAAGTGAGCCAGACCCAAAGAAACATGGACTCTATGGTCTCCCTTATTGGGACTAATTAGCACAGGTTTAGGCAAGTCACAACAGAGGATCACAAGAGCCCAATAGCTATACCCTTATGATTCCATAAGATGATGCTAAGTGAAATGAACTCCATTTTATGAAAATGATTGTCATATCAGAGTTGAAACTACTTTCAACATCCCATGTGTATCTGTAGTTTCTACTATTGATGTTGTTCGTGTATCACCTTCTTGTGATTGTATCTACACTATCTCTGTAATCTTATCTGAGTGTATGGGAAACAGTGTGTACTGGTATTAGAACTAGGAAATTCAAAGGGAATACCAAAATTGAGAGACAAAGGGTAAAATACGAGAAACAACAACAAAAGCAATACTTGCAAAACTGTTTGGTGTAAGTGAACTGAACACCTGGGGGGGGGGGGACAGGGGAAGGGGGGAGGGGGGTATGAGGGACAAGATAACAAACAGTACAAGAAATGTATCCAATGCCTAATGTGTGAAACTGTAACCTCTCTGTACATCAGTTTTATAATAAAAACTTAAAAAAAAAAAGAAATACATGAAAAAAAACATTGTACCTTTTTTCCTTAACTTGGTTATATTTCATCTGAAAATAACTTACCTTCAGTTTTTCTCCCATTTGTAGTGAAATTATGCCAGTTGAATTCTCAGATGTATCTGTTTTTAATAGTCTGCTCAATTTTTTTTTTTTCATTTTCTGGCTTGGTTTTTGCCTCACTTAGCTTCCTTCCTAAGTCATGCACCACTGCACCTCGCTTCTTTTCAGTTTTCATCCTAAAAGTTTCTGTTGCTTATGAGCAACTACCATTTCCTTCTTAGTAGGTAAAGTGTAAGAATTTATTGAAAGTACAATATCCTGCCTTCATATGAGTGTTGTGAAATATATTTGCCGACTGAAAGGAAATATAATAATGAATACACTTTTTTAATGGCAGAAGAGAGCAGAAATATGAAAAATAATTTTTTCAAAAATGCACTCTACTCACTTGAACATTCTTTAGGGGCAAATACATGGAGTTTGAGAAATGTTTTATGATGGACATTATGGAATTTTATCAAAGAATGGAATTTCAGTAAACACAATGAAATTTCCTGCCCTTATCCTTGAACCATTTTGTTTTAACCAGATTTTCTCATTTTTGCACTAGTCATTGACAATGTGTGCCCATGCACACGCATGTGTGTGTGTGTGCGTGTGTGTGTGTGTGTGCTACCAGGGTTTGAACCCATGGCCTTGTGCTCTCGTTCAGCTCTTTTACTCATAGCTGCACCTTTATTGCATTTTTGCTGACAGAGTGTCTCACACTTTTCTACATGAACTGGTTTGGAACTATGATCCTAAAATCTGCATCCAAAGTATGTAGGATTCTAGGCATGAGCCATTGGCGCCCAGCAACAACAACTTCTTAAAGTGCATGCACTTCTAGCTTTTGGTAATGTTAGGGGTAACTCCAAGGTGGTGCCAGTTTCCATGTGCCTACTTTATTTGACTTTGGAAAACTAATTGTAAAATATTACCTGTTACTATATTATCTAAGATCCTAAATCCAACATGGCAAAGTTTAAGCCTTCCCAGACTAAGTCACCTATGTCTCAAACCTTTTAGGGAAATGTTGGCTAGAAGATCTGATTGCTCTAAGAGAGAACATTTGCAATACTTCTGGTGAATAGCTGTTTTCACCATTGCAATGAATTTGTAGGGATCTCTGCACATCCTGTGTATCTAGCAGAATAAAATTACTTGCCATCTTTAGATAAATGAAAACCACCCAGAAACTCTGAACGACGAGTAAAATATTGGCTGATTAAAATTGAGTATGGGTATAGAGTTCCAGAGCCACCATTAATTTACATTTGATTTTAATTGATGACACTCTGATAGATCAGAGAAACTTTAATTAAGAAATAAAAATGTAGACAGACTAAATATTGGTAATTAGAAATAGTGGAGGTTTAACTAATGAAGTGTGACTTTATTAAATATTTTCTTCGTTCTATAGACAGTGTTATGTAGTACATATTAATGGTTATCTTTTACCATCAAAGAAAACTGATATTTGGAAATTTAGATTCTTTATTTAGAAACATATGACCCCAATGCTTTTAATATTGTACATGGTCCACTAAACCACTGTTCTTTATTATAAAATATCAGAGCTTATCTTTTAGTGCATTTTTCTTCAAGCCTACATTCAATTAATTGCCCTTCACTGCAAGTTTTCAGTGTACCTAAGGGAATCCTCTGTCTCTGGAGTTCCTTCTTTTCTACATTGTGACTCCAATACTGCTACCTAAAATAAGTGATAAGGTAGAATGTATTACAATTTGCAGTCTTACCTTTGGATTACTTCTCTTTTATAATTCAAACTTACACAAACTTATGATGTATTCTTATAAACTACATGTATGCAGTCTTTTCTGTGTTACTCAAAGCACTTTTACAGAGACTCTTGTTAATTGTCACAGCATTCCTCTGAGCAAAGCAGATGGCTGAAGAAAGGGAGGCTTCAGTGTAGCCAGGTTAAAATGACTTGCCTAGGATAAAGCCATAATAGGTGACATATATGGGAAGGAAGCCAGGTCTCCTGGTTCTTGACCAGTTTTCTATCTTCTGCATCACTTTGCTGCCACATATTTTACTGGTGACATCTGTTTCTATCATTGCCATTCTGTTAATTACTTAATATCATTTTCCTGCAAGATTAGCTAAAGGGAACAGAAAATGTTTAATGCAGCATGAGAAAAACAGTGACACATATGGTGGGGGCATATATAATAGTGTGTTGGATTTTGGGGGCTTCATAGACATTGCTGGTGGGTTATACTAGAGGGTTGCATGTTTCAATTCACCAGCACTTTAAAAAATTATTGTAAAGGTGATGTACGGGGGGGTTACAGTTACATAAGTCAGGTATTGACTACACTTCCTTTTGAACAGTGTCTACCACTCTCATTCTCTCCCAGTTTTTCCCCTCCCATCTTCCCTCCTCCTAAAGTTGTACCATTTCCAACATATTGTCTAGTGAATTTCACTGCTGAATGTTTCACGCTTTGTCCCACCAATTCTGTGCTTCCCCTTCCCCTCCCCAAATCAGATAAACTTATATAAAAAATAAAGGGTGCAGAAATAAAAAACAGGGACAAAAGGAATAAACAAAGGAAAAATGGAAAGAAGAAAAGAAAAAAAAACGCAAACAATATTAAAAAACAACAACAAACTCTTGCTTCCATTTCTTGGAGTGCAGTTTGATAAGCATCATTTTATATGATGTTATGCACATAGCTATTGAGCCCTTGTGATCCCTTTCTAAGAATATCCTACTTTGTTTTCACTGTGCGAATGTTTTAGACTGCTGTTTAATTAATCATGTCCAGGTATAATTATTTGTCTTTTACTATCCATTGGGTTTACCTGTAGATTTCTAGGGACATTCTAGTTATTACAAATGGGGGAAACCATGCAGCCTATATTTCTTTGGGATTGGTTACTTCACTTAGTATACTTTTTATCCCAAGTTTTTCCATCCTTATGAATGGGGCCATGCCTTTTTTTCTGATGGAAGCATAGAATTCCATTGTGTATATATACCACATTTTCTTGATCCCTTCATCCATGGAGAGGCATCTGATTCCATATATTGGCTATTGTAAACAATGCTGCAATGAAAATGGGTGTGCTGGTGGCTTTAGCGCAACCTGGTTTGTGGTCAATTGGATCGACGCATTGGCACTTACTGAATGATGCAAATGCCTAAAAGTTACTGGTTTAGTTTTCAAATGTGTGCCAAATAAATGAAAAATTAATTGATTGCTAAGTTATACTCAGTGGAGTATCACCTAAATTAGCAAATGTCACTCTTTGTGTTCTATTTCCTAAATTTAAAGTATAGGGGTTGAAATTCAGTTAATATGTGTATGTGTTTATACTCATATATTACATATGTATTATAATATACAATATGTAAAATGTAAAATATGTACTATATAATATGTAAAATGTAGATGTATATGCTCTCTTGTGGGAATATAGATATAACATTCTCAGTACCTTTTATTTTACACTGTTCTACTTTTCTTTTTACAGTAAGTTGTGAGACTAGATCTCTTTTTGGACATTTCCCATTTTACTCCTCTGAAGTGGCTAGGTGGATATTTATTACTTTATTTACTTATTTAAGTGTACCTAGTGTGAAGACAAAAGACATGAAGGTCATACCCATCCGAGTTTTCCCATGTTTGGTTCTAATTTATATAATTCATTGGTTTAATAATAGAAAAATGATTTAATTGTTCTCTCAACAGATGTATGGACAATAAAGTGTAGTTTGGTGACCAGTAGATCTTATTGTTTTTGCCTTCTTGCCCTCATTTAAAAGATTAATTTGATATATGAAGCTGAACTGTATAACCTGTTACGTAGGTGTCAATGTCACTTTTTTTTAGTTTAAGCTTTTATTTTGGCAAACATTTTAGTTTTTATCATTCTGTGGCAAATTTATTGCTGCCTATTTACTTCAATTACATCCTATAGGAAAACAAACACTATTTTTCTTGTGAAATTGTCTCTAGCCCACAGTTTAACTTCTTCCTTGTAGTTTATATTTATTTTTTCATTACTGTTTTCTCTATATTGTCTTTTTTCCTATTCGTATAAGATCACCAAATCTCTTGTTGAACACAGATCAAATTTTCGCCTTCTGTTAAGTATTTTTTGAAAACAGATAGGTATTTTGTATAAATGATGTTAAGGTATATTCTTTAGAATAATTGGAAGTTTCTCCAGTCACTGGTCATATTAGTTAATGCATAGTCTCTCTAATGAAAAGGTTATCTTATTTAACATATAACTTTAAAGTTTGTTCCCATAATTCCATAATCATTGATGTAAAATCATAGGCAATACAGTATTCTGAAGTGTTTGCCTTTTATTAGGAGAAATTAAAACAAATTTCAAACTATATTAGTTAAGTTTACCTTGTACAGTGGGCTCTGAGAGGACCCTAGATGTTTGAAAATGTACAGGAAATATAATATTGCTCAAAATATTCCTGAAGATGAATGCAGATATTGTTTGCTCTCCTGTTTCTGAATGTACTCCAGGTGAAACTGTCCATTCCCTAAGTGGCTAACCTTGCAGAACTAGCTGTATCACATAGCTGATTTTTAAAAAGTCATGTGCCTTCTGTTGCTTATCATATCTTTCTGACCTGGCCCTCCTGGGCCATGTGTGTGGTCAAGACTAACCCTGGAAACAGCTGGAGATTTCTCTTCCTACAAGTAACCATGATATTTGAGTAAAATGAGTTCTTCCTTCATGGTTGAAAACATTGTATTCATTACTTACGCATCAAGTGACAAGGACATTCTATTGTAGATTATCTGTGGGAATATTTGGTTATCATTTTCTTTTTTTCTTTTCATGAACTTTGAAAGGTCTCTCAACAGCATTTTTTCCTGTTTGGTTTTTAAAGTATGATATTTAATAAGAATACATAAGATGACAAACACTTCCCATCTTATTTAGTTTAACTAGCAATCCTATTCAAATCATATTATTGTTGAAAATTGACCATACAATTTGTTGGTGGGGACAGGTGGGAACAAAAGGGAGAGTGTGAGGGAAAGAGTGACATTTTCTGAAAAGAAATGTACTTGTCATCTGACTTATGTAGTAACTATAATCCCTCAGCCCATCACCTTTATAATAACAATAAAAAATTTTAAAGAAATAAACAAAAACCATCATGTTGTCATCTGTTTTTACATATGAGGAAGCAGAAGTGAAGAAATCTTAGAAATATTTCTAATTGTAAACAAGATGAGTTCTTAACCCAAACATAAACATTCTTACTCTGTTTTGGTAAGAGTTTAGTGGATTCAAGTATTTCTCATTTAAATCACCACTGAATACCTATATGAAACATGACCTACATGAGAGGTATACAAATTATAGTGTTGAATCTTTAAAACTGTAATATTGATTTTTTCCTAGTTTCCATGATACCGAGAATAGATAGCCAAAATTTTATAAGTTCTCAATCTTGGGTGCCCAAATAAACAAAATCCTAGTTCTTCTTTATAATTATGAAATATTCACCATTGTGCTTTGAAAAACTTGGTCTACTGAAAGTCAGGGTAGTAAAAAAGTTCACGGTCCTGCTTGAAGCTGTCAATGGTAGTTGTTGGAATGGAAAGCCATGACATGTGTTCCATGTCAGCATCTAGGGAATAACCTCAGGGTATAATTGCTATTATCAAGTCCATTTACCAGATGAAGGCAAAACAATACCTCATAGATCTTAGAACTATGTCTATTTTTTGTCTATGTAGTTGTCTAGATTTTTAACATGTATTTATTGGGAAAATGATATGGAAGAAAAATAATCACAGTAGTACATCCAAAAGCTCTCCTGTAGACTATAAAAGTCATAATGCTTCCCTCAGCCTGTGTGAGCAAGTAAGATCTCACCCCTGCCTCCTTCACTCACTGTTTTCTTTGTTTGCAAAAGAGCTTAGTACATACTTTGGGATGAATAAATAAAATCTTAGGAAACAGGAGTTCTGTAGTTATGTAGGTTCAGATGATTTGTGATTTCCAGAAAAACAATATATCCCAACCCCAGAACTGACCATGATCACATGGATACTTTTAAGCTTATAGCAATACTATTAATAATACCTTGAAAGACTCAGGAAAATCAATATTGTTTTACATGAAGGTCCTGAAATATTTATTTCTGAAATCAGAGTTTCACTTTTGCTCTGTTTCTTTCTTTTTCCTCAGGCTAACTACTATATCAACTTATTATTCTTATTTTGATGGAAATTTAAAATATCAATAATATATTATATTATGCTTTATATGCATGTCTATGCTTAAACCAACCAAGGAAATAAGTGTAATCAAGAGATTATGCTGTATAAAATAATGTCAAATCATCACATTCAAAAATTAACCTTTTGTGTGTATGTACATGACCTAACAAACCATAATCGGCTGTTATAATACGGAGATTTTATCTTCTTGTCATGGAAAATGCTGGCAAAATCAGATCTCAAGTGTGTTGAGTTTTGACAGTGGCATATCACTTAAGGCATTTGTACATGTCTTGAATAGTATAACCCTTAAGATATCCTTAAGAAATAAACAAGAGTATAATCCCAACATTACCTTTATCTCAGTTTTAGTGAGTTTTATGAACAGAACCTTGTAGCTTATTACAAATAATACATAAAGTATTTATGCATTCAGGGAAACCTCACTATTTATGTGAATTCACTATACACACAAGCAACTTCCTATTATCATAATATCATTTATTTCTTGAATGGTATGCTTTTTTTCCAGATTATTGAGTGACCCAAAATGTGCATCAGTTACTGTTTATTGGGGGTTTCTTAATATTTCCTATTAATCATTTACCCGCTATTTTACCTTAGAAACAAGAGGTAAATTGAAGTATTAAACATTTTTGCAGACCTAGGAAAGACAATCATTGCTTTTACACAGATTCTTTTAGAAAAATTTCATAATGGAGTTTACCAAGCTTGGTTGAGAACTGACTGGGCTCTATGGGAATTTTTAATTCCTGCCATCATGCCCTTGAAAGGTAATGTAGAAAGATTAATGCTTTTGGAGAGCAGTTCAAAGTGCTTAGTGCCTTTCTCAGGTTAATCACCAGGCCATTTGTAGGACAGAGAACTCTGCCTTCTCTCTCAGACATGTTATTTCATGTTCCTCTAAAATACAGACCCCTATTTCCTTTCTAAGAAATGTGATAATATCCCTGTGATAGGTTGTGATCTGAGAGTTAAAGGGGTGAATCAGAGAACAATGACAATTTTCTGGAGCACACTGGAATCTTTAGCCTGAAGCACTGACAGACAGTTAAATGACTGCAGGACTAGGGGTTGTTTTCCAATGTTCATTAAGTAAATTGAGAGTTTGGTTTTCCTTGTTTATATCAAGTTGTTTAATCCTGAAGTTTTGTGGAGAATTAATTACGTTGTTCATGCACAAAATATCATTACAAGCAATGCTTGTGAAACAATTATGATATTTTTAAGGAAATTGAGCAATACTACTAAAAGATACTGCCTGTTGGTTTGGAAAGCAGTTCATGACCATCAACATAAATACCTTGGAGCAGGTTAACACTGGATCTTTTCTTAGGGTGGTTTTGAACACAGCATGGACATTAATCATGACTTCTAAGTTGCTAAAAATGACCATTTGACATTCCAACAGCTCTGTCATATATTCTTGGACTGTCCAAGCTTTCATCAAGGCATAGTGAATAATTGTACAAAGATAACTGTGTTAATAAGGTAGTGTTGTCACACCTCAGGGAACCTGTAATTCCTCAAAGAAGAACTTATAACTGTAGTACTGGGAAAAGTGGACGCAATATAACAAATGTACTAAAAATGAACTGATCACTTCAAAGAGAGTTGATTGGACAGCAAATGTTCAATATCATATATTCTTTTCAGTTGACAGGGCATAGTTATCCATTGATAAAAATTGAAATTTTATTGTATTTTTATTTTATTTCCATATATTTAGCTTTAGTCATAGTCATCCACCACAGCCTGTTTTACAGGAGATATCATCAAAATTCAGACAGACTTTTGAATCAAAAATTAAGAGTTAAATACCATACATTTCTAACAGCACAGAATATTTCTAAAAATTTGTTTCTATTGCTAGCCATAGACTCACCATTAGACAGTTATAATACTTCAATCTACTAAAGTGGCAATTAATGCCCCTAGAAAATAATTAGAACATAATTAACAGCATGGCTATCTGGACCATGAAAGAGTTAATGCACCAATACTCAGGGAGATTTTGTTTTGTTTTCCCTTCTTAGACTTTAGCAGGACAAGATTTATGACTGCTGCACCTTTCCTATGGAAATCAGGTTTTCTAAATGGGTAAATTAAAGCTCATTGTAAATTGCTCAAGGTAATATTGGAGTTATTTGTGCTGCAGGGCTTCTAGTGTGGGTCTTTTAACCTTTGATTCCATTTAAAGGAAATTTTCCAGCAAGATTTATTCTCTGCCACTGACATTTAAGATGCTGCATATGATGAGCAGAGGCAGTGCACAGTGGTAAAGAAATAATTTGCGTTCTTTGAAAACTAACTTTTGTTGCCTTTATTTTCTAGAATTTTTGTATTGTCAGTAATCTGCATCTACATATTAAAAAAAAAATACATCCTTGTGCTTGTCCTGAATATCAACTATAACTGCTGCAATGCCTTAAAAGGGAATGAAGAATTTAAATGCAGTTATTTCTAAATTCTTTTCTTTCAACTGGCTTTGTTTATTTTTGTTTCAAAGAATGTTCAACTGTTTGCATATTTTCATGTTCAATGTAAGTAACATCCAAGTAAGTAGAAAATTCTGTGTAATCAGTAATTATTACTTTGTATAACTGAAGTATGCTGGATTTTATGACTTGCAGTCAGTACTTTTTAGGCTACAATAAACAAAATGGTCCAAAGAGATGAGTTACAAACTACTTGCTAAAGTGACTAAAAGACTAAAAGGCTAAAAGACTAAAAGGTTGTTGTTCGTTCAAGTTAAATCTGACTGTCACTGGAAATGTAACTCTTACTTTCCCTGTTTTTGTAGTAACGCTGCATTAAGATGTCAGGTCAAAATATTTTCTTCTTTCTCTCTCTCTGTTTTGATATTTCATTTGAGAACCAATATTTCAAAAAATGTAGTGATTTAGTACAAATTCCTTAGTTCCAGTCAGATGAATAAACCTCACCAGATTCTGTGAGCTGATTTATTGATAGGACTCTCAGGGATCACCAGCCTCTTGGAGAACATTTCAAACCTTTCTAAATTTTGAATTTTATTGACAATATTCCCAAGAGAGAAGCAGACTAGGAAGAAAATCTCCTTCTCTCTCCATAGA
Source organism: Perognathus longimembris pacificus (assembly GCF_023159225.1). Classification (NCBI taxonomy): domain Eukaryota; kingdom Metazoa; phylum Chordata; class Mammalia; order Rodentia; family Heteromyidae; genus Perognathus; species Perognathus longimembris. The sequence goes on along the minus strand of NC_063164.1, from coordinate 26,224,350 downwards.
CCCAGACATCTTAACAAAGCTATATCTTTCTTTCTCAAAAGGTTAATACTTTCAAAAATAAGAATACAAAAGATAAAAAGTAGCAATACAGACTCTGTGCTGGTCACCAGTAACTGAGAGCAGGAATGACCTGTGTGACTCTGTTACCATGAGCCATAATAATGAGCCAATACTGGCACCTGGAGTTAAATTCACGGAAAATCCTTCAACTTCTTTTGATGCAGTCTTTCCATGATTTTGGCTTCTTTGCCTTCAAAGTTTGTATCTTTTTCCTTAAAAGAAAATGCTAGGAAATAGTTTCCATAAATCCTCTCATTTTGAAACTACTTTTGGCTTGTTCTTTGAAAATAATAATAATAATAATAATCATCATCATCATCATCATCATCATCATCACCATCATCATATGGAGAATTTCACAGACCTCAAAGGCAGAATTCTCTCTGCTCCTCTCAACCTCAATTGTCTGCTACTCATAACCTCAATTGTCTTTTCTCCTGAAAGGAGATGTCTCAAAGGCATCATATGTCAAGGGACTCTTCTTCCTCTTCTTCTTGTGACCTGTGTTGAGAAACATACAGTTCAAAACAGAGTAGCTGCTACAAAATGCAGTCCCTCCACCCTGCAATGAGGCCTCTGGTGCCTCCGCAATGCACTGGCACCTACAGTCAACCTCAGAGACTGATTTCCTTTCCTTGCTGAGCTGAGCAGGACTCTGCTCTACTAAGATCCTCTGCCCAGTGGTTACACATCCCAGGCTTTGGGCTCATTGAAATTGCTCATCATGCAGCTAAATATTTCTGCCATAAGGAGAAAGAATAAAGCTAAAACAGCAAAGATGTCTTAATGCACCTCATTTGGAATATTTTTATAACTTATTTTAAAGACTTAAAGAGAATAAAGGAGTCCCGTTGATGCCAGGAGTGAGGTCTTTCTCCTCCACTCAATAGAAGACTTATTATTAGTTTCTGTCTGTGAGTAACCTGTCTTCAGTCAAGAATACTGAAGTGACAAAGTTAAATATAGCACTGGCAAATTAAGAGAGTACATACATGCAAACTGAAATCTATAGAGCAAAAGTATTAAAAATGTTTAAAAATGATAGATATGATTTAGTAAAAGGGAGATGAAGGTACCAAATTATTCCAATTCATAATACGAAAAGAAAACAGTGAAGAACAAATCAAATGTCATATAACCCAAGACTTTAAATCAAAAAGCATAAAAGAAGAAAGTATTTTTTAAAAATGAAGAAAATACAAGGTGAGGGGATAGATTGTCCCTAACCAAGAGAATGAAGGAAGCTACAGGCACACATTCAACATGAAGTACACTTAATCCAACACTAGTGAAAGCACCTGGGTTTTTCCAAGTCAGTCCTGGAAGGATGTGTATGTGGAGCAGAAGAAATGGAGAAAGCAGGATCTGTTTTAAAAAGGGTCCTCTGAAATGAGGCAGCCCCACTGGCTGGGGCTCCATGGAGACCTCAGAGGCAGAGAGACAGCTAAGTGGAGGGTGAGTCAGAGGATGCTGGGGTACCTGTCAGTGGTGCCTGTCCCTCAGCTGCCTCCAAGACACCAGAGAGGGCAAGGAGAGGTGCCCTTCCATCAAGAGCAATCCATCAAGCTGCCAGCTAGCCCTCACCCTGGCTCTGCACAGGCACGAACACAGTAGTACCATCTCCAGCTCAGTTTGGAGGGAAGCAGTGCTACCAAGCCTGGCGCTCTCCAGGACCACTCAGAGAAAACTGCTTACCTGTCCATCACTTCATCTTCTATTTGTAATTCCATACTCTAGAAATAAAACTATAGAACCTCATGTCCACATTTGACAGTTACTGTTAACTTAAAAGAGAGCATGTCCCTTGTAAATTTAGCACAGGTTGTCCAGGTGTCAGTAGTATGGTTTTTTGGTGATAGTTTATGTTTGCCTTTACCCAGTTGCCACTAACTGCTTATCTGCCCTCTTCCTATACTGTTTCCTGTCAGGATTAATCTCCACGTCCCCCCTGGGGAGATGTCAAGCCTCTAATTGTGGGGGACACTCAGCTCTGCGCGCTTCTCTTGCTGGTGGGAAGGCAGAGCGTGTCCCAGTCGGGCTAAGCTGAGCTGGGATAGGGCTGCCGAAATCCCTGCGGGTCCCCAGCCCCCCTTACGTTTAAGAGACGACACTCAACACGGAGATTCCAGGGGAGCCGCCCAATGGTCTACTGGCTTCCAAAGGGTTTTATTCAAGGGAGGGGTTTATATAACAGTAATGGCGGCAGGAAGAGGAGGGACTAACTGGGTATTAATGATTGGCTAATGAACTGTCCATCACGGTGATGTCACGGAACTTCCTCTATGGGCAGAGACCACAGCCCCCCAAGGACTGGGCCTCTGGGGTCTCCGGCGCCATTACAAGACATGTGCTTGAAGACGAGAGGGTGGGGCTGGTTTGGCATCTCTTCTGGTAGAACCCGGAAGGAGATGGGAGTGGCCATCAGCCAGGTCTTAAAGGTAAAGCCATCCCCTACATCTCCCTCTTTTTTGTTTTTTAAATTAGCAGGAGATGCCGTAAACATAGGGCATATGTAGGCATGAGGCAAATGTTGACATAAGATATATATGGGGCCTCTTTCACAAGGGAAGGGGTAGGTAAAGGGGTCATCCATTTGGTTCTGTCCGGAGAAATTGGAATCCTTAGCCTGTTTCTGCACCATTCAAGATAATGCAGGCATTGTTCCCCTCTTGGCAGTAGGTAAAAGCAGGTTTAAACTCTGGCGGCTCTGGTAGTCCACAGCAGCTGGTAACTTAACACATGTAGTTATTAAAACATTTTTTTTCATAAACATTGAAGTAAGGCGTCTAAATCTTCACACCTATCTTCTTCCAACGTGAGCCCCTAAACTCAGCAGCAGGGTGAAAGGCAAAAGGGAAACAACAAGGTAATAATACTCCATTCCAATTTTCTGCAAGGCTGCGGGCAATATTGTCACAGCAAAACATTGCGCCAAGGGAGACGCTCAAGGAAGAGTCTAGAAAGCAAGCAGGGAAGGGAAGCTGGCTACCTCCTACCGCTACCTCTGTTGTAAGCAGGCAGGCTCCCATATTCCATTAGAAGGGCAGAAGAAATCCAGCACAGTCCTTGTTTTCCTAGAGAAAACAAGAAGAAGACATTTCTCCAGAGCAAGTGCTCCGGGCTTATTTTCCCAATCTGGAAAGGCACATGCAATGCTCCTTCCCACACTGTTTTTGGAAGATTTAAATTTTCTTTTTTGTGTAAATTTAAGATATTAAGATATTTAATGTAAGCATAGCTGTCCTTAACTAGTCATGGGGGCTGTCCCCCCTTTTTTTTTTATTTTTAAATGATACAGGAGGGCACCAGGCTGGGAGTATGGGCGAAGATCATTTCTTCTGAAACTACTTCCTGCTGAAAGGGGAGAAGTGGTCAGGGGCCCCTGATTTGCCTGGCACCATCCAGTTTGGTTGGCAAAAGTCCTCATCACGAGAATGGTCACTAGGGCCAGAGGGTGCTATGGTCTCCTCTGGCCAGCCCCTGCAGCTTGGGCATATCAGTGTAGAAAGATGATGGCCTTGAACTGTAAGTTCTCAGGTGGTGACTTTAGTGAGGGATGTTATTTTGTTAAAAGAGACTTTTGAAAAGATCAAGCAAAAGACTGACAAGTTCTCAGAGTTAGTTAACGTGAATGACATAAAACATACCCTGGGCATAAGCCAGGAAAGTTCCATTCAGAACATAACCCCAATTGTGGTCAATTACAAGGAAGGAGGAATAACTGGAGGAAGTGTTTAGTGCTAGTGAACCGGTTTGGAGTAGCCAGTCAGAGGCTAAAATAAATAAATAAATATGTATATATATATTTATATATGTGTATACACACACACACACACACACACACACACAACTGGCAGAAAAAGGAAAATGGACAGGTGACTATTTCTCTTGATTTTCTGGCTCTGATTAGTTTTGGAAGGGCAAGACAAGGCGACTCCGTTTAGGATTTGACATCATTCTCCTCTTACTCCACTCCTTATCCCTGTTTCCTGGACTGGCTGAGTCCCAGAAGTTCAGGCGCTTGTTGCGGGGATGGCATGTTCCCATCTGCATTCACGGGGTTTGAACTCAGGGCCTGAGCACTGTCCCTGAGCACTTCTGCTTGAGACTAGTGCTCTACCACTTGAGCCACAGTGCCGCTTTCAGCATTTTGCTGGTTCTCTTGAGCCAAGCTTGCAGTCTGGCTCTTTGCTGGTTAATTGGGAGATGGAGTTTTAGAGAGATTTTCTTTTGCCCGGGCTGGCTTTGAACTGTAATCCAAGGAGTCTTAGACACAAAAGCCCTTTTTATTTCGAATTAAAGCAACAGGAGAACAATAGGAATAGATATTACCTGGAACTTGTTGAGAATTGACCAACAATACTTGCCAACATTTTGTTGTAACACAGAACATGAGATCTATGTGCCATCAATTTAAATCATACCATTTGATCTTACCAGCAGGTGGAAAATAGCACAAATGAATGATAATTGAGATGGAAAAGATTCAGGATAATGTAAAATTCTCAGCTTTAGCAGTGGTTGTGTCTTCTATCCCAAATTAGCAGGCCAGTAGGAGAGATGGGTTACATCCAGGTAAGGCTGTGGTAGGATCTCAGACACACCTCCTGCAAGATTGCCTGCAAAATTCTACACAGACTGGTTAAAGACATTTAAAATCCCCTAGCATTTCCTGGTTAGTTGTTTTGAGTATTCTCTGGCTTTTGGAGGCTGATGTCCTTCTGGTTCAAGCAGGGTAAAGGGATTTTTTTCTAATCACAAAATCGACACGGCTAGCTCACATTTTTTTAACCTGTATCCTGTGAAGAAAAATGTTAATTTTGGGTCAAGAAAATTTAGGTTAATAGTCACATTTGTATGAAACAATTCTGATTCCTCAATCTTAAGAGTTTATGAGCGCACAGGAGAGAAAAATGGAAAAGTAAAAATCTTAATTTATACCAAAGAATTGTCAGGAACAGATGTACACTTGTCTTTTAACACACTGGTTTTACATCTTAGACACATTTACTTGTACCCAAACATGACCAGTTTGGGTTTAAAACCTATTTTTGTTTTGTTTTTAAGTTTTACCAAACAGACATAGATGGACAGACATACACATACAGACAGTGTGCACAAGCTTTGGGGTGCGCTTAGAATTGTTCTTTAATTGGCCAGTTAAGTTTTCCTGGAATTCCAGTGGCAAATGATATTATTTTGCCCATAATAGAACCACATGGTCAGATAAAAACAAAAAGAAACCTCTCCTAGTTAACAGAAACTTTTACAGACTCAGGCTCACAGACCAGGGGCTGAAGACAAGCTGCTAGCCCCGCCCAGCCTCCAGCAATTTGGTGCCTGGGGCTGTTTGTGTGGAGGAAGAGGCGCTGCTGGTGGCAGCAGTGAACAGGGAACCGGTTTCTGGCTCAGCAAACCTTGTAGCTTCTGCTCCGCCCCCGCGGCACGCCTTGCCGGCTGCCGGTCACTGCGGGCCCAGACCACCGCCGGTGGGCCACCCCTAAAACCAAGCACGCAAAGCCACTGCACACCACGCCAGCAGATTGGGAATGGCACTGTCCACATGCCGCCGCCGTCGCCCATCCTGAGACCCGTCACAAATTGGGACCTGGAAACCCTGGGTGGGTGGGGGTCCCAAGCCGGAAGGCGGCACCCGCTCCAGGCACCGTAGCCGCCTGTGCTCCCCTGCTGTGCCTCCACGGGAAGCACGCAGCCCGCTCTGCTCTTCCCGGCGCCGCATCGTGGAACTATCGAAGCTGCGCAAGCCCATCCCCCCAGGCAGCGGAAAATCCGCTTCTCTCTCTAGCAGCCAGGTTGAAAAGGCTAGCAATCTCCCCCAAGGGTGCGGTATGTCTCACTGACTTTAATTACCCCATGTGAGTGGGGTTGTCCTACCCTTGGGACAAGAATTTCTCAGCATAGCCTGTGGGGTTATTAAGCCCCAGATTTGTCCGCCATGTGTTTGTTAGCCCCGCTCTTGGGCGCCAATTTGTTGGGCTTAATCTCCACGTCCCCCCTGAGGAGATGTCAAGCCTCTAATTGTGGGGGACACTCAGCTCTGCACACTTCTCCCGCTGGCAGGAGGGCAGAGCGTGTCCTGGTCAGGCTAAGCTGAGCTGGGATAGGGCTGCCGAAATCCCCGTGCGTACCCAGCCGTCCTTATGTTTAAGAGACGACACTCGACACAGAGATTCCAGGGGAGCCGCCCAATGGTCTACTGGCTTCCAAAGGGTTTTATTCAGGGAGGGGTTTATATAACAGTAATGGCGGCAGGAAGAGGAGGGACTAACTGGGTATTAACGATTGGCTAATGAACTATCCATCACGGTGATGTCACGGAACTTCCTCTATGGGCAGAGACCACAGCCCCCCAAGGATGGGGTCTCCGGCACCATTACGAGACATGTGCTCAAAGACAAGAGGGTGGGGCTGGTTTGGCATCTCTTCTGGTAGAACCCGGAAGGAGATGGGCGTGGCCATCAGCCAGGTCTTAAAGGTAAAGCCATCCCCTACAGTTTCCCTCTCTCTGTCTCTTTTATTCCCATACTTGATTATCCAAGAATTTGGATGAGTAAGAGGGAAAAAAATACAGACTAAATGTGTCAAATAACACAACTTCCCAAGGGCCCAGGCACTGTATTTTAATGGGATATGCTAGTATGGGAGACTTGAGCAAAGTAGATTATTTTCATGAAGTGTATATTTTCATATCTCACCTTAGTCTCCAAAAATTTGGGGGAAAATGTCTTCAAAGAGTTGTTATCGGATGTCTCACAAATACAAGCATACATTATAGGCCATAAAATTCAGTACCAGTGTTAGGAAATATTGGTGAGTAAGACACTTGTATTTCTTCACCTTCTTTCAGTCTAGATTTAGTTCTTGTTTCATTTCGTTTCTGTCTCCAGGGATCTATACTCTAAACACAGCCAACACAGTTAGTTGGTATTTCACGAAGAGAAATCTCCATGTTCTAGTCCCCTGTCTGGGTGTTTATTGTTTATTTTTGTCTTGAAGGCCTTCCTAGGACTGTCAGAAGTCCTATGAAATCAGGCTAATTGAGGCTTACCTTAAATGTCACCTTCCCCTTCATACACTGCTTAATCTCACTCCTGCAAACAAATATAGGATGAATCTTCTTCCTCCCCTTCCTGCTTTGATATTTTGCTCATTTAGTTATTTTGTCACGTCACTGTTTATATTGATTCACATCTTCATCTGCCATTCCTTTTCCTAAATCTACAGCTTCATAAGGTGGAGATCATGATGTTTCCTACATACCGAAGAAATGTTCCCTTGATTATCAAAAATTAGAACCCTACATTGAGGTTCTCTTGGCATTCCTAAAGATAACTTATGCTTTCTCACTCATTGAGGCAAAGTCAAGGCAAAATGAACCTCATAGTTTTATGTCTATTTTGACTTTAGCTCCATTTCCTTTTGCTCAGCTTTCTCTGTTTGAATCCAAAGAGTATTCAATTTCATATTTTTTCTATTAGTCAAGTCTCTCATAAGTATTCTAAATTATGGAATTTCTTATTACTAATTTTCTTTCTTTTTCCCCCCACTGATTCTGGGTCTTGAACTCATGGCCTGGACTCTGTCCCCAAGCCTCTCTGTGCTCAAGGCTAGTGGTTTACCACTTGAGCCACAGAACCACTTCTGGTCTTTTCTGAGTAGTTTATTGGAGTAAGAGTCTCACAGACGTTTCTACCCAGGCTGGCTTCAGACCTCAGCCTTCTGAGTAGCTATGATTGCAGGTGTGAGCCATCGGCACCCAGCATACTAATTATTTTATTTTAGTTCATTTTAGTGTAAAGGTAATGTTCAGATGGGTTACTCTTATGTAAGTAAGGTAATGAGTTCATTTCTTTTTGAACAGTATTACCCTCTCCCTTGTTTTCTCCCACTTTCCCTCCAGTCCCCTCCCTCAAGTTGTCACTGGAAAGATAGTGTCTAGTGAGTATCAGTGTGAAAAATAATTTCTTTTGAAAATGTTTGAGAATACTTTTCTGCTCCTGGATTTGAGATTCTTTCTAAAGTTCCGATCTTGTGATCTTGTGAGTTGATTAACATATAGATTAGGATGTGTGTGTGTGTGTGTGTGTGTGTATGTCTGTGTCTGTGTGTATACTTATGTGGATATATATGGATAGGAAGGTAGGTAGGAAGAAGGAAGGAAGGAAAGAAAGATTGAGAAAGAAAGAAAGAGAAAGAAAGGAAGAAAGAAAGGAAAGGAAGAAAGAAAGAAATGATAAGAAACTGGCTCATATTATTATACAGGTAAAGAAGATCCAAGATCTGAAGCTGGAGACTCAGGAGAGCCAGTTTGTGATTCTAGTCTAAGTCTGAAGCCCTGAAAACCAGAATGGCTGTTGGTATCTATTCTAGTTCCAAAGCCAGTAGGCTTGAGACCTCAAAAGTTCTCATCTTTCCATCTGAGGGCAGAGGCTACTTAAGTCCAATATTTATGCAGTCAGATAGAAGAGAAAGAATTATTTCCACTATTGAATTTAGGGCTTTGATAACTTGGCTCAGACCCACTAGTTATTGGAGATGACTATGTGCATGGCTCAGTCTGCCTATTCAGATGCTAATCTTACATAGAAATAAGGCTTAAAAGTGAAGTTGAAGTAAAATTTACCATCACAGGGGCAATTGTCTGTCAGTAATGCCAGTTGATTTAAGGAAGGAATTCTGCCTATAAAATGCATCATTACTTTGCATTTGCAGAGTAATAAAATTACAAAGTTCAGGGAAATTTTGGAGTCTATCTCACTTTATTTAATTCATGGAAAAATATTAGGTAGAGAGTATCCTACATATTCTTATAGATTCCTGTGCATATGGGTCCTTTACATGGGTTTAAACACATATGTGTTGGTCTGTGTTATTTCTTATTTAGAAGCTTTTAGACATAGAAGAGTCTCAATTTAATGGCTTTAGGAATTAGTCCAGTGAGTAAATAAGCAAAGTGTAAGTATGGTGGGTCTATGCCAGAACAAGGTGGTGGGAATTTTGGCTCACAGAAAGACTGAGACATAACTTAAAGATAAGCAAAATAGTTTTTAATGTTTATTTTAAGCGGAACCCTAAGACTTTGGTTAGCATCTTCCTTATATTTAGCTACTGACTAGCAGCATAGCTTTGGAAATTCATTATCCAGCCCCCAGCAAGTGTATTATAAAAGAGGACTAGTCTATCATCTCAAGGATTTTTCTTCCATACATTTTATCAGCCTAAATTTAGGATGTTGCAGGGACATCTTTGCTGGTGTGAAGAGTTTTAACCTGAATTCTCAAGTCATGCCACATGCCACATCCTGAAACAAAATAACTTGCTTTTCCTGGATGACATCATGCATGGGTCTATTGTTTTAGTTAACAGAAAAAGTTTCATAGTTCTATTTCTTGCTAGCAAAACTACTTTGTGCACTATTGTGCTTCATGATGTTGTGTGACCAACTCTTTACATAATTATATCATAGATCCCTTCTTGGAGTTGCCAGAGCTTGACTATGTGTGTGCCTGCCTTCCAAAGCTTGAAGAATGCTTCCTTTTGTGAAGTAGGATAACTTCCAATACATATGTGTTAATGGGTGTTGATTTTTCTTCTTCAAGGACTTTTCATATAGTCCCGAAACCTTCAAACTATAATTTAAAATGAGACAGCCTTTGAGGATTTATAGAGTCATTTTCCCTTTGGCTAAAGCCCTACATGGTCACAGACCACTAGATTTTAAAAGGCAGCCGAAGCTGTCCAAAGACCAACATAAATTTCCAGAGTCTGGGAAAATGGTGCCTGCTTATTAAATTAGTGCGAATATCGTATGTGGCAGCTAAAAATAAATTATGTTTTCTCCGTTTCAGTTGGAAGGAAGACGATTGAAGACCTGTAATGCCTGACTCGAGTTCATCAGGTTTAGCTTCGTTAGTTTAGAATAATTTGCATGTTTCATCACATGCTTACTTTAGACTTCCATTTGGATCTGACTAGATAAGTGATTTCACCTTTGCCCAAAACTTCTGTTTTGAACACATTTAAAATACTTTTCCTCACATATAAAGGCTGCCATATAGGAATATGTTGTTTCAGAATTGTCCCCAGTATTTCATTGGGACTTGATTTCAATTGCAGTGTCAGATATTTGCTATTTGTAACCACTGGTTGCTTATGTTTTCCCAAACTGCTCATTTGAATCCCATAAAATACTCTTTTAATCCTTTTGGTGAAACCATTTTCATTGACTTAAAGGATCTGAAAAGAGACCATACTTCTCTTTGATAGATTTTGGTATTTTTCCATGTCTCAAGATTTTGTAATCCCTTGCTATATCCCAGGATATAAATGAAAGTGGGTTTTAAAGATGCATAAATCCAGTCACCAATAAAAATTGTAGTGATTTTGAAAAGAAAGAAAATCAACATTACTAACTTGGAAAAAGCCATTCCTTTTGTATTCCAGCACTCTACAAGTCATATTGCATATAACACAGTGCCTCTAGAAGTTAGCTCAAAATAATGAGGAGGGACTGGCTTAACTGATTACTTCTAGTCTTACCTTTAGCACTTACTGGCAATGTAATCTAACTTATTTAACTTTTTTTTCCCCCCAGTCCTGGGCCTTTGACTCAGGGCCTGAGCACTGTCCCTGGCTTCTTTTTGCTCAAGGCTAGCACTCTGCCACTTGAGCCACAGCACCACCTCTGGCTGTTTTCTATATATGTGGTACTGGGGAATTGAACCCAGGGCTTCATGTATACGAGGCAAGCACTCTTGCCACTAGGCCATATTCCCAGCCCTGTAATCTAACTTATTTATAGTGCCTCTTTTACCATTTTAGAGATTATTGATGGCAGGACAAATATTTGGAATAATAGTTGGATGTAATATATTTTGAATTAAGACAGGGTAATTGTTAGCTACTATCTTTCTCCATATTGTACACTTGAAGAAATTAAATTTCATGGGACTTAAACAACTTCCCTACAATTAAGAGTGTGATTTGTGTATTGGTTCCCTAGACTAAGGGTTCTGTGAAAACATACAGATAGATACCAAGGCTTAGGGATCTGAGCTTATGTAGAAGAAGGCAGCAGCATAGCTAAGGGCATTCAGGATATGATGCTGAATTTGGGTTCATATAATTCTTGAAGGTCTTGGAAAGAAACAGATGTGATCCTAGAATCAACCTAAAGTCAATGGAAAATACCTAACCTCTATGTTGTTTTTTGCATTTGAATGAAAGGCGACATAATTTCATTTCCCTTTGACTCAAACCATATGCTAACTGGTCACAACTTTTTCAGTGGACAAATGTGAGTTAGGAAAGATACAATTTTTCAAGGTCTCACCAGTTACTTGCATAGGTAACAAGTTGGATAAGAAATGAACTTGCCTTACGTATGAAACTGTAATCCCTCCGTACTTCACTTTGACAATAAAAAAGAGAAAAACAACAACACATAATTCAGATCCAAGAATCCTTTCATAAACTGATGCCTCATTTTACCGAACTTATTTGATTCATGGATTCCGAATCCAACTAGCAAATTCAACAGAAATATAAGCAAATATCTAAAATCTGCCACAAGGACCAGATATCACATATCCATTAGCCATCATATCATTTTCCTGTTGGGAGGGTGTTATTCAAAGTCATATCGTAATCACAATGTGTTTGAGGAATATGAAGTCACAGAAGGGAAGAGCCACAGGGCCCACTTCATGGGACGATGCTCTATGTAATTAATCAGGGTTCTGTGCCTGCAAGGGCAGCACACTTAATGCTCTGCTGTCACCATCTTGGTGTTCTTAAACTGTTTGAATGTGGGTTCTATATTTTCTTCTTGCACTGGGCCCCAGAAAGTATGTACTCTGTCTTTGATTCAAATGAATTTAATCATGCCATGCTCTAATTCATCACATTTTCATCAATTGTTTCACAATGGAACTGTCTCTATTTATGGGCCTTCAAGTTTATTCCTAATTCCTGTGGATCCCTTCAACTACAAAATTGTGAAAATAACACTGCTAACAAGTGCACACAACATCACTCTGTTGGATTTTATTACTGGTTGGTCAATTCATTAACATACTACCATGCTACCTGTTCACATATCAGTTCTGGGTGCATATCCAATTATTACTTGTCGATGTAAAGGATTACTATGAGAATTCATGTTTCCTAATTGTTTGAGAAATGCCTCTTATGTTTACCTACATGTTGTGGATGAAATGATTAGTAGGTTTGAAATTCACATGGAAGTAAAATTAATTGAAAGAGCAGAGTAAAACGGTAGTAGGATACCAATTTTTTTTTTTTTTCCGAAAATAGAGAAATGTTTCTGGAAACGCATTGGTCATCAGTCAGTGAAACAGCTTATTTCAATAAACAATGAGGGAACCTGGATGAGAGTTCAGGACATATACACACAATCACAGACCTCTCTTTCTCTCTCACATGCGCATGCACACACACACACACACACACACACACACACACACACACACTCTTTTGAAGTCTAATACGATCTATAGTCATGTCTTTTCTAAAGTCTGAATTCTTGGCAATTCTAGGGTTAGTAATGATAAGAAAGGAGAGGTGATGCATGACTGACTGGAAGTACATGTAGAAGAAATGGGTAAAGATAATAAATGCTCCCTTTTATGTGAGAGAGAAATTCTGTGAATTTTTAAAGTCTTCAAGCACCTGGATGATTTTAAGATTTTTTTTTGAAATTTTATCCTATTTTAATGTTATGCTGATTTTGTGGAATTTTAACATGGATAATTTGCATAAAATAATGACAAACAGTTGGATTATGTAATCACTGAAATATTAGAATTTTATGTGTTTTTCTTTCTTGTTAGCTTCAATCCATCTGTATTTGTTTAGAATATGAATGTGTGATCTAAAAACCAAAGGCCCATCAATCAAAAGATTTTCCACCTGCTCTCTGAAGGGACTATCAAAGTAGTAAATTAAATGAGACCAACATTGCTTTACTACTTGCCCATCATAAAATATACTGGTTCCAGGTGAATGCTTATTTACAAGGGACCTTTGAAGATTTAATGGGAGTTTTAAGTGAATGGAATACCATGTAATGAAACATTTTACCTCACAAACAAAAGTGCAACTAAGCCAGCAAAATATAAATTTGCAAAAATAAAAAGGACCAAGTTAATATACTTAAAAGGGTTTACATGAGTTATTAAGAATCAAAAATGAAAACAAAGAGTAAGGAATGAGAATAGCTATCCCCCTTGCAAAAGTTGAAGTTGTTCCTGAAGTGTTTAACATCCCTAGTAATCAAATATTTGATTTAAGCAAGGTGTAATCTTATCTTCCAAATTCTTGATGACTGAAAAAAATGCTTACAATTGGTATTAGGACGATACAACGGTAATCTGTACTTCTTCATGTCTAAAATGGGAAAATGGCTAAATTACCTATGGTATGCTTGGTTACATTATAAAAAATTATTCGATTGCAATTCTTTTTCACATGAAAATTGGGAATATTTGCTTATAAGAAAATCTTAATTGAAAATATCAGAAGTCAAAATGAAAAGTCGTGTATCATGAGTTAGGTAATATAAAGATATCTAAATATGTACCTAGAACACTTGTGAGAGAAAACACTAAACTTTGTTCTTTAGAAATTTGCATTTTTCCTCTGTCTAACACACACAGATACATATGCTGACCCAATTTCCTGGATGGAATTGAAAGAGTATATGATTTGCAGATCTTCTGCCCTACACATGTTTACTTAGAAAACATAAAACTCAAAATAGACAAGGACAGAAGTCACCCTTGGGTTTGGGAATGTTAGCGCAAGACTACCTTTATAAACTTAGTATTCACAATTGTCAGAGAAATCTCCATGTCATGCTCGGTCCTAATTTCAAAACTTGTGTTCTACTATTTACTGTAACTGTGTTCAGTGTGTTTCAATATTTGATTTAGAAAATTACAATTTTTATGTCTGCGGAATGTATTTTAAGTGTTTTCTGAAGGCCTTTTGCACTACACTTTCAAACTTACAACTACAGTTGCAAAGAGCACCATTCTACAGTTCAAGAAAAGATTCTAAAATGTAACTCCCCTGGAAGAGGTGACATAACACTTGTGACCATGAGAAACCAGCACAGACCATAGCCTTTCTTGTCTTCAGCCTCAATTAGAGAGACCTCATTTGATGGCAGTTTAATGTACCCACATCATAATTACAAATCTTGACATTTAGATGTTCCCAAATCAACACCCGTCCCAGCAGGGTTAGCCACATTATCTCCAGTGAAGGAGATGGAGAGCAATTAGAAGCTAACGGAAAAGGTTAGCTCTACCACTCAAATGGAAAGAGATCTGCTCCTGCTAAACCCACCTGCAATGGCAGTGTTAATGCTTTTAAATATCGGCTTCAAAGACTTGTCACCCATGTCAAGGAAGGTCTGAGTTTAAGCAGAATATTGAAGAACAATGCTTCTTCGCTCAGGCCACACACTGGCCTTTTCCTAGTCTCCACTGGTTGTTCAGCTGTCTTGAAATGCGGGAAAAGGTAAGGACATCATTGGATGTGTTGTGAGGTCATTTAGCCAATGCTCAGGTCAATCTGCTAAATGTAACTGTACTAGAGTCTGTTCCCTTACCAATCTGATGAAATGCAGTACCAGTTAATCATCAGCTAATTTTCAGGGAGGTGTGACTTTCTCCATATTTGGAGTCTATTCACTGTTTTTAATCAAGCCATAGAGTCTCACTGGCCCAGAATGTGATGCCACTCCAGAGATGTGGGAAGTTTTCAAACTTTATGTGTTAGGCTTCCACTCTGACTGTCTAGTGCATGTGTATATCCATGACCCCTGCCTCAGGTCAGCCCTGGCCTCTTTTAGTGAGAATGTCCCATGCAGTTCACAAACCCTAAAATTTTCCATGCACTCAAGTGCCTGTGAAATACATCTGCTTGAAAATGTTAATGATAGAGTGAGACCTCATTGTTTTATCTATTCTATCAAGGTATCAATTCTTAGTCATTATTCTCTGCAAACGTTTATTCTCTGAGAGCTGTTGGGTTGTCTTAAAAGAAGAGAGGTTGCTTTTTTTTCCTTTTACAAAATAGTCTGCTCTATTTGTAATCGAGTCTCATAAATTAAAATACTTGTCAAAATAAATGAATAGTATGTTTGTTATATTCATGACTTAAAATCACATTTGATTGCTTACTCATTAATCCACAAAATTAAGCAATACACTGTGGATTGCAGTCATTAGTGCAAATAAGCAGGGTTCCTCTAGCAGTCAGATGTCAGCGAGGACACTGCCGTGTGGGTGTTTTAAAGCTGGGTCTGTGAATGCACAAATTAGCGGTATAATTTTAAGGGCTTCTTCTGGAACAAAACCAAAGACATACAGATAGTCAACCAGAAAACAGAATTGGAATCATGATATACTCAGTAGGTTTGAGATAGAGAAATTGTGAAATGCAATTGCACATTGAGTGTCAGGGGTGGACAGAAGCTGTTTTGCTATGCATATGAATATTCCTAATTGGATGATAAGTGAAGACACAGGGAACTGGTATCTGAGTGCAAGTGTAGACATCCTTGTAACAAAGTTTTATTCTCCCTCATGGATAAAGCAGGAACTTAGATCATTTACCTGAGTATTCTTCTCCATCTGTCAGGTACCATACTCAGAAACTGGAATATAAAGTCAGCTGTATTTAAGTTCTCTCATCTGAATAATGGGGATCACAAAGATTTCCTTATCGTATTTTTTATGAGTTTGAAAGAAAATATAGACATAAGTATGCAGAACAGTATCTAGCCCAAAATAAGTGCTGAGATGACTATGGCAGTGGAGACTAGCTTCCAGAATGTGCTAGTTCTGGTCTGATCTTCTTCCTGCCCACAGTCTAAGCTTAGTTTTTTTAGTGTGTGTGTCTCTAAGTTTACACCTATACTTTAATAAACGTCACTTATGTTAATGATGTATTATTTTTAAATATATACATAGATATACATGTGTATTTTATGTTTTCTAATGTTGGATATACTTGTTTCTGATAGAATACTTACTTGAAAAGCAGATAAGCTTTGTATGATTTAGTAAAAAATAATGAAGGAAAAGCCATTTGTAGGGTGTGAGGGGTGTATGTTTGTGTGTGTGCATGAATATGCATGTGTGTACAGTGACTCATTTATTTTAAACATCTCACCTTATTTTGTGTCTTCATTTCCAATAATCTCTACCTTCCAGAGACATTCAAAACCCTTGAGAGTAGATAAAATTGGGGATATTCTGGGTAAATGGCAAGTGAAGGCACCTAGAGAATTGCAATTATCACTGAGAATTTCTTAGCCTATTTGAGCCAAGTTCTTTATCTTTAATGTCCTTCTATGTCTGTTATTTTTAATATATGCAAATCAGATATAGTGGGATTATTATCATTATTATTACCAACTCAGGTATATTGCGTTATACCATTTCTGATGTTTATAGTATCCCAATGATGCTTGAAATGTGTCCTGGCTTGTGTACCTCTGTGTTTTCTCCATAGCTGCCCACCCTGTCTCTAGCTACTATGAGGATTAGGATATGGTGGGGTGTGGCCTGCATTAGATTCAATTGTCCTATCATGGCTATGGGCAGTGATGAGCAGGAGGAATCTTGCTCAGCTGCTCTTGTGTTGAGAGTTGAGAGTTAAAAATGCTGTTTAGTAAAGTACTGAGCTGTTATTAACAAAGAAAGTAGAAAAGATAGCAAAAAATTATCTCACAATTTTCCCAAACTTGTGATTACATACCGTTAAAAATTTTTTAAGCCACCCATCCAGAAGGAAATGATAATCCACTGTTATGTGTGTTTAATTTATATGTGACTTCTTAGCATCTTATACATAATTAAAAGAGGTAAATGCATTTGGGTTTGAAATATATATGGTTTAATTCAATACATATATTTATTGTTATGGAGCAATTTAAACAGATGCCTTTTTAAAAAGTAGTAAGGATGAATAGGGTTCTCAGTATAGTTGAATAAATCATGTTATTTCTTTTGAATGAAGCTTAAGGCTATAAAGTTTATGAAGGCCTCTATTACTTATTTTCAGTTTGAGGAGGAAATGAAAACAGGTTTATCTCATTTACTGAAAGCCAGTTGAACTCTGAGAATCGGAGTGGTGTGCACTTGCTGCAATGATGCTACCTAGAAATTGTGATAGCATCTGCATCAGATGCTAATGAGAGCCTGCTAATTTTTAAATTCTGCATTAAATGCTTTAAACTCACTGTCAGAATCCCATGAAGGAAAAATAACTTATTTTGAAACCTTTGTTTAAAGGGGCATAAAATTATCTCTCATATCCAATTGTTATTTAGTTACATGCATACATTTAAATGAAAATTTTCAGTGTTTCAATCCCATCTCAAAGGTGATAATGTGTTTTCCACTACTTGTGAAATTGTCGTAATTTCACAGTCTTACTTAGGTTTAATTGTGTTTATTAAGATTTGAGACAAATGATTCCAATTTTATATTGTAGGACACAGAGTGTTTTTTCTTCATCTTTTAATTTTCCTTAGTAGTTGTTGGTAACATGAAATATGTAGAAAACAGTAAAATATAATACATTGTTAAACTCAACAATTTAACCCAAATAATCCAATATAGCAAATATATTTTCTCTATATGAGTTCATTAGTTTACTTGGGATGTAATTAAAGTATAGCAATACATTGCTCAGTATAATTACTAATAAAATGATTTTATAAATACCATTTATTACATTCTGGGAGTATTTGAGTGATTTTTTTGTTCTCTGTACAGGCTGAGAATAATAATACTAGATTATAAAAACTCAAGCTATAAAAGTGACAGAGAACACCACAGGTTGACAACAGAATAAGCCACACCATGAATACTGAAGAATTCTGCAACAATGTATTTATTGGTATTTATTGTTAAAATATTTGCTTTTTAGAGTAGAAGTTGAAGACATTGCAATAGTGCTTCATGTAATGGTGGGCACAAAAGAGAAAGCACAAACCAGGTACTGCTAGGTGGAAGAGAAGTATGGCAAGTTGAAGGTTTGTGTGTCCTCCTGTGTTGAAGTAAGAAAAAAAGAACAAAAATTACCTATTTGATGTGTTTGATCTTAGTGCTTTCTGTGTTCCTCTGTCAGAGCTGTGATGAAGAGATTAAAGAGAAACAACAAAGTAGAATCAGAATAGTTATAAACAAGGCAAGTGGGGCTGTCTAGAAGGCAGAAAATGGTCTCTTTGGGAGGAAAGGGAATTAAACATAACCTTCTATTGTGTTCCAGGCCAACCACTGGGCCATGTTAGGGATAGTATGAAAGAAATTAACAGTCTTTTCCCCACTATCTCACTCTACCACACACACACACACACACACACACACACACACACACACACACACACACACACCTTACTGGTTAGCTTATGATCACTAGATGTTGATCAATATAGTTTTTTTAAATTCAAGTATCAAAAATGAGCCTTTGCATTTGAAGAGATCACATTGGTGTGAGCTGTACACGTGGTTGTTTTGACCATATCTAATTAATATTCAGTGTCATAAATGTTACAAGTTATGAAATGTTAATTTATTTCCTTTTGATTTTTGAGTTTGTCATTGTTGTTGTTGGTTTTTCTATTCTTGTAGTAAAAGATGGAAATATTCTCTCAAAGAAGGTTTATACATACCATCTTTTCCTCTTGGAGAATGTTGATTTCAGATGTTTCTTTCAGCTCTCCATGGGGAAGGACTGCTGTAACAGATGTAGGGATCCCTCATTGCTATCATGTATAAGTACCTCTCGACTCATCATTTCACTTCACAAAGTATTTCCAGATCTTGGAATCAAGACCATTACTCAACATTGGCAACTTAAATCCAGTTATAGAGCATAATTCACAAATACGTACTAACATGTATTTATTTTGTGTGTTTCCCAGTCCTCTGTTTAAAAGGTAGGATTATTCCTTAGCAAGACACTACAGCAGTATTCTGTAAGGATTGTGGTTCAAAGTCAGCTCAGCAGGAAAGTGTGTGAGACTCCTATCTCCAATAAACCAACAAAAGCTAGAAATGGAGGTGTGGTTCAAGTAGTAGAGCACCCCCCTTGAGCAAAACTACAAAGGGATACAGAGCAGGGAGGAGGGGGCAGGAGGGAGGAAGGAAAGAAAGAATGAAAGAGAAATGAACTCAGCATTGACTTCTCCGAGGGGTAAAGAACCATAGACGCTGCATTATGAATGAGGGCACAGAATATCTAATTTTGTTGACTTTTGTGGAATCGAGCTGGTACTTTATTTCTGATATGATGACCTGCCACTTCAGGTTGTTCCTCCCTTTGCTCAGGAGATGCATTCACATTTGTTCTTAAACTTCTTTGGGGGATGCATGAAGAGTCTTCCCACTAGATGAATCAAAGAGGTATCTTGAAACAAAGGGAGACAAAGGAGTGCCTGGGAAAAAACTGCTAATGTCACCCACTTCTCCATCCAACCTCAGCCCTGCTTTAGCATGCTCACTCCTTTAGAGAACAAGTAAGTTGGCTTGCCTCTCTGAAAAGGAGCCCGATAAGCAGAGAAACCATATATTCCACATTGCATTGTAGTAGCATGAGGACATAGAAGCAGCTTTCACAGTTTCTCTCCCATAATTTCAAAATGAAAAAATAAAAATAGTTTTGAGAATGACATGCCATAGTAAGGGTAAATATTAGCTATTTAAACAGATTCACTTTAAAACTTTCCCCAAGTCAAGAAAAACTATATACCCCTTGTTGCTATAATAGTAATATCTCTTTTGCCTCCTTATTTTACTCATGTTTATTTCGCAAACACATTATGCCACATTCAGTATTCTGGTCCATGGAAAAAAAATCATTCACAACATAGACAGAAGTCACTGTTCTCTCAAAGCTTATATTCTAGTGCAGTGTGGTCCCAGGCAAGAAAGAGCACAGAGAAGGATAAATTCAATGAGTGAAAATAAAGTGAGGGAGCTGGGGTATTAGTAGGAATGCTTGAATTCAGTGTAGACATGGAAAGCCTGGCATTTGAGTGAAGGTGTGGAGGAGAGGAAGAAGTCACACAGGTTGCTAAAAACTATTACAGAGAGAGCAAAGCAGGAAAGGCACCAATATGAGCACAATTACCATAGTATAGTTCTGAGAGGAAGGGAAAACATACTTTGATCCTGAATGGAGTAACGTACCAAAAGACATTGCCCTCAGAGGTCATGGCAAGAACTTGGCTTTCTAATTGTTAGAGGAAGGTATTCCAGCAGTCTGATTAGAGGAGACAAATGAACTTGCACTTTGCCAAAGACCATTCTGCTTCCCGTGTTGAGTATTTCCTTTACTAAAGGGAAGAGGCTTGAGGAGAAGTGTGGGTACCAGGCAGGAGCTGCTGTAGCAACACCCTAGAAGGAGTGGGGAGCTGAGTTCAAAGTGAGGACAGCGGATGTGGGGATAATTGGTCCAGGTTGGAGCAGAGAGAAAAAAAAGACAGAGAAAGCTGAGGGGGGGAGGAAAGAGAAATAGAAAAAAGAGAAATAGAGAAGAGAGAGAAAGAGAAAGTAAGAAAAAAGGGAGAAAAAATACAAGAAACATTTTGGCCTGAGAAATTTGGAAAGAAAATGAATTTCACATAATTGGGAGACAAGGGACTAAGGAAGGAAATTTGAAAGACCCATTTTTCAGTTTTTCCCAGCTTATGGAATTAACCACACGAGTCTGAAATTCATGAAGGAGGCCTGGATTGCAGATTTCGATTTGGAATTTATCATCTTATACTTATAGATAGGCATGAAAAAGATGAGATCACTAATCAAATTCAGACATATGTTCTTTATCAAGTTTAGAGACAAAATATGGGCAACAAAGAAGAATAAGCTAAAGGAAACTTTGCAGAGGTCCCATAAAGTTAAAAAGATGAAATGAGAGAGTGGTTTCCTGGAAGGCTCATGAGGAAAGGACTTGGAGGGTGACTAACAATAAGCTGTGTTCTAAAATTATAAAATACAGTTTGTTAGCTTCAGGAATCCGGAGGTTGCTTGGATTTGAATGAGAGCAGATTCAAGAAGTATAAGGCTGAGGCTTCTATGAAGAATGGGAAAAGAGAGATTGGAAACTTCTTTGAAGTTTCCCTCAGAGGGACAGCAAGAGCTAGGGTGGTACCTGTAAGGTTATGTGGGTCCTGGGGTACTTTTTGGTTTTGTTTGAAAGAAAAATTAATAGAATTTTTATGCCCTGACCTTCTTGTGTGTACCTGGAGACTAGATGCCTAAACATTCTCAGATGTGTTTGAGGACAAAAGCGTTGATTGGCAGTAAGTCCAGGAGGATGCTTTTGGCTTGTGGGCTCCTTGGGAAACCAGGGTGGCCTTGGGTGATGTGAAGCATTGACATCAGAGGAGGAGTCAAAGGTCATGACAGAGCAGCAGTGGAGGGGCACTTCCATGTCCAAGGTGTTTTGTGTGCTCTGTGACAAATCTCCCATAGGCCATAGATTTTTTTTTTTAATCTAAGTGAAAGTTTAACATAAAAGTTCTTATATAGAATTCTTACACTCATCTCCAAATCATCTGTATGGGAATGGAGTTGTAGTCAAGGACAAAAGACGATTTCCAGGATCAGGGTGCTTGGGAATGTAGCAGACCTCATACTGAGGGACCAGAATGGTTGTTTATGATAATAACTATCTTTGTCACATTGTCGCCAGGGAAGAATACCAGCCAGTCATGTAGGTGTCTGATGAATGGCATAATCTAGTTAACAAGGAACTGCACTGTATGATTTAAATTAATTATAAGTTTTGGAGCAAGGGTGAGTCTGTGGATATTGTGATGCAGACCAGATGGCAAGAGTCTATCTTGTCAGCCCATGACTTGCTGGGGGACTGCAGATTTAGGAGCTGAGCTGCTTCTTCCCGGGAGGAGAGACTTCATTTCATCCACTCATCCAGGCTCAGCTGTGATCATTCTTGTCAACCATGGGACTGGAAGACAGGCTGAGCAATTAATTAATCAAAGAGATTATGAGATTTGGGGAGCATCCAGGGCCCACTGTTATCATCGGCAAGAAGATTCCGGTATTGTTGTATCTCCAAGAAGTGGAATTTCCACGTGTGTGTGTGTGTGTGTGTGTGTGTGTGTGTGTGTGTGTGTGTGTTAGACTTTCATGCCCAAACCAAAATTATTGTGTGATTAGTTTCTCTTTGTAGAATTATCTTCTTGGAAAACTGGTACAGTGTGATCTGAAACCCTGGGATGAAAATCAAAAGACTCCATGTTGCCAGGAGAAAGCATTTAGTTTATGACTTTGGTAAACACACTTTCCCAAATGACTGTGTTCCCCATTTGATAATTATGATATTAGTATTATGTGTTTCTATAAGCTTGTATGCTTATACTTTATAGAGAACTATGAAGTACTTTATTAAGAAAATATAGGCAATAACTTAATTTACCAATTTGAGCTTTTGTATGATATATCTGATTGATATTCTGTCATTTCATCTTTTTCTCAATATTTGAAGCACATGGATGAGATTTAAGGGTGTAGGAAGGGAGGAAAATAAGGGATTCATGTTTAACCAAACTGTTTATAGTACCAGTCCAATATGGCACTGCCTATTTTTGTATTAAGATGAACATTATGACTATATGTTAGATTTCTTCAATCTGCAAAATTGAAATCATAATTGTGAAATAAAAATGGTGATAAAAACCATTTTCACCACCTTTCAAAAATTGATCATTTTCTTTCCAGAGTGTAGGGTATTCAACTCTTCATTTTGGCCAGATGACTAGAAAGACATAGTTCTACTGATTATTTTTATGCTAGAATAATCTTCCATTATTAATCTATTTTAGTCCTATCTGAAATCAGTTTATCAGTGTTCATAATTAAAGACAGAGAAATGCATGAGCTTGATTTAAGAATTAAAAATAATGCCTGGTGAGTAAGCATTTCTTTTCTGTGGTGAGAGGATTGCTGGATTTTCCAATTAAAGAAGTTTCCATACTGGAAATGAGTAGTCAATTATGAAAATTATTTTTGAATAGCCAATTTACTTGTCCCTAATTGTGTTCATTTCTTCTGAAAGAGTGAAGTTGGAATTTATGATGTTTTGATTGGTTATCCCGGTACTTGTGTTATTAATACTATTGCCATGAGTCTCCCATGTGAATGGGGCTTTGAGTGCCTTTCCTGAATAAATGTTTGAAGCATAAGTAGGTTTGTTTTATTTAATGAATGGAACATATTTAAAGATTTATGAGCAGTTTTTGAAGTTACACATACCGCACTTTAATGGACTGAAAGTTGCATCCATGAGCAGCACCCATGCTCAGACCTGGACTCTCCTGCATCATCTGATGTGTAACCTTTGTTGTGCTCCAAGTCAGTGCTGTCCACAGGCCCAAGGTGCAGATTCATGGAAGCCGCCTTCCTGTTACAGGGGAGTGGCTGCCAATAAGTAGAATTTTCAAATATTTCTCTCATTTAAGAAATGGAAAACTGGGAAATGGCATTGGTGTTTCTCTTAACAGTCAGTATTTCCACATTATGAAATAAAATGGGGATGCAGACAGGAAACAATGAGGTTCAAAGGGCTGATGGGACTCTGAAATGGATCAATGTGGGGTTGACCTGAGAAGGAAAACGATGCAATGAGCACGAGCAACATGTGTGGCATTTTCATACACATGATTAACACAAATGTTTAATTGATTTTTTGTACATGTATGTGGATTTAGATTGTGTCTAGAAAGATAGCTGTAATTAGGGATTTTGTAGTATGTCTTAACTCTTTCTTTTATCTTTTTGGCAGTGCTAGAGTTTGAACTCTCAAGCCTGCTAGATACATGCTCTCCTATTTGAACCACATTGCTCCAGGCCTTTATGCTTAGTTATTATTTTAATATGGCTACACATTTTTTGCCTGGGCCTACCTAGGTACACACCGGTCATGTTCTATGACACCTGACATATTCATTGAGATGAGGTTAAATTTGTCCAGGCTAACTTCAAACCGCCAGTCCTTCTGGGATAGCTGGGATTATAGGTCTGTGTCACACAGGACCCTGTTAACTATTTGGGACTGGAATGCCTATTTATGCTATGTAAATATGTAAACATTCAACTTTCATTTTGGGGAATAATCTTGAAATCTTTTTAGGCATTATTTGGAAAAAGTCAAAGGGTAGGAGCAGACAATTCATTCCTTTAAGAGAGTGGGCTAAAATCGCATCTATATTTCAGGAATAGACAAAATAAGGAACAAACCAGCTCATTGTGTTCTAGCCATGGCACTTATAGACATAATATTATTGAGGAATTAAGAGTTGTGGTACAGCACTATTAAAGTTGTAAGTTTGAAGTGGCCATTTTCTCTAAAACCAAATAAAGATCACATCCAGCTAGATGTGGGACCCTGTGATATGCGTGTCCTACAAAGTAATTAGTGTTGTTGGACTTGTTTGCAGCTGATTGCTGTGTTTGACGAACAAGAACCACTCCACAAGATTGAGAGCCCCAGTGGAAACCCCGCCGATCGACAGAGCCCAGATGCTTTTGAGACAGAAGTGGCTGCCCAACTGGCTGCATTTAAACCAATTGGTGGAGAAATTGAAGTAACCCCTTCTGCTCTGAAATTAGGTACGTGCATTTTCTGTGATACGCTTTTCACTTAGCTGAAAATATGTCATGTTGTTGACCATATAACTTCTTTATGTCTTTGATGCTGCCGAGATTTCTTTTTAAATCTTTCTTGTCTCTGAATTATGTTTAATATAGCTCTTTGCAACAGCTGAGGCTCAGGTAAATAGATGCCATTTTATTTCTTGAACTGAAGGTGAATCTGGATTGCAAGCCCTTGAAATAACAGGGGGAGAGCGGGGTAGACTGAAATAATGAGGTTCCTCTCTCTAGCCTATAAGGACCACTTTGAGAAAGATCTAAAAAAAACAAAGTCATTTGGAAAAAGCTAAGGGTTAAAATGGAACCAAGACTAGAAATAAAGGTTACTTTTTTTCTTCGCCATTGTCTTTTTCTTTCAATGTCTATTGTAGGCTTTGGAGAAAATATTTTGAGGTTAGCTTTGGAATCCTTTCCTGTTGCTTCATTCAAACAAGAATTCAGCTGGAGACTTGGCTCACAATTTTTTTTCATTATATTATTTTGAGGATGTTTGTAGAAATAGAAAATAACCATTGGTTTTTAAAGTTTCAGTCAATTTACAATTCAAGAAGAAACATAATTTTATGGTGACCTCTTAGAGATGCGATTACTTTCACCAGCATGCAGTTTCTGGAAAGCCCACTAATGTTTTGGTATAAATAACAATTTTTATCCCTGTTGAACATGCACAGGACAGTCTGCAATGACTTGATGCTCCTATTAGAGGTCAATTATGGTTTGATTCTCAAAGTAAAAGGACAGAGGCATTTCTAACTTTGCACAGGAAAAGTAGGTTCCCTAAAATCATAAAATGGCCCATGGTATTAGATCTCCCACTTGAAATAAAATGTATGATGCTAAGTGAATCTTACATGGGGACACACTTTGTATATGCTTTCCTTCTTTTGTAATTATATTTGATCTTGATTTGTTTTTTTGCAAAGCATCTGTAGTGTCCCTATTATCCATCCACATGGGAATAGATGACCTCTGGTCTTCATGACTTTCCCTCGTCTTGCCTGGCCAATGGGGACAATGGGGGGCTTGTTGGCAGCTGGGCTTCCTCTGGAGCCAGGCTTGTGGCTTCAGCAACATTACATCTCCATTGCTCATTTGCATAATGGATGCCTTTTTATCCATTATGCAAATGGTATGAGAGGAAAATTAGGCAATAAGGGGAGATGAAGGAAGAAAATTGCTCTTGCTTGGTTTAATATTCTATTTATAAGCAAAGGCTTTTGTCTCCAAAAGGCCGAGCCTCAGAATATCTCCAGGCCTGGGAACCTGGATTTTGCTTTTTTTTCAGGAGTGCTCTTGTAGAAGAATGTTTGCTTCTCTTCTGCTTTTGTAGTTTCTTCTATTCAACTCTCTAGGCAGCATAGTAAATGCAAGAAGAAGTGTAAGCTGAGATTTCCTGTCTTTGGAAGTAAACTTTCTATTTCTTCAACACTGATTTTAGATAGACAGGATAGAAAATAATATTTATGAAATAGAAGTTAAATGCCAGGCACTGAACTGAAGACAGTAGACTGAGCAAAAGAAATCCTTTACTCATAATAACTCATTCCAGCCTCCTAATACTTAATTGGCCAGCTTTTTGGAAGGTTTTATAGTAACTTCTCCAGAATCACATAGCTGTTAGATAGCAGAACATTTGAACTTACCATCTCTAGTATCAGGAACTACTTTACTATGCCACTTCTGATATTGTCACTGAAACAGTAAGTTGATATAGCATTGATTGGGTTTAATTTGCGAATATCTACCACAACTCTGAGAAGGCCAAATTGCTTGGCTCACAAATACCATTCTTCTAAGTAACATCAACTAAATGATGAGGTTAACTAATGGGTGCTTCTGCATGATAAATATGGCCTTCCAGCCATTCTTCCCCAAAGCCTACCATTATCTAAAGTTTCTCTCCATTTCTCCACCCAGCTTCTATCCATCTTTCACTTATGTTTTTGTAGCTCTAGAGCAGACCAGCATTTCATCAGTAGGTAGACTAAGGCCTCTGCCTCCAATGACCTCTCTCTTCACAGTGTCTGCCTTGTGTAATCCCCACTGTTGCCAGAGACACTTTGCTAATTCACAAATATGATCATATATCTATCTTCTTTCCTTGAGCAACCTACAAAGGCTCCACATGCCCCCCCCCCCAACAACTATGCTGGAATTCATTAGCAAGCTGAGGCTCAGGTGACTTAGCTGAAGGAATTTGGCCAGGGGTGAGTGATAGGCCAAGTCACCCCCTCCACCCTTCCAGTCTAGCAGACTAAGTAGTTTAAATTTCACCAAATTAAGAAAACAAGAAAAATACAAACCCATTAGGTGTTTCAGAGAGAGTGGTGTAAGAAAGTAACATAGCCAGGTCTGGTCTCTCCCCATTCTGTCTTCCTATTATTGGCCTCAGAGTAAGATGTGGTCAGAGACTCGACACCTCAGGATAGAGTAGCACTGTGGTCTGTACATGTTCATGGCTCATCTGGGAGTGTGTCAGGTCTACTCTGAGGTCCTAGGAAGGGGACCATCTTAGGAGGAATAGCACTTGTGCTTCCACAGCTCTCATGAGCCAGTACCTGTAAAAGGCCAGCCGTGGAGCCCCTGGCCTTCATGGAGATTCCACATTCAGCTACTATAAGCCTTTAAAACTGGTTCTGCTTCTTCAGAGGCTAATTGAAGCAGAAGCAGGACTTAATTTTCACACATTTTCTCATTCTTAATGACAAACACAATGAAATGGGCAATTCAATTATTATCTGCTCACCTGATTTTCTTAAGGAGACACAACTTACAAAGATTAGGAACCAAGATTTTTTTTATGGTTAAGTCATCTTGTCACCAAAAATGTATCAATATTCATCTGGGCACTAGTGACTCACACCTGTAATCCTCACTGCTCAGGAGGCTGAGATCTGAGGATTGTGGTTTCAAGCCAACCTGGGCGGCAAAGTCTGTGAGACTCTTATCTACATAAAAAGCCAGAAGTGGCACTGTGGCTCAAGTAATAGAGAGCTATCCTTACAAAATGGCTGAGGGACAGACTGTACTGTGAGTACAAAATGGAGTGCTAATAAAAAACAAATCCATTTTACTAGTACCTGAAATAAAAATATTTGCAACAAAATCCTGTTGTGAACCAACAACTTTCCCTATGTAATAAAGCCTGACATTGCTCTTCTTTCCTTTATCTACCAAGATGAAATACATGCTGCATAAATGCAGATTCACAGGCTCGTCATGAGCTAGCTACTATTTTTCCATCTACCTTTGTTTCCAGTTCCTCTTCCATAGTCACCTTAACCTGCCACCATCGTAAGCTACTTGCCAGTTTCCAAATGTTTTACCATGCTTTAAATCCTTGTCCCTTTCAGAGTCCTGTTCCCTACCCTGGCTCATCCTCTTGCCTTGTTTTTTGTTTATTTGTTTGTGTTTTGTTTTTCTCCCTTTCCTCTGCTTGCCATGTTTTTGCCTGGTGAATTCATATATAGCACCTTTGTCCATGCTCAGACTCTTCTGTTTGCCTAAATCTTTTAAGACTGTACCAGAAGTATACAATAAATGCAATCCCAAATAATTTACAAATGAAAGCTTACAAAGGTAAGCCATAGAAATCCACTGTCAGCCTATAAAGGTACATAGATTCATGCTTTTAAGCCAGTGGACATATCTTTTTAATTTATAAGAGTTTTCAAATCAAGTGGCAATTTTATAATTTCAACATCATTCATCAAAATTGTTTCCCATCATTTATTTCTTAATGGATTTTCTAATGCAATGCTAAATGACTGAGTCCTGACTTAGTTCTAACTAGCAAATTATTCCAACAGCTTAAGATTCTGTGTTTCTGAAACTGGACAGAGCCTTATTTTCCATATGTGCTAGAAATTGCTAAGAATCTATTTAAATGAAGAGACACTGGAGGCCAAAACACTAGGCATAATAAGAATAGCTATTCACAGAACCGGTTCAACTTTCAAATCACCCAACTCAAGAATTTTTCAAATCCTCCCCTAACTTATTTTAACTAACTAATGACATTTCTTGATCACTTAAATTCTAGTTGCTATTTTAATCTATTCATGTTCTATCTGATCATATAGGACTTGTAATACTAGCAGAGAAGAAAGGGACACAAAAGCCAATTACATAGCAGATAAACAGAATCCCTGGGGTTCTTGGAAGTCCTATAAACAAACCCCTTCTCTGCTCAAAAGATTATATACCTCTCAGAAGAAATTTTGGAAATACTGAGTTAGAAAAAAACACAGTTCCATAGAGTTGTAGGATTAGCAATTATTTAGGATATTGACATTCTTTTATGAATGAAAACTTCAGGCAGTATGTGCTATGATATGGAAGAACTACTTGTTAAAGAACTAGAATTAAGGCTGGGTGCTGGTGGTTCATGCTCACAATCCTAGCTACTTAAGAGGCTGAGATCTGAGGATCAGCCTAGACAGGAAAGTGCATGGAACTCTTATCTCCAATTAACTTCTATGGTGTCAAAAGTGGAGCTATGACTAACGTGGTAGAGCACTTGCCTTAAGTGGAGAAGTTCAGGGACAGCAGCCAAGCTCTGAGTTCAAGCCCTAGTATCAGCACAAAAAAAGAAAGAAGAAAAACTTGCCTCTTTTGACTTCTGGTACTATGCTCTTTCATTTATAGGGCATTTTTGGATTAATTGTAGTATCGATTCCAATTATCTGTGTTATTTAAATATTATGTGTGGTAAAAGAAAATATACTTCATATCCTTTTGGAATTGAGATAGAGTGTAAATTAAGAGACATTATAAGTAGCTATACTTTTTTTTAAAAAAAAGGAATGAGTGAACTCAGACAAGAAAGTTAAGGTGGATGGAATTTCTTTTAAATGTTATATGTGTCAGAAATGAATGTATACATATATATATATGTTTATTTGGAGAAAAGTACTAAAATGGGATCTCTAGGAGATATTTTTTTCCTATGAGACAGGCATTTCTGTCATATGTAAATAAGACAAATGAGTGAACATCATTTCTTTGAAGTTTATGAATACTGCCTTTTTTTATGAGGCGAGCACTTTTACCACTAGGCCATATTCCCAGCCCAATACTGCCTTTTTTATAGTGGTATCTCACCTTCTTCTCCGTAGAAGGCATTATGGAGCCATAGCCTAATGTTGGTCAGTCCTTTTCTTGGGAAAACCAGTGACATAGAGATAGCACTAGACCTGACAGTATCTGAACTACCTGTGTGTCTTAGACAAGTCATTTTACCTGGCTATGAGAGCCACATTTTTCCAAACAAAAATACAGGCTCATCTGGGTTTCCACAGAAGTAACTATTCAGAAACAAGGATATCTGGATCCCTTCCTCTTGTGTCACACCACACCTTCATGGACCACAGTGGTCTTGTGAAGAACTGGTCTTGCTCCAAGAGGCTGTGATTATTCTAATGGGATCTCATTAAAACCAAGCTGAGTTTGAAACCAACTTTTCGTGATACTGTCAATTTCCTTTCCATGGCCTCAATTAATTGTTAGGGCTCTGTGTGTGTGTGTGTGTGTGTGTGTGTGTGTGTGTGTGTGTGTGTGTGTGTGTGTGTGTTATCTTTTGATAGTTTTTCTCTGCACTTTTTGATTGAAATTTTGTATGTAGGATTCAGGCTTGCTTGAGAAAATATTTCTTTAGGTATAATTATATTAGCAAGGCAATTTAAACAGTGTTTCAGGATAAAAGTACTTTAAATTTGGCTGTTGCCACTCTTGTGATCTATGTTACACAGATGTAAAGAAATCTGATTAAAGTTTGGAGTTGAAATGGTCCTAGCTTTATTCTCTGCTGTGTGTTAAACTTTGAAGATGAGCTACTTTCTGTTTGAAAGTGATTCTTGTTTT
The DNA here is from genome assembly GCF_023159225.1 of Perognathus longimembris pacificus. Taxonomy (NCBI): domain Eukaryota; kingdom Metazoa; phylum Chordata; class Mammalia; order Rodentia; family Heteromyidae; genus Perognathus; species Perognathus longimembris. The sequence continues at coordinate 26,193,688 of NC_063164.1, read as the reverse complement.
TGAGACTTGAAAGGTGCCTCAGATGCTTTATTGTTTCCATGTGTGTTTGTGCTTCTTCAAAACAGAGATGGAAATTATGACGATATGTTTGTTATAATATAATTATTTTTCAAAACACGGACTTCTCTTTTCTTTATTTTCAGTAGTTCTCAGAAAACATTGTGTAGCCATGGATTATTGTTGGAAATTGTTACCATTTTGTATGAGTCTGAATAATTCCATGTATAAAGGAAACATATGGGAACACTTTTCTCAATTCTTTAGGAAACCAAATCCCTTTATGACAGAAATCTTCAGGAAAGCATAAAGAAGGAGGAAGTTTATTCCTTTAATTAGGCTGTAGTGTGTAAGTAGCTGTCGTGCCGGTAATGTGAGTTTAAGTCTTGGCATCTGATCCTAGACAAACACGCTTCCACCACACACATAGCAGAACTGAAGCTCACGGTCGGGTGGTGCTTCTCACAAAGGCTTTGAATCTCCACTACAAAGCACCTAAGCATGTGCAGGTTTGTTGTTGCTATAAGTTTTCTGCTGTAGCCTGCAAGTCCAGAGTAGAAGTTACCAAAGAACTGAGGTCATTTGCTTGGATGAATCCATAAGTCATAATTTGGTCATTGAGTTTTGCCCTTATTTATTTCCTTTGGAGGCTGATTATTCAAAAGTTACAGCTAAAGAATAGCTATCCTTTCTTTTCTTTTTTCTTCCCTAGGAGCCTGTTTTTTTTTTCCCCCATGTAGGCCTGGATGAATGATGTTGTAATTAGCTATGGTAACCTTGCCAGACTCTCATCAATCAGTCATAGCTGCATAGTCAACAAAGTGTGTGCATGTTTTCTGGTATATTGGTGACTAAATCAGAACTAAGGGGGTGACAGCCTTCCTAAGTTGTTCTCCTCACAATTCTTCATTTGCTATTGTTATTTTTGTTTTAGTGTTTGTTTTCATTTTCAGAGTAGAAGAAAAGTTGCTTTCAGAGTGAAAAAACAACATCAGATTATTTGCCAAATATCTAAAATATTTTAATACTTTGGAAAGGAGCCAAACAGTCTATTTAATGGAACAAATAAAGTAATACTCAGAGACAAAAGATCTCCTTATGGAGATTAGACATAAGTTGCCACACCGAAGTAAGCTTTTTTTCTATCAAGTACAAATATAACTGATGTTTTCAGTAGGAAATTTTTAATATATCTGAAATTGCCTCTTCTTCTGGATGAATAGTGGATTTGTGCAGGCTTCTTGCCCAGTCAATGAATGTTTATACCATTTTTTCTTAAAAAGCAACTTTATTAACTTTTCTCTTCTTTTCTTCCCTTCCTTCCTTCCCTCCCTCCCTCCCTCCCTCCCTCCCTCCCTCCCTCCCTCCCTCCCTTCCTTCCTTCCTTCCTTCTTTCCTCACTCTCTTGCTCTCTTGCTCTCTTTGTTCTCTTTTTTTGCCAGTCCTGGGGCTTGGTAGTCAGGGCCTGAGCACTGTCCCTGGATTCTTTTTGCTCAAGGCTAGCACTCTGCCTCTTGAGCCATAGCACCAACAGGCTTTTTCAATTTATGTGGTGCTGAGGAATCAAACCCAGGGCTTCATGAATGCTAGGTAAGCACTCTAGCGCTAAGCCACATTTCCAGCCCTGTTTATACCATTTTATGAAGTATAACATGAAGTTTGTTTAACGTATTCTCATTCTTATAAATGTCTTTTAAATGAGCTATCACTTACTAAACTGCATAATGTTATACTTCAGAAAAATCAAAGTTACCACGATACTGATACATACTTCTTTGTTTCTTTTTTCTGTTTTATTTTCAACTATCCTTGTATTTTAGTCTAATTTTAATTTTTCTCTGCTTATGTGTTTTAGTTAGCCTTTTTTTCCTTCCAAATGCTCTATAACATATATAATGACTAAATCTATACTTAAATTCATACTAAGTTGCTTGTAATGCCAACAGAAATTACTAGAGGTAGTTTACATTTAACCAAAAATGTGAAAAAGTGCCAAAAAACTAAGCTTTCATTCTTGATCTCTCCCAGCTATATTTTCTAAGTTGATTATCTGATCTTGACAAAGCAGTTCGCCATCCCCCTCTGGCCTCTAACCAGTGCTGGACCCAAACTGAATGGAGCCTGCAGATCCTCCAATAAACAAGGGGAATAAAAGGTCACCTTTCCTACTGTTCACTTGATATTAGACCCCTGGGTTTTAAATCCTCTTTTACAGATTGCTTTTAATGGTTAGGCCAGGTAAGCCATATTTGCAGAGGCCTAGTCTCTAAGTAGTGAAAATATTCTCCATGATGCTGCTCTATTCTGCTTTGTGTCGTTCCTGGAACCACTGATAAAATCATTTGTGGTTTGTCATTTTTATAAAAGAAGGAAGGAGAAGACAAAAAGAAAACTCACAACAATGCACACTCAACGTTTTTAATTCCTCTCCTCTAACCTTTACACCCCACTCCAGTCTCCAAACTCACAACAATACACACTCAACATTTTTAATTCCTCTCCCCTAACCTTTACACCCTGCTCCAATCTCCCTTTCTGGGGGCCAGCTTTTGCTCTGCCCTTTCATTTCAGAGACGGTGAGGCATCTAGGGTGAACCAAGCCCAATTTTCTTCTGCTCTCCTAACATAGATGCTACCTTAACATGTCTATTACTAAGGGTTTTTAAATGACTAACTTATGCTAACCAAACATTTGGCAGTGGTATAACTCAGAGATTTTTAATATATAAACCATTGTGATTTTAAAATACTTTTTTAAAATTTTAATCAGCCCTAAGCAAATTATTTATAGTAACAACTGTATTTTTCTTCTGCAGTTTATATTTTAGCAATTTTGATAATTCTATATAGAGTAAAGCTGTTTTTGCATTGAGGATATAAATGAATGATGTAGCCTTTGGGATTATGTGTGTGTGTGTTTGTGTGTGTGTGTGTGTGTGTGTGTGTGTGTGTGTGTGTGTGTGTGTGTGCTCTCATACGTTATTCTCTCTCTCTTCTTTTCTGCCCAGATGGGCAAAGAAAAAAATGCACTAATTTAATTATTTACAGAAGATCCATCTTCAGGACAAGTCACTCAGGGTTAGACACGCTTTTATGACTGACTCAGGATTTTCTCATTTGCTTTATCTGATAAAGACCTGTGATGAAGTATGGCCCAATATATATGTATTTGGTTATTTCCTTGTTTTGTATCCTGTTTGATATTTTACTATGATCTTTATTTAGGCCTGTGAAAATAAGAAATACAAAAACAGCTTGATCTATTCACATTCACATCCAAAGTGATAAGGAAAGTGACAGCCTCAGCAATTATCATAAAAAAAGCTATCTCTATATTTATCCTTTTAAAAATGTTTACCAGTTTATAAAGCAGGACCTCCCAGACATCACAAGCAAACCCTGTCAGTGTACCTTTGAAACTATGCATCCATCACATGCTACACAGAAAATGGCACTCAATCTATGTGTTACCTTAATGAGATCATTTTGATAGCTACAAGAAAATACAAGTAACCTTCTATATTAGCAGAATAAATTCTGATTACACTTCTTTATAAATATGAGACTTTACATATAACGTCAGACTACACAGATTGAAGAAATTTTAGATTTTGAGATTTTTATCTGTGTGTAAAATTAAAAGAAAAGGAATTATGTAACACATTTTCTTTTGTTCATATGAAAGACTTGGCTATGGTGACTTAATGCATGTAAATAGAATATACTGTGATCAAGCAGTTTATTTAAAGGTCATAATACTTATATCTGGTATCTTAAGATATATTAATTGAAATATGTGATAACCTTAATGTTCATATTTCTTAAAACTATTAGGAAGAATGATATTTCTTCGCATTTTTTGTAGAAGTTCTTAAGAAAACATAAGTCATAGATAGCAGCAAGCTGAATGACCTTGTGTTATCTGGTGCATATAACAGTGATGATCAATTAAACTGTACTTGTATTTTTAAAACAAATAGACTTTCTACCCTAGAGATCTGAAAGCATGAGGCAAACTACTTGCTTTAGTCACAGTTCAAGAATAATGTCCTTTGACCTCTTGACTTTAGTTTGGTGTTACTGTTAATTGCCCTTATAGTAGGGGATTCAGCATCTGCACAGCTAACATCTGCTCTTTTTAGAAGATTGGTCTTAAGAATGTAGTTATGGAAATCAGCATATTGGATGTCAGAGCTACAGAAAATGGTGGCATGCCTGTCACTGACTTCAGTTAATCAATAATTATTTATTGATAGTCTAGTAGATGAAAAGCATTATTCTAGGCTACCAGAGGAATATAAAATAATGTAAGTCATGAACTCATTCCCAAACAACTTGCAAAGTTGTTGACTTAAAATAAATTACTAGGTGATTCTCTTGACATTGTTGAAATTCCATTTCTATAATTTAGTACAGTTGTTATAATACGGAGTATACAATTACAAAACTTTATAGTTGGCAAAGGTCCTAATTCATAAATTAATTCAGATACTCACAAATGCTTCCTATGTGCTCCATTATTCATGTGTTGTATCTTCCAACAGCTGGGTTATTTGTCTTTGTGTCTTCAGTTGATGATAAGGTAAATGGTAATAATACTTCCATGTTTTTAGTCTGTGTGATTGGGTGGTATCAATTTTATCACCAATTAAGAAGCAAGAGATAACTTAGATCTACTGTATCTTAGTTTTCTCTCCCAAGAATCCAATGGATTCGTGGCTAACTAGCTTTTCATCCATCCTTCTATCTATCCATTTTTACCTTGAATATATTACAGGTAAATGTGCTCTTTTAGTTCTAAGTAGTGAATCTGGAGAACAGTCTTCTACTCTAATGATTTTAGTAATGAAATGTTATTAAGAATTACTTGTGGGCTGGGGAGATAGCCTAGTGGCAAGAGTGCCTGCCCCGGATACACGAGGCCCTAGGTTCGATTCCCCAGCACCACATATACAGAAAAACGGCCAGAAGCGGCGCTGTGGCTCAAGTGGCGGAGTGCTAGCCTTGAGCGGGAAGAAGCCAGGGACAGTGCTCAGGCCCTGAGTCCAAGGCCCAGGACTGCCCCCCCCCCAAAAAAAAGAATTACTTGTGCCTAAACAGGAAGTAGATATTTAGGCCTCTTTCTTTGCTTCCTCCTCAAGGAGACCTTGTAAATTACTGACCACCCAAGGGTACTCTTTACTTCTCCAAAGTTGTATGTTAATTTGCCCTAAATTATTTGCAGGATAAAGAGAGGTTTCATGTCCATTTTAAATCCATTTGTTCTTTTAACTCTAAGCATCATTCTCCAAAGGTGTAAATTAGTGCAAATACTATTGTCCCATTCTTGTGGGGATAATTGAGGAGGAACAGTGCAAGATTTCCTTGAAAAAAATGGAGAATGAGTTTTGTATCTTTTATTTTCCTTTTGTTGTCCACTCATCACTGTCAAGAATGTACTCAAATGTGGGCTCTCCTAAAAGATTTTTCTTCACTGACTCCTTATCCTCTTTTAAAACTGTTTTTCTTTCATCATTTTTGGGTATTTGTCACTCACTTGTTATCATTTTTTGTCATTCAACAAAATGAAGGATTGCATGAGATTAGACAAAATTCTTCTCTATAATTTGTATCTCCTAAAAAATAGCATTTTTTTTTAGTACCCAAAGCATTTTATTTTATTTATTCATTAAAACCTTGACAAACAAGTAGAGAATTCAGATACAAATGATTACATATATATATGATATCAATTTATTGTTGAAATTAAGAACATAAACCCTGAAATAATAATGATCATATATGAATTTGCTATTTAGACACTGTGATCTCCAGGCAAATTACTTGGCCAAACTGCATCTATTGCTTCAGCTACAATGCATAAGTGATATTATTTAAAAATTACCCAATTGGGTACTGGGAAACAAATGCATTCATAGATGTATGTGTGTGTGTGTGTGTGTGTGTGTGTGTGTGTGTGTGTGTGTGTGTGTGTGTATGTCGGGATCTGACGGATCCCTTTCTCCCTGATCTCCCGGGGAAAATGCTTGAACCCCAAAATCTATGAAAGAGCACTCGGCCTTGCCTTCCGCTGGCAGAAGGCCAAGGCATACTCTTATGGAAATATGCTAAGTTGAGGAAAGGTTGCTGAAGCCTCCTCTCCCTCCATCCCCTCACATGTCAGAGCGGAGGCGGAAGAAGGCATCAGGGAGACACTGTGATGGTTGAATGAGTCTCAAAGGATTTAATTGGGAGGGGGGTTTATATAGTGGTAATGGCGAGAAAGGGAAGGACTTGGGCCATTGGCTAAGCCGGGCTGCCCATCAGGTGATGTCATGAAACTTCCTTTGTGGGCTGGACAACCCTATCATGGTGGCATGCACGTGTTCGCCCCCCAAGAGCGGGGGGCTTCTTTTCTGGTTGAGGCCGGAAGGTGGGAGGGGCTCCTTCCCACACTGTCCCAGGGCTGGGGGAAGGGCAGCGTCTCGCTCTTGGCGCCCTTCCCCCACCAAGGCCAAAACTGAGTCCCCAACATCTCCCCCTTTTTAGTTTTTTAAATGAGCAGGGGATGCTGTAAATACACGGCATATGTGGGCATAAGGCAAATGCTGACATAAGATCTGTGTGGCCCCTTCCACAAAAGGGGTGAGGGGTAGGTAAGGGGCCATCCATGTGATTTCGTCCAGATGCTGGAGTCCTTAGCTAGTCTCGTGCCAAGTGCAGACATTCCTCTTTTGGCGGTAAGGTAGAAGTAGGCTGAAACTCTGGCATTCCTGGTAGTTCATTTAGCTGATAACTTAGACATAAGTGATTAGTAAAACATTCTTTTATATATAAACATTGAAGTGAAGGCGCTAAACCTTTGTGCTTACTTTTCTCAAACATTTCTATCATAAAACATTGGGGTTGAGTGTCAATACCCTCAACTCCTATCTTCTTTCCAACGGGACTCCCCAAGTCTGGCAGCAGGGGGAGAGGAAAGGAAGAAACACTGTGCAAAATTTCTTTAGTTTTTGTGCAACGCTGTGGGCAATGTCGCCACTGCAAAACATTGTGCCATGAGGCACTCAAGAAAGAATCTAGAACGCAAACAAGGAAAGGAAGCTTTGTTGCCTCCTACCAGTCTCCTGCCGTATGCAGTCCTACTTTCCATATTTCCATGGAAGAGCAGAAGTCCAACATGGTCCTCCTTTTCCTGGAGAGAACAAGAAGAAAACATTTCTCCAGAGCGGGTGCTCTGGGTTTAATTTTCCAATCTGGAAAAACACATATACAGTACTCCATCCCACACTGATTCGGGATGATTTAAAATTTCTTGATAATTAACATAAGCATAACTATCCTTAATTAATCCTAGGGAATACCCCCCCCCTTTTGTTTTTTAAAATTATGACACCAGCGGGCACCAGGCAGGGAATATGGGTGGAGGTCTCTTCTTCTGAAGCTAGTTCCTGCTGTCAAGGGGGCGACATGTCATAATCAAGGGCCCCTCAACCTGGGACCGTCCAGTGTGGCTGGCAAAAGTTCCCATCATTACCATGAGAATGATCACTGGGGCCAGAGAGTGCTATGGTTTCCTCTGGCCCCTCCTGCATCTTGGGCATACCCAGAAGTTTCCACGGCTGGGGCCTCCAGGGTTCAGGTCTCTGTTAGGGTGACGGCTATGAACGGCAAATTCCCAGGTGGTGATCTCAGCAAGAGATTTTATTCTGTCAAAAGAGACTTTTGAAAAGGTCAGGCAAAGTATTGACACGTTTTTAGAGCTGGTTGGCATGAATGACGTCGAACACACCCTGGGCATAAGCCAGGAAAAGTTCCTTTTGGAGCATAAACCCAATTGTAAAGTGAACAGGTAAGGAGAAATGACTGAAAGAAGTGTTTAGTGATAGAAAACTGATTTGGCGTAGCCAGTCAGAGGCAAAAATAATAAATATATATACATATATACAACTGGCAGAAAAAGGAAAATGGACAGTTATTACCTCTCTCGAATTTCCGGCTCTGATCCATTTTGAAAGGGTGAGACAAGGCAGCAGCTCCCTTTAGGATAATATGACACGATTCTCCTCTCACTCTACTCCACCTTCCCATCTCCTGGACTGGCTAAGTCCCAGGACTTTTAGCGTTTGTTGCTGGAATTGCATTTTCCCATCCGTATTTGAACTCGGGGCCTGAGCACTGACCCTGAGCACTTTTGTTCGAGGCTAGTGCTCTACCACTTGAGTCACGGTGCCACTTTCAGCATTTTGCTGGTTCTCTGTTGAGCCAAGCACTCAATCTGGCTCTTTGCTGGTTAACTGGGAGGTAGGATTTTAGAGAGATTTTTCTTTTGCCCGGGCTGGCTTTGAACTGTATCCAAGTGGTCTTAGTCATACAAGCCCTTTTTTATCTCCAATTGAGCAACAAGGAAAAACAACAGAGATAATCCATTTGTAACTCATTGAGAACTGACCAAAAACTGCTTGTTAAGGTTTTGCTATAACACTTAGAGAACATGAGATTTATATGCCATCAACCTGAATCACGCCATTTAATCCCACTGGCAAGTGAAAGAGAACACAGATAAAAGCAGTGTGGAATCCTCAGTCCCAGCAGTGGCTGCATCCCTCATCCCAATTTGGCAAGTTCCATGCCATGTGATGGAGAAATCTGGGCAAGGCTGCAATGGCATCTCTGGATAGACTGTCACATCTTGCTTTGGGTTGCCTGCAAAATTTCTATATAGATTGGTTAGGGTGTTTAAAATTTCCCGGCATTCCTGGCTCTGGTAGGCTGACGCCCTTCTGGTTTAAGCAGGGTGAAAAGATTTTCTTAATCAAAAATTCCACCTGGATAGCTCTGTGGCCACTAACATAACTATGATGATTTAACCTGGAGTAACTGTTAGGAGAGGACTATTTATGAACCCAACTCTAATCTTGGGAGAAGATCGTTAGTAGTGAAACCAGGCAGTTTGGGAACAGACTGTGGTGGCTCTCTGTCACAGTCCATGCAGCTAATACACACACGCTGGACCTATATCCTATAAAGCAAATGTCAATTTTTGATCAGGAAAATTTAGGTTAATAGTCACATTTGTATGAGATGATTTCAATTTCTTGATCTTGAGAGTTTATGAGAACACAGGAGAGAAAAATGGGAAGGGAAAATCTTAATTTATGCCAAAGAATTGTCAGGACTAGATGCACACTTAACTTTTAACATACTGAATATAAAAATAACACACTGGTTTTACATCACTGTACTTATACCACATGTTGCATATTTGAACTTTATGGAGTTTCTCTTAGGCCCATTTGTTTGCATCTGAACTTTGGGCTGAAAACCTATTTTGTTCTGCTTTTAAATCTTACCAACGGCCCCCCCCCCCCCGCCACACACACACATAAAAACCCTGAGCGCTCTTAAAATTGCTTTTTTGATTGGCCATTTAAGTTTTCTGGAATTCCAGTGGCAAATGGTATTAATCTGCCCATAAAAGAATCACGTAGTTGAATAAAAATCAAAAAGGAAACCTCTCCTAGCCACCCAATTCCAAGACGAATCTGTGACTCCCAACATGACAATTTTTTAAATCACAGCAGACAAGCAAACTTTCCCACCCATTCAGAAAAACTCCTCCAGTTTTTTTGTATCTTTGAACTGGTAATTATAGGAGATCCAGTCAAATTACTTATTGCTGTATCAAAACTCTTTGTTTTCTTTTTAATATTCCGTTTTAGTTTATAATTTGAGACTTTCCTGGTTCAAACCCCGTCTGCAGCTGTAAGTCTGACACAGAGAGAAAGTGTGCAGGCAAGCACGCTAGCCCCTCCCAGCTGCAGCGCAATCGCTGGAGGCCTGTTAGTCTGAGTCCCCACCCAGCCCAGGGGAGTCTGGGGGAATGGGTGGGACTCCACCTTCAAGAGTTTTTGTAACCTTGAGGGAACCAAGATGGAGGACTCCATTGCCCACCACGTGCAGTGACCAGCTAGAGAAAACAGGATTTAACCAACAACAGGCAGAACTTAACTGAATCTCTGAGCTTAACAAACATCAACCCATTTTTTTTTTTTTTTTGCTTTAACTTCGTCGGCAGCCGCAAGCCTGCAAATGACAGGCGGACGCAGCAAGGGTCCTTTCACAGACCGCTCTGGGGCCCCGCCCAGCTGCTGTGAGACCGGCAGCTTGGCCCAAAAGCAGTTTTTCCCCCAAAAGCTCTGCCACCGCTTTGCCGCGGTTTCCCAAGCAGCGGAACCAAGCAGCGGTGGAACCGCGCTTCTGCCATGCTGTGCTCAGCTGCACTAGACGCCCGGCACTGCCCGAGGCCACACAGGCCCCAGCACACGCCATTGCTCACAAACCTGGGGCTGTGCAGAGCTCAGACTGCACTTTGCGCCCGGTCCGCGACCCATTCACAGATCAGGACCCAGAAACGCCAGGCAGGCGAGAGCCCACGCAGCCATCCCAGCATTCCCCTGCCATGTCTACGCAGGACACATGCCCCGCTCCCTCCCCTGCCTGGTGCCAAATCGCCTCTGCGGGTAACTCCCACGAGCCTATCCCATGCCTGCCTTCTCTCCATGCTTCTGCCCCATCTGGATGGGCACGACCCTCCTCTGAAAACCCACTTAGCGCAATCTGTAGAGTGGCTGAACCCCAAAATTCCCGGCCGTGGGTTCCCGCCCCACACGGGCCCCATAATGTCGGGATCTGACAGATCCCTTTCTCCCCGATCTCCCGGGGAAAATGTTTGAATCCCAAAATCTATGAAAGAGCACTGGGCCTTGCCTTCCGCTGGCAGAAGGCCAAGGCGTACTCTTATGGAAATATGCTAAGTTGAGGAAAGGTTGCTGAAGCCTCCCCTCCCTCCATCCCCTCACATGTCAGGAGCAGAGGCGGAAGAAAGCATCAGGGAGACGCTGTGATGGTTGAATGAGTCTCAAAGGATTTAATTGGGAGGGGGGTTTATATAGTGGTAATGGCGGGAAAGGGAAGGACTTGGGCCATTGGCTAAGCCGGGCTGCCCATCAGGTGATGTCATGAAACTTCCTTTGTGGGCTGGACAACCCTATCATGGTGGCATGCACGTGTTCGCCCCCCAAGAGGGGGGGGGGCTTCTTTTCCAGTTGAGGCCGGAAGGTGGGAGGGGCTCCCTCCCATACTGTCCCAGGGCTGGGGGAAGGGCAGCGTCTCGCTCTTGGCGCCCTTCTCCCACCAAGGCCAAAACAGTCCCCAACATATATATATGTATATATACATATATATCACTTTTACAATTATGAATGCCTGTCTCACAGCATATAGTATATTACTATAAGACATTATTGTTATTTTCATCATTTTTATTGTTGATCATCTAGAAGAGAAAACATGAAATCTCTGTTTATGCAACAGATCTGTTGATATGGTTCACTTTCAACCCATGAGACCATATGCTTTCTTCAAAAATACAGATTCTGGTCTTTTTATACTCTGTTCATAAATGTGGATTTGGGTGTGTTATGCTCTCTTTTCATTTTTGTGTGCTGGTACTGGGAATTAAACTTGGGGCCTCCAACTCTTTTGAAGGTTGACATTCTACCATTTGACTATGTCTCCAGCCTGACTTTTTGGAAATATATTCTTGAATACCTTTCTTTCCAGGATGGTTATGAATGGTGATACTATTGAGTAGTTAGTATTGGAGGCTTGAGCCATTCCTGCTTGGCTTCAAATGATAAGTGGTAAAATAGTTTATAGAAGCTCAAACAATAGACAAGGACATTAACCACAGTAGTATAATGACTATAACAGCTTCATGTAATACCTTTGTGCTCATGTTAAGAGATTTGTAGAACTCTAATTGCTTTGATCCTTTTAATCTTCATTTAACTCAAGTATTTACATACTCTCACCCTGACATAGCATACGGTTCATAATTATTTGCTTTTCCCACTGATAAATGTATGCATGCTGTCCATGTTTGATAGTAATTCTATGCAAGTAAGATTTTTTTTAATTAGCTGGAATTAAAGTTAGCTATCCATGGTCATTAGCTTACTATAGTTAATGCAATACACACATAGATTTCTACTGGAATATACAAATCAATAAAATACAGGATTTTTCTTAAGATGTTCACTATTTCAAACACCATTTACTTTTTAAGTAATATTTTATTATCTATAAGTAGTTGCAAAAAGGGGTTGCCATTCAACAAATCCATTTATAAGCACAATACATCTTGATCATGCATAGTTTCTCATGTTTTCCTTTTTACTAATATAGTAAAGAGTGTGTGTGTGTGTGTGTGTGTGTGTGTGTGTGTGTGTGTGTGTATTATGCTGACATGGTAGTATTGATCTGTATGTACTATACCTGTACTACATACCTTGAAGTATTAGTTTTATGTTGCTGCTTAGAAGAACTGCTCACTCTCTTTTACTCAACTGGCAGACTGAGTTGGGTGGCTTAAAATTGAGTTTTAGACAAGTCTAAGCATAGCCAAGAGTTCACCCCCATTTTTTAAGTTCACATTCATGCTAGCATTCCTCTTTCCCAACAGATCCATTGGAAAATGTACAGTCTTAATTGTTCTGCAGTGTCTTGAAAATGATAGCTCATAGTTTAAGCAGTTACCAACCTGCTCTAGCACTCATAATCTTCAAATCAAGCTGAAAGACTGTGCTCTTTAAGTGTGTGGCAACCCTCCCCCAACTGTTTCCCAATTAAATCTTTTCAAATGAGCAAGGAACTATACCACACTCCCTATAAATGATATATAGCATGACAGTATTAAAAAACTCATTTTCTCTGAGCTTAATCAGTATAGGGATTTAAAAAGAGATTGGTCATTATATAAAATAAAATAAACATGTTTTACAGATGGTAATATATTCTATAGTGCTTACCTTTTTATTTGTTTAATGTAACTTTAGGGACAAATTTCAAATTCTGTAAGTCCAAAATGGGAATGGATATAATTACATAAATATAGAATAGGAAATATTTCACCTAAATTATACAGATAATAGGAATAATATTTGTCTTTGCTTCAATTATATAAATAATAATCTCCATTTCCCACCTTAATGAACAAAAAAACCTACTGCTTGGGCATTTTTCAGGTGGTTGTTACTGGTATATTTTTTAGGAGAGTGGCTTGAAGCTAAAGGGTGTGTTACTGTGAAGTAAGACAATTGGTAAACCAATGCAATTTCGGTTGTTCAGCTGGTGGTTGGGCCTGGTTGTTTAAAAAAATTACCTAATTACCAGGTAATTTCCTGGTGGTAATTTTATTGTTATAATTTTGAATTATTACATCTTGAGTAAATTGGTTATTAACTTTATATTGTGTTCCTACAGAAGCACATGTATATATTTTTCATAATGTATATCTTATTTTTTTAATTGAGTAGTTGTATAAAGGAAATGTCATATGACAAAGTGTTTTCAAAATACAATGTATCTTGAACGGTGTCACTCCCTTCAACATTCTCATCCCCTTGGCATACCCCTTCTCCTGCTTTTCTTAATTTTGTGGAATATATAATGAATTCTTGACTGTACACTCCCCCTCTTCTTTGTGAACCCCTCCCTCCATAGTCCCACCCCTACTTGGTTATATCTGTTTTCTGGCATCTATTTTGTTGGACTTTTACTTTATTTTTCTAAAAGATTATACTATTAAAGCTTTCCATAGAGTCAATTCTCCTTCAGTTAATTCATTTGTAACCTCTGCATGCCACCCAATGTGTTTCTGAGTGAGGCATTAGTAAAGAATGCAACCAAAAATGTGCATGCATGTAAGTGCGGTAGGGAAGGAAGCTGAGAGATCAGAATGTCTCAAAGGAATTTTTTTTTCAAAAAAAAACAAGAATGACATTAAATTCAGCTACTGAATTTAGCTAATAACTCCAAAAAATAATTCAGTATCTAAATAAATACTAAGGGCTTTTTAACCTATATAGCAACTAAATCCAAATCTAAAATATTTTTCTTAATATTGCAAAGAATTTTTCAATGTATTCATAATTTGATGGTTCAATTAGCAAAAGAAAAAATTGTTGTATTTCTTTTAAAAGGGACAGCACTTGACTCACATTATTTGACAAGTATTAATAGTTTTTGTGAAAACATTTATACTAGTCAGGGATTTTTCAATCTTCTCATTAGTCAATTGAGGATAATTACAACCATTTTCATATGTATGTAGCTATGTAAATTCTGATACATTATCACTGAAATTCTTGATGTTTTATATTGAGGATGGATTGGATTTACAAATGGGGTAACACAAGAAAAAATATGGCAAAAACAATTTCATGGGATTTTAAATATAGATCAGTGATTGCCAGGGTCTCTAGAGTAGACTTTTCCCTTTGATACTTAATATAACATTACTATTAAAGAAATATTTGGGTGCAACATATAAAGTGCAAAGAGATGTTCTTGGTGAAGTGCCATTTATTTAGGAGAAATGTTTAATTCAGTAGCAGGCCATAGAGTGGGCCTAGAATTTGGAGGAGGGACTCTTCCTCATAGAGTATTCAGATTCTTTGACTGGAAAAAGAAAGGCTATGAAAAGCATTTATATATGAACCTAATCCTCCTTTCTAGTGCAGGCACTAGAAATGGATGTAGTCATGTGGAACCATGAGGCTTTGTGTGACTACTAAGCTATGTCTGGCAGAAGAAATTTAAAGGAGGGGGCAAAAGTTATGTAGAAAAATAATCATCACTTTTCACTTTTATTCCACTCCCACTCCAGACGACTTCAGGTATCTTAACTCACCAAATACCCATGTTTGTTACTCAGTATAACTCTGGCTTTTAAAAAAGTCTTTTTCACCATATTTGGCATGTTGAAACATCACTGCAGCCATTGCACCAATTTCAGTGGTATATTGTAGGCTCCCATGATAAGAACTCTGACTTAATTTCCCTCTTTCTCTTTATGCCAGAGCTCTTTCCTTTTGCTCATGATTCCCCTACCTCCTTTTTTTTTTGCATTACACCTTCCTTCCTTTCTTTCTCTTCTCTCCCTTCCATTTCTTTCCAATTTCAGCCCAAACAACAAAGTTAATCGCAAGAATGCAACTTGCTGAGGATTTTAAATCTATATAACATTGAATAACAATACTTGAAGCCTACCTGATGGAGTGGAGATTGGGGCTTCTTGAACTTAACAGGTCTGATGCATCTTTTGTTACCTTCCATACTAGCATCTGTTCTCAGATAAAATATGCTTGGATGCCTCTAGCTCACTTAACTGCCAGGTGCCATTGCTGACAGTCAGGATACCCCATGGCCTGCAGATGTACAACTCAATCCATTGTGTCAAAAGTATGCATGAAATTGACAATATCAAAATGAGTTGCTGAGTCATTCTTCTTTTAAACAAGTCTAGAGTCTAGTGAAGTGTTATATGGGCAGATCAAAGCAGCCCACCTTGTGATTTATCAAGGCATTGATTGATGATTAATTTGCAATAATCATCACTTTACCTCCTCTAAATCACAATTTTGTCTCCAGCTCTCCAGTTTAGTTTTGTAATACATCACACTAAGTGTAAACTCCAGGATGGCAGCCCTTCCAACAGTGACATTCCTATTATTGTGGGGCTCAGGTAGCTACTTCTGATAAGAAGAAATCACCCAACAATTAATCAGTATCGTTAGCAAGTTTATATTTCTAAAGTATGCCGTTAGTATTATTTTATGTCTTATTAGCATTCTGAAGTGATTTTTAGATTTCCACAATAATGATTGTTCCACATGTCTGAGTATGTTTTGCAGAGTTTTAAAATGCTGTTTGTCAAAAAAAGAAAAAAAAAAGAATCCTAATAACAACTAGCAGAATAATTGTCATTGGAATGACCTTTTCTGTGGATAATTTGACAGACAGTTGATGGACAGCATTCTCTCCTCTCTCAACCAGGTACAAGACCTCCTTGCCATAAAATGCAAGAATGAAATTTTAACTCAAGAGATAAGATTCTCAATAGTCATGTGTTGCATATCTTCCTCATTGCAGCTTCTCAAATTTTGAAAGCTTTCTTTCTTTTCAAGGTATTTTTCATTGCCTGGAGAAATGTTTCCTTTAGGGAGATATTTTAAAACAATAGTACAGGTGCTGAATCAAATTTCCCAGATGAGTAAGGGACTTGATGGTTGCTAAATCGTCTTGGTTTGGTATATTGAATAGCACTCTTGTGTCCTATAAGAGTTAACACAACTTTCAAAGGTGCCTTTCCTTAAAAAAGAGAATAGCTGTGACTTTGAAAAAGAAATGTGGACCATGAAGCACCCAGTTAAAATAATCTAAAAGGGGGGGAAAAAACAAAATAAAAACACTCACTGGTGAAATAAGACAATCAAATTGCAAATAATTGTTTTGAGAATGCAGCCCTGGAGTGACATGCAGATTAAAAAGAATAATATTTTCACTGGGAAAAATAAGTCATGTTTAAAGACTTTTTTTCTCTTGAATTCATGGTGTACCGCCAGAATAGAATGGTTGTTGATTAGTAATGTGTATTCTTTCATAATATGCTTGCCATTCCCAAAGAAAAAAGCCACTTGCACAGTTGGGAGGCTAAGATTTTAAAGGTGTTCATACTTGTTCCTTAGCTATTTATTAAATTATTTTTATGTAGTGGTCAATAAACAACTATTCACCAGATGAATGCAAGAACTAATTAAATTAACAAATTAATTTCTAAATAGGTTTTTAAAACTTTTTAAAAATGAACATCTTCTTGGAGTTAAAGAAAGAAGCCTTTTCATTCAATCCTTTCAAATTGGAACTTAATCTTATTTCACTGCTTTTCATCCATCAAAAATATTGAGCATGTGTCAGAAGAATTTAGAAACATGATCTGCAAATCCCGATGGGGAGGTGGTTTGAGTCCACTAGCTTCTTTCTGAGAGTTCATGGGTTCCTCACTCTTAATCCAGCTGACAAACAGAATCCAAATGGTGACATTTAAAGGAGAGAGGCTGTTCAAGTGGAATGGAAAAGATAAGGGAAATAGGTGGTTAGGTAAGAATCTGGCAGAAAGAAGAAATGGGAAGTGGAAATAGTGAGAGAAACCTCCATGGAGGTTCATCACCTCACAGAAAGTGCATGGAGTTATGAAAGGCAGATCCTGGATAAGTTTTAGAGAAAGACAAGCTGATTAGTGATACGGAAGAAATGAAAAGTATAGTCCGACAGGAGAAGTTATTCAATTAGCACTTCATACTTAGGAAACCATGCCACATTACTAATTAAATTTGACCATTTTGAATTTATTTGGATCCCAAATGAGGAAAAACTAGGGTGTTCATTTTCTCAAAAAGCACATTTGTGATCTAAATATGTATGCATAAGAAAAATAGGGAAGGGCTGGGAACATGGCCTAGTGGTAAAGTGCTCGCCTCCTATATTTGAAGCCCTGGGTTCGATTCCTCAGCACCACATATATAGAAAAAAGCCAGAAGCGGCGCTGTGGCTCAAGAGGTAGAGTACTAGCCTTGAGCAAAAAGAAGCTGGGAACAGTGCTCAGGCCCTGAGTCCCCGCCCCAGGATCTGCAACAAAAACAAAACAAAGAAAAATAGGGAATAGCTTTACTCAATTTCCAACTGGACACTGTCCTTTATACCACATTGTTGAACTATCTCAGTTTTCACATACATGTAACATAATTAAGAAAGGTAGGGGCATAGCTCAGTTCATAGAGCTGTTGTCAACTATGTGTAAGTTCCTAGGTTCAATACCCATATCTAAAATACCATCACTTGGGAGATGGAAGTAGAGGGCTCATGAGTTTCTGGATAGCATGTGCTACCTTGGGAGATCCTGTTTCAAAAATCCAACAATAAACAAATGAATAAAAATAAAGAATGGAAAAGAAACCAGAGAAAGATACATGTAATAAAGTGTATGTTATAGAAATGTTTTCCTTTCACTGACACATAAGAAAGTTCTGTCTTAATCAAAGCTAACTAATAATTGTTTTTATCATCTATATTCATATTTGTGCAAACAGAATTTTATTATTAAGTAGGTATAACAAAAGAGTCTCAATGCAACAAGTCAGATATGAATACAATACACTTGGGGTCCATGATCAAGTGAAAAAGACTGACCCAATGTGAAAGTATTACAAAGTTTATTTCGCATCAAGCATCTAGATCACTAGCTGACCGGTCAGGGCCGTCTCCTTGGAGAGTGACCCTTCCCTGATCTCACAAGCTACTTTTTTTTCTTTTTAACGGTTTCACATGGCATGTTGAAAGTAATTACAACAGTGATATAACACTTATTTCCATAACATGGAGTTCATTTTACTTAGCATCATCTTATGCGCTCATACGGGCATAGCTATTAGGCTCTTGTGATCCTCTGCTGTGACTAGCCTAAACCTGGGCTAATTATTCCCTATGAGGGAAACCATAGAGTCTATGTTTGTTTGGGTCTGGCTCACTTCACCTAGTATAATTTTTTCCAAGTTCTTCCATTTCCTTACGAATGGGGCAATGTCATGCTTTCTGATAGACACATAAAATTCCATTGTATATATGTACCACATTTTCCTGATCCATTCGTCTACTGAGGGGCATCTGGGTTGGTTCCATATTTTAGCTATAACAAATTGTGCTGCGATGAACATTTTTGTGCTGGTGGCTTTAGTGTGTTCTTGTTTTGAAACCCCACAAACCACACCGCACCGTTGCCAGCAGCTGCCCTTTAACCCCATTGGTTCGCAGCATGGGTTTTCCTGATTGGCTATTTACCCTTAGAGTTACCTATTTTGGCTTTGCTATGGGGAACTAGCCTTAGTATCAGGAACTGACTAACCACACCCTGGGTGGTTTCCTGTACTCGTTTTGTAGAAGCTCTGCATTCTACAGCAGTTGGTCATGTAGCACTGATGCAGGGGGTTAATGCAGGGGCTAAAGCTAGTCACAAATGGGTTAAGCAAGCCGTTTACAGAAGCAGAATTTTGCGGTCAGGCTGACCTAGTACCAGCTTTATTTTAACAATTGCTACCATGTTTCCTTATTACCACCAAGCAAGCATAAGCAACTAAAACAATCCAGTATTCAATCATAAGTAAACCAACCTGACAGTTACCATGACATTCCTATAACTACTATTATGATTATTTTTATAGTCTATGACTATGCTCATTTTTTACTGTCTGCTACCATGGTTGCTACCTAGGTACAGAGGGATATAAGAGCTTCCTATATTTTTAAATGTCAAACTACAAGAAACTAGTCTCACGGGTGGGGATGCAGCCCTCTGGCATGGAGTCCTCACCAGGGTTTAGAAGCTGTTATAATTTTAACACTAAAACTTACTATATTTAGTCACTCCAGTTCTCAGGTTAGCCCTAACAAATGCATCTTGATCAGTATCATCTTTGCGTTTTAATACTCAAATTTCTCAAACTTTTTCTTTGTATTTGGATATTTTATATTGTAGTTAAAACCTTTTTCTCGATCCCAAAGCAATAGATTAGATGAAAAGTTTGTAAATATGTGGTTTGTTTTTTTCTTTGACAAGAAAAACTTCTTTGCAAATGGTGTGAGACAAAGGTCCTGAGATGCTTAGTTGCCAGGTACCATTTATTATAAAGCCTTTTCTCTACCAGTTTATAGGGCTCGTCTGTCAAATTCAAATATTTTAAAATTTCTGTGCCTGTTTCTGAATGTGCTAAATTATTTCATTTGTCATTCTGCCTATTCTTATGCTAACACTATGCTGGCTTAATTATTACTTGCTTTATAAAGGTCCATGATATATGTCCTAGCCTGTCCCCAGTGTTCTTCATCTTCTTTAGGAACAGTTGGACCTTCTATTCTTCTTAAATTTTAGGACTGGCATGTCAAATTTCAGAAATAGAAACCAATAGGCTTTTGATGGCTTTAGAGAATTGGCGCTAGAGAATTGGCCTAGTAATATTGTGTCTTCAAATTGAGGATTATGGTATTTTTCCTCAACTTCTAGTACATCTTCTGAGAAGATTTTACATTAATTTGGATTTATTTCTAATTATCTTATTTTTGTTATTTTTACAAGGAATATTGTTTAAAGTGTTTTAGTTCTGTTTCTTGCTTGAATAAAGACACTCAGCTGATTGTTTTTCTCTTTCCCAACACTAGATATTGAAAATCTAAAGCCTAGATTACCGACATACCATAAAGTCTTTTATGAGTTCTGATAATTTAACTGAGTTTCTAGTAGTATTTTACACAAATAGCCATGTCATCTCTATGTATCCAAGTTTTCAATTTTTTTTTATTTCCTCAGAAACCCTCATTATTGTTTTTCTTTCTTTAGCATGTTTAGACTTCCTATGCCAGATAAGTGGTAATACAACTGATATTATTCATAATCTTGATCAGAATTTTTGCAGTATCACTCCTGTGATTTCACTTCATATTTGTATACAAGTGTATATATGTAATTCCATTATCTTACATCTGTGTATTTATTACTTTGTGTTATTTATGTTAAATTATTTGTGATATAAATATTTATGTCATTATAATGCACATTATTATTCAGATTGAAGGCTGAAAAGCTGAATGAATTCTCATTTTCCTATTAGGACTCGTTGCTATGAACACACTTGTTCAACATGATTACTAGTTGACTGGTGGTGTTAACATAGTAAAGCAAGAAGGACAAGTATACGCATTGAAAAAGAAATCATGGAGATTTTTCTCTTATTTTCTTTTTAAAAAATAATTTATTTTTGCCAGTCCTGGGGCTTGAACTCAGGGCCTGGGTGCTGTCCCTGGCTTCCTTTTGCTCAAAGCTAGCACTCTACCACTTGAGCCACAGTGCCACTTCTGGCCTTTCCTGTTTATGTGGTAATGAGGAATCAAACCCAGGGCTTCATGCTTGCTAGGCAAGCACTTTACCACTAAGCCACATTCCCAGTCCTCTTCTTATTTTCAATGTTGAATTGTGACTAACTTGGTTGAAATTTTTCTGATGAAGGTAGAGCTCTGCTTGGTATGAGGTTAGAGGTAGCACAGAATGTAATTAGAAATGTACAAGAATGTAGTTGTCTTTCTTGCATCATACACAAGCATCTCATCTGTTAATTAGATGGTTCAGAGAACTCTTGATTTTACAGATTGTGAGATTGTCTGTAACCCTAAAATGTGATTATTCTTTCATCTATGATCTTTACTATCATCGTTTACTGCACTCTCCAAAGTACTGAAGAAGTGTAGGAGATGGAAGGGATAGCTGATGGTACCCTATCAAACAGACAATACCTCAAAACGTGACATGCTCTTAAGAAGGATTTTTCAAAACATTTGCTTGAAATTTTCCTGGTTTTACTCTTTCCAGAATAAATTCACAAAATGAAAAATCTTTTACTTGTCTCCGTAACTTGCTACACAATGTACAACGAAACTATTTAAAATCGATTTTTTAACTTAGAACATGTTCACTTCAATCTCACCTGATGATCAGGCTGAGTGCACCAAACCTTTTCTAGCCACTGGAGATGAGAGCATTCCTCCCATGCTGTTTAAACTTAATTTCAGGGTCCCAATCAAACCTGTAACCATTCTCCTTAACCCCTATACATTAAAGTGGTCTTCTTAATTGCGGTGATAGTCACAAGGAGACCATTAGAACTGGAGGACTCTCAGATGAAGGATAACTTTGTAGGTGATAAAGTGGTACTGAGAACAACCCAATTTACTTCACTGAACTCAATCTTTCTTAGGATCTAAGCTGCACATGCCACATCCACCTGAACTTTGAGAGAGATAGAAATGTTTGCTATGCATTCAGCACTAGAGAGGACTTTTAAAGTTTGATCTCAACAATTATTCTGAACAGTGTTCAGTGTTTTCTTTTTTTCTGAATAGTGTTTTGCTTTTTCTCCTGACTAGACATAGGCTCTGTCCCTGAGCATTTTTGCTTAAGGCTTTTGATTTACCACTTCGAGCCACAGCTCCATTTCTGGTTCTCAGGTGATTAATTGGAGACAAGAATCTCATGGACTTTCCTGCCCAGGCTATGAATGCGATTTTCAGATCTCACCCTCGGAGTATTAAAGGCCTGAGCCATCAGTGCCCTGCTAGGAAGTAAAAAATAAATTAAAAAAAAATATATATATATTTGCTTTTTCCTTATTTTTATTGTAAAGGTTGTGTACAGAGGGGTTACAGTTACATGAGTAAGGAAATGAGCACAATTCTTGTGGAACATGGTTAGCCCCTCCTTGTTTTCTTCCACTGTCCTTCCCACCTGATTCCCCTGCACCAAAGTTGTAAAGTACATATTTTCTGAGGGCCTTTTTAAGTGTGGTAATATTCACAAATGTTATCAATAAGGAATATAATAATTGATTATGTCAATGAACACTACTTTGGGCTGCTTACGCTTTTGTGGAAAAGCTGTGTCTCTGTGGGGGTTAATTGGACAGTTCTGTTCTCCATTCCTGAAATGTTCACTGAAACATTATTGGAAACTTCCAACACAGGGCTACTGCAGATACCCTTTGGTGAAGATATTCTGAGCAGTGCAGCATTAGAAATGAGCTCTTCCCTACCCTAATGGGACCACTGCTTTACAACTGGTGACCTTAGGTTTCCTAAGTTATGTTTTCAGTGTCACCATGGCCTTGGACCCCGGCAAAAAATCATTGTCATTCTCACCCTAGAGATGACACACTTTCAGTCTATTCAGTATATTCATTTACTAATAAAATGTCCTATTATTTTCACTTAAAAATCTGTGGGGAGGTGGGGAAGGCCTTGTGTCATAATGTATGCTCCAAGGTCACATATAAAACAGGCTGCTGACAAACTCTGGGGTGTGTAGTGGTTGATGGACTGGAGATACGGTTTTCTGCAGGTCGATCATGTCAGAAAAGCAAGCTTTCTTATTTTGTGTCCATACTATGTATTTTTCTTTAATGTGCCATTTTGTTTTATTCTGTGTACCTAAATTTATAACATAGAGTTCCATTTTTCACAATTGGGATACAAAATGTTTGAAAAGACAAAGTTGAGAAATGTCCACTTGGGCTTATTAAAATATACATTTTTATGATCACATGTATATATAATTTGCTTGAGCTATACTTATCTTTCTATGGGCAAATTTTATTAAAACTTTATTATCACCTTTATGAACTATACCCTTGCTTGAAAAACACAGAAGCCAACATTTTTAGTCCTCAGTACTGATTTCCTCAGCCCATCATCCTTGCTCTGGCCCTCAGTGTTTGAGATCCTGCCTCTGAAACCTGTGCCTGTTTTTATCCTTAGTCCTCCCATATATCCTATTAGGGAGAAGGGGGTTTTGTTGTTTTGTGTGTTGATACACACATAACATTTTGGTTACCAGTTTTCCTGTGTTGCTTTTCACATTCTTTACATGCTTGTGAATAACGGTGACCAGTTCTTACATCTGTGAAGAACAAACCCCAAGTATACTTATATCTTTGATTACTATTTGTGTTTGAGTAGATTGAGCTCCCATATTTTGCTGTTCAAGTACAACAGAATTCACTTCCTTTTTCTGCCAGAGTCCTTTGTAGAACCAGGTAGCTCTCCAGAGCCAGAGTACCAGGTGCTCTCATCTGTAGCTGCACTGTTCAGACTACCTTATCTTCCCGATTGACTAGTCGGGTGACTGTCCTGGATGGTGTAGAACAAGCAATTAAAAAACTTCACCTCAGAAGTAGCACCAGGCATTTTTGCTATTGTTCAATTGGTCAGAAGCCCTCAGTGACAATGGTGGAACAGCACAAATGACCCCTTCCATGTGGTAGGAAAAAGAACTGCTACTGGAGCACACAGCACAAGGTTGTCCAGACCCCAAGACTTGCAGTGGTTGAAGGTTGTTTTAGGTTGGCATGGATTGTACTACAATAACAAAATCCATCCCAAGGTAGAGACGCTCTTCAATGTCAAAGAGAAAGTTGGAAATGATGTCCATGAGCATACCGCACCTATGATACTAGATGAAGAAAGGGAAAAGTGAAAATACATTAAAATTGAACTTGGTTCCTTTATGGATTAAATTTCATAAGATCCCCTCGAGAAGTCCTCCCTGAAGCAAAGGAGAAAAAAAAGATTTACTGCAGTCCAAAATATAAGTAGCTACTAATAACATTTATTATCCTCACGTGCATAGTTAAAAAAAATCCAACTGTTCATCGATTCCCTTAACGCTTTCAATAGCCTTGTGGAGGACAACATTTATAAAGTGAAAAGGTGTGTCCCTATCTTACCTGCCAAATGAGACCTTCTCTCAGGCAGCCATGTTCCCTCCCCCTGCAGACCTAAACTACATTTAATGAATTGCTAAATGGGTTATAGTCTGGCTCAGACATTTCAGACAGATCACATCATTGACTGTCCCAGGCCCCATGCTGAAGTTTGTAGTTCTTGGCCCTTCATATCTTTTTAATATAAAACTATATCCTTAACCACACCCAGATTCTTCTGCCTCCTAAAGCTTTGCCTGAAGAAAAGCATGTCTTCTTACCAGGGAAAACCCAGATGCTTCCTTTCTTACAGAGTCATTGGCTCTCCTCAGTACTGTGTTCTCCTCAACTGACAGAATCAACTATTGATCTCCAGCCACATCCAACTCAGGAACTTTAGCCAAACTCCCATGCTCTCTCCCCTGACACTTACACTCCGGCTTTTGTGACAATAGAAACTTATTGTCTTGCAGTCAGCAGTCCCATTTGACTAGCTGCACTGGATTGGCAGAGCGGAGTCCCTTTGTGAAGGGTGTAGGTGTGAATCTGTTTTCTTAGCTTTACCAGCAATGAGAGACCACATATGTTCCTTGGCTTTCTTTGGCCCCCTTTCATCTTTTAAAGTCAGCAGTATTTGCTCTTTTTTTTTTTTTTTTTCTCACTCTGCAGTTGAATCTCCTTCCTCCCTCTTCCACATGTAAGGGGCTCTTGTGTTAGGGGACATCGGACCAACCTATTTAATCCTGGATAATTTTCCTCTCAAAATGAGCTGATTAGCGACCATCATTAAACTTCAAACTTAATCACTCCTTGCCCTGGAAGTAGCATCACCTGTTCACAGGTTCTAGGGAGTCAAATATAGATTTGGAGGAGGTGAGTGATGATTCTGCCTTCCATAGCAGGTTACATGCCTCTGTGATTAAGCCCCTCTTCCTTATCTGACCTCAGGCCTGCTGTTTTCTCATCTGCTGCCATACAAGTGATGTCACAAATCTCCTTGCTCCAACTTACAAATGTTTTGCACATTCACACAGAACTCATTGTCTCACCGCTCCAAAATTTTGTGAACAAGGCACCTTCTCAGTAAGTTCTAGCCTGATTGCCATATTTGAACATGTATCCCACAGTTTGTGTTTTCTCTGTAGCATGTATTTAGATCTAACCTAGTGTGCAATTCATTTTTATTGCCTTGTAAGCTCTTGGAGAGTTCAGATTTCTGTCTAGTTTTTCCTCCATGGTATCCCCAACACCTTGAATAATGTCTGGTACATAGTACACAAGCCATAAATATTTGCAGAATGAATGAATTCTTGAGAGAATTGTAAAGCACTGTTTCCTAAACATAATTTCTTTTATGTCCACAGACTCCATGCAGAAACATGATTATGGCTTGTTTGGGCGTCTTTCATGGTGTCTAGTTTGGGAACTGGCTTGTAGACCGTATATGCCAAAAAGAATTACCAAAGGAAGGTCCTCTGGGGAGATATGAGGCCTTTTCATTTTTATCAGTCTAGACTGAATTTCAGAAGCAGAGTTAAGGAGAAGTTCATAATTAATGTTGCTCAGGGTCTGGGTGAGGTTGGCAAAGTCGTGCAAGAGTGCTGTATTCTTATTAAAACCTGGGGTATCACTATATTACTTCTTGAAATTACCCCCTGCGGGTCTTCAGCCCTGAGGGCTCTTTTGTTCAACTCATGGAGAAAGCTATGGAAGAGAATATTTAATCACTCAGTGCATTGTCAATGTAGATGATGCGAAATATTCTGTATATTCTAGCCTGTACTCCTGCTCCTGCAGTAGTTTTCCCTCTTGAGAAAATGAATTCGTGAGTTAGGATTTGGGAGAGTAGATGTTATTTACTTTTTAGAAAAAAAAATAAGGTTTGTTATAAAAATAAATGAAATCTATATTTTATCATTTCAATTCATGGCCTAAGCATGCACACTAGTTACCTTTCATGAAATGTTCTTGCAATGATGCTATTTCACTGGGCTTGGTAATGAAGCTTTGATTTGCATCACTATTCTGAGAACTTTCTAACAATGCTAAGGTAATATTATGAAGTCAGGAGGAAATGAAACGGAATGATGGTAATGCCTGTCCATTGTGAGAAATGTTGAGTTGCCAAGGCAATGTCATATCAATAATATTTTCATAAATTAAATTAAGATACATGTGGCAAATAAATATTGCATTTCTCTTTATTATCACTTCAAAGTTGTGGGGGTTAACTATTAGGATTAAATCAGAAATTAGACCCAAAGTATCTCAGCTTTAATGTGATGTGCTATTCATGGCTTGAACCTGACAGACTCTCAAGATTCTTGTCACGTTTCTATTAGGCTTTCAATTTTTCCCCTTTGGTATACTCTAGCAGTCTCTCTGCTGTCCTCTTTTCTGTACTTCTTGAAGCACAATTTCTGTTGAGAGTTAGTGGGAGAGTCAGTATAATTCTATTAAAGCTCACTTTCATATTACACAACTACCCATTTTAAGGTTCTGTCAGTCATGCTGGCTTTCTGCTCTTAGTCTCTCAGTCTCACTCCCACTGCCCACCCACCCCCAGATTTTTATCCTTTTGTTTTGCTGTTTGTTATCAGGTTGTTAACACTATTGTCAGTTAAAACTGGCTGCTTCAAAGGTGTTACCACATTGGCTTAATAAATCTAGGCTTTAAAGTATGACCTCGAACACCTTAGTTTCCCTATAAAATGGGAACAAATGATACTTTTCTCCCAGATATTAGTAAAAAGCAAGGGGGCTCCTTTGAAGCTCTCTGATATACAGATTTGTTATCTCTAAAGAGCTTCCTTAGCATAGTGCCTATTACCAGAAGAAGAAAGTAGTACTTACCTTGCGTAGAAGGATCCGTGTTTAAATTCTATTCCATTTCATCATATTTTTTAAAATATGCATTTGTTGCTGAAATTTTTAAAAAAAATCAGTAACCAAAAGGAAGGAAAAAGATGTTTCTAGAAGCACATACTTTGTCATAACAGAGGTGCTCTATCTGCTCTTCTTTTCAGTGTGTCTCAAATTTGTTTACCCAGGTGTTCCTAAACTGTGATTCCCCTATTTATGCCTCCCAAGAAGCTAATTTGATGAGACAATACACAGATTATTATTTGTTGAGAGGTGTGGGTCTTGTGAACTTTTTGCCTGGGCTATTCTTCATTATCCCATTATCAGCCACCCAAGTAATTATAGACACGATCCACCATACCTGGCTGAAGTATATACTTTTAGAGTATAATTTTATTTGATAAGGAATCATAAGACATTTTGGTAATACCGTTCCTCCCCCTTAAATATATTCTGCAGCTCAGTATCAATTTATTTCTTGTGGAAAACCTTTTTGAGAATAGCTATCAGAGCATCCCAGCTTGTTTAACACTTAACATTTCACAGTGTTAAGTATTTGGATGGTATCAATATTCATGTTATTTTAATTACTATGAATATCCCAAATGCTGCCATTTCCTGAAAGAGAAACATTATTGAAGCAGAACTAATCGGATAATACTAAGGTGAGATATATAAATAAATTCAGCCAGAATTTGCACTTCAACTATGTCAGACACTGTCTTTTATTTCACTTACTAGTTATAAAGTTTAACTTCTTCCCTAACCTTCATTATGTTTAGTCATAATGTAGCTTGGATGATATTTCTCATTGTTGAGACTTCCTTTGTGCACTTGATTCTTGAGTGTTATAATAGCTATGTGGGCTACTTTGAGACTGATATCTCAGTCATTCTCTCTGACACTCAGGTTTGTTATCTCTAAAATGGGACATGACTGAGACATGAATCACATGATATAATGCATACAGATTACAATTACAAGAATATAACTTCTAATCTTATATCTTTCATTTATTCTTCTATCAAGCCTTTCATTTAAAAAAAATTGGGGTTCCCCTTCCATACTTGAACGGTGATTGGCTTTTAAATATCTTTTTTTTAATACCTCTAGTCTAGGAACATATAAAGTTGATTTGTATTTATGTTCAGCTTCATAAAGTATGCTAGTAGAGCAATCACGGAGAAGGAAAGAAGGAAAGAAATGGGCTCTTCAAAAATATGTTTCTATAACCATTAGTGATGTCAAAGGCCAATGAACTTAAGGGCAGAGAAAGACACATTTCATCACTTTAAGGAGAAAAAGCGAGCAAATCTGTTCTGAATGTACTGAGTTGTTATCAATCACATCAAGTATGTACATTAAAGGAGGTAAAGCTTTCTCACTAGAAGAGTTGGTTTTCATGCGAGATGTGGACTTTCTTCAACAACAACAAAAAAACCTCTTTGTGACTTTAAAACAGATATAGTACCACTATATTAAGTTGGAAACAACTGTAGTACTGTTTATATTTCTTAATGCTCAACTTATCTGACAAACATGGTCTTAGCTCTTCAGAAGCATGAGGCTGTTCAGTCTTTCTTCTTCATTTATTTTATTGTTGATATACATGTGTTTAAAAATGCATTTTTTTCAAAACATACAAATTCTAGCTCATTATATCTTATAAGTATATGTATAGTATAAGTATATATCTTATTAGTACATATAAGAATATATCTTATAAGTATCTGTATACTATAAATATCTAATAAATATCCAATATCCTAATTTACCATAGAAAGCATTTTAATCTTATCTCTACACATATAAATACCATTATTTCTTCTCTTTCTTGTCTGCCTTATCTCTTTAACACATTCCTTTCTATTATAGTTTTTATAATGTAATCAACAAAAATTTATAAAGTCTGAAAAGCTTAGTGAAATTTCAGAGGTTTAAAAAGTCTGGTACTCATTCCACTTCCACAAATAATGTAGTAAAATTTGGGTTCAGTCTTACTGGGATTTCATAGTTTCTCCTTTTTGGTTTATTTCTCCATTTTGTGAAACAAACTTTTTAGTAGATTTCTAAGAAAGATTATAGGAGAAAAAACATTTTTAAGGAGCTTGTATTTCTTAAGAATGCCTTCATTCTGCCTTCACACTGTGATTTGTAATGTGGCTACCTATATAATTCTAGGCTAGAAGCCTTGTTGCCCCTGAATTATGAAATTATTGCTTTCTCTTCCAGCCATTGTGGTTGCCTTTGAAAAGTATGCTACTTGCCTTTCGTCTCATTCTATATCCCGTGTGAGGGTTTTGTTTTTCTTTTTCTCTCTCAGAACTTTTAGGATCTTCTATTTGTCCCTAATATAATGAAAAGTCTTCGTGGCATACATTATCAAGTCTATGCATTGCCTAGGGTGTTTATGTAAACAATATCCTTTGTTCTTATTCAATAGCAGGTCTTCAATTCTCTCCCTGTTATCCACATTAGTTCTGAATTCTTTCTACTGGTTACTTTAGACTTTTGCTTTATACTTTATCTTCAATTATCAGTCATCCCTAGCTCAGAACTACAGGAGAGCTCACTGAATTAATATGGGGTTTGGTAGCATTGGTGAGGAGTGTCTCCTAAAGCTCTCATGAATGTTAGGACATTGATTGGTCCTGTCTTCCAATGGGAACCACTGAATACTATCATGCATAGACTGTGTGGAGTTATCTTCAAATTACTCAAAACTTACCAGTTTCCGGTGACAAATATTTACCATCTCACACACAGTTTCTCAGCATCACGAAAACGGGCTGAGCTTGGTCATTCTGACTGAGGATTTCACAACAGGCTCAGCCACTGTGTGGTCTGGAGTCTGCTCAAGGCTGGGTCTGCAGATTCGGAACTGAATCATAAAGGGTCTTTTTGTGGTCTTTATTTCTTTACCACATCCGTACCCACAGGGATGCTTAGATTCCTTGGGGTTTCTTTTCTCATGATCACCTGGAGGATTAAGCATGGTTATTCATGTTCTCAAAAGTGGCCTTGGGGAAAGAAGCGATATGGCTTTTTAGTATTTAGATATTGATTTGGTTCTTTTTTTTTTTAAGTACTCCTCTGTAGTTACTCATGACATCTCACCTCACTGCTTAGATCTGACTAGTTCAGCTTCTCCATTAAATGCACGTCTTATGCCATGAGGGAAATCTTTGGGTCATACAGCCTGGTGATAGTAAATGAGGCATGGTCTAGCTAGGTGTTTTACAGTTTTCCTAGCTGTCTTCCTGTCATAGTTCCACTTGGGTTTCTAAGTTACATGGTTCCCCAGTCCTTGGGTTTGTACTGGTTCTCAACAGTTTCAGTTGTCTTTTCTACCTTTGCCTGGTGTTAAGCCTCAACTTACTTCCATAGATGAGATCATGATTAGTGATACTGGCGCCTGAGCTTTTCTCCTGCAGTCAGCATCACTCGCCTGCTCTCCTTCTCCTCTGTGTTCCTTATGTTTGGGGACTTTTATCATTTTACTTTGTTCACTGTTTTTCTAGCAGGGATTATAATGGTTGGATTCCTGTATTTAACCTACCACTTAGCATGCATTTCCATTTTGTCTGCTTGTATAATCTCAGTGCATACCTAGATAGATAGTATTTCCTCTAAAGTTTGCTTTTAAGGGAAGAATTCAAAATGTTAACAGACTAATCAGCTTATCCTGGCCAAAGCTTTTGAGATGAAAATAGAATGGATTTTGCTTTCTATGTTGCCTTTGATTTTTGACGGCTTTAGGATGTAGAATTATTTTAAGGAAAAAAGTAAGAAAGAGAAGGTTCCAATGGTCAGTAGTATAATGTTTATAGAAACAGCTTAGAGTTCTGAGATTTAAGATTTGTCTTGGATTGTTTTTTAAAGTATTAGTCACTGGAAATATGTTATGGCTCAGCACATACCACTGCATTAAAGATGATCTAATGGTACCTATGACTTAGCTGTATCTGCACCTTTCTTCAGTTTTCAATGATTAAAACTACCTCATGGTGTTGGGATTATATAAAGAAAATTTCAAACGAGGTAGAAATATTTGTTATAAACCTTAACATTAAAACTACTGACATCCTTCTATGAGTAATTATCTATATTACTAGATCTCAGACACACGAGCAACTCTCTTGAAATCACAAGTGAAATTTGAAATGGTAGCACTTCTAAAATGAGTACCCTCTTACTCATCTAGCATAAACGGAAGAGTAAGACATAAAAGTTGTTAGTATTTTGCTGATGGACCTAAAACTCATACTTTCTGGAGTCTTAACTTAGATACTCTTCCTTTCCTATCCTGACTTTCAGGTGGCAGCTTCCCATCTGAAGCTGCTCCCTGCAGGTACACAGCTGTGATCCCCACATTATTTGCATTTTCTCCCTTTCAAATACCATGACTTTTTTGTGCTCATCTCTTTTTCTAGATTTCACGATTGATAACTAATTATTCAAAAGTTATCTTTAATTGCTTAATATCATTCTTCCCCCCAGATTCTGTTGCATACCAGTTTCATTATCTCCAATGAGGTGGTCTAATTTTCAAGAGAATAAAGTCTATTATCTTCCTCCTTGTGCATCCTGTGGTGGATGGCATGATTTCTTGACCTCAGCACAGAGTTGATATTTGGACTGGAGACACCTTTGCTGCAGGGAGGTAGTCTTGTGGGCTTGGAATGGTAGCAATATTCTTAGTTTCTTAGATTCTATTAAGCCCCATCCATACATGCCCATATTTTCAACCATGATATTCCTCTAGTTGTGATCACATTTGGGATGGGACTGGCAGGTAATCCTCTGGTGTAGTAGAACTGACCTTAAGAAATGATCTGAATTGACTTCCTGTCACTAGACGGGAGGAAAAAATAGGTGAGAAGTACCAGATATCTAATCATGCTGAAACAACCAGATCTACATTAGAATACAGAGGGCAAAAACAGCCCCTGGTTGCTTCTTGAGGAAGGGGTGATTGACAGGGCTAAGGATCAACATCTGCAGGTCTGTGGTCAGCATCAACAGTTGGAAACTGTTTTAAATGAGCAGCTGCCGAGGCTGCACAGGACCATGGAGCAGAGCTAGTATAAGGATTTGTGGAGAGATATGACCTGTACTGTCACAGTGTCAGTCGCATATTCAACAGAAGTAAGCAACGGAACCATTTAGACAGTTGGAGAACCAAGGTGTCACCCTTCTGTGAAGTCTGCAGCCTGAGAAACATGTCATCAGTCTTTTTATCTTTTGTGTTCTCATCTGTGTATCTCTAAATTCCTCTTGCCAACAGGCTGGCTGGCTGCAGACTCAGCTATTTAAATCTTCCTGCTAGCCAACATTTATTTTTTCCCCAGAATTTGAGAAAGGCTGAAAAAGCCTTCACATGTTCATACTGCTATGCTGGCAATTTAAACTAAATGAACATATGAATCCCATACATTAAATAAAAATACAGCTTCATTTACATGCCATCACTAATATCAACTCAACTGTGTCCTTTTTAAATTAGTCTGTAAAAACTAGAAATTTTCTGACAGCTGGACTTCAAGAACAGCTACTTTAACCTCTCTGCAGGTGCAAGTAGATTTCTGTCATTCTGCATCCATGATTCTGATGCCTGACTGTCACGTGTACAATTATTGAAGTCCACAGGGTAGAACTTCCTTCTTATCTTTGGTTCTCAGGTACATAGCATGAAGGGATAGCTCTAACAAAGGGGATGATATCTTATTCCCAACTGGTGCCCACCAGCCTATGGGTTGAAGACATGCTTCCTGAGTAGTAATGATATTCAATAACATTTACTTCTAGGCTTTAGCAAATATTATTTCTCCTGTAAGAATTTTTAGCATGCCCTAACTAAATGTGTCCACAATTGAAATCATCTCATTTTATTTTAAAGTCACTTATTCTACAAATATTTATTGAACATTTCCCCAGAGTCAAATGCTATGCTAGGCATAGAGCTTCTAGTCTGCACGTAGTCTATTGGGAGTGGCATGAACAAGTGTAGGTACATGCTTGAAGACATGCTACATAGAACAAAACAGTGTTTCATTGGAGAAGGCCCCTGCCAAGTGGCTGACTACCATCTGCAGATTCGGAAATACTGCAATGAGATTTGAGACACAAGCAATGACACTGTGATAGGTCTGTCTTATATGTAGGCTGCAAAGATCCCTTTTTTATCTCATGAACAGTTGGTCATGTATATATACTTTTAGCACAAACATACTGGTATGTTTACATGCCTTTCTCCTTGGCAGCACTGAATCTTACATCTCGATTTCTAGGAACTTCAATTCCTAGAAAATAAGGATTATATTGTAACCATCTGGGTAGAATCCAGTTTTGACCTTCACAGCAAGCAGGTGTTGAGGAAACAAGTGAAACTGAAATGATTGGAGTGAATGAATGCATTGGAGGATGCCATAAGTATTGGTGGTGTATGCTTTGTTATACTTGTTTGTACTTCCTCATTGGGTCCCTGAGGACACTCTTCTTTCTGTATTTCTTGTTGGTAGTAGTGCTACTTCTTGTTTTGCTTCAGTCAATTGCCCAGTGCTATACATGCATGCCACCCACCACAATGTCTGATACCTATGAATGTACATATGAATAAATACAAGAAAGAATGGCTTCACTTTCCTGACTGTGAGCCTTCCCATCTAAGATTATTTACTGTATGGCCTGGCCTGCCTAACTAGAACATTTCTATGCTCCACCTAAACTCCCTATTCCCTCAAATTATATGCAGTTTATTTTCCTATAATTGAAAAATGAAAATAGTTGGCTTTATCTAAAACAGACCTCAAAACTATGCCTTTGGCTAAGCCAAGCCACCACTGACTCTTGGAAATGTTATTCCAAAATCACCATTCTCTACGGTCTATTCTCCATGAAGAAGCTTCAATTATCTTTTAAAAGTATATAAAGGCCAGGTGCCAGTGGCTCATGCCTGTCATCCTAGCTACTCAGGAAACTGAGATCTGAGGATTGCAGTTCAAAGTCAACCTAAGCTGGAAAGTCCATGAGACTCATTCCCAATTAACTACTAAAAAGCCAAGCACTCAGCGTTGTGGCAAAGGACCATCACAACTTCAAGGCCAACCTGGGCTACATAGTAAGTTCAGGCTTTAGAGCAAGACCCTGTCTCAAAAATGTACAATGAAAATATCAATATAGAATTTAAAATATTCTTCAAATCATACCATGGCTGGTGTTTGTTGCCAAAAAATAGCCTTGTTAAGCAGAAAGAATGAACTTCAAACTTTTTCTCACTTACCAGACCCATTTTAGTTGAACCGCAAGCACACCCATGTTAGCTCATCTTGTGTTGTTTTCTTCTTGTTTTTCATACTCCAGCCACACTAGCCTCTGTTCTTCATGTATCCTACTGTCATTCCTTAAAGAACCTGTTCACAGCAGACATTCAGAACATATGAATGGCTATGAAGCTCACTTCTTTTCAGCTGTGGTTTTACTAAAAGGACAAGTTCTTTCCAGGAAATTTTACTTATAACCTTAACATATAAGGCACATAAGGGTAATGCTTGCTATACTAATTCAAATGGTATCAGGATATTAGGAACAATTTTTGAATACCAACGTTGCTTCTAAAAACATGAATTTCCAGAAGTGATAGTTTGTAAGATATGGCTTAGGTCCAATGGT
This sequence comes from Perognathus longimembris pacificus, assembly GCF_023159225.1. Taxonomy (NCBI): domain Eukaryota; kingdom Metazoa; phylum Chordata; class Mammalia; order Rodentia; family Heteromyidae; genus Perognathus; species Perognathus longimembris. The sequence continues at coordinate 26,158,979 of NC_063164.1, read as the reverse complement.
ACCTGCATGGCTTCTGGGTTTATTTTTTCTGGCTTCTTTGAACTTGAAGCACTGAGTTTATAGGTGAACAGAATGAGCTGCCTATCTAGTTGAACTCCTGACTTTAACATCTTAGCCTACCTATTTGCATGGCCATTTTTGTTCTTGAAATTTTAAAATAATCTAGGTGAGACACATGAAAAGTTGAATAAAATGTGTATTTATGTTCCAAGTAGTATCTTTAAGGGCCATAAGAGCTCAGAGAAGTAAGGATTTACTGGAGGCTAGAAAGATACTAGAATAATTCATGGAGGTTTTATGAGAGAACATGAATTTCAGAAAACAGAAAGGATCCTGGTAGTTGTCTGTGATTTTGCCGAAAAGTTTACTGAAGATATTTGTGATAATTTGGGAGATTTCCTTATCATCCTGGCTTCCAGATAAGACAAGCTTGAAAGTGTTTGATAGCAAATTGTAAAGGGCTTTAGGTGCTGATCCTGTGGTAATACATAGAATGCCAAAAATGGGGGTGGGGGGCATAAAATATGCATAGTAATTAAAGGGGAATTACAGATAGATGTTTGTAGCTAAAATATATGAAATAAGCATCATATTTATGCCACTTCTTGTAAATTTCTTACTTCATGATTCATAAAGGTGAATTCCATCATTATTCCCATTTATATATGAGGAAACTAAGGTTTACAGATTTCAAGCTACATACTTAAATTTTACAAATTTGATGAGGAGACTCTAAGTATGTTAACTTTCATGATAAAAGAAAGGAGAATAGTGAAAATGAATTGGACATTTGTTACATGATCAATAGAAAGAAATGTGTCAAATCTAAAATAATATTTGTTATTTTAGGCTAAATAAAAAACATTCCACTGTCTAGAAATTCTTGCTCAAAAAGTGAACCTAACATAGGTGTTGGTGGGAGTAGAAATGGATGCTTTTGAGATATAATAGCCTCATTGTGGCATAGAGTAAACCTGAGAACTGTTTGAGTACAATGATGATTCTCTGCTTTTAGGACCTCACATATAATTTCATACATTTTCCCAAAGGTCAAGGGTCCTCAAGGTCAAAACTTCTGAGAGACATATTTGTGAACTTCATACAAGTTTATCACTTTCCTACAAGACATGCATGAGTCTCAAGAACTTGATAGCTTGTTCAGGGGCATCTGATCAGCAGACCTTCGATCATTGGATCTAAGGTTAATCGTTGTAAAGAGAATTAAACTGAGAGAATTGATTATTTACAAGGAATATTTCCATTATGCTTGGGCAGCCTGATGAATTACCTCTCTATGGAAGGTTTTTGTATCTAAATACTCATGGTTAGTTGCTTAGAAGCAGAGCATCCTTTTCTCATCAGAGCTCCCCTTCAATTCCACACACTCCCCACTCCCTATTTTCCTGTTTAGAGGTAACCTGTGTCTGGAAACCATCACATAGTGGAAGAAGGAGCTAAGGCTCCAGAGTTAAGTAGATCTGGGTTCTCACTCTGGCTCTGCCTCCTATGACCTTTGGAATGTGTGGCAGATTAGGTATCTTCCCTAGATCTCAGGATCCTCCTCTGTCAAACAAGGACAATCATATCAGTCATGGTGTATTTCTGCTGAAGATAGTAAACATGGATTACAAAGCATAGCAATGAGTACCTGGTCCACAAATATGTGTTATCTGGTTACAAATACTTAAGTTGAGCACATCCCAAAACACAGACAGAACATTACCCCTTCACTAAGGCTTGCACAAGTAGTAGTTACTGTTGCCCTAAGTATCACTTCCTGCCAGGAAAGATATATAATTCAATGAGCTAATTTAAAGTTCTTTCTAATTCTAGTTCTTGCTGGTATAGTTCCACCCAGGTTATTTTGGTGAGCCTGCTGGCCCTAACTTCACTTTCTTAGTCAAAGATGTTTTGGTAGATGGCTAAATTCATCTGTTATGACTTGTGTTTTTACTCTTCCCAGAATAAACCATTCCCTGATTTTGAACTTTGAGGTCACTCTAACTAAAGGCTCATATGCACATGTTGATTTCAATTTCCTTGAGTGCTTACCCTGTTCTTAATTGTTCTCTTTAGAGTCACATCACAATTTTTTGCATGGTTTTGCTCACTGGGCACAAGAGCTCTTAAACTTACTCAGTACTTCCTTTCTGATGTCACTAATGTCAATGACTTGCTAGATCACTGAATTTCTACATGAATTTCCTGATAGAATAAATGAAGCAGTCCTAGCTTCTGCCTGCCTAGTCCTCTGTGTGCTTGGTTTGAGTTCTTGCCTTGTCACTTGGCAACAAGCAGAAAGATAGGACCATTGACATAAACAGTAAGGTCAAAGGGGAAGCTGACAAGAGGAAAGCGATAAGTGTAATTTACAACACAGATAGTGTAAGTAAAGGTGATATTTAGGTGAGGAGAGATAAGACACTAGAACTCTATTTTGGAAATCTATGTGTTTTAATAATATTTATTCCTCTAGTGTTCATTCCTTAACTGTTTACTCAGCTTATGCTGTTGCCTGGCCCTGTACTAGGCTGTGGAGTAACTGATGTTCTTTATAGAATTTTCTCTCAGATGTAATAAATGAGTGCTTTGTATCTGTGTACAAACATCTATAAATTTACCACAGAATCATTGTTTCCACCTTAACATTGGGAATATGAGATGAGATAGTTAAATCTGGGAAGAAGGATAGAAGTTAGGAGACCAGCATGCTAGGACTTATTAGACATATGACTAATGTAAGTGATCCGAGCTTTCAATTTCCCATTGGCAAAAACATTGGACTAACTTATCTATGGAACTAAAAATGCCTATCAGCCAATCTCAGTGAAACATTTGCTTTTTCTGTTTGGGTTATTATTCAATGAAATACCTTTGTTTGACTAATGAGCAGCAAAATGCCTGCTAAATACTTGCCTATCATCAGGCCTTACCTGCCACATTTACTTTAGCTCTAAGTAGCTAGCATTCTCATGATGCAGACAGAGATCTTGCTTAATCTAAAGTTATCAAAATGAATGATTCATTTTGACTTAATGGCTTATGAGCTACCATGCAAAGTATATATTTCACCCATTTAAAAAGTGAGTTTTGTTATATTTTAAGAATTATGAAATAATTACTGTGATCAATTCTAGAACATTTTAAGTATACTAAAAAATAAATAAATAAAATCCTATACACCTAGCAACATGTTCCAGTATCCCTGCTTTTCCTTTTAACTTTAGACAGCCACTAATCTACTTTGTGTGTCTATAAATTCATGTATTCTGGACATGTCCTGTAAATGGAATAATATATGAACCTTTGTGACTGTCCTCTTTCGTGTAACATAATCCTTTAATGCTCTTCCGTGTTGCAGCACATTTCATCATTTTATTTCTATTTTACTGTCATATTATATTCTGCTTTATGAGTGAGACATGTTTTATTTGTTCATTTATCAGTGCATAGCATTTGTGTTCTGACCATCTTCTGGCTGTTATGAATATTTACATATGAATGCTTATATGGACATGTTTTCAGTTCATTCCTTTAGGAGTGGATTGGCCAGGTCATACAGTAATTGATTGGTCATATAAGGAATTACCATGCTGCAATTCAATGCGAAGGTACCACTTTACATTTCCACCAGCAGGGAGTTCAGGCTCTACTTTCTTCCCATCCTCACCAGCTCTGGTGATTATCTGCCTTTTCATTAGAGCCATGCTGGTGGATATGAAGTAGAACTTTTCTTCTGAAAGTCATATGCATGATTCTTTAAAGTGTCAGAGGAACAAAGGCAAAAACCACAAGAGGGACAAGGATGTAAGATGAAAATGTAGGTGTCAGAGTTAAGAAACAACAACAACAAACTATTAGGAAAATAGGCCAGAGTAATCAAGACCAATCTCCAGAGGGCTAAGCTATAAGGATGATATCCATGACTCACGTCATGATAAGCTGGAAATGTTACATTCCTCAATGGAAACGTGTGTGCAGTTCATTCTCTTCTAGCCAATGTTTCTGAAACAAAGCTGTTGCTTCAGTCTAATTAGAGTTATGGGATGTGCTCACTTATAGTACCTGACCCTGCAGGGTATGTGTGGGCTAACGCTGTATCATTGACTTGCAGTTCACTTCCCTTTGCATGGCTTCTCTTGTGTTCTCTATTTGTTCATACTTTACAGTTGAGGCTGGGTGACATCAACCCACCTGCTTGGTGCAAACTATTCTGACTAGGGAGAATATTGGCACATTTATTTTTAACTTTTGTTAAAAAATTGCAGTTAGGAAATTTGTATTACACAGCTTGGCATTTAGTGCTAACATTATATTTCATTCATTTCATTCATTGTTCACATTATTTTAGTATGTTAAGACCAGAAACATAATACACAATTAGTGTGCATCTTTTGAATTAGAGAAAAGTGTCATTCTTCAGTTTCCATCTACTTACCTTAGAATTTTATAAATAGAGAGTGATCCTCACTGACCTTTGAGGGGAAAAATATATTTCTCACAAATCCACTAATACAAAGTCAGCAGAAGAGTTTGTTTTGTATTTTAGATTAAGAGAAAGTTTATTTCTAGATCTGAGTATACTTAAAATTATAATAATTTATATTTGTTGCAGGTAGTATGCTTGTTTTCCCCCAAGAGTTGGCTACGTATAAGGAAAATACCTTTTAAATCTCTGTCTTTGTATTATCAGTATTGACTTACAAGACCATTTCCTTCCCAATGGTAAAAACCTTAAAATCATGGGGTGGATGGTTTACTGTGGGAGCTCTGCTGTGGAGCGGGCCTCCGGGTTAGCCTTTTGGAACTCTGAGCTCCCCTTCAGTCTTAAATTCTCTACTTGAAACTAGAGATGGGCAAAGTCAAGCAAACAAGGCAAAGGTTAATATGGACAGGCTAATGGTAAACATGTGGGAGCCATCAGACTGAAGTGAGGACCCGCTGGAGGCTTTCCCTTAAGAGTCAGGAGACTCACTTGAACTGGAAATTTGACCAGGAAGGGATTGCTGAGCATCCTACCCTCTGAACACCTCTGCAGATAGGGTGGCAGGGTTCATACAAAGGTGATGGTAGAAGGTCGGAGGGAGCACAATTGCTTACTTATTAAGAGTAAGTTTATTTCTAAGTCAGAGTATACTGAAAATTACGTATCTCCTCAATTCTACATGTCCAATGTAGCAAATAAAGCCAGTGCTAGAAGTTTTGTGAGCCCAGATATATACATCTACAATTGGAACATGTCCTCCCAAAACACTAATTCATATTACAGTATTTGGTATAGAATACCCAGGCCATCTAAAGCCCTGATTATGAGTAGCTGAAATGTGCAATAAGCAATTATTTAGGCAACTGGACAAAGCAATTAAATTTATTGTAAATGGTAAACCAATTACTTTATGTGTTCCTCATTCTGGGCAAGCATTGAAGGTCCAAAATCATCTTTAGGTTTGGCTCACATCTTGAGATTTCTCTCTCTTAGCAGCTGCTTAAGAAGACTACCTCCAAAAGGTACCAATGTGGAAGGACTGAGCACAGTTAAATTCAGAGTGTTTGGGCTTGCTGTTTGGCAAAGGGGTGGGACAATGTTTATTGAGTAGCTATTGTTATAAGTATTGTGATGTGGATATTTAATGTGCAATGACTTGTTTGAAATTTTCAGTGACACTTCATATTTTCTTTTGATTTCCTTGTTAACTATGAGGAAACTGAGACCTTGGTATTTAAGAAACTTGGCTAAGTTATATATCAAATAAATGGCAAGAACAAGGAGACCCAAGTCCCCTGGAATCCACAGCAAATGAATTTTATCTCACACCTTACTGTAGCACACTCATTGGAAGGCACAGTTCTCCATAGTGGATCTAATGCCTTTTCTTCAAAGAAAAACAAACAGAAAATAAAATGCAGTATACTAAAAATTACACTTTTTAAACAAATTTGGTTCTTTATGTATAATAGCTCTATTTACATAACTCTGTTTAGTCATTTGCTTGCTTAGATGCTGAAATTTAACAATGTAAACTAATAAAAATAAGCATTGTGATTATATTAATTTAAGTTACACTCATTTATTTTAAGTGATACATTTTTGTATTGTAAAAGCTACCTGTGTATTAAATATCCTGTCAAATATTGCCTATATGTATTGCTTTTCATATATGACTTTACAAAAATAACCATGCCAGTGTCTGCTCAAGCCAATCCGATTTTAAACATAGTCTTCTGAGAGAGTTCTGGAAGAAGTAAGAATTTGCCAAACAACACTGAATTGGAACATAGCTTCATTCAAAATTTCCTACAAATGAGTTTTCAAAATGTATTTTACATTTCATTCTAGCTGAACCAACAGAGTAAATCTTAATGGGCTAGCCAAAATAGATTTTGAATTGATTTTTCTCATTAAATATGCAAAGCTCTATTTTTAAATACTCTTTTCCCCCTGAACTTTTGGCCCTTTCCTCTGTTTATCAATGAATTTATCTCAAACATTTCTTTTTCAGCTTTTAGTTAGCTTGCAGTAGAATTAACTTCTCAAGAGCTGCCAAGGTGGCTGAAAAATTGTAGAGAAAGTCCAGATTCCAGTCCAGGCTGACTTAGAGCCAACATCTTGTCTGTAGTTGTTTTCAAGAATTATGTGAATATTTTACCAGTTTGAAAGCTCCAATCCTCATAATATGATCATGTATTAAGCATTATAGCCACGCACAATTGCAGCAACAGAACAGTGTTTGTGCCCACCCCCGCGACTTATTTCACAAGTCCACTGGACAGCTATACACACCAGACAACGTCTATGCAAAGCATTTTTCTACATCTTTCTCTTTTGCTTGCTTCTTGTTAGCTACAAAGATACATACTGTGCCAGGCACTAAGCTGGTTTCAGCAGCTATTTATTTAGATTGTGTGAACTGGAGCTGAACTTGAACCCAATTAATAGCAACTGAACTTGAACAAACTGATATGAAATCATTACAGGCTCAGTTCCCTGGTCCATTATCCCTGAAGAGATCATCCGACAGCACTCCAGGTGCCTTTTCTATGCCAAATCTTGGTGCAGTGCCCAATCAGAAAGTGTCGAGGGGATTAGAAGTTGGGTTGCATGGAAGTTAGCTCATTACCACATTTGCGATCACTTTCACAGAGAGGAGAGGTGGTGATCCCACTGGGCGGGATTGCAGCGAAGGCTTTGTTTGCAACACCATCTGGCACATGGTTGGCGCTCATTAACACAGCACAATGTCGATTAAAATAATAATTGTAAGGCAGCAATGCTTGCGTAGACAGGTCTTTACCTTTGGCCTCCCAGAAAAGTAAATGGAAGAAAAGAGAGACTGAGGATGGTCTCTGGGTATGCATTGCTATATATTTTTTTTATCGTGTCAATACCTTTCCCAGATCAGCTACTTTCTTTCTATATTCATATACGTATTCTTAGCATAAGTGGCTTTTGTAAAGTGTGGTGCCATAAGCCTGATTGTGTTCCAACAACCCTAATGATGCAACTATAGCCATAGCTAGATTCCCTCTTCTGTACCATATTTTGCTTAAAGCAATCTCTATATTTTGTTACTTCTGGAACTTGAATTGAATTTAAAGCTTTGGGCTTTCCTTCTCTAAAGAATACATTAATGGACCCAAACACTCAAGTAATGAGTTAGGACCACACTGCCCTTCCTCAAGAAAACAGGTGTGAATTTGTATCAGCCTCTCCAACAGCTTCTTCTTTGGTTTGGTCTCAGAAATGTCACTTTGGAAGGCTCCATTGTGACAGGAGTGTGTTTGGCAGCATCAGCTGGGCTTTGAGTTTCATTGTTAGCAGACACTAAGTGTGTGGCCAGGAACAGATCACTAAAACCTCCTTTGGTCTCCTGTTTCTTAGCTATGCAGTGAGACAAGAGTATCGTCAGCATTATCACTGCTGGAAAGATTAACAAGCCCACCAAATGCTCTAGATAATGCCCTGAGGCATGAGAAGCTCCCCAGTACCACTAGCTTTGACCATGTTTATGTCTCCATGGCTTCTGCAAGGGTCCATCCTTCTTATGGAAGATGGCATCTGCTTGTTTAAATTTCATTCCCAAACAATAAGACTTACAACTTGTGAAGATGGAAATAGTGTTGGGTGGCCATTTGTCCAAATATGTCAAGTATCTCTTTTTAGCAAGACACCAGGATTTAATTCTCTGTCTTGCTAGACCAAGGTCAGGAGAAACCATTTGCTGTGGGTAATTTCCCTATAGGCATGTAATGAATTCATGCCACAGGAGTTAATGAAGCATATCATTTGTTTCTGGAGCAGATTATGCATATCTTACCCAACAGAAATTAGTTGCATATTTCAGGCATACAGGTGCTATAACTAATGATCATGGAGTTTTTCTCTGGTTGTGAAACTATCGACAACATGGCTTCTGGGGAACTAGTGATTTGTGTCTCATGATGCTGAGTGTATCCGAGGATTTTTATTCTGTTTGCCATTTTGGTGGGCGGAAACGCCACCAAGAAACTGGCTCTCTGCAGCAGTGTTTAAATATCATTCATTCCACTAAGAGATGACGACAGGCATTTTAGATGCTGAAGGAAGATTAAATGCATTCAGTTTAACTAGCGGCACTAAAAGGGCTGCATCTTTGTATTGTTGCTGTTTATCTTCTCTCCAGCAGTGGAATATTGAACTTCCCCAGGCTGTGATTCAGGTATTAATGCTGAACCGAGGTCAGGCAAGAGTGTGTTCTGTCTGTGACACTTAGATAGCAAAGGCAAACTGCTTTCGGCTATTAGTCAGGAGTTTCTGCATGCCAGTGATTGCATGCTGGTGGCTCATAATCAGGGTGATTCACGGCTACCGTTAGATGGGCTGCTGGGGCTGTGTTTTCTTTTCTGGACTGTTTTCATTGCCCCAAATGTCAGCCTTTTTCCTACAGACCTGCCAAAAGGACACGCACACAGCATGCTTTGGTTGTGGCAAATGGTTTGTTGCTAACATCATGGATAACTTTCATCATTGTCTAAGGGTGATCGATCACACTTAGTTTTTTTGAATAGTACCTGAAACATTTTTTCTTAAATGATACTCTGGAACTGTTGATAGAATTTGTGACAAAGTTCTCTGGGGCAGTTTGATCCTAGTATCTTCTTCCTTGGTTTAACTAGGCATACGTTTTAAAGACACGGAGATATCATGCTATTGGTTCTTGGTAGTTTTTTGATTGTGTGTTGTTTGGGTTTTTTTGGCTTTTAATCCTTGGCGCTAGATTGGTGGTCTGGGTTCCTGATGAGCAAACATATAAAACAGTAAGTCTCTTGGGTTTAATGTCAGCCTACTTCTGAGGTCACAGACTGACTTCAGAAGGTCAAAGACTGCTCTCCTGACCCCTCAACACACTTGCACTCTTCTGCCTTATACATTAACTCTCCAACCAGAACAATGCCAACTAGTCAATTTTATCCATGAGTACTGGTTCAGATATTCCTGTATCTCTTCATGATTTTTCAATCCACACGTGTTCCAACTTCCCCTCTCTTTCCGAATGTAAGTAAGATTTAGATGACTCACCATTTCAGGGAGATACCATCTTCGTTCCCAGGAAATTTCCTTTCTGGCTGTTAGAAATTATACATGTGAATCAACACATGAGAGTTTCTGTGATGTAGATATTGGAGAAGCTTAGTGTGAGGGAAAAGAAAGGTGAAAGGGCCCTCTACGTGGAAGGCTTGGCTAGTGCAAAGGCACAAGGGTGGCCTGGGTGAATTTGAGAGATGTTAAGGAGGTGAAGAAGGCCAGAGTAGAGTGATCTAGGAGGATAGGGGAAGAGAGCCCAGATGAGAAAGAAATAAGACCAGATAATATAGGATTTCTTTTTCAATTTTGGTTTCAAATATTTATTTAATAACTAAATATTAGATACTATACAAGCATAAAATGGTAATTTGATGTACATTTATGTTGTGCATTATCATAGTCAAGGTAACAACATCGCTATTCTTGTTGACATTTGTGTATGTGCACATGCAATTGTGCTCATGGCATGAAAAATCCTCCTTCACCAAATTTCAAATTAGTAACATGGTATTCTTGTCACACTGCACTCTAGATGCCCACAATATATTTGTATTATAACTGTAAGTTTATGCTCTTTGAACAGCTTCTCACCTGTCACTTCTTTTATTGTAACAACTGCTTTTCCGCCTCAGTGACTTTTTTTTCTTTTAGATTCTACATACTCCAGAGTAAAATAAATGTACACCTTTCCTTCTAAGAGCAGGATCAACTAAGGGTTCTGACTGTCACCACTGGTACCCAACATAATAATAAAAGTACTAACCAAAGCAATTAGTTAAGAAGAAGAAATTAAAAACTGGAATTGAAAGGAAGAAATTATCTCTATTAACAGATGACATAATCTTTTATATAGAATGTCCCATTAATTCCAAGAAACTACTAGACCTAACAAAAACATTCAGTAAAGTTGCAGAATGCAAAAAGAAAAACAAAAGAGAAGCCATGTGCTGGTAGGTCATACATATATATCTAGCTACTCAAGAGGCTGAAATCTGAGAATCATGGTTCAGAGCCTTGAGACTCTTATCTTGTAATAAGCAGAAAAAAATGAAAGTGGAAGTACAGCTCAAGAGGTAGAGTACTAATCATGAGTGAAAAAACTGGGAGAGAGAAAGTCCTGAGTTCAAGTCCAAGAATCAGCATAAAATAGTAACAATATAATAATGATAAAATAAATCAAAACTATGTGCATTAACAATGAAATATCTAGAACGAAAATTGGAGATACATTCTCACTTACAATAGCTTCAGAAATAATAAAACACTCAGGATACATCCTTGAAAATCTTTTAGGGCTTAAAAAAGAAGTGTTTGTAGTCTACTAGTAATATTCAGGAAACAATTTGAAGCAAGTCAGTGCTAAAATAGTATTTATATTTTCTCTCAGTTTTAACCTTTTGTATAACATCTACTACAAGCCTACTTGTTGTAACTCACTTGCTGTTTCATGTCCTTGGCATTAGCTTTAATATATTCATAATGTTTTATGCATATGGTTTTCATTATGCTGCTTTGTCTAAAGTATGATCTAGTTTTGTTTGGGATATCATCTCCTCTCCCTACTATCTACACCATCCATTCTCACAGTCCTCTCTTTCTATAAGAAGTAGAGGTTCAGCTTCAATAGACATAGCACCTTGTCTCTGGGGTCTTTGTGCCCTGTACCTTCACTTTCTGTTCTTATATCATCTTATATGTTCTTCGCTTTTATGTGTTTGGCTCTTCTACGGTAGTCTTATTCATGAAAATTTCCTCTAGCTTCTAGATCAGTACCTTGAACACAGTCAGGGATAGAGGGATGGATGGATGGATGGATGGGTGTATGAAGCCCCGTTAGATGCCAACTGTCTTTGAACCCCTTTGTAGCAACCAGAATTATAATTCTGTTGCTTCTATAGTACTTTGCTATGACTACTTAAATATCTCTAGTGACATAATCGTCTGTATTATACATAAAAGACTGTCTATTTAAATCCCTTTGTAAGTCAAGAGCTACCACAGAGTAATCTCTATTTCCTCAGGAATTTACACAGTTCTTAGAAAATAGCATGTTCTAGTAAATTCCTTGTGGAAAAAAATAAATGTTAAACAAACATAAATCTTCAAAACCAGATAGGCTGTGGAAATGGATTATCAGACAGAATCCTGGGATAGATGTGTTTCTTAAGGAATTTGTAATCCTGAGAGACTTCCCAACCCACCCCATGCAGGGCGGTGAAGCAGCTATAGAACATCCCTGTAGACAGCAGCTGTAGAGGTATTTTTCTCTTTCCTCAAATTTATTTGACTATAACTCAAAGCCAGAAATAGATTTTGCACAGCAATTCTGTGTATAACTCTTCTACAGAACAAAATATATTTTTCCTCTGTCACACAGTCTATTATTTTCTGGATCTTCTATGGGCTGGAATGCAGATGACAACCCCTTAAATTCTTATCATGACTTATGAATGAATTGCAAACTATGGACAAAGAGAACATTGTTTTCAAGGATCAAAAGATTTCCCTTGGGTGAAATTTAGAGAAAACAGTCTAAACTGTATTTGCAACCGTGGATGCCTGGGTGTACAATTATAGAAAAGCACAATGACCACAAGGCAACCAAAAAAAAAAAACCATCAGTGACAAAAAATAATTTGGTTGCACATAAAGAATGTCTTTGCAAAGAGAATTAAGTTGTTTGCTGAAAATTTGTCGGAGGAAGGTCCCCTAGTCATTCATTCTACCACATCCACATACAGCATTGTAAATATTTTAGGTAAGTGCTTTCCTTCCAAAATGAAACTGTGGGCCCACTGAGATATAGGGAACTTAACATTTCCTCTGCCAATATGTTGAGATAAATATTGCTGTTAAGCATGCACAAATAGCAGAACTATTTCAGTCATTTTATCTCTTTAAAACTAATTTAAATCTGAGCATTAAAAGACTGTTTGATACCATATGTTTGTTTTAGATAGGAAGCAAAATCTACTCTAAACATAAGGGCTTATGAAATCTGTATCCTAAACATTCAAGAGCTTATGAAATTAGAATATAGGAGTGGAAACAGTGGCAAATTGTTTCATGGCCACAGATTCCTGCCATTTTAGTGTGTATGTTCCTTTAAATGTGACTCTATGGCTCCTCACTGTCCAGTCTGATGTCCTGTTCCCTACTGCCACCCCAGATAAATGTGGTCCTCATATGCTTTACTGAACATTTACTGAGCAGCCTATCTATTTATTGTAGTAGGTAAGTCTAGCTTGAAATGATTGATTTTTTTTCCATTTGAAGATCATTTAAAAGCTACTTTTTAAAGTGACCAGAGCTACAGACAACAGGTACCGTAAGCCTTTTGTGAAACTGTTAGATAGATTTCGAGAACATACACAAAAAACCATCCCAAGATAGAAAGAGATAGCCATCACACATCACACTTAGTTGGATACATGGGAGCGACAAAATAAAAGACATACAATGGCGCTGCCATACATGAGCATTCAGTTTATTTCATTTTGAGGGCCACATACCTCTGTGTGTGTTTCATTCTAGATAGGTAAAACAGAATGAGATGACCCTGACAAGCATAGCATGAAAACAGGTCTGATAGAATCCAAGGTTTCCTGGATAGTTTATAAAGGCCAATTCCTTCTTTTCTATGTCAGCTTTTTGCTTTTTTTTTTCTTTTGAAAACAGCACTGTGTATTGGTTTGCCTGTCCAGACAAGATCTGAAAGATGAGATTATGATTCATTGTCTCAAAGGAAAGGATCTATTTGATAGGTTCACAGTCTGGCTGGTTGTGATACTGGCCTCATAACTCCAACTTTCAATTTAAGATTTCTCATAGGTGATAAGATTGTTGTTAAATGTTGTTACCAGATCCCTTCTCATCTTGGTTGATTCTGCTGTGTACTGTGACTTCCTATCAAAATCAGGCCTAATAAACACCAAACTAATATTTCTGAGTAGTAAAATAGAAGTATGATGGATTTACAACAAAAGTTGCCTAAAACAGTTACCTTCAAGTTAATAAATGCCACAACTTTTTCCTGTTATAATTAAACATATTCTTAAGTTCTGTAGTTAAAATCATGTATAAGCTTTCTTGTTCTGAGAAACCCTTAAAAGAGGCTTGACTTTCTACTTGTTTAATTTGAGTTATTTACAATTACATAGTCACATCTGATCATTCCTATGACTTCCATAACTCCATTGGTGGGAGGTGTACTTTAAATTCTAGGCAAATCCTTCATTGTAGATTAGCAGTAATAGACATTCTATGTACAAATGTTTTTCCCTTGAATGTTAGAACTTTAATGCTGTTGGTGGAGTTTGTTTCCTCCTGAAGAGCCACAGAAACACAATCTAGTATTTGTACCTGTGGCCTTTACATTTTGATGCGTATCGAATTTGATACCAGGAGTTACACAGAAAAGTTGATAATGATGCACGGATCATTGCCTCACAATGCTGCTGGAGTAATGTTCTCTAGCTTGTGTAACAAACCTATTTAAGAGCAAGACAGCAGTCATGTGAAACATCTGGGTGGTCTTGCAGAGTACTTGCCTGTGGATTGGATTTCAGTTATCTAATTTGAGTTCACAAAAGCTTGAACAGCTGGGCCATTTCCACACTATGGGTAGAATATGACTAGTTCCTACATCCTGGATGCATAAATAGGTGTCTAAAAGTTAACACTGAGCCGTGGGCTGAAGGAACAACTATGGGTCAACAAATGAGGTCTCAAACCAAAGAAGCAAATGTTGGGGAAGTCTCCATAAAGAAAAGATTTTCCTCTGGCACTTTCCTGAGGCATGTTCCCTGCCAGAGAAGCCCAGTTTCTGTGGTTTCTGGATTGAGCTTCAGGGGATGTGACCCTCGTTTAGAATTTAAAGTGTTGTTAAGTAGAAGCTATGCCTTCCATATACATCAGAAGAAGAAAGGACTTGAGAGGTCCTTTGCTTTGCTACTACACAGAAAACATCATTGGGCACACAGACGGTAGAATAAAACCATCTCTTGAGTGTTCCTTAGAGATAACAGTGACTCCATAACCCACTACTTCCTCCAGTTCTGCCAAGGACTTTGAATGATCCAATAAAATGTAACGATCAAAGGTTGCAAATGTAGCTGATAAATCATGTAGATTTGTGCCCAGAATGCCTTAAATTGACTTATGGATGTTTCTCATTTATCAAGAAGGACTTGGTGATTTGAATTTAGTACTTTGATGTTACCAGTAATTGTTTGCAACTGCAGCTCAATGGCCTGAAAGCATTGCTTATTTTTCCCTGTCTGTTCTGGCAAAAGCTAGTGATATAGTCTTTTAGAGGCTGTTCTCATCAGACTGAAACCTACAGCCTAAAATTTAAGGCAAAAGAATATTTCCATAAACACTTAGTACTGACCAGCAGCTCCACACGAAAGAAAGTACCACCGCAAATATGCTCCAAACTGTCAGTCATCTCAAGTCCATGTCTCCTCTACCACACACAAGTTAAGATTTACTCTATGGTTTTTCCAAAGAATTATTTTAAAAATCGATGGGGGAAGGGTCCTTTCACTTAACCTTTTCATTCAGGTTTTTATGTATTTATGAGGTTCAAATGTCTTTCCAAAAATTCTTTTAAGCAGTTCTTCAGTACATCAAAAAACAAGTTACAGATTTTCTCCTATTTGAAGCCTCATTATTTGATTTCAGTTTCATTCAAACATTCCCATTTTAAGGTTGCCTAGTAAGGCTTACCAGATTCCAGTTTTCTCAATTACTTGCTCCCTTCATCACTTAGTTCATAACTATTTCCTGGGTGAACAAATTCCTATCAGTGCATGGATGGATGGATGTCCATCTCTATGCCTAAAACCATGGTCTATGTGCTTACTACAGATATCTTAATTTACACCAGGTTATCTTGTTACATGTCTTCTGCATTTCAAAACTCTTTAAAATTTAGCTCCACCAAAGAATCTTTATAGGTGTGCTGGGGATATAGCCTAGTGGCAAGAGTGCCTGTCTCGGATACACAAGGCCCTAGGTTCGATTCCCCAGCACCACATATACAGAAAACGGCCAGAAGCGGCGCTGTGGCTCAAGTGGCAGAGTGCTAGCCTTGAGCGGGAAGAAGCCAGGGACAGTGCTCAGGCCCTGAGTCCAAGGCCCAGGACTGGCCAAAAAAAAAAAAAAAAAAGAATCTTTATAGGTAAACTTAACTATTATCTTTCTTATCTTTCTTGCTATTTCATGGGTTGCCATAAATCCTATGCATATTGATTGTACTCGTAAATATGTAACATCTAAGATAATAAACTATGGGGAACTGAAGGATCAACTGACAGGGCAATCGATTCCTTCATAAACCACAGTAATTGACAAGACTGTAGTCAATATTTCAGAGCCCCTACTAGAGTTGTTTAGCATTGGTGTTGATGTCACTTTTATGCTCATTTATCATTAAGTTGCAAGGGTGATAACATATGCAGCATCAGTGTGAATCGTGTTTGTTTTAAAATAAATGTTGATGCTAAAGAAAAAAGTGTGAGGTGAAGGGAAACAAACCTGACAGTAGCAATTTATTTACTTACTGGGGACTTAGACCCTTTTTCTGATTGAAAAAAAAATATTTCCCTTGACTCAAATTCCAAAGATTTCTGGATTTTAAAGTTGATCTTGGTACTGGTATCTCTGTTTATTTCCATTCAGCATGCATTTGTTAGGAACCTACTCTGAAAGAGATCCTAAATGATTAATGCTAGTTGCCTGCTATGAAGGAAATGTCAGTGTGAGTTCTATGTCCCAAAGTTCAGTCTGTTCTACCATTTTTTTTCTCTTACACTCTTGTTTAAGAACTTGTTTTATTCTATATTTTAATTCCCATATTTATTGACAGGTTCTTGAAGAGCAGACCTCTGTGTATCACGTGCTGATATATCCACAGTGTCTAGTACTGACTGGAGTGCTATAGACATACATTAAGATGCTAATCAATTGATCATATCGAAAGATTAGAAAAACACAACTATGGTATAAGACAAAACAGGATGTAACATATTCTAAAAGTAGAAATAGAACATATGTTATGGGGCTCTAAACGTATGCAGTATGAAGAGATTATTATTTAACATTAGGGACAGAAATTTAAAATACTAAATATATATAGATTAAATTATTAGTTACTTCAAAGATTAAGAATTTACCAATTCAATAAGTTAATATGTTAGGTATCTAATAAAATATAAAAATATTAACTGTGAATATATTAATTGACATGAAGAGTAGTAAGAATTTTCACTATAATTTTAACCACATATTCTTCTTTCACCTCTTCAGACTATACAGACTAAACTTTTTCAGTCATAGGGCTTTGAATTCATGGCCTGGGCATTGTACTAAAGCTCTTTCACTCAAGGTTAGCACTCTACCACTTTGAGCCACCACTCCATTCCAGGTTTTTAGTGGCTAATTGGAGATAAGAGTATCACAGGCACTTTTCTGCCCTGGCTGCCTTTGAACAGCCATCCTCAGATCTCAGCCTCCTGAATAGCTATGATTACAGGCATGAGCCACTAGCACCAGGCCATATTACCAGTTTAATAGATTGAATACCAAAATAATTTAATCTTTACTCTAGCTGTTATAATCTATTCTTTGTGTTTAAATAATGGTGTCTGAGATGTATGTGAGTTTCACTTCTATGCTGTATTTTCAAGTGTATTCTAGGTAGAAGAGAACTTCCCATTTGTCAAGGTGTCAGTGAAAGTGAATTATCTACTTACAATTTTATGTGTCTAGTGAATGAATGAATTTTCCATAGACTAACTTCTCTGGCTTTGTACAATTCAAATCAGGTTAATCTTGCTATGTCTACAAACTTCTAGTGTTGAATACAAAGGAGCATAGAGTTGGGCATCATGGCACATGTTTGTAATCCAAACTCTCAGAAGGCTAACATAGGAAGACCATGAATTAAAACTATGTAACTAGGGCTGGGGATATAGCCTAGTGGCAAGAGTGCCTGCCTCGGATACATGAGGCCCTAGGTTCGATTCCCCAGCACCACATATACAGAAAACGGCCAGAAGCGGCGCTGTGGCTCAAGTGGCGGAGTGCTAGCCTTGAGCGGGAAGAAGCCAGGGACAGTGCTCAGGCCCTGAGTCCAAGGCCCAGGACTGGCCAAAAAAAAAAAAAAAACTATGTAACTATACCCCATCTCAAGAAAAACACACACACACACACACACACACACACACACACACACACACACACACCTCTGTATAATTGTTGAGAATAGAGCTTCAAAAGAGGGGGTAGATTACAACTGATTGAATACTGAGCAGTGATAATTGAGAGTTTGGGGGATCCGAGACATATTTAGTCAATAGCAAGGGATCTTGCTTGGCATGTATGATGTAAGCATGGCTACAGCATGAGATGTAATTAGAGGAGTAGGTTAGGGAAAACATTGGGGTGCTTGAAACCAGAACATGGAGCTGAAAGTCATTGTACACTCATCGAACTTCTTCCCTTCTGCTCTATAATTCTCTATACTTGACTTAGTTGTTTTTTTAAATTTCCTGTGTCTTTGTATTTATCTCTTTGTGTGGCATTTTCTTTTTATACACCAGCAGCTTATATTTATTCTTAATATGACACATGAGGTCTAAAACTTGTATAAGAGCAGACATTAACTGATCTTAAATAGAATAAGCATATGGGTAATATAAAATGGTTTGAATATTTTACAAAACTGTAAAGTTACTATGCCAAAAGGTAGCAAGTGAGAAGTGTAATAGCTGAAAATCCCTGCACCCTCAGGAATGGAGAGCATTATACTTGAAATGGAAGGCATAGCCATCGTCAGAGAAAGGCCTAACTCCAAATAGAAGGCAGCTAAATCCCATCACTTTTTTTTTTTTGAAAAAATCCCATTACTTTTTTTTTTTTATAGCAGTGGCATTCAATGTAAGGAGCTTTCCAAATACTAAACAAGGCTCTGTCAGGTGCATACTCATTTATATCCATTGTATTGTCAAGGGCTTTCCTGTGACTTACTTATATTGAACGAGAATAGTTTCTTCAGTTTGAAATGAAAGAAAAATGGTACTAAATGTTAGTCAGCTTGATCTTCTTGGCTCTTTTCATGGGAATACTAGGAGTCTTTTTCCTAATGGAGTGATATTGAAGGCTGAAGTTTTTGGACCACTAAACCTGACTTGGTTTCTCATATGTGGTTTTTCCATCTCAGTATCTAAGAACATGTCACAGCTGCTGCATTCATCACAGGTCGCGCTCCAAAGTGGGTCAGGCAATCATGCAGTGAAAGTGATCTCTGCTCAGCACTTTGCCATAAATTGTACAGCTATTGATATCATTACCAATTTTTTATGGGTCTCCAGATATCAGTGCTTGGGAGTTTGTTAGGCATCAGTGGAAAAGCCCTATCTCATGCCCATAAAAATCCACACAAAAAGAAAATCTACTTGTCTCTCAAAACAAATGATGCACCACTTTCACTAGTCTTATTTTATTGTGGTATTGACAAGAGTAATAGGAATACTGGCAAGGCATGTAAATCTTCCTCAAGAGAAATGCACTCCAAGAGAGCAGTACCATGCAACTATGGGTTAATGTTTGCCTCTTATATTCGGTTTCCACTCTTCTTCCTTTTATTTCATTCTTACAAAAATCTTTTTGCTGACTTCATGAGATTAAAAGAATCATTAATGCTTCAAAGAGATATCGTTCCACTTATTTCTGTGCACTTGCCCAAATGGAGGATGTGACCTCACAACAGAGAAGTGTCAAATGAATAAAACTATAGTAGGAATCGACTCCAAAAGACTTAGGAACCTAATTTCTGTGGACTTCAATTTTCTTATAGGCCATATAAATCATAGAGCTATCTCTCTGCAGATCTGGAATGGGGGTTTGGTGTACTCCTCCAACATGCTCATTTAACTCAAGAGGAACGGTTGGACTTAAAGGTAGAGTACCTTCCTAGAGGTGACAGAATGTGAGAGCCATTATTAAGAAAACATGTTTCCTGAACTGCAGTCTTTTTGTACCATATTTCTGGAGGACATAGTCATATTTCGTGTTGCACTCATTCAGGAAGTCTTAAAGTTCAAGACAAATGAAAGACGTTTTTCTCAGCTGACTAGTTTCATAGTCTATGCATAAAATGTTTTAGGTAAGATTAGCATGAAGCTTATGCTACTTTACTAGACTATTAATAGTGATTACCTGATATAATTTTGATTTCTTTGACTATTTTTAACTTTATAATACAAGTATTTAATAATAAAATTTAAAAATATTAGCAACATGGAATTTATTTCACAACCTACATGAAAGATATGCCAATTTAGAGACATTTGAATGTAGACCTTTTTTTCTTACATATATTTATTTCATTAGTGTAAGTATAAAGAATTAGAAGGAAAGTTGTTCAAACTGTACACTGATTTAGTGATTTGAAAATATAATACACAGAAGAAAATCCTTAGAATAAAGGAAAATTGAGACTTGAAGTTGACTAGCATTTATTCATTTGTGCACATAAACAGGTAAGAGTGGAAATCCCGAGTGTCTTTTCTCTGTATTTCGACCCTTTATTTTCCTATAGGCTCCCTTTGATGATGTCACTTGCTGATCTTGATTCTAGATGCCCTTTTCTGAGGATTCTTAGAAACTATAAAAGCATGTAATCTCTCCTCTCTATTTTCTGCATATGCTACAACTAGTGAACCTATATGTATTCTTCCTTGTTTATTTCCTTTGTTCACCTCATTTGTCTCTACCCACTCATTCTGAAAGTCAATTTGCCCAGTTGAAAATCTCGTTCTCTGTTTCTCATTCTTATCAAGATATTTTAGATTAAAAGCAAATGATCCTAACCTCTAGAGGGCTGAGGCCAAGGTTTCTATTTTCAGTGAGACAATTTATGGTAGTTGCCAAAACATTTCCATGACTTTGTCCAAGCAAGAAATATAAGAAAAGTTTAGATTGGTTTTGTGCTTCTTCTCATTTGCATGTACAGTCAGCCACCAAATTCTCACATTCTCCTCAGTGAATTTCTCTTTCTGCCTGTGACTAAGACACTTTATCAGCCATCACCTGCCCCGCATCTCTAGCTCGGACTCCTTCCCCTTTGCTCTTAAAGAATGCCATGTCAGCACTTTTACTGCAACCACATTGGGATGAATGGCACTAATGTTGGTGACGTGCTTGCTGGTCTGGTTTTGCTCAAGAAGATCATTACCCATCTTTAAATAAATAAATCTCTGGAGCTACTCACCATGCAATTTGGAACATATGCCTTTGTGACTTTTGATGTAGAATTTATGGTTAAACCATTGTTTATTTTTTCTGTTGCCTACATCATCATATGTTACAATTCTTGGTGACCTTGGTTTCAAACTTTTTAATTGTTTACACTTCAAAGCTCCCAAATTTAATATGAAATGGCATTACCTATCATTTAAGATGGTTCTATACAAAGATCATCTAAAAGTGTGGGAAAATCTGCATATTTGTGTGTGTGTGTGTGTGTGTGTGTGTGAGTATTACAGACAGAAGCTTATATAGAAAATATATTAAACTTAAATTTGCATTTATATCTTATATTTTTTCACTGTTGTATCATATTGAATCTCTAGTCTATTGCGTTTTTACTGTTATTAAGTAGTTGTACAAAGGTGTTGGACCATTCAACAAATCACTTTTTCAGTATAATGCATCTTAATCAATATCACTCCTTTTTTTATTCCCCCCTATTCCTCCCAACGCAATCCCTCTCTTCAATTTTCCTGGTTTCTTTGGCTACACATGGAATATGACTGCATTTGAACCTCTAATCGCTACCTTTTTTAAAATGCTTTTCCCCAGACTGAAGTAAGTGTTCTTGTTTTGGTCTGTTTTAGTGACATTTAAAGTCATAGGTAATTCGACCACCTGTTAAATGCAAGTCTTGCCATCATTACAATGGTGATTGCTTAACAATCGTAATATCATCATCATTCATAGACAACTAAAAGCTGAGTCTCCATTCTCCCCCCACAAGCATGGGCTTGACAGATGCTAACTGGCCGAAGAATCTAGCCATCTTCATACTGAAATATATGTTCAAAGATACTTAGTCTAAGTTTCTCCTGAGTGTGGCCTAAGCTGTGACCACACATGAGCAGTAGTGCAATAGGGATGAGCTACACTGTGGTACACCCTATATTGTGAGGACCAAGTCACCAGCAAGTATAAAATGAACCACAAACTCTGCTCCTGTTCTAACTCAGTCTCCAGCTTCCACTAATTTTCAAAGTGTCTGGCTAAATAAGGTGAGGACGTGGCCTATTGTAGAGTATGTATGCTCGTGATTCAGGTTCTTCAGTTTTTCTCCTTTGAAAAATAAGTCAGGAATAAGTAGCAAGGCTTCATTGCTTATCTTTATTGTTCCCAATACCATATACTCTTGTGCAGAGCAAGGCTTCAAACACAAGCATTTATGTCCTTTGCTTTATTTGTGTTTACCTCTAGTAATTATATCTTGTAGCTGTTGTGGGCTCAAAAAGCTAAACTTCCTGAAAATCAAATTAAGTTTCATGGAATAAAATATAGAGGACAATAGTAAAAGCTAAAGATGTATGTGACAAACCCACAGCCCCCACATATTTTATTAGCATCTATCAGTTGTGCAAGTATTGGTTGTACAAGAGGGTTTCATTTTGATATGGCATATGCATATGATGTGACTTGATCAAATTCCCTTCCTCCATTACTCACCCTCATCCTAATTCTTCATATTTCTCAAACCAATCTCACCCTTCATTCCTACATATGTTCATAAAGTATTTTAATCTCATTCACTATCTATTCATGCTCTTTCCAGAAGGAATTGTACCCTGGGCAGGACCTCTTTTACATTCCTGTCATTGGCTGTTTTAATATATGTTAATTGTTCAAAAGAGTTTCACAGTGGTACACACAAATATATTATACTTCAATAAGATTGACCTCCTCATATCACTTTTTCTATCCCCCTTCGACCACTATTTTTCAACATCTTTTAATGAGTCTTGTTTTGTTGTCCTCATTCACAAATACAAAATATTTCAGTATTGTTAATCTTTGAACATTCTCTTTTCCTCCCCCTACTCTTACACTTTTAAAAAGTCTCACAATTATATGTGTGTGTGAGAGAGAGAGAGAATGAGTGAGAGAATGAGAGAGAGAGAGAGTATTCATTACTATGGCTCTGTAGGATAATTTGAACTCTGGTGCTGTGATGTCTCAATGCTGCCTTTTTCTCCCTCAAGATTACTTTGGGTGTTTGAGGTCTTTTGTTTCCATATGAATTTTAGGATTGATATTTCTATTTCTGGGAAGAAAGCCATTGAGTTTTTAATGTAGATTGCATTGAATTTCTAGTTTGCTTTTGGCAGTATATTACCAAGAAGCCTTCTTCTGGTATATTCTTTAGTTTTCTTCTTTGATCTCTTATGATTTTCCTCTTTGGTTAAGTTTATTGCTAAGAATTTATTCTTTGGAAGTTATTTTGAATGGAATTGTTCTCCTAATTTCTTTCTCCGGCTGTTAATTGGTGATATATAAGAAAGCTACTGAGTTTTGTATGTTGATTTTGTATCATGCTAAAATGTTTCTCAGATCCATTTTAGGGTGAAACTTTTATACTTCTTTGGACATAAGAATATATCATCTTCCTGTCCTATTTGAATCCCTTTTATATTTTTCTTTACCTCCCTGTCTTATTGCTATGAGTAGGAGTCCTCGCTACGATTTTGAATAGAGGTGGACAGCCTTGTCTTATTTAGAGGAATTAGAAGAATGTGTTCAGCTGTTTACATTTGCATAATATTGGCTATGGGTTTTTCACTTATATCTTTAGCTTTTACTGTTGTCCTCTATATTTTATTCCATGAAGCTTAATTTGATTTTCAGAAAGTTTAGCTTTTTGAGCCCACTACAGCTACAAGATATAGTTCTTTCTTTTTAGCAGTGACAGAGAAGGAATGTGGACTTCCTGCCTGAAATTTGAACAGCAAAGTGTGCCATGTGTGGCTTATTCTACTTCCCCCTTCCATCAGCTCAAGATAAGACTGACAAGGAACAGTCTAGGTCTAATGTAACAAAGCCAATAATAGCTCAATCTACATGGTTCCAAAGTCCATTTCTCTTCTCACTGTATTAATGCAGGACAGCTTTGGTGTCTTTGTCTACTCCATGGTATGGATTTAAGTTCCTTCAGTATGGAGGTTGTGTTTCACTTATTCCCTCCCATTAGGTAGGGACCATAACTCTGGATGGAGTCCATCTCCTTCATACCAGCTTCACTTGGGAAACATGACTTCCACTCCACTGTATATCAGAGGATTTTCCTGGGTCAACTTCAGCACATCTCATTGCTTGCCTGATGTTGAACACCAGGACTTTTTTTCAGCTTGTCACTCAGTCTCTTCCTGACAGCCGTCTCCAAATGGGAATTGGCAAATGGAAAAGTCATTCAAAGATGGGTTGTTTAAAACTCTCTTAACAGTTCATATTTAAGGCTGCTTATTATTAATTCCAATATGAAGTGATTTGCACTCGTTATTAACACATTAAGAGAGCCAAGGAAAAATTAGAAGGTGACTCAATAGGAGATATTCAAATGTGGAGTTTAAAAGGAAACCAGGGAGAGGACACCTTTTTCCTAATTAGTTGACGCTATGTCTAAGCCATCATCTCTCCATCATGAAATTTGAGCTCATTAATTTGAGTTTTTGATGTTTGTTATTAGTTAAATTTATTTTTAATATTATACACAAAAATATGAAAAGTTTGCATAGTAATTGGGTACTATGTTATGTTTTTAATGTGCCAAATGCTATAAAATGAACTGTCACCTTGGAGATACTATATCATAATATATTAGTTATAAAAACTTGAATACATGTTACTTATAAATATATATTAAATAATTTAACTTTATTCATTATTATATGAAATCACACATCAAGTGTTAGGTGTATGTCCTAGAATTTCTTTAAAAAAAAATGTATTCAATAGCTGTGGGCCAGTGGCTCATGTCTGTACTCCTAACCACTCAGGAGGCTGAAATCTGAGGATCACTGTTCAAAGCCACCTGTGGCAGCAATGCTCATGAGACTCTTATCCCCAATTAATCACGAAAAACCGGAAGTGGAGGTGTGGCTCAAGTTGCATTGTACTAATCTTGAGTAAAAAAGCTCAGGGACGGTGCTATACCCTGAGTTCAAGCACTAACACTGGCACACAAGAAAGTATTTATTACCCAAGAACAGTCATCACACACACACACGCATGAGTGTGCACACACACACGTTTCTGGCATATATATGTGACTCAGCTGAGAAACTGTAATTAAAATTGTCTTTTACTGAGCTAAGCATGATAACTCAAGCCTTTAATCCTATATCTTTGGGAGATATAGATTGGGGCTCATAGTTTGAGAGAAGGTCGATGGAAGTTCTAAAGATGCTATCTCATCCAATGTCTGGGTGATAGTATGAGCCATAGTATCAAAGGAGGCACAAGTAAGAAGATCATAACCTAGGCAAGCCCAAGCGTAAAACCAGACACTACCTTAAAAAATAACAAATGCAAAAACGAGTTGAAGGTGTGGCTCAAGTGATAGAGCTCCAGCCTAACAAGTAGCAGGCCCTGGGTTCAACCCTTAATACTAAAAAATATCTTTATAAAGCATTATCCTTCCTTAGAAGGAAAGTCCAGGAGTTTCTCATCTCTAATAAACTACTCAAAAAGGCCAGAAGTGTTGCTGTGGCTCAAGTGGTAGAGCACTAGCCTTGAGCAAAAGAAGCTCAGGGACAGGGCCCAGGTCCTGCATTCAACCCCCAGTACTGAAAGAAAAAATAGACTGAAATTTCCCTTTCTGTGCTTCTAAATCAACTTCTTCTGACAGCAATAAAGAAGTACCTTGGGAAGCTACAATGCAATTCCTTGTTACTTGTTTTCACTAGTTTGAGATTGTTGGGTTTAGTCTACTGGTCAAATTAAATGTTTGGAAATAACCCAAAGCTTAATGGAGTTCCCATTTTCTTCGACTTAAAAAATAATGCACTGTGTTGCAGTTCAACTAATTGTTTATTTCACATTAAGTCAGGAACTTAATCTTTAAATCACCTGACAAAAGGAAAACAAACATTGGCCTAAGACTGCACTCTTTTCTTTGTTTCTACTCTTATTTTTAAAAATGTTTCACTCAGCAAATGTTGCCATCTATACAATTATGGTATATCAATTGCTTAAGAAATTGTACATGTCAGCACAGATGACTCATTTCTGCAATCCTAGCTACTCAGGAGCACCATGAGGTCTGTGGTTCAAAGGCAGCTGGAGCAGGAAGTTCTTGAGACTCTTATCTCTAATGAGCTAGCAAAAAACAGGAAGTGGAGCTATGACTCAAGAGGTTGAATAGCAGGCCTTGAGTAAAAAGCTCAGGGTAGTTCCCAGGCCAGTGCCCAGCATCTGAGTTCAAGGCTCAGTACAAGCAATATAATATTTTTTAAAAAATAGAGATAGATGGGGAATCATGTGGTAATATGTCTATTAACAAAAAAAGAAATATGGGCTTGGACATGATGATAACTTTCCGGCATAGTCTCTACCTTGAGTAACTTCTTACATTCTTGTCATGAAAGAACATACCTTCTAGAAAAATATTAACAATTTTATGGCTAGGAATGTGGCTTAGTGGTAGAGTACTTGCCTAGCATGCATGAAGCCCTGGGTTCGATTCCTTGGTACCATATACAAAAACAAAATAAAAATTTAAAAATATATATTAACAATTTTATATTATGTTCAGAATTGGAAGGCTTAAGCACATATACAATCAGTTTTGAAAATAACTTAAATGAAATATGTTCTCTAAATTGCAATTTTTTTAGTATATTTGGGAAATATTGATAAATGAGAAATTACATTTCAACTGTTTTCTGCTCTTTTCCTCAAAGCATGCAAATAAAAAATTCATTCTATGTGAGAATGATTATCTGAACTACAAAATATTTTAAAAATTTTTCTCTATTGTGGCCAATTTCATATGAAGCAAATTATTTTAGGCCAAGTTGCAGTCAGAGTAGTTTTGCTGCTAGCTCTGCTAAGGTTGAATTTCATTTGAACTTTCTAATAGTAAGATCTTTTTTCAGGATTTAATAACTGACTCAAATATTTAATAGTGGAAGCTTTTATTAAATTAAAAAGAAATCAGGATATATTTTTTAGAAGAACTAACTTATTTTCTTTATCAATTTTATCTACTCCAGAAGAAAAGGAAGAATGGGACCAATCTTTCTGAATATTTAAATAGACACCAATGCTATAACCCCAGAAAATTATTTATTTCCGTGTGTATCATTATTCATAAGATTTGGTAATCACCAATGGCAGTAATAACTATACTTTTAGCTCTACTGAATAGCAAATCACACCGACTGTGTGAACCTTTTAATATTCACATATATTTCTTACATCAGCTTTTTAGGTTACTGTCTGCTCCACTGCCTAACAGTTCCTGTGAAATGCAAGGCATGTTTCAAATGCAGCCCTTGAGAAAGTGTTTGTTGTTGTTGTTGCATGTGTCCTTCTACCTTGAGAGGACGAAAGATCATTAGAAGGATTAATTTACAAGTGTCCTTAGAAATAGAAGGTTTTTACATAAAAGCATGTTGTAAACCTTTTTAATTAAAGAGAGTTATGCCATATCCTCTTTTCTCCCCAGGTGTCTTCTGACCTCTCACCTCTTACTTTCTTCTGCAGGCACTCCACTGCTGGTGAGGAGAAGCAGTGACCCAGTAGCAGGGCCACCTGTGGACACCCAGCCAAGCCCTTCACACCCTGGTGGCCAGAGTCTGAAACCTGTTGTTTCAGTAAGTATCCTACAATTTGCCTTTCTAGTGAAAGATCAAAGGGCCCTACCCTTACACTTCTCAGGAGAAACAGTATTTGATTAGATACATAGTAAGCAAGAATGATAGTAGATAGATTGATTTATTACTAGTATTATAACAATAGCTGCCGATATTTATATAGTACCCATTATGTACTAAACCCTGTGATAAGTGCTTTATGTTGTCATTGAAACCTCCATATCAAGGTAAGCAAAACTTTTATCTGTTTTAGTAATGAGGAAATAAAACTGAGGAATTTTTGGTACTGTGATGAAGCCTCATAGCAATTAATTGGCCGAGCTCTGAAGTAAAAATAAATGGTCTGGGTCTAAAAAGCATGCTTTGAACAAGTACATGTCATTGTGACGTATTCTGCATTCTCTTGCTTCAGAACGCACAAGGATACAGTCTTCTCTAGTTCTAGTAGGTTAACATAGAGCTTTGTAAATTCATGATGATACCATAGAATGGTGTCATAGATATGTGTTATCTGTATAGAATTTCCAGAATTCTGTATTCATACTAAATAAACATAAAATTATAGGCCAAAAATGGCTCTAACCAAATGTACTTATGAGTGTCATATTTATACTTGATAGGTTAAGTGGAGAATAATATCCTGAAGAAATGTCTTCCTTCCACATAGGACTGTGATATCTTTCTGCTAAATCATCAGTTGCTTTGAGGAGCTGTAATTGTGGTTCATCCATCTAAATAGCCTGAGAGATTTTGCTTAATGACCACATATCAGTGTAATAAGCAATCTTTATTAATGTAACTATATTAAAAATTCTCTTAAAAGCCAAGCTCTTTGCCTCATGCCTTACTGTGAATAGTGGTTTAAGGAAGAGGAAACATTTTATAGGTGTACCAAGATGCTGAGTGAGTTACAGTCTTCCAGTTTGGTCTATAATTTTGTTATCCAGAACTAGTGCAATGTGTATGAGATAGGAATTGCCCTACTAAGCAAATGGATGTTTTCTAATAGATTTATGGCAACATATTGGCATATTTCCTTCCTGAAACAAGGAAGCAATGTCTTGAAAGCATTTTAAATGTAATGTTATCTCACCGTTCTATTAAAAACTATATCTTTTAAGGAAATATACTTAATGGAACATTGCTAAAAATTACACATGTGGTGTATTTTGAAGAGATATGATATGGTTTTAGTTTAATGTGTGTGTGTGTGTATGTGTGTGTGTCCTGGTCCTGGGACTTGGATTCAGGGCCTGGGCCTAGGCACTGTCCCTGGAATTTTTAGCTCAAGACTAGCACTCTACCACTTGAGCCTCAGCTCTACTGGCTTTAGGTGATTAACTGAAGAGAAGATTCTCACATCCTCAGATCTCAGTCTCCCAAGTAGCTAGAATTATAGACATGAGATGCTGATGCCTGACATGCTTTAAAAAAAACACAAAATAAACAAATCATGTATTCACCGAAATCATATTAAACCTATATACACTGGACTTAAGGAAAATAACTATAAAAATGAGAGAATAATTGCCTAAAAGAAAGTAAGTACTACTTAGCATTTCTTTTTACTATGTCTATATACCCTAAAATGAATAAGTCTGATTAGTGTGTTACCATTGTTTGCATGCAGAAAATTCATCACTGTTTATCTCTATATTTTTCTTTTTTATGCTCAGTATTTAGACCAAATGAAATCATATCAGTATTGTTTCCCTTTAACAGGAAATTAGTGCTACTGTCTTTCTAATAGATTCCATAGCCTCACTAACAACATAAGTGAGTTCTGAGTTTGGAGTATGGATCCAGATGATAAATTATTAAAGCAAGGGTGTATTTCCCAATTCAAGAAGAAATGCTGGCACCCCAAATCCTTGTACCTTACTTTTATTCAGGTCACCAAACACGAGCCAGTAACCCCTATATTAACAGTTTAAAGATTCACATTTCCTTTGCTCTCTGTGCATGCAGAGCTGGGGCCATAAATAGGGCTGGACCTCACCTTGCCAAGGGGAAGAAGCTGTTTTAGGCTTCTCTTACTTCGAGAGTAAACTAACCTCTACAACTACTATCATTCTTAACAATCCAAGCCACGTTTCTCATCTTTCTATCTAGAGCCAAGTGTGTAGATAGGCTCAGTGTATGAGCTTTGCACCTAGGGACTGGAAGACCTATGTAACTCCTAGTGGAAAGTCCCTGTACGGCTCAATAGTTTAACCTACTTGATGATTAATGGTTAATCTAACTTAGCTATTCTCTATCCCCCCCACTCACTCTCCAACTCACACCACCAGGTAAACATTTAGCTGTTGTTAGGTTTGGTTCAACCCCAGGGAAATACTCTATTTCTTCTGCAAAGAGTGAGAAAAATCACTAAGTAATGATGTGTAGGAATATCTGTTTTTACCTAGAAAAAATGATCCATTCATGTGTGCATGCCTGTGAGCATGTGTTTATTACACCTTTACTCATATATTTCTGCATTCCAAAATTCTGAACTGTTTAGACCTACACCATTCAATATATCAGTCTGTGGCCATACATAGATACTGAGCATATGAAATCGTTTTGATCCAATTTAAAATGTGTTTTAAGTGAGATATGCACACTGAATTTCAAAGAGTATAAAAATAATGTAAAAGATCTTATCAAATGATTTTATATTGACTTTGTTCAAATAATAAATAAATTTAATATTATGGATTGAATATAATATTAAAGCTATTTTCACCAATTTCTTTTTTACCTAACATAAAAATTTTAAATTATACCTGTAGGTCTTATTCTATTTCAGTGGTTAGTGATCCTCTAGGCAGAAGTAAAATTGGGTAAAGAAGTAATAAAATGGTTTGAGAGCCTTAAGGGAAGATCTTCAAACTCCATCTCATCTCTTGGGTGACAGGACATGACTAGAAAAGTCCTTGTTCCTGCCCATTGTTCTGTCATTATTAATAGCATCCCCCACTAAATCTCTGAGAGATTCCTGTATAGATAAAAGTTGTATTATATTCTACATATGGCCTATAAGTAGTTGCTTTCATTGTTTGCTCAGTGATAAGAGAGAGAATCTGATTCCAAGAGAACCAGGCAAAGTGTCACATCCATAACCCTTACCTGGGGCTTCAGTGTGGCAAGGACCTGAGCCTGAGTGACGTGGATGTCACATTCTCTTCTCTGTCCGATACCACAAATCTCGATGCTGCTTCTATCATTTCAGCCACACAGTACTTAATTTCTCTCATTTGATGAGGAATATGAACTGTGTGATAATATAGCTCTGTAGCAACCAGTGTGAAAATAATTTCTTTTTTTTTTTTTAAAGCCATGTTCAGTTACATTTCAATCCAATATCCAAGAGGGGGAAAAAAAAACAATCAGAATTCCTATCTCTTAAATAGAGTGTTCACATGTAAATAATTCACAGATGGCAGGACCCCAAGTGGCTTATGTTCAATCATTTCTAAGAAATGAAAGTTACTCATAACCCACAGCATATGAATCTGAAGAATGAAGTTTTGACACATTTGATTATGTTGAAATATTGCCTTTAAAACCACAGTTGATGACTGTTATTTTTAGTTGGAGTTCATTAGGCTTACTAAAGAGAAATGATATTTCACTGATACTTGTTTCTGAAAAGTTAAAGAAGTTGTTCTCTTCTGATGATTAAGTTGTTATGAATTGGATGTTTGTGATGTGAACAGTGAAATATATTAGAATTTGTAAAAGGGCCTAAAATAATACAAACATACATACATACATACTACAGGCCTAAATTAGAAAAACAAAATCAAGTTTTCTGTAAGTTCAAATTCTGTAGCCATGTTGAGAAACCACCAAACCTTTTTCATTAAAATAGCACCAGATAACAGCATGGAAATTTGTTTCTTTTCTGTCTTTTTCTGTATCAAAATAGTATAGTTATTAATGTGCAAATAAATGGTTATTAGTCCTTCAAGGCAGTAGCAAATTTTATTCCACTGACTGGCTTTGAATTAAGAAAGAGAATCCTAGGGACAGGATATTTTAGTGACAGTCTGCTTATTGGAAGTCTTACCTTCCTTTCCTTTATTGTAACCTAGTGTTCTTGGCTTAAGGGCATGCCATAAAACCAGGTCCTTGAAATTGATGTTCCTGAATTTGTGGACTGAAGGAAACTCTAAAACAGATGTGATTTTTTTCTTAATATCCGGTTAACTACTATGTTGTTTTATGTTTTAATGACTGTTTATAGTTTTGAATTTAACCCTTAAGGCAGACTGATCCTGCAGGGTGAGTAAATTAAAAAGTGGATTCCTGAAAATTGTCATGATGTGGTTGTTCTCCTTTGGTAAGGGGCATTGTTTTAAGTCATTGCTTGTTTTACATTACTATAATTAAGAAAATATTCATATGATCTCCTAAAGACCATGCCTATATTACATATATCTTAATCTAAAAAAATAAGCTGAATGTTTTTATGGTTGTTAAATCAGAAATCCATGGATGAATTTCAAGGTATCTAAAAATTTCCCTGAAGTAATACAGCATAAATATGTATGTATATGTTGTGTGTGTGTTACATTAAAAGGACTATCACTCTTCAGATTTAAAAAAGATAACCAAATATATCACAATCAAGAAGAACCGTTTGAGGATTCAAATACATGATGGCTTGACAACTACCGATTCTAGGGTCTGAAGAATGATAAAGATTAAGAAGCAGAAAAATTTTCACACTCTCCCAGAAAATAACTAACAAATAGTTAAAGTTATTTTGTACCATTGCCTTTCGTATCCATAGTATAGTATATAATTTCCAGATTTTAAGATGAATAGTGTGGCTCAATTTTCTAATCTGAGATACTAAAAATGCCTGTTTATTCATTAGCTGCACAATTATCAGCTATTCTAAGATTAGGGATGAAAGATGCAGACTGGTTCTGAGGGGATACCCTAAGGAGGAATGTCTCCAGTAGTCCACAGCGTATACAACTCAGAATAGGGGTGATGAACACAATGTTCTCCAGGTGTTTAGGCATCATATCAACAAAACAGTTGTCAAATCTCTACTGGGAAGAGAACAATTAACAGCAGTGATTTTTATACCTTGTAATCCAATGGTGACTGGTCTGACCATTTCCCTCTTGTATGGTGCATAGCTTCTCAAGTAGGTCACATAAACTGAAATAAGAGTCAATGTTTCTCTTAGATTAAATGTTCTCAGATTCATGAAAGATATCACTGCAATATTACAGGTAAAATCAAGTGGCTTGTTAGGATTGAAATCACCAAATTGCCATGGAGATATCAGAAGACATTTGGCTCTGGGTTGCTAATCACCTAACAAACCAGCTAACTACGATATCTCTTCTTTTGTTGTTTATTCTGAATCTGTCTGTATAAAGTGAAAACTGAGTAAGTTTATGTCAAAGCCCAAAACAACATTTAGCAAACATTCTGGACGACTCAATCATACTTTCTCTCCATCAGCCACACAGTTAAGTAGAGATAGAAAAACTAGAATAGAAGAACATCTGTAGATGCCGTGGTGTGTTGAAGGCAAGGCTCTATTGTCTTCCAGTGGGGAGAAATGGATGCCAAGGAACAAAGCGGGTGTGGGAAGGCAGAGGAAGAAATAACATGTAATATGTAATGGTATTATTTAGAGATACTGAAGCCTACAAAAGGTTTTTCGTTTTTCTTTCCCCCGACACAGTGATTTAATAATAGTCCTGGTGTTTGTAGCTCCAGCTGTTCACGCTGTGTGCTGATAAGACCAGAGCTTGGAGACACATTGCAACGATGCTTTTCATATGGCTTTGTTTTTAAGAGATAAAGCTGCCATCCAATATTTCATGATGCTAAATGTTTACTTAGTTTGGCAAGTTTGGGCAGCTTAATTTCTAAAGCAGTTATGCTTGTACAATTCAAGTTCAGGTAGAGAAAATCCAGAAATTCAATTCAATCTCCAGCACACCTTTATTTTATTTTATTTTATTTTTTACCTTATCTTGCCAATGCAAACCAAATTCAGATTATCCATTTTGTGACTAATTAAGGATCTTGAGATATTTGATTCTTGTGTAGGTGTATGCTTCCCCATTCTTCTTCTTGGGTATAGACCCAAACTGATCTAAAAGAACAGTGATTATTCCATAGTCTCATTCAGAAATTAAAAAGCCAACCATGTCAAATCTTCTCTTACTATTTGTTCTGGATCAGTACATAATGAAAATCAAATGTGTTTTGCTTTCATATCAAAATAGGTTAATCACTTAGATATACGATTTTTCTGCAGTGAGCTATCTGGAAATCCTAAGACATGATTCCTGACCCCAGGAAACTTACAGCTTAGTTATGAAGACCAGATCTCCAGCAACTGAGCAGCCTATCTGTGCATAGATCAGATTAACAAATAATACATTTTTAGCAATCAGTGTGAATGTTCTCTACCATTAGTCTGGGTGTTAGCACTCTGTTTAACCTCCCACACTCCTGGAGGAAAATGTTCTGTGAAGTTTCTCTATTAGCTCTTATCTCTCTCAAGTAGAACTACTGGTGAACATGTCTGCATATTTTCAAAACTGAGCTTCTCACAGGCCAGGTCAGTTCATTCATATTGAATTCAAGCTCCCAGGCACAGTGCCCTGTGCGTGATAGGTTATCATAAATACATGACTACATGATTACAACTTCCATTTCAGAGATGGCCAAACTTCTAAGCAATTTTAACTCATCTGGAAAGATATGTCCTTTCTAATAAGTGTATATATGTATATATTGTACGTATGTATGATTTCAATTTTGACATTTCTGTTTGGCATACTGGCATATTCCTCAGATTGTTTTAGTTAAGAATTTTCTGCTTCAGAAAAATGTTTGTTATTAAGAAAAGAGAAAGTGATTTAAACCTAATTTTGCCACTTTATGTATAGGTTGGTGGCTCAGGTCAGCAGTTTGAATTGTGAGACCCACTTTATCTTGTTAGAGCTCTAGCAACAACTTCAGCATAACAGTTGTTTTTTTGAGAAAAAGTAGAAATTATAGGAAAAGAACAAGCTCTCATGTTTATACATGTGAGCCATTATAAAGAATACTTTTGGAAGTTACACTGATATGTGAATAGAGAACAGAAAATAGCAAGTATGCAGTAGTCGACTATCTGCATAGTACTTCTTTCCAACAAAAGTTTGGATGCTATAATCACAAACTTAGTTTTTTGAGTGATTATAGCCTTGTAATTTTCTAGTAACTGTATTCTTTTTTTTTAAATTTTTGATCAAGAATTTCATGATGCTTTCTTCAACCATTACATCTAAGAAGTTTCCCACCTGAATTGTCTTTTCTTCTACCTTTTTAAGATGTTTATTTTTTTTCAATTTTCACTGATATAGCATATGGGTTAATTAAAGAATGTGGGAACATTTACAAGATGTTTCCCCGCAAAACACTAAAAAACATCTGATTCTAACTTTAGCAGATCCAATTGTACAATATGGTTTGAAATTTGCTAAAGATGATGTTTGAGAAAGTTTTCTTCTAATAACTGTGACAATGAGAAAATTATTTAAATTGTGGGTGATGATTTCCCATGACCTTTTATGAAGCTAACAGGACATAGTAAATAGAGAAACCATATGTATCCCACTTGTTGTTAGTGACTTAAATATCCAAACTAGTGACTTCAAGATGTCAGATGTGAATTATTAACTTGGTATAGATGAATGCAACTTTAAATTTTATTTCCATGTCTTAAAATTCAGAAGCATTTATATAATATACTATCTACAATACCAGTATCTGTTTTTATTTTCCAAGTGAACAATAAATGGAAATATATATTTTTAAATACACTCATACAGAGGCAGCAGCATAAAAGCCTGCTTCTGCATATATATCTGCACATAAATTCTTTGGTGGGAAGCTACTACTCAAGTGCAAGTAGTCATGCTGCTCTACTTGAGGATTGATGTCCAGTGTAAGAATTGTGTCATCTATATATTCTCATATTTTAGCAAAGAATTTCCATGCCCTGGACATTTTGTAAAGATCGATGGCATGGATGGAAAACCTTCATGGGAGCTCACCTTGAGAAGAAGCAAGACAAGTGGTACTGAGAGGAAAAGGAAAAGTTTCTCTCTCTCTCTTTTTTTTTCCTCTTAGGTATGCTGTGACTCATAGACTCTCTTCTGATAGGGAATTAGTGTTGCTGTTTTTTCCTCTCACAACAAACTTCTCTAGAGTACAAGTTTCATTTGGTTTCTGTTTTCAAAGTCTAGTAGGGAGTGACATTGTACAGACATTTAAAAGACTTTTCTTTCTCAGGCAGGTGGCTCCTTTCCTAATAGCTCAGTGCTATAAAATAGGGTTCTGATTTAGATGAATCACATTTTAAAAGTAGCTACTGCGTGTGTTTTATGCTCTGGAAACATGCAGCGTGCTCGTAAGCAGCATGTGAGCTTGTCACCAGACAGCTTTTGATGTCTGATTAGATGATCATGGAGACAGCTGGAGTGAGTTCGTTTTGAAGTAACTGGTGTGAAGCACTGGAAAACCCGAAGCTTTCTGACAGGTTTAAGTCAGGTTTTGTAAATTAAAAAAAAAATTATAACTACTTTTAGCAAAACTTTCAAAACATGGAATTAGCTAAAAATCATTTCACACTGACATAGCCCTAGTGTGTGTTTGTTTTTTTTAAACCTGATATTGTCTTTTTCTATCTAGAGCTCTCCATTTGTAAAGCAAAAATGAGTAAGTGGTATTTGCTGCAACAACAACAAAAAAGCCTGTAAAAAGCTATCCTTTTGTAAAAGGAATACATAGATAATGAATGCAATCAAGTCAGAATTGATTGACCTGCTTACGGAAATTATCACCTCCCTTTCTTCTGACTTTCACTTCAATAACTGCCAGTCACCCAAGACTTCTTCATTTTAATTTGTGGATAAAATATATTTGAAATACAGTGATGTACTTATAAAGATCCAAAGATAAAGAAATAGGCATCAAAGCAACCAATCATGTGACAATGGGATATGTGTTTACAGTAACTTTAAAAAGCTCATGCTTTGGTGCACTCATAATTGTATTTCAGTAGTTTCATTAAAATATAAGCATTGTTTAGAGATTACATAACTTGCCTACTGAGATTTCTTATCCAAAATGCTTGGGGCCAGAAGTGTTTTAGATTTGGGATATTTTTGGATTTTGGAAAAGATACATATGAATGAAGGTATGTATGTTTATGTGTATGTATGTATGTATGTATGTATGTATGTATGTATATATGTATAACATGAGGTATCTAAGGACAGAAGCCATGTCTACATATTAAATCATTAGTTCCATATAAACCTTATATATGTAGCCTGAAGATAACTTTGCACATAGTCTTTTTAACGTACCTGAATTTTTCCTCATCAAAGGAGGTCAGGTGTGGAATTTTTCCAGATGGGGTATCATGCCAGTTTTCAAATGCTTTTAGATTTGGAGCACTTCAGATTTTAGATTTTAAGATTGCTGATGCTCAGTCAGTATGAGAGGTTCCTTTATTCTTGGATAAAATAATTTTATACTTATAATATGTGAATATGTGCATGCATACATATGCACATTTGCATATAGCACCTGACTTCCTGCCTAAACATCATTGACAATTCCCAGTGCCACCATAATGCTTGATTTCTTGACATGGATTTTTCAAGCCATTTTCTCCTTATTTTAATTGTGATAAAAAATACACACATAATATTTATCATCTCAACCATCAGTGTTATAATAAATTCATGTTATTGTGTTTCCATCCTCTCACTCTATCTGTAGGACTCTTTACCTTATATTATTAAATTCTGTACCCATTAAATAATAGTTCTAGCTAGCTAGCTAGCTAGCTGCTTTTTCTCTCAATAATTCTAAGACACTTGGTTCCTCAAGAAAATTGTTGCTCAAGGCAATCTTCTTGGAACCAATGTAAAGTTGCTCTGAAAGTAGATGCACAAATACCTTTCTAAGATCCTCTTTTCAGTTATTTTAACTAGATGCCTAAAAAAAATTGCTGGAACCTATGGTTATTTTATTTTCAGGTTCTGAGAAACAACTAAATTGATTTTGACAGAAATGTGTCATTTCACATTCTCACCAAGAATGTACAAGAATTCCATTTTCTCTGTGTGCCTGTGTGTGTATATGTGTGTGTGTGTATGTTAAGTTTTATGGTCTAATAGGTATATGTGTGATATGGTACTTGATTTTTGATTTTGGTTTACATTTCCCTAATGGTTAAATGATGTTAAACATTTTTGTAATGCTTAATAGTCATGTATATACACACATACACACTGTATATAATATATAGTTTACATTATATGTAGTTTACAGTATATAGAGTGTATGTAGTATTATAGTATAGATACTATATTTATATACTACATACTATATATTATAGTTATATATAGTGTTTTATATAGAATTACATACATATATGGTATATAACACATATAGTATATATATGCCATATATGGCATATATATATTATATAAAATATACCATGGTATATGTTATATGCATTATGTACATTACTATATATACTATAGCAAATATGTATATTTAAACACATATATGGTATATACGATGTCATATATATACTAGATATTGTATGTATTACATTATATATAAATGCATATTTATATATTATATTCAGTATATTATAAACACTATATACACATATGGTATATGTACATTATATATGTGCATGTGTGTATATACATTTATATATATATACTGTACATATAGAGAGAGACTGCCCAGATTACTTATTTTTGAATTTAGAATGCTTTTTATTTTGTCACATATGTATAATGGATATTATGTACCGCATATTTTAATACATGTTTTATTATTTTAGACATATTATTTGCAAGTATTACTTTTCTATAGGTTTAATTTTCTCTGAATTGTGTCCTTTGTAAAAAAAATAATTTTCATTAAGTCCAGATTTTCTGTTTTTTCTTTGTCTATGCTTTTGCATCCTATCCAAAAGAATTGCCAATTTGAATATTATGAAGATTCTTTCCCATCTCTTTCTTAGAGTTTTATGCTTTTGATTTTTATGTTTAGATCTGACCATTTTTCAGTTGATTTTCACAACTGGTATTAGACAAGGGCCCAAGTTCTCTTTTTTATATGCTTTGATACAATTTTCTTAGTGCCATTTGTTACAAAGACTGCTCCTCCCTATCAAAATATTAGTGACATTCTTTACAAAAGGAGGAATACCCTAAGTAAAATTTGTATAAAACCTCCACAAAACAGTGAAACAAAATGGGAGGAAAACTACAAAAATTCAGTAGCAAAAAATGTAATCTCACCTTTAAAATGAGCAAGACCTAAGGAGGCATATCTCAAAGAAGACACATGGTTGGGCGACAAGTTGCTAAAAAGATGCTAAATACCAGTAGTCCTCAAGGAAATGCAAAGCAAAACTAAGATGGGCTGTCACCTCACTCAAGTTAGAATGGCTATTGTCAAAAAGACAAAAGACAGTGGTAGAACGGTGTGATGACATGCAATACACTTATACTTCCAAACACACCTTACCCTAGCCTACCTTAGGCATGTTGGAGACACATTAACGTACTATCCAGAAAAGAAACATCTAATACTAATTAATAAAATAATATGGTATCAAATATCTTATGTAATTTGTTAAATACTTATATTTAAGTCATGTTGGCAACATAGTCACTGGAGAATGTGAGTTATTTTCCCCACATATGAGAAGCTACAACTTAATGTCTCTGACCTCAACCAAGAAGTTAATCATATCTTCTACCACCAGCCCAAGAAACAATCTAAGTGTTCAGTTTTCTATTGAATGCTATTGTCTATTGTCTCTGTTGCACTGCCCTGTTTGAAAAATACTTAATAGAACATTCATAATTTGGAGACCATCTGCATACTCAACTATATTATTTCAACCTGTGAGAATTTGCAAGTTCAGCTTCATTGCCTCATTTTATAGCTGTAGAAGCTCAGGCTGAGTAACACAGTTTCCTTAGGTCAGATAGCATCAATAGAATTTGCCTTTAAATGTGTCCCAATTGGCCATGGAGACTGTTCTACCACTGAAATCAAATTCTATCTTGGAAGTAACATTTTCCCCCATGATGCTATCATTGCTCAAATAAATTTAACAATCATGTTTTGAAAAGTTCTTCAAAGCCAGGTTCTGAGCCCTTCCTCCTCAAAAAGTAAGTTTGTTTTCATCATTTTACATTTACATTTTATTTTTCTACCAAATATGGCAGTGTTCTGCTTAAGGCTGAAGCTTACATTACAGAGCTGGTCTCAAATGACTTGACTGTTTACACAGTTCAGATACCCATGTGAAGGAGTAAGACTTGCTACCTCAAAAGAATTTGATGCAGACATTAAAAACACTTAGGGAAAAAGAGTTTCAGATGTGCTTAGAGCACCAGAGCTTAATAGCCATTCTTTGTTTACACAGTTGTCTAGTGGTTAAGACAACTAGATTTTATCCCTGACTCATCCCTTGGCTCTTTGTCAAGCAAGACAAGTATAATTTTGTTCTCCGTTTAGAAGAAGATTGTGTTCTCTCCTAGTCACAGTGGAATTGTAAGGTTAATGCCTTTTATCTTGAGTACAATACTTAGCACACTGTGGGTGTTTAATATATGTTAATAGTGATAATAATGAATGTTGATAATTAAAGGTCTCTTATAATTACTCCATTTCTAATGTGTGTTAAATATAATGAAAGGGAAATGGTCTAGATTAGTCTACATATATACAAAAACCATAGCTAGCCACAGCTCTGATTTTTAGCTTCTTTAATAGTCATATCACACATATGAATTTAGAGTTAAGAAACTCAGTTTGGTGGTAGTTTCACTGGGGTGGAATATGGAGAACCAGTGCTTGGTTCTATGCAAGGCATCTGCAACAGAAAACTATGCTTATGAATGGGAAGCTATGAGAGACTTTTGTGAATGGTGCTTAAACACGGGAAGTTGTCATCAGATACCAGTTGTATGATGTATTTCTGTGAGGATTGTATGGGAATAGGATACCAGCTCAGAAAAACAATTAGCAAACAGATTTGCTTAGAAGGCCTATAGAAGACGTAGTTGGAATAGAAGTAGTAATATAACTAGTAACTCAGGAAATTCAGCTTGGGAAAGCATTCCTTGGGCTCACAGATCCATGGTTCTTAAGTTTGTTATTCCATAAGGAATGAGGGTGATAATGACCTAGAAGAGCAACAGGCTTCCATGGTTAAGAATATACATGACATGCTGATGGTGATGTTCTGTTCAAACCCAGTTCTACTACTATCTAGCTGGATGATTTTTGTCAAGTATCTCTCTGCTTCGGTCTCATTTTCCTCCCTTTTAACGCACTGATAATGGCACTTACTACATAGAATCGGATTAAGAAACAGAGTAAATGATTATTTGTAAAAGTTCTCAGAACACAAAGGTAAGCACTGTATGTTAAGTAAATGTGTATATCAGTTTTGTTCTGCATATGGAGAAGTCAATGATGATAGGATAAAAGAGACAGCTGAGGTAAGTCTGAGAGTAGATGGATTTCATCAAGTTTATCTTTAAGGAAGGCACTTAGCATGCAGCTGGAGAAAAAGGGTGATTTCTAAAATCAAGTATTAAATGCATTAATTCTCTTTTGCTTCTTGACTTTTTCAAGTTCTACTCACTTCAAAAAAACAAAACACCACAGTACTTCTCTGAACACCTATTCTTAAGGCAATATTGGAACTACATCTCTAATCCAGCATAACTATCTTGATATGAAATAGTTATTGTCCTTGGAAATATTTTCTTTTCTTTTTTTTGCCAATCCTGGGGCTTGGACTCAGGGCCTGAGCACTGTCCCTGGCTTCTTTTTGCTCAAGGCTAGTACTCTGCCAATTGAGCCACAGTGCCACTTCTGGCCTTTTCTATATATGTGGTACTGAAGAATCGAACCCAGGGCTTCATGTACAGGGGGCGAGCACTCTTGCCACTAGGCTATTTTCCTAGCCCACAAATATTTTATTTAAGTTAGGAACCTAGAGAAAAAAAGAACAGGAAAGGAAGTATTATTAAGGAATAGGACCACTTTGAGTATTTCAAACCTGCCATCCATTAGCTCTATAGTCTTCCTGCTCTGTTGTGCTTCCCACTCTATTTTTTTTCTTTTATTGTAAAGGTGATGTACAGTGGGGTTACAGTTACGTAAGTCAGGTAATGAGTACTTTTCTTTTTCACCCCTCCTTCATTTTCTCCCAGATTTTCTCTTCCCACCCCTCCTCCCCAAGTTGTATAGTTAATATCCAACATAGTGTCTAATGACTATCACTGTTGAATTGGTTCACCCTTTGACCCACCATTTCTGTGCTTCCCTTTTCCCTCCCCAAATCAGATAAATATATATAAGACAAAGGGTACAGAAACAAGAAACAAGGACAAGGGGAATAAACCAAATGGGGTAGGGGTGTATAAAGAACTGTGAACAGTGCAGTAAACAACTTCTTGTTTCCATTTCTTGGAGTTCACTTAGGTAAGCATCATCTCATATGATCAGATGCATATAGCCATTCACTTTTATTATTATTTTATTTGATAATATGTTAAAGATGATGTACAGAGGGGTTATAGTTACATAGGTAAGGAAATGAGTATCTTTTATATATATTTTTATTATCAAACTGAATTACAGAGAGGTTACAGTTTCATACATTAGGCATTGGATACATTTCTTGTACTGTTTGTTACCTCGTGCTCATTCCCCCCTCCCCCCTCCCCTTCTCCTTCCCCCCCTCCACCCCATGAGTTGTTCAGTTCATTTACACCA
Source organism: Perognathus longimembris pacificus (assembly GCF_023159225.1). NCBI lineage: Eukaryota > Metazoa > Chordata > Mammalia > Rodentia > Heteromyidae > Perognathus > Perognathus longimembris. The sequence continues at coordinate 26,116,664 of NC_063164.1, read as the reverse complement.
AACAGTTTTGCAAGTACTACTTGGAAATGAGTATCTTTCTTGTCAAATAGCGTACCCTCGTTTTCTCCCACTTTCCTTTCCCTCCTCCCCTCCTCTCACTCCCCCCCACCGGTTGTCAAGTTCACTCTGTCTTTACTCACTTCTTCATGTGTCTCTGGCACATCACTTTGCTAAAACAAGTCTGAGGCACCACCTTCTTTTATATTCTTCTCTGAAATGCTGTTCCTAAGTACAGTGTGGCAACTTTTAAAGTAATATTTGAAGTTATGTATGATATGACAGCAGTGGGAATCATGAAAATAGTGGGGGAAGCAGTATTTAACATAAGATCAAAATGTCAGAGGTCAGAGTGTGAGTCACATAGAGAAAATAATACTTGTGCCCTCTTATCACATGCTTGTTCCCTGATGTGGACATGCTCTGTGCTACCAGGTGGAGCTGACTCTTCTCTCCATACTTCTCTATTTCCTCTCCATCCATCCCACCAAACATAGTAATCTTTACTTCTGTCATTAACAGTGAGAACACGTATCTTTTACATGTGTTTGTATTACCCTACTTTCTCTAGAATGGAAGCATGATGAGGACAAAGATTGTGGTTTTCTAGTTTGATCACCCAACATTACGTGCATGGCAGGTGTTTCATAAGCCATGGAATACATGAATGAGTGAATGAATGCATAAATAGAGCAATGGATAAGTGAATGGAAATTTTTAAAAAGACAAATTATTAGATTGGAACTTACTGATATTTTTTGAAGGGAAAGAGTTATTTATTTGCTTTTCTGTTTTGTTCTATGCCATTCCTGGAACTTGAACCTGGGTACTGTCTCTGACTCTTTTGCTAAAATATAATGTATCACTTTGACCCACAGCTTCATTTCTGTCTTTTTTGAAAGTTAATTGGACATAAGGGTCACATGGACTCTTCTGCCTGGACTAGCTTTGAACCACAATCTTCAAATGTCAACCTCCTGAGTAGCTAGGATTACAGGAGTGAGCCTCTGGCACATGTCAGGAGAAGATTTTTTTTTTTTTTTTTTTTTTTTTTTTTGGCCAGTCCTGGGCCTTGGACTCAGGGCCTGAGCACTGTCCCTGGCTTCTTCCCGCTCAAGGCTAGCACTCTGCCACTTGAGCCACAGCGCCACTTCTGGCCGTTTTCTGTATATGTGGTGCTGGGGAATCGAACCTAGGGCCTCGTGTATCCGAGGCAGGCACTCTTGCCACTAGGCTATATCCCCAGCCCTCAGGAGAAGATTTTTGAAGGCAGTATGTAGGTAAAGAGTAAAGTGTTTTTAATGGTATTATTTCATCCACTTGAAATGAATGTCTCATTCAGTTTTAAATAATGAACTAAGGAAATTTGTTTATATTTAACGTCCATGTCACAAAGTAAAGCAAATGTGGGTCTCTGACAGTATTATGACATTCCTGCAATAATATATTTCTGATTCTATCTATGAAAGTCACTTTCTATTTTGTTTCATGTAAAACATGGTAGCAATGAGGTGAGGGAATTTGTTTGGAAATGACTACAGAAGTTCAATTTCTACCTCCGATCACTATTTTCTTAATGATTTGTGTTTATGTAATTTATTATCTGTGTATTTTTGTAGCAATAATGATAGAGCCCATCAAAATGACTATTTAAACCCCAAATCTGAGATTTTGCAAATTTCTGTCTCTAAATGAGTAAATAAACTAAAAAATAGAGCAATGTGTTATCCAAAATATGGATATCAAAAATTTTGTTCTAGGACCAAAATGATTTTCTGAATATCTACAAAATATTTTTCATAAAATTACAAATAGCATCCTTCCAAGGTTCTCTCTTCCATTCTTTGCTTAGCTGCCTTCAATATTAAGAAAAGTTATCAAACTATACTATGTTCACCTTTTGCATGATTAAACCTCAGGTGATTTAAACTTATATATGGTGTTTTCCTTTTCTACCAAGCATACTTGAACTGATTTATTGAATCATGTAACCTGAAATGATTTGTTGTAGGAATTGTCAACCTGATTGTGGGTTCTTAAGTTCATGAGAATTTTCAAATTGTCATGATAACAAGTAAAATCCAATAATATTTTAAAGCCATAAGCCTACACATCAACTTTAGAATCAGATTCTTCTGATGTAACTTGGAGAAAAATCTGGCATAATTTAATTCATCGCTTAATTCTTAATTGAATTAATATCAGATATGAATACCATTAAGGAGAATAAAACTTTGTCCAACTCTAATAATATTTCCTATTTTGACAATGACATTTCTGAGATATTTTACACAAAAGTATGGGCCCTCTCTGTGATGTAGCTCTTGGTATCCGCTTCCATTGAACAATTATTGGATGCTCATTTGTACAGAATTTAATAAATTCTTGAGGAGGTGAAAGGTTTGTTGTTGTTTTATTGTTTGTCTTTTTGAGGGCCTTGTTTTTGCTAGGCTGTTATCAGATCATTGAGCCATGCCACCAGCCCTTGTTTTGTATATTTTGCTTTTGTTGTTATTTTGAAATGCTAAGCCATGCGAATGGATATGAATGGAGCAATCAAGACAAATCACTTAGAAATGGCATTGTAGCTAGAAGGATTAAAAAATAAAAATAGAAAGATGAGAAATAGCATGATTTTCCCACTAACTATAAATATGTTAGTCTTATTAGGAGAATATTGAGAGATCAAGAGTCAAACCATGGAGGACACACAAACATACCACACACACATCACATATATATATATATATATATATATACATATCATCACACACATGCATCACACACACACATACATACATACACACATCACTACATAGCTTGACTTTTACACAAGATCACTGAGGAGTGTTAGCTGGAAACACTTAACTTACAACTTTGCATGGACCTAAGTTAAAAGTACAAAAACACCTAGGACAGTGTTGGGATTCAGAGAAGAGGGAACAAAGACTTGAATTACAGCATGATTTCTTTATCATGTAATACTCTATGACTAATTTTGTAATAATTACAAAACACTCATTTCCATACTCACTTTGGCCCAGTCATTCTAAGTCCTTTAACTATATTATTCTGTCCAATTCTCATAAAAACTTAGTGAGGTAGAAACTATTTGTGTTTCATTTTATTGATAAGAAAATTGAGTAAATAAGTAAAGTTAAAATATTCAATCACAAAGCTAATAGCTATAGTATTAAGTGTTTGGGGAATAAAACTTACATATGGGGATTGAGGATGTACCTCAGGGATTGCACTCACTTCTAACCTGCATGAGACCCTTAAATCACACACACACACACACACACACACACACACACACACACACACGCACGCACGCACATCACTTCACAGAATCTAGGTATGTGGGAATAACATATAAGAGGTGTGAAGAATAATTTTCTTGTTTTATGCTCAAATATTCTGGCACATAGAGTTCTACCAATTAACATATAGGACATAGGGTTAGTTTGTGGCAAAGATGCAAATGAGGATGCATGGAAACCAAGGAAATAAGTCTGCAAAACTTGAACAATTGATGACTCTATAACAGAAATTTCAGGAGATAAAAATTGGTGGAAACTGTTTTTCTGCTGGTTGAGAAAGAAATTGGAGACAAAGAGGAGAAATAGCTCTCTACAACTCATAATCACATCGAAGAGAACACACACAGAGTCTGTTAATAACAACTGCAGAGCTCTTTTAATTTCAAGTGGCAAAAGTACTATAAAAAATTACCATAGCCCAAGAGTGAAACTAGTCCAGACGCCCCTCAATGCATGAATGGATCAAGAAAACGTAGCATATATACACAATGGAATATTACTCATTCATTAGAAACAATGGTGCTCTATTATTTGTGAAGAAATGGAAAGACCTAGAAAAAATTATATTAAGTGAACTAAATCAGGCCCAGGCATGTTGTCCCTTATATGTGCAAACTTTCTATTAGCTTATAAACTTATAAGTAACCATGTTGGGTGGTATGCAAGTATATAGAAATGTATTAAGTGAAATAGGATAGAGTCAAATGTAGTTATGAAACAGGGAGAATTCAAGTAGGATAATTCCTTAGAAAGGAAGTGGGTTCTTGAAAGGGGTGATGAGGTCAATGGGAAGAGAGTTAGATAAGTGAAGAGGAGAACGTGGGGAGAATGCTATGAAGAATGCAATGTATATCCTATAAAACGAAGAAAAGTGAGGGGGGGATAGGTGAGTATGTTAAAAAGAGTGACAAAGATCATAACGCATTGTATTCATAAACTTCCTTGTTAAATGGTAGCTTCTTTTTACCACTACTTAAGGATAATTTTAAAAAGGAAAATAGAGCTACTAAAATGGAAAATAAAGGGGCTGGGGATATAGCCTAGCGGCAAGAGTGCCTGCCTCGGATACACGAGGCCCTAGGTTTGATTCCCCAGCACCACATATACAGAAAACGGCCAGAAGTGGCGCTGTGGCTCAAGTGGCAGAGTGCTAGCCTTGAGCGGGAAGAAGCCAGGGACAGTGCTCAGGCCCTGAGTCCAAGGCCCAGGACTGGCAAAAAAAAAAAAAAAAGGAAAATAAAATGTCGTGGCAACAGGAAACAAAAAGATTCCATCCAAAAGAAGGTTCACATAGTCATGTAAGAAACTCTGGAGCACCCACCCACACTGTGGGCAGTGAAAGAGAAAAACCAGCATCAGAAAAACAAAACAAAACTGGCATCCCCTTTGGATAATTGCTTCTGCTTCAAACTTCCATGGTTTCATCATGTGTACATGTAGGCCAGCTTCCTCAATGCAGGGCCATGTGTAGCTGCTAGGCACTCTGTGTTTCCCATCTCCAGAGCAGAGTTCATATTTTTTTGTATGCCTGTAGAAAGGTGTCTGGCTGGCCTTGAATAGACACTTAAGACATGGCATTTTTCTTTTCTTTCTCTCTCTTTTTATTTCTTGTTCAACCACTCTGGAAAACAGTATGGGGGATCCTCAAAAAAACCTAAACATAGAACTATCCTGTGACCTAGAAATCCAGCTCCTGGGCATTATCCAATAGAGCACAAAAAAGGATAAAGCCAAAACCACACTTATTATTTATTGTAGCATTACTTACCATAGCCAAGATATGGAATCAGCCCAGATGCCTCTCAGTGCATGAATGGGTCAAGAAAATGTGGTACATTTACTCAATGGATTTCTCCTCATCCATCAGGAAGAATGGCGTGGCTATTTGTAAGAAAATGGAAAGACTTGCAGAAGAGTATGTTAAGTGAAGTAAGGCAAACCCAGAGAAGCACAGGTTGCATGGTTTCCCTCATTCCTGGGAACTAGTATGTGCCTATGAATCTAGAGGTAAGCACCCCGGGAAGCACCCAAGCAGTTATAAATGAATTAACTGGAAGTATGGAGAATGCAAATAGTATAATTCTTTAGAAAGACTAAGTCAAAGCTTAACAAAATAAGTACCAGGAAATGGGAACTTGCAAGATAGGTAGGGGAAACAAGAGGAGAGGGTTAGAAGAATGAATGGGGGAAATGAGTAGAATGCAGGCAAGAAAGCATTGTATATGCCACAGAACTGAGAGAAATAAGGGAAGGGGTGGGTTAAAGGGGGATGAAGATGTTGAAGGGATGGTATAGCTCAAGATGCATTGTATACATAAATTGCTTTGTTAAATGGCAAAATAATCAATACATAAACCTAAAAATTAAGAAAAGTGAGGCAAGTTGTAGGGTTGGAGAGGTGGGTAAGAATGTTCAAAGGAGTGACATTGATCAAGAGGCACTGTATTCATAAACTGCTCTGTTAAATGGCAACTCCTTTGTATACTACCTAAGGAAAATAACAATATACTAAAAAGAAAACAATTTATAAAGACATGGCATTTTTAATCAACCACAGCAACCAAGTCTGGAGGGAGTAGTTTGCAGACATTTGATACCTTGTTCCAAGAAGTAATGATAAGGTTAGAACATGGAAAAAACTGAGGAGATATCCCTGTAGATGTACACTCAGAACAAAGATCCTGAATAAAAAATTAATAACCACAGTTAATTTTGTCAGGAAGAAGTTCAGCATCAAGGTGATTAAGGGAGCTTCCAAGTAAATGATAGCCTGATCTATATCTTCTGAGAAGGCTAAGAATTCAATAAACATGAAGAACATAGCCAGAAATTCCATGTTAATAACAACAAAACTATGTTTAAAGTGCTGGAAGGAGGCAAACCTTCCTGTGTAGAGTAGAAGTTTGGAAGAGTTGCTTCTCAGAGCCCTGGGAAGAAGCATGGCTTGCCTCAAAAATACCTGTGGAGTCTGCAGAAGTACCAGTTGCCGAGCTGTTGAATAGAATCAGTGGATGGAGGGGCCAGAATATCTACATCTCAAACAAGTTTTTGTGGGACATTTCTAGAGCAATTAGAACCTGATGTGAAATTGGGTCATACCAAGTGACTGGATGTGACCTGTGGAGAGCAGGCTTCTTGGGCACCATGAGATGGGCTCGGCTGCTTTATCATGGGAACAGAAATGGAAGAACCCTTTAGAAAGCACATCATTGTAAAGCTACTCGAAAAAAAAAAAAAGATGCTGCAGAGAGAGACACACACAGAATGAGATCATTTATTAACAAATTAATAAACATCCTGGAGATGTGGAAAAACAGATTAACTGTAACGTTTTGTGTGAAATTGGGCAGTTAGAAAAAGCAAAACCCAAATCCCAAACAAACAAAAAAATTCTTCAGGACAGTCCACTGAAGAATAAAAGAGTGATGAAACCCAAATGACTTGTTTCATTAGAATAATTTTACATAGCAAAAAAAATGCCCTGACATGATGGGTAATTTAAGCCATAAACACATATTTTCATTCATTCTCCAATCAATAAATCATATTTAGCAACATTAGCTACCCTGGACAGGTGGACAAGCTTGCAACAACAACAAAAATGAAAACTATCCATCTCTCTAGAAAATGTAATTATATCTGAGGCTACAGAAGCAATAATCCAGGACGCAGACTCCCTTAGGTCTGGGAACATTAATATGTTAATATGTCACATTAATATGTCAAGTAACCGACATGGACAAAATGTAAGAAAAGATAAAGTTTCTGCCCATAGATTCTGCTCTCAATTTAGCTGAGGTACTAAGCTTCATCTGATTGTGTTGAATGCCCTTTTAGTATTTCTTTGTCTGGCAGGAGTCCTGATGTTTGCCTACATGGTTAACATCAATGCTGTGGAGATATTATTTCTCATCAAACAGGTGCTTTTCTTGTGAATGTTAGCAATATTCTGATCATCAGGAAAACTGCACTAAAGGAGGAGTCAATAAAGCATAAAACTCTAAATCACATATGATTCTGGGTTTCTCCATGAGTTAAGAATAGAGTATCCAAGGGCTGGGTTTTGTAGCACAATGATGGAATGCTTTCCTAGCATTTACAGGGTCTCAAGTTCAAGCCTCAGCACAACAAAAAACATTAAAAAAAATAAGAAAAGGTAGAGAGGATGACCAATAGTATCAAATGTATACCTTAAGATTCTTCAAAATGATCCCTGTTTTCTGTATAGCTCTATGTCGGGGTTTTTAGCTCCCCCCGCCCCCGCGCTCCCCCCACCTCGGGGGAGAGACCAGGAAGGCACACCAGGACCAGACAAGCCATGAAAGGAAAGGGCTGACAGACCACCCGCACCCGGCCCTCCCTCACCAGAGGACAATCAGATGCATCTGGGAGTCAAGTCATGCCAGATCTTGTTTATTGAGGAAGTACATACAGCTAAATAGGGCACAGGAGCCAATCAAGTCAAAGATCGGCAGGAAGGGGAGGGGTGTAAGGTGGGGCATGAGCTGTCTGTCCTTGGGTGCCATCTTAGCCACACATGACCCCAGGACTGAGAAACAGGTGGGGCCAGCTGGTTGACTTCCGGGCATGTCCCACAGTTCTGTTCTTTCCCAGCTCTGATATTCCTGGTTGCTATGTCTTTTCTGTCTCTGTAATCTTTGCCCATGACAGCTGCTCAAAGACAGCCCACTAGTTGGCATAGAGAAGATTTTTACGGCTTTTTATGGATTTCACTGCTTCTTCATAGAATCATTGGATTGTTCCTTTAATCCCTACAGGTTCAGCTAACTGGAAGTTATATTTAAAAGATTAATTAAATTAAGCATTCTTAGCAAGATTACATCATAAGTGATATCTACTTCTTATACACCAGATCAGAAGACACATATTATCTGTTTTGTTTTGTTTTTTCACCATTAGTAACCCAAATTTGATTAGTAGGTTAAGGTGATGATGACCTCATTCCTCCATCACTAACATGAATTTCTTCTACTTAGAATGGGAAACAGTCATGTAAGTGCCAACTTTGGCAATAACTACTGGCAAGAGGATTGATAACTGATAACTTTGCAGAGAAATAATTGTTTCATTAATAATTACTCAGTGATGACTTTTAATACTTTGGTTTCTCCATCCCACTGATATTTTTTTATCACAGTGTTTTCCACAACTTTCTGTAACTGGAGTTATTTGATGACTCTGAAATACAATACATGTTAGTAAATGTCAAAGATGCTTAGTGTTTTTGCTTCACATGACTAATCTTCAAAGTACAGAATTTCTTTTAGATAGTATGCAATAATGGGAGGCTTCCTTTGGCTTTTTTATTGAGTGGACTGGAGTTGTCACAGGTCTGTATTGTGGTAACTAACAATGGTTTCTCGTGAACAGCTTTGCTGAGTGGAAGCCCCTTTCTACTAGCTCCTATGCTCTTGATGAGATTGTTCACTTTTACAAGTCTCCTTGCTTTCTATAACAGTAAGATTTCCTTAGGTCACTTTATACTTTACCTTCCCCAGACTTGTTATCTGTCTCCTTTCAAAATCTGTGGAAAATACCACTAGAGACTGAAAGCAGGCCCTAGGTATGTGCTGTCTTTCTGGGAATGCACCACTTTCATTACCAGGCATAGAAAATACATTAATACATAGAAAGACATGAATATACATATATATGTAATTAAAATATTGGGTTCAAATTAATATAATTCAATTTTAGCATTTGAGGTTAATTTCTTTGATTTTTGAATTACTTACTTCAACCCTGAAAGTCCTGATTGCTTTAGATTTAATATTTCTCACTTAATTAATATGGTGACTTTAGCACTTTCAGAATAACAGCATCACCATTTCAACAAGCAACAAGAGATGCATTTGCAAAGTATTATGATTGAAAGTTATTTTTATTTTCTTGTTTTCCATTGCTGTATATACGTGCTTACAGAGATAGACATGCATATATATTTTTTTCTCCAAAATTTCTTTTTCTATCTAAACATGACCATCACCTTCAGGCTTTCCACTTACTTGTTGTTATTCTGCCACTTCTTAATATTTTTATCCAAGTGAATTCAAGTTTTATTTTTAAAGAACTCCACACAATGGTCACAAACATTTTAAAGTTATTGGTTAATTATATTCAGCAATCTGTTTGAGCAGTTTTTGTGTTGGTGTGATTAATGCCTTCTCATAAATAGACTTTTTTTAAACCACTGAATTTACTTCTTGATGATTTCATGTTTTTTGTGGTCATTTTTTTGTTTTTATGTTTGTTTTGTTTTGTGTGGGGGACACATTCTCATTACTCAGCCCAGGTCAGCCTCAAATATGCCATCCTGTTGCCTCAATATCCCGAGCACAAGAATTAATATTGTATGCCAGCAGACTAGGATTTTATTATTGTGATTAGTTCTATGGCAGAGACTATGTAAAAAGTAAGGTAAAATTCTTAGGACACCATTAATGAATATACTACTTGGATATACATTTCCAGCTTTTTAGGTTGCCATATATAGAGTTTTGCTATAGAGTTTTGAAGGTATTATATTTCATCATCTGGAACATCTATTGTTATCAGCCAAAAGTCATATTCTCTTTATTTTCAGGTTGTTCACTTTCACTGTATTCTCAATGTCCCTTGAGGTATGATTTCAACCTGGTTGATTCATATCAGCAGTCATCACCACTGGAAACACTAGTACTTCACCATTTTTGCGTTGTGGTATTTTCTGGCATCTCTGGGGCCTGTTAATCTGTTCTTCCACACTTCAGGTCTATGGCTGGAACCCCCCTCACTAGTGTTTTCATTCAGTTTTCAGGCTTATTATGTTGTATATTTCACTGTTGGGTCATTTGTCTTTTTAGATTTAACAGTGTGTTTTTATGGTTTATCTTTTATTCTTTCTGTTTTAGCAGAGGAGCTCCTATCACTGTGATAGAAGTCACAATGATTGTTTTAAATGAAAGACGTTAACTGCCATTTTCTACTTTACTACAAAATAAATACCTGTCTATTATTAGTGGAATATTGTACCATACAAATTTTTTATTTCATCTTTCTCAGTTTTAAAGATAAATTGTCACTTATGTTTCTTCTTATTATGATCAGCTCATCTCACTTAATAAACATCATACTTTTAATTACTGCATCTTCCTATAAAGAAATAAGATGAAATGTTGAAAATGATATCATAGTTATTAATAATATGCTTAAGAATTCTACATTAAAAGACATGTTTCTTTCATGAATTTGGACTTAGACTTAAAATAAAAGGTTAATTAAAGTTTTAGGAGAGATAAACAAATATTTTATATTAATGTTCACAAACTATTATACAAATTAGTCTGGATATTTTAAATCTAAACATATATATGTGTATGTGTATGTATATATGTATGTACGTACATATATACACACATGTATGTATGTATATATGTACGTACATACATACACATACACACACATACATATATACTTGCCAGTCCTGGGGCTTGAACTCCAGGCCTTAGCACTGTCCCTGGCTTCTTTTTGCTCAAGGCTAGCACTCTACATCTTGAGCCACAGTGCTACTTCTGGCATTTTCTGTTTATGTGGTGATAAGGAATTGAAATCAGGGCTTCATGCATGCTAGGCAAGCACTCTACCACTAAGCCACATTCCCAGCCTCTAAACATATTTTAATGCTTAAAAATAATATTTAGTATACAGAAATTGAACATGGTAAGGATGAAAATAGCATTTTTCTAATTGTATTCATTTACTGTCTAAAAAGTCATTCTTGTTACTTGCTTTGAACATATTTCTTAATTTAGTTCTAATAGTTCTATTTGATAACAGTGCTAAGTAGGTTTTTGAAAAGCAACATCAGATTAAATGGGTTAAAATTAAATTTTCATGAATAAGAACCAAACCTTTTGTTCACTGAGAATAGAAATGTCCATTTTTTTCTTTGATTTGCTCAATACATAATACAGTAAAATCAGAAACTAAATCTCAGAGAGATTAAGTGACTTTCTACATACTGACTGCTTTTTTAAATTTTAAAATATATCTTTAAAACACTTTAAGCTTTGGAATCTAACACAGATATTACTAGCAAAAGGCAAGTTAGTGGAAAATAAAGAGCTAAGCTTTAATTTTCCTTTTTACTATTCACTTACCTTTCCATTGCCCTAGAGTGAAATAAATGGTCATTTTTGTAAATGAAAATTGGCTGTTAAAAATGTTTTAAAGTATAAAATAAAATTACTATTTGACATGCCCCCTTCCTGTGTGAACTGCAGCTTTGTAGTAAATCATAATGTGTCCTCTTAAAGTATTATTCGTTTCCTTAAGTTTTACCCCATAAAAGAAGACTGAATTTGAGGTGTCCTGATGTGCTAAATTTTGCAAAGATCTCAGAAACTCACTGTTGCTTGCTTTGAAGTAAGAAATCAAACGTAGGAGAAAAATAAAATTAAAAGGAGCTTAGACAACATTTCATCTCATACTATTTTGTGAGAAAAAGTCCCGATGTATAGAACAACCTTGTGTCTTGGTAGTGCGTCTGTAGACATTATCAAATCAATCTAAATTGAGTTAGTGTGTATGTGGTGGGCAGAAACTGGGGGAAATTAGTTTATCTTCCCCAGACTCTTTCTGTTTTTTTGTACAAAGTACAATAAACTCGTTTTCAGACCTGATAGAGTTACATTGTTGTTGTTGTTTTTTCCTTCTTTCCCTAAAAGGACAAAGATTGTTCATATTTTGTTCCATTCACACCAAGCTCCGGTAGAGGAAACCATTAAAAAGCCCTAAGCACATACGTGACATCGGTAGTTATCACTAACAAGATAAGTTAGATACAAAACTTGGAACATTTCCAGGTAAGGGATATGAATAATTATCCCGAATGCCTTTTCATTTCATCAAAAATAAATAAGAAGTTAAAATTGTAGGGACAACATCCCTCCTCTGTTTTAGCAAGGTCTGTAGAAAATGCAGCCCAATCTCATTATGCTGTTAGCTAGCTAGTCTTGTGAACATTTAAGAACCTTGGAACTTGTCTATCTTATAAACATTGACATCATTCTTTCTTTTCCTTAAATGGACTTTTTTCTCCCATTTTCTGGACCTGCGATTCATGTCGTGTCTCATTTATATGAGATAGTATTTAAAATATCTGTATAGAAAATGCTTGTTTTTCTGGGTGATGGTGGAATCTGCCTGTAATCTTAGCTACTCCAGAAGCTAAAATCTGAACTAAGTGCTTCAGTGCCATCCGGGGAAGAAAAGTCCACTGACTACCCCCACTTTTTTGTTTGGGCCAATTTTCGGACTTGAACTCAGAGCCTGACCACTCACTATCAGTTAGCTTTTTTACTTAGAGCTGGCACTCTACCTAGTAAGTCCCAGCTCTGCCTGTGGCTTTTTGCAGGTTAACTGGAGATAAGGTACTTATGTAATTTCCTGCTTGGGTTGATTTGAATCACTGTCTTCACATTTCACTCTCTTGAATAGCTAGGGCTAGAGGTGGGAGCTACCAATGCCTAGCTTAGTCTCTGATACTCTTATTTGAGAAAATCCAAAAGTGGAGCTGTGTAACAAATGCCCAAGCATGGGACTGGGAAGATAGCCTAGTGGCAAGAGTGCTTGTCTCTTATACATGAAGCCCTGGGTTCGAATCCTCAGCACCACATATATAGAAAAGGCCAGAAGTGGCGCTGTGGCTCAGGTGGCAGAGTGCTAGCCTTGAGCAAAAAGAAGCTAGAAGCAGTGCTCAGGCCCTGAGTAAGACTGGTAAAACAAAACAAAACAAAACAAAAAAATGGCAGAGCACCAATCTTGAGCAAATAAACTTAGGGCAGCACATAGGTCAAGACTGTTCAAGACTCAGTACTGGGACACACACAGACACACACACAGACACACACTTATATACACACACACTTCTCTTAGAACTTTTTGAAATACTTTTACTAATGTCCAAAATATGTAATAAAACAAATGTTTATTGTGGAAAGAAAGTTTTCATTTTTTTTTATTTTCAAGGTGATATACAGAGGGGTTACAGTTACATACATCAGGTAGTAAGTTCATTTCTTGTCAAACTTGTTACCTCCTCCCTCATTTTTCTCCCAACTTCCCTCCTCTCCAGTTCCTACCCCTCCCTGAGTTGTACAGTAAGTTTACAACAGATAATCTTGTAAGTATTGCTGTTGCATTGATTCACCTTTTACCCTTTGTCTAATTTCACTTTTATACTAAAATTACATATGTATTTGTATATACATGTATACATATGTATGTATAGTGTATATACATACCGTATATACTTACACACACATATACACCCATACACCTATATTTGTAGATATCTATGCACATGTATTTGTATCTCAATCTTTATATATTTGTGTATTTTATATATATTAGATATATATAAAACATACTGTGTTTATCAAAGGTTTTCTATTCTTAAGCTCTCAAATATTGCTAATTTGGGATGGAATTATCCAAAGGCTTTGAAAACAGAAACTATTTAAGGAAAACTATCCTATTCCTTTTATTGCCTGATCTAGTCAAGGTATGAATAGCACCTCATCTTCATTGAAAATGTTACTGATTTAGTTGCTCTGTCTTCTAAGTCATTTTCTGTGAAGGTACTGTAATCAGGTGATCTGTTAGTAATCACGACAATCTGGTATGTCAAAGACGTTTATTAACAATCTGCAGCACTGTTACTTGGCTGAGCCCTCTCACTCATTGGATATACCACAAAGTCTACAAATGCTCAGAGCACAGCATTGCATTAGCAGCAAATGGCATAACTGAGAGACTCAGATTGCCCTTTTGTTATACAAGGGTGCACACACACACACTTACACACACACACAGAGCTTTCCAATTTAATCTTTAATAATAGCAATCTTCTTCTAGGACTCCATATTTTCCTAGGTCATTTAGACAAATGTTACTCCACATCAAAATATAATTAAATGATACATTATCAGTTTAAATTGCATTTTTGGTGTATTGTTTTGGGAATAATTGTGATTTATGGTGCTGCTGACCACTTTTATAATTGTTAAGTGTTTTATTGCACACTGAATGTTTTTTACTTTGTTCTAGTGCCCAAAAGCAAAAATTTGCAATGGTACAACTTTATAAGTCAAACTCATTAATAAATAATTTTTTTCATTATATTCCTGGAATAAAGAGAGCCATATAGGCTGGCCTGGTTTAAACAGGTTTATATAGAATTTGACATGGCTTAAATGAGATATTGTTCACACTATACTAAAAGGAGACCACCTCTTCTAACCCTATTGACATTTTACATGAAATCTTGCAGACAAGATATATTAAAGAGCTCCTAGAAAGCAAGAATCTTATACTGTCTGCATTCTTAAGTTTAGAAGTTCTTAAGAGTAAACTTGAATTATGCATTGACACAGCTAAATATTCCTCTATTGCTCATGGTAGAGATTAATTTTGGAATAAAGTATCTGAATGCTACAAGATGAAAAAATAATGCTTAAAATGTATGTGCATAAAGTGTTACATCAATCACATTTTAATTCTGCCTCCAAAAGATGAAAGAAAACATATACTAAACTATTAAATAATACTCCTATATATGTGGAATTTAAAGTAGAACCTATCTCCGAGAAAATGAGAAACTTCTCTTATTTTAGGTTATAAAATTATTTCTCTGTATATTATTTCTTTATAAGAAACTGTAAGCTGATCATTCTGCCTTACATATGAGAATTCATGACAAGTTCCTGATACAATAGTAAAAATTCTGAAGATATTAAAAAAAAAACATTTCCTCATACTATAAGGTTAAATGTTTTCATAAACACATGCTTTTGATTTTCAAGCATAGGTCAAACTTTAATCATTATTTTAATTCCTATAATTAAAATATTAAAACTAATATTCATCTAAAGTAAATATTTATAAAATGTCCCATGATAATATTAAGCAGCTGCTTATAATTTTTTAAAGATATGCAGCTAAGCAAGAGTATTTTATTATATGAGGAATTTTAACTATTCATATAATTAACTGAACATCCCTGTAATTAAACTGGTAAAATATTGTGTGTCTTTGAGAGACACAAAGTTCTGTGTCTTGGAGTGAATTTTCTTCTTTAGACCTTCAGTCTTAATCTTATGGCAGTAGATGGTTCTGTTTATAATTGCCTTATGCATTTCTAAAAGAGTGGAAGAGGAAGTAAAAATTTAAAACTTTACCTTCAAAGTACATAAGCAGTTCAGATTACTTGAGATTTTTGAATACCCCAATCTACTGTGAAGGGATAAAGCTGTCTGGTTCACTGCAATATCAGCTGGCAAATTTCTACCATACATAATTACAGTCATGCAACTAACAAAATAACCCGTCATTCAAAAGTCTTGGTCACCAACACATAAAACTACCATTAATACACTATTGACTTAAAAAATGTCGAAAATTCCTAGCTAATAAATTGTTTCTTGCCTCACTAATTACCCTTTCTATAGTTAAGAGGATATTTTAGTGCAGATTGAGTTCCATATCATTTTCAGTTCAATTAATGTTATTATAAATGTTAACATATTTCAAATGCAATATGTTTAGGTCTGTGCTTTCCGGAGTGTGATCTACTAATTTCTAGCCCTTTTGGTAACCTCAGGGAAAATTCAAAACTTGAGAAATATTTCATGGGGTTCACAATGTAACAAATTAAAAATTGAGAATATAAATGAGCATGCCTGCAATTCAAGCTACTCTGGAGGCAGAAATCTGGAAAATAACAATTTGAGGCCAGCTAGAACAAAAAAGTTAGAGACTCCCATCTCAACCAGGTAAAAGCTGGGGACAGTAATGAGTGCCTGCCATCCCAGCTGAGCCGGAAGTGGATCTTGGCCTGGGCCTGCTTAGAACCCAGTGGGAAACTATCAAAAGCAAAGAAGTTTGGGGGCATGGTTCAAGTGGTTGTTCTCCTAGTGAGTGGAAGGCCTAGAGTTCAAATCTCAATTCTGAAAACAAACCAACAACAAAGCCTGAGATTATTATGAAAAATAGGTTTTTTTTTTTGTTTTTTTTTTTTTTGTTTTGCCAGTCCTGGGCCTTGGTCTCAGGGCCTGAGCACTGTCCCTGATTAGCTTCTCTTTGCTCCTGGCTAGCACTCTGCCACTTGAGCCACAGCGCCACTTCTGGCCATTTTCTATATATGTGGTGCTGGGGAATCGAACCTAGGGCTTTATGTATACAAGGCAAGCACTCTTGCCACTAGGCCATATTCCCTGCCCTGAAAAATAGTTTTGTTTAAAATGATGTTTCCAGGTTTTACTATAGACTCGTATTTCAAGTGTTCTCCCATGAAGGCTTTATAAGAATTTCAAATGAAGCTGGGCACCAATAAGTGCCTTATGTCTATCTTCCTACCTATTCAGGGGACTGAACTGAAGTGCAAAGCCAGACTGTGCAGACCTAACTATGAAATTTATCTCCAATTAGCAAGCAAAAAACTGGAATCAAGACATAGCTCAAGTAGTAGAGCACCAGGTACCAATGAAAAAGCTGAATACAAGCAAAAGGCCCTGACTTCAAGTCCCAGTACTGTCACAAACACAAAAAGGAAATACTTAGGTTACCACATCATATTAATAGCAACAGAAGTCAACACTAAATCTGGTCTACCAATCACGATTTTTATTTACATATAAATTTAGAATGGCAAGTGAGTAGAAAGGAAGAGTTGAAGGATTATTGTTATTTCCGAGAAATGACTAAAATGATTGTTATTTAAAATGTCTGAGAGGCTGGAGACTCTTCTTGGCCCTTAAGCAAATTTCTAAATTTTTCTTGGCTTTGTTTCTACTTTGTATCTGCTGAGGAGGTCAGGCAACCTCCCTTTGAGTTCGCAAGTTTTATATATCAAAGTTCGGTTTCTGCATTTTTTTCCTCTTTATTTGTAAGAACTAAGGCCTAAGAATCAAAGATGGATAATATATCAGCAACACTCTCTTGCATGATGATTATAGAGAGGGCTAATTATTGTTCTTATGCTATTCTTCTGCTCTTCGGATTATTTCTCTTACCAAAGAAGTAAAACATGAGAAGAAATTCTCTCCACTTCCTTGGTTATATTGTGAATGAAATATTATTGTACAATTTCCAATTGAATTGAAACCAGTTCAAAAAATGTTTTAGACAATGGGTGGGAGTGGTGATCCTTTGATTACAGAAAATAGAAACATCCAAGAATAACAATTATTTAAAAGGGAACATTTGGTTAGCTAACAAGATAGTTGCTACAGGTTGACTTTCACTAATCTGAAATGTCAAAATCTGGTGTTCTAAAATCTACCAAAATCTGAAACTTTTGACCATCATCAACATTTCTTATCTTTAGCATTTTGGATAATGGAACTCAACCAGAAATTACTTTCATGGCTACATGTTTTACTATTTAAATAATAAAAGACGGTTGGGCCTAGAAATATTAATGCTAGGAAGTAGAGTAGTATGTGAAGGAAGAAAATACAACAAATATCTTACTACAGTGTATTTTTAATAGAAAGTAGGTATTTGCATTTGTAACCAATTAAACTCAACTAATTTTTTAAATTCAAGCCACTGATCCTTGACTTAATAATTAGGATTGACATTATTTTGATTTTAGTGCCAGATAATCAGTTTATATATGTATCACATACAGGGCTTTTCAACAAGGCAATTTATGTTAATTAAGAATGAAGTAGAGTTTATTTCTGAAAAGGTGCTTTTCCATGGTTAAATGTTTAACCTGAACGAATTAGGAGCCATAAGGATTTTAGTGAACAAGTTACAACACGGAAAACTCTTGAGTCTGAGTTCTTAATTTAGCTTTGCTCTTTCATTAGATGTGTCAGTGCAGTTTAGTATTTTAGGTTCACTCAGTGGCTATTACTGCATCATTCTTCATATTGTTTTTACTTTGTACAGTTTTCTTTGTGTTTTCAAGTGAGAATATTCCATTTCTAAAGTCTGGCCACAGTTCACCATTTTTCTTTACAAATTCCCTCTCCCTACTATCCCAACAAATGTCATTCAGTCCGTTTCTTTCCACATAATGAATGAGGGGACAAACTAGATATAATTTCAAGAAAATGTGACTTCATTAATTTATAGCTGCAGTTTTTTTTGCTTAAGGTCACATCTTCCTTCCTTCTTCCTTCCCTCCCTCCCTCCCTCCCTCCCTCCCTCCCTCCCTTCCTCCCTCCCTTCTTTCCTTCCTTCCTTCCTTCTTCCTTCCTTCCTTCCTTCCTTCCTTCCTTCCTTCCTTCCTTCCTTCCTTCCTTCCTTCCTTCCTTCCTTCCTTTCTTCTTTCCTCTCTTTCTCTCTTTCTTCATTTTTTTTTAATCTGTAAAGTAAGTGTGGCTGTTGAAAAACATATTTGTAAAGACTGACACCATTTCCCTGCAGAATTACTCTCTGGTCTTCCTTGTCGAACCTGGATTGGTATTAGTGAGACATTCGTGATTATTGGCATGCAGGATGTGTGTGAGTTCTGAGACAAGGTCGGGAAAGGTCACACAAATAGCTTCTTCCTGATTCCCAGGGCTGTAGTTCTGGTGTAAGCCAGTGCAGACAGTGTGGTTGACAGCCATAGCAGAGCTCCCAGTGCCCAGCAAGCATCAGCTGTTAGCCAAGTATGAGCCACCTTAGTTGCTGGACTTCTGGAGGATTGACAGCAACCTGAGCCAGCCTCTGATTACAGTATTGTGAATGACCTGAGGTCAGAGCTGCCCAGCTTAGTCCTTATTGCTGACCCACAAATATCTGTGAGATGTAAACAGGTAAACAAGTATACAAGTTGTTTGCACCACTCAGTCTGAGGATATATATATAACAACTGGAAGTATGGTCAACTAATTACATAGATTGTTTGTATGTGACTTTTATTTTCTGGGGGGTGGGTGATGGGTTTCTTTTTTTTTTTAGTTGAATTTTCTTGTGAAGGTGATGTACAATGGAGTTACAGTTACATATGTAAGGTAGGGAATACATTTCTTGTTGAACATTAAATATTGTTTTAAGTTGCAAAGCATCCCTGTGTCTTGGTCTCTGTGTACTGCTATAACTAAAGACATGAGACTGGGTAAAGATAAAGAAGAGAAATTAAGTTCTCATAGTGCCAGTTACTGGGGATTCCCAGATAAGGTATATTTGTTGTCTAGTAAGGGACATTCTCTACTTCCAACATGGTACCTTTGTACTGCATTCTCATGTGGCACAAAGCATCAACACAGGGAGTGAAAAAAGCCTAGCTAGTTTGTTTCATCCCTTTTGCAATTTATTCCCCTCCTGAGGTAAGGACCCAACACCTAATCCCCTCCAGAAAGCTGCACTGCTTAATTCCATTACATTAGGGATAGTTTAACCAGAAATTTTGGAGGAAATTTAAATACTTAAGAGGACTATAGTACTTTCTGAGAACAGGCTTAAAGATTAAGAATATATTCTATGAACTATGAGTTAGCATGGGCTAAATACATAAATCAGAAATTCTTATAGCATTTAATCAGTTGTTAGTGCTAAGCTTTTTTTCATAGATTTCTCCGATCAAGTTGAAGAAGGCTTCTTCTATTCCCACATTCTGAAAGGTTTTAACCACAAAGTATTTTAAATTTTGTCAAGTGCATTTTCCTATATCTATTTCTTTTCTCCTGCTAATATGGTATATTGAATTGATGGATTTCTTGATGCTAAATCAGGCTTGCATTCCAGGTATAAATCCATTTGATTAAGATATATTATCCCTTTTGGATATTGCTAGATTTAATTTACTAACACTTTATTAAATATTTTTGAATCTCTATTCCTGAGGGTCATTGGTCTCTGATTTTCTTTTTTGAGGCAGTGTCTTCATATGGTCTTAGTTTTACAGTAGGCTGATGTAAAATGAGTCAGGAAATGCTCTTTGATGCTTTATTTCTGAAACAATTAGTGGTATTGTGGTATTGTATTGGTGGCCATAAGGTTTATAATTATAGATTCAACTGCTTCATATAATATTCAGCCCATGAAGCACTCTCTGTGTGTGTGTGTGTGTGTGTGTGTGTGTGTGTGTGTGTGTTGGTTTTAGAGCTTGAACTCAAGGCCCATCTCTCTCCTTGAGCTTGTCTGTTCAGGCCAGCATTCTGTCGTGAGCGAACGCTCCATTTCTGGCTTTTTTTGGTGATTAACCAAAGATTACAGACTCCGAATTTCTTGCTCTGGCTAGCTTTGAACTATGATCCCCAGGTTTCAGCCTGCTGAGTAGCTAGGATTATAGGTGTAAGGTCTCAGCAGCAAATGCTTTCTTTTTTATTGAGTCAGCATTAATAATTAATCTAATTCATTGGATTTATAAATTTTATGTAAGTTTTCATATATTATGTTGTCATAAATAATATTATTTTTGTCATTTGCTGCCTATGGAATTTGTACCAGTGCTCTCTTTCATTCATAACATTGATAATTTGCATCCTCTGTCTTAGTTTGTCAATCATTCTGCCTAGAAATTTTTTCATTTTATTTTTTTAAACACTTAAGATTTGGATTTCGGGCTGAGAATATGGCCTAGTGGTAAAGTGCTCGCCTCATATATATGAAGCCCTGGGTTCGATTCCTCAACACCACATATATAGAAAAGGCTGGAAGTGGCACTGTGGCTCAAGTGGTAGAGTGCTAGCCTTGAGCAAAAGAAGCCAGGAACAGTGCTCAGACCCTGAGTTCAAGCCCCAGGACTGGCAAAAAAATAAAAATAAATAAACAAACAAAAGATTCCGATTTCACATATTGTTTCCTCTAATGTATATACATTTTGTAGCTCATTTATTTCCACTTATGCTCTTTCTTCTTTGTTATTTTCTTATATTGATAGCTTGCAGAATTTAGAAGAGATTACTATAAGTACCTTCAAACTAATAAACTTGAGTCCTTTGCATGGGTTGATGATATATTTAAAGCCTTTTCAAGAAAAGTTAAGAGCATACAGTAGATGAATATTTATAAGAAAAACTAAACCATAAGTGCAAATATACCTATTTTTTAAAAAAAAAAGAAGGTAGGGAGAAAGGTACAGACTTGTAATAGTCTTTCTTATCTACAAAGGACACCTAGCTAGAGTACTAGAGTGCCATTAAAATGGTTCCAAAGGAAAAGGAGTGGAACAAATGATATTCCATAAGTTATCTTGATTTTCATGTATGTATGTATGTGTATATATATATACATATATATATACATAAACATGTATGTATACAATACTCAAACTAGGTAAGAACTGTATAAAACATTAGGCTGCTTTTATTGATTAAAATTAACATCCTGGTAGGGGAAAAAAAGGACAAACTATAGTTTCAAAAATCATAACACATTTCTCCCCCTTTTCCCTTTCATCTTTAGTGTTGTTTCTTCATTGCCTCTTGCTCTGTCTTACTGTTAGCTTTCTTGTAGACTTGATGCTTTTAGCTGCAGTTGTTTTTCCTATTATCTTTTTAGTTTTATATTTCCCACTCTCTGCTTTTTAGCAAAATTAGCCTTTTATTGTTTCAACCTTATTGAAGTCTTTAAATGTACACAAAAATAGCAACAAGCCCTTGCAAGCTCAGTGGCCAGTTGGCACCATTAGCAGCCATTACCACCTTGTTTCATCCCTTCTCTCATTTTAATTTCATGGTTATACTGTAAAGCTACTTGCAGACATTATGGCATAGACATGTAAGTAGCTCAGTGTGCAACTTTGACAGACAAGGGCTCTTAAGGATCATCACCATGTCATTGTAACAAGATTATTAAACAGTTCTTTAAATATCACCTGATACCCTGCTCACACTAAAACTCAGTCAAATATCTAAAAGATACCGAGAATAAATTTGTTTGCAAGCAGTCTTAAAATGTTGCCTTTGTCTGTTACAACTTTTAGTATTCTCATTTTGTAACTGCTTTTTCTTCTATTTCCTCTTTTATTTTAATCCCTTTGAATTTAAGGGAGAAATGGATTATTTCTTTCTGTATAGAATCCCACATTCCACAGTTATCAGATTGCTGCCTTGCAGTATAATTTAGCTTACTTCTTCAGTCCCTGAGTAAGAACTAGAGGTGTGATTGGATTTAGTATCATTTCCTGTGGCCAGAATATTTTGTACATGGTGCTGTGAATTTACTTCTTATTTGAATCACATTGGGGGAAACTTGATGCATATTTCTGTACTAGCCTCAGGTGAGAAATACCTGATTGAGCCTTATAAAATTCTCCATCACACTTCCATTTGATATCTTTATCACCTATTTCAGTCTTCGTTTGAATATACTATTTGAATTTTAAAATGTTTTATATATTACCATATAGTTCAACTGATTTCTAAATCTGCATTGTAACTTGCCATTTGATATATGAGTTATTTTGATAGCATGCTTTCAACTGATTTTTTTCTAATGTGCAATGATGGGTCTCTTGTTCACTTTTAATTTCGTTATTCAAAAAAAGCCCTTTTTAATTACAAGTAAAGGTTATTTTATATCAAAGAAACCGTTACTGGCATTAGATGGTAGAATGCCTGCCTGGCAAGCACAAGGCCCTAAATCCAAACTCCCCAAACTCTAGCACCTCAAAAGAGAGGTGGGGCGGGAGAGAGGAAAAGAGGGAGGGGAAGGAGGGGGAACAGGAGGAGAAGAAAGGAGAAAAGAAGGGAAGAGGAAAGGAGAAGGAAAGAGGGAGAGGGAGGGAAGAGAGATAAAGATTATAATAAAGCAATGCCTAATAGTATAAGTCATCTGCTGCATTATTAGTTTATGTTTTTATTTTATGTTACTTTAGTTTATTGTAGTACTAGGGATCAAACTGAGGGGCTTTGCGTATGTTAGGCAGGCATTCACTGAGCCACACCTCCCAACGTCACCTTTTATATTTCAAATAAGTATCTGTGTTCATCATTCATTTTCCTCTTGACACTTATGTATTTTAAATACAATCCACTGGTGTTTCTACATCCCCATATTGTTTTACTCAAGGTTAACATCATTTAAGCCATTTTAGGGAGTTTCTATTAAATTGTTTACCCAAAACACTTAAAACTATTTTTATACTACATATATATTCACAGCTAAATTCTGTTTAAAGAGTTTCATTTTCTAGATTCATTCTAGGAATGAAGCATAACAATGTGGTTTCCCATTATCTATTCATCCTTATAATCGACTGGCTTGAACTAATGCAAATGTCCATCATTTTGCTGTATTATATATGAGAAAGCATTCTAAAGTAAGCTCTCAAGTGTGATCATGGCTATTCACTGCAGAAAAGAACCTAAAAGAGCACTGAGAAGCTGTGAAAGGTGGTCTTCTAGAAGGGGAGTGGAAGCTGTTGTTGGCAGAATGCTGCTGTAGTTGTGTTGCTGCTTTAGTCCCTTAGTGGATTACTATCACTTGGTATAGATGCTGGTCCTTCAAGTGAAGGGGAGCCGGGCTAATTAATCATGGCATTTCTAATCTCACTTAATTTGCTGTTTTAGTCAAGACTTGAACAAGCTCCACTGGGTTTTCCCCAGGGAACAGTAAATATTACAGGAATAATACTCTTTACTGACTAGATATTAAAGTACGGCTCTTTGGAATGCTATATAGTGCAGATAGATATACATGACAGGTGTGTTCTAAGTGGAATCTCTTGTAGCCTCTTGACTTCCCACCATGCTGTCCACAGAATGCCCGAGGCAGGAAGTGTACTTGTTCTTTCCACAGGGGCATCTCTTTGTTTATCCTCGGAGATCAAGACATCCATTTGCACCTGGTCCCGTGTGATTTCAGTTGCTTCTATACCAGCTTAGTTCTCCAATGTAAGATTTGAATTTGTGTGATTGTGTTGTGGGTATTAAGATATTTTTGTTGTTTTAAGTACTTTCACCCCTGCTACTTTGTATATCTCACTATAGTGGAAGGGATTTGGGTTTATGGAGAGAGAAATTAGTCTTCACTCAATATAGAGCTTGATATAATTATGAAAAGAGGAAAAATGAGACTGGGAATGTGGCCTAATGGTGGAGTTGCCTTGCATGCATGAAGCCCTGGGTTCGATTCCTCAGTACCACATATACAGAAAAAGCAGGAAGTGGCACTGTGGCTCAAGTGGTAGAGTGCTAGCCTTGAGCAAAAAGAAGCCAGGGACAGTGCTCAGACCCTGAGTTCAAGGCCCAGGACTGGCAAAACAAAGCAAAACAAAGAAAAAAGCAAAAGAAAAAGATAACAGGAAAAATGATCTTATAGCAACCCTTTCCTCTCTAGATAAATAAAGTAAGAGAACCCAGGGTAAAACTCCTATGAGTGACTATGTATATCTTGACCCTACAAGTACTATGGAATTATTAAATTGTGCAATTCAGTGAATACAGAATTTCCAAGTCAGTTGTTTAGCCCACTGAGCCATCACTTCTGGCACTTTCTAAAGTGTGGTGTTATAAATACAGCAGGTAACTGAAATTCAGATTTAGATATGGGCATTGACAACAGCCCTTCTCTCACTTTCATTGCTTACTCTTAGAAGTAAATTTAACAGCTCATACTAATGCAATTGCTGACAAAATTAATTAAGCATTTAAAATTTTTTTTCCTGCATCTTATTTTAAAAACTCTTCTTTGGTAAAGACACAATAATAGTAAAAAGGAGCAAAAGAAAGTGTTTAAATTTAAAAGTACATCCAAGTTGAAGATGGAATATTATTTGTGCTTTGAGAAATAAAATTTTGAGCTTTCTTTCTGGTTTCTCCAAGTTCCGGCCTAAAAATAAAAACCTAACAAAACTGTCCTCTATTAAGTAGAATTGCCATCCGTGTTTGTTCCTCATATAATTCATTAGGTATAAAATACTCTAATTTCTTCACATTACACTAGTCAATATATGGTGATCCTAAATCTGTGTTGGCTCTTTATCCTCCCTCAGCCCTTATCTTTTTATACAGGTAATCAAACATGCCATTTTATTTGTAAAATTTCTCTTCTTGCTACCTTCAGTTTTGCACTAGAAAAAAAAATGGTATGTTTTAGCAGGTTCTCTACATTTCATAAAACCTCTTTTATGAATAGATTATTTGAGTAATGGAGGAGATAACATGGCATTACATTATCTAAAAGTAGAAAATAAATGAAAGACTTTGAAGAGTGGTGGCTCAGATAGAGAAGCAGTCTGGGATGAATGTTACTATTCCCACAGTGTCAATAATAGACAGCTTCAATGGCAAAATATTGTCAATAATATAACTTAAAAAACAACAACTTTGTCTGGTTTTAAGAGACATGTTACCATTGCCATTCAGAGTAGAACAGAATGAAAGGGTTTAGTATCTTCCCACACTGATATCATGTGCTGACCAGAAATGATACCAAAGACTCTTTAAAGCACATTTTCAAATGTGACAATGGAAATATAAGGGACAGCAAGGTTAAGCTAATTATTCCAGGCCACAGCAATTTCAAATTGAAAGCTATTTTTATGCAAAAGCATCCAGATGACTGTGATTCTGAGCCTGGCATCAGGTCATGAAGAGTTTGCAACTGAGAGCTACAGGATGACTGAGTTTGCACAATGAGGGTATAACTCACTGGCACTCGCCAGTCTTTCCAGCTACACACCCACACACAGAAGTCATCATTAGCACCCTAATGGAAACTGAGAATAATGATCGAAACATATTCAGTGATGCATTCGACGATTGTCCAGAGTCAGCCCTTTTGAAGGAAAGATTAAAATTTGACAGAATATGCGCCTAAATGAGGAAATCAATTAAGATAAGACAAGAGGTCTAGATGCACGAGCATATTGAGAATTGAATTATTTAGGTCGGCAAAAAGGAAATAAATAGATTGGTATGTTGCTTTGCAAAATAATGAGTGGAATGTGATAAGCTGAATTTGGGAAATTGCTTTGAAAAATAATGGTTAGACAACAATCAATTTTGTTTATGATCCAAACCATTTAGACTATAATCAGAAGAATGCAGAGAGGGGGGAGCGAATAATATTAATTAAATGTTAATCATCATATTTACTTTTCAGGCCAAAAGTCTGGGGACCGAGTGAAACTAATTCCTACCACATGCATAAAAAGCATTTACGCTCTGATTTACACTCTTCCTTTCTAATTCTTACTTTGGGTCTGTAATACAGGGTTACATGGATGACTGCTGACTTCAAATGTGATGAAATGCACTATTCTTTAGCACCAACCTTAAGACTTCTGATTTAAGTGCTAAATTCTTGTGCCTAGCCGCAAAGCATGTGCTACCTTGGGGGTACCTGACCAATTGATTGAGGAGGTAAACGTGAGCCAGACAAATTTAAGGTCCTTGGCACTTCAGTCTAGTAGTGTCTTCTAGCCACTGAGCCTTCATATAGTCTCCTGTTTCTCTTTTCTGGTGAAATGACCACTTCTGAGCCTGAAGCCTTCTACCTCTCCACTTCTTGCCATAAAGGCTGACTGAGTCCACTATTTTATTCATATTCCTTTATACCCAGTTCTATTGCCCTTTCTATATGTACTTTGTTCTTTACGAACAAATATATGTAATTCAGTAATTCCTCAGAAGAAGGTCACCCACACAAAGTCCAATATATTTGACTACTTAGAACTTTTAACTTGTACATCATGTTACCTTTCCCTCTGAAGAGCTGTTAAATGCTAGAACGTTAATGTGCTGTGATCAGCTTACAAGTGAAGCCGTCATTTGACATATTTTGTAGAGGTGTATCACCTGAGTGCCTTCAACTTCCAAAGAAATATTTCCCTTGAAATAAGAAGAGTGGGGTTTACCTCACCACTCACTTTCTAAACCCTATGCATCTGGAAGCATGTAACCCTGGACGTTCGTTAAAAGTGTGAGGTTGCATCACTAATGAGACATGACCAAGGCTGGGAACTGGTGCAGTGGAGAAACCTAATAGCACTGGAACAAACTGAAATCTCTGTTTGAACCAAAGGAAGCACTGATTGGATTTTTTCTTTTTGGAATTATATTTCGTTAGGTCATATAACATTGAATATGTGATCTGTTACAGATTGGAAGCATAACTGCTTCAAAATTTTCAACCATTCCCCTCTATTATTCACATCGCTTGTTACAAATATAGTTGAGGAAACATTTGGGTATTTCCAGCTATAATTGCTCAGGATTTTAATGAGGTGACGAGTTATAGTTTCTCTTTTGTTTGCTATCCCTACATGCAGTTATGGAAAAGTGTGCCCACCCATGGGTTTGGTAGGAACAGTATGACAGTTGGCTTTACAACCAAACAGCAGGTTAGGTGGGTTGGTTAGTTTAAAAATTCAATAAATGAGACTATGCATCCACTATGAACTAAGCTGATAAAACTCAAGCAGATACCTGAGGTACTTTGACCTTGCTTATTTTTTTTCCAAATTCATAAGCCAGTGCAATAGCAATGCTTAGGAGAATTTTCCAAATATACTCTGTTCTTGAAGTTTCTTGGAAGAGAGGTGGGAAAGAGATGGTAGTGAAACTTATGCCATGAGAGAAGGTTAGCTCCATGATTTGGAGGAAGTTCTACATGAAGCTATATATTATATCTAATTCCACTCTCAGTTTCTACCACTTAAACTTCCTGTCCTCTAGAATGTTCATTCATGAGTTTAGGCAGGGTTCAAAGATTCATCCCTGGCATGAACTTGAGTGAATTCATCACTGTGTAATAGAAGCAATTCTCAAATGTGAATTAAGGAGTGTGAGTCTAGTGCCTCTAGTAATTTCCTAGGCTGAGGTTCACCAAAGTAGTCAGTGAAAAAGTGTAAAAAGACCATTAGTGCTCATGGACTTCACACTTGAAATTTCTCACTTGCCATGAACAGTCCAAAGTCCAGAGCACATAATAGTTTGTAATTTTTCCACAGCAAGTGTGGATGGCACAAAGGGATGCATGTATGGGAGTTATGGATTACCAAAAAGGCTAAAGACAGTGGTGATATTGACTGAGAGATTTTGGAGGGTATTGTACTGTGCCTGTCTCTGTCTGGTGGTTCTCATACAAGTAGCTGAGCAATGTAGTAGGTAGAATTCCCTCCTCACATCTGCTCAAGTCTTTTGTCTTTAGCAGCCATCATTTGCCTTATAGGGACATTGTCTCATGTAGCAGTCAATATTCAACAGTATGTTTATGAAACATGAATTTCCCCTGCTCTTTCACATAGAAAGCTGGTAATGTTGAAGAAAGCATACAAGCAGGTGTACGTTTGGAATTCAGTTGGTGTTTAGGTGAGTTCATTGAGTTTTAGAGCACAGAAAGAGTGGATTTCACTTATTAATCTTTATTCCTGTTCCACAGAATTATCTCTTCAAAGCAAAGAATGCTTTCAGAGCCTTTGGCATAAAGTTCATAAAATCAGAAAGAGTTTGGATCTTAGTGATTCCTTTTGTATTCATGAGTTTATTAGCCTTGTTATTTCTCATTGGATGGTCTGTCTTGATTGTTGAGACTATCTCTCAAAACATAGAGAAATTGCATGAAAGTGATCAATCAAAGCTCAAATTATAATGCTGTTTCCAGTAACATGTAAGCTGCATAAATAAAAATACTATATAACTCAGAACATTTGAACACCAAGAGTATCTCTTAGCTGAATGATGAGAGGTTGCTCAAGAATCCCTGGCTTGGCTTCCCATTTGATTTTGGTTTTGATTGGAATTTCTCAGATAGACGGCTACTGAGGCTTAAAAAAAAGTGTTGAGTGAAGACAAGATGTTAAGATCCCAATAGAAATGGAAGTTCCAAAGGATGATGTTGAGAGATGAGACTTAAAACACAGATACAATGAAATAATGGGACAGGAGGAACTGCTGGAAACCCTACTTAGAGAGGCAGGTGAAGAGAATGGGAAAGCAAGGGGACAGGACTCTGGTTCCAAAGTAAGAAACAGGAAGTCCTTGTCTTGAAGCAGCCCCACTCAAGCGCTGGCAGCCTGTGAGAAATGAGCAGGTCCCTCTCCATCGGGCCACAGGAGAAGCATTTCCATTGGAGTGAGTCAGTTTTCACTTGCATAAAGGAATAAAAACTCCTTGAAAAGACTCCTGGGCTCATGGAAGAATCTCAGGACAGGATGGGAAATAGTGCAGTTGTAGGGTTTGGAGGCCTTGGGAGCTGAGGAGCCCTTGAGGGTAAGAAGGTTAGAAAAGGGACAAAAGCAATGGGAAAGGACAATTTGCTCCAGCATTTTCACCTGGGCCCATGATTGAGTCTCAAGACATGGACTAGCTAGAGGAGGATAGTACATTGACTAGGAAGTCGAGAGCAGACTTTATGATAGTGGACCTTTGCCCAAGTCCTTCCTGAAGTCAAAGTCCCACCCTGATCAATGTCTTCCACCTGAAAGTTTATGATCTAGGGTCTGCACTGTGGCCAGGGAGCAAGAGCTTGATTAACACAGGCTTCCACCAACTGTGGAGCTTAGGTGGTTTTAAATATTGGTTTAAACACATTTTATAAATAATGAAAGTTGTTTTAAATTGCATTATAATAAATGTAAGAGCATATATAAAGAAACATAACCAGCCAGGTACAAATCAGTACCATCTCTTTTACTTCAATTATTTCAAACCATAAATAAAGATTAGCTTTCAACTGTACTTTAAATTCTCGTGCCTGAGATGCCTCTGGCAATGGTTCCAGCTAACTTAAATCTTTTGAATGCAAAGACAGTGTCATATTCATCTCTAAATCCTCCCCATAGAATATAGCACAATACTCTCCACAGTCAGTCTAGCATAGTTCTATGCACATCATAAATATTGTCTTCCATTGCAAAGCTTCCTAAGAGTCTTAAAGGAACAGATTTCTTGCCAAATGAATACACTTCTAAAGTGGAATATTTTCTGTATTCAGGATTGTGCATAGAAACAAAGATAGGAAAACAAAGATAGAGATTTCTCACCTTAAGGGTCTCATAGTGAAGCAAGGCATATAAGGGCATGTAAAGAAACCAGTACTCTCCTTCCCTGAGGTCAATCAATGATAGAACTTGCACAGAGTGAGAAATATCCTGAATATGGATAGAGAAAGCAGTCCACACCGAGTGAAGAAACAAAAGATGAACGGATATTTGCCAGGCAAGCAAGACAGCTGGCGCATGTAGATATTTATTTAGTGTCTATGCCAAGAGTCCTCTTAGGCTTTCGAATTTTATCAATGAACACAACAGATAACAGCTATTCTCTCCTTTGAGCTGACATGCTAAGTTTGATAACTCAACCAATAAGATCTTTTTAATGGATTGGAGCTCAACTTCTGAATCCGTGTAAAGAATTTCAAGTAGAAGATGCTGCATTTAAGCACAAATGCATGGTGATCTCGTCATATGATCAGAGAATATACCAGCCTGGTTAGAGTGAGTTTTGCAGGACCCTTCCAAAATCTTTGTCATGCTTTTGTATTCTTTTTTTAAACAAAAACAGTGTTGACTATTTCCCAGGACTACAGCTGTTCTCAGTAGTGAGAACTCTGTATTTCATTTCAAGCTGGGTTTCTACATGCCGGTAGGAGCCAAGATGGTGTTGCAGCGCTGGAGTGCCCTGGTTTCTTTTCCCCCCTCTAGGGCTGAGGATATGCACTTGCGGTGCCAGTCCTTCTCTTATTCTTTACACATTCTAATTTAAGGATTCCTTCCAGCACATTCTTAGACTGTCTGAGAAAATCTTTCTCCAAATTGTTGATTCTCCATAGATCTTATAATATAAACTAATGAAATCATTTTGAAGCCAGAGGCTTCCAGTAAAGGTGATTGGAAGCAAACTACAAGAATGGCAAAGTAAATGGCAAAAAATGACTGTGTGGAAAAATAGGTGAGGTCAAGGAAAGGAATAAGGAAGGGAACAGAGAGCTCGTGACTGGATGAGAAGATACTAAAATGCTCACAGAATGTAGACCCCAAGGAAAACTTGTGACAAGTCTGACTATATGTCACGTATGTACTAAGATGGGCTGTATTCTGATCATTCTATTTTCAAACATATACTTCTGGTTTCCAATTTTTTTTACTATATTGCCTAACTAAATACCCATATAACTTGGTATGATTCTTTTGATTTCCAGAATCTGATATGGCATTCTGTACTTGCTTCCCCATAGTGAAGATTGTCATAGGATAGGCCCTGGGGGAAGTGATCCTTCTGCTTGCCTAAGTGAAGAGCATGTGCAAATGATGAAAGTTCCTTCTTCAGTAATGGATCTCTTTATCTTTGCTATCTCTAAACAAGCTTCCAATTTGTACAGCTTTGCTTAAGTGGATATGGTACATTATGAGAACCAAATCTGACTGAATATGTTTCAGCCATCCCAATGGATAAACTGGAAATGTTTTGGATTACCCTGATTTCTTCACATCATTTTATTTATTTTTATTTTTTGGCTTTTATTTTATTTTTTTCTTATTTATTGTCAAAATGATGTAAAGAGAGGTTACAGTTTCATATGTTAGGCCTTGGGTACATTATATTCACTAGTTTTGGTGATGATGTGCAGTTACAAAGAAGGCCTTAGGACCATCCTTTTGTCCATTGACATAACTTGATTCTAAATATTTGAAATGGAGCTATGCTTTAAATGGAGACATTAAGTGAAAGAGAAGCAGATGTTTACAGTATCTTTGATCATGTATTTTCTGACAGTAGCATGATCTGAAGCAGACCCTCTGGGAGCAGCTATATTGTTTAATATCTCCACCCTTTCAGTAATAAATGACATTATCTTGTTGTATCTGCACAGGGGACTCAAGCAGTTCTGATTTATTTAATGATACAGAAAAACTAGGAGACAGTTTGTTATAACTTGGTAACAGCAATAATCTAATTACAAATGGAAATGCTGATTATAAACATTCCTGATTCAGGCTTAAATTTGAGTGTGTGTGTGTGTGTGTGTGTGTGTGTGTGTGTGTGTGTGTGTGTTGTTTTCTTCTGTTTTGTGCATGGTTGAAATGTGTTGTTTGAGTATGACAAAGAAAGATTGAACATTAAAATGGAGATTACAGAATTGCCTTGTTAAGCTTCTGAGCATCTACCGTTCTGAAGCAAGATGACTTACTTGAACATACATGTCTAATAAGCAATGCATTCACTGGCATTGGGCTTATGTTGAAAAACAGAGCAAATGAAGTGATTTGACACCACTATTAGTTTAAATTTTTGATGCTTAGATAAGGTTGATTGATATGTGTAGTGTGTTTATCATAAAGTAAAACACACATACACTTTTATTTTTAAGCTCACAGCTGTATTTTTATACATTAAGTTTGGTCAAAGCCATTTCATAAATTTATACCCATAATCAACAAAACATGTCACTTTTACCCATTGTACATCCAAATACAAATATGCCAACTAAAAAAAATCA
This sequence comes from Perognathus longimembris pacificus, assembly GCF_023159225.1. Lineage (NCBI taxonomy): Eukaryota > Metazoa > Chordata > Mammalia > Rodentia > Heteromyidae > Perognathus > Perognathus longimembris. Next base: position 26,083,956 of record NC_063164.1, on the reverse strand, counting down.
CCTTAAGTAATATATAAATTTTGAGGAATTTTATTTTTTAAGCAAAATTTCGTTTGTCTTCTCCAATGTAAATTAGAATTCTTGGAAATCTTGGTAACATGCTCTAATGCTGCTGACTATGAGTAGTGAAAGGAAACATCATAGAAAAGTACAAAAGAAGAAAATAGAGGTCCAAGGAGAATTTTAGTTTTAGTTGAAGTATACTTTATGCTTTAGATTTGTTTCACAAAGGTCACATAGAAAACAAAGAAGTATATTTACCTGAGAGTTTGCTCTCCAGGGGAAGTACTCATTTGAACCAATGAGTTCCTCTCAGTTTCTCTGTTGGAACGTTTGTATATTTCTTTCTTCAATTTGAGTTTACCTGTCTTACTACTTCACGTTCCTTCACTAACTATGTCACCACTTTATTCTTACTGTGAACTGAAATCCTCTTATTCCCATTTTAGACCCCCACAAAGTGAAGGTTAAAGTATTCATGTCTGGCCACCAGACAAAACAATGATGAGGCTTATACTAGAATTGTATCTCTTTTGCTTTAGACCACATCTTCATTCAATTTGTACATCTAGTCTCTTCTTTGAAAATTGTTTTGTGTTAAACTTGTTTACAATAAACAACTCAACATCTTCTGGATACAATTGGATACAGAGAAAGTGGGGCCCATCCAGACTGTGTTATCTATCCATGGGCCTTATTTTGTGCCAGCCATAGCCTTCAAACATATGCTACCTGTGAAAGCAGTCAAGTCAAAGTTGTTGACTCACAGAACCTGTGATTACATTTATCCCAGTCTTATTCTGTGTGCATTAAGATAAACATCACTCTGGCTTAGTGCTGCCCAGGTTTGTCCATGCTCTCCTTAAGCCAACAATTTGAAAAAGTCACTTAATATTATTGGGCTTGTAAAATGAGCAAAAGTAGTTGTTGGCATATTTGTGATCTAATTATGTTCCAAGAAAATATTATACTTAAAAATTTAATTATTAGAGCACAATGTCTACAATAATAAAACATCTGATAGGTTTTCATGTAATAATTTTTTCAGTGTTTACTAATACACTATCTTTTTTAACCTCACTTGCTTAAAATCAATAAGTGTTGCTAGATAAATATAACTAACATATTTGCATTCAAATATAAGTTTTAAAAGACAGAAATTTTGCCAAGAGGTGATGGTTCATGCCTGTAATCCTAGATACTCAAGAGTCTGAGAGCAAAGTATCATGATTTGAAGCTAGCCTAGGAGGGAATGTTTGTGAGACTATTATCTCCCATTCACAACCAAATGCCAGAAATGAAGCTGCGATTCAAGTAGTAGGGTACTAACCTCAAAAGGAAAAAGCTAAGACACAATATCCAGGCCCTGAGTTCAAGCCTCAGTACCAGCACTAAAAGAAAAATAAAGGACATCTTGTTTATTTTTGATCCTCACTTTAATTTTGGAGAAGACATGACTTTTTTCCCCCATTTTTGAAGTTGTTCAATGATAAAATTGGAATAGCAATACTAAAAAGTCACCTAGAATTCTCATAAATTTCCATCTGATTATGTGTGAAATATTTTGAGATCTTTGGAAGAATGGTAGAGCATATCTAAGATGTTATTATTGTTTTTAATAAGGTCGAAGTAAAAGGATCTCTATATGAAGATGTAGTTCCAGACACTTCCCCCTAGGTTTGAACTCCAGCATTGAAGAATAAAACAAACAGATCCCTAAAATGAATTTTAGTCAGCATTCATTAGGTCAATAAGAATGTATCCTAATATACACAAAGAGCACTGAACAGAGAAAGAAGCATTCATGATTCTGGCCTTGTCACAAACACATATAAAGGAATAGTAATTTCACCTTTCACAGTCGATATCCATAGCTATGACATGAGTGTGCTGGAGTGGCTCAATTCCATTCTTTGCTGGACTAGTTGATGCTCCACAATTTTGCCTGTAGACATCCAAGATGCTCTAGTCACTGCCTGTAAGGCAGTGACTTTTCAAAGTGTGGTTGATAGAGTGACAGCATCAGGAAATAAAAATTGAACCTGTCCTAGACACCCCACTTTATCCAGAAATCTGGTTTTGTAGGTCTTGGGTGATTCTGATTCATACTAAAAAGTTAGGAATCACTGATATGATAGGGGAAAACACAGTTAACAATAAATTAGCATTCTAAAAATATCTTTATGGTAGCTATTTTGAGATAGATATAAAATCTCCTGGGATGTGTGTGTTGCAAATTTTAAGCATGTTAAATTGCTAAATTGAAAAGATTTGGGATAGTACCATAAAAGACAATTGAAAGATTTTCTATGGTAAGGTATTGCTTACAGCAGGTAGAGTTTGAAAACAGTCATTGACTATTAAAATGCATGTTAATTTCATATATGTGCATATCAAATGCAGTTTGTTTTTACTTTAGTACAGATATTTTTCTTCTAAAAAGTAAAAACAAATATTCCGAAATTATGCCCAGAATTTTAATCTTAAAATTTACATTATGTTTATGTATGAGCACCAGGCACACATGCTTGTGCTCAAATCTATTCCGTATAATGTTTCTCTTACTCTCATTCTAAAATCCATTGACATTTAAGACTGCAAATCCTCTTTGAAAATGCATTTGAATTTTTGATTCACAACTCAATTGGCAGTTAAAATTTTGTGGGCAAGTGTTTGAAATATGTCTGAAATATATGGGCAGGAAATAGAGGCCACCAACTGGTACCAGTATGTCAAAGAAAGCCATCTATTAATAAAGGAGACATCCCTTCTGGTTACTGATTTCACAGATGAGAAACCACACTGTAAAACTGTTTGTAATTTTGTTTTGTTGCAGGGATACACAATGACAATTTGGATAGGCTTTCTTAAAAAAAAAAGTATCAGGATTTGTTGAGTTTCTTGGCAGTTGCATGAGTTAATGAGGTTCCATGATAAAGAATCTACCTGTATGAAATCCATGACTTATACCAACCATGAAATATGAAATGGGAGCCTGATAGCAATCACCCATGTTGAAAGTGTGGCCTCCCTAGTGCTTGGCCCTTTTCTGACAGCCAATGAGCACTTGCACTAGTTAGCATCAGTGCTAACAAAATGTAAACACCTTTACTTTCCAGCTGCTGCTAATTGGTTTGGGAATATTTATGTAAGTGTTGATTTTAAAGCTAAAAATAGTTCCGTGATGTTTAAATCCAATGCATTCTGCCTGTCAGAAATGCTCCTATGATCCTGAAAGTGTTGCTAAAAATGTTCAGATTTTAAAATTGGAGTAATTAAGCTTGTCTGTTGTGAGAGCCACATATGATATATTCCCCCACTACAGTAAAATAAGTCAAGGACAAGCTTCTTAAACTTCTTGGCACAGTTAGCAACACATGTTCTCCTGTTGAACTTTACTGGAGAGCAAAGAATAATAGTCAAGTGGGCAAAAAAGAGACAAATTTTCAAATAGCTTCATGCCTTTCATTCTGTGGGTCTTATCCCTCTATTTTAGCATCAACTGACATTAAAACTAGAAAGTTGTAATCATCTCATTAATAAAATTAAAATAAAGGTGTCCCCAAACTATTGTTTCTAAAGTCAGGTTTGAGAATTTGGGCTCAAATAACTACTATTACTCAGACCTAAATTTGAATATAGATGGAGTCTGTTCAGCACCAGTTATTTAATTCCTTTACATTTTTCCAAATCAGAACTATTTTGTCCTTCTCCTTCCAAATTTAAAAGTCATGATTTCACAGTTTTTTCTCCATTATTTAAATAAGCTATGAGAATGAAATACCAGTTTCATTTTTAGATATGTGTGATTTCATGACTCGTCTTTTCATCGTGTAACTTAATGAAGGAATTGCTTAAGTGTGCTTATACTTAAATTATTGCTTGTCAGTTAGGTATACACTTTTGGGAAAAGTGACTTGATGCACCCCATTAAGAGATGAGTTGCTACTCTCTTGAAGCATGGCCCTGTTACAGTGCCCTCGACATCAATTTGGACATCAATGGCTATGTGTCCTTGTAGAATGTTCTTAGCATCTATCTGTCTGTCCCATCTCTAGAGACTAGTAGAGCATTTGGTTAATTCACTATGTGGAAGCAATTTTGACATGTAGCAAATATTACTTATTAGTTGAGACAGTAAGCCCTTTAGGGTACCTGTGTTAAAGCAAAGAACTATTTTTATATAGTAGAACTCCTGACTTGGACTTATACATCTTCAAATGTGTTCTTTTCTTAGTCCTTACCTACTAATTGCTCCAAAAGAATTACTCTTAAGCAGATTATGACATAGCAATTAGCCAAATATTGCTTTCAAATTGTAATTGGTATTTCTAAGTATTCCAAGCATCAAGTATCTTGTTGACATAAATTCAAACCTTACTTGGAATTGAACTAGAACTAGATGAAAATCTTCTCTTAACCTTGTATGATGTTTATGAAAGACAAAAAGCATGTTATTTTCCTACCTTGGTTATGGATCAATATATAAGATGACTTATATATAACTTATAGAAATGCTAACTTAGGAAGATCCTATAAAAATAGTGTAACAGTTCCTAAAAATGTTAAAGATTAAAGATATATTACTGGGCTGGGAATATGGCCTAGTGGCAAGAGTGCTTGCCTCCCATACATGAAGCCCTGGGTTCAATTCCCCAGCATCACTTATACAGAAAATGGCCAGAAGTGGTACTGTGGCTCAAGTGGCAGAGTGCTAGCCTTGAGCAAAAAGAAGCCAGGGACAGTGCTCAGGCCCTGAGTCCAAACCACAGGACTGGTAAAATAAATAAATAAATAAATAAAATAAAATAAAAATAAATTTAAAAAAAGATATATTATCAAAATTTTTATTCTTCATATAGGCTTAGAGAACTGAAAGCATCTTCACACAGAATTCTAATACAATGTTCATAACAACTTATTTTGCATAATAGACATAGGCTATGCAAATACATTGGACAACTGGAAAAGGCAAATGAAGTATATCAATAAGATAGAATATTACTTGATCCTAAAATGGAATAAGATACGTACATATACTGAATCATGGTTGAACTTAGAAAGCATCATTGTAAGTGAAAGAAGACATGGCTTATGATTCTATTTATATGAAATGCTCAAAATAGACAAATCTTCAGAGACAGAAAATAGATTACTGATTAGCAGAGAATGGAGAATGATTGCTATTTTATGTGGTAATTTTTTGAGGGGAAGAAAATGTTCTAACCTGATTGCAAAACTCTGAAGACAGGAAATATCACTGACATATCTCTTATTTATTTATTTACTTACTTACTTACTTAATTACGTGTGTGTGTGTGTGTGTGTGTGTGTGTGTGTGTGTGTGTGTGTCAGTCCTGGGGCTTGAACTCAAGGCCTGGGTGTTGTCCCTGAGCATTTTAGCTGAAAGCTAACACTCTACCACTTGAGCCATAGCTCCACTTTTGGATTTTTTGGGGTGCTTGATTGGAGATAAGTCTCCCAGACTTCACTGACCAGGCTGGCTTTGAACCACAGTCTTCAAATCTCATCTTTCTCAGTAGCTAGGCTTGCAGACCTGTACCAGTACCTGGTGTCATTTTCAGAATGAATCTTGCATGAGTCGTAAAGCCCTAGTCATCTTTAGATGGTTGTAGCTTTAGCCCTGCAGACATCTTGCAGCCTCATGAAAAAAATCTTATCCTAGAAGTACACCACTAAGCCACTTGCAAGTTTTTGACTCTCAGAAGCTATGAATAATAACAAGTGTTTATATTTTTATCCATTAAATGTGAGGATAATTTATTAAAAATTTTTACAAAAATTACTACAATAAATTGTTCACTACATGGTTGGTGTACAGAAAACCAGATACAAAAGCACACTTCTGTTTTTAATTTAATTGTATTGTCAAGGTGATGTACAGAGGGGTTTCACTTACATACATAAGGTGTTTAGTATATTTCTTATTAAACTTGTTACTTCTTCCCTTATTTTTCTCCCAGCTTCCATCCTCCCAAGTCCCCTACCCTAGAGTTGTACAGTTAATTTCCAACATAATGTCTTGTGAGTCCTGCTGTTGCATCGATTCATCTTTTGTTCTTTGTCTCATCATTTTGAAGTTCCCTTTTCCTTCCCTAATTCAGATATAGATAGATAGAGAGATAGATAGAGATAGATATATGTACATATATATATCCATAACTATATCTATCTATCTATCTATCTATCTATCTATCTATCTATCTATCTATCTATCTATCTATCTATCCCAGGCTACCAAAATCAAATACAGTGACAGCAGTGGCTAAACCATAGGAAAGATAAACAAAAGAAAAAATTTCACATAGTACGTTAAAAATAACAACAATGATAAACCACTTCAGACCTGAATCCTTGAAACTACTGAAGGACAGAGTAGGAAAGACACTAGAACTTATAGGCATAGGAAGGAACTTCCTGAATAGAGTCCCAGGGGCACAACAGATAGGGCAGAGTCTCGACAAATGGGAATCCTACAAAATAAAAAGTTTCTGCACAGCTAAAGATATAGCCAACAAACTAGAAATACAGCCAACCATATGGGAAAAGATCTTCACCAGCACAGCAACAGACAAAGGCCTAATATTCCTCATCTAAAGAGAACTCAAAAAACTAACCTCCTCCAAACCCAGTAAACCAATTATTAAATGGGCAAAGGAGCTAAAGAGAGACTTCACAGGAGAAGAGATAAAAATGGCAAAGAAACATATGAGGAAATGGTCAACATCCCTGGCAGTAAAGGAAATACAAATAAAAACAACCCTGAGATACCACCTCACTCCAGTTAGAATGGCCTATACTCTGAACTCAGGCAACAACAAATGCTGGAGGGGATGCAGGGAAAGAGGAACCCTTCTCTACTGTTGGTGGGAGTGCAAATTAGTACAACCACTTTGGAGAACAGTATGGAGGTCCCACCATACTGCTCAACATAGCTCAACAAAGCTCAACATAGGCCTACCCTATGACCCAGCCATACCACTCCTAGGCATCTATCCTGAACAACAGGTCTCAGAATATCAAAAAGACATCTATACTTCCATGTTTATCACTGCACAACTCACAGTAGCCAAAATATGAAACAAAAAACCCAGATGCCCCACTACAGATGAATGGATACAAAAAAAATGTGGTACCTATACACAATAGAATACTACATAACGATTAGAAATGATAAAATATTGGTATTCACAGGAAAATGGTCAGAACTTGAACAAGTAATGTTGAACGAGACAAGCCTAGAACACAGAGATCAAAGGGGCATGGTCTCCTTGATATATGACTGTTAGGGTGGCGTGGGGACAGTAGAGACCAGGTCTGTGAAACAAAAAACTTCTTTTCAAATGGTATTTCCACAGGTTTGGGGCAGCGACCTTACATTATGGTTATAAAACCAAACAACTACTAAACAGAAAAAGGTCTAGAATCCACCTATCAGTGGATCACAGTAGCTCAACAGCTATGTACATATGATCATATAAGACGAGGATAAGTAAAAACAACTCCAAGAGAAGGACACAGGAGGACTCTATTGTTGACGTTACATTTAAAGTTCTAGGTGAATTTCCTTTGGTGTATGCCACGTGGTTACTGTATATGATTTTGGTACACTGGGTATTGTATATATGCCTACCTGATCTAGGGAAGGGAAAGAAAAATGAGGGAGTAAGATATCACAAGAAATGTACTCACTGCCTTATTATGTAACTGTACCCCTTTTGCACAACACCTTGTCAACAAAATTTAATTAATAAAAAAAGAAAAAAAGAAAAGAAACCAAAAAAAACCCACTTGGAATGGAAATTCTACTCAGCAAATGTAGAGCAATAAATACAATATGTCAATAAATGTTTCTCTTATGATTTAATTCTACTAAAAAAAACTTTCAACGTTTTTCATCTTTTCAGACATAGTTCCTTAAACCATAATATCCTTTAAGCTTATAGATTTTCTTTGCTCTCTATAAAAAGGAGAAAAAAATAAAAGGGAAAAAAATTTCTAGTGTAGAATTTTTCATAGAAACTCCAATGCTTATGGGACATAGCACTACTACCTTAAAACTTTTTTAAAAATCAAGTTACTACCACAAAGTGCTTTAAGTTACAGCTCTATTTTTTGTTGTCTTCAAAATAAAAAACCTAATTCATTTATATCCAGCTTCTTAGGCTCATATTTTCCTTTTTTGTGTGGAATGAGGCATGGAGAGCCATCAATGCTATTTATAATGTGAGCTCTGATTATAGATCTTTCTCCAGGTAGTTTGTGGCTTCAGTGACATCAAGATGTAAGCCTAAAATTATGTGTTAGTCTGCCTCTAAAGAGTGGGCCTATCCACGGAATTATTGCCTGAGAGAACAGCTCTAGGACCAGACAGAACACGAATGTCTTCCATAAAGGAAACTCAACATAGACCAGGATTTCTACTCCGTCATTGTCTCTACTCCCCTGGCTTCCAACTCAACTTGATCTTCCTTCTGCAGGGAATGCCTTGGAACCTGAGGATCTTATTTGGTAGTCTCTAATGATCTTACCTCTGTAACAGAAGTGTCTATCCCTTCAGAAACTAAGTGGTAAATTCAGTTTCTCTTTGACAAAGATCATTAGTTTTATGACAAAAGAACCCCTCTGAGTTCTTCCTGCCATTGTTCCTACAGACCTATACACCCCCTTTTTGTTGTTGTTGTTGGTTTTTTCTTTTTTCTTTCTTTCTTTTTTTTTTTTTTGCCAGTCCTGGGGCTTGGATTCAAGCAAGGCCTGAGCACTGTTCCTGGCTTCTTTTTGCTCAAGGCTAATACTCTACCACTTGATCCACAGCACCACTTCTGGCTTCCTTTGTTTATGTGGTATGAGGAATCGCACCCAGGGCTTCATGCATGCTAGGCAAGCACTCTACTGCTAAGCCATATTCCCAGCCCATGTTTCTACGCACTCTGAAGTGACTTCGCAAAGCAACATTTTCTTTTTTCATGGACTTACTTTCTTAAATTATTTTAATGTTGCAAGGAAGTACAAGCAAAATACAGTACATTAAAGCTCTCTTACCAGCTGTTACAGGAGCCTCCCCTTTGTTACTGCTTTTCCATGCTGGCTTAAAATACAGTCCCCCAAACCTATATTTGCTTAGCAGGAAGCTAAATGATGTATTGCAAAGCTCTTAACATATTGCCTTGTGTGAATGGGCCATTTGAGCATTTCAGAAACCAAATGGAAGAGAAAAGTACATTGAAAGCATTGAAAAGATTAACACCTGTTTCTAAGCGTAAAAGAAATTACAACATACTGTCTATACCCAGAGTAAAACTATTTACTCTTTCATGTTGAGATATTTTATTCAGATCTTCAATTCTATACGTGTGCATCTACAAGCTTATGGTTTTGTTTCACTGCAGGATTCCATGCAGAACTTGGAAGACAGAGAAATTATGAATGGTGCTCAGACAGAACTCCTGACATCACCAAAAACCAAGGATGCACTGAGGTATTCCTTTTTTTAAATAAGAATAGTTACATTTAAATTTGATGTTGATTTCTTTAACATTTTAAACCAAGTAAGTACAATTGGAGAGGAGAGACTATCCCAATTGGAACATTCATTACTTGATTATCTTCTTCTCCTTTTTGTTTAATGAAAGATATGAGAACCCACTGGTGTTGTGTGTATGTGTGGTGTTATACAAGTGATTGATTCTCAGTATTTCACATCTTATTCTGCACCAGGATTTCTTAATTACTTTTCATTGTCTTTGAACAGCAGTTTCCAGTGAATCCATGGCAGTTGTGTTTCCATTTGACCCTACCATTTCAAGTACCTCTGTGTATTGTGCTTTTACTGTTGTTTTTTTAATTGTCAAGGTGATGTACAGAGGGGTTACATACGTAAGCCAGTGAGTACATTTCTTTCAAACTTGTTACCTCCTCCTTCGTTTTTCTCATACCTGCCCTCATCTCCAAACCCCTCCCCTCCAAACCCCTCCCTCTCCAGTTATTTTTCTTATTAACACAAACAACTTAATTTTTTAAAGAAAGGTCTCTAATTTTAATGTGCATATTTGACAGATGGTTTAAATGACTTATTCAGATATTTTACATAAAATAAATCCTGGAAGCAGAGAGGATCGCTTCTCTTACACATACTCCCTACCATTTACTCTACACCCAACTTTGCTTCTAGAATGAAGAATAGCCCCCATCCGTGTCTTCAATATTTTCTCTCCCCCAGACCTCTAGGAAAGGCTTGAGACTGAGTTGAGTAATCTTTTTCTTTCTTTATTTTATTAGATTTAAGTAGCTGTAAAAAGAAGTTTCAATTCAACATATCTGTTTATGAGTACAATGTATCTTTATCAGTGTCACCCCTTATGTCATTCTCCCCCATCTATCCCACCCCCACTCATCCTCTCAAGTTACAGGGTTCCATTTTCATATGTATACATTGAATAAGTAGTGTGGCAGTTTTTGTCCACCATTCCTCTCTCCCTTCAGCTGCTCTATCTCCCCTTAAGCTCTTAGAGAAAACATGTTTCCGCTTTCTGGAATTCATTCTATAAAACTGTCAGTTAAATGACTTGAATAATCTTCAGTTTCAAAGTCTTCCCACTTGCCTGGTATGAAGAAATCAGCTGAAGTGTCTGTTGCAGTTTCTGCCTCAGGCTTCAAGTGTTATTTCTGGGTACAAATCAATTGGAGCACTTAACATCCAGCTCTAGCAGAGTGACCAGTCATAATGACAGTCTCATTGTAATCCACTAACTTTAGTTTTGCCCATAGTTCTGTCCTGAGCTCTTAGACTGGTAGCAGCTGGTCCCTGTCTTTGAGTCAAATCTATCCAAATTGATTACCTTGGGGCATTTAGTTTGGTTAATACTAGTTAACCTAATGTTTCACAGTGCTTAACTTATTTAAGTGTCTCTAAGAATCCTGTTTGATTCCTAGTGAATCTTTCCACTTTTCTTCTCCATATAAGGAATATTTTCTATTATTTTACAATTCAATTTTTGAGCCACTTTTTACAATTGTTTTATTTTTTCACTTCCTAGATTTTTCTTCCCCTTCATTTTTTAATTTCCCGTTACTAGCCCACCTTCCAGCTTGTCTTCTGGCTACTATACTGTCCTCTAAACCTGTGTCTGCTCTATTCCCTAGGTGCTGCATGCACTCTGGGGGTTATCTAAACCAATAGCACTAATAGCCCATTTTTACATAGTTGTAAAATATCACTATGTGAGATATGTATTCAAGTAACTATGTCAAGTCTTAGTTGCCGTATCTATAAATAGAGATTTCTATAAACTCCATCAAATATTTTTAAAAATACTGTGGGGTGTTTTTATTTTGCTATAAATAAAAATATCTGAACATGCCTCTATAACATCTATTTCTCATGCTTTTTCACCTGGAAACAAATAGCATAGCATTTTATAAAGAACATGGTGAAACATGATATGCATTAAAATTACAATGCTTTTTCTTTACTAAGTAAATCTAATTTTCTATAAATACTTGCATATTATAGTTGATAAAATGGAGAGTTTTATGCATTTTTCTCTAGGACAGTAGCATTTTTGTGATAGTACCCTAATAATCACCAAAAAAACTTTTAGCCAAAGAATTATCATTATTGGGTAATGGTTGACTCTTATGTAGAAATATACGTTAAAAACTGCATTCTTCCAAAAGTTATAGCAACATTAAACAAGATTGATTACTGGAGCCAAAGTATAAGGTGTCTTCTATTAGGTGAATATAAAAATATCAATGGATAAATATTAGAGTGTAGCTATCAATGGGATGCATAGAATTTATTATGTCTTATAGGAATAGGGATAAAGCAATATAATAAAGTAGAAAAAAATGAGAATCCATAAAAATATGTCATCTATAAAAGCCACCTTAAAAGTTCTTAAGCTGAAATCTTAAAATGTACACTAAACTAAACATTTATATTTTAAGACCTCTATATATTACATACGGGTGCTATCCATTAGCAAACAGGGACTCTTGATGCGTTTATCTGGAAAGGTGATAATATTTCAGTGGTTAACAATTTTTGAGGTGCTGGGGATTTATCCCAATTCCCTAAGGATGTTAAACAAGCACTGTACCACTGAACTATATTCCAGATTCCTTTAAACAAAAGTTTGTCTTTATTTATAAATAACATAATAGAGCTAGAATGTAGGTACTTTCAGTTTAGTATTATTTAAATGCCTTTTTAAGAAGCTTTGGTTTATCAAATTCTGTATAATTTCTCTGCTCATTAAACATTCACGATTTACAATGCATACTTTATATGACCATCCAAATACATGTATTTATATATGTTCATAATTTAAATAAAGACCTTTTCATATTGCATTATTACTCTAGTGTTTCTAAGTATTTTATTCTAGGCTTTTGATATAATGTGCTGACTGAAGACGTTTAACAAAGGAAATCATGTGAAATTTTATTGTCAGATTTAAAATTCTATCATCTTACCAAAAGTACTAGAAACTGTCATGTTTATGTTGTGCAGTTTTTAATGATAATAGGCTTTCAAAGAAAACACATTAAAAATAAGTTTAATCCACTGGCAAGAATATATTTATTTCCGAATCCACTGATGAACATATGTTTATATTAGATTTTTGGTCATTTAAAGACTACTTCATGCAGAGTGAATTCATCAGGCATTTTGTTTGCTTAATGCTGTTCTCAACTTTCTAGCAAAGAGCCAAAATTTCACTATTTTCAATTTGGAGCGGAAAAGCATTTGTAGCAGCTGTAGTTCTTAATTTGACATCTAGTTTCAGGTCATTTTCATGTAAATAGGGAACAATTGAAACCTGCTTACAATTTCCATAGAGGGGATGTTTGCTTCCACTTTATCATTTTCCTCTGGCAATTTTATTTTCTCTCAGTGGGATTAAAGGAGCCAATAATTGTTCATGGTTATTATTTTTCATCTTTACAAAAACTTGTTAGTTCCACTCTTTCTTACACAAAAGCTCCCAGTGCCTTCTGTTTCCATCATGCACACTATCCATTAATGTTTCCAGCTCATCTTTTCCTTAATCTGGACTAGGTGAGGCAGGTCAGGCTTTCTATTTCTTTCTATAATACATGTTCTCCAGGTTTTGCAACCTATTTTTTCACCTTAAAAATAAATTTTAAAAAATTCAGGCGGTGAATATTTGGCATTATTCCATTGAAAACCCCTGATACAACTTAAAGTTTTTGTTATGTTGCTTTGAAAAAGTCCAACTGTGGTCTCGAAAAATGTAGTTCAGACCCTTCTCAAGTAAAGTTTTTTATTTGGTATTTACTGTCTGGGAAAAACATGCTTCAGCATAGATATACTTATTTTCATGCGTTTAGGATCTGTACAGAAATTTCCAAGTGAGTATCTTTGGGATGACATTTTATATTTATGTACTTGTTTATGAATATGTTGGTTTATGCAGATTAAGTGGAACCTTATTTTGTAGTAATTTAGATTGTGTTAACTTTTCTTGTGCCTTGCCTAAGGGTAAAAATAAGGAACCAGATAGTCTTCTAAGCATATTATTTTTGTCAATTTTTTTTCTAATATACCAGTTAACCATATACATTTCAACTACACTTCAGCTGTTGAAGTTAGGGCAGCTGATTCATTGTGAGGGGAGGGGAAGGGGGTAAATGTGCCTCATCTGGTGTTTACCAGGACTCATCAGCTTCCATGTTTTCTTCGGCGCAGTGACTTGACAAGAAGAGTGGAGATTTCTGGGGAAGGAGGTCCTTTGGGAATACATGTAGTGCCCTTCTTTTCATCTCTGAGTGGAAGGTAAGCTGTTTTCCTTGTTTCAGAAGCCCATGCTAATGAAAACCATAACATGCTCTCTGGCATGTCATTTTTCAGAAGAGGATTAAGTACAAATTTATCTTATTCAGATGGACCTCTCTACTTATAATTTTGTTGGCCACATGCGTTGGCAACAAAATCAAATCATTTTCTTCTAGGATACTGTAAAATGGAAAAACATTTATCACAGTTTCTCCATTTATGATTCATTATAAAACATTTTCTATAAAGTGTCTTTGTCAGTGGTACAAAATAAACAAAATCTTGGCACAGAGTTTTAACATATTGTTAGACGAATGCTGCAACTGAATTTTTGTGATAATAGAAATATACATCAATCAGGTAACAATTCCAAATCACCATTTCCTAAGACTATAGAACTAAGACTCTAGAATTGGCTTTGCTAAAGAAGAAAAATGTCATTGTGCTTTTATTGCTTTTACTACATTACAATTTAGGTCATTGAAAGTAATTTGCCATATCTTTTTTTTAAACTGGCAAATGGAAACTTGAATTGTGTTAATATTTCTTGAAATCTGTATCTATCTAACTGGATATATCTTGTTCTGCGAGTATAAATTAAAGTCTTTCCCTCACAGCTGATAATAGCAATACTGTAAAGGTCTTATGGAACTACTGTTCAATATTATGTCATTTTTCACTGGTTTCAGACTATGTTGCTCTTCGGTGAGTTGACTCTCTGAAGCCCTGGATGGATATTGACAAGGGTTGATAGAAAATCAGATTCTCATCCACATTATATACCTTTCACTAATTTGTAAATTCATTTTCTTAAAGGTATTGTTGAAAAGACAGAACGTTTTATTTTAGCCTAGTCTGTGAAAGATCAGAAAGGTCCATTGACTTTTCCAAAGTCACTGAAAAAATAAAAAGACACAACAACAACAGCAAAAACACAAATCTTCCCGTGTACCTTGACTCTATTATTCTTTCTAGAACTAAAATTTTTCCAATTATTGTATATTATTAATTTACAAATCTTCAGTACTGAATATTGATTCAATTCATCCTACTAAATCTGTAGGAAGAGATTTTCCATGATATTTTGATTGGCAAGGCTTTCAGCAGGTAGCCATCTGCTAACTGAATTGCAAAATCATCTTATTATTATTATTTTTAAAAAATTACATCGGATGCCAATCTCTTGCTAGAATGAATGTTCCTTAGAAAAGAATGACTAACAGCTCTTGTGTCTGGTTTCCTGTATGTGTTAATAAAGCATGTTTACAAACGTTATGGGTTATGGCATAGGACAAACTGAGCTTGTTTTTGATAGACAGGCTGAGTATTTACTCAGTCCTCATGAGAAATCCTAATGGCCTTTGGCAGAAGTGTTCTGAGAGCTTTGTGAAATAGTGGAGTGGTTAAATTACCAGTCCCCTTAGCTTAATGAAGCTGGAATAGAACAGATCTTCCCAATTTATGAAAGATGAGCAATATACAATGTGATGGTCACTATACATCATTTTCAATAGTTCAAAAACAAACTGACCCTGCAGAAGCAAAATCAACTTTCTTTTCAACTAATAATAATAAAACCACTAGAGTTTATTAGCTTCCTCCCTTCTTTTTTCTGGTTTCATTCCTAGCCTCAGCCTGGACTTGAATTCAGAAGACCTGGAATGAATCCTAGTGTTCAGTCTACATAACCTTCAGCAAATCTCCCAAACTTGTCTCTTATAAATACCTACTTTACTTCAAGGTTATTGGGATTAAATGACATTAAAAATGTGAAAGCTCTTAGTGAAACCCACAAGCTATGAACTTACAAATTATCAGTATTATGATTGATTTGGTGAAAACAACATAGCCTAATTCAGAAATAAAGTTTTATTATAAATTTATGGTCAACTGTGTAGTAACTTGGAGACATTATCATCATCATCATTATTATTATTATTATTGTTATTATATTTTTTCTACCCACTAGTACTATAGGAAGGAAATTTAATTAAAAACATTAAAAAAATAATATGGAAGTGGAGACATGAGCCAGTAAAAGTTATGAGGTAATGAGTACAGGCTGAAACAGCACACTTAACTCAACCCATGTGTGTAGATACAACTCTGTAGACAGCATGTCAGACAAGAGTCTGACTTTGTAACGCCATATGGTTTCACTGTGTGAGCACAGGAGCTCAGGGTCATGGCAGTGTACTTAGCTCTTTAATTTCCTTCCATTTATTGGCTTGTGTCATTATTTTAAATTAGAATTTACATTTAATTCCTTATTAAGACTACTGTAATTGGCTTTTGCCTCAGATGTATTTTTTTTCTTTTAGAAAAATACTGGCACACCTGTCACTGGATAAGAAACCTAACCTATATTAGAACATCTTAATGAAGTATAGAGGCTGCAGATAGTGTCTCTGTGAATTCATTAGACACTTCAGTTCAGGGAGGCTGACTGTTGCTTTGTATTGAGGGCCTTTGGCTTCTTCGGTTTCAAAACAAAACACTTTTACAGAACTAAATAATACAATACACTAAGTTTTCACAAGTAAAAGACATGGTAATTTATTTCTCGACTGTGAATGTGATTTTTCAAACATGACATCTAGTGCTTTTCAACAAACAGCATAATATACCTCAGCTTCAGGGTAAAGACAGCTTAAACACAAGAGAGGAGGAGAAAGGTAAGAGATGGAGAAAAGTGATGCAGAAGGGGAGATGTTGAGACAAAAATGCTCAGCTGGCAGAGAGACAAAGCCAGGGAACACCATGGGGATGGAAGGCTGGAAGGGCAAGAAGAGCTGTTGTTACCTCAATCATACTGCATGAGCAAGAAGTAATTGTTGCTTCTCTGATTCTGCTAGGCTGTGTGGAGTTTAGCTTTGTTTAGTATTGCTGATTAATGCAAATGAACTGATTAGTCTTGGCCTATAGTTTCTCAGCAACGTTTGTCTTTAAATTCTTGTGTCTTGGTCTCCCATGAGACAGGGACTGTAGCCCACCAGTCTGGAGCAAGGAGGATAATGGGATACTGTTCCCGAGCCTTCTCCTAGTGGTCTGGATGACATCATACTGGGAAGAATCCACCCCATCCCTGGCATAGAAAGGGCAGGGGTGGTTTGTTGCCAGAGACCTAACTAATAAAACCAGTCAGTTTTACATTTTACCAAAATTACCTCTGACACATGGGTTTTACAGTTGGGCTTATTCTGTCAATAAATTTTTCATGGAACTTAGGTTATTTAGATCAACGAAGTTCACACAGCATACTCCAGCTGTGATGTGCAAGCTAAATTGCAACCCAGCGGCCTGAAAGAATTAATTCATCTCCCAAAATGTGAAATTAAATCCTAGGGAGTAACATTACATGAGTGATGATGTACTGAATTAAATTAAAGGAAGACTTGAATGCTTGTTAAAAAAATATCACTTACATAAACTATTTTATAACCACATGTGAGCCTCCTAATGGATCATATTATTGTGAACCCACCATAACAAAATTTCCAAAATGTGAGTTATCAGAGAATGCTTCATTGTGGAAAAGGCCCAGTGTTGATCTATTTCTTCATTTCTGTATGCCATGTTCATTCAACTTTTGATGTTCTACTAGAACAAGGGAGCGAAGCACCAGACCTCAGTCTCCATTTGCACCTCTGGCCTCAAACCCTTCATGCAGCAGGCAGTGATACTCTTTGCTTCTTTCTCTGGCTGCAGCATACTGTTCTCATTTAACTTTCTCTTGTCAAGTAGAGACCTAAATATCACTGTGCATGCCTTGCCCATTGACGTCTCGAGATGATATGAGCTCATTAAAAGAACTAAGGCCTAGAGGCAGAGGCGCAACTTTGTGGCTACTCCAGACAGGACAATCATTTTCTCCAACACTTTCATTACAGGCTGCCCTTTTTCCATGACTGACCTTATTATTCACACATAAAATCTGCTCATATTTTATTTAGATTTGGAATTTAATGCAAAGGGATTGTATAATGGCACACACGGCTCTTCTGCAAAAGAAAGCAACAAAGTCAAAAACAAAGAGACAAGAAACAGGGTGAGGGAGAGGAGATATCGCTACACTTGGCGAAGTTCTCCAGCAACACATGCCTATCTTCTTTCTCTGAGACACAGCTGGAATGCTGACATGCCAACAGGAAAAGGGAAATCCCTCAAATGAGAAGCAATAAAGATAGATACAAGATTTGTTTGTTTTCATTATTGGTTTCCTTTGGGGTTGGTAAAAATAACAAAGTTGTGTGTGCACAAATACACACATATACATGTGCACATGCATTTGGCCTCTGAGTTCCTTATTCACAATGGTTTCAACCACACATTGATTGAAAATACTAGGAAAAATATATTTGTGTTTTTTATGTATCCAATGCCTAATGTATGAAATTGTAACCTCTCTGTAATTCAGTTTGATAATAAATATATATAAATATATTTGTGCTTTTGTGTTGGATATATATGTATATTGTATGTATACATATATATATTGAGAATTTTTGCTTATCATTATTATTGTTATTATTCCCAAACAATAAGCTACAACCATTTAGAATGTATTTCTATTGTCTTGGGTGTTTCTAGTAATCTTGAGAGAACTTAAAGATGTGCAGAAGGATGCAACTATCATGCTATTTTATAGAAAAGACTCAAGCATTCACAGTTGGTCTTTGTTGTTGTTGTTTGTCTCTTTTTTATCCAAGGGGTCTTTAAACCTCTGTGGCTATTGAAGGATAATTGTATAGAAAATATAAATCTTATTTCTGTAGCATAGAACTTGTAAGTCTTATTTCTGTAGTTTTCTTTGCTTTCCTTCTTTTCTACCCCTCAATGAACCAGAGCTGCAGAGACAGAGGATTCCCTTGGTAATCTCTCCAAGTCCAACTCATTCTGACAAAAATTTCCTTGAAGTCTTCCAAAAGCCCAGCCTTGTCAGGAAGCAGTAGATATGGGATACTTACTCCATTCTAGCTTCATCACATTAAGCTCATTTTCTGCTTGAAGACCCCTATACGTGACAATGGCTTCTCTCCATTGTTAGTTTGAAATCCCATGATGACTCTAAGCTTGTTAAGGTTTCTATTACTGTCTCCTTTTCTTTACCCTAAACCTCTACTTACTAATTTACCCAGTCCTAGTCCTATGACCTTGCCTCCTCCTATTCCTTTTAGATATCAAAAAAAAAAAAAAACAAACCAATGCCTTCTGCATTCAGCAGCACTAACAAATGGGGCTGATCTTCCTTCTCAGTAATCCAATCTTAACTGCTTGTTTATTTCTTATCATACTAATTACTGAACAGGTAGTAAGACTCAAAAAGGCACTGTGAATATCTAAGCATCATGTCCACACCTTGGAACTAACTCGGGCTTACACAGTCAAACACAATGGCCTTCCTCAGACCACAAATCTTCCATCTTCTCTACATTGCTAAGCTGTACTAGCATTTCTGAGTTTATGGCAAGCATGAGAAATGGAACTGCAGAAAAGAGAAATGAATTCTGTGTGTGTGTGTGTGTGTGTGTGTGTGTGTGTGTGTATGTGTGTGTTTGCAGTTACCTGCGTAGAAAGGATACTGTATTTCATAAATAAAAATCAACACTTACTTCTGAATATGTGCAGGTGAAAAATAATAATCATACTGTTATTTAGTAATTCTGTTTTGAATTAAATTTTGTGTTTAGGATCCTGGGACTCTTCATCCGAGGCATTGAAGAAAACAGCAGGTGCAAACGGGAAGGTCTCTTGCATGAAAATGAATGTATTGTAAAAATCAACAGTGTGGATCTTGTAGACAAAACTTTTGCTCAGTAAGCATTTCTTTGTTGTTTTGTTTACTTTATTGATTGTAGGGATATTTGTAGTCTTTACAGAACTCATTATGAGAAAAACTGTAGATGGAATTTCTGGCCAATTCTCTTTAAGTGACCCCTGAACATCCATTTTTCAAATGCATTTTACACTCAGCATACTCGTAGGTGGCCCACATGTGGGCCACACATCTCTAGGAATGTTAAGCCACAGAACACGGCAAGCCTTCCTGCCTGGCTTTCTGCTGGGGTATCTATGAAGGGATTTGTTTTTCTTGGGCTATGGGTCAGTTAGGCTGGTATTTAATGGTTCTCTTTACATACTATTTGTTCCAGCTTATTAATTAGCTTACTTGATGTCAGCAGTTTTCTGTGAACTCTAAAATCATTGAGAAATAACTATGACTACTGAATCTAAGACTGCGAATAATACAAACAAATTTCTAAATTGAAATTAAAATGCTGTCCCTCGAGAAATCACATCTCAATGTGAAAATGTTATGGGAATACATTCTCTCTCTCTTTTTTTGAAAGACTTAGAATATGCAGCAGTCTAATGCATATTTATATTTTTGATGTATGTCGGCATTGCACTGGGACTTCAAATTAAGGGAATAAGTACTAATACTTTTTGGTAAGAGTCAACAACCTCACCTAATTCAGACCCAAACTACTCCTACTACATCTTCTCTCTCGGCATCAGTTTTCAATACTGTGGGCAGACAAAGGAGTGTGGCCTTGAGTGGAAGGAAAGTCAGTGTTAGCTCCTATGTGAAGAAAATAATCTACTTTAAAAAATACTGATAGACAAAAATCATAATTATTAGTAATGATATTATGTGTGTGCACTGCTATACTTTTTTACTTGCTCAATAGGCAGGACAGACACAATCATCACTAGCTTACATGAACAGAACTAAAACCCATAGATTTTTTTGTACAGAGTTGGTATGGAGTGAAATCTTATTTTTTCCCCTCAAGCAAAAATAGCATATTAATAATCTGATCAAAATGCCAAATGATGTTCCCCCATTTACATTAAGGATAGTTTATTACATGTTTTTTGGTTAATTAATTCTGGTTAAAATTTCAGATTTAGAAACACTTAAAAGCTCAAAATCATGAGACAAATTATTTCATTTCTCTTAGCCTCAACTCGAATTTGCAAAATGAGAGTGTATTACTTTTACCTTAGGAGACTGTTAAGTGACGTGAGAGAACTTTACGTGATTATCAGGCATATGCATCCTGGTTAGAGGGGACATTCGTTGGCAGGGTTCAAGTGCCAACTGGCATTATTTGGCAGAGTCCCATTCATGGTGATAGTCCCAGTGCCTCCCATGCTTATATTACTACTGTGCTGTTCCTGGTTGCCCCCATGCTGAGTCACTTAAGAAGGATGGAGGTAGCTCACTAGAACAAAGTATCATTGTACACTTACTCTTCCCAGGGCACAAGATATTTTCCGCCAGGCGATGAACTCATCAAGTGTGCTGCTCCATGTGCTTCCACCTCAAAACCGTGAACAGTATGAAAAATCAGTCATTGGACCCCTTAACATTTTTGGTAGCAACGATGGTGCTTTGAGAGCAAAGGTGCCACCTCCTGTCCATGGGAAACTGGGCCAGAAGGCAGTAAATCTCACAGGAATGAACAGTCCTGAAGCAGACACATCAATTTCCCAGCAGCAAAGCAAGAGCCCCCGAGTACCAAGACTAGGAAGAAAGCCTTCCTCTCCCTCACTCTCCCCTCTCATGGGGTTTGGCAGCAAGAAGAATGCCAAGAAAATTAAGATTGACCTAAAGAAAGGTAATTATTAAATTATGCTTAATAGTATTCTATTATTGTAATATGTAAAATTGGTGAAGAGAAATGCATTAAAGCTAATTTAGTTAATTCCCTTTTCATCTAATTGTATCAAAGAATAGATTTCAAGCGTATTCTTGGGTAACCTAACTTTCAGGACATTGTAATACTTTCCTTGCCTTTCCTACTGCAGAGTACAGGTTATTTGAAGCAGGAAAACAATAAAGACAAGTTGGGAAGTGGAAAGAAATCGTTGCAAACTTGATAGAAAAGAAGCAATAGCGTGTTGCAGTTTCACACTAAATAGACATTAAAATGCAGTTGTCCTCATTTGGGACACAATTACTGAGTTTTTAGGTAAAGTATAACAAGCATATAGTCTTGTTCTCTAGGAGATTTTTATATCAGCAAAAACTTTACTCCAGAGAGAAAATATATAATTATTAATAATTTCATTGTTTAAATATTACCAGTATATTTTCAAAAAACATGTATCATTTCAGAAGCATACATAATATTTTCTTCATCTTTGTCATGTCAAGCACACATCAGTGAGACTAGATCATGTGTGAACATGCATATTTATGCGATATTCCACATACTCATTCCCATGCTTTTATGTCTGTTTACTTTTTAACTTCTCCTGGTTTTCTGTTTTCCCACTTGCAACCTTCACAAAGCCTGTCTTTTCAAGACAATTACAAGGACCCAAATTCTTGGTTGAGTCAATAAAGAATTTAATGGTCAGAAGACTTACTAATATATTTCAAAAACAAATAACATGTATGTTTAATTAGGGTATGCATATTATTCTAAAAAGATTCCCTGATCAAAATTTCACTTACCCATAAAAATCCTACACTGGGAATAAAATGAATTGAATAAGAGGCACAAATACTTCAGTGTGCCTCTTAGTTAGAATTTTTATTTATATGCATTAGTTGTGTTTTTGTATAAATAATCATATGAGAAATGGAGATATATACTTTGGGGACAGAATGATAAATCAGTCATAGTCATTTTAAAAAATCTATCAGAAAGCCCTAAAAGATTAATTTGAAAGCAAAAAGACATACTGAAGAAGAGACTGGGGCAGAAAAGGATCCATTACCTGTCTAAATGTGAACATGGAATATGCGTGCCTTCACCATTGAATCATTGTAGGAAGGAAGCAAAGCAGATTATAGCTACTGCTGAGGTTTTTAAGAGGGCAACTCACATAGTAAAGATGTCCTTAATAGAAATTTGAATGTTAAGTAGATGGGGATGTTTGAAAAGGGGCAGGATCTGGGTTGGAAAAAGGGTAAATAGTCAAATTTGACATTCTGGTGGTGAGTTGACAGCCAAATCACCATGGATATGCCTTTCTAGTGATAGCTAGGAAGCTCACATCAGATTTGATCTAGAGACTAGGTATAAGGAAATGATTTTGGAGCCAGTAGATGACCAAGGCAGGGAGTCTAGAAATACAAGTTTGGGGAACATCTTTATTTATATGGGAGAATAATGATATTATTATAAAGTGGTAGACATGCTAAATGAGCAGGGAGGTAGTAAAAGAAAGACATTTCAAAACATTTGAGTTAATTTCATTAAAAAAATTAATACGAAGTGACATAGATAGAAGAAAGATCAAGGATGGGGAGAATTCTTGTGTGGTTCTATGTTTAGGGGACATGTATCCAAACTATAGCTGTAGGTCATCAGTGGCATAAGCTTGAGGGAGTACTAAAATGGAAGTGAAGATTGTTTATAGAGTAGAGAAATATGAACATACCATTTAACAGAGTGGAAAAACCATAGAAGGGAGAAATTGGAGCAATAAGAAAGGAGGGGAGGGAAGTAAGGCCCTTTCAGAAAGGACTGTGGGCTTCAGCCACGCAAAGGATCCACAAGTAAATGGAAGAATGAGCCACGGATTTGTCAGCTGATTGAGAGAACAACAAAACACAGATTATGCAGCTTTTTGCTTTCCAGGAAAGATGACATTGGGCATGGCTTACTGGGAAATCAGTCTGCTATGTATACGAGTGACATGCATTTCTTCTAGAACCTGAGTAAATAAATGTGTTAACAGATGTATGTGGGGCCCTAAAACCCCTTTGATATCCTCATGACCTATTGGGAACTATAATCTTTATCTAAAACTAGAACAACTGAAACATGTTTTAAATCTCCTGGAATATAATTACTTTTTTTCTATCTTAATTTAAATTAGGTACACTTTAGTGTAAATGTGAATATAGTATTATTGTTCCTTAATTTGAGCTGGTGATCTACACTAGGCCCCGACGGACTTGGTTTCACTGTGGTTACTAGAGATTCTTCCATCCATGGACCTGGTCCAATTTTTGTAAAAAATATTTTACCAAAAGGAGCAGCAATAAAAGACGGTCGCTTACAATCAGGGGACAGAATTTTGGAGGTAAGACTTGAAATTCATACATTCAATAAAGTATTTCTTGATATTTAAATAAGCATTTACATGAACATATATCTACAGGTACCTTTTGTATCTCAGAGGGATTGGTTTGGAAGCACAGTATTCAAATCTGAAGATGCCCAAATCCTCTATGTAAAAGTGAATCATCATATTTGCATATAACTCAACATTATCCTCCTACCTATTTTAGATCATCATAGGTTCTTTTATGTTATTGCTACAATATAGATATTATCAAAATGCTTGTCCTGTGGTTTTAGATAATTATAGGGAAATGGTCTATGTTCAATACAGATACAATTTTATTGATTTAAATATTCATTCATTTTTTTATGGTCAGACCAGCCTTAGACATATGTTCCTATTGTCTCAGTCTCCCAGATGTTGAGATGGCTGGGATTATATGCTTACACCAGGCATGCATGACCAAAAAATTTTTAAAAAGCAGTTATTTTTTACTAGTACTAGAGACTGAATCTTGAGCCTTGCCATTACTAGACAAGCATGCTACCATTGAGCTATATCTGGAGCCCTTTTGAAGATTTTTTTTAAAAATTCAAATTTGGTTGAATCTGCTGATATGAAACTCACAGACATACAGGCTGACCAAATATTAATTTTTTCTGTTAAATGTGACACATTGATAATTATTACTTCTAGATAATATAATGGCTTTAATTATAAAACTAGCTAATGGCCATTCAATATTGTAAATTCAAAATATGGCCAGTGACATGGGGCTAAATAATAATGGAAACTTTCCTAACTTTCTTGAAGTTAAGTTTTCCTATCTCTTAGTAGGAGATAGTTCTTTAATACTCTTTTGGCAAGAAAAGTCACAATTCTTTTCATGTAGTTCTAGATCATGAAGAATGATCCACTGACTGATGACTATAGCTCCAAATTAGAGCTTCCAACATGATAATCTGCTCACTATAATCTAGATACTGGGGAAATATTTATATCAAAATAGTCACGTTTCCAGAAGAATGAGCTATGATAGAGGTCATGTCTTGTTGTATCACAAAAACAAAACAAAACAAAATGCTCCATGTTTGATGAATCAATTGCTTTTGCTTGACACTCTGATTTTCCTCTTATAAAAATAAGGTGTTTTAGGAAACATTGCTGCTATTTATTTCCAGGTTGTCCAGTATCATAATTATGGTGGTTGGCATGTTATCAGAAATGTGTGTAGTTGATTTTGCCTCACACTTGAGGGGAAGAGGTAGCAGGATCATAAGTTTGAGAATAGCCTGGGCTACAAAGCCAGTGTTACCTCAAAAAAGGGAGTTGGGAGGGAGTTGGAGAGAAAAGAGGGAGAAGAGGAGAGAGAAGGAGCAAGAGAAAGGAGGGAAGGGAGGTGAGTAGAAGGGTATGGAAGAGAGATAAAGGAAAGGGAGGGAAGGAGTTATGTGTAGGAGAGGGAATAGAAAGTTGTGTAATTGAGTCTGACTACATGGTTATATCTATTAGGTAAATGGCAAAGATGTCACTGGACGAACTCAAGAAGAGCTTGTGGCCATACTGAGGAGCACCAAACAGGGAGAAACAGCATCCCTGGTCATTGCCCGCCAAGAAGGAAATTTCCTTCCCCGAGAGCTGGTAATGTTCAGATCTCTCAGTCTTCACTTAGTCTTTAATGCAGATCTTTTGGGTTGCTGGTTTTTTTTTTTTAATTTTGTTGTCAAGGTGATGTACAGAGGGATTACAGTTACATACATAAGTTAGTGAGTACATTTCTTATCAAACTTGTTATGTCCCCCTCGTTTTTCTCCCACCTTCCCTCCTTCCCAATTCTCCCTCCTCCCTAATCCCTCCCTTCCCATGTTGTACAGTTAGTTTACAACATATTGTCTTTTTAAGTATTGCTGTTGCATTGGTTCGCTTTTGGTTCTTTACCTCACCATTTTGATGTTCCCCTTCCCTTCTTGTTATGTCCCCCTCGTTTTTCTCCCACCTTCCCTCCTTCCCAATTCTCCCTCCTCCCTAATCCCTCCCTTCCCATGTTGTACAGTTAGTTTACAACATATTGTCTTTTTAAGTATTGCTGTTGCATTGGTTCGCTTTTTGTTCTTTACCTCACCATTTTGATGTTCCCCTTCCCTTGCCAAATTCAGACAAACATGTATACAATACCCAGAGTACCAGAATCAAGTACAGTGACAACAGGGGCTAAATTATAGGGAAAATAAAAAGAAGAAAAAAGAAATAATTTCACATAGTAAGTTAAAAATAATAACAATGACGAACTGCTTGTTTCCATATCTTGGAAATCATCTAATGTGATCACACATGGACATAGCTACTGAGCTACTGTGATCATCTCCTTGGACTATGCTAGACATAAACTATTACCAGTGAGCAAAACCGTAGAGTCTATGTTAACACACTCACAGAACTCATAGTTGCTGAGTCTGCGTTCTAAATCACCATCTTCATGTGTTACCAAAGTTGAATTTGAGCAGTTTATTCTGAGTAGCATACTTCTGGGGCCTTAATGCATTCATTTGAATTATTTAATAAACAGTGCTTTGGGGGCAGACATTGAAACATCTTTTAACAATAAACAACGAACTATTCAGCTAAATCAATATGATATACATTGAATATTGAATATACATACATCAGATACATAAACACACATATATATGTACATATATGTATATATGATCTGTACTAGGTGCTACACTATTCATATGACCCTTTTTTAATGGAGTACACACTCTAAAAGGGAACAAAGTACAACTAGATATGCAAAAGAGAGATTTCGATTATGGAGGTGAATATTATGGGCTGCAGAGTTCTAAAGCACACAGAGAAGAAGGGAATTTAGCCCGTTCTTGGGGTATAGGAAAGATATATTGAGAAACAAAATTTCATGTCTTTTTAAAAATGTTTACCCTCTGATCTAGTAACTATACGTCTAGTAATCTGACCTGCATTGATCATCAAAGATGTAGAAAAGATTATGTACATTGATTTTCCCCCTTAAATTCCTATCTAATCTAATGATTTATTTGGTCATCTACAACTATGAGGAATTATTTGCTCAATAACTAGGTAGTTTTTTGCAACAAAATATAATAACTACTTAAAATGATATCAGAATTGTTAATAATGTGAGAAAATATTCATAGCATAGTGCTAAGCAAAAATGTAGGGTGTAAAATTATATATGCAGTATCAAATTGCATTGAAAACCTAAAAAAATAATTGGAAAGCAATGTATTTGAAATGTTGGTCATATGAGAAATGTTCATTTTCACACACACACAATGATTACATATTGTTTACTTATTGAAATGGCATGGCTTTATGAAAATCATAGAAATTTCAAAAAAAGGTTTTATGGCTAAAAAAAAGAAATATAGGTATTATAAGGGACTTTTTGGGGGGCGGGGTGGGGTCATTGGGTTTGAGTACTGTGCCTGATCTTCTTTTTCTCTAGGCTAGCACTCTACCACTTGAGACATTACTTACAGCTTTTGGGGGAGTTTTATTGGAGATAAAAAGTCTCATGGACTTTCCTTCCGGGCTGGCTTAGAACTGTGATCCTCATATCTCAGTCTCCTGAGTAGCTAGTATTAAAGGTGTGAGGCACTGGCACCTAGCCTAATAAGGGAACTTTTAACTACTCAGTGTGCTGTGTGTGTGTGTGTGTGTGTGTGTGTGTGTGTGTGTGTGTGTGTGTATAAGAGAGAGAGGGAGAGGGAGGGAGGGAGAGAGAGAGAGAGAGACAGAGAGAGAGAGTGTTCTGGGGCTTGAATTCAGGGCCTGTGCACTGTCCCTGAACTTTTTTGCTGAAGGTTAGCACTTTACCACTAGAGACACAGCTGCACTTCCGGCTTTTTGGAGGTAAGTTGGAGATCAGAGTCTCTCTTGCTTCCTTGCTTTGAACTGCAATTCTTACATCTCAGCTTCCTGAGTAGGATTACACATGGTGAGCCACCAGCACCAGAATATTCCTTACAAAAAATTTTTTAATATCCTTTGAATCTGTAAAGAAAAGGCAAAGGCAAATGTAGGTGACAGGATAGTATTCCAGATTCAGGTGATCAAGACAGTGACATTAGTTGGAAAGTTTGATAGTATTTAACTTGAAGAAGAGAAAGTTTACAGACATGACAATCCTCATCAAATATGAAAGTGTTGTGTGGTGTGAGAGTAAACTTGGTCCATTTTCTTAGACAGATTATATCCAGAAACCTACTTAAGCTTTCACAAACAATTTACTGAAAATTTTCTGAGTACAAGTTGAAGATTCTGGGAATGCAAAAATAGTTAAGACTAATTTCCTACCCTCATTTAGCTTATCTCAAAGCACATCATAGAAAAGGATTCATGGTATAATGAACACAGGTCTATATACTCTGAACTCAGGCAACAACAAATGCTGGAGGGGCTGTGGGGAAAGAGGAACCCTTCTCCATTGTTGGTGGGAGTGCAAATTAGTACAACCACTTTGGAGAACAGTATGGAGGTTTCTCAAAAAGCTCAATATAGACCTACCCTATGACCCAGCCATACCACTCCTAGGCATCTATCCTAAACAGCAAAATCCAAGATATCAAAAAGGCATTTGTACTTCCATGTTTATCGCGGCACAATTCACAATAGCTAAAATATGGAAACAACCCAGATGCCCCTCCACAGACGAATGGATCCAAAAAATATGGTACTTATACACAATGGAATACTACATAGCGATTAGGAATGGTGAAATACTGTTATTCGCAGGGAAATGGTCAGAACTCGAACAAATAATGTTGAGTGAGACAAGCCTAGAACACAGAAAACAAAGGGGCATGATCTCCCTGATATATGACTGTTAACAAAGGGAGACAGAGAGACAGTAGAGACCAAGTCTGTGAATACTGTATATGTTCTTGATACATTGTATATTGCATATATGTCAACCTGACCTAGACAAGGGATAGAAAAACAGGTCGTAAGATATCATAAGAAATGTACACACTGCCCTACTATGTAACTGCACCCTCTTTGCACAACACCTTGTAAAAAAATTTATGTCCAATTAATAAAAAAATAATTAAAAAAAAAAGCTCAGCCTAGATATACCTTATGACCCAGCCATACCACTCCTAGGCATCTATCCTGAACAACAGGTCTCAGGATATCATAAAGACATCTGCACATCAATATTTATCACTGTACAATTCACAATAGCCAAAATATGGAAAGAACCCAGATGCCCCACTACAGATGAATGGATACAAAAAATGTGGTACCTGTGCATAATGGAATACTACATAGCGATTAGAAATGATAAAATATTGGTATTCTCAGGGAAATGGTCAGAACTTGAACAATTAATGTTGAGTGAAACAAGCCTAGAACAGAGAGAACAAAGAGGCATGGCCTCCTTGATATATGACTGTTAGGGTTGGGGGGGCAGTAGAGAACAGGTCTACAAAACAACAAACTTCTTTTCAAATGGTATTTCCACAGGTTTGGGTCAGTGGCCTCACATTATGTATCTAAAACCAAACAACTACTAAACATAAAAAGGTCTAGAATTGACCTATCAGTGGATTACAATATCTCAGCAGCTATGTACACATGAGACGAGTATAAACAAAAACAACTCCAAAAGAAGGACACAGGAGGATTCTATTGTTGACGTTACATTTAAAGTTCTAGGTGAATTTCCTTTGGCATACCCTATGTGGTTACTGTATATGATTTTGGTACACTGGATATTGTATATATGCCTACCTGATCTAGGGAAGGGAAATAAAAATGAGGGTGTAAGATATCACAAGAATTGTACTCACTGCCTTATTATGTAACTGTACCCCTTTTGCACAACACCTTGTCAACAAAATTTAATTAATAAAATAAAATGAGTAAAGGTCTAGGATAGTCCTAGCAGAACATCACAATAGCTCAATCAATAGCTATGTCCATATGAACAAATAAGATAATGCTAAGCAAAATGACCTCCAGGTTATGAAAACAAGTGGGATATCATTATTGTTATTTTCAACATGCAATGTGAAATTATGCCCTTTTTCTTTTGTATTTCTTTCCCGTGGTTTTACCCCTGATATCAGTGTAACTGATTTTAGTACCCTCGATATTGTATATACATGTACTGGAAGGGAAAGGGAATACCAAAATCAAGAGACAAAGGATAAAAAGACAAACCAATACTTAAAAAACTATATGGTGTAAACCAACTGTACAACTCATGCGGGAGAGAGGGATGGTTATAGGGGAGGGAGGAGAAAAATGAAGGAGGAGGTAACAAGTTGGATAAGAAATGTACTCACTGCCTTACATATGAAATTCTAACCCCTCTGTGACAATAAAGAAATGAAAGAAAAAAGGAGAAGAAAAAAGAACTTCTCAACTCTGTGGACCTATCTAATGGGGGAAAAGGCTACTTAGAATATTCAAATGCTCTCTGGCTCATCATCTCTCAAAAGTAGTCTAGAAAAAAGTTCTCGAGCTAACAGATGAGATAAAACCATTTCCAAGATAGCTCAATGCACTCCGATTCTATTATTCTTACATGTGTTATATCTGTGAGTACCACTTACTATCATATGTTGATGGTTTTTATATTATCTAAAAAATTCCCTTCCCTAAAGTTTCTTTGGCATAGACTGTCCATTCTATATGTATCATTGACCCGTTCTTCTCCTTTAGCATTATTGTATGCTACCAGAGGACCTGTAGTAAGACAAGGAGGGAAAGAAGAAGGAGTGGTATCACACAGAAAGTTAATATTCTCATTTCTCTCCTCCTTTCCTCTCCTCTGTATCAAGCACTCTGGAAGATGGACTCCTGAATTTCTTCCTCATCTCTCTGTGAAGCCTCTTATGTTTCTCAAAGTGAAACGTTACAGAAACTTAAGTCCTTTTTCTTTTATTTTGTTTCCTAAAATACAGAATTTTTTTCTTTGTTTAGTCAAAGAAGCTCAGGCTTTCTCTGCAAAGTCAAACTGAAAGCCACCATGAATGCCTCTGTTTGTAGAAGCCCTTTCTCTTCCTGTGGAATCCTGTGGATACTAGAGCTAAAAATGCTCAGAAATCCTCAGTGAAATGAGGTGTTTGTTCTGGACATTGAAGAAAAAGGAAAGAAGAAAACTCTACACTAAAGGGTCTCCAACTTCACTCCTAGTGCTTTGTACTTCCCTCCCTTAATCCTGTGGACTTCCTTCCTCCAAACGCAGTTCCTCCTTCCTAGAAGCTGGCCCCCTCCTTCTCCTGGGTAAGGAGGAAATGGACGATGACCTTATTCTACTTCATAATTCTGGAGGCATATTTTTTTTTCCATCAGAACCACTATCTAGATGCTAGAAATTGGAATCCTAGAATTTTCAAATTAAATAGAACTGTACAGATAGGTAGATCCGGCTCTACTGTTGCAGATAAAAAAAATACAGTGTGGGGCTGGGAATGTGGACTAATGGAAGAGTTCTTGCCTAGCATTCTTGAAGCCCTGGGTTTGATTCCTCAGCACCACATATATAGAAAAAGCCAAAAGTAGAACTGTGGCAGAGTGCTAGCCTTGGGCAAAAAGAAGCCAGGGACAGTGCTCAGGCCCTGGGTTCAAACCCTGGTACTGGCAAAAAAAAAAGAAAAGAATACAGTGTGGTTGGGTAACCAGTTGAAGACCACACAGTGAGCTGAGAATAGAGACCCAGGCCTTTTAGCACGTAACATTCACCAGAATACAATGTCTAGAACTCAATTTCTGTACTAAGCACTTAGCTGTGTGATGGAGAGTAAATCACAAAGCATTTGAAGGTTCTGTTACCTAATCTGGGCCACAAGTTTCTTGTGAGGATTAAAAGAGAAAATATATGTAATACTCTCCACATCATCTCTAGACACTTGTAAGTTCTCAATTACTACTATAAGGAAAAATTATTTCTTACAATATATTACTATTAACATCTTCCTTGTAAATAAAATACTAAGGCTTTAGATGTATCATTAGGTGAATAGATATTTTTTTTCTCAAATTTTTATTATCAAACTGATGTACAGAGAGGTTACAGTATCATACGTTGGACATTGGATACATTTCTTGTACTGTTTGTTGCCTTGTCCCTCATGCTAGATATTTATTGTTTATAGGCTTGCTTGGGACTAACCTTTATTTTTGAACAATATTTCTTTCTTTTTTATTATCTTAAAATATATTCTGGGATCCAAAGTTCTTATTTATTAACCAAATTTTTTTATAACTAAGCAACTCTAAGTGAGGCAGCCTGTGGATATTATTTTGCTCTCATTTAATAGCTTTAGTGAAATTTGATTTCTGCTTCAGAAATGACATCATAACTGAGTCTACCAGGAAACATGTTACATTTCTTGTACAACTATGAGATTATGAGTGCAAATAAATTATTTGTCCTCATTGTTCTATTTTATACTAAATATGAAGGCTATGTACTTAGTATTTGTTACATTAGTGTTTTCTGAAAAATATCTAGACCCCAAATAATATTGGACAATCAACTATCCAAATATGTGTCATATTTTTTTAATCAGAGTAAAGAAAGTAGCTTGGGGCCTTAAAAACACTCAACTCATATAGATCTAGAGCTTTTGCTTAAGAGCATTAGTATTCTTTTTTAAGTTCAAATATTTGCTTTGAGTACTAAGGAGCATGGACCACAATAGAAGTTTAAAGAGAGGACATGCTTATATGTACCAGAGTATGTCTAGGGTGAATTCCTTCACAATGTGGCATGTACTGGACTCATAAAGAGAAAAATGAAGAATAAAATATTACATGATATACTTTTGTGTTTCCCTTTTAAAAATAAGGAGGATGATATCACTTTCATGTTTTCTCCCTTATCATGACCAATGCACACATTTCATTGAAAGTCTGGCAGGATGAAGGAAGAACAGCACGTCCTGCTTTTGTCTTCTTTTGTCTTCTTATAAGGAAATGAACTGTGTTTATTGTTTTCCTGTTCTGAGAAACCATCCTTTCCCAAATAAATAAATAAATGTATATATGCATATATATATACATACATATCATATTTCTTCATAATTACCATTAAAAAGTATCTTAGAGGCTTATACTCAACTCATAGAACTTAAGAGAATTAATGAGTGCTACTGCCCTGTCTATTTTCTGACAACTAAATATTTCTTACTTCCTCATTATCATTAGCTTAATGCTCACAGCAAGCGAGCATGTGGCCCGCAGTTATACAGGAGGTTAGAGTATAGGATCATCTCTCAAATGTGCCCCTCTGTCATTCAAAGACCTTCGCATTCATTTCCCAGTCATTTCTCCTAACTTGCTCCCTGAGAGAACTGTGCTGAACTTGGCTTTGTGGGCCCTGTCCTTCCTTTGAGCACTCAGTTAGCATCCTAAGTTTAGCACCACATTCAGCAACCTTCCTTCCATCTGTATCAGGCTGGGTGGAAAATCAAATCAGAGGAATTTATGTAATAATATCACAACAGTTTAGCTGTTTCTAGTTGCTATACCAAAAGAGTTGTGCTTCAAAGGTAATGCTTCCAGAATACTATTTTGGAAATCTGCTTTGACGTCTTTACCCCCTGACGGGGTGAGGGTATATTAAAGAAGTCTTTGCATAGGAAATATTTTTGCAGAAGGTACTTTGAGATTGCTGCTGGTAATAGAACCGGATGCTGAAATTGCTGTGTGTGCAATTCCACTTGAAATGAAAACTATGATACTTGATCAGTGATTTCTTCATTCCATTCTCTGGAAGAAGTAACTTAGGAATTCTTTTCTATCCCTGTTACCTAAAGTTATTTTTTTTTAATTACGTAAAGAGATAAAGTCATTTTTATATCTAGGAAACATCCTGATTCTTTTAAGAGACACACAAGCCTGAGTTATTTGACAAATATGTAGATGGACATGTGTGGGTATATCTTTTTTGATTTATTGTGGAGAAAAAAAAATCTTCTTCCATTTCTTGTTAACCTCTATCGCATTTCATTTTCTGACCTACTGCCTTAGCTTTAAATTATCCTGAAAATCACAGCAACCCCTGGTGGGCAAAATGAGCTGAGAAAATTTCAAGTGTATTTATAATTTCTACCTGCCAAGTTTGCCTGCTATTAAATGCTGGCCTTTGTAAGTGGGATTAACTGTATTTTAAGCAAACAAGTTTCTCCTGCCTGGTATGACTGAGAATCCAAAGTTGGCCATGTTTATCACGCCGATTTGACCTTCCCTTAGGAACATTGCTTTTGCTGAGGAAAACAGCAGTGCCCGTGTGTGGAGATTCACTTACTAGTTGCTGTGTTTGGAGCATTCCAGTACTAACATACTTACCCGTTCCCAGTCCACTGTAGCAAATGAGATGTGGTACCAACTCTTGCATGATTTACATTAGCTTGTTATGAAGTGAAAAATACATCCCATCAAGTGTCAAATTACTTAACATGATAAATCATGGAAGAATTCTGATTTGAAATCTTAGATGAACCTCATTTAACTGATGTATTATTATATTCCTGTTGGCTATTTGATGAAAATGATTCCATGCTTAATTAACCAAGATACTTAAGGAACAATGAATATTATAGTGGCTATTTGTAGATAAGTGGCAAAAATGGAAGGAAAAGTCCAGAATGGTTTGTGTAACTAAAGTGTAAGAGTAGTGGTTTTTCAATTCGTATAATTACAAAAACATAAAATTTATGTTCAATTCTCACAGATTCTCAAAGTAACAGAGCTGTAGTGAAGTAGATAGAGTCCTGGCTATGGCATAGTTTCCATTACAGCTCTCACTGATACGATTTCCTTCTTACTGGATTTTGATTCAGCTAATGTATGTCGAATCTTAGCTTAGTCAAGGCTCTGCCACACAAAATCCAGGGTATGTGGGGTAAGATGTACTCCTGTCCCCAAGGAGCGTCTATCCTATAAAGATAGTCCATGTCTTACCTATTGTGTCAGACAGTCATTACATAGCTGTGACAAAACACCTAACTTACACCCCTGTTTTTGGCCTATGATGAGACACAACTTCATGGTGCCAGGACAATGTGGAGCATGTGCCAGAGGCTACTTGTTTTATGTCGTATAAGGAACAGAGAAACAGAGGAAAGCAAGATACAGTTCTTCAGTACACTACCCAATGATCACTGTATCTCAACAAGACCCCACTGCCCACTTTTCACCACCCAATAACATCTCCATATTATGAATTCACGAAAGGATAAATCTATTGGTTAAGTTCAGCTAGCAACCAAGCCCCCAATAAATGAGCCCGTGAGGAAAATTTCATACTCAAACCACAACACTTATGGTGTGAAATTTTAAACCGAATCAAGAAATGTTCAGGATTTTCTTAGGCTTTTTGAG
Source organism: Perognathus longimembris pacificus (assembly GCF_023159225.1). Taxonomy (NCBI): domain Eukaryota; kingdom Metazoa; phylum Chordata; class Mammalia; order Rodentia; family Heteromyidae; genus Perognathus; species Perognathus longimembris. The sequence continues at coordinate 26,048,726 of NC_063164.1, read as the reverse complement.
CTGTGGATCCTCTTTTTACAGCTATGTGAGAAAGTATGAATCAGAGGATAGAAATTTTGAATGTAAATGGCAATTAGGTAGCTGAAGTTATGAGGCTATTTACACAATCTAGTTGTAAAGTTTACATAAAAGTAATATATCACGACCTTATATCAAGAAATGTTAGTACTGAAATGTGAAAGAACTAAAAATCTTTTTTTTTTTTTTTTTTTGGCCAGTCCTGGGCCTTGGACTCAGGGCCTGAGCACTGTCCCTGGCTTCTTCCCGCTCAAGGCTAGCACTCTGCCACTTGAGCCACAGCGCCGCTTCTGGCCGTTTTCTGTATATGTGGTGCTGGGGAATCGAACCTAGGGCCTCGTGTATCCGAGGCAGGCACTCTTGCCACTAGGCTATATCCCCAGCCCTAAAAATCTTTTGAAAGAAAATTTTAAAGAATATCTAAATGTTTCTATTTTAGCTACAATAAGGTTGGTAGAAAAATGGTTCTCAAAGTGTGGTATCAGATGACAAAAGTTATCTTCACTTGGGAATTTGATAGATAAGCAAATTCTGCTCCCTTCTATTCCATCTCTTGAATCAGAGACTCTGGCAGCAGGGTTATAGATATGTTTTAACAAACCCTCCATATGAATCTAATGCTTACTAAAGTTCAAAAGACTCCGGGAACCAGTTTCATTATAAAGAACATAAGGCCTTCAGTATAACTTAGTAGCTATAACTAATTAGCTTCAATAATCAAATTGGCAACCCAATTTCTCTATTATGTGAAGAATTTCTCTTTCTGCAAAAAATATTCTGGGAAAATTTCAAGCCCAATTGAGTTGTGGCTTTTTGGCCCTGTGCCCCTCATTTTGGCAAAGGGCCAGTGCTGAGTGCAATTCAGTTACCCAACTCAATTACACCTGATTCATTTAGGCAAACTCAATTGTACTTGACTTTTTTCCAACCCAACTCGATTGTATGTGAAAATTTCCACACTCAACTTGATTGTTCTCAAAATTTGTTACATGCTACCTTGTAGATTTTAGACACATCCCAAAAAAATTACTTTGGAGCTTAGATGCTTAGATTGCTGATAATCTGTTTAGTTATACCTACTTCTGTCTTTCCTTTTCCTTTGTCATCTCTTTTGGATGCTATGGGCGGAAGAATGCTTCATTGACCCCCTATATGGATCAGGACCACTCCTCCCCCCATCTTCCATTTTGCCACACTGGATCTCAGATCAAAGATGTCAGAGTTTCCAGGAAATTGATCCTTATTAATTGTCATCAAGTAATCTATGTGCTACATGCTTAAGTTTCCATTTGTCTGACTTTAGAGATGAGGAAAACAAGGCATGAAGATATTGCCCCTCACCAAAGTTTACACTGGTCACCAAAATCAGAAATATTTGTAAAGCATGTCTTTCATTTCAAACACTGTACTGTTGCTCACTTGTGCTGTGGGCTAAGGGACTAGGTCCTTAATCTCTGCCAGCTTTTTGAACAAGCTCAATAACCCACAGGGCTGAGGGATAAATCGTCATTTGCTACTCCCTGGGAAGTACTTATACCTGCAAGAATTTTACTGAACCCTTGTCAGCAAAATCTAGTCTTGATCAAATAGATGATGATAAATGTTCTGGTTCAGCATTATTAAAACAGATGGAGGAAGTGCTGGCCATTTTGCCAGCACATGTATGACTTCCAGGTGTCAGAATGTAAATACTTAATGGCTTTTATCACAAGGTGGGTTTTGTTGGAGATTGAAAGCAGTGCAAAGGCAAGTGCTGAATGTTGTAAAGAAGCTCTCATGACATTTTAGAGGGCCGGGCCCTAATTATATTCTCTTGCGAAGTTAACAGTGAAGAGCTGTGAGAGTCAGATCTACTTTCATAGTACAAGATATATGTCTTATTAGTGGTCACTGTGACCATGGTTAGACTTCTGGAAACTAGAAAAAGAACAGAATTTTCTGGACATGCACATTTAAACAGCTCTGAAAAAAACTCATATTTTGAACAATCACTGACTATATTCTTCTTCTTATCCAGTTAGCCAAATGTTACCAGTAATTTATGCCAGCTGTAGGTATAACGCAGCCGAATGAGAGAAACTCTGGGGATGACCCTGATTCGCTTAATTGCCTTCATGCCTGTGATCAGTACATTTGCTAAGATACATTGGTGTGAGATAAGGAAATATATTCATTTTGTAAAGGCTATGTAAGTATTAGGGAGAAAGAGGATGGTCTTAATTGATTATGGCTGACTTTTCCAGCTGTTGCAAAGTAAACATCTCACATGTGAAACTGCCACTTCAGTCCATTTCACTCAGAAAGTATTCTTAGAGGTTTGAATGTGTTTCATCTGTGTGTTCAGGCAGAAAAATGTTTGATCCTTATCATTAAAGAGTATCAACTTAAAGCCACTGTTTCATCCCCCCCTCTCCCCACCCTAAGGTCTGATAAAACAAGAGATAGACACTTAAATAACAATCTGTTGCCACTTACCTCTTTCTCATGCCTTGTCCCCAAAGATTCTCTGGGCAATGACTTTTAAATATGTTCTCATTATTTTTAATGAGTGTGCAGAACACATGCCGCATAATGCAACAGTAGATAGGTGCCCTTTCACTGAACTTGTCAGATATGATAAAACATCATAAGGGTTAAGATGCATTTTTCTTTAAGATATTATAATTATTCAAATGAAGATGCCCAAGTACAATGCATATGTGATTCAATTCTTGTTGCTGCCTTAAATGAAGCTCCACTGCATTCCCAGTTCTCCCCTTAAAAAAAATAATGTTCAATCAAAACATGTGAAAAAGACAAAGTATATTTAATATTGTTATGTCTCTTTAAGTTTATCTTTCTTTAAGTCTCCCTTGGATAACAATATATTTAATTTTAAACGAGTTCAATTATGTTTCCTGGCCACTTACGGAGTTATATGAAGGACCTTTATCACCTGGTCTTTCTGTAATTAATTCTTTGCATTTCTTAGAGGCTCAGGACCTAACTAAGGTTTTTTTTTCAGCTTGAGATATTCTTTCCATTTTGTTGTATTTCCTCTTTCTTTCTTTCCTCTCTTCTTTTTTCCCTCCCTCTTCCTTTTTCCTGTTTCTGACTTCCCATCCTGCTTTTATGAAAGCAAAAAACACTCTGTGTGTTATCTTTCAATTACAGAATATATTTCTATGTTATATTTAAATGCTACATGGTGATGATGGCACAGATAATAGGGTAGAATAAATAATCTAATTCAAGTAAAGCAAAGCTCATTCTATAAATAGTAGAATCAATAGTGTGCCTTTGTACCCTGCAGGTGAGCTACCAACTTCCACCCTCACATGAAGCCAGTCATCTGTTTCTCTTATCAGCATGTATAAATTTTATTTTTAGACTTTTGACTTCCCCCTGGGGGATGAGAGATTAAATAAGAACAAGTGAACAACAACAGCAACAAAAGGCAAACCAACGATGGCTAAACATGTGCAAAAACATCAACTAAAACATCTTTATAAATCACTTCCACTCCATTTGCTTGAAACTAAAGGTTTCTCTTCCATGATGCTCAAAGAGCTGTTGATATTCAGGACAGTTATCTCCTTTGGCCTCCATTTTCCTCCATTTTTGGATTATATTAGAACTGTTATGACTTAATTTTTCAATGAAATTTACTGAACATCTATTATTCATAATTTAGCTGATCAAATACCTATGGAAGTTTTTTTTCTGCTAAATGGTGTATCAGTCTCTGGATATTTTAAAATGTTCTAAAACATGATGCCTAAGCTCCAGGAGCAAAGACAGTGCTAAGAGGAGATGCCATGTAAGAATAGTAGCTATTATCTGCAGGGAAAATTAGGAAAGTTACTAGAAGAGAAATAGTTGCAGAAATTTAGAACTGGAGAGATTACTTGTGAAGTAGAAGTTAAAGAGGTGAAATTAAAGTTCTTTAAACTCAAATGACCATAAAATTCAAATGACTTTAAAATCATAAAAGATTATATTTATGAGATGGAGGTCAGACTCTGACTAGGCCCTGAATCAAATCAAAGGACAAGGAGAGTGAGATGAAAAACAAAACAAAAGACCCACAAACAATACCCACCATGATATCAATATGGCACAGAATAAACCAAAAGCAGAGGGGACAGCAGAGGAAAATTAAGGAAAGGAGTAGAAAGAATACATACTACCAATTTTTTTGTTATAGTGATAATACTGTTGGTTACTTCAGGTGCAAAATTCATAGACCCTTTCTAAAAATGAAATCCATCAAATATTCACGATCTCAGTGATACCTGCTTCATAAATTATACTTATATTCCCTATTGATGCTTAACACACCATTACTAATTATTTTTAAAATAAGGATTTATTATATCTCACAGTTCTAGGGGGTTGCATGCTTAGCTGGTTTTGTTTGTGTAATGGCGTCGGAGAGGGGGGTGGTTCCCCATCACTCCAAGAGTCCACCACTCAGAGACAGTCTCAAGTAAAAAGATTAATTTATTGGGGAAGTTCCAGATGGACCCGCCCCAGGTTTCAAAAAAACATGTAACACAGAACAGAACAGTGGCACAGAGACTTGCTTCCAGAAGATTCCAACAAACCAATTCAGCTCCAGTGGAGAGCTGAATTGGGACACCATGGGGATGACAAACACAAGACTACACAAGACTCGAACATGTGGCATGGGTAATGGGCCCTGAGCTGGCCTGCCCCTAAATAGGGTCAGGTCAGGGGGCAGGGTCACAGGAAGCTCCCAGTTCCAAGCAGTTGACAGACAGGTTCAGTTACCTATAGGCCATATGCCCCCCCCTCCTTTTGGGATTCAGGAGCTCCCATTACCTGGGGATGGGGTTTCCCTTTCTGTAGGAATCCAGGCATGCCCTTCAAGAATTGGCAAGCTGATTCAGGGAGTGGGAGCACTATTGTTTATAGTGAGAGGGAATCGTCCCAGACCTCTGAGCAGAGGGGATGGGGAGTTAGTGGAGATGGAGTCAGCTTCTGCCCTCTTTCCCTGGCCAGATCTGACCTCCATATTACAGTTTGGATGTGTTCCTATAATGACAGTCACCTGAGTTGAAGGGCTCAACATGAACTCCTTTGCATGTCCATCAGTTGGTGCTGGCTGTTGGGCAATACCTTGGTTCTCCCTCATGAGTCAGCTTGTCATGTCAGTTTCTTGAGCAGAATCAGTATTGAGGCAGGGACATGAGATCAAGGTATTGGCTCAAGAGTGCTACTATATGCTTGAGTACCAACACTCATCTAATTTCTTGGATCTTAATTCCATCTCATAATTTTTATTGAGTACTTTCCTTGCACAAATAATGTGTTAGGGATATAAAAGTTGATAAGGCATACCCCTAAATTGCCGATATTGCTGTTTATCAACATTTTTAACCTTGCTACTAATTTTTAAGGGTCTTGCTAAGCTGCTTAGATTGATCTTCAACTCACAATTTTCCTGCCTTAGCCTGTCAAGTGCTGGGGTCACAGGCATAAACCACCACACCACATATGTTGTTAAGAGCAATATATAAAAGTCCCTCTTTCCATGCCAGATGCTGCTCTCCCAATGGATGTGTTACTGCCACCTGCGTAAAGATTTACTCTTCTAGACACTCTGAATTGGGGTTGGCAAGGAGAAGTTGAATTGTGTAGACATTTATACATTAAAAAACAGTAAAATTATCAAATAAAAGTAATTTGACAGTAAACAGTGATAACAATGTTCTTATCTGTTAAAAAAAAAAAAAGGAGATTGAGCTACATAGCTACATATTCTCTTAAAATCGCTCCTTCTTCCACAATCCTACTCTTTTGGTTTCAGTGCATCAGATCTCATGCTGACACGCGGTACAGACTGTGCCTGAATTATGAATGATCTGTATATATAAATGAACAGCAGGAGTCCTCCTCTGAGTGCGTTTTTGTTCCACAGTTCAGAATGCCTGGGGAGCATTTGACCCACAGAGTACCTTCCCCTAAGTAAATGGAGAGCTAACAAATTGCCAACAGATATCTTTCTCATGGCCATGGCAGCATTGTTGTCATAGCAACGGGCACAGATGGTGCCCCTGGTCCAATCCGCTCCATATGACCACCACTGTAGGTACTCCAAGCAGCTTCCCTCCTGAATCAGGAGAGGTGTCCTTTCCTAAGTTGGAACTGAAGGGTTGTTTCTCATAGAACGTCATCTCCTGTAGCGGGTCATGTCATCCCAGAATGTTTTGGAGGTACTTGTAACATAGACAAACCCTGTGAATAAATTAAAAACCAAGACAAAATTGACTAATGTTTCTTTAAGGAAACGTGTTTACAATCTTACATTGTACACCTATTTTCTAGCTAAGATATTGCCTTGTCTGTACCCATTGTCATTTTTCATTTAAATCTTGTTTCCATTACATATAAAGAAAAGTGAATGAATTGCAAATGATATTCATGACTATTTTGCTATCTCTGATGCCAAAAAAAAATCTAGGTTCTGGATTCCTCAACTAGAAAAATATGACTATGTCCATGCTATGACTTGCTGAAAATCTGGCAAATGTTTTTAATGCAATTATTAATGCAAGCCTCTTTAATTCCTCTTTGGTACTTGACAGGTTGTAAAAATTATATAAATAAATATTAATGCAATTACTAACTTGATAATTTTATGTGCTGTGTAGGCATGCAGAAAAATTAAACAAAGATGAGGGCTGCTGAGTTTCTTCATGTTTGTGATATACATAACAGTGACTTATTCCCTATATCATACAGACAGAAGTTACACTAGATCGAGCCTTGTCTTCAGCTGTATAACTGTGATTGCAAAAAAAAGTAATTTTTTATGTTGGTTAAGTTAATAACATGTCACTATTATTTGTGCCTTTCTAACACAAAAACCAAATTGTGTGTGTGCCCTAGTTGGAGAGAAAGTATAAGCAAGGGGGGAAAAAAGCTAACAATAAGTAAGTGGCTTACTTTTGAAAAAGCTAGGGCTTTGCTATCAAAAGTTCAGAGGTTCCTCTTTAACCTGTAGGGTTTCTTGCAGAAAAGAGTAGTGATCACATGTAAATGCCCTGACTTCCTTAGCAAAGCTTTGAATATAGAACCCGAAGATTGCCTTGCCTGTGCTCTCAGCTCCCAGTGCTTCTCTGGGGAGTTGGTGTCTCTTATCAGAAGCTTGCAGCCAGGCAAGGGGCAACCAGCACATGGAGAGGCCAGGGCAATGAGATGGTCAAGGCCATTGGGCAGGTAGTGAAAGGCCTCATGCTGTGTTAAACAAATGCCGTTTCCTTCCTGGCTTCCCAGGATCTAATTTTGTTTTTCACTTCTCTTCTGGTAGAGGAACAATAAGGATGCAGAAGGCAATTCTCCCTGTGAGGAGATATGCATTAGATTATCATAAATCCACAGATAAAAAGTACAGTGGTCATTGAGAACCAGCATTCTTAGAGGAAATAAAAGGCTTAATTGAAAGTACTACCCCAGGGGAGACAGATGATTGAGCCTAGACATTAATTACCATAGTTCAGAGAGTGAAGGAAACAAAAGGAAGATCATTCTAATTTTTTTTAAGTTCTCAAATCTGTTTCTCTTTAAGAGAAGGAGGAAAATTATCGTAATAGGATGCTAGAAGAAAAAGAAATGAGTTTTGCTCATACAGTGTTCTTAGAACACTATGAATTTTTAGACATTTGAACTTCTTAAGAATGCATCTGAATTTCTTTTTTACTAGTACAGATAGTTTTGTTAGAAGTTGGGAATCTAGAAAAAATACAGAGTGTGCTAAACACTAAATAAGACTTAAAACATATGTGTACCATGTCTTGTATTACTAAATGATTTATACTTCTAAGATTTCGATTACTCTTTTTATGTCTCTCAGCTTTTTTTTAAAGTACGTTGGGCTTTTCTTCTACAATTTAATAGAATGAAAGTAAGTTGATGAGGCATCCACCATATAATCCTCATGAAGTGCCACATATTTGTTTAGCTACTACCCTATGTCTAATGTGGCTAAAATAAAGATATAAATCCTATATCCAAAGAGACAAAGGCTAGGGTCAATGACTGCTGGAACAAGAAAGTAACTGCAGAGCCATCTCTCTCTCTTTCTTTTTTTTTTTATTGTTAAAGTGATGTACAGAAGGGTTACAGTTCCATACGTAATGCAGCGAGTATAGTTCTTATTCAAATTGTTACCTCCTCCCTTGTTTTTCCGTTTTTTCCCCCCATCTACTCCCTCCCCATTCCCTACTCCCCATGAGTTGTACAGCTGGTTTACATCATATAGTTTTGTAAGTATTGCTGTTGCATCGGTTTGTCTTTTTATCCTTTGTCTCACAGAGGCATCTCTTGTACAGACCATTAACACACTTGAATGAGAACTTTGAATCTTCTTCCAAGTACACTAAAGTTTAAAAACTATTGTGGATGTCAGCATTGTAGCTCACACCTGTAATCCTAGCTAATCATGACTCAGATCCTGAAGATTGTGATTCAAAGTCAGCCCAAGAAAAATGGTCTGGAACCCCCCTCTGCAAAATAATCCACACAAAGCCTGCCTAGAGGTGTGGCTCATGTAGAACAAGAGCTTAATAAGCAAGCCAAGCAAGTAGTATTCCCTGAGTTCGAACCTTACTAGTTATACACACACACAAACACACACATACACACACACAATAATAATAATAATAGTCATCATCATAAAAGAAATGAAAAACCTTTTTTGTATTTCTTGCCTATTATACAATGGATTTGAAGAACAAAGACTGGGAGACATTAAATTTATAAAGTGCTTTTTTGGTGCTTGCTGTTCAATTCACTTAAAAGGAAAAGAAACATGGATTGTCAAAGCAAGCTGTGGTTTGGTTTTTCAGTATTATTTAGAATAAATAATTTACCCACAGAGTACTTTTTAAGTTTTAGCTGATTGTTTAGGTGATGATGGAAATGTAATCATAATTTTAAATGTGAAATATACTCTTCAAAGGGTTAACTTAAGCAGAGTAGTTGCCAAATAATGCCAGCTGTCATAATAAAGTAGAAGTGAATGGCAGATCCACCCAGTATCAAAATGTAAGAGCAGATATGATCAGAGGAGCCAAAGTAAATGTGGGAACTTAGAAACATTTGCAAGCTATTTTCTTATGTAGCTCAACTCTTCATAAGCAACAAAGCACAAAGCATGATCATACTAAGTGTTATTATAGCAATGATGAAAGGACAAGCATTCTGTTACTGTAGGAATCCCAAATATATTACTAATATTCCAAAGTAGATGCATGCAATGATAGTGGTGATAATAATTCTTGTTTTCTAACAAACACATCACCTGCTCATAAAAGAGTCTATAGAATGGTGCTGAAATGTAATTAGTGGGATTGTTTTTAACTCTTGGTTTGTTTACTTGTTTTGCAGCAGGGTTTCAATTTACACCTCAGACTGGCCAGAAACTCTCAATCTCCCTCCCTCAGCCTCCTATGTGCTGGGATTCTAGGTGTGTACTACCATGCCTGGTTTGAACTATTTTCTAATTCATTGAAAATGTGTTCAAAGTTGAGCTAAAGTGGAAAAAATAAAATAGCATGTCAATAACATGCTTTCAATAGCATGGACCATGCATTTGTTAGGCATGAATTTAATTAGGTGACCCTAACATAAACAAAAGTCATTAGCCCTTTGAGCCCAAAAATTCCTATAAGATTTAAATAATAAAGATTTAAAGATTCATGTGATAATCAGTAGGATAGGCTGTAACTCATACTGTGCTATAATTAGTCATTGAGAGCCATGAAGTACTAGATGGGTGTCCAGCCACAAATAGTAGACAAGGGTTAAGCTGGGACTTGATGGGTGAGTTTCTCATTGGTTAGAGTAGTGCAGCCAGGGCCAGGATGATTTAGCAGAGAATTCCATGTGAAAGGCAATGGAAGGTACATGGAGGATGCTGTGGATTTCTGCTTTTTCTAACAAACATACATAAGAGTTAACTGGAAGTGTTAAAAACTGTGGTTTGGGCAGAAGAGATGTGAGACAGAGCTATCACTACCATCAGTCCAAAAGGGCATGGTGCCAGGGAGTCGTCAACAGAAATATAAGAAGTCATCTCATACCAGATATTTATTGCATGCACACATCCTGCCGGATGTTAAATGGGATTCAACATTCAAATTCAACATTTCTTCTTGATGAGATCACAGTGCTATCGCAGAGTTTTCAATAGACAAGCTAACAAATAATTGTAAAGATAGAAAGGATTGAGAATTAGAAGAATGAAATAGAAAAATTGAAAAGGCCACTCAGGCAGGCAAATTGATTTTCCACTGTTAAAATTGGACAATACTTCCAAAAAGTCATAGTCAATATGCTGAGACACACAGGGTATTGGGAAATAAGTTCTAGAGTCCCCTATTCCCTCGCATTAACATGATAAATTTTATTTAATTTGAAAATAATGTCCACATGATACTTATGCACACATAGGAAATGAAATTTTTCTTCTCAGGCACGACTTCCTTAAATCTAATAAAAATTAAGACCCTAACACCAAAAACAAGAAAAAATACTGAGCTAATAGGTACATTCACTAATTGTGCTTAGATACATCTTCCATTTTTACCTATCAACAAATAAAGGGGCATCGTGTTGGGTTAATTCAAAAAAAAATTAATCCCTTAGGCATGAACTCTACTGATTTGAGCCTTCTCTAGTCTTTAACGGATATTTGATTTTGTTGGAAAGTATAGACCTATCTGTTGAGGAAAGGGAAAAGTCCTGCTCAACCTCTATCTAGCAAAATATTTATTGGAAACATAATGAACTTTTAATGAACTTCTCATAATTACACATGGATTTCTACAGGAATTAGAGCTAGAGCAATTGCTCTCTCACCTTTGTTCTGCATTGCTGTAGATATAACCACATAGGAGAGGCATATGTGCAAGGTGAATACTCAGAAAGAATAATGTCAAGTGCAAGACACTATCCAATTTTCAGTTATACAATGCCTCCGAGTCCCCTGAAGTCTCTCCGGAGAGAACCTGGACATGGTGTGGAAGAAGATCACTCCATTCCTTGGCTACCCTGGGAAAATGTCACACACCCAAAAGCAACTCTCAGGCCCAGGAAAACATGATGCTGAGACAATAAGGAAAGATACATAAACCTTGTGTAATATAATTAACCCTTGATAGCTTCCATGTGGCAAAAACAAAATGTTACCCTTTGGGGATGGGATTATTTGTTTCAGTTATTTGTTTCCAAATAGAAGAATTATATAGTCACATCACTGTCATGATCTCAATGTGTTTGGACAGAACTTTTCTGTATGTAGCCCAGAGACTTGGCCTTGTGAATTTATTTGGCCATTAGATGTTACTAGACACTAGTTCAACAAGTATTTGAAAGGCATTTTGCTTCCCGTCATTCATCATATAGTGCACATACTTCAAGTGATTCGAAAGATGCAATGGATATGTGAAGTCAAACTACACCTAATCCATTTGGAGGCTAGCCTCACTGAACCTGGCCTAGACCAGCCATACCCCAATCTATATGAAGACACGTGAGCCACAGATAAATGCCTTATTGTATTTACTACACTTTTGAGATGGCTTGTTATGCAGTATTTAGGGGGCAAGGGGCAATAGCTGACTGACAGGCTCATTCACTTTTCCTCATGAATTAACTCTAGGCCGATTTCCTCTTTCCCTTCAATTTGTCATGTAATGATAGGAAGAAATATTCACATTTTAATTTTGATGGGTTTTCATCCTCTAAAGGACCTAAATGACTTCTTATTTTATAGTCAGTTTTATCTGACAATTAACTTTACCATAGTAATTGATTTAATTATTAAGATAAAAGGCAAATTATATGTCTATCTACAAATGGCATGTTATAGGTATGGCGAGAACATTTTCATTACAATAGTAAACATCACTGTGAATTTTAAATGATTGTTACCCACTGAGATTTCTCAATCCCTATTTGGAATTTAGAATTATTTATCATTAATAGCATAGTAAATGGGATTGGTTTCCAGCTGGAATCCCATTAGATGCAACTCAAACCTCAGAGAAAAGAATGAGATAAAATGGTTGTATTTTTATCACTCGGTTTACTTATAAGCCTTAACCAACCAGCTAGAATTCCCTTTCTAGCTCAACAGCAACAGAGTACTTTTCTGAGGCTGTGGTGGAACTGTTATGAAATTGTGGCATTATTCAGTAAGTGTTGCTATCCAAGCTTTAAAATAAATACTTACTGGGTCCTCTAAGTAAAAAAAGAAAAAAAAAGATAATTGAGATGTAATCTTACCTTAAAAATTCCTGTTATTGTACCCAGAAGAGTGGCATATACACTTGCAATGAAGGCTGCTAGGCAGAACATTCTTATACTTCTGCTCTAATGGTGTAAGATTTTATTGTAAACATAATATTATCTAAGCTTGCATCAAAATGATCATTGACTTTAATTTTCTACAGAAACTTCTTAATGGAAGGTAGGCTAAGGGAGAGGGGCAGAAAGGAAGTAGGGAGGGATGCTAGAAAAGGGGGAGAGGAAGAAATGAGGAAGGGAGGAAGGGAGGGAAGGAGACAAAGAGAGATAAAAGGAAGGAGGAAGGGAGGGAAGAAAGTTTTCTTTATCCCTCTTTGTGGAATGACTGGTAAATTCTAGAAGCTTCTGTACGTACTTGCTGTTCTGCACATTTTAGCAACAAGCATGAGATAGATGACTATTCTCTGTGCTATTCTTTTACGTAAAGAATATTGCTTTTGGTTAGTTTTGTCAGCAATCAACCCTTGCTTTTAATAGATTCTTCCTTCCATGCAGGGGATGGCTTCCAGAGCATTGAAAAATATCTCAATTAAACATAATTTCTAGCATTTTCAGCATTCAAGATAGTGGTTGAAATTTATGTAAAAATAAATGACTGAACTGGGCACCAGGGTCTCACACCTGTATTCTTAGTTACTCAGGATGCAGAGATCTGAGGATCACAATTCAAAGCCAGCACATTCAGGGAAGTCTCTGAGACTTCTTTCCAATAAACTACCAAAAAGCCAGAAGTGGAACTGTGGCCTAAATGTTAGCATGCTAGCTCAATCAAAAGAAGTTCAGAGACAGAGCCCAGGCCCCGAGTTCAAGCCCCAGAACAAGAACAGAAAAAAAAGGAAAAAGTCAAGGCAGTCTGGGATGCAAACATATTGCCCTCATTGAACAAAATGTAGTCTACATTAATTTTTTCATTGATAGTAGAGGTGTTGCTTACATTGAGCTCTCTGAAACTTTCTTCCTGCTTAGAACAACATGAACGTGGATTTTTCTTTCTTTGTGATTGTTATATGATATTGAAGTTTCAGTTAACTCTCAACAATCTGTGTAAAATTTAGATATTTAAAAATAATTTCAACTCTGTACATAACTGTTATAATACCAATAAAAAATAATTTCAGCACCATAATTTCTCATTCTCTTGAAATGTATCAATATTGTCCAGAGAGCAAAGCTCTTTTTTAAAATTTGATTTTATTGTCAAGGTTATGTACAGAGGGGTTACATTACATACATAAGGCAGTGAGTACCATTTCTTGCCAAACTTATTCTTTAAAAGGTTATCTGCCCACTTGTAAATCACTAAGTGTTCTACTGACTGTGTTTATGTATTAGCAACATTGGGCGTAAAAGGCCTTCGCCATTTAATAAAGTGATCTTAGATTACCCTTTTGCTTGACATGTGTCTATTCTTCTCTCACCTACTTGTTGGGAAAAAAATACAATCCTGCTGTTGGAATGAGACGATGATCTCTGTAGAATGATAGTCACATTTGAATTTTCCAAAATGAAATTGGCCAAAAACCTCTTGGGAAGAAGACACAGAAATCCAGGCCTTTTTTTTCACACAGAGCCAAGAGCACAGCACTTAATGAAATGAGGGCCATAAAAGGTTTGTCATGGATGTTTTCAGGTCTGACCTGGGCATTTGGGAAATTGGACATTGGCCCTGTGAACTAGTAAATTCCCCTGGGCTTTGAAAGGCATGTGTAGTCAAACACTGAATTGCAATACAAGACATCTGTGAGTGTAGAGATGGGTCTGTTTGGGACACTCTTAAGCTAATAACTTGGGTGACTCTCTGGTCATCCATCTTCCTGCCTGTCTTTCTTCCTCTGGCAATGAGTAATTATTTGGATATTTGTTTTATAAAAATGGTTGGTACATTTATTCCTGTGAGTTCCTGTGAGTTCTTATTTTGCCTCTTTTCTACTCCTAAACTCCATCTCTATCTTTCTAGGTAACAGTGAGGATGAACAGAAAGTTCCTCCAATGTGATTCAATAATGCTTTGACAACTATGTTCTATAGAGACTGGCCAATTGACATTATGGTTTTTAATGCATATCAAGTGTATGGTAAAATAAATTACTGAATGACTATAGTTTGCAAACAATGGCATGTGTCATTCATTCTAAAATGCCAGTCTCATCTCTGAATTCTGTCTGTGACAGCTTGCTCACTATGTTTGGGAATAGGAATAGCATTACAGAGGATAAAATGAGAACTTTGAGGTAGGAAGAGAACTGAAGGAAGAGATAATGTTTTATGCTTTACCTTTGCATTTCTTCTTGTCTTTACTTAAGAAAATAATGTCCAGGGGCTGGGGATATGGCCTAGTGGCAAGAGCGCTTGCCTCATATACATGAGGCCCTGGGTTCAATTCCCCAGCACCACACATACAGAAAATGGCCAGAAGTGGTGCTGTGGCTCAAGTGCTAGAGCGCTAGCCTTGAGCAAAAAGAAGCCAGGGACAGTGCTCAGGCCCTAAGTCCAAGCCCCAGGACTGGCCAAAAAAAAAAAAAAGAAAGAAAAGAAAGTAATGTCCATACATATGTGATTGCAGTAATTTTTTAATTAAAACTTTGATACTTTATTAAGTTATGGAATGAACTGAATACACTGTAATCAGACTTTATAAAACAATAGAGTATGATAACAAAGAAAGTACCAGAACACATCTGGATCAGTATTTTCTCAGGAAAGTTTTTATTGTGTCTATGTTTATCTGTATATTTGTATATATGAGTACAGATTTATGGATAAATGGATGGATATGGGTAAGAGTAAGGAAAAGGAAGGAAGGGGTAAGAGAAATGGATGGAGGGTGGGAGGAAGGGATGGCAAGTAGGAGGGAGGGAGAGAATAGTTTGGTATAGAATAACAGTGTTTTCTGAAACTGTGAAATGTACCATAGGAATTACCATTGTTGGGATTGCTCTGAATCTGAGGCAATTGATGCAATTTAAAACTGTGACCAATTGTTTCTCAAAAATTAGTGACATATTTTGATTCTTTTAAATTTTTTTTTTTTTTTGCCAGTCCTGGGCCTTGGACTCAGGGCCTGAGCACTGTCCCTGGCTTCTTCTCGCTCAAGGCTAGCACTCTGCCACTTGAGCCACAGCGCCACTTCTGGCCGTTTTCTATATATGTGGTGCTGGGGAATCGAACCTAGGGACTCGCATATCCGAGGCAGGCACTCTTGCCGCTAGGCTATATCCCCAGCCCTCTTTTAAAAATTTTAATTGTTATTCTTTAATTGATAATTTGATTTTGGTTGTAGTGTAGATTAGCTCTCCATGGCACAATAATTAAGGTACACAAGAAGAAAATTGGTTTAGGTTCTTTTTTCATAGTTATAATGTATTATAATTATGTTTCAAGAGACTTTATTGGTCTTTGTACATAGTATTACTCTAGACTTTAGATGACTAGTCTATTTTATTTTTCCCTTTAAAAAGCACTTGCTATTATATTTAGATAGTTGTACAATTGAGTTGCCATTCAACAAAACAGTTTATGAATACAATGCAAATTTCTGCCACTGGAAAATCAGTTCCCATATAGACATAAACATAACTGAATGCATTATTCTTCAGTAGCACATTTTTCCCAACTTGGTATTGGTCATGAACGTACAAAACTAAGACACAGTCAGTTATAGGAGCCTTTTCTGCTACCCTTTCTTGGGACCTGGAAACAAATAAACAAGTACAAATGCAGTCAGCATCAGCTAACTTACTTTTGTGGACCTGGAATCTGTATGCATATGTGTGTATATATGTGTGTCTGTGTATGTATGTATGTGTGTATTATTGTAAAGGTGATGTACAGAGGGGATCCAGTTAGATAAGTCATTGATTCAAAGTAGCATTTTATCTGTTGGGGGTGATTTTAAGCAAGGGTGACCTTTGATGATGTCTGAAGCACTTCCAATTGTCAGACAACTTCTGAATTATGGTTCAATGCTTGCCTAGCCAGACAAATCTGGGAGACTTTTATTTCTATCTTAAGAGCAAAAAGCCAACCAGAGATGGGACTACTACTGATATCTGATGGGTGGAAGCCAGGTATTTTGTCATACACAGTCCTCTATCATTAATAATAATCAGACCCAAATGTCAGTTGTAAGAAGGTTGAGGAAACGTTGGTTCAACTTGTATGACTGGTTTTGGAAAGGGGGTGAGCATTAGGCCTATACATATGCACTCTGGGCATTTGACCATTTGTTCTGGGGGTAGCTCTAGGAATCCTGAGGACTTTGGATCTAGAGGCATGGCTTCTAGTTGGAAAGACTAAGGAATAACAAAGATAGATAGATAGTCACAAGATTTTTCTCATTACACCTGTATCAGCTTAATTTCTTTCAGTGTTTTCTGTCTCTTGTGGAATGTTGCCTGGCAAGATTTAAGTTTAATTTTCAGAGTTGCCAGTTGAACCAAGATTATGGGAAGGAAGCATTCAGTATATTGATTTTTTTTTATACATTAGGTAAGGAGACATTTATGTCCAGTGGAGGAAATGGCTGTGTTAACTACCATAATGACTTCCTTCACCAGTGGGAATTTTGCTGTTATTAAAGACCACTAATTATGAACTGAGTCTATAAGAGCATAAGAAATATATAAAGTATAACTGTAGTTGGTGGAGAATATAAATTGCATGTCATCTTACTGTCATTTATGAATCTACCTTGGGATTTCTTGTGCTAAGTCATGTTCTGATGTGCCACAAAAGTTGAGCAGCAAGGGTACATCAGTTATGTGCAGGACAAAGGTGAATCAAAAAGGTATATATAGCATGGCAGGTATTGGTGACTCATACTTATAATCTTGGCTACCTATGAGGTTAAGATCTGAGGATCACAGTTCAAAAGCTAGCCTGGGAAGAAAATGTATGAAACTTTTATCTCCAGTTAACTACCAGAAAAGCCAGAAATGGAGCTACGGCTCAAATGGTAGAGTGCTAGCCATGAGCACAGAACTTAAGGAAGAGCGCCCAGGTCTGGATTTCAAGCCCAAGTGCTGGCACAACAAATAAAAATAAATAACAGGGGCTGGGGATATGGCCTAGTGGCAAGAGTGCTTGCCTCCTATACATGAGGCCCTGGGTTCAATTCTCCAGCACCACATATACAGAAAATAGCCAGAAGTGGTGCTGTGGCTCAAGTGGCAGAGTGCTAGCCTTGAGTAAAAAGAAGCCAGGGACAGTGCTCAGGCCCTGAGTCCAAGCCCCAGGACTGGCCAAAATAAATAAATAAATAAATAAATAACAAAAAAATCATTACCAGAAAAAATAAGTCCCAGTGGTCGATTTTACTACATTGTTATACTTGATATCAATGTGTTTCATTCTTAAACTCATATTCAACAGATTCATGTGATCTTGCTATAAATAGGTCTTCAATCTAGGACAGATGTTAATTAGACTAATTTAGTCATTTTGCTAAATACAAACATTTAAATTTTATATATTTATAGTGTATCATACACATATACACAATTTTGGTCTTTTGAGCTCAGGGAGACAAATGGCACGTTTTCTCTGATACATGGAAGTTAGATGTAAAATGCACTGGGATATGACAAATTATAATAGGATTATAGTGAGACCAAAAGAGGATATACACTTAGGGAAGAAATACAAAGGAATGATGGCCTAAGTGCCTCTTCATAATTATACAAAATAACATACAAACTGAAACAAAATGCAAGATATGGAAACAAAAGACTTTTTCTTTGTTTTATTAATTAATGTTATTGTTTGATGATTCTATATTCTTTACCTTTTGTATGGTGTATTCACATGCATATCTTCGGGAGGGTTCGAGGAGGGCACAGAACTCAGGGAAAAAGGGTGAAAAAGTGCAACAATGGAGCTCACTGGACACTGGTGAAAGTGAACTCTGTAATTCCTGGGGGGAAATGGGAAGGAAGGACTAGGAGAGAATGAGGGAACAGCAGACACTGTACAAATGTAATTTTAATCCCTCTGCATATCACCCGTATAATAACAATAAAGTATATTCATTAAAAATAAATTTGAAACAGATAGTAAACATAACCCACTTACCTTATCCATAGACAATATGGCACTTTAAATTTCAGTGTTTTTGATAAAAATGGGTATAGAATAATGATTAATATAGAAACATAACTCAGGACCCTGTGCTGAGTCTCAGACAGGAACCACAAAACTCCACAGAGCTCCAGCACTGACAAGACTTATAGGATGTGAGCATGGTCTTTATGCACCATGCACCTCGGTTTCCTCATGTGTAAAATGGGATGTTAGCAAATATCACAGGGTCATTAGGAAGAGTAGTTGCATTGTATGTGTCAAGCACTTCAAGTTCACTATAGGCCCTTAATTTATTATTTCGTTGTATTTTTTTTTTTTTTGCTCAGGTATGTCAGGAACTGGAGTTTCAATTGCACACATAAAGCTAAGGTTGACTTGAACCCTTTTTCTTTTTCAAATTTTTATTATCAAACTGATGTACAGAGAGGTTACAGTTTCTTACGTTAGGCATTGGATACATTACTTGTACTGTTTGTTACCTCGTCCCTCATACCCACCTCCCTCCTCCCCCTTTCCCTATCCCCCCATGAGGTGTTCAGTTAGTTCACTTAGACCAAACAGTTTTGCAAGTATTGCTTTTGTAGTTGTTTTTCTTTTTTTACCCTGTGTCTCTCAATTTTGGTATTCTCTTTCAATTTCCTAGTTCTAATACCAGTATACATGGTTTCCAATATACTCAGATAAGATTACAGAGATAGTGTAGGTACAACCACAGGAAGGTGACACAAGAACATCATCAATAATAGAAGCTACAGATACACATGGGACGTTGAAAGTAGTTACAACTGTGGTATAACAATTGTTTCCATAATCGTTTCCATTTCACTTAGCATCATCTTATGTGTTCATAAAGGTATAGCTATTGGGCTCTTGTGATCCACTTCTGTGACTTGCCTAAACCTGTACTAATTATTCCCAATAAGGGAGACCATAGAGTTCATGTTTCTTTGGGTCTGGCTCACTTCACTTAGTATAATTTTTTCCAAGTCCTTGATGATCTAAATATAATAAAGGTAAAAACAAGAGAAAATAACCATATGCCATCTATCTGTGTTTTGTTGTTACACTTGGGTAATTAATGAAAGATTTTAGTGCAAATGAAAGATTTATGTTAGTTGTGAAACAAAGTTGCCAAAGAAAACTGTTGTGATCATAAAGAAAAAGAGCTCTGAGGTACAGTCATATGCCCTAAAACAGTGTTTCTGTCAACAACAAACAGTGTATCCAAAGGTGGGTCTATACGATTTTATTTCATAGTAATATCCTCATCACCACTACCACCACCACCGTGACCACCACCATCATATTAGCTTGTGTAAGCTGACTCAGCTGTTCACAATGACAAAGTCACCTAACTTAGGAGTGCCCTTCTCAGGACAGGTCCCCACTCCTGAGGACTACAGGATTGCACCTCCAAAGTAAAATCAGTCCTTATCTCTGTTTCTGTTAGATAACATCCAGAGAAGCTTTCAGCAGTTTACTTCTTAAAATCCTCCCTGGCCCATAGTCACAAAAGTTGTCCTTTATTTTACATTTCAATTCAGTGGAGCTTTATTACACTGAAATGAACTGAGCTGCAGAGACACCTGGGAGCAGAAATGACTGAGAAATATTATGGATGCTAGATTAGGTATATTGAAAGACAAAGATGAAAGCTAATTGTTTACATTCAGTATTAAACCAGCATTCCAATGGAAAAAGAACAAATACTTTGAATCAAGTGATGAAATTTATTTCTTAGATACTATAATGACTTACTTAAAAGAGTTAACCTGTAATGGGCTTATTAAATTAAGCTATAAAGTTTCATTTCTTTGAACAATGTATTGTCAAAATAGAGTGCTAACTTCATTTACAACCAAATTAAATGAAGATACTATTTCTTAAGGGTTGGATGTGGGTACTTGCTGTTTTGTTAGAGGTTGAAAATGTCATGTCAATAGATCTGGCTAGGATCAAACCCCTTAATCCTGTTTTAATTATGGGTTCTTTGCTGCTTCTAGTTTATAGTTATTCATGACTGACGTGCAGACATTCATAGTAATTTTTAACTATGTAATTTTACATAAGGGTCCCCTCAAAATGACCTTAAGATGAGAGTCTCTAGTCATAATTATAGAGAGGAAAGAACTCCTGGCCTAGAATGAGTTGATCAGTTCCAGGAATATCTCATTTTCAAAATGCCTACTGAAGCAATGTAGCAGTTTCACATTTCTGCAAGCTTGAGAAGGTGCAGGCAAGGTGGATACCAACATTATCACGTTGTACTACACATGTCTATTCCCAGTACTGTGTATCTGGAAACACTAGAGATCACATGATAAATCACATACTTCTCCATGGAGACCTGAGCCCTCAGTCTGCCTTTGCCACTATACTTTCTTGAGCATTGTTTGCCTGTGGCTAGACATCATATATCAATGAGGACATGAATATTTATTATGCATAAGTATTTTTATGAAAGTCCAAAAATGGATTAACAGCAGATTCTACTTTTCATGGATACACGTTAAAATCATGAGTTTTGACAAAGTGGAGTTAAATTCAGAGCAATTTATTAAAAATAATCTTTCTCTCATTGTGTGTATGAGTGTGTGTGTGTGTGTGTGAGTGTGTGTGTGTGTGTGTGTGTGTGTGTGTGTGTGTGTGTGTGTTGCTACTGGGACTTGACTCAGGGCCTGGGCTCTGTCCCTTAGCTTTTTCACCCAAAGTGGACATTCTACCACTTGAGCCCACAACTTCCAGATTTGGGGTAGTTAATTGGAGATAAGAGAGTCTCTGACTTTGCTACCTGTGCTGGCTTTGAATTACAATCCTTAGCTCTCATCCCTCTAAATAGCAAGGATTGTGGGTGTAAACCACTGGCATACAACTACCTTTCCCTAGTTTGAAAATTACTCCCCCACCAGTATTTTGATAATCCTTACCAACAATATTGCTTTTACAGTAAATAGCATATCTTACATTATATTAACTAAACTATTTCAAAACACTGTTTCTTCTTCTGCAAAAAAAATGAAGATGTTCAACAGACATTATCTCTAAGATACCTTCTGATATTGGACATTCTCTAAGTCTAGTATTCAGCCTCTTTGGTTAGTAAATAATATTCTGCTGAATCTCCAGATGCTTGTATAATGTTTCAAGTGACATCACTTGGCTTTGCCAATTATTTCTCCTTGTTTAACACCAAATACCCTGTTTATCACCAAACACCATCCCCTGAGAGCTCGCCTGTAGGTGGCCTCTTACAGGGGGAAGAGACCATTCTGTATCTGGCAGGCTAAAACCTGCAAGAGGTCCAATCATTCTGTCCTGTTGAGTGTGTTTGGTCATCTGCAGGGCATAAATGGTTAATTTGCTTTCTCATCTTCACTCAGTTCATGTGCTTTTTTTTTTTTTTTTCAATAGAAAGGAGAACCTGACTGCTGTGCACTCTCCCTAGAGACGAGTGAGCAACTTACCTTTGAGATCCCCCTGAATGATTCTGGCTCTGCTGGCCTTGGAGTGAGTTTGAAAGGGAACAAATCCCGAGAGACTGGCACAGACTTGGGGATTTTTATTAAATCCATCATCCATGGAGGCGCAGCCTTTAAGGTGAGTGGACATGTTCTCACATGCCCAGGAGAGGGCTCTTGCGGCTGGGGCTGCTGTGGCACAAGTGGTTTCTGATGGAAATTGTTTCTGAAGGCCCGGGCCTACAGACGCTCTCTGGGCAGGTGCAAGAAATGTGGGTGCAAACAGATCTGAGGGACAGGTTTCTGTTTTCATGTCTGGGGTGATTATTCTATTTCCTAGAGATACTTCTAAAAACTCATCACAATTTGCATTCTTTTTTGCATCTTTTTTTTTAATTACTCCACTAAGATTTCCTCTGAATCTGTAACCTGACAGAGTTGAGCCTGAAAATTCACAATCAGAAAAAGGAATGTAAAACACAAAAGGCCACTTGGTGGGAAAACTTGTTTTAAGAATGAAGGCCCAGAAGGACTGCAGTAAAAACTGAAAGCCATTTGTCATATTCTATCCACTTGACGATAACCATTGTTGCCACGATGCACATTTAGAACACTTAGAGCAGTGTATCTATTTCCAGAAAAAGGGAAGATCATGAGCCTGCTCTTTCACAATGGGGTGAGCCAGATGAATGTAACTATTATCGTGATAGAATGGTTATTAGGATGTATGTGTTCAAATCCAGCTTCATCATTTGTTACCTATGTGACTATTTTCTCATTTGTAAGATAAGAGTAATAGTTGTTTCATAGGAGTAATACAATATGGCAAGAGGAGGAGGGATTATAGGAGGGAAAGATGTGTTTGTACCCTATCATCCCTTGTGAAGCAATGGTATTGTTAAAATTATCGGAGTATTAATAATGTCTACCCTTTCCTAAGTCCAGGCCCAGCAGTCCCACTTAGACTTTCCAGGAAAGGCATGGTCTTAGCATCCTGCCTTGGTTGAAGTCTTTGTCCTCTATTAAACTTACCACTGTTGTTTCAACCTTGACACTGAGCTAATATCTTTCTCTTAGGTCACGACTGATAGGAATTCAATGTGGGTAGACCCTCATTCAGTTTACTCCATGGATCAGTTAGCTCTTGTAGCATAACAAGCAATCATAAAAATTAGGTAATCTGCATCACTACTTGTTTTCCCCATTGGCTCTTGCCACTCCTGGTGGTGGTGATGGCTCTGATTTGGGCTGGTTGGTGTAATGATCATATTGTAGGCATATTTGCTAGGCACCAAGCTAAGTGCTTCATGTGGGTGCTCTAATTTTGTTTTTTATATTTGTGTCATTTACTCAAAGGAGAAATTGCACATAACATCGATCACAACCTCTACAGTGGTCAGATACCAAGAAATTGTTTAATATGAAATTGGACTCCAGAACCTGTGCTAAAAATCAAAGGCCTATGAACACATAAGATGATGCTAAGTTAAATGAACTCCATGTTATGGAAATGATTGTTATATCACAGTTGTAACTACTTTCAACATGCCATATATAACTGTAGCCTCTATTATTGATGATATTCCTGTATCACCTTCCTGTGGTTGTACCTACACTATCTCTGTATCTTATCTGAGTATATTGGAAATCAGGGATACTGGTATTAGAACCAGGAAATTGGAAGGGAATACCAAAATCGAGAGACACAGGGTAAAAAAAGACAAACAACTACAAAAGCAATACTTACAAACTGTTTGGTGAAAATGAACTGAACAACTGAACAACTCATGGGGGGGGAAGGGAAAGGGAGAGAGGGGAGGGGGGAAAGAGGGATAAGGTAACAAACAGTACAAGAAATGTATCCAGTGCCTAATGTATGAAACTATAACCTCTCTGTAATTCAGTTTGATAATAAAAAATATATATATTAAAAAAATCAAAGGCCAACAGTGCTGCATACTAAGGGCTCTTTCATAGCATTATCCATCACGCTCCTAGAGAGCACAGCCTTTTGCCCCAGAATGGTCTTGTATCATGTTTGCCCTCCTTAGCTTATGCCAACTAAACAGACTATGTTTGAGAATGAGTCTTTGCTCTTATTGGTAGATGAAACCTTGATAATATTCTTTTTATTCCCAATGACAAGTCTATTTGAAGAATTTATTCCAAGTAAAATTGAAACTGAGATGACTTTTTGGAAATTAAAAGCAAACATCTTTGCCTTTTTATGGGCAATAACTTAAGCTCCTGCAGATATTGGCAAGGGGCTTAATATGTATATCTAGGTTTGTGTAAGTAAGTGTCTCCTTACCTAAGCAGTTTCTAATGGTCCTGTGTCTTGCAGAAAGATTTCACTTTCCATTTATGTAAATTTCTTTCCTGACACTGGTCTGCTGAGTCAGACAATCACACCATTAAAAACCACTGGACAGCATATTTATAGCTGATCCTAAACAGTAAGAAGCATCAATCATGAATTTAACCTTGTTGTGAATGTTTAGTATCCATTTGTCTTGTTTACCTTTTGCAGTGCAAAGGATAGAGGCCCAAGTTTTGCTCACAAGAAAACTGATTCACGTGTTTGTGTTTGGAGGGGTGGCAGGGAGGTACTGGGGGGTTTCTGTCCTTCTTAGAGTCTAATAATCCACTGTTACTCCTTAGAAAATTGCCACCTGTTCTATGATTCTGGATGGTGTGTTATAAAAATTGTTTTGAGACTTTGTTCCTGTCCCTGTTGAGGAGATACAAATGTAACAGACTGCAATGCCCGGAGGCTCAGGGGAGATAAGGCTTGGGAACACACACCTTAGCATCTGGCCTTAGTTTTTACCCGATATCAACAAAATGATCTTTCTACCAGAGCACAATCTTATTTTTTTTTCATCCTAACCTTTCATACCACTAATTGGTTCTCAAGGTGTTTTTCCCTTAAGGGAAAGTAAATTGTTGAAAACTAAACTACTTTGAAAAGTATGACCAAATTCTTCCTGTGGAGTCAGCGTGGTATATTCTTCTGGGACTCTCAGTGGTACAAACCCAAGTAGGCTACCCTCCAGATGTGAAACCCCCAAATGACCTGACTCTCACTGAGGGCCTCTTTTCCTTATGGGATTACATCTTGGGCCACAGATTTCTGTTATTTCTTCTTATTTGAGTTATTTGTAACGCAGATGTAAATCTCTATGTATAATTAGGAGCTTCCAGGGGCCTTAGATTCCCTTAGAAACAAGGGAGACCCTGACTCATTTTATGGTAAAACTGAACTGATTTTATTCAGAATTATGCAAATGCTTCATATCCCTTAATATTTAGCTTTCATGTTGCACATGATGAACAGGTACTCATAAACTTCCTTGCATGTGCCATGTAGTTACAGACAGATTTGACTCTTGGTGGACAGCTCTGAACTATCCATGTGTGCCAGGTCTGTTCAGGGACCAAGTGTCATTGCCCACTTAAAACACAGTGCTCCTTTTCTTGGACTAAGGATGAGACTACACTTGTTCAATCATATCTCTTACATACACATATCTCTACTTCCCTGAAATTGCCTCCAGAAGCAAAATATACCAGATACATAGGTTAACTTTTCCACAGTGAAGAGCTATGGCTGGAATGAAGTTTACATGTCCTTCAGGATGGTTTTCTAAAATTTCATTTGTGTGTGTGTGTGAAATGTGGTATTGTTGCTGCTACATAAAAAAGAAATATTGCCTTCGTTGTGGTTAGGAAATTTCTTGAGAAAATATTACCTTTTCCAGAGTCCTCGTGTTTTCACAAAGGTAACACAAATAAAGTCTCTGTGGTCACTTTGAAGATCTTAGAAACTTTCATATTCATTTGATAAGCATTTTGAATTCCTAAGTTCGGTGGCTTCTCTTTGTTTTGACTTATTGAGCTATAAGATTTTCCTGACTTAGCAAAAATTCACTTTATAAGTATTGCTTTTTCTCATTTAAACTACTTATTTTCCTAAATAAATCACTATTAGACAGCTATAAGTCAAGACTGATAATTTTTAAATACTTCATTAGAAATTTTTAATCCTTAAATTTAAATTTTAAGGATCATCAAAGCATACAAAGAATAAAAACCCCAAGGAGTCTGGTCTGATAGCTCTAGATGACATTTTTTATTCAAAAACACCGATTATAGGAGTAAAATATTTCATATTGAAATCTTGAGATAATAAGATAAAAATTAAAATTTGAAGGCAGTTTTCTCTAAAGGGAAATAGTATCATATATCAGGTAGTTTATTCAAGGACTCAAACAGAAAGAATTTAAGAATGGTCTGTAAAAAATAATTAATTAGCCTGGTTTGTGCTTAATAAATACTACTTGATGATGATGAAATTAAATGAAAGAAAAAAATGTCTGGCATGGCTAATTGCAAATGTATGCACTAAGAATATGAAGTAGACATGATTTAAGTAATTTCATTCTTGTTTGCTTAGGAAATTTGAGGTGATTCTTCTGAAAGATGCCGGTTTTCATAACCTATACAATTTAGTAATGGATAAAATAACTTTCGCAAAGTTATTTCACAAGCATTTTCAATATTTTAAATGATGGAATTGAACTGCGGTGGGAGGGAGCACTCCTGGCTCTAACATCTCTAGGAACAAGGCTAGTGAATCTCGTGTTTTGTAATAGGGAGCATTTAACAGCATCCAAACCCCTGAACAGGAATCTGCTTAGAGTTCCCAGTGTGAGTAATTTCCACCTCCATCTCTTCCACTATCTATAAATCATGTGGTGTATCTATAATTAATGACTCTAGAAGAAGATAAAAGGGACAGCCTTTTAAGGAACACTAATGTTAAATGATTTCTTCAACTCTCCGTTTTTCTAAAAATTGATCATGTTTTCTACTGGTGGAGGAACTCAGAGGGTCTTGGCTGGTAGTCCAGTCTTCCATCAGAAGTAAAAATTCAAATGATGCTAACAGCTTGATTTGTGAATGGAGCTATTAGAAAGAAAAAAAGACAAACAAATGCAACAGCAATACTTACAAAACTGTATGCTGTAAACCAACTGTACAACTCATGGGGAAGGTAGGGAGGGAAATGGGAGGAAAAATGAGGCAGGAGGTAACAGTTGGATAAGAAATGTATTCACTGCCTTACATATGAAACTGTAACCCCTTCTGTACATCACTTTGACAATAAATAAATTATTTTTTAAATTCTTATTTGTAAGAAAGTAAACACTAGCATTTCATTCCCAACCACAAAAAATGTGATAGATTTTATAAGCAACTAAAAATGGGAACATTTTCTAGAAAATGAATTCAGAAATTTATAACCACCCTATAAAAATTTTACCTTCACAAAAAGGAAATTACTAAATTAAAGGCAAGAAATATACAAGTTTAATCAGTTTTATTTTTATGAAAAATCCAAAATGTTAATGTATCATTTATGAATTTTTATAGAAGTAACAACTTTATAAAAATACACTATCTCATTCCCCAGGCACTAGTGGCTCATGACAGTAATCTTGCTCCTCAGGAGGCTGAGATGTGAGAACCACAGTCCAAAGCCAGCTTAGGCAAGAAAGTCTGTGAGACTCTTATCCCCAATAAACTATCAAAAACAAACATCTGGAAGCTAAGCTCTGGCTCAAGTGGTAAAGCCCTTGAACAAAAAGAAGCTCAGGTATAGCACCCAGTCCCTGAGTTCAAGCCCCAGCATAGACATAACACACACACACATACACACACACACACACAAAAAGTTCTATTACTTTTCCTCCAATTTTTGTATGCATACGTGGAATTTTTTAAATTTTTATTTTATTGTCAAGGTATTGTAAAGAGAAGTTATAGTTACATACGTAAGGTAGTGAGTACATTTCTTGTCAAACTTGTTACCTCCCCCTTCATTTTTCTCCCATCTTCCCACCTCCCCATTTTATCCCCCACCTGGGTTGTACAGTTAATTTCCAACATAATGTCTTGTGAGTATACTGTTGTTTTGGTTCACCTTTTATTCTTTGTCTCACCATTTTGATGATTGCATTCCCTTCCCTAATTCAGATAAACATATGTATAATACCCAGGCTACTAAAATCAAATACAGTGACAACAGTGGCTAAACTCTAGGGGAGATAAAAGAAGTAATTTCACATAGTACATTAAAAATAACAACAACAATGAAAAACTACTTGTTTCCAAATCTTGGAGTTCAGTTCATTTAGCATCATCTTATATGGTCATACATACGTATTCATTGAGCTATTGTGATCCTCTGCTAAGACTATCCTAGATATACACTAATTACTACCAATGAGGGAAAACAGAGTCTATGTTTCTTTGGGTCTGGATCACTTCACTTGATATGGTTTTTTCCAAGTGTTTACATTTCCTTATGAATGGAACAATGTCATTCTTTCTGATAGAAACATAGAATTCCATTGTGTGTATATATATATATTTTCTTCATTCATTCATGTACTGAAGGACATCTGGGTTGGTTCCATATTATAGCTATAGTAAATAATACTGCATTGAACATGGTTGTGCTGGTAGCTTTAGTATGGCCTTGTTTGTGATCCTTTGGGTAAATGCCCAGAAGTGGGATTTCTGGGTCATAGGGGAGCCCTATGTTTACCCTTTTGTTTTGTTTTGTTTTGTTTTTTTGGCCAGTCCTGGGCCTTGGACTCAGGGCCTGAGCACTGTCCCTGGCTTCTTCCCGCTCAAGGCTAGCACTCTGCCACTTGAGCCACAGCGCCCCTTTTGGCCGTTTTCTGTGTATGTGGTGCTGGGGAATAGAACCTAGGGCCTCGTGTATCCGAGGCAGGCACTCTTGCCACTAGGCTATATCCCCAGCCCCTATGTTTACCCTTTTGAGGAGGTTCCTTTTCTTTCAATTTTCATCACTTAACCATCTTAATGTCAGATCGAGAATTGCAAATCAATATATACTATGATGAGTAAAAATTTGAAACTTACATCATTTTGACATGTTTTTTGAGTGTCATAATTGGGTTTGAAAAACCATGAGTTCATAATCTTACTGAAAATGATGTAGTCTTTAATACTGATCGACCATAATAACAGTGCTTTTCCTCTCAAAATATCACCTCCCGTACTCAATACCTGACTTATGTAACCGGTAACGTATTGTAACCTTTACGATAAATTTTTTAAGTATATCTTTAGAAAAAATTACCTCCCTAGTATAGTTTGGAGGCCCATGTATTGGAGTCTTGGACTCTTTGAAGGTACAATTTGGAGGAAATTAAACTGTTAAGAAGAGGGATCCAGTGTGAGGTCTTTTGGTCAGGGAGGGTGTGCCTAAAAGGGAATGTAGATTCTGGCCTCTTCCTCATATTTTGTTTTGCTTCTAGACCATGAGATGTGTGGTTCTGCTCTACCACATGCTGTAGTATAAATATGCTGCCTCATCCCTAGACTAAAGGCAATAGAGCCAATGATCACAGACTGGAACCTATAGAACTATGAGCCCAAATGAGTCTTCCCTCTTTACCTGTTGATTATCTAAGATGTATGTGTGTTATAGCAATAGAAAACCATAAGATTTTTCTGTTAAAAGCTATATTCATTCTTTGTGATGAATGTTTGCCTTTTACATGTTAAGTTTACATATGGCTAGAGTTTTATTCCATTCATTCTGGTGTGGAATTATTATAATTACTATTATTGCCAATAGTGGAGCTTAAACTCAGGGCCTGGGCACTGTCTCTGAGCTTCTTTTCCTCAAGGCTAGCACTCTACCGCTTGAGCTACAATGCCACTTCCAGCTTCTTCTGTTTATGCAGTACAGAAGAATCAAAGCCAAAGTTTCACACATGTCAGGCAAGCACTCCACCACTAAGCCACATTGCCAGCCCTGGAATGGATTTTAAGAAATTAAAAAAACAACACTAGAAAACCTCTAACTATAGTGTTTCAAAAACATCAACTAAATAAAATGAGATAATACATATAAAAAACTTGAAAAGTTCTCTGAAATTCCAATCTGGTAAGGTACTCTTGCAGAATATTCCTGACTCATATATAACACATATGCCTTAACAAGCTTTTCTTTTTTAATTTTGTTTTCTAGGCCAAAGTAAATTAAGAGTAGCAAATCAGGAAGGAGATAGGAAGAAATGGAGAGGAAACTAAAATGACAGGAAACAGAAAAAATGTAAAACAAGCACAGAATGTTATTACCACATCGTAAGCCAGTGCATATTTCTAATGATTTCAAATCAGGCCTTCTCCCACTTCCTGCTGAGAAAATTGTAAGGTTCAGTATGGCTATAAGTTGCAATATATTTATGTATGTCTCATGTTTTTTTTCTAGGAGCTTTAAATGAAAAGAATTACTCGACATTTTGAAAGCATTATATCAGAATGGTTTTGATTATGTATGTACTGATTCTCTAAAAAAAAATAATCTTTCAGTTACCTTAAAAATATTTTACAACTCACAGATGATAGGCTTCTGGGACTTCAGTATTTTGCTAGGTAGAAATGAAATGAGGTTAAGATGATAACTGAGTTAAATAAATAGATTTAAAATTTTACGATGGCTAAATAGAAATAGAGCCAGTGTACAGGGAGTAATCAAGCCTCACTAACAGAATTATCAAAGGTCTCTGAATATGGGTTGCCTACCAAAGACAGCTTGGACTCATGAATCTTCCATAGGTATAGTCTGTAAATTAAATAATTTGTTCATTGTAGATGAAATTTACATCAGGTCCAAAGAACCTGATGGGAGGATTGCTCAAGTGACTCAATTTAACAACAACTTTTTTGAGCCTGTACTGAGTTAGACAATATGTAGTAGGCTAGAGACAGAAAACTTTGAAATTGTTCATTTTAAGGTCTCTGATGCTAATAGCATAATACATTAAATATATAAGCAACTCTCTAATGTGATAAAGGCTTTGACAGACACATGTGAGAAATAGCAAGGGTTTGGGGGTGGGGGGCAATTAATTCTGCTGGAGAGAAAGATATAAAGGCAAGACAATGCTGAGCCTTGCTATGAAGAACAAGCAGTTACTCACAGGTGGGCAGGAATGCAAGGAATATTCAGATAGAAGGAAGAGTTGGGCACAGGTGCATGTATCAGAATGCAGTGTTGATCTTGGTCAATAATCCTGTTCTTTGGGGAGCAGGGCCCTCATTGCATATTAAATTATATATTAGAACAGATGATGTAAAACAAACACTAACATAAATAGGTGCTGCACCATGAGAATATACACACCTCTGGTGCTGTCAGCTTCCATTTTTTCCTTCCTTAAAAGTTGTACTTTAAAAATCTTGACTTTGCTCTTGTTAGACTTAAATAATTCAATCTGGAATACAGTTTTGCTCAAGGTTGATTTAATTCCTTGTTGTTGTTTTTTTCTCAAAAATACAACAGGCAGTTGTCCTACAATTATTTTAGAGATTTGAAAAGATTTCAATGACAACTCCCTCTTAGTCAGATGCTCCCTTGCCCAGAGTTCTCTTGCTCTAGGGATTGTCTGCTCTTTAGTCTGAAGTCAGGCCATGGGGCTTTGGGCCCAGAGTGTTAATAATATCCCAGGAGACCTTACCCAGGGCCCTGTGAGAAACATGCATAGGCAGGAGCCAACATGTGGTCATGATTAATCCTCTCAACACCCTGGACTAATGCAGACTGGACTTGGGCCCCAGCCAGCGACCCCTGGAAAGCCCAGGCCACTGACTGCTTCATGCTTCTCTCGGATTTGGGGGAGATCAATTCTTTGCCTTGGCTTTCTTACTCTCCCCCCTCTACAATCACTAGAACTTTAGCAGTGGTGCTTAAAACAGAATGGTCAATGGAGGTACATGAAGTCATAAAGTGTCACCAACTCGTGGCAAAGGCAGTGCTCAGATATCACTGAATGGCAGGGACTGATTATAAGGTCACAAGATTTCCTGGAAGTCATTGCTGTGTTTAAAGGCACATGAAATGTCCTGCAACTTACATGACAGCCACTCACTACAAAGCGTTATCTGGCCCACATATGCAGCTGTGGAGAAACTGGTGTTAATATATGCTTTGTGGGTCTAGTAACCCATAAAGGTTAGGGATCAATCACGAAGTGACTGAAAACTTAGACTCCACAGTAATCCAGACCTAGTAGATTAAATTGGCTCATAGAAACATATCTCAATTCATTTAGCCTCTCTGGTGTCCATTTTCTTTCATTTATAAATTTCAAATCCCTAAAAGTTCTTCCCAGGCTTAATCTCTTTTTCAGTGTAAGGTTTTTAGCACAATGACTATACAGATAGAAACACAATAAATAATGGTTACTAATATTTTGTATGCCCCTAAATGTCTTTAGTACTGTGGTTTTAGAACCATAATAGGTATATATCCTTAGCTTCAGAAATAAGAAGAGCTTGCTGTCAAGTTACTGAGTTTATCTCTTTCATAGTGGACAACATAAAGTTATTGGAAAAATGAGTAGGAAAAAGTGTTGAAAACATTTGTACAAGGACTGGTTTGTATTAGTTGTTCCATAGAAGGGATATGCAATATTTTTTGTTTCCATGACTTCTCTGTCTGGATTTTGGCTAGTGATCTCTTCCAGAAGACATCTATTGTCCTCTCTGGTTTGGAAAGTTTTTCTTCCTTAAAGCATTACCTCTGTGTGGTCATTGTTATCTGTGAAGACCGAATGGTCTAATGAGGAATAACACTATTGCATTCAGGACTTGAACCATTTTATGCCAACTTTGACCTTAACTGGCTGAGCAAGTCCTGATCTATGGACATGCCTTCTCTTAATAGGTGTTAGATAAATGGTTTCTCAGCCTCTTTGGGCCTTATATTATTCATTGGTAAATGGATGACCTCTATGGACCCTTTCAGCTCTAAATTCTGTGATTATATTCTAAATGTTAGGACAACATGGTGCTTACTGGCACCACCATTAATGAAATTACCCATCATTTGTCTTATCAAGGAAAAGTATACACCAACTGCAACAGGACAGCCAGGCCTGAAAATGAGAGTGTTTGTGGCTTCTTTATCACACCCACAACTCTCTAGTGACACTTGTGATGAATGTAATGTCTCTGAAAAAAAATTCTAGCTACTCTGGGGTGATCTGACTTTTCATCTGTTTTTTTTTTTTGTTACAATAAACCAATAAACATATCCTACTTGAATGTAATTCTGTAAGTTTGGGGCCTAAGATGTGGCTGAAAATAAATGATTTGCTTTAATACCTGTTGATTTAAAAAAAAAAAAAGCTCTTCTTACATTCTTTTCTGTCTACCTCTTTGCTCTGACCTTGATTTGTACTTCAGAGCAAAGGCTCACAGTAAGTGGAAATCTCACTCCAATTTCATCCCCCCCGCCCCGTCTCTTTCTATCTTTTCTATCTTTATCTTGCTTCTTGTCTTGGTGGGTGATGTCTCCCACTCAGACTATGTGTGGACACTAGGTCTCTCTTCCTGTTAGTTAAAAGCTTGAGGATCCCAATCCACTTCTACTTCCTCCTTCTCTTTCACAACCATACATCACAATCTTCTAGCCACCCTGCAAGGTTGAGAGTATAGTAGTGCTCCTTCCATTAATGACAAAATAGAATAATTTCTCCCATCATGCCTCACTCGACCAGACTAAAGCATTAAAATTGTTTTGGTTTTACCTCATTTTATGGAGCTTTACCCATACATTTGTGTGTGTGTGTGTGTGTGTGTGTGTGTGTGTGTCTCACTGATATATTGATAAGAGAAAAGATTTCTTTCTTGTTTATTAGCCTTTCCTGTAAATCTCATTTCCAGACTTACTCCAAATTAGGGTAAAGGTTAAGTGAAGTGGGAACACAAGAGGGACAGTAGGGACATTAAGCTCTGTCAAATCAGTCCACTTAAACAGTTTGCCTCTCTGAATTTGCACCGTTATCTTTCATTTCCATTGCCTTGCCAGCCCACTTTGATCCTCCAGTGGGCACAGATCCTTTTGAGTGGCCTGTGTAACCCCACATGGCCAACACCCATCCAACAGGTGGCCAGCAGCACATCCCTGCAAGAGTATTAGTTGTGAAGAACAACAGCTCTCACTCCTTCTCTGCCTTCTCCCTGTAATCAGCAGAGGGGCTTCCTCCGGCCATCTGCTGTTGTGCTGGTCCAAGTTTATCAGATTGCTCTCTCTAAGGCTGTATGGTTTATTTCTATTGTTCATTGTATACTTGATTTTCTTGTTTCACTAGATTTTATTCCTTTTGCACTTCATTCTGTTAGTTTGAACATAGGTTTCAGATATTGCTCACTACAAATCCCCACATTTTCTCTTCTTTGACTTCTTGTCGTACAACTCTATTCTAAAGCAGGTATGAAATGGAGCTCTTAGTAGAGATACTGATGAACCAAGCCCCCATCGAATCTGAACTTAAGATTTATCTAACTTGCCACGGTTAACTAGGACAAGCTGCAATATTTCTCTATCACATTTCATTTCACTTATTTATTTATTTACTTAGGTAACATGTTTATACAAACACAAATCCCCTCAAATTCTTGGGTTATGGGAGAATTCCTAGAGTCTGTGAATGAAAGAATTCTCTGGAAAGATAAACTGCTGTAACACCTACTGATATTCCTGTTAAGGGTATTAACAGCAGCAGCCAGATAATATTCCTAATTGTATCTGTACCTGATGGGATAACTTTCTACCTGGGTATAAAATAGGTAGAGGTGATATCCCCAATCTACCTGTCAACATTTTTAAGTCTCTTTATTCCTAAGCTGCCTAGTTAGCAGATACGCTGGCTTTGGTCTCCCCAGGTTCTCTACTAAGCAGAAAGGGCACCCTAGCTTATTAACTACTGCTGGGAGGGACATCTGGCTGAAGATGATTAGAGCCTAGAAAAGTGATGAGGACCGGAATCTGCACCACCTATTCCCATGAAGGGATTCTTTGTGCTTTGTTGCACACATTGTCCCTTCCAGTTGATGCTGAGGGGGAAGTACTTATCAGCCAGAGCGTCCCTGGAAATAGCTTGACAAGTCCCTTTGTCACGCTTTTCTGCAGGAGGATATCAAGGCAAATTGGCCCTTCACTACACACCTCTGTGTTCTTTTTGCAGAGTAGCAGGTGAGCGACTTATTCTTGTGTTAGAGGAAATTACATGAGAACTTTTTTAAGCACCATTTAATAGAGCTAGCAACAATATCCAGGAGACACATGACTACTGACAAGCCCACAACGTTGAAACATGATGTCTTTCAGTGCCTGAAAACACAAGCCCTCCCTCATGGGAGAAATGGGACTGCTTTCTCTTCTTTCTTAGCCCTCCTTCCCTTGAGGGAACATAGTCCCTGCCAGAGAAAGTGGCAGAACCAAACTAGAATAGTATGCTTGCCAAAAAAAGAAGTAAAAGACAGTACAAATGTCTAAGGTTTCTAAAAAATTCTTTCACATGTTTCATTATTGTTAGTATTTGTGACTATTTGATAAGCTCCAGAATCTTTTTCTGCCATGGGGAAAAAAAAAATTCTTAATAGCTAAGGTGCTTTTTCTTCTCTCTCTGTCTCTCTGTCTCTCATTTTTATACTTGAACTTTTTCTCAAACAGCTCCATGTCATCATAATGTTTTAGTCCCCTCTGTTTCATCAGTTATCTCTCCTCTGCCTTAGGATGGTCGTCTGCGAATGAATGACCAGCTGATTGCAGTTAATGGGGAAGCTCTTCTGGGAAAGTCCAACCATGAGGCCATGGAAACACTTAGACGATCAATGTCCATGGAAGGAAACATACGAGGGATGATCCAGTTGGTGATTCTAAGGAGGCCAGAGAAACAAATGGAGGTGATGCAAATCTTGATTTTCTCAAGGAAATTACCCAAATGGCTACCAGAATGTGCAAACTTCCCTGACTTACAATGAATCTGCAGTTCGGAAATTTTATCTGAGAGAGAGGGTGGAAAGATCAAATAGTGGGTAGAGGGATGGGATGTAGCTCAGTGCCAAAGTACTTGCCTAGCAAGTACAACATCCTGGGTTCGATCCCCAGTACCAAAAAAGAAAAGGCAAAAAACACTGGGGACTCCTTGGGGGAGCGGGGGAACTTGCCTCTAAAATTCTGAATCGCTAGAGTTAAAAATCCTAAGTTTACTGTTTTCTGGTTACAGAAGTCTATACATACATCCACAACAAATGTTGTTATCTGCTTTGTCCACTAATGGATCTTCATTTCCCAGCATATAATTGATACATAATAACTCTTGTCGAATAAAAGAAAACATTACATCTGAGAAAAGATTTACATCCTCTGAAAGAGTAGGTCTTGAAAGATGAAATAATAAACTCTCATTCTGTTACTATTATCAGTGATTGAAAAGAGAAACTGTACCTTTTATGCTTTCCTTTACATAACCTTTTAGATCTTAAATAAATGTAAATTGGCCAATTACTGTAGACTATATATAATGAAGAAGCTCATTTTCAACATTTGCGTCTGGTTAAGTGACAGTCTTCTATGAATACTTAATGGGCTTCCCTTACATACATAGTTTAAATGCCCTTATTTACTGCTTTCTACCATGAAAGAAGGGGCTCCCTCTGGCTCTTAGAACCCTCAAACTTCGTGGAACTCACTTATTAGACAAAATGGCCTGCAGGCCTATGTACCTCCTGTGAATCAGCATATTAGCATTCCCTTAAGATATTTAACAAAAAATACCTCACCTAGTAGAAAACAGTGGAAGACTACGTCTCCAGAGACTTATAGCCATGCAAAGAACAAAAAAAAAGGAGGGGGGAGAACAAGAAAGAAATGAATATGGCTTGGAAAGACTTAGCTATGTCCTTGCCTTCTCTTTTCCTAATTTCATACATGTGAACATGTGGATGGATGCTAGTGGGTAAATGCAGTATTTTAGCTCCTAGTACACTTCACCACCGGTGTCTGCTTCTCTTCAGGTCTTTCATCTTACTTCCTACAGTCTCGAGTGCATGTACATTACTCCATCAGAAGAAAGTATTAGCTTTCAGTTTGTTGCTCATCCTCAGAAGTGTCTTGCTTGTGTAGTTCACTGGGGAATCGATTGGGAATAGGAACTGGGGCAAAAAGCATTTTTTATGAGGACATTTAAACAAGATCCATTTTCTTTCCCTAATATTTACAAGCTTTCCATGGGGAATGAGTAGGCACTTGATGCTCAGCTATTGAGAATCTCGGTGGTACCCTGAAGATTAAAGAGCATTATTTCTTATAAAGACAGCAGCCTCATCTACAGCTTATCTTTATTAAATTTGAAAAAATGCAGCTATTTGATCTCCCAAATCTGTGTTTTACTGTGTCAGAGCATATGTTGTGTGCTCCTGCTTTCTGTGTGTTCTCCCATGGAGCAGCAATTGTTTCCGCTACAAATTAAACAAAAAATTACATCCATATCTAGAAAAGGTCTCAGCACTATTCAGGCATTTGGGCAAATCAATTAGTTAGATCTGGCAAAACAACACAGTGACTGCCTGAGCCTTATATTGATATTTAAAAAATTGAAGAAGCTACTTAAGGAAAGTCAAAATATAGTTGTTGGTTTTTTTCCCCCATTACCCAGTTGTACAAAATCAGTAAACAGTTTTGATGAGATCTTCATGAAGAATACATAACGAGCCCTTGATTGAATCAAAATCATTTTAACTAGAAGAATGTTTTTCAAAGGATGAGCTTGAGATTCAATTGTAATTCTATTTGAGCCTAGAGACTTGGTAATAAAAAAAAATGGGTTATGACCTGGTTTTGTTTTTCTCTTTCCCCAAAACATTTTCCTCTCTGCTACCAGCCCATCTTGGTAGAGGCAGAATATGTTTAAAAATCCATTATATTTTTTATTGGCTACGACACTAATGGAGGGCTCCATGACAGCTCTATTTTACAGGCTGAATACTTTAATTAGGCTGCTTACTGATCAGTTGTTGGGATATTGATTGTGTCATTTATCAAAGAGCCGGGAGAGCAGAAAAAAAAAAATTGTTGTTGTTGTTCTTGTTGCTATTGTTAAATGAAAATACTGGGCCATGCAATTCAAGTTCTCCTCCTGCATGCTGGCCGTCCATTTCTGTTTTTACCTCTAAGTCAAGTCCCTATCTCCCCCATACCTAACTGGGTTTTACTAGCACTGAGAAGCAAAGCATAAACACCTTGGGTGTGAGAGAGGTGTTAGGAGCCTTCACAGTAAATGAAAGGCCCTTCTACAGTGAAAACATTTTAATTGTAAAGCCTGAAGAAATTGGGTGGTTAAGATGCATTGTTTAGCTAGACACTGAATTTTTGTAACTAAGAGGGAAATAATATAAATTGAATGCACTGCTGTAGCCAAATGCTTTCCCAGAGCCAAGAGCACTGGGTATCAAATCTGTGTTCTTGTTGTGATATGTTCTTCTCACAAATGGTCAAGGGAACAGCTATGAAATGACTTCCAAATCATTTTCTTCCTTAAAATCTGTTAGGGAAGACAAATAATAGGAACAAGAGCAAACCCCGGTTCTTCTCCATGCCACAATCCTTTTGAAAAAAAAAAAATAGCTAGAGTTCTCTGTAATTGGCTGCCTCCTATTACCTCTTCAGCACCTGGGGAAGATGGCTTGTGGGGTGTTATTCCGGATACAGCAGTTTGAAGAAAACTGTGAATTTGTTTACAGACTGTCACAATCTAAACACAGAGGGGGAAATATAGAAGAAAAAGAAAAGAAAATCTCAAGAGAACCAGTGTCTGGCATCGTCAAAGCAGTTTGTTTTAGCTCCTGGCCAAAGAGCTGGTGTGGGACACACTCATGATATTTCTTGGGCTCTGACTTGTCCTAGAGCTCAGGACTTAGCTGGGAGAGAGGAAGGGAAAGAGGGAGGGAGGAGAGAGGAGCCAGCTGGTTGGCACCAAGACACCCTTGGCATGGACTGCATTCTTCTATTGACACTGCCACAAGCTGTACTCCCAGATGGAAGAAAATGTGTACGAAGCTAGTTGTAAGTGGGGGAAGGAATAATAAAGTTAATCCTCTTTTGTGTTGGCTATCAGCACCCCTAATCCTTAATACCACATTGTCCGTATTTTTTTAATTATATTTTATTTCATACTCGAAGATGTTTTCACTGATAGGGCCATTTTGATTTTCCACAGTTGAAGACTACATGCTGGATATTCTTGAAAGATGATTCATAAGTTGATCATTCTATCACTGATCCAATTAACCACGTTGGAGCATATTTTTTTTTATAAAAACGAATGTAAATTTTATTTGTGTCCCTTAGGAGCTAGCAGAGTGTGGAGCGCTGCCCAAGCCATGCTTTGAGACCTGTCAAAATGCTCCCAGCTCCTCCAGGAGAAATGATGGTAGTCTAGTGCATCCATTTGGCACTTACAGTCTACAAGATAAACAGAAAGGTAAGAATCCATCCACTTTCATCTGTTGTAAAGAGTAGTAAGAATACACAAAAGTGCCTTTTCATTTTTTTTTAATGAGACAAAGAGGATTTAATTAGACTAAGTGCAGACACTCTTACTATCACCAGCACTGAGGAAGGTGGCAGAGCTGACTCAGAACTTGTGAATCATATTCCTGGCAAGGCCTCCAGTTAAAGTGACAGTTTCTATGCTTGCTGCCCCAAACATGGAGGGTTACACATAAAACAAACCATGTCTAGAGAATCAAAGATGGCAAACCGTTTGTTGTTTAAAGACCTTTTAATATTGAACGTTTCCACACATATCTAAATGTGTTTAGGCTTATACTAGACTATGGCTCCCAGATTTATGGTTGATTCTAAAATAAATGTGGTCTATAGTTAAATATCATAACCTGAGTCCATATTGTAGCTAAAATGTTTCTGTTCTTGCCTTTCTTTCCCTTACTGTTGGGTACAAAGCACAGTTCTCAAAAATAAATTCACATGTTTAAAAAAAATATCTCTGGGTTTTCTTCATTATTTTTCAAAAACTTCTACTTTGGGTCACTAGGAAAAGTATTTAATCTCCCTGTATTTCTTTTCTCTAATAACTTTCATTTCTTATATTGCAAAAGCAATGCATACATATTCATTGAAGAAAATTTAGAGAAAAGCAATAAAAAGAAAATTTAATATTACTCATACTTCTATCTATCAAAGCTCCCAATCAATATCATTTTATGTGTATCTTTCAAGTCTTTTGTTCATGCAAATAAGTACACATAAAACGAAATTAAAAATGAAATGTACTATATGTAATATTAAAGAAATTTCTGTTTTAATCAATAGTCCATTATGAGCGTCATACCACACTGAATATTCTAGTTTCTCATTCAATATGGCCTAGTGTTCTATTGACTGGAGGTAGCTACTACTATACATTATGCTATCATTCACTTACATTTTGGATGCTTTTAAGGTGTTAAAAAAATTTAACTGCATGGGAACAAGTTCCATATAGGACAGATCTTACTTTGTCAGAATGGACTTGTAAATCTGAGGTTGTTCTGCCATTCACTTGTTCCACCTGTGTGGGAGGATGTTTGTTTATTTTCTTCTTCCATATCCCTCCATTTTAGCAACATAAGTTGCCACAGCTGTTTGCATTTATTAAGTGTTTATTGTCTGCTAGGTACCAGGTTAAGCAATCGATGTGCACAAAGTGGGTAATATAATTATCCTTACTTTCCAGATGAAGAAATATAGAAAATCAGTGGGAATAATTTACCCAACACGGTGTACTTGATACATATGGGTCTAGATTCAATTCCTGTCTTCTATCTTATCCTAAACCACAGCACAAGCTCTGACATGCATTGGTCCTCTGAAACTGTTGGGATCATTCCACCTCCTTTACCAATTCCTGTTAGTAACTGAATTTCCTTATATCCACATAAAGAAATACTCAGTATATCTCTGTTACCTTAAAGAACTTAAAACCGGACATATTAGGGAAGAAGTTAGTGAGGCTTAAACTCAGGGCCTTGCTCTTGCCAGAGCTCTACAGTTGAGCCACAACTCCTCTTGCACTTTTTTTGGTGCTGATTATTTTAAAGGGAGGCTCCTGGTTCCTGAATTGACATGGACCTGGAGCAAAATCCTCCTATTTTAGCTCTCTTCTCATAACTAGGATGGCAAGTATGTACCACCGAGACCAGCCTCTTCCACTCAGATGGAGTCTTGTAGACTTTTCCTTCTGGCCTCTCCCTGAGCCTCTACCCTTCTGAACTCAACTGCTTGTATATCAAGGATTACAGATGTAAACCAGTAAAAGTAGTCTTGACACAACAAGACTTTCTTCTAAGACCTGCAGTCTTAATAGCAACACAGTCAAGAAGAAACAGGTTTGCTACAAAATAGAACAAATTTCTTTCTACTATGCCTGTGTTAGGATCTCAAACATTGGCATCTACCTTAAGATATCTAACATATAATAATATGCTTGGCATCAATTCTGAAGCAGTGTTTTCAGTGACTGAGTTTGGGGTTTCATTCTTAATTTTGTCCGTGCTATCCAAAGAGACTTGGGTCATGTTACCCCTTTCTTGGTTCATTTTCATCACCTATGAAGTATCAATGCTGGTACTTCACGCAACAGATTTTTAGAAGAGATTGTTATACTCAGGGAAATAAGAGAATATCTCTAGAATAATATAACACTGGCAATCTTGATAGAATTATAGAAATAGCTAAAGATAAATATAAAAATAAAACTTAAGTGATAAAATATACTCAAAGCATATGCTAAAGTAAAATGTAGCAATGTAGCTAGGTGCTAGTGGACTGTGCCTGTTCTAGCTACTCAGGAAACAGAGATCAGAAAATTATGGTGCAGATGGCCTAGGCAGGAAAGCCAATGAGACTTATTTCCCATTAACCAGCAAAACTGCATAGGTAGAGCTATGGATCAAGTAGTAAAGGGTCATGCTTAACCACAAAAGCTAAGGGATATTGCCCAGGCCCTGAGTTCAAGCCCCAATACCCATTGCCTCCAAATTAAAACAGTAAAATAAAGCTGTTAACCAAATGCAGTGCAGTTAAAACTAATAATTAATTTAAAAATCAAAAGAAGTTTCCAATCCAAATACATGTACGGCTCAGTTCAATTGAGGCACAGAGAAATCTGTCAGTCCTGCATGACTGCCAATTATATTTAGATCTTTGTGTGACTTACTGAGTATTTCCTTGTGCTTAATTTTGAGAAAATAAGCCTCAAAAAAAAGTGAGTGGTATCCACAAAGCAAGGGGAACGTTATAACCATCCTCCCCAGCAAAAAAGGGTATATAACTTGCCTAATTTAAGTGACAAATGAGAACAACAGATTTATTGAAAGACAGGATGTCTTTAATAGAAGTTGAGTAACATGATTAGAGCCCTACACTCATGGATACCAAGAATCTGCTGTGCTTTGGAGGTCAATAGAGTGTTCAGACTTCAGATCTGTACTGAAAAAAAGTGTCCCTCAGGCACAAATATCCACAATCACTGAGAGATTGTGCTTGTTCTCTCCCTCCTGAGCCACAGATCTAGACAAAACACCTTATACACTAGTAAGAATAAACATGCAGATCGCCTCCTTCCCTTTCTTTCTCATCTGTTTTCCAAGCTAGTAGGAAAAAATTCCAGAGTCTTCTAGACTTGACGCAAGATCTAAACTTTTTCTTTTAGTTGTGGGCTTGACCTCAGGACCTAGGTGCTGTCCTAAGCTTTTGAGCTCTAGGCTAGCACTCTTATCACTTTCAGCCACAGCTCCACTTTCAGTTTTCTGGGAGTAATTAGAGATAAGAGTCTCATAGACTTTCTTGTCTGAGCTGGCTCAGAACTACAATTCTCAGATCTCATCCTCCTAAGAAACTAGGACTACAGGAGTGAGCTACCAGCACCCAGCTCAACTTAAGTAAAAAAAAAAAATTGTTATTATACGATACAAGTATAACAGCAGATTCATCAAGGAGCATACAATTCATCAATTTATGTTCCACACCAAATGAAATGCTCTTACTTTTTTTTTTTTTTTTTTTGGTGACTCCTAAGGTTTTGTTGTTTTGTTTTTTTTCTCAAATTTTTATTATCAAACTGATGTACAGAGAGGTTACAGTTTCATACGTTGGGCATTGGATACATTTCTTGTACTGTTTCAAATAAACTTACTGACATAGTAATAGAAGAATTATATTAGAATTAATGAAGGAGATATTATAGAAGAATATTATGATAGCCAGATGTGGTAGCACATGCCTTTAATCCCAGCTACCCTGGAGGTAGAGGAGGAGGATCACAGACTGAGACCAGCCTATGACCAAAACACAAGACACTATCTGAAAAGTAACTAAAAGCAAAGAGTATTGGGATATGACAGAAGTGATGGTGCACCTACCTACCAAGCTTGAGGCCTAGAGTTCAAATTCCAATATCCCTAAAGAAGAAGAAAATAAAAGATCATGTTTATTGTTTCATTTTTATCTTAATAGCATTTTTTTTCTATTGGAAAAGATAGTTGTATTTCAGACTGTCTGAGTTTCATTCCAGAGCCATATAAGATGGCAAAAGTTATTATTGAG
The DNA here is from genome assembly GCF_023159225.1 of Perognathus longimembris pacificus. NCBI lineage: Eukaryota > Metazoa > Chordata > Mammalia > Rodentia > Heteromyidae > Perognathus > Perognathus longimembris. The sequence continues at coordinate 26,005,359 of NC_063164.1, read as the reverse complement.
ATGTATGCCCGCCCCCCAGGGTTGCCTTACCCCTGCTTGCTTTAAGGCCTCACTTTAGAAAAACAAGATTAAGGATGAACCTGACAAAATGTAATGTCTAGTGAGGGGAGGAACTGGTGCAGCCAAAACATTAGCTTTTTTTTTTCTTCCCTTTTTCCTTTCTTTGTATATTTAAAAATCCAATGTTGATATTCTGTGTTCCATCTATTTTTATAATAATAGTACATACCACCCACAGTCCACTGAGTACTTTATATATTTTTTTTATTCCTTTCAAGCTGTTACACAGAAAAGGCATTTTTAGACCTAACATTTGTAGAAATTGCAACAGCAGAAAATTCACATTTGTGTTGGAAAGTGGTGAGTGCCTGTTGTGGAATAAACGTGGTCCTCCAAGATAGTAATAAGGATGGAGGTTGTGTCCCAGGGGCTGACTATAAAATCCTATTAAGCATTTGCATGGAGATAGTGGATTGAACCCTGGGCTGAGTAACAACAGCCTAAGTGCAGTGTGCCTCTGGTCCTCCATTACCTCTCTTCATATTGCTCTCCTTTCTTTTGTGATCTCCTGTGCCCCCTCCGATTTAAGCTCAAGTCTAACCTAGTCACCCATTGTGCCAAATCTGCTCAGCATTGCCCACTAAATTTGGCCTTTTCTCCTCACCTCAAATCAAATGTTTCAGTTCGGTGCCCCATTCATTAAATCCATATCCAAAGTCTTCCTTCTTCATTAGATGTATTCTTCTTGAAACCAGCGTGTATTCACCCCTCCATACATAAAAGGCACTGTATACAGTGATGATCAGAAGTTGAATTATACTTTGCTACATGCTACATGATTGGATACCTCCATGGCACAGAGCACAGGATCAGGGATGTGAAGATGAATGCACTGATCATTTGACCTCAAGAAGACTCTTAAGGCAATGGTTGTCAAAGTCTTGTCCTTAAAAGACCAAGGATTAAATAAGGGTGGCTTTGTAGACTATGGGATCTTTTGCAACTCACTTCTGCCATAGTGGTACAACAACAGTTACAGACTATCTATAAACAAAAAGGCATGTAAGTTATATTCAATGAAAATTTATCTACAAAGCCAGGTGCTGGGCTAACTCTAGAACAGGGCTAGAGCTTGCTAACCCCTTCTCTAAAGACATAATCTCTTTTATCTATATTATCTGGTCAGGATTTGAAAGACTCAATCTCACCAAACAAACAACAAAAGAATGACCACTTATCTGTCACTAAGTAGACACAAGTACCCTCATTCACAGGTGTATGTACAGAGTGATCATTCTGAGTGTATCTTATGTACTCAATGAGGTCAAGAAGTCTAGAAATATTGTCTACAGAAATATTGTCTATAGAATTCCACACTTTCCCGTCACTACAAGGCTGCATAGGTGCTTGGGTCATGAAAAGTACTTTTCAATATCTGAATATGATGGTTAAAACTGTACCAAGAATAGGGCTGGGAATGTGGCTTAGTGGTAGAGTACTTGTCTAACATGCATGAAGCCCTGGGTTTGATTCCTCAGTACCACATAAACAGAAAAAGGCCAAAGCAGTGCTGTAGCTCAAGTGGTAGAGTGCTTCCTTGAGCAAAAAGAAAAAAATCAGTACCAAGAATATAGGGTCAACCAGTATACTTTCCTCTAATCCTATCATCACTTAAGGAAAAAATATATGGGTCATACAAATGCACTAAAAATTAGAGTAGTAACTACAGTAAACTCAAAATAGGAAAAGGATGAAGAAGAGGAGGGAGCTGGAAGGATCTTGTCCCATCCCGTACCTGTCCCTGTATGCAGGACAGTCCTGTTCTATATCTTTTAGTTAAGTATTTGCTTTCTTGACTGTTTCCTTGCTATCACCTTCTCCATGACAGCCTGGGTGTCAGAGCCAGGTGCAAGTCCTTGCTGTGTGTCCTCCTCAGAATGCTCCAGATAAACAGAACCAAGAGATTTGTCATAAGAAGTTGGTTTATATGATTATGGAGGATGACAACCCTAAGGTCTGAAAAGATAAACTATAGACTCAACTCAGCTGATGGGTCAGTTCTAGTCTGAGCCCAATGACCTGAGAACCAACAAAGATAAAGCTGGGATTCCCATCCAAAGGTCAAAAGCCTTGCAATCCAGGAAGAGCAGACATTACAGTGCAAGTCCAAACTCAAACTGGATTAACGTTACTCAGGTAGAATAATTCTCTTACTCAGGGTAAAGCCAGATTTTTTTGTTCTACTCAGACCTTCAGCATGGTAGAGGAGTTCCACTGACCTTAAAGAAGGCAATCTGCTTTACCCAGAAAATCCCAGAATAACATTAGCTCTTATCTACTTGGAAGATAGACAAATAAAACCAGGTACTATTACCAACAACAGTTCTCAAGGGTAGAGAGGTTTCTGTCATATTCCATCAACCAGAGACAGATATGATACACATCTTATCAGAAATCTAGTTAAATAGGTACAAAATAGAATTCACTATCTATGGATAATAACCCTTTATAACACTTTTCCTGTATGAGCCACTACTGAACCCAGTGACACCTTATTGAATGGGTATGCTCTTCTATTCAATGCTTTCCTTTTGCTGTTTTGGTTGGGTTTTATGGTGCTAGGGATGAAACCAACAGCCTCATACATGCTAGGCAAGTGCTGTTCCCCTAAGCTATATCCCTAACCCCCAATAAAGGGATTCTTATCTCCACTCTATGAATTTAAAGACTAGAGCCTGGACAAGTTGAGTAATGTACCCAGGTTCACACTCTAGTAGGAACCAGGAGTGAGACTGTATCTATCTTGCTGAAAAAAATCATTCTATTAAACAGGATACTCTATAATGATTTCATATACTAGTTAATATTATTATTTCAAGTGTGAAATGAAATGGTGTATACAATTCCTAGTGCCATGTACGATACATAAGATCTCCTCCAATTTTGTTCTTGGTTGTAGTAATTAAGATATGTATTATTATTTTTTCAGTATAGACTAGCCTGGAAATATGTGTTTTTTAAGCAGGAAACCAAATTTCAGACCCATCTTTGCTTATAAAACCGAAATCCCAAGTGTTTCTACTATAGCTCATGTAGAAAAAGCCATCAGTTTCTCCTTCTACTTTGTCTAAATACTGAAAAGATTATCCTGTATCTCAAGGTCTAGCAGATTTTTAAAGTGTTTTTTGTCACTTGGGTAAATACCTAAATCACCATAGAATTCCAACTATTTATTATAGTCTCATTCCTAAAAAGTAAAAATAAAGCTCAGGAATAAAAGACATGGCTAGGTTTATGTGACACAAATAATAGCCAATAAATATGTGTTGGCCTTTCATAGGCGGGAGATGCATAGGTAGATGAGATGTATGTGCTTTATTTGCCATGGTGGCCAGCAGATCCCACAGGGTAGACCCATTTTAGTGGGCCCACATTTTCTGCTCCAGGCTATATTCATTTTCCTGAGAATCCCTTGGTTCCAGATGAGGCTTTATTTATTTCAAGGCTAGTTTATGTGTTGGTTAAAACGATCTGAGAGATAGACTGGAGCAAAAACCAAGCGCCAAATAGTTCTGCCTCCAGTTTACTACAGCTTCATTTGTTCTTTGTTTATAGACCTATTGCTTCCCGGTGACGGATGGGCTGAGAGTGAAGAACCACCATCCCTGCCACCACATCCTGGTCTGGAATTGGGCCTTGGGGATTACAGCCACAGGTATCGATGAAATGATATATCATAAATGTGCCCCATTAGGGGTTTTCTGGGGAAACTCTGCAACCTTATTTTAACTCTATTTCTTTCCAGAATAGAAATCTCAGAGTATCTATAATTCTTTTCCAGTGAAAGTTTCTTATAGCTAACAGCATAGATTGTTAAGACTCCTCTTATATTATTAAAATATCGAAGAAAATGGTTGACTTTTCTTGCACAGGTTTGAAAACTCTAGCAGTGGAGCTCAAAGAAAAGTTATATAGAAGAAGGTATACAATAAAACTAAGAAAACATAAAGCTAAGGGTTTTTCCCTTGTTATTGGAAAACCCTAAAGGTATTTTAAAAATAGATATTCCAAGAAAGTTAATGGAATTTAAAAATTAAAGCTGCACCATATAATCTAAAATATTGGAAAAGGTACCCAATATTATATCCATTCTGTAATAGAAACTAAAAAAAAATCAATAATTTTTAGAATCACACAAGCATGAGAGAGAAAGATTTACTAAGCATCCATACTATTTGACTAGTGGAATTCATAGATTTTGTTCTTCTGATGAGTGTTAAAAATCATTAAATTGTCTCTTTGCTATTTTCTGTATTTATTATGGCTGTTAAAACCTGTATGTTTTGTTCTACTCTGTATCCCATGGTAATCCTGTGAAATTTCACCCAGCAATGCTAGTGACATTCCTATTATGCTTTTTTAATATAACCTGCTAAAAATAAAGCAACGCAAGAGCATAGCTAACTCTATTAGATGGAAGCTTACCTACATTTAGCTATCTCTGATTCTTATATTTTTGTAAACAGTTATCTACTCAAATACAATTTTATGAACTAGGTTCATAGTCACAACTATGTTCTAGATCAGAATGTCTGGGGCCTTCTTAGAAGAAAATGTGGATGCACTTAATTTTGTACATTGATTTCTATTGCCTGCCTCAATCCTGAATTCAAAATGATACTTTGGTGGCATGAAAGAATCCATTTCAGAAATAAATTCATTCATCAAATTAATACAATGGCACAAAGATGAATCAGATAGAAACCCTGGCATCAAGAAGCCACAGTGTTAGAGGGCAAAAGTATCTTAAACACAGGCTACAAAATGGAATTTACCAGAGGGTAAATATTAAATGCTTGGGGCAACTGAGTCTGAGGAGGAGATATCCAAGTAGAAAAATCTAGGGACATAAGGTATTCAAGCGGAACCTTACATCATAGCTGGGGAGGAGGAGGAGGGCATGAAATGAATCCAGGAAGGAAGGGACTGGCAGAGAGGGAAGGGCAGGCCAAAGGAACACTGTGGACATGAGAAGTACTAGGATTTATAGAACTTACATTGTGGCTAGCTGGCCAAATAATAAAGCCCACAATGTCAGGATGAAGTACCTAGACCTCATTTGTTAGGTAGTAAAGTCATTTGGGGTATTAACAGACAATAGGGATGGGAAATCCAGATTTCCATTGTGCCTAATAGGGATTGGGTAAATGGAGGATGGGTAAAACCTTCAGGAGAAAGAGGCAGTTCAGGGATAACACAGAGATATAACTAACTGTTAGGTCTTAGCAACTGCTTTTGTGGCTTCAGTGTCTCCTTGAATTGCATCCCTTCCCTTTTTTCTTCTAAGCAATTTACTCTGTGATCTAGGGCAGGGGGTGAGGTGGGGGGAGGGCAATAGCATGAAAGCTTCTATTAGACTCCTTTGCTTCAAACTTTCCTTGCTACCCTTTCCTTCCTAACCTCTACATTTCAGCTTCTGTCCTCAACACTCTGCTAGAACTGTGCTCTTAAATATCAACATTCACTTCCCTTCAGCCAGAAGTCTGAAATTTCTCAGTCTTTACTCTGCTCTTTGTACCTTACTTGATCATTTGGTCATATATTCACTTACTCGTCTAGTCAGAAAAGTATCTCTGGAGTTTTGAGCCAGATACTGTAGAAAGCACTAGAATGAATCAGCGAACATCTCTGCCAGACAAAAAATTAATGTTCTCTTATTGAAACAGGTACACAAGTAATTAGAATGTAGCCTACTCAGCATTACAAAATACCATGCAATCCCAGAGGCCTGAACCACCAACTCTGCCTGTGTGGTCAAGGAAGGTTGCACTAGACAAGGAGTTTGCCTAGATTTCATGGAGAATGGAAAGGACTCCATGAACCAGTGATGTGGCAAGTTCAACTCAGGAAGACCAAGTGATGGGAGAGGAAGGCATCCTGTGTCCAGTGGTGCTGAATAGGCATCTGGAGAAAGAGCTAGCAGGCTGGGTGTTGACTGCCAGGCTCCCTGTGAGGAGTGGCTTCTTCTCAAAGCAGTGGAGAGGCATCATTTGAAGGTTTCAAGCCCAGGGATAACAATTTGGGCCCTGAGTAATTTCAGTTGTGGAGAATGGAATAGGTGGGGAAGCCATTGAGATATTTTAGATTTGGGAGTAGGAAGAAAAGAGCAGGGTATGGAGATAGGGGGAAGTTTCATGAGAGAGGAAAGACAGAGACACTTTCTGAGAGGGAGGGAAGGAACAAGCTTGCAGCTCCCTGCTCCCAGGAGCCTGTGACCTGTGCCATCCTGCAAGCTGCTGTGTTGCCAAGGTGACCAGTAGCAGTGGGGTTTGGATGTGTGAAGTTTGCAGTGGAGGAAGGACTGGAAGGGAGCCAGGAAGGTTTAACATAGGGAATATCCTATCTTAAAAATAAGCCAGTATAAGACCTTTGGAAAGAAAATGTGATGTGTTAGGGCTTTGGAGAGCAGAAAACAAAAATGGTGTCAAGAGGAAAAACCATATTTGAACAAGTTTGATGCCTGCATACGGAATCAAAATGAAAACAGGATTCAAAAATGAGCTTATTTCTGCTATTATGCCACTGATTATTAAAGAAAAGTTTAGATGTGTGCCTAAATATTAAACAAATACAAGAAAAAAGACACTTTTAGTTAGAGATGTCAAGAATAATTTAAGGCAGATCAGCAGACAGAATATATTGAATATTATTAACAATCGAGATAACGTTTGCTCATCCTCCACTTGTTTATATTTTTCACTCTGTCTCTCTTTACCTCGCTCATGCAACCTGCATTAATTCTCATTCATTAATCAATTGTAAGAGCCTAATCATGGGCTTATGGGTACCTGAGACTTCAGATATTGTCTTTCTATTTTTAAGCATGACTCTCAAAAATTTTTCCCTGCCTTTTGATTTCTGAGTACCTGGACAGTCACTTGCTCTTCTATCTTGTTCATATTCCTGGTTTGTCACCATTTTCAGGACATCGGCATATGTTTCATGCTAACCTTATTTATTCATTATGCAGCATAATTTGACATCGAGTATCATTTCTATTTGATAGATTCCCTGGTTGTTCATGCTGAAAACACGGCCTTTATCTAGGACATGTCTTTGGCCTGCTGTCAACTTCTCGCTTCCCACAGACTCCAAAGCAGCCCATTCAGCCATAAGCACATGCTAACTCCCTTCAAAATTAAAATATGTCATCGTTTATAGTTAATCATTGTGTCAGCTTCTCACTCTAAATGCTTTTGATATGTAGCATCAAATTGCAAACCATTTTACTAGTCTAACTTGCATGTCTAAAATATTTTCACATTAACTAATTCAATACTGCACTCATTACTTCTGTGCCCTATGTGTTCACATTGGCTCTCATTCCATAATACCTCACATCACACTCACAACCTTCCTTAGATATCTGCCAATCGGACATCATCCTTATTTTGCATTCTTATTCACTACCATGGCAAGTGGGAACCTTCTACTGGAGGTTTTCAAACTGTGCATTTGGTCACCTGCAAAATAATGCTTCCAGATGTTATATGATGATCAAATTCATGGGCATAATCAAGTATATGCTCATATAAATATTATATATAGTTATATTTAGGTGTACCCAGAAGCTTTTATTACTCTATTCTTCATTACATTCTAATATTTATATAAAAATAAATTCACTTTATGAAGATCTACCTTCATGAGAACTATAACAAATAGCATTGCCACCTATTTTTAAAATGATCTTTGTATGCCAGGGGTATGACAAAATTGGAGCTTTGATTATCAATATGTCAACTATTGCCTAGTTGTATTATGATACTCTGAGACAATGAATTCAGCCATCAAAGACAATGAATTGGAGCAACCAGTACTTTTCTCATTTGGGTAGATTCCCACACTTTGCCTTGAGCACAGCACTTTAAATGCAGTGTGATCTTCCTTGTAAAAGAGGAATATTCATGTGGGTCCTAAACCTCCTCCCTCAAGGCTCTCCTTATAACAAACAGCATCTGTTTTGATTAACTACTTGTTCTTCTTTTATTTTGTGATATACACCACTCTATCGAAACTACAAACTAGCCTAAAAGAAAAGTAGCAGAGGAGCTGGGAAACAAATCTGCACTTAAAGAGAAAGTCTTGATTTCTGTGAATTATGGATGGTAACCACTATATCCTTGAATGGCTACCAATTTAGCCAAAGCTTGTGGCTCTGGTGGAGGCTCTGCCCTTGGCCAGCTGTGTGACCTTAGACCATCAGTCCTTCTCTTCAGGCCTCAGAGTCTTATCTAAAAGATGAGGGGACCTTTAATCCCTCCTAGTTCTTAAATTCTTTGATTCTGTAAAGACCATGAGTCTTTCTGACACTAAGCCCACATTGTCGCAAGAGATCAAAGGAAGAAAAACTAAGTGCAAGTAAAGGTCGAATGACACATCTGAAGGCAAGTGCTTCTCTAACATGGAGACTCAAGGAGAAGCTCATGTTCTCTAACCACCTCAGAAGTCTCTTTTTAAAGTGGGGCAAAAGAAAAAAATTAATGAAAACATGGTTATCAGATTACACCAGCATCAATAATTCCAAACAGGTCAAGAATTTTTATACAAAACTGGTATGTTCTGTTGTTACTAGATACCACATCTAGTATATTTTATGTGTCATTCTTTCCTATCTTGAGAGTGTATGTACTAAGATACCAAGAAAGAAGGCCCAGACCACGTCCTGTTGCATGAGTTCTTCACGTAGGCCAGGAAATACTTGCAGCATTAATATGTTCATTTTTTAATCTTCACAACTGTCTGACAGAGTTAATTCTATTACTATACATTTTGTGGGTGAGGAAACAGGGTCCCTGTGTCTTCACATCACCCCAGCCTTTTAACCAATCACACTGCATGGCTGTTCTGAATATAAGATTGTCTATCACAGCCCTACTCAGAGTCTGACAAAATCAGAAAGCAAAGGAACTTTTTTTAAAAAAAACAACTTAGTCATTTGGTGAACAAAAGGTGTTCTTTTTATTTCCTTACTTAACTGAAAACTGCCCATTTCTATGCCAGACTCATCTCTGAACCTTTGACATCATAACTCATTTTATTGTTGTAACCACCTGTAAGATAGAGAGTATAATTAGATATATTTTACATGAGGGAATATTGAAGCACAAAGGGATCCAATAACTTAGCCAGGTCACACAGCCAGTAAGTAGCAGAGCCAGGATTTAAACTGCACCAACCTGTCCCAGAGCACGGGTGTTTGTCATGGGACTTCTGTATTATAATAATGAGGTCCACTCATTCACTAAGAAAATTTTATTATTGACAAATATTAAGCTTAACATTGCTGGCAGAGAATATTAAATATCAATGACTGATGATTTTCAAGAAAAAAAAGTTAAACTTACTCTGGAATGTTTTGTTTAAAAGTCATCATTCCTCTGTACGTTTTAGAAGGATTCTCATCCAAAGCAGTTATTTCTAGTTGGCTCGCTACTTAAACTACTTTACTCTAACTTTGACGAACTCAACCTCAGTCATCTTACATTTCCTGTGAGTTCTTTAGGTTGTTTCTGTATACATGCTTATGCTAGAAGTTATATTGAAATAAACCATATGTACTTTCTCAATAGACAAGACGAGAGGAAGAAAGTAGTTGTAATTTAATTTATGAAAAGAATATAAATATGATTTATTTACAGATCATGATATAAGTCATTTTCTCTAATTCCTTTATATAATGTCTTCATCCTCAAGAAAAGTAAATAAAATAGTCAACAGAAAGAAAATTCTTTGAGATTGAATGTAAGTACTAAGGAAACTATCATGGCACTTGATGTATTATGTAACTAAATTGTCAACTGTGCTTTTTCAATGACTTCTTTTGGTATTATTGATGGGCAGATGTTCTGCTCAGCATTAACACTAGTTTTAGAAGATAGACTTAAATAAGGGAGACAACAAAACTGCCACAGCCATCAGTCAATCAATGAGATGGTTTCCTATAAGGATACAGCTTTCACTTGTTTTCTAAGGAAGCATGTGCTCATCCCACAGCAGTTTCTTAGACCACTTCCGGGCACTGCTATGATCTGCTGACCTCCTGAGAAGTGCTAGCACTTCCCAGGCACCCCTCACCCCCTTAAAGTTATAGATGGTACAGTCAGATCCCAATCAGCAGAAATCAGTGAAGAGTAAAACACCATATTAGAGAATATTTTATTTAAATTGAACTGTGTGGTACAATGTATGAAAACAGAATTGCTACATCTTATTAATGAAACCAAAGATGAAAGAACTTGTGTAAAAGACATGACTACTGGCTACTGAAAGAGTGCTGGGGAGTTATGCACAGATGAGATCTCTCTCTCTCTCTCTCTCTCTCTCTCTCTCTCTCTCTCTCTCTCTCTCTCTCTCTCTCTCTCTCTCTCTCCCTCCTCTCTCAACACCCACTCCCCCCAACCACCCAAAGATTTTTGTTATAAACCTAAATATGATGTACGGCTTCTTTCCACAGCTCTGGGGTGGATTCGGCAGCATACTTTTTAGATCAGCACATCAATTTCAGACCTGTGACGCCAGCCAGGCAGCCTGAATCAATTAACCTGAAAGCCTCCAAGAGCATGGACCTTGGTAAGCAGGGGAGGTGACATCCAGGTCAGCTCTCCAGCCTGAGCCCATCTATCTTCCCATTTGTCCAGGTTTTGTTTCTTCACGTCAGACTTCAGGGAGCAAGATCTGCAGAAGCCCAGGAGTAAGGGAACATGGCTGCCCTGCCTTCTGTCTCCTTTAACACATTAATTGGAATTATACCCTTTGTAAAGGGAAGAGAGAGGATTTCTTTGTATATAACAATCCATTAAAATTTCCTTATCATACACCAGAAAAACACACAATGCCCTCTGGAGGCTCTGAACGCCATGAGCATCTTTACTCACTTGCCTTACAATTCATATTGCAGCTTCTGCAACTGTGTTTCATTTCTAATGGACATACCTGTCCTCCTTGCCCTCCTCCTTTCCTGTAAATGATGGAAAGGGAAGGCAGGGAGAGGAAGATCATCTCCTCAAAGGTCCATCTCCAAATCCTATGACTCTCCAGGAGAGAGCCTTAGGGGTGCCAGAGTGGGGTTTGTTCTTACCCTGGGCTGGTGGCTGAAGGGACTCATTGATGTTCTTAGCATCACTAGGAATTTCTAGGTGACTGCTGGCACAGGCCTTGTCAGCTGGGTTCTCTAGGCCCTGGCAGGCAGGACCCTGAAACACATCTCAGACATCCAGGAGCATTGCTGCCTTCCTATGTGCCCTCAGAAGAGATAGAGTGCAACGGGAATTACCAGCACAAGAATCTGAATGCTCAGAGGCAGGTCTCTGACGTTGTTTCTTTCTCCAGGCATGTTAGATATTTCATTAGCAGCAACAAGAAATTAGAATAAACAAAATTGCATGTTCTAACTAACAACCTGATAGTGCTACTTTGCTGCTCCTTTACAAGAGCTCAGGAAAATGTAAAATCATGATGAAACAAGAGAAAATTATTCTATTTTCTATGAATTATCAAATCACTGCAAAACATTTGCTCTAATCACCTATAGTGAGGGTCAGAAAACTTAACAAGCAAGCTGTCATGAGCAGTGGTCATAGGGTATTTTCTCAAGTGTGCAACTTTTGACAAAGCAAAGGAATAATGTATGAACGGACATCGCTTACAACTAATACTTTAAAGATCAATCCATTTTTATAAAGTACTTGACGGATATTTCTTCTCCTGTTTTCCCAGTTTCTCTGTAAAGAATCATGGATAAAAGACTCTTTATATAGGGGCAGAAATCCAGCACTGTTTTCCTAATTTATTTAGGAGAAGTGGCCATTATTGTGGATCTAAAAGGTTTTTTTTTTTTTTTTTTGCAAAATATAAAAATAGCATAGCATCATTTTAAAAAAGAGAAAAAAATGTTATCAGATCTGGGGAAAATAAATCATGAGTCATGTCCAAAAGTATTTCTGTTCTTATTTCTTATTACTGACTGAAAAGTTTACATTTTGAAAAGTTTTCACTTTTACCTTGAAATCATCTTTAAAAAAAAAAAAAAGAAGATAGAAGTCATCTATTGCATTTTGTTGTATGTATTCCACAAAGGGCAGTAATAATGTTTGTTCAGTTTGAAAAATTGGGCAATCATGACATATTTTCTGGAGGATGTCAGTGATGAAGTAAAGGCACCAGGTAAAATATCCCATACAGCAGAAGTACTTCGTAACATAGTATAAAGATATTGTATATATACATATTGGAACTAGGGAAGGGAAAGGGAATACCAAAATCGAGAGATGAGGGATAAAAAGACAAACCAATGCAACAGCAATAATTTTTTTAAAAAAACTATATGGTGTAAACCAACTGTATAATTCATGGGGGGAAAGGGAAATGGGGAGGGGGAAGGTGGGGGAAAATGAGGGAAGAGGTAAGAAGTTGGATAAGAAATGTACTCACTGCCTTACGTATGAAACTGTAACTCCTCTGTACATCACTTTGATAATAAAAAAAATGAAAAAAGAGATATTTTAGAGTGACCATCAAGGTTGGGTGCACTTCAGAAAGTGCAAATCTAATGACCTTGCTAAAGTTTCAGTAGGTGGTAAGGATGGTTTTCTAGGACTAACCTGCTTCATTTCCCTAGGACAGACAATGGAATGAGTGTAGTAAGTGTATTGACTTGGACAATGAATCAACTCAATGGTACCCCAACAGTAAACATTTGGAAGTGGCTTTCCTCTTTGGCAGTCGGGGATATTGGGTGTAGGCTACTTTACCAGGGCTAAAGAAGAAAATATAATGGAGGAAAGGGTTAGTAAGGTTATGCTACTAGAAATAATATACTTAGTAGGGTAAAAAGTCCTTTAAAGTGGATAAAAGTATTTAATGGATAAAAGTATTCTTTATATGGGGGGCAGAAATCTAACACTGTTTTTCTAATTTATTTAGGAGAAGTGGCCATTATTGTGGATCTAAAAGGGTTTTTTTTCTTTCAAAATATAAAAATAGCATAGCATTAAAACATTATTAGTTTTGTCCTTGACCTAGAAAATCATGTTTCTTCTGGTTCAAAAGTTTATAAAGGATAAATCTTTTATTTATTATAAAATTAACTTATAATGACTATTTCTCCTTTATAATATCTGTAGAAGCTATAGCAATGATGCATAACTATAACCAAGCTATGTAGGGAGACTGAGGCAGGAAGATCTCTGGGAATATAGCAAGACTCTCTCTTTAAGAAAATTAAAAAGAATTTTAAGGTCTGGCCTGGTGCCAGTGTCTTGTGCCTGTAATCCTATTTATTTAGAAGGCTGAGATCTGAGGATCAGAGATTAAAGCCAGCCCAGGCAGGAAAGTCCATGAAACTCTTACCTCCATCAATAAGCCAAAAGTGGAACTGTAGCTCAAGTGGTGGTACACTAGCCTTGAGCACAAAACCTCAGGGACAGTATCCAGCCCTTGAGTTCAAGCATCAGAACTGGCATAAAAATAAACAAACAAATAAATATGAATTTTAAAGTCTGTGGGAATCTTCTAATGCCAGTGGGACCCATTACTACCATTTTTGCTTCTGAGTCTAAGCTACTATTTCCATCTGCATATTAATATAGTGTTATACCATTGGTCATATTATTCATATGCTCAAATGATTTCTTTCTTTCTTTGGAAGGGGTACCAGTCATGGGGCTCGAATGCCAGGCCTAGGCACTGTCCCTGAGCTTCTTTTGCTCAAGGCTACCACTCTGCCACTTGAGCCACAATGCTATTTCTGGATTTTTCTGAGTAGTTTATTGGATATAAGACTCTTATGGACTTTTCCTACCCAGGTTGGCTTCGAATTACCATCCTCAGATCTCAGCATCCTGAGTAGCTAGGATTAGAGTCATTAGCCACCAGCACCCAGTCCCCAAATGATTTTTAAAGGTACGAAGTTCCACTTACTTATTTTAACTTACATTTCCCCAAACAGACAATTCTATTATGAAAAATAACACCTCTTTACATTTCCTCATTCATCAGACACAAATGTGCTGTAAAAATAGTTTATCCTTTTCCTTCTTTCCTTCTTTTCTTCTTTCCTTCTTTCCTTCCTTCCTTCCTTCCTTCCTTCCTTCCTTCCTTCCTTCCTTTGCTTGCTTCTTCCTTCCTTCCTTCCTTCCTTCCTTCCTTCCTTCCTTCTTTCTTGCTTTCTTGCTTTCTTTCCTTCTTTCTTTGTATGCGTGCATACACATATATGTGTGTGGCACTCAAGTTTGAATTCAGAGATTTGTGCTTGCAAGTAACCTCCCACTTCTACCATGCCTCTAATGATCTTGCTAATTTTTAGTTAATTTTTTGGAAGCCCTGCCTCAAACCCCAAACCCCAAACTTCTCATCCCAGCCTTCTGCCTTGTTGGGTTTATATGATTAAACCACCACACCTGGCTCTATTATCCTTTAGGGAAGAATTCTACTTATTTGTTCTGTCATCCATTCCCTTGTTTATGCCACATGTATTTTTTTAAAAGTCTCACGTGGTTAAATGGATGAGTCTCAGATAGGAGGTTGCTTTTCCCCTTTAACAATGGAATTTGAGTTTAATTGAAGATGTTATTTTGTGTATAGTGGTTTGCCCATTTAAATTTCTGCATTTTTCTATTCATTTTTTGAATTTTATTAAACAAGTTCCAACTGAATTTTTTTCAAGTTAATATTTGTCTTCCCATTTTGATCTGGTTATCTCTTTAAAAGAGTTTTAATCTTGTAGCCAGTCCATCTTTTCTTTCTTCTCATTTCTTGATTATTTTTTGTTTATCTCATTGATTTTTTTCACTAGAGGCTTTAAAAAATATTTAGTAATCAATAATTTATTTTTGCCCAGGGAATATGAGGTAGAATAAGTCTTTTCCACAAAAATAGCAAATTATTGGCTAGCTGACAGTGGTTCACAATTAATCTCAGCTACTTAGAAGAGAGAGGTTCGGAGGTTACAGTTGTAGGCCAGCCCAGACAAAATGTTAGACCCTAACAGATGACCATATGTGTTAGTACATTACTGTAATTCCAAAAGGCACAGGTAGGAGCCTGTGTTCTAGGCTAGCCAAGACCAAAAAAAAAAAAAAAAAGGCACTCTATCTAAAAAATGATGGCTGAAAAACAACAATAGATTTTCTGTACAGCTCAAGTGGCAGATTGTTTACCTAGCAAGTAGCAAGCACAAGGCCCTGAGATCCGAACCTAATACTGCCCCTCCACACACATTCAAATTGTTAGTAATACTTTTTGACTTTTCCATACTTCTCCTACTTGTTTGGAATGCAGCTACTCAGTTTCTTTACAATCATATATGAGTGGGTTTATATACTTTCTGGTATATACTTTCTGTTGATATATTAAACTGCCCTGTGCCAGCATTAACCTGTGTAAATTAGCCATGCTTTCACTTTGTATTTTGATTACTTGTAGTATCATATTCCTCTGTTTTTCTTTTTGTAAAAGGAAAACTCATATTTTTCTAAGTAAAATCACCATGACCCTTCATGTTCATTTAATCTCCTATGAACTTTAGAATCAGCTGACCTAGTGAGCTTAAAGAAACAGGAATATTGCTACTGCACGTGCATAAATGTGTTTGTGTATGAGTGTGTGACCATTAGTTCTGATACTAGCTGTAGGTTCCTAGCACCAACATTCTATCAAGTTCAATACGCTTAAAAAGTTTGCAGTCTTAATCTTCCTAAACTTTTTCTCCTTTTCCCTCTTTTTTTTTCAATGGGAACTGCATATTGAATTTTATTATATAATTCTAAAGGATCTATACTGGGTAATGATGTATCATTACTCTTTATTAATAAGATAAAAGCAAATTCATTACTACATTACACAAAATTAATCTTTGCTCCTTTTTCAAGAGCTCCAAATTCCTCTTTGCAGTTGGAAAGATGTCCATTTGATTAACTACAGACAGGTACATTAAACCTTGAATAGGTAACATTGCCTCTGTGCTCTAAAAGGGAGCTGTAAAACCTTTAGCAGTTTTACTCAGTGCTACTAATCCCTATATATCCTTTATAGACTTTTGGAGACTGTTTTCCCTCAGTATTCCATGAATTTCCATTTTTCTGGCATGCATGTGGTCACATTTAAGATGGATCAGAAATCATTAAAATGATAAATAAAGGGAAATCTACTTTCCAATAATTGGATATAAGTATGCTTATTCACAGGGGTTAGGGTATCATTTAGGGGACTATGTAGCTACATCAGAGTTTTCCAGAAAATCAATCTTTCCCTGCTAATTGTAGACTTTCCTCTATTTATTTAAATTACCAGAATTACTATGTTCTGTCTGGATCCCTTTAATTTGTTCATAATTGAGCTTGTGTGGGTGTTGAGTTGGAAGCTCTCAGAAGCTGAATAACACAGCTGCCTTTTTGGCCTTTGGCATAGGGTTTCCCCCCAAAGAGCTGCCCTTCTTGGCTGTATGCCAAGGAGTTGTATTCAAAGACTTTTTGATGAGGCATAAAAATCTTTAATTTCCAGGCTTGGTGTTTTATGACTCTATAATACTGTTTAAGAATTAGTCTCAATTATTCAAGGGACTACACTCCAGTATTTTGGCCCCTTTGTTGACCTAATCTATAGCCCCATTCAAAGTTACGTTTAAAATACTATTTCCCACAAGATTAAAGAGTTTTCTGTCCCATTTCCAGTTGGGCTCACACTGTTGTTTCGGGAAGGGCGTCTGTGACAGGGTGAGGAGAGGCTGGGGCAGTGCAGATGGGGAAGCTGGCCAGCTGTCCTGACTCCACTCAATGGGAGGAAATGAGCCTAAAGTGACGCAGGAGGCATTTAGACAAAATTTTAGGAAGTTTCCTGACAATGAAGATTGTTAACATTCCATGTGCCAGAGTCTCTTTTTAAAAAAAGAAGCCTGTGTTTTGAGTAACTCTCTAAAATCAAGAGGAGAGATAGATTGGCTGATTGTCTTTCAGGATCTGTGATTCAGCAATTTTATTTTTTGTTGGCTGCTTATTCTAGATTTTTTTTAAGTTAGGAAATGTTTGTAGATGCCCATTGTTGAAATAAACTCTAAATCAACTGATTTCTTGTATCTACAAAGATACACATTTAGGATACCTTCTGAATATAACCCTCTCGTACTTGTTATATATTCCTTCAAGAAGTCATTTGGCATATTTCAAATCAGATCAAAGACAGATATAAAAAAGGTAATTAGGCCCACTCCATCTTTGCTTTTAAAATTAATTTTCTCTTAGTAGTCTTGATAATGACACAAATGTCCTGGAGATTGAATTTTTATGAAATAACATGTTTTCATAGCTATAACACTGGCTTATCTGTTTATATGTTATAAATCATGTATATTTTGATATAAGTTTCTATTTCCACAGGTCTTCTTTATTATATTTCAATCAGCGATACTTTTGAGATTTTTAGAGTAGTATCAGATAAACATGTTTATTGAGTTCCGACTATGTGCCAGGAAGAACACTCAACACAGTCTATACAGAAAACAAATGAGAGAAATAGCACTTGATACTTGTACCTAGATTACAACCCTAATGGAAAAGGCAAGAATAAGAATTAAGTAAGGACTTACAAAAGGAAATTCTGATTGTGTAATAAGTAACTTATTTCAGAGAGTAAGAAAAGGAAGGTCAACCAAAAGAATGAGTACTGTTGCTTCAAGAACTTACTGATAACCCTGGCTATGCAGAAGAGAGGAAAAGAGGAGCAAATGGTAGGGGGAAAGTACCAAGAAATAAATGCAGGAAGAGCCAACCAGCTGTGTGAGAAGAGGCTTGCAAAAATCTAGTAAGAGTTACTTATCAAGCTATTTTTAATATATAATAAAAAGCGTGTGAGGTGGCCCATTGTTTGAACACCTAACAGATGTCAGGTAGGAAGCAAAGCTGTTCAGTTCCTGTGTGTTAATTTTATCTTGAAGCACACAGATAATAAACACACAAACTGGAAAAGCAGGGCTTCCATGGAATGGAAGGAGAAATAATTGTTATCCCTGAGTACTAAAAGATTATAATTATGAAATATCTATCCTTATTAAAAATTACCAACAGGTGGTGGCCTCGCTCCTGGAAGATAGCAAGCCAATCACCCAGTTTTACAAAGATGATGAATTCGAGAGACACTTAGTGATCTTCATGCTGAGCCTTAGACTTCCATGTCTTGAAATGAAAAACAAAAGTGGCCAGGATTTGAGGCATGGCTCAGATAGTAGAATGTCTGGCACTAAGCAAAAGTGTCTGATACCAAGCTGGAGTACAGATCTTAGACCCCCAAAAAAGTGGTAGCTACCAGCAACCTCCATGAGGTTCTTAGAAAAACTGAAAATCTCCTTTTCTTTCTGTAAGAATTTCTAGGAGATATTATATATGGGTTATATTGATTTTACAAGGGTATTTCAATTTGTTTTCTGATTGAGACTGATGGGTCAAATTATATACTGAGCTGAGGGTGTAGCATTAGAATGGCTGTTCTTGAAATGTGCTGATGAGTGGCTCCTGGTCACCCTGAAAGAAATGAAAGAACATATGCCATATGGCTGTGTACTTATGGGTGCTCATGTACAGTGAGTGTCTAGTAAAACTCACCAGGGGCATCTTTGATCAGGGTACTAAGCAACAGTGAGATAGGAGCACAGTATTGTGATTATAGTTAGCAGCCATATACCATGCATTTCAGACGCCACAAGAAAGGACTTGGAAAGTTTTTGTCATAAAGAATCAATAAATATTTGAGGAAATAAATACTTTCAAAAGCCAGCAGAATTTGATGCAGATGAGATGTGAGTGGTTTAGATAAAGGCGTGCAACATGATTTAACCAAATTTTTAATAGCCATTCCCTCAGAGAATTGGACAATATGTTAGATTGATAGAATTAGCATTCACATGATGTCTCCCAAATTGAAGAAATTAGAATTTAGAGAGGAATGATAAATTTATAAAATAAACATCTATTGGTTACTTACCCCACACCAAGCAATATTCCAGGTAAATAAGACAGAGGTTCCACTCTTTCCATGCTTTCAATCTCATTGGGGAGGTAGATTGTATAACCTTATGTAGTGACTAAGTAATAAATCTCACATAGAGAGAATTTCCGGGAAGCCACATTCAGGTAGAGACAAAGACTGAGGAGAAGAGAAGCTATTTTCAATAGAATGATGAAAGGTAAAGGTAATACCCTGAAGACAGGTTGAAAGCAGATCAATTGTACAAGTGTAAGACTTAAGTTGGCCTAGTGACAACTGTCCCTCTCCCATATTTTAGCTGCTTGCCTGACATGACCACTCCTAAAGTCACTTCTGGATTTTCAAGTCAGGAACTACAACAGGTCTGCTGTACCCTAGCTAGCCTGGTATTTAATTCGGGGTACAAGATTTAAATACTAGATACAAAGACAATAGAAAGTACATGCAAATATTGTTCAGAGGACCAGAAACTATGTCCAATGAAAACCAGTTGAAAGATATAAAAATATTTAGGAGGGCTAACTTTAGATTATTTTCATGCCTGGTATTGAAAAACACAAATCTGTTCAAAACGGAAAGCCCCAGATATATCCAGCAATGATAATCACATCAGAAGTTATATCAGGTTTACAAATTTTGAAATCCAGGAGGATATCAGTGATGGAAAAGTATTTTGGATTATGGCATGTTCAGTATAAAAGTATATGTGTGTGTGTACATACATACATGTATATGTATGTATAGATGTATAAAATTATAAATAAGGAGGAAAGAAGCAAAATTTACCAGAATGAGAGAGATTGTAGCATATTTTTTAGTACTTGATAGGAAATACAGATTTTTGTATATATTAATACATTTATATGCTTCAAATAATCACACTGGTTTTAATGATAATTGCAGCGAGTTAAGGTAGATGAAAATAAATAGGGCTTGGACAAGTTGCACATCGATTCAGTACTTAGGCTGAATTCTTAGGTCTCTCTAATGAGGAAGGAAAAAAACAGACCCCCCCCCCCAAAAAAAAACAGAACAGATGATTCAAATAGTTTACAGCTCCTCACCAAATGCAGGCATCTTTCAAAACATTTAAAATACCACCATTTGAATTGGGTAAATCCTGACGTTTTAAAATAATTATCATATTTAAAAATCAAGTGAGCTATAGACTAGTCTTACTATTAATGGAATTACATAAATATAGACCACTTCTTCAGACCTATCACTAGATCATTAATTTATTATTTAGCAGAGCAACAGAGATTCTGCTTAAAGTTAGTTGAAATTAATATTTGAACTAGAAGCAAAGATGTAAAAATGTCTCTTAGTACAAAGGACATGCTTTTCTTCCTGGAAGCCCATGTGTAGTATCCTTTTCACACTCTTAAGAAATACATTGTCAGGGTCAATTTTATTGTATTCATTATTATTACTCATTCAAAAATCATAGTGGCTCACACCTGTAATCCTAGCCACTCAAGAGGCTGAGATCTGAGGATTGTGTTTCAACCCAAGCAAAAAAGTCTGGGAGTCTCCACTTAATCACTAAAAAGTCAGAAGTGGAGCTCTGACTAAGGGGTTGGGCACTGGCAAGAAAGCTTAGGGACAGCGCCCATACACTGAGTTCAAGCCCCAGGACTGATATGCGCACGCTCTCTCTCTGTCTCTCTGTCTCTCTGTCTCTGTCTCTGTCTGTCTCTCTCTCTCTCTCTCTCTCTCTCTCTCTCCTCTCTCTCTCTCTCTCACACACACACGCACACTATGGATTTTGAATATAAAGTGTACTCTCCTACTACTTTATATGTTTGTAGACTTGTCTGAAAGCTGTGGCATTTTCTAGCCCACCCATATCAGGCGCTTTTTAGTGAACCAGTTGCTCACCCTGCCTTAGACATAGTTGCACCTCATGTATGACTTATTGAATGAGTGAGTCATATGTCCCCATCTGAAGAAGGAGGGGAAAAAATCTCTGAAACAGAAACCATCCTTCTATATAAAAACGTTTAACCTGATGATTAGGATGTAAGAGATTTAGTGTTGATTTTAGTAATAGTAGCAGCTGGAAAAAAAAATGTTGCCAGTATTGTTAGAGGCATGCAACTTGATTACCTACATGTTTTTCACATAATTAATGGCTGAATTACAATGTCAGTATAATTAAATTCTCAAAAAAAATGAAATAAAGGGGGAAAAGTGCACCAGTGTATTTCGTATAGAAACCATTAATTCTTTCATCAAATCATAAACGATCTCAAATATTGTCATGCAGTTTTTCCCTAGGATTATATTTTCTCTAATTCAGGCATTGGTGAGTTGACTAGGTAGATAATTTAAAAATTCACTGCCTGAAAGATTAAACCAAAGGCTGTATATTTTCATAAGAGACCTATAGAGCACAATAAAGTTTGGGAATATTTGTAACTGAGCTCTAACTAATGCTACTTTGCCAATAACCAGCCCATGCAAATTTTTATTAAAGTGACCTTTGCATATTTGAAGGATTATTTGTACTCTAATGGGAAATCATCATCAGTGGAGAAACTGCCTTATCCTTCAAAGTTGAACTATTCTGACTGCTCTTAAATTTGACGGAGTACATCAATAACTTTCTTATATTTTGCACCTCATTTGAGACTCTCCCCCTAGAATTTTAAACCTTTTAAATAAAGCCACATATAAACCTTTCCTGCACACTTGCCTTTGTTTCTTAAGCCATTGTTCATATTTAAATGACATCCAGTGTTCCTTTTAAAAGAACTTTTGTGTTAATATGAGAACATCTTCATAAAAATATGAAGCTAAGAAAGCTATTCAAAGAATAGCACAAAATACTGAAATTCTCCTTGAGAATATGAGCCAAATCCATCCTAGTCATTCTGAGGTGAGAATTTCATTGTTTCAAAAATATATCTAACACAATTACATATCAATATAGTAAAATATATGACCAATATGCTAAAAATATATGTCAACTAAAATGTTGGTGGTCACATAGTTATCTCTTCTAATTAATATTCTGAATGATAAAAATTGTATGGGAAATATCTGAGACAGAGGTCAGAGTTCTTGTATGGAAGTGTGATAGTCCATTTTTAGATGAAATAATTGTAGTTTATTCTTTAAAATGCAAAACCTTTGTATATTTTCATTTTCATATATGCATGAGTCTTTTTATATTCTAATTTTCCCAAAAGTAATGGTACTAAACATGCATTTACATTGCTAAGAGCAGTGTAACCTAAATGTTATTGCTTTACAATATTATCTTTTAACTGTCAAGTTTGCTCTTGAATAGAGTGCAATTTACTTGCCTAATACTATTTGACATAAAAGTTGTCTGTGAGATACTTAGGTATAATTGTTTATGAAATAGTTGTTTATTTTTATGTCTTGGAGATAGCATAGCATCAAACCTATCAGTTTTTCAAACTTTATATGCAATCACAGTTATGTCATCATTGTAAACTTCATGATTAATTGACTGGATGATGTCTTAAAGATTTGAGGCTGTTCATGTCCACTGCCCTCTACAAATGCAGTTTCTCTGTAGTCAGCAACAGATCATGGAATCGGAATGTTACCTTTTTTTTTTCATTTTTGTCAACTTTATGGACTAAAAAGGAGCATTTTATTCTACTTTTAAAGTTACTTTTACGGGCTGGGAATCTGGCCTAGTGGCAAGAGTGTTTGCCTCTTATATATGAAGCCCTAGGTTCAATTCTTTTTTTTTAATTTTTTTTTCTGGCCAGTCCTGGGCCTTGGACTCAGGGCCTGAGCACTGTCCCTGGCTTCTTCCTGCTCAAGGCTAGCACTCTGCCACTTGAGCCACAGCGCCGCTTCTGGCCATTTTCTGTATATGTGGTGCTGGGGAATCGAACCTAGGGCCTCGTGTATCCGAGGCAGGCACTCTTGCCACTAGGCTATATCCCCAGCCCCCTAGGTTCAATTCTTCAGCACTACATATATAGAAAAGGCCAGAAGTGGCGCTGTGGCTCAAGGTGGCAAAGTGTTAGCCTTGAGCAAAAAACAAAAGCCAGGAACAGTGCTCAGACCCTGAGTTCAAGCCCCAGGACTGGCCAAAAATAAATAAAATAGTTACTTTTACGATTGAACATTTTAATCTATTTTGCTGTATATTTTCTGTTATGAACCCTCAGAGCAGTTTCTTCATGACTAAAAAATAAATTTCAATATCACTTTTTGCATGTGAAGTGTTACTCTACATTAAACGTCAAATTTTAGCCCTAAACACTGGGGAAAACAAGTATTTTTGCTTTAACTTTGTGTTACTCACTCCAAAGTACATATTAATTAATACATCTATGTCTTTCATTAAATGGTTAGAGAATGTCTAACTAAACATGAGCCAGAAGCAGAGCTAGACATGGTAAAGGAAAAATGCTTAATCTAGGGCAAATGAATTAGTCTTTTTAAAGTTAATTTATGTTTATTCTTCATTAGAACATTAAAACCACTCTCCTGTGCTTTATCTACAGCATTTCCAGCTGCTTTATAACATACTTGTAAGAAGGCTAGCATTACCCTAAATACTTACTCTGCTTTTATAAGACTAATGAGTTGTCTAATGCTTGTGGATGCGATTTCACATCTACATAAGGCTGTCCAGCCTGCCCCTCCCTCCCTCCCTCCCTCCCTCCCTCCCTCCCTCCCTCCCTTCCTCCCTCCCTCCCTCCCTCCCTCCCTCCCTCCCTCCCTCCCTCCCTTCCTCCCTCCCTCTCTCCCTCCCTCCCTCCTTTCCTTCCTTCCTTCCTTCCTTCCTTCCTTCCTTCCTTCCTTCCTTCCTTCCTTCCTTCCTTCCTTCCTTCCTTCTATTCCTTCCTTCTGCAATATTTATTGGGTACTTCCTCTCTGTTCTGTACTATTCTTTTTTTTTTTTTTTTGGCCAGTCCTGGGGCTTGGACTCAGGGCCTGAGCACTGTCCCCTGGCTTCCTTTTTGCTCAAGGCTAGCACTCTGCCACTTGAGCCACAGCACCACTTCTGGCCGTTTTCTGTATATGTGGTGCTGGGGAATTGAACCCAGGGCCTCATGTATACAAGGCAAGCACTCTTGCCACTAGGCCATATCCCCAGCCCCACTGTACTATTCTAAATAACAGAAGTATCAATGAAAATAGAAACCAATATTAAAATAGTTTCATGGACAATACTTGATGGATTCACTCTATATGGTAATAAGTAAATGAAAATTCTGGAAAGATAGTATGACACCTGAAAAGAGGAAATGACTGGAAAAATCTAATGTTTCAGTACCCACTTGATTTCCAGTGTTTAGAAAAAGATGAGAGGGACTGGGGATATGGCCTAGTGGCAAGAGTGCTTGCCTTGTATACATGAAGTCCTGGGTTCAATTCTCCAGCACCACATATACAGAAAATGGCCAGAAGTGGCGCTGTGGCTCAAGTGGCAGAGCACTAGCCTTGAGCAAAAAGAAGCCAGGGACAGTGTGCTCAGGCCTTGAGTCCAAGCCCCAGGACTGGCCAAAAAAAGAAAAAGAAAAAGAAGAGAGGATGGAGGTATAAGCATTAAAGTAGAAGTTAAAACAGAGATCAAATTGGAAACTTACTAATTGAGAGTGATGGGTTTAAGTGAGCTGGGAATAGCTTGCTACCCTCAGTTGATATAGGAATTGACTAGCATAATCCCCAGACCCAAGCACTTCAGAATTGTCTTTCTGCAAAGGTTTCAGCTGGAATGCCTTAAAAAAAGTACCACAAGAGCTGAGTGTAGGTGACTCACACTTGTAATCCTAGATACTCAGGAGTCAGAGATATGAGGCTTAAGGTTCAAAGCTTGCCAGGGCAGAAAAGTTCAGAAGATTCTTATCTCCAATTAGCCAACAAAAAGCCAGATGTGGAGTTGTGGCTCAGGTGGTAGAGTACCAGCCTTGAACAAGAAAGGTAAAAGACAGTTCCTGGGCCATGAGTTCATGCCCCAGTACCACCTGCCTCCCCCTCCCAAATTTAAAAAAAAAAAGTAAAGCAAGGCATGAGGCACAAGGCAACAAACAGTACAAGAAATGTATCCAATGCCCAACGTATGATACTGTAACCTCTCTGTACATCAGTTTGATAATAAAAATTTGAGAAAAAAAAAGAAAAAGAAAAAAAAAAGTAAAGCAAGGATGTCTTAAGGAACTGAAAAACAATAAGCCCATTTTCAAATGTGAAAGAATTATTATAGCCTGTAAATTCAATGGTAAAATGAGTTACATAACAGCTTTTCTTTTTCAGCTATAATAAATCAGTACATGCGAAGTAAATAGTCACAGTGCTTTTCTTTTTTTCTGAAGTTAGAGGAATATCTAGTTGCCAAGTCTTCCAGCTTTAGGCCAACAGTATCTTCCCCCCAATTTCATTCAGAATTGATAGATTCAAGGTCTTGATAGTGACTTGAAAGATAGGTAATGGCGGAGTACGTTTGGAAAGTGCTTGTTAAATACAGGATTGCTCATAAACTTGCATGTGTTTTATAATATTTGCCAGGCATGTCAGACTTTATTGTCACTATGGTCAAAATAAATGACATAGGGAGAAAGAACAGCTTAAGAAAGACATTTATTTCTCTCTTTATTTCTGTATTTTAGCCCATGATTTCAGAGATTTGGGGCTCTAATCCTTAGTTCTCTTGCTTCTAGACCTGTGGTGAAACAGAAAATCATGGTCACATGTAGTAAGAGAAACTTACCTTGGAAGACAGAAAACAGAGACAAGACTCTCCCTGACCACTGAGTCTAGTTACTTTCTCCAGCCATCCCCACATTTTAAATTGTCCTGCATATCCCACAATAGTGCCAGCAGCTGAGAAACAAGCCCTCAATATATTAGTCTTTACAAAGAGGCATTTCAAATTCATACCAAGCACCATGTTTCAGAAGTCTCCACATATCTCCAAGATATTATTTGTCTAATTCATCTGATCACCAAAACTTTGAGCAGATGGGGCACCGGTGGCTCATGCCTGTAATCCTAGCCACTCAGGAGGCTGAGATCTGAGGCTTCAGTTTGAACCTAGCCCTGGCAAGAATCCATGAGACTCTTATCTACAATAAACCATTAAAAAAAGACAGAAGTGGCGCTGTGGCTCAAGTGGTAGAGCGCTAGCCTTGAGGAAAATGAGTTCAGCGACTGCACCCAAACCCAGAGTTTAAGCCCTAGGACAAGGGAAAAAAATGAATTGAAAACAACAAAAAGAACTTAGCAGTCTAATAAGTCTAATGTTCTTCACAAAGAGAAGATATGAATGTGCTTATGAGACTTGCTGGAGATTCACTGGGGAGAAAAGATTGCAACAAAGTGGAAGAAGGGAAGGCATGTTTGGAAAGTGGAATGCAACCAGGATGAAGTGGCTATAGCCACTAAACAAATAAGAATTTATACCAGAACAGCACAAACAAGCAACTACAACCAATTAAGCAAGAATTAGCCAAGGCCTTTAGGACAGAACATAGTTAATTGTACTTCATTGTCCTTAAAAAGAGGAGCACATGAACAGTGAAGTAAAATCTATATACTCCCAAACCACTTACTCTCATTTACACATGACAAGAAGACCAGATTCCTCAATGCTGGTATTCTAGCTCTAATGTCTATCTAGAGAATGAACAGGAAAAGGAAGAAAATCATTGATAGTAAATATATAATTGTAATACAGGTATTTAATATTTTTGAGTGTTTGGTAGATGCCAGGTAGTATTTTACATAGGAATTCCATAGACTTCATGTTTTTACAATAACAAAAAAGACTCAGATTTTTGGTGAGCTTAGGATGAGAATGGTGAGAGTGAATATTGAAGTAAATGATCACATCTCTACTAACGAGACTGGCTAGTTTATAATGCCGTGACTAATAAATGGAAAAGCCAGGATTTGAATTCAGGCATGTTTGTTTCTGGTGGTGAGGCTTATGATCTTTCCAATCTCACCTCTAAACATAGAATTATTCTCTCTCTTCTTCTATGTAAATCCATCTTGCATTCAGAATGCATTCAAGTCTTGCTGCCATAGGACTGGTCATTTTTCCAGCTCTTCCTGTGAATTCCTAAAGCAATTACCTTCCTATCACTAATTCTTAGCACAAATTTGCACTCTTGGAAACTGACCAAGAAAGAATTTTTCCCCCACTCCAATCATATGCCAACTCCTCCAAGATCATATCTTATGCTTCTGGGGCACTTCCTCTCACCACTTTGCTTGTATAGGTGACAATTACACCCGGGATGGATGGATGGGTGGATGGATAGTGTTAGAACAATCTGGCTACAATCTCAGAAACCCCATTGATCTCTATGATTAATTTGGCAGATTTTATTAAATAGGCCGATTCCCCTTTCATATATCAAAAGATTAAATGAATGGAAATGCAGGCAAATAAAGTGAATAAATTGCAAATATATGTTTGGTTTGGGTAGAAAAACAGAATAGAAGTAACAATATTTTAGGAAGGTGCAAAATTAAGACTCTTCACTTACAAAGCTAGTTTGGATCATTTAAAATGTAAATATTTGGGGAAAGTTTATAAAAATGAACCCATTCAAGGAAGAAATAATACACAGGAAATATAGGAGGCCCAAAGCTTCAATTCTGATAAATAAAGAATGGGAGCAGTTGTTTGAAACTTGAAGAAAGGGTCTATGTGCTTTATTTTCTAATTGGAAGAGTCTATGAATAAATTAGGCAATCACTTGACATAATTGATTTAGATCCTGTGAATTCACTTGCAGTTCAGGAGAGGGTAAATTAGATCAAATTGTCTATGGCCCCTCCTAGTCTTCTGTTCCTCTCTATTCCTTTGTTCCTCTCTCTCCTCTCTCTCTCTCTCTCTCTCTCTCTCTCTCTCTCTCTGTATTCAATGCCTTTTGTTGTTGTTACAGTTTTAATCTCAAGATATATATATATTACTGATACTATTCAGTTTTATAAGGAATTCTACTTTTATTGTGCACAATTGGAGCTGGTGTTCCCATTTTTGTTATAGAATATTTTTGTATTTTTTTTAATGTATAGGTCTTATCTTCATTTTCCATAAGTCTGTGGAAAATGTGGTTTTGGTGCGTAAACCTCATACCATGAGACTTATGTTTAAAATGTTCTTGAACTCCTTGCTTTTACCTAAAGCAACATGAAATTGAATTATATTAGTGTAGAACAATTTGAGTGCATGTCATCTATAGCAAAAAGCATGTAAGCAGAATATTTAGAGATTTTGCTCACCTCAGGTCACACAGTATTATTTGTCTTGACAAATACCCCCAAATGATACAAAAATATTCTGAATCAAAAAACAGAATGGACTGTAAATAAATAGAAAATATTCTAAGTGGTTTAAATGCACAGTGCTGGCTCAGCCTTTAGAGCTTCAAAATTTATGCAAAATTTTATTCACAAAGTAATTTTTGTTTTTAGGTTTAATCAAAGAACTTAATAATGCAAATGTAATAATGCAAATGTAATCTATTTACTGCAGTCTCCTATGGTAAGGCAACTGAGGAACTTTAAAAGACCTTGTGTTCACATGACCCAATTTGTATCATGTCCAGCATACCTACTTGATGTTGATGGATGCATGAGTTAACTCTTAAAAGGGATAAATTAACTGACCTTTTAGATACCTAAATCTGTATCCATTTAAAAAATGGAACTTACCTAAAAGGCTTATCCCTGGATAAGTGATGATTTAGAGATGTTGTTATATTGAAAATGTGGTCAGGAAGTTGTTACGGGCAAGAATGTCTAAAGACAGCTCAGTCTAATTGTCTACCCCATTGGGAAGACTGATCATATATTTCATCATTAATGGATTGGGAATATCCTAGCCATAAAAGAAGTTAATTGTCTTAAACTAGTGTTCAATATGTAATTACTAGGCACTTTCTGAGGTATGTTTTAGAAGGTTTCTTTCAAAATGCAATGCTAATATAAGCCAGGTGTTAAAAGTGGCTCATGGCTGTAATCTTAGCTACTCAGGAAACTGAGATCTGGAAGAATGTAGTTCAAAGCCAGCCTAGACAGAAGAGTTTGTTAGATTCCATCTCCAATGAACCTTCAACTAGAAACATGACTCAAATGGTACTGTGCCAGCCATGAACAAGAAAGCTGAGTTAGCATAACACCTTGTGTTCATCCCAGGACTCATACAAATTGCGCATCCATGACCCATATTCTGAAATCCTAAATGCTCTAAAAATCCAAGGCTTTTTGAGGGACAACAAGATGCAACAAGGGGAAAATTTCATACTTTACCTTGTGAGAAGTCAGTCATGATGCCAGTGGACTAAAAATATTATATGATATTACTTTCAGGCTATATGTATTAAGTATACATGAAATATAAAATATTTTTTTCTATACTTGGGTCCTATTCCCAAGATATCCCATTATGTCTATACAAATTATCTAAAAATTGAAGAAAAAAGAACTCTGAGACATTTCTGGTCTCAAGCACTTGGAATGGAGAATACTGAAGCTCTGTGTAAGAGATATATTTCAAAAAAGCTTATTTAAATGAAAAAAATACTTTTTTAAGTTGAAGTAGAGATTTACTATGGATGATCTGCATAAAACTAAGAAATGATCCCAAGGTTTACTCTGTGTCAACAGTCTTACAATAGGATTAAGTGACACACTTTTAACAATTGCTCCCATTTCCCACGTGTTCTTTGGGTTCAAGAAAACTAAGGAATAATTATAAAATATGTGAGAAAGGATTAGCATAGTGAATTTGTGAAGAATTATTAAAATTTGTGGATACTTGATATTTTAAAATATAATTGGAAATATAGCTCAGATAATTCACAAAAGCAGAAAATTTTAGCTAACCAATATCTATGAGTTATATTCAATACCCAGGTATTAAGAGCATCGAGACTATGTAGGCAAACATTGACACATGGTGATATTGGTATGTCTTATTGTTGTAATACATATTTTGATGCTATTTTTATCATAAAGCTACATGAGAATTATATACAGCACCATGACACTGTTTTGTGTTTTACTCAGCAATTATTTTTCTAAGAAGCATCTTAGAAATAAATAAAATCATGCATTAAAGTCCAATACTACATTAAAGTATGAGGACTTTTCAGTAGAGCAAACTTAATTTTCCATAAACTGGAGTATTAATAAAATTTTAAACTATAGTCTGATGCAACCAATAAAAGATTTCAGACCACTTAATGATAAAATGTGACTTCATAAAAAGCAAAGTATGTAATTCCAGTAATGCATAGAGGCGTGTGTATACAAATACAAATAGTAGAAAGAAATTTGGCAAAAATGTTTATATTGGTGTTCTCCCTGTGGAGGTTGTGTGGGTAATTTTATTATAAATTGCTTCATATTTCACACTTTATCACAAGTATCTATTGCATTTATAATTTGAATGCTATTGATTGGCAACATAATTTACTTTGAAATAGAAACCAGAAGTCCATGCACAATAGAAAGAAGTGGAGAAATCAAACCATGGAAGGAGGGAAGAGTCCTGAGGTAGACTGGTAGATATAACATTATTAAGAACTATCATCTGCAAGGACAGGATAACATTATCTATGGGGAAAAAAACAAAAGATATGTTTGTTAAATTATTTCAAGCTAATTCAAGTTACTCCTTACATGTTAAAATAGTATTTTCAAGGAGCCTATCCCACTAACAGTAGCAGAATAAACACTTTCCTACATAGCAAAAAGTCTGAATTAGGCTATATCAGAGGGCCAGTAACACAGAGACCTTCTCTTCCACTCTGCCATGTTTCACTTGTATCACACTAATTATTATTTTCAACTAAGGTATTTAAAAAAGAAAAAAAAGATGATGCCCCTTGTTGGACTAATGGATCAAGAAAATGTATATATACACAAAGAAGTTCTATCCTTCCACCAGAAAGAATGATATTGTACCATTCATAAGGAAATGGAAAGCTAGACCCAAAGAAACATAGGTTGCACAGTTTCCTTCACTTGTGGTAACTAAAATGTGCCTATAAATCTACAAGTAGACGCAGTGGATGGGAAAACACCACCACCAACAACAACACTTGGACATGATAAATAAATCAGATCTCTAGACATTCACACAGTGAGACCAAAGGAGAATATTCATAGGAGCAGGCTAAATAGCTATGTGCATATGATCATATAAAATAACATGTTATGAAAAGAATTCCAAAAACAGAACAAGAGATTTTTGTTATTGCTGTTTTTGTTGCCTATTCCTTTTGTCTTGTTTGTTAGTTTGTTTGGGGGAGGGTAAGGGAGGCACAAAAATGTGGGACAAAAAGTGAACAAATACAGCTGTGATGCTCAATAGATGCTATGTGGAAAATGAGCTATTCAAATTGTGGGTGGGGACAGGCTGGAAAAACTGTGAGAGAGTGAGGAAAGGGGTGACATGGTTCAAAAAGAAATATACTCATTACCAGACTTGTGTTATTGGAACACCTCTGTACTTCACCTGTTGAAAATATATATATGTATATATAGATAGACAGAGAGCTGTATATATTTAAGTAAAGAAAAGGTTGAAAAAAGGGGGAGGAAGTAAACGTTTCAGCATTCTTTCTTTCATTCAGTATTGTCTACAGAAGATTACCCAAACTAATGAACTTCATCTTATCTTATTGGCATGACTAACAAATGATACATGCACTCTAGCCAAAAAGTAGCCAGGATGAAGAAAGTTGTTGGTGGCATTGGATCAACTAACATCACTGTGTTTCTGAGCTTTGGGTCCTTGCAATTATGTAAGTGTATGGAAACCTCATCAATAGGGCAGAAGATCAGAGCACCCTTAGGTCTTAGTCCTTTCAGGTATTTCAACATAATTTCAATAGAATTGTGAAATCAAACTAGTAGTAAGAGAGCAATGTTCTGATTCTCCATCTACAATTGAAGTCATTCTTAACCAAATGTAGTCAGCAGAACAGAGGATAGAATGTCAGAGTTGCTGGGGAGAACAACAGCACCGTTTTCAAACCAGGTAATACTGTGAAGGAACAAAATGTAAGAAAAAGTCACCCAGATGAAAAAAAATTACAAATAATTATTCTTCTTAATGATTCTAAAGCAATTACTTTAAGTATATTGTTGAAGTGATTTTTGTGGTTGAAGCATTTCATTTTATTTTAGTCACTATAGGCATGGGGCCCAGAGACTATATAAGTTTCACAGAAATCTGTCAAAATATAAGATATAAACAAAATTACTGGCTCTAGTGTAGAAAAATTAAATTCCCCCAAACTTGAAATTTATAAATGTTTATCCTTGAAATGAACCCCATGCCAATTTTTTATTACACTTACAGTTTATTTAAAGATATTATTATATTTGCAAACACTGTGTATTTGGGTTTCTTTTTTATGTTCAAATCCTGTGAAAAATACCAGTCAACCATGTAAGGAACTCATAGGCCAGTAATTTTTAAATGAATTTGTCAAACATCTTTTATATTTTAGAGCAAAATTTTTATATTAGGGTTGGAGTAGAAGTGGAAAGAAGGAAAGAAGAAGGAGAATGCCGTAGATATTGCCAATTTTGATTGCTCTTTTCCTTCTTTTGTCAGCAGCCTTTCCAAAGAGGTCTCCAAAGAAATTCATGGCCTAAGGAAAAACAATTTAAAAATTACTGCCTGTGAAATTAAACTACACTCTGGGTCTAATAATTGTCCGATTTTCCTTTAAATATTTTCTATTATCTCAGTCTTCTTCAAGATGTTTAATATACCTCAATGCCTCTCCAAAAGATAGATAGTGGGTATTTAATATGTATGTGTAACCACCTATTCTGCAAAAAAAGGAGCATGATTTAAGTGAGTTCATGTAATAGAGCAGTATAAAATACCAGATGAGTTCACTAGTGTGTGCGCAGAATTTTGTACATTTCATTTAGTGAGTGGCTGTGTGCTCTATGTTGGAAAGATAGCCCATAAACCCCAAAGTTAATAGCCTCTAATAAACAATGAGTCTGGATGACAACTTTTCAAAATCTATTACACACTAGTATCCCTGATTTTGCACAGTCTGCATCTTAAACAGATGATAGTAGGTTCTGGGCAGAAATATAGACAGTATTATATACTTCAGTGAATGCCAGAAGAGAAATCTTTTGATAGCACTTGCTGTAGCCAAGAACAGAAGCAGCTATACAATCCCCAGCCAGCAACCAGGTGCCAAAATTAACTCATGCAAGAATAAAATGAGCTGGCATCTTACTGTAAAGTCCATAAGCTCAAGGGGAAATGCCCATGAAAATCCTGAGTAGCTCAGATTACTAGGTCTGTAGGGTTATAGTTCCCTGCTGGGCTGGCCAATTCACTTTACAATAAGAAGCACATTGAGTGATCAGAGTGCATTTCAACCCAGCCAGGAAGCTCACAAGTGCAGGCCAAAGTACCACGAAGAGAGCAAGGATAGTTTCCAGTTAAGGTAAGCCTGTACGTGATGCAGATACAACAGAGTTACTTGCCAGATTTATGGGCACACGTGGCTTAGTATGTTAGTAACACTGAAATATGGAATCCAAATTCAGAAAGAACTGGTCAATTTGGAGGATTAAATTTAAGAGGGAGGAAGGTAACTCCCAGTATTTGGCTACTGTCTTATTGTCATCCAATTTATTGTCTACACCTAAACATGGATGATCCGTGTGTGTGTGTGTGTGTGTGTGAGCGCACACACATGCACATGTACACATGGTCATAGGGCTTGAACTTCAGGGCCTAGGTGCTATCCCTGAGTTTTTTTATTGGCAGCTAGCACTTTACCACTTGAGCCATTGCTGGACTTCCGGCTTTTTGCTAGTTAATTGGATACAAGAATCTTACAAGACTTTCCTGCCCTGGTTGGCTTTAAACTACGATCCTCAATCTCAGCCTCCTAAGCAGATAGAAGGACAGGCGTGAGCCACCGTTGGCCATCATGAGCCTGGGTGATCCTTGTAAAACACAAATCAGGTCATGTCACAAAACTGCTCTAACCTAAAAGCTCTTTTCCCTCAGGAAAAACATTGAACTCATGGATGGTTTAGAGGTCCTCCCTTCCATTCTCCTCCATCAGCTGTATCTCAGTCCTGTCTTGCTCAACACACCAATCTTATGGAAGATCTTTGGGTTCTTCATGTGGGACCTGCTTTGGGGTTTTCATGTTTCCTTTGTCTAAATTGCATCTTTCTAGACATCTTCAAGAAGGCCTAATTTTTAGACTTCGTACTTGTATTGCTTATTTACAATCTAATCACCATCTTTCCTTTGACAAATATCCACTGAGTTCCTCATGTGTAGCAAATACTATTCTGGGACCAATAGAGGAAACTGAACAAATGAAGCCCACAAGCACATGGAGCTGGTAATGTCCCAGCAGGAAGTTTATCTAGGGCTGAGTGCTTTGGAGAAAAATGGAGCAACATGAGACAATCGTGATACACACAGAATGGATATTGGAAAGTCTAACTGTATACCATGTCACAGAGGATTTCTCTGTTAAATTGATATTTAGGGAGATGTGTTCGAAGGGGGACATGAAGTATGTGGTTAGCTAGACTAGCAGTATAATCAGCCTAGAACCAAGAGAGTCATGTTCAGCACATTTGAGGAAGAATAGAGGGCCAGAATGGTCAGGTACACAGCAAGAGTGACAGACAGCTCTACAGAATGGAGTTGAAGCCCATGGCCAGACTAAGCAAGGCTCAGAAGCTATAATAAACCTTTGGTCTGCCTTTTAAATATGGCTGGCTGGAAGCTATTGAGAGATTTTTAAGCCAAGAACCACCATGCAAATATTTCTGTTTTGTATTTTTTATGTATGTATTTTGCTGCTATCTATGGAAGGAAGATGGATTATAGAAGCTATTCTCTTTGTCCTGGTGATTGCTGAAGGTAGCGTTGTCCAGATAGGTTTGTTAACACACTCTATCTGTGATTCCTTGTGTGTTAGAAAAAGTGGCAGAGCAGGGCTTGGGATGCCTTGCTCACTTTCCCCCTGCCTGGAATGTGCCTGCCATACCATTGGCTCTCCATACACATTTTTTCAGACAAAGAACACCAGACTTCCACAGAAGTTAATATAAAAAGGACCTCAGGGTCTGAGCTGACTGAACACACTTGATGAGCCAGCAGTCACCCAGTTTGGCTGCCAAGAAAGTTAATGCTGTCTTGGGTTGCACTGAAAAGCATGGAGTGGAGGGTGAGGAGGAGGTATGAGTCCAAAGCCACTTTATTCAGCCTCTAGTACATCAAGATATTAACTTGACCCTACACGATTTTCTCATCTATTTCCTTTCTACTAAATGACATCTTTCAATCCCACACCACAAACTGAGTTCATCTGTGGTTTTCTTGATTGCTTCATGCCAGTGTTCAGACATTAAATTCTCTATCGTGTTACTTTCCACCCCTGTTCCAGAGCTCTGCCACCATCTGAACAGTCATCCATGCCTTTTCTGCTAACAACTTCCACGTGACCGAGGCACAAAACAACGATGACAACCCTACTTCATATGTCTGAGAGCATCGGCAATCATTTTTAAGAGACATAATGGGCTCTGCCATGTAGTGTGTTATGAGTAGTTTAGTAGGTAGAATTGAGTAGGAGGAATATGAAGTTCCTTGCAAAGCCATTAGCGAAGTCATACCTCTTGGGTTCACATGATAAGAGAAGGAATTTGTACTTTTAAAGTCAAGAATGATTTAGATGCCAGCTATTACAAATTTTATGACATAAATTTTCTTGGACTCAGTTCTTTCCTCTGAGATAACCAAAGATAATAGATAATAATACTCACTTGGAGGCTTTGGAAGAATTAAATGAGCTAACACATGTTGATGTGCTTACCACAGCTTATGATGACTTGGTTTTAAAAGTATTAGTTCCCTTGTTCTTTATCCCTGTTAATGGAGTCACAAGAACAGGTGGTAATGTACAATTTTTTTGGTAATATACATTTTAAAGTGTGAAATTACAGGTGTGGTGTTTTGCTAGTTAGTAGTGAGTAATGAATGCTTGCCGGTTGGTTAAGAGTGAGTAGTGCTTATCTATTATGTGATTTAAAGGTATCCTATGCTCTTTTTCCCCAAGTGGTTCAATCAGTATTAATATTTTGCTGGAAATTTCTCAGGAGCATGAGAATCATTGTGATTTCTTTGGTGGGAGCAATAGAGATAATCCAAGTAGGAATATAGAGAAGTACTAGGAATATAGAGAAAGAACTTTCCTAAAAGAGTTATAACCATATATATGTAGATATATGAAGACTCACATCTGTCATCTGAAAACTAAAGTTCTTTGTCTGAGGTCTAAAATAATTTGGATGGAATTGACAGAAGGCTAGACATTACAGGCAGCAAGAAAAGTGATGTAGCAAAAGCATTACATAAGTGGAGATAGGAAGAAAAATGAAATATTAAAATGAATAGGTAACGGTGGAAGAATGCACCTATAGTGGAATCTACTAAATAAAGAAAAGGCAGCACAGAGAAAAATATGAAGGAGTGATAACCAAATTTTCTACGTCTTACAAAAGCTAGAAACACAGATTTGAGAATCTCTATGAACTTTTAAACATCATAGAAGAGAAATCGAAAGCCAGGCACTGGTGGCTCACAGCTGTAATCCTATGTACTCAAGAGGCTGAGATCTGAGGATTGCAATTCAAAGCTAGGTTTGGCAGGAAAATTTGTGAGGTGCTATCTCCAATTAACCACCAGAAAACCAAAACTGTCTCTGTGGCTCAAAGTGGTAGCATACTAGCCTTGAGCAAAAGAGCTCAGGGGCAGTGCCCAGGCCCTGAATTCAAGTCCCATGACCAACCAAAAGAGAGAGACAGAGAGAGACAGCAAGAGAGAGAAAGAGAGAGAGAGAAATTGAGATGGGAGGTAGTGAGAAGAAAGGGGGAGGAATGAAGAAATTTAAGAGGAGAAAAAAGGAACAGTAGGTAAGAGGAGAAAGAGGAAAGTAGGGAAAGAAGGCATATTGTAATCAAATTGCTGAAATCAAGTTGAGGAGGAAATCTTAAATTTCTAAATGCAACTAGGAAAACAAAACCCAAGGTGTTAAATACAGAAAAAGCAAAAAACAAACAATAGCAAATTTCTGATAGAAAAAAAAGACTTACAAAGCTGAGTTAATCACCATCAAGTGTGCTTTAAAAAATGTTAGCTAACTCTTAAAAGTAGGAAGAAAATGATGGAAGATAAAAATATGGATTTTCTTATACCAAGAGAATCAGAAATTTTAAGTATTTACATGCTTTTAAATTTTTATTGTTCAATATATATAGGATTAATTAACTGTTTAAATAAAAATAAAGTCTGTATTGTAGGGTATGTAAAATTTAGAAGTATCATTCATGACAAAAGCCTATATGAAAAGAAGTGACACATTGAAACATACCATTGAAAGGAACATATTCTGTATGTGAAACATAGTAGAATTTCATTTGAAAGAACAACGTAAGTTAAATATTCATGCAATAAACCCTCACAATAACACAGCAAAGAGCTGCCACCAATAATCCACAAAGGAAAATAGAATAGTCATAAATGTTTAATAACACTGAAAATTTTTAAATAGTACTCAAAAACATGAAAAATATACAAAAAAGCAGAAAGGCAAAAACTAACAGATGGAACAAATAGAAAATAAACAGCAAGATGATAAATTTTAATTCATCTATGCCAATAGACATATTAAATGCAAACGTTAAACCACAATTTAAAGGAAGAAATAGCCATCTTGGATTAAAAAATATATGCTGCCTCCAAGACCCACTTGAAACATAAAGATACAAGTAAGTTAAAAGTAAAAGAAAAGAATAAAAACCTACATCTTGAAAACTAGCATTAAATTTTAAATGCTGAACTAACTATATTGTTAAAAGAAAAATAGATTTCAGAAAAAAATATTGCCCCAAATAACAATTCCATTATTACAGTGGAGCCAACTCTAAATATTTATGTGCCTCATAAGAGAGATTTGTAATATGAGAGAGAAATTCATAGGACAAAAGTGATTATTAATAGATGAAACCAAGGTTACTGTTGTAGATTTCTAGATTTTTATCAACTTGAACTAAGCATAGTGTATATAAAGAAAATCAGCACAAAAATTTAATGAATTGGAAAAAAAATTGAGAAAATCATTTAAACACAAGAATAGCTTTTTTATGAAGTCCATAAAAATGATAACCTAAACGGAATGATCATGTAAAATAAGACACACAGACATTGTTAGGATAGAGAGACTACACAGTTTACAGATAGCAGGAGGATGTGGTAATATTATGAACAATAAATATGATAACTAAAGAATAATGGACAAGTTTTGTGAAAAACTCAAACTATCACATGCTTACAAGAACAAGAAAAACAACAAAAAACCTGGCTAGGCTAGACTAGTAGATATTAAAGACATTGAATTGTAGTTAAATACTTGGCACAGAAAGGAGACTCTAAGATCGAAATGGCTCTTCGGGTGATGTGTTTGATAGGATGAAGTAACAATTCTGAAGAAACCCTGCCAGACAAGCAAAGAGGGAGAAACTTCATATTAGAAAGTGGACAAAGACAGTGGGCTGGTTTCCTTCATGAATTGGCATAAAATAGTAGGCACAGTGGCTCAGGACTGTAATGTAGATACACAGAAGGTAAGGATCAAAGTTCAAGGCCAGCTTGTGCAAAAATTAGGCTCCTGATTTAAACCAACAAGTCACATATATTGTTTTATCCCAGCTAAGCTGGAGGCATAGATAGGAGCATGATAATCTAAGGCTGGCCTCAGACAAAACTCAAGACGTACACAAAAAATAACTAAAGAAAAAAAAGACATAGAAAGATGGCTGAAATAGTTGAGTTCATGCCTAGCAAGCATAAAACCCTGAGTTCAAACTTAGTACCATCAACATCATCATCATCACCATCATCATCATCATAATAGAGCTGGGTGCTGGTGGCTCATGCCTGCACCCAGAAAGCTGAGATCTGAGGATCCCAGTTCAAAGCCAGCTTGGGCAAGCACGTTCATGAGATGCTTATCTCCAGTTAACCATGAGAAAACTGGAAGTGGAGTAAACTCAAAGTGGTAGAGCACTAGTCATGAGCAAAAGAGCACAGGGACAGTGCCCTGAGTTCAAGGCCCATGAGTGCCAAAATTGAAATAAGTAATAATGCCAGAACCCAACACTATGTAAAAAATTTTATACATTGAATAAGAGAGGCTTATCCCAAGAATGCAGAGTTGATGTAATGATTGAAATCACTCAGTGTAAATCACACATCAGTAGACTAAAAATGAAAAACCACATGACCCATAAACCCATCAGTAGACTCAGAAAAAGTATTTGATGGAATCCAATGACATTTAATCAAAGACACAAGTTGAAAAACTTATTTGAGGATGAATTAGTGGCAAGATCATAAAGAAAACAAGAGAATTATGAAATGAACATTTCAAACTTGAGATTATTACTATGCTTGGAGTGAAAGGAGATTGGTTGGAATAACCTTAATGTTTCCAAAGTAAAGGTATGTGTGTCCTTTTCTTTAAAAGTATGCTTAATACACGGTATTTGTTTTATTTATGTCTTATGCCTTAAACACATGCTATCAATAATATTTTTAATTCTCCAATATTTAATAAAAGTTGACTCTAAAGCTAGTAGATTCTCTGAATATCATATAGCAGAAAGGCATTTATTTCCTGTCTACCAATTTGAAAACTCACACTGTTTGCATATTGAAAGATCTTTTCGTACCAAATCATTCAGTTTGGGTTTTGATTTTTAGAAATGTAAAGAGATATTTCATATAAACAGAGGGAACTACTATTTTAAGTGTCATACCATGTGAAGAACATGTGTGATTAATGATAACAAGCCAAACAAAGAAAAAAGAAAACTAAAATTCCAGTGATGGGTCACATAGAGATAACAAACTGTGACTTGCCTACCAATTCTATACCTTTCTATAATTCTACATTTCATTACACAAATATAAGTGCATTTGTATTTATTGTGAACAGTTGTATCATGTTTTGGTCTTTATTTAAACTGATACCAGAATAACCCACCTTACTGTCCCTTTGCCTAAAGATTGTATTACAGAACTTTACAATAGCTACCTGCATTTATGCTACACCATTCATATATTCATATACTCATATATGTACATATATATGTATATATATGTGTGTATATATATATATATATACAGTGAATACTTGCTTCATTCATTAATTTAAAACTGTACTATATGGGACATATCTAGATTGCTGCCCATTCTTTATTCTTACATTGCTGTATTCACTTTCACTGAAAAAAAAAAAGTGTTAATGAGTACTTAGGAAGTGCCACACATGATTCTTGGCTAAAATGGAAAAACAAGGCATATGCCTGCTGAAGACATTCATAGTGTAGGGTGAATCAGATGTGTGCACAAATAATAAGATATTTGCAAATCATTTTAGTCCTTACACTCAGGTTGGAGCCTGAGAGAGGATAACATTTAAAGGTGGTAGTGAGGCATGTTTACCAAGCAAGACTATGGATGATTTCCCATTACAATTCAGGAGGAGCATATTAGTCATATGTCTATTCTGTTGTGTGAAGTTACAAGGCCCAGCCAATACCTACCTCTGAAATACACAGGTCTTGACAACAGTCGTTATACAGGAGGAAAATCGTCATCAATTTTTTAGTACCTACGTTTTCCAGGTTCTATAGTAAGTTTTTATAATCTATAAATTGTTTTATCTTGTGGCGCATTTTACAAATAAGTTCGTTACCTTTTTTTTTAAAAAAGCATTCAAATGTACTCACACATATAATTAGGGTTAGAATCTAGATTCCTTTTAGCAGGAAGCTGAAGGAGAGCAAGGAACTCTTCTACCCTTTCCATGCTACTTATTCTCTGACTATGACTGCAGTCATCCTATGTGCTACAAGTTACCTTTTTTCTGAGGTCACTTGGTAAAGTTCTCATTCAACTTCATTGTTTTGTTTTTAGTGGCACACTCAGGGCTTGAACTCAGGGCCTGGCCATTGTCCCTGGCTTTTTTTTTTTTTTTCTCAAGGCTAACATTCTACTCCTTGAGCCACAGCTTCAGTTTCTGATTTTTAGTGGTTAATTAAAACATGATCCTCGAATCTCTAGCTGGGATTACGGACGTGAGCCACCAGTACTGGCCACATTCACTGTTTATGACCTCCATTTCTGTCTGCCTCTCCACTGTTCCTAAAGCATAACCTTTTCCTTTGAACTACCCAACAGCTTTTATTGCATTAAATATATTATTGGTTTTCATTTTTTCTTTAGTGGAAATATTCGGTATTTGTTTATTTTGAGAAAAAATAACATTTATTGAATGAATGCAAAACAAATTTATAAAGGAAGATTTGGTTTTTCCAAAACTCTTTAACAAGCTAAAGACAACAATGGGAAAACATAAGAAACAGATTTTTTTTTCCAACTTCTCATTTAAGGGCAGTTTGAAGACATCATTGAAGAGTTGTAAACTCAGGAACACTAGATAGTGGTAAGGGCCGTGATCTCCTCCTTCCGTCTGTGTCACCATAGCTGAAGATGCAGGTGGTACTGAAAGGACATTGCAGCTGCTAAGTTCTCATTAGCTTATTGTCTGAGTAGCAAAAACCTGGAGTGTTGCTTAGGAATTTTGAGGAAGCTTTATGAAAAGAGATGAATGTTTGCATTGCTATTTTGTAGTAGTGCCTTACCCCCGCTTTTAACAAAAACCTTCTTTACTGTTTTGGTTTTGAGGTATGTATGTGTATGTATATGTATGTGTCACTGCATGTGTTCCAAGAGATGCAAGGTTTTTAAAAATTATTTTATTAGCACATAACTACTTCTAAAAACATATACATGTTTATAAAAGCTCATCAGAGGGCATAGAGTGAGGAAATATAATTAAAGTATATCATATATGGATAAAAAGTGATAATAAAATTTATTTTTAAAATTTGCAAGAAAGTAGAGCCCCCACTTTGTACAACAGTCAGACCCTGATTAAACCTAGTACCTGAAAATGTGTGTGTATATATATAATTTATTTTTTAAAAATGAATGTTTCTTTTTTTTAATCCACAGTATTGAAAACTCTAAAAGATCTCTCTAAAGAGGAACAGCATGCTAAATAATCATTGACATAAGAAAATACTATAAATTAAAGCAGTTATAGTTTATGGTTTCTGAGAAGAGAACTTAATTTACAACTAGAAACAGGTTTGCATTCCTTAGAAATTCTGGAAATCAGTCAGTGACACAGAAATTGATCTGT
This sequence comes from Perognathus longimembris pacificus, assembly GCF_023159225.1. NCBI lineage: Eukaryota > Metazoa > Chordata > Mammalia > Rodentia > Heteromyidae > Perognathus > Perognathus longimembris. Next base: position 25,963,024 of record NC_063164.1, on the reverse strand, counting down.
TAAGGAAAGGAAAATCGATTCCTAATATTGGCAACTACATCAATTTTAAGTTCTAAAAGAACAACTCTTGGAAACAAATTTATTCACCATTAGCAAATCACTAGATAGTCTAGCAAACTATCCAGAGAGAAGTATTTATGACCTCATTAGAAGAAATAGTTTTATTGCAATGAATATCAGCTTCAAAATTGCAGCCTCTATTATGTCAAAGATATTAAAATCAAAAGTTGAGTGAAACCAAGCTGTCTAATGTGTAAAGATCGGGCATTGCATCATATTTTAGAGTGTTCCTTTGCCTCAAAGTATCTCAATATGAAGTAGTGGGACTCTCAATACATTTGCATATTCCCCTGTTTGTGACATAGTGTTGGCATTCTCAGAAAGAATAAGTGTTGCTGGTGGCAATTTTATCTGAAGAGATTTGTGCATGTTAGCAATATACCATCTTCTGTCAGCATCGGAAGAGCATATGGGGCCCATTAACTCACCAAATCTGCCACTGTTCTGCAAATTTTTATTAACCAAGTGCAGTCCCTAACAGTCACTTACATTATAGAGTGTGTGTCATGTGCTATCAATATGCAAGGGGATTGTTTTCAGTGTCTAAGAAGGTTTGACAAAAGAGCCAAAACACTTTGAAGTGATCCAGGTATTTGCATGAAAAGCCACCGCGTGTAAAGATGATACACATCAGTGTGTGCCACGAGAGAGTTCTCAGCTGCCATCTTGTTCATAGATTTCCCCCATGCGCACCCTCCCAGAACTTCTTTCTTAGAATTCTCACAGTGAACCTGGTTGGAATTAAATATTCAAAAAGTCTGTTTATGTTTATTTTTTAAAGTGTTGTTGGCAGTTGGACAGCTCTCATTAGCCTCAAAGGCTTATGGCAAGAAGACCCTCAAGCTCCTGGGCTTCTCAAATAAAATTCCTCAGTCAGAGGCCATACCAGGAAAATAGCAAACATTCTAACCAAGTAGTGTTCTCCCTATTAACTACTTTGTGGTAATTATATCAAGTAGTGTCCATCTATCTTGTACTGAATGTCAGGAAACAGGAAGTTAGTGCAAAAATCCTATTAGCTAAGTAAATCTGGAGACTTCATGATAATAGGTCCATGGTGGCCTATGAGTATTTAAAAATGGCACTAATGAAAACAACAGTTGTAATAAAAAAAATGCTGATAAACTGGCATGTCTTCAGTTTTTGGAATATCCCTTTAAGACAACCAAGAGCAAGTAGTACCCACCCTTAAGTAAAGCTGAACCTAGACTCTCTTGCTTGATGCTTTAGTGCTTTGCAATTTGGGAATGGAAGACCTTTCTCACATTGGTTTCCCCTCCCCCGACTCCTACTTATTTTTTGTTTTAATTTCTGCCACATAAGTTCTTTTCTTAAAATTACACACCTGTCATAATTTACATTACTACCATTCCAGTTACCATGCTATTTAAATAGAACACAGTGACACTACTAAACTTAACCACCAGCACTAAGAGATAACAATAATAGCAGCTCTAAGATGATGTGGGTTATAATAGAAGTTGAGTATTAATTATAAGTAACCATTTTTTAAAGTTGGTAGTGTATGTAATTTTACCTCATTTTCTCATTTGCTACTGTTATTTAAATTGCTTCCCCGCACTAAGCATGTGTATAAAAGATGATCCAAATTTAACCTTTTAAATAAAATGTATTCTATTAATTAAGCCATTACAGTTCTCTCTTTTCTATTATGTTTATTCATTTATCTTCTGTCCTAAAGATAGACATCTGTGTTAGGGAATATTTTGGAAAAAGACCCTTAATTTTTATGCCTATCACCCGTTTGGATTTTCTGTGCTGTTTTTTTTTTAAGTTTATTTTAGCATTCTAAAGAATACCAAATTGTCAATTAAAATAATGATAAGTATTCCAACTAAGGAATAATAGGCATTATTCAGCCCAAAAGTTAAGAAGTTCCTTGTTAAATTTAATGTAGCTGGGGAGTTGGCAATACTGAAAACCTTTAAAAAAAAAAAAAAGACCAAAATGAATCAACATAAAAGGTTTTATACAAAGTGTCTTTTTCAGATTCACAATGCATAGCAAGACCCTACTGCCAACTGTTTTCCTTGTCTTTGTCCTTCGTAAGATGAACTAGAACCATGCTATCCACGAGTTCTGTGTATGACACATGATATTACATAGAGAAGTAGCAACCAGCTGAAGCATATCTTCTTAATTATTTTAATTCTCTGTTAATCTGAGCAAGTGAAAACAAAACATTACAGCCATCATAAAATTCCTAACCGTGCCCTTCAGCCCCCATTTAGCAATGTCAAGGGTTCAAAATTACATGTCTGTCACTGTACTAAGTGATTCTGTATATGTGATTTTGTACATCGTCCAAAAGTTTCCATGCACTTATTTTTATTCCTGATTTTTTTCCATATGGGGAAACTGAGGCCAAAAAGAGTTCAGGACCCTACAGGGCTGTATATGTGGCAGAATTGATTACATGACAGCTTGGGGAATGCAGTGTCCTGAGTACAGCCAGGAAAGATAAAGAGTAGGAGTTTAGTAACCTACTTATAATGCTGGCACTCAACTCCCGTCTATCCCATTGTGCTAATCTGCTTTTCTGTTTATTATCTCAGCAAAGATGTTGATAACAGCTAGTATTTATGAGGTGCTTACTATTTGATCTTCTAAGCAATTTGCATGTATTTATACATGTCTCGCTCACCATAAACCCAAGGGATAAGCAATATTCTCCTCAGTTTCTACTTGAGAGAGGGACACAGAATGTTAAAATAACTTGGCATCTTTTAAGATAACCGCACAAGGATCCACAGCAAAATAAGTATCTATACCAGAATCCTAGTTTAGAAAGATGGCCTTTCACTGGAAGTGAGAAGGAGCAGTGGAGCTTGAATTTTCTATAGTTATAGATTGCTGAATCTTAAATGAAATTACAGCTAATGTTTGTTAACACCTCACAAAATAGGGTCTTACTATGTAGCCCAGACTAGCCTCAGACTCCTGATCCCCCTGCCTCGGCCTCCCAACTGCTGGTATTATAGATCTGCATCATCATGCCTCCCTGTGGTCATTCTTGTTTGTTTGTTGATTGTGGGGCTTGAACAGGGACTCTGGGCACTGTCTCTGGGCTCTTTGCTCAAGGCTATCACTTTATTGGAGTTAAGAGCCTCATGAACTTTTCTGCCTAGGCAGGCTTTGAAGTGTGATCCTCAGATCTCAGCTACTTGAATAGCTAGGGTTACAGGTGTGAGCTGGTCCCTGGCTTTTGTGGTTATTCTTAAAGTTTCTTAAAGAGCAACTCTTCTATAACTCTTATCACAAATATAATGAAGTTATGAATCCCCTCCATTGAAGACATAGGTGTCAGTTTCTCTATCTGTTCAATAAGGATAATAATATGTCTTTATCCGGGTCATTGTAAAGGTTAAATTAATTAGATATGAAGTCCATGGGACAGAACCTGGATATTACCAGGGCTACTGTTATTTTAATCACCTTTGTCGTTCATTTCTAATACATGTAAGTGGTTTTAGGTTGGGCATTCAGCTTGCCACTAGGGCCTGGTAAACACCACGTGACGTACCTCACAAGTGGAAACACAACAAAAGTCCTTCTAAGATTGTTAAACAGCAAAGAACCTATAGTCGCACCCTTATAGTAATACTATCTAGAAAATAAAGAACAAGCCAGGAAAGGATGACAAAGGATATTGGAAGGACTATGTATGGTACCTGAGGGTCCTTTCAATGTGACTGTTGTCATGGTCAGCAAAGGAGAGACTTCTTTCTGTGAGACCAACTCAGCTAGGGAAAGGCAGGAGGTCCTCCTTGTTAACAAATGCCCCCTCACTTTGCTTCACACCTTGGGCACCAGAGTTTTACACGCTAGCATAGACAGCGGCCCATAGTGAATAGGTAGGCAGCTGTTGCTGGATATTGACTGGTTATCCATAGAAAGTTGATTAAAGATTAAAAACTTTCCCATGTATGGTGGCTCATACCTATCATGTCAGCTACTTGGAAGGAAGAGACAGGAGGATTGTGGTTTGAGGCCATTACAGGCAAAAAGTGAGCAAGATCTTATCTCAGAGAATAAGCTGAATATGATGGAGTGTGTCTATAATCCCAACTATCCTGGAAGCAAAACTAGAAGGCTTCTTTCAGGCAAAAGTACAAGACACTATCTGGAAAAATAACAAAAGCTGAAAAGTCTGGGAATATGACTCAAATGATAGAGCACCTGGCTAGCAAGTGTTTAAACCCCAGTACTGCTGAAAATAAAAGAATAGGGACTTTTATGAGGGATGATTAGTCATTTTCACATGACATCATTAAAGATATCACGTGGTAATGTCACATTTGGACAGGTAGGGGAAACCTCTGTTCTCTGAATTGTACAAGTGAGCTTTGCAGAATCTGTTATTTCTTTCTCCGGTGTTTGGTAGGATTTACCAGGAAGCTGTCTGGATATAGTTTTCTTCATGGGGAAGTTTTATCTAAAATCTCATTTTAAAAAATTTAAAAAATTTTAAAATTTATAAAGCTATCAAGTTATTCCTGCTATTTAATTCTCCTTTGAAAAGCTTTCATCAACTGTGATTTTCAAAACACATGTCCATTTCCTCAGAGATGTGTTGAACTGGGGTTAACTTTTGCACAATGTTGAGGCAAGTTATGTCATCCTATTATGACAGGTGCTTTGAATTAGAAGCTATCCCCTCCAGCTCTTGGGCACTGGGCACAACACTGTGTGACTTCCCAGGGGTTCCTTTCCAATTCAGGGTGGTTCTTTGCTGGTTCTTAGCACACTTGTGTCATATGCATGAGATCATAAGAATTACATGAAAGGGGAAATGGGGCTAGCTATGGTTGTAGATGCCTGTAATCTTAACTATTCTGGAGGTGGATGGAGGTAGGAAGATTGCCAGTTCAAGGCAACTCTAGGCAACATAATGAGGCTCTATCTCAAAAAATTAAATACAACATTCTGGGCATAAGATAGGACCAGTAGAATGTAGAGTGCTAACCTTGCACATGCAGTGCCCTGGGTTCCATTTCCAAAACAAACCCCCCTACAATATACAATGGACTATCTGAGAATATTAGACAGAATTTCTCTCCTTCCTGGCTGCCTGCTTTGACTTTCCCTGGGCATTCTGCATCATGTCCTCCACCAGGGACAGCACAGGGGTCACCTTGAGCATCCGATTCAACTGCTGCCTGGAGATGGCAGGCCGCAACAGGGGCCAGCATGAGGTTCCTGGCATTCACATTTATTTCCCATCTCCTGAACTGGGCCTTGGTTACCTTGGGTCTGTCTAATCAACCAACTCTACTGTTTCATGTTTTCTCTAGATTTTTTTTTTCTTTTTAACTGTCTCAACAATTATATGTTTCCCACTTTCTTCCATGTTGGTGGGACAGAAGTCCACTCCTTGAATACAGTGTCCACATTGCCTATGCATACTGCTTTTATGCTTAGAGGACCTTATTATATATTATAGATCATTCTTAAATTTAGTTTTCCTCTTTTAGATATGGAAGTAATAACTTAGTTAAAAGAACCCAAAGTATTGAACAGGGCTGGTGGGTAGCACCTGTCATCCTATTTACTCAAGGGGCTGAGATCTGAGAACCACAGATCAAGTCCATTTGGAACAAAGAAGTCTGAGACTCTTATTTCCAATTAATCACACAGCCCTGGTGGGGGGGGGGGTGGATACACTGCTCTGGTAATAGAGCTGTGGCTCATGTGGTAGTGGGCTAGCCATTAGTACAAAAGCTCAGGAGGAATGCCCAATGCCCTGAAGTTCAGGGCCCAGTACCAGCACACACACACACACACACACACACACACACACACACACACACAGAGTTATATATCCATAGCAGTGTTAATAAACATTCATTCTTAGCTGTTTTTAAATTTTCTATCAATAAAAATGAGGTACCTCGGGTGGGCTTGGGAAAAATATTCTCAAATCTTTGTCAGGAGATTTAATATGTTATGAGTTTATATCATTTTATGGGTTTAAAAATGACTGATTTATGGGCAGGTCTAATCTTTGTCTCCCTTTATTTCTGTCTTTAGTGCCTGATGAGAGCAAAGTATATTCATTGGCTGGACTGGCTGGACACAGAGCAGGTAAGAAATTCCCTGTAACGGACTTCGTCTCTCCTTCCTGGAAGTCTCTGGCTGAGTTGTAGCTGCAGTTGGAACCTGTTTCTGCCCACTAGTCACTGAAAGCCTTTCTAATTAATACATGAGACGTCTCTGTCTTCCACAAAGATGAATTATTGCTTGGCTGCATGCACTGTGGCATAATGTATGCTGACTCAAAATGTTTGAAGGAAAAGAAGAAAGGACTTTGTTTTGTTAAATTATAAAACCAAAAAAAGAGAGAAGCTAAAACCTGTAGTCCTGGGATTGGAGGTATGGCTCAGCTGGTAGAGCACTAGCCAATGAGTGAAAGCATCAGGTACTAAGTTTGAGTCCCAGTCATGGACCAAAAATAGAAATAAACATAAAACCTGATGCCTAGTTGAGCACTTTCAACAATTTTTTTAAAATATAGAGTTTGTAAATTTTCCCTGTTCTAACTGTTAAAATGACAGGACAAAAATTCTAGAATATGAATATAGCCATATGTTTCTCATATATATATATATATATTAAGTGTGGGGGGGTGTGGGGTGTGCATGTATGTATATGCATATAGGTATGCATGTATATGGGTGTACTGCACAGTATATATGTGTATATGAATTTGTGCAAATAAACATGTGTGCACATACCAAATGTGTAACATATAGGTAACATATGTGTAACATATATGCATTTTTGTCTGTTACCCCAAGAGACTATGTCCAAGATAACTGTATTATGCCTGCTCTGCTCCCTAGATAAGGTCCTAGCTGTTCTCTGGGAAGTCCTCTCTCTCACTGAGGGCTCCTCAGCCTCCTCTGTCATGTCAACTCCAAGCTTCATTTCCCAGTTGCTTGCATTCCCTTCCTTTGCCCTTCCTGGAACTGCCCTACACACATTTTTAACGGCAAACCCTCAGTGCTGCTAAAGGAGTAAATCATCAATAATCCATTTCTTCTAGTATTGTGTTATTTTAGAGGGGGAAAAATCTCTATTCAACCCTTAATATTCCCATTCTAAACAACAAAGCGTTCTGATTTGTTGGCATCCCTCCGTCTGTGAAACAAAGAAGTCTGCCTGCTGCCACGCGACTCCTGTGCTCTGTGCCAATTACCCTTCCAGCAGTCAGTGGCCTTGATGCCTCATTACCTCCATCATGTTCTGGGGCGAGATTATACTTTTCTCTTTTCTTTTCTCCTTAGATTCTCTAGTGATAACAGCAGGGAAGGCCTGGTGTACAACTCATAGGAGCTCCCCCCCTCCCCACACTATTTCTCCTAATAAAGAGCCTAAAAGTAGAAAAGATTGTGGGAGGGATGAGTTGCTGCATTTTGTGTCTCCTTATCATGCTCATCTAGTAAATTCTTTACTACTGGAAATACTTTGGGGAGCCTAAAGGGTAAGTTCTTATGATCAGGGAGCCCCAAGGCCTATTCTTATCTTACATGCCTGGCCCCATTTGTGGTTCTCTAACTCATGTTAACAAGACTGAACTCTTGTTATATATTCTTGTAAGATTGAGGCATTTACTTGCAGCTCATGCCTATAATCTGAGCTACTAAGAACATCAAAATCTGAGGATCATGGTTTGAAGCAAGCCTGCGTAGGAAAGTCTGTGAGACATTTATCTTCAATTAACCATCAAAGAATGCCAAAAGTGGGAGAGTGCCATTCTTGAGTGAGAAAGCTAAGGGGAAGGTGGTTGCCTAGGCCTTGAGTTCAAGCCATAATATTCTCTCTCACACACAGACACACACATACACAACACACACACACACACACACACACACACACATTTTAACTGAGAACATCTCTATCTATGTATTGCTGCACTATTTTAGGTAATTTACTACGCTAAATGCAAGACTCAAAATAGCAATCTTCCAAAGTCTTTAAAAAGTCAACAATGGCAGAATTCTAAAGCTGTCAGTTTCATTCTTGTGAATTCCACATAATGAATTCACTGTACCTGGTGAACTGAAATAGTGCCAATAATCTTTATATCAAATGAAGCATTTTGTTTAAGCATATCGGATGTTTCTGGAAGGTTTCTGTTACTAATATACTGTCATTTAGATATTCACTCTTCTTACACTATTAGGTATTCTATATCCTAATATTACATTATCAAGTTGATTATTGGGCATCTTTAGAACTAGCATAAAGAGTAAACCAACTCCTGGAAACTTGACAATGGTATTCAATGGAGAAGGCTGTTGTAATATCGACCACAGTACACTCTAGTATTATAGTGAGTGATGGTATCCTATGAGTTCTTGGAGATACTAGTGAGAAAATAAAGTGTACTTTATGAAAAATATGTGAATAAGGTTATATATTTATAAACTTGAAATATCCCTTCTCTAATATTTTACATTTATTTCTTCTGGAAAATAGGCTCCAATCATGATTTCTAATGAGTGTCTAACACTCATTCCTCACATATCTCAGTTTCTCTCTCCTCTCTTTCTTTCCCTCATCTCTGTTTTCTTTCCCCCTTTCTCTCTCTCTCTCTCTCTCTTTCTCTCTCTCTCTCTCCTCTTTCTTTCCTCTTATTTTGGAGACAGTCTCACCAGATAACTCCAACTCAAGATCCTCCTTCTTGAGCCTCCCTGAGAACTCGGGTTACAGGTGTGTGTCACCACACCCAGATTCCTTTCTTTCCTCTTTTTCTCTCTCCTCTCTCTTTCCTATCCTTTCTTTCTCTTCTCTTTCTTCTCTTTTTACTTTCTTTGTCATTTCTCTTTTGCTCTCTCTTCTCTATCCCCCCTTCTCTCATTTCCCATGATATGTGGAAGGATTCTCTCCCAGCCGTAATGATGTATGCATTGGCAGTAATAGGATATATTTAAGGTCTCTTTTATTTCTGGAAACCTCCTTCAGTTACAAAATCATTTTCCAAATTTTCCTTATATCTAACTATTGTCACACTGTGCTACATGCAATCTCCAGCTGCTAAGTCATTACTAGATTGCATTTTAACTTTTCTGTATGGTACGTGTCTCACCAATGAAGAAAGGGATTATACGACTATTTGTTGCAATATCTTTCCATTGTCCCTGAGTCATCTCTTCAGAATATTTAAATCAAAACCTAGAATCTTTTCTTTTTTGCTAACTAGAAAGATTTTGAATGGGCATGGTGGTTCATGCTTATAATCCTAGCTATTCAGAAGGCTGAGATCTGAGAATTGCTATTCAAAGCTACCCCCAGCAGAAAAGTTCAAGAAATCTTTTCTCCAATTAAGCAGCAAAAAGTTGGAAGTGAAATTATAGCTCAAATGGTAGAGTGCCAGCCTTGAATGACAAAGCCAAACAAGACTGAGATTCTGAGTACAATCCCCAGTACTACATCCTACCCACCCAAAGCAATATATCTTTCTTTCTCTTCAATTCTAGAAATGTGGCAGCTTTACTACTATTCAAGACTACCAGGAAGTTAAATTGTGCGTCATAACCTAAGTCTATCTTTCGCCTTCTTATTTGGGCTAATATTCAGCATTTTTTAAAATTCATCTGAGTTAAATTTTCTTCAGAGTCAGCTACTTAGTGGACAGAGAGCCATTTTGTGCCAAGTTCCATCTGTGGGTCTGGCTTGGGTTTCTCCCAAATTTGTGACAAGATTTTTGGCATCTCTTCCATGGTTTAATCTTTAAGTAGTTGATGCCTCAGCACTCAGATCACATCAAAGGGCCAGGTAAAATAAATCTTCCTAACAGATTTGGCCCCAAATGTAGCATTCTGCTTACCCCTTCTGGAATCAATTCCATATTCTTGAGATTCTTCTAGCAACTTGTTTCCTGCAGAGGCTTCCCCTAACAGTGTGATCAATCTCATTCTCTTGTTTCTCATCTTGTAGGGCAATCCCCCTCCTCCCATACACACATACTCTTTAGCTTGTTTAGCTTGTCTGTGTAATGGTGAGACACACCCAAAGAGGTTAGAAACAAAGCACCTTTTATTCAGTTTCTCTAAGCAACAACAGGTTTTACTAAAATTTGAAACACCAAATATATTTTGAACCTTTTCCCATGTCTCATTTTCTGGAAAAATTCAAGTTATAGAACTATAAAGAGCAAGACCATACCCAGGAAACAGATGTTGCACAACAAATCCATCCTTTGAAATGACTCAAGTTTTCTGGAGGAGCATTAGAATCCAGAGAAAATGACATCCAAGCTGGCATTTGACTTTAAAAAAAATTATGCTTTAATTTGGTTATGCTCAGAGTCATAAAATATATCTGAGAAGGAATTATTTCTGACTTTTTTCTTATTATATACTGAACTGATGTCCAAACCAATAGTTTAATGCTTCCCTGCATTCAGGCAGAAAAGGCTTATAAATTTTACCTTTTTTTTTCAAACGGTGTCATCTCTTTTTTTTGTTGTTTTGATTTACTGCTTGAGCTGTTTTAATATGTATTGACTGTCTGCAGAGATCTGTGCTGACCCAGCTCTTTCACATGATGCAGTACTGAGGAAAGCCAATGAGTTCTTCTTTACGAGCTCTGACATATTAATTAGCAAAATGGACTAAAAAGCTTTCCTATTTCTGTTTTAATTTCTTATATTCTCAAACACCTGTCTGTAGTGCTGTAAAGCAGACAAGTGAAAGTAATGTCTGGCACCAAGTCCAGATCTCAGTAAGACAAGCTGATCAATTAATGTGCAGGAACTCATAACAATTGAGTGAGCTATCTCTCTACTAGGTGCCTTGGAAGGCACCAAGTTTGACTGATATCCTAACATCGTTTACCAAGAAAGAAATACATGTTGGAGGCATTTGCATATTTGATCATGGCAGGGTTAAGACATAAGCCCAGGAATTTGATTCAGGATAACTCATGTTCTACCAACATGTACCAAACACTCTAACAGTCCCTGAAAATAAAAACAGACCCTACATCTCGTCCTTACCAGATAGTGTGGAATCTGGGAAGTCTACACTGTCAGCCAAGCTGTGATTGCAATTAACTGCAATCTACTAGGCTATGGTAATTCCATGAGTAGGACATCGGATATCTAACCTTACCATTGTTGTCTTTGTTCCCTGCACTCATGTATGCAGGCGTATAAGGACATGAATGTGTGGCCCACGTTGATATATATGAGAGGAAATAAGTATAGCATATTTATAGATTATGGAAAACATGTATAGGATGAGTATCAATATAGCAAGCTGAGAATTTAATATAAAAGTTATTAGTTTGGCAGACCTTACATTCTGTACCAAATGCAAGGTGAATAAGCTTCAAATGCAGACTGTTCAAATATAGTCTTAGAAATTTCTGTATCTTTGTAAAAGAATAAAGAGTTTTGAGCCTGGCGTAGTTGTTCATACCTCCAACCCCAGCAGTCAGGAGGCGGAAATGGGGATTTATGATTGAATGCTAGCCTGGGCTACATAGGAGACTCTGTCTCAAAACCACAATAGATATTTTAAAACCATAAAAATATAGATTTACTACAAGAACAACAGCTATTAAAAGTCACAGACTTTTATTATCTGTAGAATACTAATTCCATATTTTATAGAATAAGACAATTAAAATATGTGTAAAAATTTGAAAATTAAACCATGGCCATTTTTTATATTTGAGTTTTCTAATTGGGTTACTAATTTTCATGACTGTGATTACCAGTGATGAGGAAAAGAATGTTCTTAGACTTGAATGCTGCTCCTTTCCTCATCTTTTGGATAAAGTAATATAGCATAGAAACCTGGTTGGACAAACTTCTTTAATGGTAACCAGTAGGCTTTTGTTACACATAAGTTGGATAAAGAAATACATACATTTTCCTCGTGTTCTCACTGTGGTATACATTTTCACAGGATAGCAATATGTTCTTCCTGTGCAGAATTGGTTGTGAGGCAACCTGGTATTTCTTATGTTACAAAAGATTACTGAGTATTGCATTCTCTAAAATTTATTGACACAAATTAAACTAGAAAAAATAGACAAGTCCTTTTTATAAAATTCTTTACAACTCAAATATGCACATCTCTGAACTTCATGAGTAACTAATGATGTAAATTTTTTCCAAATCAAATTTCAAAATGAATTATTTTGATTCCCCCTCCTGTTTATTAGCTCCAGTGCCTCTAATTGATATGGTGGTAAATGATGGAGATACAAAGCAAAGGAAGTAAGATATGGTCTTGCTGAAAAAGTAGTTTTGAAGTATGGTAGGGGAGAAAGAATATAAGTACCTGATGAGATGTCTGTTTGGTACATTCCCACAAAGGAGTGTAGTAGAAAATCTCTCAGAGGGACCATCTCTTCTTTTTATTTGGATGGAATCTCCTGATTTCTGTTTAAATATCAGAAATGAAGGATTTCTATGGCAGGGTCTGAAAGCTAAAAAGGAGTTAGAGAATGAGGAAAGGCCATTGAGTTAACATAGTCATACCTATGGAACAATATGAAACATTACAGTATGCTCCAGAAACCATAGGAACTTCGGGTAGCAGAGGTGCTAGTGGCTCAAGGCTGTATTCCTGACTACTAAGGAGGCTAGAGATCTAGAGAATTGAAATTCAGGGCCAAAGTGGACCCCCAAAATACTCTAAAGTACTACTCTACTAGCCAAAGGGTAAGGTCAGGGGATCCAATACAGTAATGGCCAACTTTTATTCATCATCTACCACATGCCAAGCTCTGTGCAAGGTACCACAAATACAAAGCTATGTAAGGTATGGACTCTGCCTCTGAGGGGCTCATGCTACAATGATAGGACACAGTGAAATTCCTATGAGCCCACATATCAAAGCAAATGCATATAATAGGGGAATAGTGATTACCTTTACTGAGAAGAATGTGGTATGCCATCATTATCAACTATATTCACTAGGGGCTGGGGATATGGCCTAGTGGCAAGAGCGCTTGCCTCGTATACTTGAAGCCCTGGATTCGATTCCCCAGCACCACATATACAGAAAATGGCTAGAAGTGGCGCTGTGACTCAAGTGGCAGAGTGCTAGCCTTGAGCAAAGAAAAGCCAGGGACAGTGCTCAGGCCCTGAGTCCAAGGCCCAGGACTAGCAAAAAAAAAAAAAAGAGCTTCAACTATATTCACTATACCATACACTACAAATTTCTTAGGTTTATTCCTTGTATTGAAATGTTTATGTCCTTCATTCAATACCCCTGTAACTCTCTTTTGTAACCAACTGCAATATTCAAATAATTTTCATGCTATAAAATGTTTTTTCTTAGTCTAACAAGAGTAAAATACATATGGGAGAATTTCACATGAAGACTGGCACAGATTATGTGCCACAGGAAAAGGGGCAGCTTCTCAGTTCTGGGGGTAGGATGAAAGGCTGAATCCCCGAGTTCTGCAGAGAACCTGTTTGGGATACAGAAGTATTTTGGGGAAGAGAGGAATGGAAAAAAGGCTTAACTATGAGAACCCCTCCTTATGGGTTGTGCTGGAAAAGAGTCTTAATGGAAAACATATTTAGAGAATATTCAACCCCTCTCAACTTTTAGTATCCTAGGGGGCAGGAACTTAGTCTTTGTAATTTATTTAATAAGGCACCCATGTGATGCCATGTTAAAAAAAGAAATAAAAGATTCTTTTTTAGAGGTTCAGAATGCCCAACTGTATCCAATAAAGGCAGACTTGCAATGTAAGAGCTAATGATGAATATGTAGAAATCAAGCAGAAAACTTTAAGCAACCTAGATTACTTCTTGCTAAAATAAGCAAATGCAAATTCATTCTCACTCTACTGATAATTAGAAACTGCACGCCCACACAAAACAACTTAAAAATTCCATGCCGTCAGAATAGAACAAAGCCATTCAGTTACCCTCTGAACAGAAACCTTTTAATTAATCAATCAGTTTTGAGAAATGGTATGCTTTCTTAACCAAGACAAAAACCAAACCACAGATGCAAAATAAAATAATAAAATAAAAAAGTCAAAAAGCTTTGTAAAATATCATGAGTTTCCATCAGTAAGCTGTCAGAGGTCTTTAGACATATTGGCATTAAACCAGGGATGGAGCCATTTTACTTGCCTTGCTGAGGGCCCTCAGAGAAAATGCTAGTAGTTGATTTCATCCATGACCCATTTGAAGTGGTTTATGTACTTAAACTGCTTTTTTTTTTAAAGAATGTATATATTCTTTAAATATGTATATACACATATACATCATATTAATAAAATACTGTTTTTCCATTTATAAACCAGGTATTATATTTTATACAAAATATGAGTCATTTCAAAGGAAATTGGTTAAGAAAAGGCAATGCGAAATGAAGTATTTCAATATGAAGACAGTATTGCAGAACGTCTAATGTGGTAACACACACTGGGAAGCTTGGGAGACGGTTCAGTTGCTTAAGTTTCCGTCAGCACTTCCATAGTTTCTATCATCATGAGTTACTCTCACTTAGAGAATCTGTCTGAGCCAAGTGCCTCCACTAGGCCTGCAGCCTATGTAAGATTCACACCTGGGTTCTATTTCCTGTCTGTGGCCAAATGTCTTTGATTGTGATCGAGCACTGTGAAAGGCTCCAAATTCCGCCTATCACTTACAGTGAGCATCTCTCCATCAAGTCTCACTTGAATTATATTTTCAAGCACACTCCTCCAACAACCATTCTATTAGAAAAGGAAAGATAATAAATGTGGTAGGATCCTCCCGTGTGGATCTGGAAAGACAAATTCAGAGGCAGGCTGGACTCAGGTTTTTGAACAGCTTGCATTCATGCCACACTAGATGAGAATGATCCCGTGGCTTTCCACACTGAGCCATCCTCACCTTTTCTACGCTTGGCACTTTGGTTTCTTTCGCAGGTGAGTCCAAGGAACCTTGAGATGTCCTTCGGGTGCTTCCTATCTTCTGCTGGCTTTCCAACGTTTATAGCAAAGAATCCAGGTTTCTTAATGATGGTCCACAAGGCCATGGCTCTTCTGCTCTGATTTCCTTTCCTTTCCCCTGACCCCCTTCCTCTTCCTTCAGGACATTTGCCTTCTCTGTTTCTGGAACAGACCCGTGCCATTATTCTCTCTGCTCTGATTGGTCTCCCTGACTTTATGTGACTGGTTCCTTTTGTACATTCTGCAAAGCTATCTCCCCTGATATTTCCATTTATAGATGTCACTTTAAAAAAGACTGGTTTCTATCACATTGTTCTGCTTATTACTTTGTAATTGTACATTCTGTCCTAAATGTGGGCACGTCTGTCTGTATACATGTGGTGTGTGTGTGTGTGTGTGTGTGTGTGTGTGTGTGTGTGTGTGTGTGTGCACGCGCTCCACTGTCTGTCTCTTCTGTCTCCAGATTGTGAGCTCCACTAGGGCAGAGGCCCTGAAGCCCCATTAAGCAAGATGAGTATCATTTACTTGCTCAGTATTTAACAAATCTTTTTCTTGGTATATTCTTCTACCTTTTTACTTCAAAGCTTTCTATGTCCTCATGGTTTATGTTTATGTGTATGATACGTGGAGTAAGTTCTGCTGTTCCTTCTCATGATCTAAATTGAAAATGGCAGTTTAGCACATTTACATCTATTGTGATTACTGACAAATTATTATTTGTGTCGTATCATCATATTATATATTTGAACTCCTTTGCGATGACTCTTTTTCTTCTGGTTATTTAAGGATAAATTACCTTTTGATCCCATTTTAATACAGATTTAGAAATTATACTTTCTGACTTAATCATGTATACCTAAAATCTAAAATCAGTCTATTTGTAATCCTTCTCTCAAATAAGTCAAGCAACAGAACACTAGCTTTTCTTACCTACTTTTAATCTGAATACTATTTTATTTTCTTTCACTGCTTACCTTTTAATCCCACCGATTAATTTTTTTTTTGTTTTTTAATGTTTTTACACCCTCAATTATTCTTAATGTTATTATTTTTAATGTTTTACACCCTCAATATTTGCTCAAACTTGGCAAGTATTTATCATTTTCTTGGCTCATCTTTTGCATCATATATTTTCCCCTGAGGTCTTTCTCCTTCTTCCTGAAGTACTGCCCTGCAGGCATTCTTTTCTTTCTCAGAAAACAAATGTTTTTTGTTTCTTTTCTTGACAGTGAGTTTTCTTGGGTATTTAAAGTTAGGCTGAAAGCACACCGAAGATATGAGGTGTTTTGTGTGTGTGTGTGACTTCTAGTTTTTACAGTGAAAACTTAACTATCAGTCTAACTGGCATTTCTTTATCTGTGATCAGCCTTTTCTCTTGAGATTTTTTTTTAATTCTTTAGTTTTGAGGCAAAAAGAAAAGGTCCAAGCTGTCTTGAAATTACAGAACTCCTCCTGTATGAGCCTCCCAAGTATTGGGATTACAATTATACACTATCATACTCAATTCTGTCTGGATTTTTTTAATTGTCTTTACCTTTGCTGCTCACTCTCCCTGCTGTCTAAATCTCAGTTATGACTTCTTTAGATTAATCTTCTTGGTATACATTTTTTCTCCTATGACTATGTGCTAATACTTGTTACCACTTTGGGAACATTATGTCTGTAACTATACCTCTTTCCCATTCTATCCTTTTATTGTGAAATTCCTGTTGTGGCAATAAAAATAGTGTGAGAGTCAAATGGTAAAAAGAGAACCAATGCAATAAAACTATATGTCATAATCCAACTACACAACTTACAGGAGGGGAGTAGAGGGGGGAAAGGAGGGGAGAAAAATGAGGAAGCAGGTAACAAGTTTGATAAGAAATGTACTAACTGCCTTACGTATGAAACTGTAACCCCTCTGTACACCATTTTGACAATAAATAAAAATTTAAAAAGAACACCTCACCCACATAAAAATGAAAAAAAGAGTTAGTATATGCATGTTATACTGCCCTAAGTCCTCTATCTCTTTAATTCTGTACTTAGTTCTGAATAATTTTCCCTTTACCTACTTTCTGGCTTCAAGTTGGTATATTTATATTTCATTCATGTTTCTGGTAACTTTCATTCATGGCAGTTCATTTTATTTTTTTCTTTATGAGTTTGGCAGATTCTTTTTGGGTGATTGTACTTGATTGGATTGAGTGTCTGAGAATTTTAGGGAGACTAATTTGTATATGGCTTCCTTGTGGGGCATTAGCAAAGCATTACTAAGTTGGGATAACTTCCATATAACTCCTTGGTGACAGCCTAATTGATTGTGAGAAAATAAATATGATTGAATAACTAAAGAGGTAAATTGTATGGCTGCATGTTCTCTAAGAAAGATGACCTTTGTTGTTGTTTCCTATTTAGAGCTAGACTCCTTTGTTGTGGGAAGTGTATTCAGGTAATATGGTTTTTGATCCTACCCTTCTACTAAGGCCAGAAGCCCTTAAATAGTTACTGCTAAACTCTCATATTTCTGACTTGACTAGCAACTCCTCCAAGAAACTAACACCACACCAGCTTCTCATGCTTTAGAGTCTTCCTATCAGCTTTACGAGAAAAGTAATCTCTACACCCAAGGATGGTTGGTTACCTATCTTTACTCCCTTTTGCCTTTTTATTTGTTTGCTTTTGGCTTGTCAAAGGGCTTAGCTTAAGGATTTGCCTGGATTTCCTATGAGCAAACCACAGCATTTTAAATGTACATTTATTTTCCATTTGTTCAAGTTCTATTTGTGTCTTATGATCAATATTTTGAGAATTGATTTATTATTAGATACAGAAATCTAAAGACCAACAATTATTTGCAGAATAGATGCATAGGATTGAATTCAAATCAACCTTTGGGCCTAATGTCTACTAGAACATACCTGATGCCAGACATAGCTTATGTTCACTGCCTCTGACTCACTTTTGACATAAAAAGACAATTTAAAACACTCCTTAGAGCTATACAGAAAGCCATATGACATGTGAACAAAGTGGGGGACGATGCCCATAATATCCTGAGAAAGTTTGAAATGGAAAATTCTCTTTAATAAGAAACCACATAATAAAAAGTTCTAGTTATATTTGTAGTTACAAGCTATGGTTTATTGCTCTGTCTGGAGATACTTATAATGATACATTGTTATAGAAAGAAATAGGTTCCTGAAGAGGCTTTTATCAGATGATAATGTGCTCTGTTGTAAAGTGAAAGGAGAAGCTTATCTGACCATTTGCTGTCGCTGCCCTTGTGGGCCATGGATCAGAGACTAATTAGAATTCTTTTTGAACTCAGGAATGCTTGTCTTAGTGAATTCCTTGTCATGACCACATGTGCAAGAAATGGTCATCAGCATCCTTGTTTGTTAGTTTGTCAGCATCCTTGTTTGTTAGTTTATTTGTCAGCATCCTTGTTTGTTAGTTTATTTGTCTTGGGATGATAAGAGAAGGGGTACAGTAAAGGCAGAACAAAGGGTGAACAAATACAACAGTGGTACTCACTAGACACTACTGTATGGAAAATGAGCTATACATCTTGTAGGTAGGGATGGGAGAGAAAAACTGGGAGAGAGCGAGGAAAGGGGTGACATGATTCAAAAAGAAATATATTTATTACCTGCCTCACAACTGTAACCCCTCTGTATATCACCTATACCATAACAGTAAAATATACTTAAAAAAAGAATAGTGCATGAGAAGGCTATTTGATAAGTACTTTAGATACTAAATAAATCAAAACCAGTCCTGTTCCCCCTAACATAAGCTGTCTTCTTATATGTTCTCCTTTTATACAAATGGCCTTTGGATCTTTCATTGTTCTGAATTCCAGAAATCCTGTCACTTTCCTGTTGTACAGCATTCATATGACCAAAGAGAGGGAGATGAGCCAAGGGAATCACTCACATTGGCCTTGCTGAAGAGTAGCCTTTGAATCCAGGGTCTATAAGGATTAGGGAAGTTCTCCTATAAA
Organism: Perognathus longimembris pacificus; assembly: GCF_023159225.1. Classification (NCBI taxonomy): domain Eukaryota; kingdom Metazoa; phylum Chordata; class Mammalia; order Rodentia; family Heteromyidae; genus Perognathus; species Perognathus longimembris. The sequence continues at coordinate 25,944,039 of NC_063164.1, read as the reverse complement.
AATACCACTTTGCCAATTGTAGCTTAAGAAGTCAGGAGAGTTGCTTTTTTTTTTCTTTCTCTGTGTCGCTTCATCCTTTGTTTCTATAAATTAGAATTTCTGGGAATGCCATCCAAAGCTGGCATTGCGCACACAATACCCTTGGCTTCAAGGAGGTCGTGAATTTGGATCCTTTCCCAGATTATACATCTGCCCCTCTAGCTTGCATTTCAGAGCATATGGCCATGGTAGAGTGGGCTAGTTAGAAACCATCTCTACTTTCCTCCCAAAGTGTAAGAGGATAAACCCTTCCATAGGACACTGAACTTGTTACTTGAGTATTACATGGGTATGGGTAAAACAACTTTCTTGTGAACTGTGTTCAGTGAATTCCAGTGTATCCAATGCATGTCAATATTAGGACCTATACTATTGCCCCTACACATAATAGGAAAAATCCTGGCCTCTGTTGTTAAGGAACTAACATTTAAGATAACTGTAAGAAGGAAAATTTGGGACCATCTATTCATTGCTTTGCGACGCATACATCTCTCAAATGCTATCAAATAATTTTTCTTATTAATTATGCTTCTGTATGCAAATATTTGGTAAAGCTGTCAATTCGTTTTATTAGAACATCATGAAATTACAGACATTCAAAATTCTGAACAAGTATAGAACACTATCAAGAGACTAAACAAGGCTAGGTTGAGGCCCAAGGTAATACTGCCAGAGTAATTCTTAATGATCTAGAGAAATATCAAAGGGGCTGGGAATGTGGCCTACTAGTAGATTGCTTGCCTAGCATGCATGAAGCCCCAGGTTTGATTCCTCAGCACTATACATACATACATACATACATACAAACATACATACATACACATACACACACACACACACACACACACACACACACACACACACACACACACGGCCAGAAGTGAGGCAGTGGCTCAAGTGATAGGGTGCTACCCTTGAGCAAAAAGAAGCCAGGGAGAGTGCTCAGGCCCTGAGTCCAAGCTCCAGGACTGGCAGAGAGAAAGAGAGAGAGAGAGAGAAATATCAAGATTAAGAAGAGATGAGGAGAAGAGGTAGACTATATAGCATGTCTTTTTTCTACTCTAATTTGTTACCTGTGTTCTGAAGTCATCCCTACAAAAGAAATCTTGCTCACTCAATTCTTTCTTTTCCATTTTTCAATTTTTCTTCTTTATTGATTCTTGTCTTAAACCCCAGGAAGAAGAATCCAGATGAGAAAGAGAGAGTAGGGAAGAAGCAGGGGAGTATTTAGGAACAGGGAGGAATAGAAATAATGGTAGTCTACATGGTGGGCAACAAAGTGGAAAGAGGAATCTATGTCATGGAATTTAGTTTTCCTTGTGAAGAAGGTTCTTGTTAATATTGAAATAACTAACAGGATGACCACTGTCCTAAAATGAAAATAAGATCATGTTATCTCCCCTCCCAGAAGTCTTCATTTGGAATGACTAATAATCCACATACAGATATAAAAGAAAAAAGAAAGCTATTCTTTATACCATAAAAGAAATGGACTCAAAAGGTCTGGAAAAACAAATGGGAAAAATATTTGTGTCATTGAGTTAAATAGAACCTTTCAGAACTCAAAAGCCATGGGAAGTACAAAAAAATCATGCTAGAATTAAAATATAAAATGTTTGCTCTTCACATACAACTTAGAGCAAATGAAAAGGCAAAGCACAGACTGAGACTAGTTGAAAATACACATCCAGCAGATGATCTGATGTAAAGTACATAGAAGTGAACATCTGAGAGAACACCAAAATTTAAGGACCAACTAGATGATTGGGGAAAGAAACAAAACAAAGTACTAGACAGGTTTAGACTGAAGGCTCAGAAGTGACGTGGTACCTCTAACTAGAAAGATCAAACTACGATGAAAAACCAAGTTGGAAGAAAGGGGCTGGGAATATTGTCTAGTGGCAAGAGTGTTTGCCTCATATACATGAAGCCCTGGGTTCGATTCCTCAGAACCACATGTATAGAAAAGGCCAGAGATTGTGCTGTGGCTCAAGTAGCAGAGTGCTAGCCTTGAGCAAAAAGGAGCCAGCGACAGTGCTCAGGCCCTGAGTACAAGCCCCAGGACTGGAAAAAACGAAAACAAACAAACAAAAAAAGAGGCTTTAAAAAATCTCCTGGAATTCAGGCGAAAGGTCATGGTTAGAAGTCATCTGCACAGAGATGATAGTTGGTCCACAAGATTGCACAGATTAAATTAAGTAATAATTCTTGAAAAGAGCTAGTGGTCATTAATTCATTTGGTTAACTAAAAGCCTGAGATGAAGGCAAAGGCAGTTACCAGAGTTAATGATCAATCTCATTTTTGCTATTATCATGTTCAGTGGTTTGAAACAACTGGAGGTTTTTCTCAGAAAATTAGCAGCTGTGTGGAAATCCAGAGTTTCTAACAGATACAAGTTTAATAGCAAGTTAAATCAATTTTAAATTTATATTCATAGGGGATTGTAAAGACACAAATAAGCTCTTTGTGAGTTTTTTTTAATATTAGTGGGATATAAGTACATATACGTCATTATGCAATAAAATCTGCACTAATTTTTTTCAATGTAATCTTAGTATTTTTAAATGCAATTATTTGCTTGTTTATATTATTTGTTTCTGGTAATTGACAAAAGTTAGCTAATGTTGTATTTCCTCTTAGTGAATGTTAAATGAATGATGAGACATTCTTCCTAAATTAATTAACTATATAAATATACTATTTTTTCTCTTCAGTTTTTTTTTGTTTTTTTTTTGGCCAGTCCTGGGGCTTGGACTCAGGGCCTGAGCACTGTCCCTGGCTTCTTCTTGCTCAAGGCTAGCACTCTGCCACTTGAGCCACAGCGCCCCTTCTGGCTGTTTTCTGTATATGTGGTGCTGGGGAATCGAACCCAGGGCTTCATGTATACGAGGCAAGCACTCTTGCCACTAGGCCATGTCCCCAGCCCTCTCTTCAGTTTTTAATCTTCAGAGACTAGTAGACAAACTTTCCATTGTTTGAAAATATTGTTTATGCACAGATATGTAGAAGTTACAGGTTTAGGAAGAATGACTTCATTATATCTGTTGTAAACAAGCTATTCATATTACATGTATTTAAAAAAACATAAATTTTGGTTGCATACTCTTTATGCTTGTTTTTGTTATTGTGTATGCAGAAATCTTTACAAAAACTATTTTAAGCCTTGCTGATCTCAGAAAAACCAGGAAAAATACCAACTGAGAGCTATATGGAAGTAGTAGCATCAACTTCAAGATAAATTAATACCACATTTTTAAAGGCATGAACAGTAATTGGTTCCATACTATTTACCTCAGTGTTGTGGACATAGTATTTATCATATTATTATGTATAAGATGTATTTACAAGGAGCATAGACAAAGCAAGGACTTCAAAGAATAAGAAGAGTGTCTATTCATTCAGTCTTTCGGGAAGATTGGGGAAGTACACAGAGAAATAGATATGCTTTCAAGATGGAAGTCCTGATCATCAGTCTCTCATTATTAGTAACAATTTGGATATTACTGTGAGCATTTCTGCAGCTATATTTTTTCTGAGTTTCACTGGGCTGATGCTATTGTAGTGTTGGCTTGCTATACACCAGAGAGCTTCTGATATGTGGGGATTAGGGTGGAATCCCAGGGCTCTTCGATTCACCACTTGCAATATTGCCACTGATACATTAAGATTTCACTGAAGGGATGTTCAGTGGAATGTCTCATTTGATGTCACTTGGTTTTACTCACCAAGGGGAAAAAAAAGCTTTTATAGAGAAATGTTAATAACAAAGGAGATACTTTTTCTAATTAATATGAAGCAGGTATTCTTTTCAAGACTTGGTATTTTTCCATCATAGTAGGTACAAGTTACATACTAGTCTAGCAAAGTTAAAAGATTATTTAAATCTTTGGATTTTTCTAAGGCTATTTTTATCAAATACAGATATGTATTATTTTAAATTAAATAGTCTATCTACTACAACTTAGAAATCCTTCTGTTCACCTAGATTTTTATCACCTTGAGACTTTACCTTTGATATAGGCATACATTTTTAGAGATGGGTTTTTTGTTCATTTATTAAAAGTAAATTGTACATCATAGAAGGAATCCAGAAGGAAGAGTCATTTGGAACATCAATGTAGAAAATTTAAATACTTTTTATACTATAAGATTATATACTATATCCTTGAAAATATACAGCCTCTTGTCCAAATATGCTCTGTCTTTTAGACTTCCATTTCAAGAGATAAAATGTAATTTTTTATTAAGTATCTATTGATTTAATGTCTTCCAGGCCCACCAAATAGGGTTTACCCAAGACTAAAACTGCATTTATCCGTAGAATAAAATTTGGCAGCTAAAATAGATTTCAGCAAATGTTGAACTGCACACAGAAAATTTAGAAAATGAATAAAGACAACACTATCTCACCTGAGTTATGATAAAAGCAGTATTTTAAGGAGATGTAATAATGAGATGTCACCCAATGTAATAACTAAGTGAAAACAAATTCAGTGTTCTAGCCACAAACTGTATAACCATGATAGATCAAAATATAATTATTGGGGTGTTAATAGAAGGTACAGCAACTTGTTGCTTAACAACTTCCCAAAAGCCAGAAGTGCTAACATTTATTATTGAGATAATATGAGAAGTACTTAATTTAGTGCCCAGGACACAGAAAGTACTCAATCAGTGTTAATTCCTATAGTTTTCAGTATTTTCTATCTAATCCACATTTGTCTTTCTCTTCATCATTGTCCTTTGTTTACTTTAAGTCCAAGAAATGTAATTTTTAGCTTACCTAGATTTTACTACTTATTCTATTTTCCTATCAGTATAGAGATTCATTTTAATATTTTTTCCCTGTTTCAACCATCACTGTAAAAGAAGGGATGGGAAATTGTGGTGTTCTCTTATTCCCTTTGCTAACTTATCTGTACATGTAGTTTTCAGAGTCAGGTTAAAGGGTATAAGTGATTTTCAGTGAGACATGCCATTTTCCAGGCTTGTTTTTGAATTGCCCTTACAGACAGGGCTATTAAAAGCATTTTCACCCAAAAAGAAAAAAAATATCTTATCCACAATCTTAATGGCACTTAACAGGAAGAAGAAAAAAAGCATTCCTCCCACAGAATTTAGAATATCTGCAGTTATTTTTCCAGGCTCTTAAAAAAAAAAAACAACCTAAAACCCATCTAGTGTAACCCATTTTGAAATTTTAGAAATGCGTAACTTAGAGATTTATGTTCAAAGGGGAGAACTCATTTTAAACTCCCCTTTCTTTTGCTTTTCTTTGATAATCCCATTACTATGTCTCCATTTCAGCCATGGCTGGTAACAGAACTCCTTTAGCATCTATACAGTCTTAAAAAATATAGCATAAAAAGAACAGTTGTTGGCTTTTGTATGAAAAACTCGGAAGATCCAAAAAAAATAATTATGGGAAAAAACACAACCAGGTATGTTTTCAGGAGCAGAATTTATCGACATGAAACAATTAACAAGAAGTGATTTATAAGCACTAATCTCTGAAATAGAAAATGCCAGATTGTGTGACACAGAGAATAGGGCAATGGGGCTTAGAGACAGGCAAGATGACTGTGGGTTGTATTCATCAAGGGGGGATTTAGTGTGAGCTTGGAAAGACTGGCTGGATTTGGAACACTGTAGAAGAGAGAGGAAGGCAATGCAGGCAGCAGGGAGAGCAAAAGCAAGCTCAGAAGCAGAAATGTCATGCAAATGTCATGGTATGCCCTAATTTTAATGATTCTGCAGTCCTAGGAGGTGACTTTGATCTCTGTAATTTATATCAGTGGCAAAGGCTTCTAGTTTAGAGGCTGGATTTCTTTCTAGAGAAGGAAGGTAGCAGAGTGAATATTGACTGAATACATTGTATAAATAAGCATGGTAAATTCTTTTTTAATTGGGGAAAATAACTATTGTGAACATATTCTTCAGTCTGAAGTTGGTTTAAAAAAATTCTTAAGCCATAATAAAGAACCAGAGACGCTGAAGATAACTAATCTAATCTGTAGACCTAGAAAGGATGGTTTTCCTAATACTATAATAAAAAAAAAGCTTCTGCCATATTTTATATGGCACCAACTCTTGTTGGTTATTAATCACACTTTCTTAAGGCTAAACTGCCGGCCTGATCTCATTGCTGGGCTGTTAGTAAGTGAGCCCTGGAGAACATAACTATCATTCACTTCTATGCCTTCTCCAGTGAGAAAGAATGCTGACACCAAAATGTTTCAGAGTCAACTGCAAGAACTCATTAATACTGTGCCAAAGTAGGAACTGCTGATCATCAGGGATTTGATCAAAAAGTAAATTAGAGGTTGTGCCTCACAATGTCTTGTGACAAACACGCATTAGCCAAAGTACATAAGCATGAAGACACACCGATTAAGCTCAGCTCATATAATTGCTTCTTGAAAACACTTTATTCCAATAAAGCAGGAGAAAAATGAGCATCAACTTGGAAATCAAATTGGTTCTGTTATTACACTGAACAAAAGAACTAATAGAGGTTTAAGACAAAAGGTCCTGGCAGAGCCAAGAATTGATTCAGACTCCTGGGCAGCACTCTTAACATGCTGTAGTTTTCTGGGTGGTGAAAAAAATCCACTGGGAAAGGAAGAGATAAAATTGAGTTTCAAGTACCTAGAAACATTTGATTTGAAATGAGGAGATAAGTGCTCTAATGCCACTAGTGTTCTGAGGTATTAATTTGTGCATAAAAGAAAAAATAATTGTACAAGTCTCCATGTAGGATTTTTTTTTACACCTGAGTTATTTGACCAATCCAAAGTAAGGTCAAAATAAAACCATGGAGAAGCTTGAGGACAGGAGTAGAGATATGTAAGAACAGTACCTCTGCTCTTTGGATATGGTACTAAACTGAGTGGTTTAATGGAATGTTGAGTAGGAAGAGAAGTGTAAGGAGGGAAGGGACCATCTCATTTTAATAACATCACCAGTGAGAAGATAGGAAATGTTCTATATATATATAATATCAAACTGAACTACAGAGAGGTTATAGTTTCATACATTAGGCATTGGATAGGCATTTCTTGTACTGTTTGTTATCTCTTCCCTCATTCCCCCCTCCCCCATCCCCCTTTCTCTTCCCCCGCCCCCATGAGTTGTTCAGTTGTTCAGTTCATTTTCACCAAACAGTTTGTAAGTATTGCTTTTGTAGTTGTTTGTGTTTTTTTACCCTGTGTCTCTCGATTTTGGTACATGTTACCTTATTTGTAGACTGGAATGCCTGAAAAAGGTATAAATGTTTACAATGTTCTTGAATAAGAGATAAGCATGAGTCCTGGAGTGTAGTTTTCCCTACTAAATAAAGTAAGTAATCACCCACTGCCTAAAAATCTGTGAGTTTAGAAGAACAAAACTTCTCCATTTTATAGACAGGAAACTGACCTCCTGAAGCACAAAGTAAAGAACAAAGTCTAGATTAAACCAAGAACATTGTATGCTTTTGAACTATTATATAAGTAACTTACAACTCTTAGGACCTGAACATTTATTTTGTTTCTGATGAATTTTAACCCAAATAGAAACCTCTAATTACAATCTCTTAATTCACCAAAGTCAAGTTCCCAGCGATTCAGTCTCTGAGGTATCTTACTGAACTCTTGGGTATTTAATCCTATAGCATAAACGATATATTCACAGAAAAATCAACTTTTTTCCAAATTGTTTCCTACTTTCAGTTTTTTTTTTTCATTCCTACCTACAGTTTATGACTGGAAAAAAGAATAAGCCAAGACAGTTTTTGCAGGACGTGGGGGGAGGTTACATCTCAGGAATAAAGAGAGAGAAAGCAGTGTTAGCACCTTGTTTGAATTTCTAAGAAAGTTTTATTTTGGGGAATTTCTATGTAGGAATTTTATTCATATTTTATGTTCCCTAGGGGAAAGTAAGGTCCCCTGGACTGCTGACTCTCAGTAACCACACTAGCACCTGACATACAAAAATGCATTACTCTGTGACAAGGTATAATTAGTAATTTCCCACCAAACTGGAATAGTCATTTTAGCTGTCAGAAGTATTTTCCCCCTAGTAAGAAAATTCACTTGCAAAACAAATTAAGATCTGAAGGGTACTTCCCCAGTTGAGCACGCAAGAGGACTTGAACAACCGAAACGGCAGCTGTAGGCATCTTTGCTATTGGGATATGCTAGAATCTCGATGCTTTCTAGGCTTTTTTCTACTAATTCGTCACTATCAGAATAACATGGAATTTTCACCCTAATGCACAACAAATAATAACAAAAGGTTTTAGAGGAAATTTTCTTTCTATTCCAAGAATGATACATTTACAGTAAGATTAAATGAATTCATAATACTATTTGTATCACTTGGGAATACTCTAGGCCATAGATAATAGAAAGCTCGACTCCTGGCAACATAAAAAAGTAGAATCTCTAGTTCTGACATAATCAGTCCAGAAAATGACAACTGCGATCATAGAAGAGGAGGTCTTGGAGTTGGTTGCATCTCTGATGCTCTGAGCTCATTTGTTTATTTGTTTTTGTTTATTTATTTATTTATTTTTACTCTTTTGGGGTAGCCCTGTGTATTAAAGGCCTTGGTCTAAAAGTAATCAAAGGATAATGCTAGGTAAGACTTTCCCCAGGGGTGGGGGTAGGGGGAAAAAAAAAGAAAAAAAAAGTTAAAAACAAAACTTGCCCCAGAGTGCCTTAGCATGCTCCCACACATCTCATTATCTAGATTTGGTTCATTATCAAGCTTGACAAAGGCTAAGAAATATTTGATTTTCCAGCCTCATTTTTGGAGAAAGGAAAAGAAGAGGGTAGCTTAGAATGTGAGTGTGATAACCAACTATAGATTTGCCATGACACCAAAAATAAATTCTGCCACTAAAGTAAATTTTGCCCTCCACTAAATTACCCCATCACTGGTATACAAGATTCACTCTGCACTTACCTGTAGCTGAGAATTAGTTACTTGGGGAGAATTTCTATATGTCCAAAGACAAGCAAAGAAGAATGGCACTCCCAAAGATTGCCCAAGCTCTCTTTTGTTTCAAGCATACTTTCTGCACAATGATCCAAAAATCACACCTCAGCAAAATATTAGATTGCTACCAGCCGAGGCCATTTAGAGTCACAGGAGAATATATCAGACCCTAGTGTCAAACATTTGCTGCAGCAGTTGATGGCAAGATGCTGGCCTAACCCCTTATGTGAAGGAGCCCATTCACAAAGTCACTGATAAATAATAGTGATTGATGGTTCATTCCCCTTTTAATTGCTGACATTCACGTAAACGTGCCCTGTGCACAAACACACACATATATCAGAATTTCTAATCCCCCTGACATAACTGGTACCATTATAGCCTTAAGCAGAAATAGTTCCTCTTTTAGAAAGTTCATGAGCTTACTAAATGTGCGGTTTCCAACCATCACTTTGATATTTGGAAACAACACAGATTCTTAATATTATTACCTATTTTTTTCTTCTGGGTTTCTGAAATGTACTTCAGGAACTCCCATTCTTTAAAAGCTGCTTTAGGTTAAAGTAACTATGCTTTAATAACATAATTAACCGCTTCTACAAAGATTACCGGAAATAAAATCTTTATTTTTGTCTTAATTTGTGAGTGAAAGGTAAAATGTTTGATTTTCATACATTTTTTTTCTTGATTTCCCAGAATTAAATACAACAGTATATACTTTGGATTCTTTTCTTAGATGTAACTAGTCCTGTTTCAGGCAATATGCCGCTCATTCCCATAATTGTTTTTCCCATAGTTATATTGTATTTGATAAGTCCTTTTGACATCTATACACAGCACCAATAAACAGTGTTAAAATAGGTAAACTTTAATATATTGTACCTAGAGACCATTAAAATTTTCTGATTAGTTGTTTAGCAATTAGGGAATGACCTAGCTATAAGGAACAGATATTCAATGACAGTGGTTTCATTGAAAAAAAAAAAGTTCATTTTTCTCAGGCATCAAGAACTAAAAATGGCTTTTCCTGGCTTCCTGTCCCTCCATCCACACCCTGTACCTTCAGCTTCGTGTCTGTGGGATGGGTGCTGCCTAAACCCTGTGTCAGGCAAGAATGCAGGGGGTAGAGGATGAGCAAAAGGTGTAAGATATAACTCATGATTCTGCCCCCTCGTATCTGGAATGCGTGGCTTTCCAACAACAATAAGCCTTATGTTCAGTTGATTATTCAAAACTTTGATTTGGTAATTCAAATCCACATGGACATCTAGGAAGATGAACATTTTTAATGAGTCATATTACTACTCTAAATGAAGCCAAGGTTTTTGTTAACAACAAGGAAGTATGAAAGGAATTGGGGCAGACAAATAGTTGCCCATTAGACAGATGAGTTAGCCAAATCAAAATTGTCTGTTTTTGCTTATATTAGTTTCTTCCCCTAAATTTAACTTCAAGTGCCTGAAGTAATTGGAGGCAAAGCATCTTTGCAATGTAGACACTGAAAATTAGCTGTAAACCAGTTCAGTGTTCTCTGTACAGGCAACTAACACATACATTGCAGGAATTTAATGAATATTAAATTAAATTGTGTTGATTGCTTCAATGTTTTCCCTTAACTTAAATTTTCACTTTCACAGTTTCAACTAACTATTCATATATACAATCAACTCTCAATTACCAAAAGGTGAAGACATTGAATTCTTATTGGAAAATATAGTTCTCCTTTTTTTTCCCCTTTGTATTGCCATCCAGAGCAATTGTTCATCTAAGAAATCCAGAGGAACTGTTCATCTAAGAAACACAAGGAAATTGTTCATCTAAGGATGAACTCCACTTTTCTAGCAGAGCCAGGTCAGAGTGGCAGAAGTTCTGAGCTCCCTGTCTCCACTCAGGTCAGCCACTGTGGAGGGCTTTTCCTTCAAATGCCCAGCTTCCCACCACAAGGACAGACACACCACACAAGAGGTTCTTTAGTGGATCACCTGTATGGGACCAGTTCTCTCAATAAATCAGAAATACCGAGCGACATTATAGTATGGATTTGCCCAAGAGTTGATCCAACTTCTCCTGCACTGAGTCTTCCCTTGCATGTTGAAATATTGGGAGTTCACGATATGGGAACACTTTATTTGTTTACTCCATTGGTCATGTGTTCATTTGCAAAACTTGTCAGATTCCAACATGTGATGTCTCATGCTGACCTCACATTAGTCTAGGTATGTTGAATAATACTTGTATATATAGAAAGAGCGATGAAGGAATTTTACCATTGGGATCTACCTCTGATTCTTTTTTTTCTTTTCCTTTACAAAAATAATTGATTTATTTATTGTCAAAGTGATGTACAGAAGGGTTACACTTTCATACGTAAGGCAGTGAGTATGTTTCTTATCAAACTTCTTACCTCCTCCCTCATTTTTCTTCCACCCCTTTCCCTTTTCCCAATTCCCTCAACTGCTCCCCATGACTTGTACAATTGGTTCACACCTTTGTCTCTCCAATTTGATGTTCCCTTTTCCTTCCCTACTGCCAATAACTGTATATACAATACCTAGGGTTCCAAAATCGGTTACAGTGACATCAGGGGTAAAACCAAAGGGAAGAAAGACAAAAGAAAAGGGCATACTTTCATATGGTATGTCAAAATTAACAGCAAGGATGATAAACCACTTTAGAGTTCATTTCGCTTAGCATCGTCTTATGTGATTATATGTACATAGCTGTTGAGCTATTGTGATCTTCTGCTAGGATTATCCTAGACATGTACTAATTATTCCCAAGGAGGGAAACCATAGAATTTATGTTTCTTCGGATCTGGCTTACTAACAAGTCTAGCATGTCATACAGTCATACAGTGGGGGTGAGGGTCATGGATAGCATGGGACTCTGTAAATGGTCCCCTGGGACTTCACAGACCACATGTTTGTATATAATTACTCTGTCTACATTATTACACATTTAAGGGTTAGCTCTGACTTCTTGTGTTACCTATATTATTTGCTCCGACTGTCCAGGTCTGGATAGTTGTACTAAATTTGTCAGTTTTCTCTTGTGTCTGCATATTAGATAGATTACTATTGCCTTTAATTTCCATGAATATTATAATCTCTCAAGAAAATTTGGTATCTGTATATCTATATCTGTGTAATAAGAAATATATTTATATTCTTTCAATATTTCATATTAGTATTATGAAGTAATGTGTATCTGAGACTTAGAAAATGTGTATGAAGAAGCAGCAGACTGATTTTATTCCCAGATATAGGAAGGAAAACCGTTTTAGAGATTTATGTTATAATCACTTTTTAAATTACTAAGAAAAAATAGTTATCTTGTTCACCTTGGTGATAAATTTTTGCAGTAATTATTAAGTAAGTGTATCATGCATTACATCTGTTTATCTTAATGTCCCTTTCCCTGTATTTAGTTTATATAGTGATGAGTTTCTAAAACTCATTTCTTTGTTAATTTCTATCTGAAATTATTTAGGAATCTATACCTGTGTGTCTTTGAATTCTCAGCTATATCTCTTATTAAATCCAGTATTTGTTATCCATTAGCATCAACTGTAAAACTTTTAAATTCTCAGCAGAAAGTATTGTATTAATTTATAGAAAATCCCATAGCATATTTTCTTTCTGACTTTTTAGTAAATGATCTATAATATGTCTGTTTTAATATGGCCTTCTGTATTTTACATCTTCAAAAATCTATGGCGAGGCAGAATTGTCACTTCACAAAATAGGTTTCCTTCAGGCAATTCCCATATATAATCATTCCCTTAATTTTCATTGTCCTTTAGTATAGAGTGACATGAAGCTTCAAAGAGTTTTTCATTTTATTCTCTCCTTGCTTCTAAATCTCCAACTGCTGTGTATCTCCTGAATACACGTTAAACATAAAAAGAGATAGAACTATGAGTAATGCTTTACAGACTGTGGCGTGATTGCACACTGTTTGAAAAGGAAATGAATAAAGAGGTGACATATAATCACAAATCAACCCCAATGCACACTGCTTGGCTTCTTTCAGTGCCCTGTTGAAAGAGGGGGAAATCTTTTTGGTTTCACAGATTAGCAAAAACTTCTTTGTATTTTCCATGCACTAAAAATAAAATTAACAGTGTATTCCAGGGGAAGAAAGATAGGGCAGAGAGAAATTAGTCTCTGAAAAGTGCATTCCAACGAGGTCATGAAATGTGTCTTATGTTAAAATATTTATTTAAGAGATTCAACAATAAAAATCATGGCTGTCTGCTTCTTTAGAGTTCCCCCAAAATGTGATTTGGCTTCATAATAGCACGAAAATATGGTGTCTTTGGTACTAATGTTAATGCTGAATTCTGTATTTTATATACTGAAAATAGATGTTGATAAAAGCTACAGTTTGGTGTCCTAATGAGAAAAAAAAAAGTTTAACAGGCATCCATTCATATCAATGCCATTGTTCAAATGCTAATACAGATTGCTCTGAGGGTTTATGAGAGTGGGGTTTGCATTCATGGAGGGCAGAAGCTACAATCTCTGGTGTGTATGTGTGTGTGAAGGGATATTGATATTGTTATTATTTACTCAGAAATCAATTAAGAGAAATCCATGGGGTTATTTAAACTCTTGCCTTCAGTATTATTTTTCTTTCTGAAAATTTGTAATGTACAGAGCAAACTATATAGAGGGTGTGCTAATTGCTGTTATAAGGAAGACACATTAAAAAGAAAGCAGAGGATGGCTGATGGGGCTGAGGGAGCTTGGGGCGTATCATCTGCCTTTCTTCCCTTGGTAGAGAGCCAGCGGTGTCTGGTGTTAGGAGAGCCCTGGCAAACAACCCAGAAAGAAAATGCATCTTCTGAAGAGGTAGCTGAATCTCAAAGACCTCCAGTTCCTTGGGATTTACATAGTATTTGTGGTATTTTCCTTTTTCTTTACTCATTCATCCTGGATAGAAGAAAGAGCAAATAAACCCAGTGAAGAGCTTTATCCAATACAAGGCTTTTTGAAGGAATTTGACAGATGACAAAGGAGCCTGAGCAAAAGGCAGAACTAGAGGAGTTGAGGGACATGGAAGGCTGACAGCTGACAGCAAGGGATGAGGATATGGGGAAAGAAGGCAACATGCCAGAGGCCCTTCTCAGAAATGCTGGAGAACATTGCTTCTGTAGAAGTCAGAGAAACTTTAAAACATGTTGGTCACATTTACCAGTCAACATGTACACTGAAAACTCCTGCCACTGAGCTGTGCATGAACTGTGAGAGGAGACTTTTCCATCCTAGTGCGGAGACCTACAAATTGCTGGTGAACTGCCTGGACTTGCTCTTACACAGACCTGGTTTGAATGTTGGTTCCACAGCTGGCTGGCTATGGGGCCTTTATTATTATTTTTCTGAGCATCCTTTCTTAGCTTTCAAATATGGATAATAATAGAGTCAACCTCTTAGGTGAATCTGGATTTAGATGATTGATGTAGAACACCTGACCGTTTCTGGCACTTAGGACAACCTCCATACATGGTAGTTTTTATATCTGAGTGAGTCACTATTTGCAAGAGTAGAGATACAGTTGAACCTGAAGCCATGCCGTAAGGAACATCAATCCTGTAGACTGAAGTCAGGAAGGTTCAATTAATTAGTCACACAACAAATAATTGAGTGTCTACACTGCTAGGCATTGATACAAAGGTGATCATGACTTCATCGCTGCCTTCAAAGAGCTTAAGGTTTAAAGGAAGGCAGAGATACACTGGCATTGTACAGAATGATGAATACACCATTACAAATGCTATGCTTTATGCAGGTTTAGACCTGGAAACAGAGCCCTTCCATTCAAATCCTCCCTCTATTACTTGAAAGCTGTGTAATTTGTGGTAAGATATTTAAACCTTTCTATACTCAGATTTTCTTCTACAAAATGTCAGCAATAGTAGTATTTGCACTTGTGAATACTGTATAGTGCTCAGTGCCCAATAAATGCTAATCACTACTACATTTTGATATAATGGAAATAAGGAATATGTCATCTTTTCTCACCTTTCTTATTTGTACTGAAGCTTGAATTCAATACCTCACTCTACTTGAGCTACACTCCAAGTGATATTAATTTTCATTTGTCTCCCAATACTGTTCCATGCTTTTATCTAGGCTGGTCTAGATTATAACCTTCCTACCTCTGCTTCCCTTCTAGTAGGATTACAAGTGTGTGCTAAAATACCTGGACCCCTTTTCCCTTCTTTCTCATATATAAATGATTAGGAAAGTCTTCCTGGTTTGAACTAAATGGTGTTTAAGAACATATAATGTTGAGTAAGGGGTAGCCAAGGAAAAGAGAAGAGGATTTAGGAAAGCCATGCATGTACAGAACCTCTCAGGACAGAAGGAACTAGAGAGATGTGTGTGGAAGAGTAAATAAAGAGTAGAGATGAGGTATGATGCATTGGGGCAGGGGGTTGTCAACTCTGAGGTCATGGTAAGCATCCTAAAGGGTTTAGCGGTCTCCCAAAAGCGTGAGGGAGCCCTGGAGGGGTAATTCCTAATCTTGGAAACAGATGCCTGAGGAAGAATATGAATAAATAAAGACAGCAGTGAACTGTGAATGAAACCCTGGAGAAAGCCCAACCTTTGGGGAAAGGGGGAAAAAGGGCACTAGTAAAGGACACAGAAGGAATAGACTTAGTATGAGAAGAGCCAGGTAGCACCATGGTCAGATGCAGAGGGAGGATAGGATTTCACATAGGAAGGGTTAGGCAAAGGTATCCAGTGCTATGGAGAGATCAAACAAATTGAGGACTGAGAGAAGTTTATTAGTTCTGGCAATTAAGAGGCAATTGGTGACCTTGGAACACTGGGGAAGTCTTGGAGCTGAAATCCAGATGGCGGGGTGCAGATACCAAGGAGAAAGAAGGTCCTGGGTCACACCTCCAGGTCTCCCAATTTAGCAATGAAAGAAAGAAAAAGATGTCTATTGGAGGGTTTGCAAGGAACCCAGGAGCCATATCCATGAAGAGGGAATTACAAGACCCAATAGATGGAGAGAATGGTTGACAAGCTGAGAAGGGAGGAAGGCCCCTTGGATGTGATTCAGGGGCAGAGGCCATTTTAAAGTTGGGAAAGGAGAAAGTTGTGCGGAGGAGCAGGAGAGGGAAATGAGGGTCTAAGAATGAAGGAAAAACCACAAAAAAAAGCCAACTTGCTGCTTTGAAAGATTTGAGTTAGCTACTATGGGAAAAGCTATTGACCCCTTAGTTAAGAAGTGAACAAAATAGTGGCCAAGCACCCACTGTGCCTCTTCCACAATAAATGAATCAATTTTTCTCCAAGTCTCCTGCAATAAAATGAATAGTTTTACACATTTGATTCCTGATGAAATTTCTATTAAGTTTTAATCCAGAATTTCCAGAAATTAGGAAACTTGATAGAGCAATTGGTCAGACTCTAATTGTGGGAATATAGCCAAAACATTCTCTTCCTCTACTTCTGGTACTGGTTACTTTCAGAATCCCTTGCTTCCTAAGGCAATTCATCTTGATTTCCCAAGCATTGAAGCCTACAGTCTGTACCCAGTGCAGCTCATAGCACTACAGGGCTGTAACTGGACTGACTTAGCTTACTGCCATCTGATGCTAAGGTGCCAACTAGCCAATTGGAGGACTTGATCAGATTTTTATTTCATCTATGACACTTTTTCTATTCTCTTCCATATTATTTTAGTTTCCTTTCTGGTTAATTATAGGCGTGTGCCAAAATGTCACCAGGGCATTATTGAAAACATCATGGTCTCCAAAAAAAAAAAAAAAAAAAGAACACTAGCTTGTCATTCAGAATAGAATTTCTCCTTAAATCACTACTCTACTCCTGTTTGTTTATGAAGTTTAAACCTCAAGCCAGGATTGCCCCAGGCCAGTTTTAGAGTTGCAAACTGAAAATTTTCTTCTGAGTCCCTTCACAGCAGGCAGAATCCCTCTTGGGCTCCATGGCTCCAGCGCTCAGGCAAACCTATTTCAGTCAGGGACATCACTTTCCTACAATGAGCCTCAACCTAAGGGATCATTTTCCCTTTTCTAACAGTAAAGGCAAGCCAAAAGGAAAAAAGAAGAAGAAGAAACACATTCTGGGAAGTAATTTCTCTAGCCTTTCTGACTATAAAGCTGGATTTCTGGACTGCAAGATTATCCCCAGCAGGAAGCCAAAAGACAGCCTGAAGCTACAAAAATAATAATAATAATAAGTACCTCTATTTTACCTGCAATGTCTATAAATTGTCATCACTTATTTTCATTCCAGAGTCATACTTTGTGCCGAATCATAGAAAGCAAAAATATATTTAAAATTTTAAGCTATAAGCTATTAGGAGAGAGAGGTAAAAAGAGCCCCTTTGTATTAGGATTCCGTTCCTGTGAATTCAGGGATGAATAGCAGTAGCCTCTGACATAAATAGCTTTCAAATAATACCTTCCAGGAGAAAAGGTAGCTTTAGGACCAGACATACTACTTCTTTTTTCCGTGCATGAACTTTGAAACAGAAAAGTAAGATTAACAGACTAATAAACCATTTCTCACTGAAGACAAGTAGATAGCCCCTGTGTGTTTTGAAAATTTTCAAATGGGATCAAGCACGCCAAAGAAATAGACTGGATTGTTCTACTTACATAAATCCCCCAATTTTTCTCTTTTGAATATTATTCACAATTGTTCTTGGTTTTCAGACCTTCTGATTGTATTCATTATTGTAAGTGATTTAATTTTTATACAAAAAAATCTAGATGAAGTTTCAGAGGACAGCCTGGAAGGAAGGGATGGAAAACTTCTTTTTTCTTTTTACCCCCTTAAGGGAAGGCAGTGGTTTTCAGAGCATATCAAATTCCCATGTCAGTTTTGTAAATAGCAATCAGAAAGCCCAGCCCTCCCAGACCAGACCATGTTGTATTTGTCTTCTTTGTGCTATGGTAGAGTAGTCTACAAGTGGCTCCCTGATAAAGTTAACACTTAGTTAATTACCCAGAGCCTTGACATGCCCTATAATTGCCACTTGGCTAACAAACATTTGATACTTGTCTTGGGTAGAATTTGTTGAGACCTAAAGAAGCCTGTTCTTGATGGATGGGGAACAAACCAAATAAATACAGTATTTTATGTTCTTTTAATTCAGGGCCAAGTGGATTTGGATGAAGTGTTTATTTAGTTTGCTGGCTGTTTCAAGATGCTATGGTGTATTGATTCCTTTTATTACTAGCAGCCGTTTAACCTGACCTCTTCCATCCAGTATTTTAAAAGCTATAAATTTTAACTTTACTTATGAGCAAAGGCTGAAATGCTGTGAAAGCCTTTTTATTAGTTGGGCCCCACCATTCTTGATGCTCTTGTGTCACTGCCGGCAACGATATTTAGGGCTTCTTAAATTAGAGTGGCTGCTGCACTGCTGGAGAGGAGGAGGGGGTGGCGACAAAGGCAGTGGCAAAGTGAAGCCATAAACATTTCCCGGATGTAGGACCCCATGATGCAACAGCAGACAGGTGCAGGGAGGAAGGATCCAACTGCAAAAGAAGAGGGTTGGGTGGATCATGTTCAACAAACATTTGCTGGAGCAGAGTAGGTACTGGATATAGTTTTGGAATCAAGAACAGAATTACAGATGCAGAGTGACTCCAGTGATCCACTCTGGAGAACCATCCCATACCTACTGTCTGTCCCTATGCTGAGGAGGCTCCAGGTATCATTGTAATGATAACAAACTAGGGAATCCACTTTGTCCCTGGGCAGAAAAAGTGCATGCCTCATTATCATAGATAAAGTGATGCAAGTTCTAAAAACAACGCTCTATAAATTGCCAATGTGATATGCTTAACTCTTATTCCTACCATCATCATGATCATTATTACTATTATTATTTTAGCAGTATTGAGGTTTGAATCCAGAGCCTTATTCTTGCAAAAACAGGCACTCTGTCACTTGTGCCACATTCCCACACCTTTTTGCTTTTGTTATTTTCCAGATAGGATCTCATGTTTATGACCAGGGCAGGTCTGGACCTCAGTACTCCTATTTATGCTTCCAATATAACTAGAATGACAGGTACATGCTACTGCACCAGATTTTACTGGTGAAGATGAGGTCTTTCAAAACTTTTGCCAAGACAGGTCTCAAATTGGAATCCTCCTGATTTCAAGCTCCAGAGTAACTATGACTATAGACTTGAGCTACCGCACATGATACCATTGATCAGCTCTTCAGTAGTACCATATCCTGTCCTCTGTAGACAGATACATGTTGTCTTCTTGTTGTCATTGTTGTTGGAGGTAGTATTAGGGCTTGAACTCAGAACATTGCACTTGTTCGGCAGACGTTCTACCACCTGAGCCACTGCCACTGCCCATTTTCTTTAGTTACTTTTCGAATAGGGTCTTGTATTTTTGCCAAGGCCAACTTGGATCAAGATTTTCCTCTATGCCTTCTGCATAACTGGGATGACAAATACATACTACAGCACTTAGTTTATTACATTTGAGATATAGTCAGACTTTTTGCTCAGACTGGCCTCAAACCATGATCCTCCTAATTAAACCTCCTGAGTAACTAAAATGATAAGAATGAGGCAATGTGCATGGACACAACTATCTTAACTAGTAAATCAAAATGATTTCATCTTCACATACCCAGAAATTAGTCTCTTGGCCATATTTTGTGTATTAAAAAACATATGTTCCAATAAAATAAAGAAGAAAGGAAATAAGATATATGAATTACTCTTGAAATGTGTGAGTAGGTGAGAACGCTGTAGTTAAGGACAAAAAGAATCTAATTGTATGTGTGTGGCTTTCTGGGTTTCATGTGTGCACATCTGTAGCTTCAGCACACTTTGTAGAAATTTCCCCATCCATTTTCTCATTATCAAAGATGTTTGTTTAAACAAATTTTCTTGTCTTAACCCCAGACCTCTTTTTATTTGATCATGCAGCAAAACTCTGATACAGCATTAGTGAAATCATGTAAGCAAAGAATTATCATTTTACCATAGAAGAAAAATCCAAGGCAAAAAGGGAAAGAGCATATTAAAATAATTTACATAAAAATATATCCAACAAAAAAGGAATAGTGCATAAGGAGCTCCACTCGCCGCCTCCATCTTCTCTTTATATTTCTTTGCAGAACAAAACATTCCAATGCTTAGATTTGGTTTGTTATTTTCCTTCCAGATCTCTTTGTTTTCACTCTTGATGATGGTCTCTCTGAGTATCTCAGTGATTTAAATAAGAACAAAACATGTTTAAAGTTCCTGCTGTTAAAATTAAATTGTTTGTCCAATTCGTGTTTCTTAAATTGCTAAAACAGGAGACATTTTCTTAATAATCTGGAAAAAATAGGGCTAACACAAAATTGTAATTTTATTATCTTTCACTTTTCTTTATAGTGTTGCCTCAGTTTTGTTTCATCAAGAAAACAAATAACAACTAATGATGGAGAGGATGTGAGGGGAAAAGAGCCCTTATGCACCATTGGTGGGAATATAAACTAGAGCAACCATAGGAATGTTCCTTGGAAATGTAAGAATAGGATAACTATATGCTCCAATTCTACCACTCCTAGGAACATGCCTGAAGAAACCTAAGTCAGAATATAAAAGAGACCCCTATACACATGTTTATCAAAGCACTAGTCACCATCGCCAAGATATGGAGGCAGCCTTAGTGCCTATCAATAGACGAAGAAGATGCAATATATATGCACATTAGAGTTCCACTGAGCCATAAAGAAGAGTGAAGGTATATTGTTCACAGGGAAATAGATGGGACTGGGGCTCACTATGTTACACGAAATAAGGCACTCATCAAAGACAAGTGTCACAAAGTTTTTCAGGATAGAAAAGGACATGAAAGAAAAAGAGAGGCTGTGAGGGCTAGGGAAGAAGAACACAGCTGAGAAAAGGTAATCGAGGGGATAAATAGCACCAAAATATACTATGCATGTATGAAAATGTCATCATGAGGCCTGTGGTTTTGAACAACTAATACATTCTAATTATAAATACAAGTTGCCTAAACTCAATTGGACATAGGTCCCAACATTGCTTAAAATTTTGATTCATTCTCTAAATAAAACAAGCCGTCAGAATATGAACATCCTTACATAACTGGCCAGAGACATCTGCCTGGCATTTTAAGAAGCCCGGTGTTCTTATTAATTCAATATCCTCAATTCATTTCAGTTCACTAAACAGCACTAAAGTGTTTATGATGTTTTCTTTTGTGTAGCCTGCTTTGAATTCGAATGGACTTGAACATTTTCATTAACCAAACTATCATTGGTTGCATATTCCCTTTCATACTCTTTTTAATAACCATGACTTCCAACTTTGTAAAAACCAATTAATTATAGAAAGATGTACATCACATACAACTTACCATCTTAACTGTTTTACGTGTGCCGTTCAGTTAAGTCTACACAGATTGTTGAGAATGCCACCTTTCACATACCAGATATTCTGATGACTTCCTCTTCTCACCCCCTGGAGTCAGGTGACCACCTTTCCACCCATGACGGCTGTTTTGTTTGATGATCTTGGGCAGAGTGTTTCTCTCTATATCTGCAAGAGAAAAAACAGCCCTTACCTTGGGGAAGTTACTCAGATTGCTAGAAAAACTTTCCGTAAGACTGGCTGTCATGGTGTGAATTAAAAGGTTATGTCAGAGGTTAAACTATGCAATTAAATCAAGAAAGCAGATTATTCTAGTAGCTGACATCAACTTTTGAAAAGAGACGGGATTAGGTGTACTTAGTCACATATAAACTACACAAAGCGAACAAAAGGAAAAAATTATTTCACTAACTGCTTCCCTTGAAAGAAAACCGTTCTGTTCTATCTTAGACCTCTAATTTTTTCAGCTTAATTCTGTTACTTCAGGAGCCTCATTATCCTTTTCCAGATTTGCACGCAGCAACTGATGCATTGTGATGGGTTGTTTTTGTTTTTCTGCTTCAAAAAATATTCCCTCTCTCCCTAAATAATTATCTGCAAATTAACCTTTTCTCTTACTGGGATATTTGTGGGTATAGAACACAGAAAATTGAATGGGGTAAGCAAGACTGTGAACAGGAGATAAATTCTTGGAGGCCACGAGGGTATCATTTATTAAATGACTGCGGCAGTCCACTAAATGGGCCCCTTTTGACCTGAAAGAGTTAATGCTCTATTGAAAGAGTCTGAATTGTCCCCAGTTTTACTCCCTTGGAAGGCTCTGACCCATTAATGGCAGTAATAATAATAATAGAAAACAATCCTGCTTCGCCTCCATTACTGTGAAACCATTAATGGTATCCTAATGTTTTTATTCTTTAAGTGTAACTGAAAACTGACATTCAGTTCAGCTAAAATTTCAAATGTAGTGTTTTTTTCATTACCATTTTTATATGCTGTGCAGGATGCTGAGTAAGGAATAAGGCAGAGGCTTATAATTGGTCTTTTAAATCATCATAAACATTTATTTTTCCCCCCATGGCTATATCTAGTGCCAATAACTCATCTATCAGATGATGGAAAAAACTATTTAATGATGCATCACAAGCTCCTTTCTAGAAACTTATCCAGAACAAGGCAGGGGATAGAGAAATATGATGCATTGTCTACTCTGCAGTTGATTTAAAAACAACAAAACCAGTGTGAATTCAGTATTTATATATCTATATCTAGATATAGATATAGATATATAGATACATATGGGTATATACACATACATGCATATATATATATATATATATATGCTGTGTGGAAAAGCCTTGTGTTTTTATTGTAAGTGGTTACTTAAACTGAAACAGGACTGTAAATGTTTGAAGCAAAACTGAGGCTTCTGTTCACAAAGGCTGGCATCTGTAAAAAGCAAATAAATTCTAAATAAAAATGACCTTTTTTCATTGTCATTGTGCAGCTAAATCAACACACCCATCTGATTTAGGGTCCTTAGGTAATACAAAGGCAGATGAGTCCCACCTAGAACATGGTAGTGGTTAGAAAGCCCCAGCCGGGTTCATCAACCACAGTAATAAATACGGGTGTTTAAGTCACAGACTTTAATGCCATATTGCTGGTGGAATCCATCATAAGCCAGTTCACCTGACAACAAAGGTCCTTCTTGATTCTTTCCTATCCTCTCTTTGCAACCTCTTCTCTCTACCATGTCTCTGGCTCCTGAATCCCTGCTGCCAAGAATCCTGCCTACTTAGCAGGGGTCCACTTCAGCCTAGAGTCATCTTTTCCCTTTGATTTCCACCAATCCCTTCATAGCTTGCTACATTCATTCTAGTTTGGGGATGCTTTCTAGTTCTGCATTCTGAATTTCATATAGATGACTTGTTTCTTCGGTGCAAGTGTTAACAAAAGAAATTCCCTTCTCTTCTTCTTTTACCAACTAAGTCCCATGTCTTTGACAGATACAGAGGAAAATGCCTCCAGTTCTCTATTATAGCAATGTATAACATGTATATAAAATACGCTTTACAACCTTTTTATACATGTATCATCTCATATGCTCATAACAAAAGCCTATTTAACTTGCTTTGCTGTTAGCTTAGACAAGGTCAAAGATATAACCTAAATATGCCTCTCTGTCCTGAATTATAAAATAAATAATTGTGTACTTTTGAGAATTAAATGAGTTAATATAGGTAGAAGTACTTAGAACAAACCTAGGTGGAGTAGCTAATAGGTCAGCTGTTTTTATCATCATCATCACCAGTATTATTGTCTTCATTATCTCACTCTTTTGGTCAAGAGATTGAAATCTGCAGAGGTTAACTTAACACCTTTAACAAGTATTAGCCCAAATTCTAAGTCTTAGCTAAGTCTGAGCCTGAATTGTAAGTCTTCCAACTCCATGCCCATACTGAAGATGCTCTTACATAAAATTCTTTTGTTTCAAAGCACTTGAAGTCACTTTTCATCCATTTCCTTAGAGCTGTGAACTAGGAAAGCTCCTAGTTCACAGTCTGTCTAGGATGTCTGTGAAGCAAGCACAGGGAATGAGTGCTTCTCCAGCAAGAAAACTCCTCTTTGGGGGGAAAGGTCCTCTATTTGTAAATCGAAGGCATCTCTGATGAAGTAGCAAATGGGAGTAGAGTGGGAGGAATCACAGCTGTGCAAAGTGATGTCACCTCACTGCTCTGTCTCTATAATAGAGAACAACATACCTATTTAGTGTAATGATAGGAAAGTTGTTTGAATCCCTGGTATGCATAAGCAAAATCTGATTGTATTTCTCTGTTGAAATCCATTCTGTTTATCTAACTATTGATGGTATGTGTACATGTCCTGTCTTTTCACAAAGGAGTCAGGGACCAAGATAAACAGATCAACTTAATAAAAAAAAAAAAAAAAAAAAACTCCCAATGCTGGGAAACTTTGTCTCATATAATCCACCCACCGCAGACTAGACTAGAACATGCCTTTGTGTCACTAGTGTCAGATAGCTTTTTCACCAATAAGGACAACACTGTATTCATGAGCTCCTCGCCAAAAATGTTCTCTGCTCCCAAAGTGCTCTGTCATACCCCCAAAGAAGCAACTGTAATAATGTGGATTTTTATGTGAGTAAAAGCTGGAGAAGAGGATATTAAATCAAAACCCACTAGATTACAATTGAAAGAACTTAATACCAAATTGGATTCAGCAAAGAAAATAATTTGTTGATTCATGACAACTAGAAAAGTAAGAGAACCACTTACGTAAAGATGTGGCTGGATCTAGGGTTTCAATATCCACATGTTCTGTGTCTCTATCTCTATGTCTGTGTGTATCTCTCTTTTTTCTGCATCAGTACTCAGGGCCTGGGTGTGGTCTTCTTTAGTTTTTCTGTTCAAGGCTGGTGCACTACTACTTGAGCCACAGATATTTCTGGCTTGTGGGTGGTTAACTGGAGATAAGAGTCTCATAGATTTTTCTGCCTCAGCTGGCTTTGAACCTTAATCCTCAGATCTCAGCCACCTGAGCATCTAGGATTACAGGCATGTGCCACCAGCATCTGGCTCAACCATTTTCTTTGAAGTTCTGAGTCCTCTCCTTGTGCTGTGGGCTTTCTCTTCCAAATAGCCCACTAGTCCAATAGCCCAAATAGCCCAAAGAAGACCACTAACATTCATTCTGATTAGTGCTGTCTATCCATGCATTAACCTGTAAGGTGAGATGACTGGACTAGTCATGCCTGGGTCACTGGGACACTGGATGAGAGTTGGGGAGTCATAGTACCCCCAGCAAAAATGCTCATTCCAGAAGAACAAGAGATATAGGGAAGGACAAAAACAATCAAGAATGGATGTCAAGGTGAGATGGGATAAAAGGAAGAGCTGAGGCTAACGGGAGAGCTGTGACTGTCTCCCTGTTTCTCTAGGAAGTTTCCTAAGGTGAAGTAAAGCAGTATTTTAATGTACCCTGACCCTTGACTGAAATTCAGCTAGAAATCCAGTGAAAAGAAAGGCTGGTCATGAGCTTTCTCTGGGGAAGGTTATTAATGGAACTATCACCTTCTCGTAACCTTGTTTCCCACTGGCAAGGACTCCTTGAGCTGAATTATGGGGAAATTCCAGCGGGTTGTCAGATTTCACAACAACATTAAGTGGGGACTTCCTTTTTATATTTGCCACCTCATTTATTTTGTGTGTCCCCACATTATTAGTTTTACTGCCCATTAATCATTATATATAACAAAATATAATAAAGTATGCCTAAGAGGAGACAACAGAATGTCCAACTATGACAGTAACAAGTAAGCTAAGTCAAGAGGAAGCATAGTTGCATGGCCTGTCCTGTTTATTCAGGGGCACAGAACCTTGAGCACCTCTTGTCTCCCAAATGGCCAGGACCTGTTTCTATAGCCTTTCCTTCCTGGTCAGAGAAGAACCTAGAGAACGTAGTTTTGTTCTCTGTGAAAAACAATTGAAGGGACACATGAAAAATATCCTTGAAGAAATTACTTCACAAAAGCCTGAAGCTGAAATTATAAAGAGGATGAAAACTAGAAAGAATAAAACCATGTTATTTTGTTAGGAATGAATGTCATTTTTAGAAAACAGCCTTTCTTCTTTTAAATTTATCCTATATAGTCATTCCTTATTATTTGTTTTTCCAAAATACCAATATTATCAAACCATTCCTTTGGTTAAAAAAAAAAAAAGTAAGTGGCTTTCTTTTGTTCTCTGATTTAGCACTTAGCATCTTTGCCAGTTTTCAAGGCCTGTCACATCTTACTGTATACTCTCTACCCATGCTTACCACCCAGCACAATCATGTCCCCTGACCAGCCTCACCATTCTTCTATGTATCCTTACTACCTAGGAGATGTCTCTTAACCTTTTCTCATGTTTTTAACCTTGTGGAAGGCCTATCCACCCCATTCCTCATTCTTGAAATCGTATCCAGTGATTCAAGATCCAGTGTCAGCATTCTCAGTACAATGTCTGCAAAGATGCCTGTTGTCCAGTGACCCCAAAGTCCATGACCTTGTCTATGTTGTAATGTTGTTGATGCTGTCATGGGTTGATCTAAAGGAGCAGCGTCACTGTGAAAGAAACTCACCAGCTCTGATATTGCCAACATGGCTATTCTTCTTAAATGAGTTTAGCATTTAATTTCTTTTTCTTTTTGCCAGTCCTGAGGCTTGAACTCTGGGTCTGGGCTCTGTCCCTGAGCTTCTTTTTGCTTAAGGCTAACACTCGACCACTTGAACCACAGTGCCACTTTTGGCTTTTTCTGTAGTTTATTGGAGATAAGAATCTCACCAACTTTCCTACTTGAGCTGGCTTCAAACTACAATCCTTAGATCTCAGCTTTCTGAATAGCTAGGATTACAGGCAGGATCCACCCCCACCTGAGCTTTTGATTTCTGTATGAAAAACATCTCAGACTATTAGTATAAGTAAAGAGGGTAGAAGATAAACTTCAAGACCACTGAAGAATCTTAAACCAATACCCTATCACCCTTAAGAAAACAGTTTTGAAGAAAGACTGAAAAATTCAAAACTGATCAGATTGGTAAGAGAAATCTCCTTGGCATGCTGGTGGTTTAGAGAATCCCCCTAAATAGTGTAAATTTTGCCCAGGAAGGGAGACATAATAGTAAGGGTTTATTTATCATTATTGACTAACAGGTAGGCATCATATGAAAAGATCTGTATCAGAGGGCTGAGGGACCTAGCTCAAGTGGTAGAGCACTTGCATAGACAAGCACAAAGTCCTGGGTTCTATGTCTAATACTCTGTGAAGGAGGTACCTTTGTTATGCCTGTTACAGACAGGTATAGCATAAGCTGTGCAGAAAATCATGAGTGATGAAGGCCATTCTAAGAGGGTCTCAGGTGTCTCTTGTACAAGAGAAAATGGAAAGACAGATAGATAGGAGCTTTCGCTGTAATGAACACAGCTGGTACATGGGTGGGGATGGGATATAAATACAAGTGGTTTGATTCTAAAACTTTGTAATAGCTATTGCTTTAAGGATTCAATTAGTGAATGCTGAAGAGGCAATTAATTAGTGAAGAGATAACATGGTCCTCATTGGCAATGACTCTAGGGAAATCCAAGAGTTTGTATAAACATTTTATTTTCTAAAATTTGGAGACAGCTACTGCTCAAAGATAAATCATTTGTGAACTTTCAAGATCTACTCTACATGTTCTGATGCTACCACTTTGTGTGTGTTCGTCTTGTTCTCTACCTTGGTCAGGTAAATATATGGTCTTTTATTTCTCAGGAATCAAAAAAGTGGGAAGAATGTAAGCTCAGGAGTAGTCAAATCCAGGATACCACAAGTGGCTTGGCCAAGTCTGATGTGACCTTTTCTGCACACTTAGGACACTTGATGGGAAACTGGAATAGCGCTGAGTAGTTGTTCCAAAATTTACATGAGGTATGATACTGAGGCTGCATAGCTCAGAAACATTAAGGGGAAATCACAAAAATACCATTAGACATCCCTTACATTTACCATAAAGATTTTTTAAAATTTTAAATTATATATTTATTGTCAAAGTGATGTACAGAGGGTTTACAGTTTTATAAGTAAGGCAGTGGGTACATTTCTTGTATAACTTGTTACCTCCTCCCTCATTTCCCTCCCTCGTCCCTCTCCCTTTCTTCACCCACTATGAGTAGTTCAGTTGGTTTACACCAATTTGTTTTGTAAGTATTTCTTTTGGAGTCGTTTGTCTTTTTATCTTTTGTCTCTCAGTTAAACAGAGAGCATTTTCCAAGTCAAAACACAGACATAGTAGTTGGCTTGTGTTTAAGGTTGTTGACATCATTTCTATTGACTGAATTTCTGTGATCCTCCGAATTCACATGTTGAAACCCCACCCCTGATGTGATGGCCTTAGGAAGTGGGGCCTGTGGGCAAGTCATTATATCATGGTACTGGAGCCCTCATGAATATGTTAGTGTCCTTAGGAAAGAGACTAACTACAAAGACTTCCTTTGCCCCTCCCTCTATATGAAGGTAGACGTCTGTCAACCAGGAAGTAGGCCATTGACAGACACCAGACATGCTCAGTGGTTGACCTTGGATTTCCAAATTTACACAGGATGAGAAATAAATTTCTTTGTTTGAGAGGCATCCAGCTTATGAAACTTTGTTAATAGCCACTCAAACAGACTATGACAGAAGTTAGTGCTGAGAAGTAAAATGTTATTGTTAACAAATACCAAGAAATGTAGAAACAGCTTTGAAACTATGTGATAGGCAAAGGCTAGAAGAATTCTCAGGTATATGCCAGAATAACCCTGCTTCATTCTGAATGGATCTTTAAAGGTGATTCTTGTGCATACTACAGAGAGAGCCTCAGCCATCTTAGGGAACACCCAAGCAACTCTGAACAAAATATGGGTAGAAACAGTCTGTAAAGGCCATTATGAGCAGGTATCAAGTGGAAATGATGAGCATATTACTGGTAACTGGAGGAAAAGCCGTCCTTGGTATAAAGTGCCAAAGAACTTGGCCGAACTGTGATTTGTCTGAGTGTTTTGTGGGACTTAGAACTTGTTAGTGATGAAATTGACTTCTTAATTGAAGCCATTTCTAAACAGTGTCAAAAATGCAGCCTGACTTTCTTTTATTGCTTAAAATAAAATGTAAGAAAAAATAAATAAGAAGAAGAAGAAATGATAAATAAATGAATGACTTAAAGATGAAATGATTCGTTACAAGGAGAGCAGAATTTAAAGATTTGGGGTATTCACAGTAAATCCAAATTGGTAAGAGTGAGAAAATCTGTTCAGGCAAGAATGCTGTGTGTTGGAGTGACTACTCAATACGAGATTGGTAAAACACTTCAAAACAATGTCAATTCATAGCCTACTGAGGGTGCCCTTCCTGCCACAGGCCCCCAAGTTGTAAGGACCCTGTATACAGAATGGTTTTAAAGGAGATACAGAGTTATTAACCAGCCAAATACCATGAGTTCTGCCTCCTATGTTCCAGTCCCAAATTCCTCGGGCATACTAAATGTAGCTCCAGTAGAACGCCGTACAGCACAGGTAGACCATCATGGCCACCCCTCCTGTCAGCAGTGGCATCATTCACTCAACACCATCTCTCCTGACAAAGAGCTGAGATCTGCCTAGGTTGCCATGGCAGAACTCTCAAGAGTGCTGGAATTAGTACTCTTCTAATAGAGAGAATTCTTTTACTTCTTCTGCCACATGAGGACACAGTGATAACTTGGTTGTCTATGGACTACATGGCCAGAATTGTCCATCACCAAATACTAAATATACCAGCTCCATACTGGAGGGTGGACTCCATGGCTTCAAGCACTGAGAAATGCAGGTGACTAAGAAGCCAGGTCCAGCTTTTTCTTGTTTGTTTACTTTTTGTTCATTTGGGTTTCTTCCTCATTGTAGAAGTTGAATCTGATTAAGATAAAGCACACATGGGGGAAGCGGATTTCGAAACACAGGAATCTTACTCCGTGTGACAAGATGAGTGAGAGAAAACAGCGAGTTTCTTGTCTCCAGAATCTTGACACGTGCTAGCTCACTGGCCTTTCCTCCTCCTTTTTTATATCTGGCATTCTCTCCTAATGAACAATCAGTTCCATTGCCATTGAGGTAATATTAATTATATAAAATGTGACCTTTAAAAAAAATAACCTAGTAAGCTACAATGAAACAGGAAAGTTACTATTACACTTGTTTTTCTTTGCTCTTAAGACCATGCACATTTCATCAGTAAGTCCAGATAGCTCACTTGATTGTAGCTTAACATTTTAACATTAAGCTGAAACTGAAACTGGAGTTTTAGGCTCCAGGTCCAAATTCTTGAGATTCCACGTGTCAAGTAGAGAGGCAATAATGGTGATGGACAAAGAAAGGAGATTTATTTCAGCCTGTCTTCAGCCATCTCTGAGATATAGAGAAGAACTACTGGTTTAAATAGTTAAATGGGGATGGAGTTGTTGGGGTGGTAATGGACAAGTAAGCATGATTAAACAGCCCCAGTTACAAATCCAGCCTGATTGGTCATTAGGTCAGTTCTATTTCTCCCAGCTTCTGGGTAGGATGCTATCACTGATGCACTGGAGGGAAACAGTTTGGTTTCTAGGTGTCTGCTCTAAAGTGCAGACATATTGTTAGAGGTAGTTGTCCTCATGGTGCACGGGGGTATCTCTGCTGAAGGCCTAACATTTTTATGTTCCATAAGGGTAGTTCTGATCCCTTGTCTAAAGGTGTCATCCTTCAGCTCTGTCTTTTCCTGATTCTGAGGTGACTACAAAGTGAATGGCTTAGCAGGAAGGTCAATACAACATGGAAAACAGAGGGTACGCTTTTCTTCTGCTTTTAATTAACTATTGGGTCCAAGTAAGTAGTCTGTACTTTTCAGCAAAAGCAGCCTTTGAAAACCAGTTACAAAACCACACAAATGTATGCCTATAAAGAAATTGTGCTTAATACTCACCTCAAACTAAAAAACCTAACTTTCTACCAGTTGTATAAAGAACTCAATAAACGATAGTTTGAGGGCATTTGTTTTCAATAACATCAATTTTATACTTATAAAAGGTATACACATATTCAAGGGGTATAAAAAGAATTGGCCATTAAAAAATACAAGTGCCTGGTCTATATGTGTAAGAACATCTTCTTGTGGCTATCCTTCAAGAAATTAACAACCACTTTGACCTTTTAGATATGTTAATGGCTCTTTAAAAATGTATTGTAATCCTTGTATTGTATTTTGAGAGTTCTGTAGAATACAACCTATATGAAAACATAAAACACTCAACAGTTAAGAGCCAGGAGCCAAGAAAGATATGCTATTGAAGCAAGACATACAAATAGTCAATGGTGAAAGGAAAAAGGGGAGAAAATCACTAAAATGGTCTGTGTTCAGAGTAAAAAGCCTGTTACCAAGATATACAAGAAGGAGCTGGAAGACAAATAAAGATGTGCTCTTTCAAGTCGATAAAAATAAGACTGCTTAAAGTGCACATAAGGTAGAAATGGCAGGAAAGGTTATTACAGAAGGAAGTTAAATGAAAGAAATGAGTATTATAAAGAAAAAGGCAAAAGAAGGGAGAAGGTGAATAACTACAGGTGGGGAAGAAATGATTAAATCTCCCAAAAGTAACACAAAAGAGCCTAAGGGTTGTATTAACAAAGAACAGGAAGATGCAGAAAGGCTTTGAGGAAGTGAAGTGGGGGGAAATATTTTTCCCAGGTAAAGCTTCTACCTCACAGCACTGAATTAAAGGACCACCAAGTTCTCTATCTTCTCTTTACCTCCATATCTTTTCATTCTTGCAAGAAGGTTTAATTTGTTTTCCTCTGTGCTGAGAATACAAACAATAAAACTATGAAATGGTAGGTAGCTTGTACTGATCTCATACTGGTCTCCTAAATAGAAAAATTAGTCACTTATGTCAGCTTCTTTACCTTCAAGTGAGTCTTCTCCCCACTGTTTTAGTAAAGGGATGCTTTCCATTATATAGCCACATTTTC
This sequence comes from Perognathus longimembris pacificus, assembly GCF_023159225.1. Lineage (NCBI taxonomy): Eukaryota > Metazoa > Chordata > Mammalia > Rodentia > Heteromyidae > Perognathus > Perognathus longimembris. The sequence continues at coordinate 25,912,059 of NC_063164.1, read as the reverse complement.
TTTTGCTCTCCTTTCTGGAGACCAAAGCCTGTTACCTAGTTTTTTTATCTGCTATTTGTTTGAATGAAAAATTTGATTTGTTTTAAATCCAGCAGGGCTTTACTACTGAAGTAAAAAGAAAAAAAAAAGAGTCAAATAATCCAAAACATCAGATATGGGATTGTGTGAGTACATTAGCTGTCTTAATAAAGACAGCTGTATATATGTTTTAAACGTTTGCACCCTAAGCTGAACTATGGTTCCATACTCCTACTTGAAAAGTAGAAAAGTACAGGAAAAGTATCATAAAATATTTTGATGTAGTGAGTTCACTGTTCATTACATTTATTAGATATAATTTGAGAGAAAAAAGAAACCTAAACAGGGCCTAAGATTTCAACATTCAGCTGGTAAAAAAAGAAAATTTTAGTAAAGAAAATTGGCAAACATTTGAAGATACATGGAGGGCCATGCCTATACTTATAATCAAAGAATTTATTTGCTCACATAATCTTCCCATATTTTCTCTGGATGTTTTCACTTTAAAATAGACAGTGTTTGGAGACAGGGTAGAGAAGATTATGCAAATGTATGAATCTTAATGAGAAGTTCATTATTGAACATTTTGACATGAATTTCAGGAAATGGTAAAAGACTCTGGGATTTATGAGACTTAAAAGAAAAAAATTCTGCTCTTAGAGAACTTGAAAATTGCCAGTAAAGGAGCTGAGACCCAAATGACAGAAGATAATGTAAAGCCAGATTACATTATGCCCTATGGTAATGAATAGGAAACAGGGCACCATGATAAGCTCAGAATGATGATCAATATTTGGAATACTAAGATAGGCAAGAAGGTAATTAGACCCATTATGGACACAGTTAGTACAGATAACATAATTTGGGAAATTATACATTTGGATATTATGGAGAATTTTTTTTCAAGGCTAATGGATCTGCAATGATATCTATTAAAGCACATAAGACATTTAGCCTCTAGGGAATCTACTAAAAAATCAAATACACAAAATTTTCAGTAAATGTAGTCTATAGTGAGAAGATAAAGAGGAATATGTTGGAGAATAAAGTGGTGTTGTGACTTCCTACTTGGAATTTATGATAATTTTTCATTCAAAGAGTTTTGAGGCTATTAATTTCACATCATAACTCCCCATGAAACAAGTAAAGCATTTCTGTTGTGTTTGCCCACGTTCATTGCTCATAATAAGGCAAGGCCAAATTGGTAATGAAAGCAAGCTATCTTGACAAATTCCTGGCCTTCTCAGGTTTCATGCTGTGACCCCTAGATAGCATTATAATAATTTTGCCTTCTGTACACAATACTTTTTTTTCAGATGGAGGAACTCTAACTGAATTAATCATCACTAAGAACCTTAAGGGCCATTGATATCACTGAAATGTAGAAAACAGTATACTTTTTTGTTTTATATATGTTATATTAACTTACATTCATTCTTTATAAATTGCTAAGAAAAACCTTGCTATGTATTTCAAAGTGGATACCTTACCCCAAATAATTCCTTATTTTTAAAAATAAGGTTGCATTGGAAGCAATTTCATCAATAAGGAAAGATCCAATTACTAGCCTTCTAGATTAAGGCATTCTTTTATTGTGATTTTAATGTTAGTGTGGGAAGTTCAGGCATTAATAATGAAGTCTCAAACTAATTAAGTGATTGTGGCCTAAAGGGAAGGGTAACCATGACTCTCCTATTAATCTTACCTAGAATACCCTCTATATGTGATGAACAGATGAATATATAAATGCCTGTTTCTAAAGAAAAACAGAACAACAATGGTGAGATCAGTTTAGTTTCTGAATAACAAAGGAAGAGAGTGTTTCTTTTATGGTCCTTTTTAAAACTTTTTGAGGAAGATCCAGTTTTAAGAATTTCAGAATGCAGTAGTAGATTGAAGCAGATCAATTGTGCTGGGTAAGGCTTTGTTCAGATGATTAGAGGTGGCACAAAGTCAAGGAGACACGATTATCACTAATGCTTAATGAGTACTCACTAGGTGCCAGCCACACTTCTGTCCTTATCTTGCCCTCATTTGATAGATAAGGAAATCAAGACACAGAGAAGTCATAACTGAAAAGGCAGCTGGCAGAGTGCAGAGTGTGAGAGCATCGTACAGCTAGCTTCTCCTTGTAATTGTGCAGTGTTAATCATTCCTTTCTAGAGAGTTTTACTCTGTTATCTTAATCACCTTCCTGTAAGGAAGCAGCTGCAGTTCTCAGCTATAGGGCACATGCAGGAATCTCACATGGAGGTAAACAACCAGCAGTTCTTCAGGAAAGACTCTATGTCTCATGGGATGCTAGAATGAGAGTTTCTATCTAGAAAGTCAAGGTAGCACTTGTTCCATGTTTTAAGAATCCAAGCAAGGCATGGTGATATACATCTGTAATCCCAGGTGTGCACTTCATCTTCAGAAGTTGAAGGTATGATGATTGTGGTCTAAGGTCTTTTCATTTAGACTAAAGACCCTATATGAAAAAATAAAAGTCAAAAGAACTGGCACAAAATGGCTCAAGTGGTAGAATACTTGCTTAGTAAGTATGAGAGACCTTGCATTCAAACCCAGGGCTGGACAAAGCCATCTCTCTGCTAACAGACGGGTATAGTTGGTCTCCATTGGGCTTCTTGCCACTTCTTTCATGTTCATAGAAGCAATAGTAGCACAGTATTTTGTTTTGTTTGTTTGTTTGTTGATGCTGATTGACTGGTTGGTTTTGTGGTAACACTGTTTTCTGGAAGGAGAGAAATTTCAAGGAGTACTCAATCCAAAATGCGTTACCTGAAATTTCCTTCTACTCTTATGGGAAAAAAACTTTGAGGATCGAGTCAAAATAATCATTCAGGGAACAGATAAAATCCTTAAAAGTGCTATAATAGCTTTTAAAACAATATATTTGAGTACTATTTCTTTATGAGTCCTTAACTTTAAGAGAAAATTCAGCACGTGATAGAGAATTCTGAGAAGAATTTTGATGAGATAAGCTCCATCTGTTTAACATGATTGTTAGTTGTATTATTTATTTCATGACATAAAGGCCAGGTCTGCATTTGTGAGGGAAGTTTAAGGTCATTTAAACTTAGAAAACATGATCACTGGAAGTGTGCATCATAGGTTAAAATATAAAATGCTGCTTCTAAAGTTTGGGGGAAAAAATCCATTCCTCAGCCATTTCAGCTCACCTAAACTGGCCTGGAAATTAGCAAACACTTTAGTCAGTATACTTTTTTAAATACTCAAACTGGGACAAACAATGCTCAGATCTGGACAAAGTCCACCCTGTAACAAATAGCATGTGATTCTCATAGATCACTCTTACTAACAATTGCCCAAGTCAGCCATAGCCAGCATCGCAGCTGCTGCACATGAAAACGTGGTGTCATTATATTTTGGGGTGACTTCAATGAGATCAAGTGACTGAGGTTTTGAGTTTGATAAATTACTTACTTCATGTTATTTCTTCAAACAAACCCCTGCTTTTAGAAGTAGCGTGGAAAAAAAAATAGGATCTATGTAAATGGTGCAGCTAGAAATAGAAAGTAAATCTTTTCATTCTGAAAGCTGTACGATTTGATTTCCTACACTTTGTTAGCCTAAATGGAAATTGATATGAGTAGGAGTGAGGAAGCAGGACTGAATGGACAATCTACTGTATTCCCATCTTTATATGAGAGAGAATGCTTTCCTCCAAATATTTTCTTGGAATTTAGTACTGAGGCCCCTCTGTTGACTGACAACATAGAACACGTGGGAGTCCTTAGTGAAGGTTATTATCTAGGAGATCAAGTTCAGTCCACTCACAACCTCTCCAAGTCCTCACACAGGACTTCCAGACGGGACACTCCTCTCTAACATCAGTGCCCCTTCCATGATTATTTCCTGTTCACTTCACAGGAAGTAGAATTTTTTTTTCAAGCTTGAAAATTCTTGAGTCCAAATTTACATTCTAGGACTCTACCTTCTTCGTGCTTTTCACTTTACCATGTAGTACATCCAGTAGGACTAGGAGTAGAGAGTACTGTTTATTTAAAGAGAAATAATTGCAAGCTCTATTAATCCTGCAAAAGCCATGACTTCTAATGCTTGGTTTGCTTAGAATGAGTTAAGGTTATATTTGTTCCTTCTCAAATATGACTTCTTGCTTAGTTTTGGGTGGTAACATGCTTTATATCTCAGATGATTTATTCACTTTCAAGTTTCCTGGAATTTATTGCAAAAGGTTGACATGAATGCTTACAGTTTGGGCTCTAATATAACCTCCTGAATGGCAATTAATAATAAAAAATGGCTATAGTTCGTGACAGAGAATCTAGTCTTTCTCAGATAAGTTTATTTCTTCATATTTTCACCAAACTTTATCCCTAAGAGGTAATAGTATAAAATATTTTCCCTGAACTCCCAAAGTTTTACTGTTGCTCACTACCAACCCAAACCTCTATGTTTGTTTCTTTCTTTTCAGAAATGATATTGCTCTGTTTCTTCAACCTGTGAATAAAAGAAACCTGCCTCCTTCTCAGCTTAATAGTAACATATCCTCTGTGATTAAGCTTGCAAATCGTACATAAATTTTTCCCTCAAATTTCTTGTATTTGTCTTATTTTACTTACTACGTTTTCTGTTCATCTATTAAATACATACTGTCACCTATAAAACACAGTTTTCACGCTCATTAAATATATTGTTCAAAGTGCAAAGCTGTCTGTTGTATGTTAATAATGAAACCTTAGACCAATGTCTAGTTTTTATTGTTTCCATGTTTGACTAGGCTTTTGGACAAATCTAAACTAATTTTTTTATTTTGGAGGTAAAGAATATGTAAGCCAGTTTCTGTAGAAAGAAGTAGAAAGAAGAGACTGAATGCATACATCTTTAGTCAGTAAAATGCATGGTACAGGACAGTAAAGCTGGAGTTACACTGCCTCTGGTCAGTTCCACATTGGAATGCTTATTAAGTGTGCAATTTAAACATGTTATTACATGTTTCCCATCTGTGAAATGCTAAAAGGAGTGCCAGTGGCACAACTGTAAGGATTATAGTCCGTTAATATCAATAATACACTCAGTGTTTGGCCCAGAATAAATATTCCATGCATTGTTAACTATTAGCATTATAGTCGCTATTTTGATGATTTTTGACTTATCTCTGAAAAATATGAAAGAGTGTGCATTACTGTTTATACTGCTGTACTTATATATTTGTTATATTTTTTGTATCCTTTTTGATACCTAATATTGTGTGAGGAAACTGGTACTAGGTTCATAGTGGTAATAGCAGAAGTAGAAATAATGATTATAATACTAAAAGATAAAGCAGTTTATTGAGCATTACAAGGTGCTATCCATTGAAGTGAACACCTTATAGTCATACTTTAATATGTGCTCTCTCTGTACACAGAGAGACAGACAGACAAACTGCACATCAGTTAATTTTTGAAAATAGACTTATGCCTCCTTGATGACAATAGTCTTTTTTAGAACTGGAAGGTAAATGAGTCTTGGGCCCTGTAATACGGCTTTGAATGTAGAAACAAGATACTTGATAAGATTCTTTTAAAAGAAAGAAATAACCCCTTTTGTGCTAAATGTTTCTCTTTTTTTTGCCAATCCTGGGCCTTGGACTCCTCCTGAGCACTGTCCCTGGCTTTCTTTTTGCTCAAGGCTAGCACTCTGCCACTTGAGCCACAGCGCCCCTTCTGGCCGCTTTCTGTATACGTGGTACTGGGGAATTGAACCTAGGGCTTCATGTATGGGAGGCAAGCTTTCTTGCCACTAGGCCATATCCCCAGCCCCTTGTGCTAAATGTTTCTATAACCCAAACTCGTTGCTCATGATTAGGGTGGAAATGGGGGCAAAAGAATGGGACTGAGCAGGTATAAGCCAAGACAAGCCAGGCAAATGGAAAATAGTATGTTATCAAAAGCAGACTGTTAAATCCTATATTTTATGTCTTGAAATTTTGTACAATTATTTTTAATGTCTCATTTCTACATTCCAAGTAGAAATACATTTACAATAACATCATGGACACAGAAAAGTTGTTTTCTTTCCCACTTTGCATTATTGACTTACAGAATAAATAAATTGTCTTCACTACACCTTGGAGTAAGGTAAAGCATGTCATCACAACAATTAAAATTGTTATTTTTCCTTGATCTCTAAGAATAGAATCTTCCTTAATAGTCACATAAACAAGCATGGTGATAGTAGCAGGTTTAATGTATAGAAGTGCCTAGGATGGGAGCTAAAAGAAAAGCATTCTGAATCAAATGTGCTATGCGTTTGTGTGCATGCCCCTGTGTGTGCATGTGTGCTGTCATGTGTATAATCTCTAAAGACAGTGACAACTTTTCAAATTCACATATGCATGTGCCCATATTGCATATAATCACATTCATAGAAATTTCGATGTCCTTCATATTTAAATATTCTTATCTTAAACCTTCCCAGAACTTGAGAAAAAGCAACCAAGGTTCAGAGAAATCATGTCATCATGATTTTTCAAAGAGCTCAAGGTCACAAAAAGTGCCAACATCCATTCATTACATCTCAAAGTCTTTGTACAAACTTTCCTGGTTTAGGGAGAACCCTAAACTCAATAGGAGTTTAACCTTAATTTCTGTTGAGTTAGCAGCCACTATGTTTTTTGTTTGTTTGTTTTTGCCAGTCTTGTTCTTGAACTAAGGACCTGGGCTTTTTCAGCTCAAGGCTACTACTCTACCACTTGAGGCACACCTTCACTTCTGTGTGTGTGTGTGTGTGTGTGTGTGTGTGTGTGTGTGTGTGATTAATTGAAGATAAGAGTCTCAAAGACTTTCCTGCCTGAGCAGGCTTTAAACCGTGACCCTCAGATCTAAGCCTCCTGAGTACCTAAAATTACAGGCATGAGCCACCAGCACCCACATAGCCATCACTTTTTGAAGATGCCCAAAGAGGAGTAACCTTGGAACAAATATCTCTGTTCTACCACACTGCCCAATTATGTAAAGGGTACTTTTTGCCTTTTGTTTTCTAGATTCTCCAAGCAAAGATTTTGGTCCAACTCTGGGTCTGAAGAAGTCTAGTTCCTTGGAGAGTCTCCAGACTGCTGTGGCTGAAGTCAGGAAGAATGACCTCCCCTTCCACAGGCCCCGGCCTCACATGGTTCGAGGCCGAGGCTGCAATGAGAGCTTCAGAGCTGCCATTGACAAATCATACGATGGGCCCGAGGCATTAGAAGCAGGTAGGGTGATAGGCTGCCTTAAGTGGTGCCTCCATCTCGTTATCATCTGCAAATCGCAGGCAAGAATGTGGGCTTAACTACAGAGAAAAGTGATTTAAGGAACACAATTATAGTTTTGATATTAAAAGTAATTCTTTTTCCTGATATGTTTTGCCCTTTGGCTTAATGAACATGAAATTGGAGGACGCAATGTGCAATTTATTTTACAGTGCAAATGCTTAAGAAATGTTCTCCTTCACTTTCCTACAAGGACCAACTGTCATTTGCCCTGAGGGTGAGAACACTAAGTATGCATTTCTTGACATGCTTATTGGAGTCATTAAAAGCAGCATTAACCAGAGGACTGACTGCCTTGAGTTGAAGCAGTAGGGCTGTATTTGTACTCAAAAACTTCTCCTCCAAAGGCACTTGCCCTATTTGCTCCCTACCATGTGGGCTTTCTGAGCCGATCAAGGCTAACAAGCTAGTTTTCAGAGGTCAGTGTGTGAACACATTTCAAGCCTTTCCAACTGCCAGCCAAGCAGCCAATGGGCCCCTCTCCCTGCCCCCAACCTATATTGAAGGAACTTGTTGTAGGCTGTCCTATCTTCAAAGGGTACAAGTGTTCTTGTGGAAAGGTACAACTCTAGAGTGCTTCTATTTCCTCTTCTGTATTTTACATTTTGACTCTTCTTTCTGTGCTCCGGGTGAGTGGCCCTGACCGTCTGTATTGATTTCGTTCTGTGCAGACGGTCTCTCGGATAAGAGCTCTCATTCTGGCCAAGGTGCTCTGAATTGTGAGTCTGCCCCTCAGGGGAGCTCTGAGCTAGAGGATGTTGAAAATAAAGCCAGGAAAGTCAAAAAACCAAAAGAGAAGGAGAAGAAAAAGGAAAAGGGCAAGATGAAAGTCAAGGAGAAAAAGCGGAAGGAGGAAAATGAAGACCCAGAGAGGAAAATGAAGAGGAAGGGGTTTGGTGCCATGTTGAGGTAAGGGCCTGCTTTCAAGGCCACCTTGGTTTTGTTTATCCTTTTGTTTCTTCTGGTGAAATCACACTTCATGTCTTTTTTCAGAGAACAGTGCATGCTTACCCTTGTCTTTGTCTACGTGCATAAAAATCCACATTGAAAAGGTTCTTTATCTAAGGAAGCCTTTAGGGGTGGCTCCTACAGCTTGCGATGATGATAGGGAAAGTCTAAAATCTGTCCTTAGAGAAAGGGCAGTGCAATGCCAGTGGCGTTTGTATCAAATTGTCCCTGGCATGTCCATCTGCACAGTGAAGGTGAGAGACCAGGGACTCCTCCCTTAGTACCTGTAGACCACCTCCGTGGGGTTAAAGAACTCGGTCAGGGAACTACATCCCTCTGCACACTTGTCTCCAAGTGTGCAAATGCCCCAGGCCACTGGGCATAGTAGTTTTCCCTTACAGAGGCACTGTGATGCAATGATGTCAGAGGACTCAGGTCCAAATAGCACTAGTCTGAATCCCTACAAGAGACAAGGACTTCATGTGGATGCCCAAAATCTCCTGGGCCTTCCTTCTCCTCTCCTAAAATGTACTCAGTCCACCAATTCAGTGAAACTGTGATTGGATCCCATAGCTAGGCAGGGCTCATCAGGGAGCAGTTAGGAAAAAAAGTTCTGTTTCGTATCCAAAGCTACTTCAAACCACACTAATGAGACTGTCTTCCCAATATCTTGATAGCTCAGTGTCTGGATAAGAGAACTTCTAGTTACATATGGGCAATAAACTGTCTTTGCTGTTGGTTCAGTAAACTGATCTAATAGAAATCAAACTTCCTAGGATGGGAGATGTGTCTCAATGGCAGACCATTTGTCTAACATGTGAGGCCCTTGGTTTGATCACCAATGCTACAACAAACAAACTCGCCCTTTGGAACTCAATGTTAAGTGGTACACGACACTGACGTTGGAGGCAGCATTCTGCCAGCTCTATGTCTCTATCTCTGGAACCAGAGGAAAGAGAACAGCATTTAACAGGACAGTGTTTCACCTAACTTGTGTGCCTGCTATACTCCAGCTATCAGATACCATTTGTATGAGTTTTTAGGAAGTTCTTTGCTATACCATTTGCTGATATAGGAAATAAAGCCTCTTATCTGTAGCCTGTCATCTCAGAAAACCCATGATTAGGGTCTAATTCCCTGTTTGGCAGACTTCTTGGCCATTGGCAGTTTGAGATGGCCCTAACCTAAATTCTGGAGCAGCATCCACTTGATCAGGTAGCATCAGGTGACCTCTCACCACTGCAAACCATGCAAAGCAGAAGCTCTCCTTTCTCATGTCCCTAAGACAGGAATGTTTAAACAGCCTCGCCCACTCAGAACTCCAGTTTGGCTCCTCCATACCTAAGTGTCTATGTCAAACCCTTTTAAGAGTTAACAGTAACTTCCATGGCTTACCCAAACCTTCTTGAAGGTTTTCTTGTTGTTTTTGTTTTTGTAGCCCTCTCACTTATTTTGTTGGGAATGAAAGGTGGAAGTGTCTCCACTACTTTCTATACTCCTGTCCTCTCTTATCAAATCAACACATCCTTGCACTTCCCTTCTGTGGTCTAAAGGTAAATGATAGGATATTGTAGTTGGTGGGCCAGATTGGCCACTTTTCAAGAGGTATTTCTCTTAAAAACACTGAGTGGTATATCATATTAACTGTTCTCAGTTTGAGATCTTCTAGTGAGATTTTGAGACACAGAGAAAACCTTCCCTCTCCTCTACCTCTTTCTCCTCTCCTTCCTTCTCTTCTTCCTTTTCCTCTGTCTCTCCCTTTTCTCCCTCCCTTTCTCTTTCCCTATCCCCCTCCCTCCTTCTTTCCCTTTGTTTCTCTTCCTTCTCCCTCCCTCCCTCCCTCCCTTTTTCCTTCCCTCCCTCCCTTTCTCCCTCCCTCCTTCCCTTCCTCCCTTTCTCCCTCCCTCCCTCCCTCCCTCCCTCCCTCCCTCCCTCCCTCCCTTCCTTCCTTCCTTCTTTCCTTTCTTCCTTCCTTCCTTCCTTCCTTCCTTTCTTCCTCCCTCTCACTCTCCCTTTCTCTCCTTCTGTAAAAGGACCTCATTTAGGGGACATAAATAGCATTGAGAGTTCTGGGCCTTCCATTACATTTTCAGTGCTGGTAGAATCCTCCTACAGTGTTCTCCTGTTCAAAACCTTAGGAGTAATTTGCCCTAAACTTGTTCTAAGAAGACATGCTATGATACTGCTGTGGTTACCCTAGCTCACCAACTATCTTGGTAGTCATCTGATGATCAAAGAACAAAATTTCCAAAAGTTGAATGTAAAAATATCAATTTTCTTTAATTTACTGATTTGGGAATTGTTGGTATTCGACCTGCGGAACAGAAAAGAACAGAAGGTGTGGGACTTACAAGAAGGAAAAGGCTGAAAAAAACAAACTGAAGAGAGCAGATCAAAAAGGAGATTGATTGTTCATTTCAAAATTAGTTTCCTAATAGTATTAAAGAAAAGGAGATTCCCTTGTTCTGTTAGCTGAAGAAAACTGGATCTATTACTTGGCTGCAGGAAGTCTTCTATTTATTGGAAAACAAGCCCAATTCTGAGTTCATATGATAGCTATAATAAGTACTTCATTGTGGCTTGATTGGGTCTGTTGTGACTTAATGTGACAGTTCAGTCCAAAATAATGGCTTCTGCTGATCTACTATGACTACAGCGTAGTAACTGCCAATGAGAAAAAAAATTAATTTCTCCTAGTAGTCTCTATGAGAGACTTTGCCTTACCTTAACATCTAAATTTATCCTTATTTTGAATGATTATTATGATTGTCACATGTTATGGTCTAATGGTAATCATTTTAACAATATGTAGAAGAGAATTATGTCTTTAAAATGATGATGCTACTGGGGGACTGGAGGTCTGGCTCAAAGTGGTAGAATGCAAAGCAAGTAAGCAATTCCAAGCCAGTATAACACTGTGAGTTTAAAACCCAGTACTGGCAGACAGACAGACAGACAGACAGACAGATGATAGATAAATACATACATTCTAAATAGATAGATAGATAGATAGGCTTTGCATATGGACTTTTCAGTTCTATCATGGCTGTATGCAGGTAACACTGAGCAGGTGATTTAACCCCCAAGCCTCAGTTTCATCACCTGAAGAATGAGAATGATAGTAGAACCTATCATTATTGTCAGAATCATGTCTATGTTATATGTAATGGGCTTAGAGCTATACTTGGAAAACAATGCACCTTCAATAGCAAACAAAATAATAGTGCCCTAAAGAAGTCAGTGTGTATATGTTATATGGAAAAGGACAATTAAGGCTGAAGATGGAATTGCAGTTGCTGATCCTCTGACTTGAAGACACAATAGGCCCAATATGGACCATAAAAGTGGAAGAGGAAGCTATGACTAAAGAAGAAAGGTGTGGTGAAATGCAAATCTGTTGGCTTTGCACGTAAAGATAGCAAGAGACAAGAACTGCACGCAGCCTCTAGAAGAGAGTAAATGGAAGGAATGGATTCTCAATGCCTGCCTCCCCAAATCTAGATTTGAGATGTTCACGACACTAAGTTTACCATACCTTCTTATAGTATCAATAGAGAACCAATACAGATATTATCATAATGATTACTACTTTTACAATACCATAGCAATTAATTATAGGAAATGTTGTTAAGGTAATAAAGGAAAAAAACTATAAAAATCATTTAAAAATCATTTAAAATATGAAAACTATTAGAGATTCATATATTCCATTTTTTCAATTATTACTAAGAGGAACCTTCACTTTGTGTTCTATTTTACATGATTTGATATACTTCATTGCCTGTAATAAAGGCTAGCTCTTTCTGTTTGTTGTGTAATGTTCTGTTTCTCCATACAATAGAAATCACAGCTCCTGGATCAGTTAGCTACCTAGCATCTTGGGTTTTGTTTCCTCCCTCTGCTTTTAGCAAAATTAAGATCTGAAAGGTGGTGTTTGATTTTATCTTCAGTACAAAAATAGCAACTGTTTTCCATAGCCTTTTGAATCAGAGTTTTCGAGCATATTGGAGTTGCTGCCACACGCAGGTTTGCAACAACAAAGAATACAAAAGCTGTTCCCATTAGCCAACAGATTCTGCTTTCATTCTCATCTGTTGCTCAGACACTGTTGACTTGGTTTCTTTCCTATTTTTTTTAAAGGTTGATTACTCTAAGGGCCTCTTAGAGTAAGATGTAGCTTTAAATATGCATTGTTTATTCCACTCTGAATTTCTCTGACACTCTTCTGAAGATGAGATTTGGGGAAGGGTTCTACAATTCTATCATGCATGATGGTACTTGACCGAAGGGGTGAGAACTTAAATTCTTCCCCTCTCTTCTCACTAAACCATGGATCAGGAAAATGTGAGATTGGTGGCAGTCACCTTTTGCTGGCTTCTAAAGAACCCTGTCTTTGTTTCTTGTATTAGATGTTCCATTTATGTCTACAGTGCATAGAAGTACAGTTAAGTTTGTTTATTACTCTAACCTTCTCCTGATGCTACTGGAAAAAAAACGTTTTGGGAGTAGGTCCTCTTTTGTTCTGAATGTTGTCCAGTTCCCATATCATTGTAAAATTCAAGTGTAGCTCTTCCACGGGCCATAAATTATTCTGGAAAAATGTCCATCTGAAAAACCTATCCGTTGTGGTGGTTTCTCCCTTACCTATCCCTGAAAGAGAAGTTTAGTGTATATGCCAACAATCAGCTTCGGGTTCATCCGTCTGCTCAACTTTGGATATAAATCATGAAATAGCAACTGGCAACATGCAGCTCTTTTCATTTCACTGGCTCATTTTGACATTAACAACCCTGAAGGTTACCATCTCATGTGAAGTTCTATTGTTGGTGATGGAAATCACTGAGAGGCAAGCAATAACATCCAAACGAGGTCTTATTTGGGCATGTGTCAGACCGTAGGGGAGACAGTGAGTGCCCAATAAACAAATGTTCCGAACTGGCTCCTTGAGAAGGCAAGGAATAAAGCTTATGTAGACAAAACTGGCAGGGTCACATAGGCACACAGCTGTTGCACAAGACCTCAGGATTTCTACACAACTTGCCAATTCTTTGCTCTTAGCACTGGGCTTTGCACTCAACACTGCAGTCTACACCTGTGCCCTGGGTTCCTAAGGGCTGGAAGATGGCAGAGATGCTCACAGCCACCATGCCAGGAAGGTCAGCTATCTGTCAAGGTCAGGCTTATTCCACATGTAGGGGCCACTGGAAAACTTGGTGGGTAGGGAGGAATGCATGATCTCCTGAACTCAGTAGATGCTAGAAACAATGTTTTGAAAGCAGCTTGCATTTGGGAGGAAACCCTGGTGAGAAATACAGAGCCCATAGCCATCTCAGGTCAAAGTATTTAAATACTTCCATTAGATGTATAACGTCTCTGGACATCACACTCCTTATAACACTATTTTGTCTGAAAGGTAGTCCATGCCTCCAACAATCAGTGAGCCCAGCTCAAACTTTTCAATAGATAAATTCATTGCCTTAGCATCTTTGGGCCCAGAGATGTTTTGTAGTCAAGGAAGAGAAATATACCCAGACTATGATAATATTGTCTAGTGTGGGAAAAAATGGGTCTTTCCCCATTCTTTAGGTATTTAAAAACCTTGTTGGTCCTCATGGGCTTTAAATAAAATTCTGATTTTTGTTTCTATGCCTTCATTGGCAGCTGCTATTGTCTCCTCTTCATAGTAAACTGACCCTCTGAAAACACCTCATACTGTCACCTTCTTCTGGACAGGGCATGAAAAGACTTGGAGCAGTTGAAGTTCTTCCCTTTCTACACCTCTTACAAGATCTGTCCCTAAAAGAAATCATGCCTAATTAACTCCTTCTGGGCATATTCACAAAGTATAAACCCTTCCAAGGAGAAGGCATCGCTGTTTATCTAGTATGTTTGCCCACTGTCATTTGATAAGTAGCCCTTACTGAATGTCTCTTCATTGGCAAGCACACTCAGAATTATTCTTCCATTTGTTCAAACATGTTTACTAAAGTTATGTTCTGTATTAGGTGCTGTTCTAGGCACTGAGTGTAGAGGAACACAGTTCTTGTGTTCATACATCCCCGTCTTCACAAACAAAAGGTAAATCACAGATAAAGTTGCAGCTTTTCTGTACTCTTTCATACAATAAAAAGCAAAATACCACATGGAAACTCTTTTCACCAATGACTTTATATTTACCTAGGGACAGGAGGGAAAATCTCCAAGTTCACTAAGATGATGCAGGAACAAACCAGCCTTGTTACCTTGTGGTAATCAATGGCCAACTTAAATGCTATTAAACAAGCCATGCAGCTCATGCTGTCCTGGAATTTCTATTCCAGTGAAGGGAAGAGAATAAACAACTAACCCCAAATAATTGAGGTGATTTCAGATTGCAGTAGGTGCTATGAAGAAGGTGAGACAGAAAGACTGGTGTCATGTCACACCGGCAACTGTCTTCACAACCAAACAGAATGCATCTGCCCAAGCAGCACTGAATTTTCAGCAGATATGTTATCAGAACTTAGCACACTGTGCTATGAAAGATGAATTACTTGATGCCTGCTTTCTTCTTTTTTTCCTCTTTTTTGCAGCATATGAATATGGCAAGTTATTTTTAAACCAACTTCACATAAAGCTATAACAACCACAAAAGAGAAAAACTGTGTCTGGTTAGGGCATAAAGCTCTATCATAGCCTAAGTACACAATTTAAAGACAGCAGGTCTGCAGTGTGAATGGTGAGCTTGTGTCAGCTCCATTCCTCTTACACCATCAGGTAGATATTCTTTATTATTATTTTTTCTCTCAGCTATGTGAACGTGCCTTCAAGTGACTGTGCTCCAACTTCTTCTTCAGAGTGAACCATGCAGAAAGATTTAAACCCTGAACTCTAAAGTAAAAGGGCTTTTTTTAAGGGAGGTATCAGTTTTTCATTTCTAAATTTCCCTCATTTTATTCTAAAACATGCTATGTATTTTCTTTAAACTAGAAGAATTCCAACTAAAGACATGTTTAATGAGGAGTACACACATATACACTCACACCCCCTTCGGTATCACCACAGACAACACAGCCATTACCACCACCAAATTAGTGCTGAGTCTAGTTAAAAATCTGTCCCTTATAAGCTCTGTGGCCTTCACTAATCTCTGACTTTAAGTTTGCTCATCAGTAACTAGGACCTAAGGCGTAGGCACACCCCTGAGCTCTTTTGCTCAAGGTTAGCACACTACCATTTTGAGCCACAGCTCCACTTCCACTTTTCTGGAAGTTAGTTGGAAATAAGAGTCTTATGGACTTTCCTTATGGGCTGGCTTTGAACCTAAATCATTAGATCTCTGCCTCCTGAGTAGCTCTGATTACAGGTTGAGCCACCAGCACCTGGGTCAATATAGCAACATTTAAGTTACATGGTTTATAGAGCAAAGACACCGTATAATGCCTGACTTGACAGGAAATAAGTTCTTGTACTTTAAGTTGGCAAGTAAAATTGCATATATTTAGCATATAACATGCTACTTTGACATATGTGTATGCATTGAGAAATAACTAACTCCTACTAACATATATAATACCTAACAGAACTATCTTTTCTGTGTACATAGTGAAAACTTAAGATCGACTCTTAGTGCTTTTCAATTATACAATACATTGTTATCAAGTAGAAATACCATAGTATACAATAGATCTCTTGAACTCATAGTAACAGGTTTCTGACACATCACCAACAGCTTTTTTTCTAATCCTCCCACCCCTTTCCCACAGTAACAACCTTTTTGTATGTGTATACCAGTACTGGGACTTGAACTCAGGGCCTTGGTGCTATCCCTGAGCTTTTTCACTCAGGGCTAGTGCTTTACCACTTTGAGACACACTTGTACTTCCTGTTTTTTGGCCATTAATTGGAGATAAGAGTCGCATGGACTTTTCTGCCCAGACTGGCATTGAACCAAGCTTTTCAGAGCTCAGCTTGCTGTGTATCTAGGATTGTAGTCATGAGCCACCAATGCTTGGCTGGTAATAACCATTTTATTCTATGAGTTCCATGATTTTATGCAAGCACATAGGGTAAGTGTCTTTCTGAACCTTTCTTATGTCATATCAACATAAGATTTGTTCATGTTACTCACAAATGACATGATTTCCTCCTTTTTGTTTGTTTGTTGTTGTTGTTGCTTTTTAATTTTTGTGCCATTCCAAGTGTTTGAATGCAGGGCCTAGGCCCTGCCCATGAGCTTTTTGAATCAAGGCTAGCCCTCTACCACTTGGGCCACAGCTCCATTTTCTGCTCTTTTTTTGGTGGTGGTTTATTAGAGATAAGACTCTCAGGATTTTTCCTGCCTGGTCTGGCTTCAAACAGTGATCCTCCTACCTGAGGAGCTAAGAGTATAAGCATGAGCCACCAGCACCAGGCCTCAGATTTCCTCTTTTGAAAGCTTAAATAGTATGAGTATGTGCACTATGTTTTCTTTATCCAATTATCATTTGGATACAAAAGTTGTTGCCGCTTGTTGGCTACTGTGAATATTGCTGCAGAGAATCTGGGGACTCAGATGTCTCTTCATTCGCTTTGGACACTTACCAAGAAGTTGGATAGCTGAATATGGTGGTTTGATTTTGAATTGTTTCGAAGAACTTCCATATTATTTTCCATAATGGCTTCATTAATTTACATTTCTCATCAACAGGAAGCAAGGGTTTCCCCCCCTCCACATTTTTATTAATGTTTTCTCTATTGTCTTCTTGGTAATCATCATTTTCATAAGTTCATTGTGACTTGGATTTCCATTTTCTAGTAATTAGCAATGTTGAATTTTTTCATATACTTGTAGGTCATTTGAATATCTTCTTTTAGGAAACACTAGAGAGTACTTCCTGTCTCCTCCCCCCTCCCCTACCCAGTGGCTCTACTTCAGACACACCACCAGATTTTTCCACCACTGTCTCAAAGAAGACACATTTGGAGCTCACAGACTTGCAGTGCTTTAGTTTCCCTCTAATTGTTACTTTATATCCAGATGGGTATAACCACTTTTCCTTTCACCTGAGTGTTTTTGCATAATAAAATGCAAGAAGAAATGACATAGCTGGAATCATTTGGTCATTTATATTTTACATGCTCTGAATCACTCCTTTCTAAATGTGACCATCAACTATTTCCAAGCTTGGAATTGCTAAATATACAAGGAAAATAGACACAAATGGAAAACAGCCTCAAATGGAGAAAAGGTTTTAGTTTTGTCTTCTCTCCACCCCCACCCCAACTTCCTTTTTTAGTATATTTCAGCCCAAACTATATGAAAGGGTTTTAGATTTGATACTCCTAATGCATGGCTCATAGTTTTTTCAACAGGCTGCCCCAAAGTTGTCCTGTAATATATTACTTACAAAGATACATTTTGACTTGATTTTTAAATTAGGTTAGGTAGAGACAGAATTCTTAAGTCTTCAGGGAACATGACATCTGTCATACATTTGTCCTCTTTACCTTGATCCCAGAATGGCTGCTATGAGTCTCATGCACAATAAACGTAATGTGGCCTTAGCCTGTCATTAGCTCTTTCCGGATAGTGCTTATAAATGTCTGGGTATCCCTTCAACTTTATGGGCATGAAGGGGAACCCAGCAAATGCGGCCAGGATAATGAAATTTTAACAGTCATTTCCCCACAGGCAAAAGGACACCAAGCAGCCAGAGGTGGGGTGCTTTGCTTCATGAAGTACAGGCCAGTATGAAATAATGAAATTTCAGATGAAAACTGAAAGCCAGAGGAGGTCAAAGTTCTTAAGTCAGATATAAGTTGAATATAGAAAGCCATGAAAAAGAGAACCTTGTAGCTCAGGGTAAAATGGCTGCATATATTGTGCCTGTGAAAAATAGAAGACTGTGGGGAGGAGTGGGGGGGGGGGGGAACAAATTTGCATGTCAAAGGCTACTACACCACAGGCCCAGACATCTACCCTTCTCCTGGATGGTCTAATTGCAGAGGAAAAGAAATAGATAGTAAAAGCCCATCAGGATTTAGTTGGGTTCCGTTTTTTGTCTTTTTGGTAACTCTGAAATTTCTCTTTAGTTTATCTTAAATTATTTACTTTCTCTTCCACAATACCAGCCATGAATATTTTGCTTTTCTGTTTTGTTAATTTGCCAATTTTCTTTTGAGCTAAGTGCCCTAGCAACTTTAATTTTTTATTCTAGTGCAGAAGAGCAATGACCCTTTTTTCATTATTACAATGATCACAGGCCAGCACTTGGAAAGCTGCTTTTTATGACCAGCAGCACTGAGCCTGTAATGGAATTGCAAAGTAGAGGGTGTAATATACTGATATTGACTGCCATTAAACCCAGTGGCGTGATAGCTGATCATATTTATATATTTACATATTATACAACATAGCATCCATTGGTTTTCAGCTAAGCACCAGAGAGGAAAATTAGCACCATAATGTGGATAGACTATGAACATGGGAATGTAAAGTGTGAGAGAGTGTTGTGTGAACAGAGCAAGCGATAAAAGTGATGGAGATACATGCAAGAAATACTAACAGAAAAGTCAAGTATAAATTAGATTTGGATCAGACACATTTCATATTCTTTGGCCAGCATTTATTTCTTAAACTAAAAGAGGACCCAGAGACCGATGGGCTCCTCCTCTGATAGGCTGAGCACAGAGACAAATGAGTCACTGGGATGCCCAGCATGTTGGTTTGGAATATCACTTTAATAATTTTTTTCAGCTGCCAGGCATACCTGCAAGTATCTTGTTTACCCTTCAGTTTTTCTGAGTATGTGTTCCTGGAAGGCTGAGGGACTCCTGTGAACTTAATTAACAGGACAATGTGTGGAAACCCTGTTTTTAGAATCATTTTAAAGTCTGATTGCTTTTTTATAGCCTTCCTAGCTTACCTTGGTCATCTTGGTGATTCTCTTGTTTTGAGCCAAAGTAGGAAGACAATTTGATTTTTCACTTGCATATCACAGTAAAAAAAAAATGATCCTATAGAGTATCACCAAAGGACTTATTTGTTTAATAAGTGTTCCTTCTCTTCTTCATGTGTATGCACAATCTCCCATTCCATAAATGTAAATTTAAAAAAACAACAACACTGATGGAGAATAGACTACTTCATCTCAGTACTTTTCCTGGATAATGAGGCTTAGATTTGTTAACAGATCAGAACAAAAGTCCAGTGGCTTAACTTTTAACGAAATTGATATGCTAAAGAGAACCTTTCACAGGCCCTGTAATGGAAGGGACGTGTACATAAATAAACTTCATTAGCATTTAAGGTGAAATATAATAAATTAAGATGTTGGATTAATAAAATGCAAAGGATATCCTAATGGATCTATTTACATACTCATATTAAATAACTAATAAAGCATACTAACAACCATTTTATTCAGGTCTAAAAACACACTT
This sequence comes from Perognathus longimembris pacificus, assembly GCF_023159225.1. Classification (NCBI taxonomy): domain Eukaryota; kingdom Metazoa; phylum Chordata; class Mammalia; order Rodentia; family Heteromyidae; genus Perognathus; species Perognathus longimembris. The sequence goes on along the minus strand of NC_063164.1, from coordinate 25,892,414 downwards.
GTAAGTTCTTAGTGAAACTCTTATTTGCTTCATTTGCCTTGTCCCCTGCATAGCACAATGTCATGTCCTTGTGGGGTGTTTGCTTAATACTATTAGATAATGACATGTATAGATTTAATATTTTGTTTAAGGTGAGGGAAATGGATGAAAGCCTTTTTGTTAAGCACCTTTTGTCTGATAAGTTCAGTTTACTAACATCCATCTGTAAGATGTGCGGGAGGGGAATGTGGCAAACAGCTACTTGCAGATGGTCTCTAAGAGGTGAGGCAGTCTGCCTAGAGCCAGACTTTCAACTAATAATGACTCCAAGACTCCTCCTAATTGTTGCTACCATTGTATTAGCATCTAAAGATACACACACACCAGCCATAATTCTCCATGTTCTCCACACATCCTGTAGAATCCACATTTGTTTTTACCATCTATTGGATTTTCCTGTCTCAAGGCAACATCAAAATAGCAATTTAATAACATGAGCTGCTTCATAATTAAGTGAAGAGCTTTGACTCTCCAGCATAGTAACAGTAATTGTTACTACAGCAAAAAGACTTCCCAGAACAATTAAAAATAGAAAGGAGATACCCAAAAGGAAAAGCGGATAGGAGATATACAAATATTATTGGATTGTACATCTGGGATTATTACCATGTTTAATAATGTCCATCAGGATTGTTAGATACAAATCAATTTTGTTTGTCAAGCTATCAGTTGATCATTTCTGTACAAAAACACCACTGCAACCTTAGCTTCAACATGTGTAAAATCAAATTCACGACCTTCTCTGCTAAGTCACTAGCTTGTCCTGACATACCTAATTATGTTTCAGGCACTGCCAGGAATCTCATGACATCTAGGTTGCCTTCTCTTCCCAGGCCCCACCCTTCCACAAGCCAACAATCCTATTGACATTTGCAAAACAGCGCTCTCACACACATCTGTGCCTTTTGTCTGTTTCTACTGCCACCACACTAATTTAGTTTGTTATTTCTAATGCCATTGTTGTAATAGCCTCCCAAATAATTGGCCTACTTCATCTCTCATTTTACTTCTTCCTAGCATAGCTAATCAGATGTTTCATGGACACAAGTTACATCAGAATGCAGTGTAACAATGGTGCAGAGTGGATATGAAAATCATTCAATCTAGGTTCAAAACTCAGTTCTTCATCTTTTTAACTATCAGTCCTTTAACAGCCACTTGACCACTCTCTGTCTCCCTTTCCTCCCTTGTGAATTAGAATAAGAGTAAGATTTACTTAATAGAAGTGAGTTGCTGGGAGAATGAATGGGGGATTAACAAATGAATGAGATTGACAAATAGGAAGCACTTAAAATACAGTCTCATACTACCATTTTGCTATAGGAGTTAAGATGTTTCTCAATTACCTATTGGTTCTCCAAATCTGATGGTACCCCTGAAGCATATTTAGAATTTGCTAAAATGAGAGAGCTTGAATTCATGGTGAAAAATTATAAAGCATTTAGCCTCCTATGGGGCTCTGGAGTCTCATGATTACAGTTCAGCCAGTTCCAGGGCCCTCCATTTGGGAGCCAATGTCTTATATAATTGTACACTCTTTAATTTGGCATTCCATATCCTCTCAGTTCTTGTTCTTATTCCAATTACGTTGTTTATTTTTTTTACTCTTTCTCTCTACAAATTATTTACTCTAACCAGGTTAATCCAGTCACTGCTACCTCACAAGAAACTTAGTGAAGCCCTTGGGTAGGGTACCCACTAATAGAATGGTCTTCCTTTTCAGTGTGCTAGGCTTTGCCGGCCCATCTGAAGTCCCCTTTCATTTATGAATCCCTTGACCTGCATTTCTCTCTTGTCAAATTCTTTCTTTTTATTTAGCAGTACTGGGGTTTGAATTCAGGGCCTTGCCAAACACTTTACCACTTGAGTCATGCCTTAAAGTTTTTATGCTTTTGTTTTTAAATACGGTCTTGTACTTATGCTTTGGCCAGTCATGACCACTCCTATTTACATTTTCCATGTATCACTACCATGCCTAGTTTTTTTCTGTTGAGATGGGGTTATGAGAATTCTGTTATACTTTTTGGCTCAGGCTAGCTTTGAACTGCTCTCTTCCAAATCTCAGCCTCCAGAGTAGCTAGAATCAGAGGGATGAGCTTCCATACCCATCTAGTATCAAAATTCTTTCTAAATGACTTGAGTTTTTCCCCTGTCAATTTCTCATTGGCTGGCTTGACATGTAGTTTGAGTTCTACATTTCTGCCTTATGTCCTCATTGAGGTAGTAAATTCCTTTAAGCAAAGACATCTTCTCACATGCTTTTCAGGACTTTAGCCTTTAAAAAAACTTTGGCTAATTGACTGCCTGGCTTATGTATTGTGCTAATTAGAGTAGATTCGTTTGGATATTAATATGTTGTGCCCTTTAGTCATTCTAGATAGTAGTATTGAAAAATAATGAAACAGCAGTAGTGGTTCAAAAATTGAAAAAATAAAGAATGAATTGTATTGGGAGTTAATTTCTTTTTAATTTCTGTTTGAAGAAAAGGTTGAAGGATAAGTTAACCAGCAATAAAACCAGCTGTTCTCCTTTTCCACTGAGAATAGGAATGGAAAAAAAAAATGGGCCAAAATCCCTATCAGTAAAAATGAGGCTGGATATAAAAAGGAAAGTGGTTCTTAAGCACTGGAATGAGGTTTCCAAACAGGCTGGAGCATGACCTCCCTGAAGTACTTTAAAAGTAAGAGGGATAAATATTCATCTAAATGAGGTGTCAAAAAAATTGCCAATCAGTTCATTACTGGAATATCTATTAAATACTACTCCTGGGAAACCCAGAAAAAATATATACAACATGATCCCCCTACTTAAACTCACTGTCTAATTAAGATGACCTATAAATATGAAATTATTAGCAGTGGAAGTTGGATTTAGATTTAAGAGCTAAATTGTGAGGTTATGACCATAATTGTGGTTGAAATTCAGATGTGTATCATTTAGCCTTCTCTAGCTCTGCAGTATTTTCAGATGTTGCTTTAACAAATGGATTTTCAATATCCCTACACAAACGGAAATTCTCCTGTCTTTTCTGAAATAATTTATTCAATACTATGGAGCAAACAGTCATGTTGTGATATGGATAAAGCCAATCTCTCTCTTTTTTTTCTGAGAACTTTTTTCATTTACTCAACAAATATCACTTGCCTAATAAGTGCCAGTCCAGAGTTCTGTAGCGAGTTATCACAGTGAACCACTCAGATGTGTTTTCATTCTACACAAAGTCTAAGACCCAAAGCCTTTCCTCAACAAGGGCCTAAAATAGAGCTTCTAAGCTGTTGTTTTGGTTTGGGGCCTCATTTGTACTGGGTTGGAGCTATATCACTCAAGCCACACCTCTAACCCAGCTTTTTATTGTTTATTTTGGAGATGGAATCTCATGGATTTTTCTTCTCATGCTCATTTCAAACTGTGATCCGCCAGATTTCAGTCTCCTGAGTAGCATCTAGCATTATATGCATGAACCACTGATGCCAGGCATAATTATTAAAGTGCTATGGAATTTACTAAGCCTGGTCAGATAACCAGAGCAATTGCTATGAAACCATCCAACCACCATAGTGCTGTTTCTTGACGTCTAGCTTTGGTTCTGTAACTTCCCTTCTATAATGAAGGTTTTTCTTTGCCAGTGAGACACAGACTTTAATTTTCTTCCACAATGCGTATAAAATATTTGTGGTCATCAACTACTTGGCCACTGGCTGAAATTGACTAGCATTGAGATATGTCTTTGGGCTAGAAGAGAGGATGTTTGGTTGCTAAAAAACAAACAAACAAACAACAAAAACGAAAACGAAAACAATTTCTCAGTGTGTCCTTTGGTCTGAATCATAATGATCAACTCATCTCAGTTTAAGCATTGAAAGTTCCTCCTCTTTTTAAAGCAACTCAGGATACATAAATTCACATATGTATTTGAGCCATCATCTCTCTCCCAGTTTCTTCCAGTAGTCATAAAACCTTTGAAAAGTAAGAGAAAGTCAGAAGTAAATATTGTTTTACTAAAACAAAGTTTAAAAATTCTATATTACAAACCAGAACATATAAAAGAAAACCTGAATGAACCTCCTAGAATCTTGAATTTTTCAGGGCCTTGTTTAACCTGGACTATTATATATTCTCTTGAGGTTTTCTTAGTTTCAAAAAACAATACTCGGGCTGGGAATATGGCCTAGTGGCAAGAGAGCCTGCCTTGTATACATGAAGCCCTGGGTTCAATTCCCCAGTACCACATATATGGAAAATGGCCAGAAGTGGTGCTGTGGCTCAGGTGGCAGACTGCTAGCCTTGAGTGGGAAGAAGCCAGGGACAGTGCTCAGGCCCTGAGTCCAAGGCCCAGGACTGGCAAAAAAAAAAAAAAAAAAAAAAAAAAATCCTCATAGCTCTGAAAATCAAAAGTAGGAATGTCTTATCAGAGAATGGCTAAGAGCTGCACCATATTGCCAGCAAAAGAACTCTTAAAATATTACATAGTTTAGGAGTCAAGAAAGAGAAAGCTGAAGGGAACATTGAGCAGAAATAATGGTTGTATCTCTGATTGCAGACAAATCACCAGTGAACAGTAAAAACCCTAATTCTGGAGCTTTTAGTATTAGTTCTCATTGATAGGTTTCTTCTCCCCCAGGGACTATAATTTTCCACTTTAAATTTGAACTCTGGTCAATGGATAGTAGAAAATCAATATCATAGATTTGTTCCGCTTTCCTTGTGCCTCCTAAAATTTTCAAAGTATGGGAAGGAACAGCTTTTATGATGGAGATAGACTGTAAAATAAAAGGGGTGACTTTGACCAGTTTCCTTCAACTTTGACCCAAGTAGTCTATACCAGACTCCTAAAGTCACCTTCTCCTTTCTATCTCTGTCATGCCTTCACTATTCCCATTCTGCTAGAGGGCTAAGTGTCTCAGGTAATCTAATTACTACCATACTTTTAGGCTATATATTTGCCAAGTTAATTGGAACTTGTTACCAAGTTCTATTTTCCCAACCTTCAATTTTCCCTGCCTTCTCTCCTTAATTTTATTGTGACATTTTGAATTCAAATTTATTTGTTTACATTTTGACTGGGGCTGAGGAGAGAGAGAGAAACACATTTTAAAAATCCCTCATCTTGAGATACTTTTCCATAACCAGGTCAATTGTTGTCTGGATTCCAGTATACAAGAGTTCTAAACCTTTAGTTTTTGGAAAAGAGATGGTTATTTTAAAAACAGCATAAAGATCTTAAAGGTATCTATCCCTCTTCTTCTGCCCCTATGTGTCTATCTCTCCGACTCTGCCTCCCTCTCTGTTTCTCTGCTTCTCTCAGCCTGTTTCTGTCTGTCTCTCTGTCTCTTTGTCTCTCTCTTTCTCTCTCTCTCTCTCTCTATATATACATACATATACACATATGCTTATTACAAAAGACTATCTTTTCAAAAAGCTGTGGGCACATGATTTATTGAAGAGCTTAATAATTATTTTCATACCTGTAATCCTAGCTACTCAGTAGGCTGAGATCTCAGCTCAAAGTCAGCTGGGGCAGAAGAGTCTGTAAGATTCTTTTCTCCAATTAACCACCAGAAAACTGGAAGTGGTGCTGTAGCTGAAAGTGGCACAGGGCTAGCTTTGAGCAAAAGAGCTCAGCCCAGACCCAGAGTTCAAGCTCCACCACTGAATGTGTGTGTGTGTGTGTGTGTGTGTGTGTGTGTGTATGTATGTGTGTGTGTGTTGTAATGTGTAATGTCAAAAATATAACAACAGTACAGGTAAGTAATAGTTCTTACGTTGTTAAAAAAAAAATAAGCAAAGCACCAAAGAATTGTTCTAACAAATGCTGACATGGAGGCATGGTAGTTCATTCTTATTCCCTGGGTTGGTTGGACTTCTTCCCTGGGAAATGCAGTTCTCTGTTTCAGCCTTCTAGCTCCAAGTTCTCAGCATCTTCCAGTGTCAATACGTTTATGGAAAAGTCACTGGCCAAGCCTATTTCCTAAACTTACATTGGATCTGGCCTGAATCATCTTGGAGTTTTTTTTCTACTTCACTCTTTAAAGTAAAAATCATTTGGAATACAGGAATAAGAAAGTCATGAGTATTTGGGGATTCTTCTTCGTGCTTCTGCCTTTGCTATACTTTCCTACCTCTACCGTACCTATGTATGTTCTCACAGAGGTAACCAACTTTCCAATCCCTCTGGGCCTGCTCTTCTAATCACAGAGTTGGATTGTCAGTAGCCTCACCTCTCATCCTTCTCAGCTTGGTGTAAACCTTCTCCTCTGGTGTCTGGTAAGACAACTACAAAACCCAAGCAAGCCGTTAATCTCTGGAAAACTGTGAGCTTTTATGGAACCTTCTTCCTTGAACTTCATACATTGTATCTGGTTTTCTGGTGGTTATCTGTACTTTGTTCTCCTTCCTGCCATGATCTGTGTAGCAGAGGGAATAATACCTAATTTAATGGATCATTTCTAGACCACTTGGCTGAACTTTTGGTTGTGCCATTGTGCTTTTGTCTCCTCCAAAACATTATTTCTTCTGCTTGTGGACTCCATCTAATGCCCTTCCCAGTTATCCTATGGTATTGAGCATTCCAAACTCCAACCTGCTGGTGCTCACTGCTTTGCTCATAGTACACATTCTAGTCAATAATGGATGAAAAGGTTAACTCTTGATTTCAAAAAATCCATCCTAGAAATGGAAATCATTTCTCCGTACAGGTATTTTCTCTGAGCTAATAAGATATATAAAGGACAACATTTTAATACTATTTTTTTTTTTTGCCAGTCCTGGGGCTTGGTGAGGCTCAGGGCCTGAGCACTGTCCCGGCCTTCTTTTGACTCAAGGCTAGCTAGCACTCTACCTCTTGAGCCACAGCGCCGCTTCCAACTTTTTCTGTTTATGTGGTGCTGAGGAATCGAACCCAGGGTTTCATGTCTGCAAGGTGAGCACTCTACCTCTAAGCCATATTCCCAGCCCAATCGCAAATTTTTTTGAAAATAAAAGTTTTAATTTCAAAAAGAAATAAGTTCTGTAAGTACTGGATTCTCTGACAGAAGAATGTCTTTTAATTTTGGAATTAATAGGTTAAAATGCTCTGATAAGGTCTGCTCTTTCGTTTTTCATTTTAAGTGTGGAATTTTTGAATCTACAACTTTATCATGTTTCTTCCATCCATAGGAGACATATGATCATAAAGAGAAATAGCAATGCATTATAGGATGTGATGGAAATTCTGATAGACTGTTTATCAATAACATGGCAGGCAGATACCATTTTAATCAGCATTGTCATTAACAACTATCAATAGAGAGGATAAGATGTTCTTGTCTTTGTGAATTATGATTTATGGCTGGCACAACAGTCATGCTGAAGTGTATTTATTTTACAATGCGGAGACATTGATTAAATGCACATGGTATCTCAAATACAGTTGACATTTTAAGTCAAAATTATTACAGACGCATAAGCCATTCATTTAAGCTGCTGCTTTAAAAATGTGTCTCAACTGATTGTTAATGGGAGAATGTCTAGCTGGTCCAATGTTTTAATAAGTTGTTGTTTTATTTTACCAGTAGACATAGATTGGAAAAGTTACCTCCTTTGAACAGTCAGAACATTTTACTATTCTTGTGGACAAGCTCTATAGAGAAAACTGGTTCTGTGAATTTCTAAACACTTTAGATCATTCATTAGGCATTCTCTTATTAGAATACAATTATTTTTTTTAATTTTGTTCCCCTAGTTATCCCTTCATTCTCTGAAAATCTTTCCTCTGGCCTACTAGCCTGCTCAGCAAGTAGGATTTTAATAATTGATGACAGCTGTAGCTGAAACATAAATAGAGTTTAGTGATGATGTTTTTTGTAATGTGTGTAAGCTGCCTGTTGCCAATATACCAGTGACCTTAAACAACAGAAGTGCTTAAGTATTGATTGTTGATTTACAAGGTTTAAGCCAATAGTAATTATGTCTGGGAGTATATTTATAGACCATGTCTATAAATTTCCTGCTCTACTTTCTTATTTTTTTCTTTTTATCCACAGAATTTACTTGAATCCTTAATTACATATTAGTTTTTTTTGTGAAATGTTTTAGATTGCTAAGAAAAAATAGTACAAAGAAATACTCTATTATAATCTTAGCTAATCAGGAAGCTACAATCTAAAGATTGAGGTACAAAGCTAGCCAAGGCAGTAAAATCAATGAGACTCTAAACAACACAAAAGCCAAAACAGGAAGTAGAGGCCTAGCTCAAGTTGTAGATTGACAATAATAAACTTAAAAGTCTAGCAAGAGGATAGGTCCTTGAATTCAAGCCCCAGTATCAGCAAAAAAAATATTATTATATATTTTACTCAGATTCTTTGGATGTTGTTTACCAGATTTTCTGTAATCTCTCTCTCTTTTCTTCCTCTCTTTTTTCTTCCTCCCTTCCTTTCACTCTCTCAACCCCTCCCTCTCCATAGACATGTAAGTACAGATACATGCATGTATGCATTATTTGTTAATAAATTAAGAGTAGTTACAACTCTGATGCCTTTTTGTATCACTACTACTTTTAAGCTAAGACTATCTTGCTATCTTATTTTAGCCAGTGCTTCAGAAAAGCAAAGAACTGACCTAAATCCAACCTCAAACTAACAAAATTAGAAATTATGAAATTAGGAAGGTGTTAACTTCAAATATGACTACAAGTAAGAAAAAAGATGTGTTATTCTTTTATTTGCAGGTCTACATTATCACCATTTATTTAATCTAAAAGTCTAAATTAAGTCAGTATTAACTTGCAGTGAATGAGAATATCTTTTTGAGCATAGACTATATTTCTTTGACAGTTAATGAAACTTCAAAAGTAAGACCTCTGCAAATAGGTACAAATATCTCATCCTTATGATGAAGCCTCATTAGACATTGAATTTAATTCAATAAGCTTGAATGAGATGGTGAATATGAAAATGTCCTGCTTGTTATTATTAAAAGTGTACTGTAGATGGAGCCTTAGAAATCTAGTCTCATGTTTTGCTCAGACACTTTCACTACAAATGAGAAGCCATGCCAGTCTTCATCACTACAGGCCTTTCCTTCTAGATACCTCTTCATTTAAAAATGTATTTAATGGAAAATGTGCAAAAATAAGTGAATTATGATAGTAGAATTAAGTTGATCCAAAAATTTATGATTTGCCTCATAATGAAGAGAGAGCAGGGAAAATAGGGTATAGTCCCCCAGTGTTTGTAGTTACATTTCTTATGTATGGGGGTGCTTTATATTGGGGGATCTATTCCGTGTACCTCTCTCTGTCTTGAGAGGGAAGAGAAAATTAAACAATAGAGGGTAAGTGCAGTTAGTAGAGGGTGTGATGATAAGCATTATTTGAAGATCAGTATTTAAGCAATCCCCCAATATCCTACTCATTTCCTAAAGCTTTTATAGAAAACAAGGCAGTGAGCAATACCTATGCAGTCTAAGCCTGAATATGGTGATAATACACTGGCTGTGCATTATTCAAATAACCACATATTGCTGAATCTGTCAGATGACCAATTGGAGATAGTTTTATAATGTTGCCTAAGACAAAGAGTATGAAATACCCTAAATACTCCATAAAGTCATTTCCTTCTTTCCAGCTATCAGGATCGAATCAGTTGGGCCTAATACAATCTACATTATTCTTGCAAGTTGAACATGTTTTGAATTCCTGAGAACCAAATACCCTCCAAATAAAAGATGAGACAACTTTATGAATCACTTTAAAACTTTTAGCCAAAGAGAGATGTGCGTGTTGTCACATCATTATTAATCCATCTTCAACTTTGTTAAAATTTAACTGTTAGCACTGTAAGTGTTTGGGAAATGTGGATCTATGTCTTTATCTCTTATGCCTATAGGTTGTCTACATTCTGTCTAAGTGAATGGTCAAGATAGTTTCTAGAAATCATGCTTTATATTTCCACATACTTTGAGATTCTTCATGCAAAGATGCAGCATTTGTGAACCACACATAGAACTAAACAGCCTGAGGTAGTCAACAAATCATGTATGAATTTTAATCCTGTGTGAGTATGTACACTTTTGTGGGGAAAAAATATGAGCCCAACCTTTCCTTCTGAGTCTCTAATGGGTCAATATGTAAGGAGAAAGTAAGAAGCCAGCCTCTAGGGGCTGGGAATGTGGCTTATTTAGTGGTAGAGTGCTTGCCTAGCATGCATGAAGCCCTGGGTTCGATTCCTCAGCACCACATAAACAGAAAAAGCCAGAAGTGGCGCTGTGGCTCAAGTGGTAGAATGCTAGCCTTGAGCAAAAAGAAGCTCAGGGAAAGTGGCCAGGATGGACGTGAGTTCCAGCCCCAGGACTGGCAAAACAAAACAAAACGAAAAAGAACCCAGCCTCTATAGGACCCCTGATATTCTCTACCTGAGAAATGGCTGGTATTTGATTCTGATCTTTTTCACTGAAGCATTCCTCATTTAGCTCTGAGAAATCTTATCTCTGCCACTGAAGTGTGAATGTCGTTATCTATAGAAGGAATACGGGGCCGGGGGCCTGAGAGGAGCCTTCTCATTACTTTTCATGTCTTAAAAGCCTCCACAGCAAAGACTCCAGTTTGGAGGCAGTGTAGTGTCATAGGCAGAGCCATGTCTACCTTCAAATACAAGCCAAATGTAGCCTTCTTCAACTAGAAAATTGTGTATATTTTCAGTTATGATGTTTGATATTTATATGCACCTATGTCTTTCAGTATATGCTTTCTGCTGAGATTGTTCTCTTGTCTATCCCAATTCAGGCCAAGGATGTTTCAAATATGTATAAGTAACTCCTTGGGTTTCATACCTCTGGGACTGTAATACATATTTTCTTTAGTCAGGGACGTCACAGTATCTGACATATCTAGGATATACTATCATATTTGGCCTTTCGGTGTTCCTACACTGCACCATATGATACAAACTGAGAAGTGATATGATATAGGAATTGAGAGTTTTATAAAGTAAATTCTTCCCTTAATCACTATAATGCCAGGTATGATGGTACACACGTTTAACCATGGCACTTGACATGCAGAAGCAGGAGGATTTTGGGCCACATAACAAATTCAAATCTAGCCTGGTCTGCATATCAAGACCTTGTACCTGAAAAAATAAAAGTGGACTAAGGATGGAGATTTTTTTAAAAATGAGGGCTAGAGATATACCTGAGCGCTTAGCATGTACAGGCTCTTGGTTCAACCCCTGGCAATATATATCCACCCACACAAACATACTGTAATAAAATAAAGTGCATAAACATTATGTAATTTTTAACTTTAAGTTTGGAAATGATTTGTGCTTTGCCTTGTAGAACATGGCTCACTTTTATTAAAATAAAATAACTCTACCTCAAGAAACAAGGATGGTGCTGAGTGTGTTGGTAAAAGCCTCTAGTCCCAGCTCTGTGAGAGGTAGAGATAGGAAGAACACAGTTCAAGGCCAGCACAGGAAAAATGATAATGAGATTGTATTTGGAAAAAGAAAAAGAAAAGAAGAGTTGGGTGTGATGATCTACATTTATAATCTCAGCTATGAAGATGTGGAAGTAGGAGGATTACAGTCTGAAGTCAGCCTGGGCAAAAGCATGAGACGTTATCTGGAAAATAAACAAGCAGAGAGGGCTGGGGGAATTGGCTCAAGCTCCAGTATTGCAAAGCAAAACAAAATAAAACTAAATAAGAATTTGATATTTGATACAAATTATTGCCTAAGAAAGTAACAGTAATTTCCTTTCTTGAAAGATCCCACTGTTAGAAATGTAAGTATTCAGGCTAATGTACAACTTTCCTTTTAAAATTACTAATATTCAAAAATAAGTTTCATTCCTACCTTGATCACTTTCTCCTTGTTGAGACTGTGTTCTGTTATATTGTTCTCTGAAGATATTCTTTGTGTGTGTGTGTGTGTGTGTGTGTGTGTGTGTGTGTGTGTGTGTGTGTATTGGGATTTGAACTCACTTTCTGAGCTTGGTTGTTTGGCTGATATTCTACCACTTGACCTATACCTCCATCAATCAGTATTTTACTGATTAATTTTGGAGATGAAGTCTAACAAAGTTTTATTCTCAGAGTAGCCTTGAACCACTGTCTTCCAGATCTCAGCCTCCTGAGTAACTCAGATAGAATTACAGATTGCTGGTGTGAGCCACCGTCACCAGGCTCAATATTCCTGTTAAGAGTCAGATGTGATGGCACATCCCTATAACCCTGACTACTTAGGAGGCAAATATCTAGCGTATCCTAGTTGGAGAGGAATCCAGGTCTAAAGTTTGCTACATTCCTCCCACTTCCTCCTACAAGCTGTATGTGGTGGTTTACCACTGTCCTTCTAGGTACATGGTAGCAATAGACAGAAATTATGACCTTGGTCTGAAGCCAAACCTCATAAAAAATGTAGGACCGTATCTCAAGAATAATTGAACCATAAAGGCACTGGCGGCTCTCTCCTGTAATTCTAGATACTAAGGAGGCTGAGACCTAAGGACAGTTTGAAACCAGCAAAAGCAGAAAAATTCATAAGACTCTTATCTCCAATTAAGCAGTAAAAGGCCAGAAGTGAAGGTGTGGCTCAAGTGGTAGAGTGCCAGCCTTGAACAAAAAAAGCCAAATGAGGGGCTGGGGATATGGCCTAGTGGCAAGAGTGCCTGCCTCGTATACATGAGGCCCTGGGTTCGATTCCCCAGCACCACATATACAGAAAATGGCCAGAAGTGGCACTGCGGCTCAAGTGGCAGAGTGCTAGCCTTGAGCAAAAAGAAGCCAGGGACAGTATTCAGGCCCTGAGTCCAAGCCCCAGGACTGGCCAAAGGAAAAAAAAAAAAGCCAAATGAGAACAGAAGGCCCCAAGTTCAAATCCCAGAACTGGCACACAAAGTAATAATAATGATGATGATGATAATAATAATAATAACAACAACAACAGCAACCAAGAAAGGACTAGGAGTATGGCTCAAGTGGTAAAGCTACTGCCTTAAAAAAGCCCTGACTGAGAGAGGAGGTAACAAATTGTACAGTAAATGTACCCACTGCCTTATGTATGAAACTATAACCCCTCTGTATATCACTTTGACAATAAATAAGTAATTATTCAGAAAAAATTAAAAAAACACCTACTACAAAAAATAAAGAATAATATATTCCTGCTAGCTTTTAGGCTACGCTTCTAGTTCTTATCATCTACATGGTTGACATCCCTTGGACCTCTCTTCCTAACCTTCTCATCTCACCCTCCCCTTCCCCTCCCCTTTCCCCCAGCAATGTGAGCTTATGCCAGAAACTTACCCTGACACTTATTACACAGACTCCCCAGATTCTCCATAGGCACCCCAAACTCAGCCTATACATTGATGCATGAGCTTGGCTTGTCAACCCTTCCTAAGGTTGCAGGAAGTCAGCGGGGTGCAGGGGAACTTGCCCTTCACAGTGCATTAATTCTATTTTGTAAGAATTGAAATTCTGTCTCTCTATCTTCACTGTTCTTTGCTAATTGAGACTCTCTCTCCAAATGAAAGCAATGCCCTTGTGAATTGCCTTGACTTTTTCCCTTCCAACCCATTCACTACAGTGCTGCCCATTTGACCTTCCTCATATGAATCTGATATTCTACACAAATTTTCACAGTGGTTTTACATTGCCTGGAAGGAGATTTCTGAGATGGCATAAAATGCCTTATATTTACTATATCATGCAGCCACAGAAGAGTACATGCAGTCATCAGAATGTTTGTCATGAGACCACTGGGCCAGTCAGTGCCTGGGAGTCTGTGAGTGAAACACTGTCCTCACCCCTGAACCCACACTGCATCCCTGTCCAATGAAGAATGTCTAACTGCTAGATTCAAGAACCACCTGCTTGGAAAGTCTGCAACCCCTCTCTCCTCACTCCATGCATGGCTTACCAATAGTATTCCATACACTCAACATTTATACATCCATCCTCTATGGCGACAAGAAATTTAACAGGTCTCACTTCAAAGCTGTCTGGCTCCAAGGAGGTTGTAGAATTTCATAGCTCATTATTTCAATTTACTTATAGTTAGCAGGGAAAAAAGAAACACAAACCCATAATATCATCTTAGACTTCCTTCATTGCTTGGGTATCTTAATGTGAAAATTGCATACTATTTTATGAAGCTTTAAATGTGAGGAATAGGACCTGTGAAAACCACCTAATTTGTTGATTTGCATGTGAAGTATGTCCTTCCTGGTAGGTGGTGGAAACTGATTTGTCATGTAGCAGACTCACTCTGGGGGATAAATGGTGTTAGTTCCTACTGCTGTAACAAAATGGATTTGGCTGCTGTTATGGCTCCTATTTGAAAAATACTATTAAAACCTGTGTGCTGGAGATAGGAGAGTCCTTTGCAAAGCTAGTTGCATTTTTGTAGTGAGGCAGTGCCACCATATCTTTATGACATTTTATATTCTGTCCATGCACCTAGCCACAGCTTCCTCAACTGCATGATCTAAAGTACACACATACACACACAAATATTCCATTAGAGACACAATTTGATGATGGAAAATTTTTTTTTGGTGAACTTTTGGCATCCATCGTAAGAATTGACTCCAACCCTGGAGACAGGGTTAATCTTTTTAGGGCATTATTGCCAGAGAAGTGGGGAGAAGAGATGCCCAAGTCAGGCAGGAGGAGTAAAAGGATCACCTCTAAGAGCTGGGATGGTGGCATTATTCAGCTGTTATCATTTCTGTGATGACTTCTTATTCAATTGTGAAGAAATAAGGGATATTGTTTTACTGAGGAAAATTGGGAAAATAATTACAAGCAATCCTAAAAGGCTGAGGTTTGGTATAATTAAATCATGCTACATTTTATTCTTTAAAAAAAAAAAACCACACACACACACACACACACACACACACACTACTTCCCTGAAGTTTCAGGCCAAATCTAGGCAGAAAAATATTAAATACTCTAATGCTGAGAATATTTACTGTAGCCTCCACCTGCTTTTGAAATGGGCTCTTCATTAGGGGAAATAATTACTACAATCTTGTACAGTAGTAAATACTTAGATAACTATCATGAAGCAAGATAGAATAAAAATCAATATTAATCAGAGCTAACAGATGCTTCTAGTAATCGCTGAAAACCCTCAAGCCCTAGGTGTTCTCTTCAATGCTTTTTTAAATTCTTTAAAACTAAAACATTCTTCACTTCTGACACCAAATAGTGCTCTAGTGTACAATCTTAAAATGTGTGTGTGTGTGTGTGTGTGTGTGTGTGTGTGTGTGTGTGTGTGTTGGTCCTGGGGCTTGAACTTGGGGCCTTGGTGCTGTCCTTCAGCTTTTGTGTTCAAGGCTACTGCTCTACCAGTTGAACTACAGATGAGCTTCTAATTTGGGGTGGTTAATTGGAGAGAATGTCATGGACTTTCCTGCTTAGGCTGGCTTCAGAGTACAATCGTCACGTGAGGCTACTGGCCTCCGGTAACCTCTGACAAGCCAGTAGCACCCGCAAGACCTTTATCTTTTGATGTGTTAGCCCAATATTAGAATATGCTTCTCTGTCTGTGTCATCTTTGGGAATATATACCACTTTTCTCTAAATATCTCCAGCCTATACGTGGCTGCTAGTTCCTTTCCTTGACATTTCACAATTAAGCTGAAGAGAAGTGGAGCTCTTCTCTGATGTTCACCCATTTCTCTCCCAAACCTTAAATATTCAATACATAATTTAGTGCTAATATTCTCCATCACTCCACTATAAAGATATAGCTATACCCTGCGGCCTTCTGTTCTTACAACAAACGAGGACATGCTGGGACCTTATAGAGGTACTAGCTAATTTCCTCTTGTTATAGTGCTTACTGCTATATATTATTCTGACTGCTTTACATTTGTTCATTAATTTTAATCCTCACCACAACCCTATGAAGCAGTCACTGTTAGACCCATTTTTCAGTTCTAGACACAGATATAGAAGGGACTCTTGCTCATGGACACACATGTTCTGAGCGAACAGCCTTTGGCTCCCAGCCTCTGGCCCCATGCTTCTCTCTCTTCCTTACTCTTAGCCAGGCAGCTGGGCGAACCTAGGCAATGTAAGGAGATCCAGGTGCTCTGTTTTCTTGTTAAAAAAAAAAAAACAAAAGTCAAAGTGGAAGGGAAGGAGAGGAAAATAAACCCTAACTCATACGGTGGTGATGAGAGTAAAATGATACAAGTGATAAAGTGCTTAACCACAATGCATAGTGAAGTAATCATTTGAAGCTACTATTTTCTTCTTATTCTCATGTAATCAGTAAAAGTTACATATAGTCTTTAATTGATAAATATGTATAGCTCAAGTTCACATAGTCAATCCTTCCAAGGCCCATGCTTTTCTGTGAAACAGAAACACATTTAGAGTCACCTCTATCACAGCCTTTTCCCCTTAAAGCATTATGTGTAGACATCACTTTTGGGCTGCTTACCACATTGATTAAAAAAAGTTATTATAATAAGAGAAGATTACCTCTGTGTTACAGCAACTGGACTGCTAAATTATGAGAGGGGGAAAAAAGGAAAGTATAAATGATGATCTACAGAATGACAAAAGTTGTAAAACTCCCCAACATTTCCAACTCAGATATTACAGGAAAAGTAGAAGAGAAACCCATTCTATCCCCTTCAGTGCTTATGCTGGACTTTCCCCTTTATTTCATTATGAGGTTGCTATTGAATTGTTATCTCTTATTGTCCCCTTAGCCTGGTGAGCCTTGGATGTTAATGTTATGGTAATAACTGCTACAATTTGCACTTTTCAGTTGCATTAGTCCTTGAATCTTTTACCTTGTATAGCTCTCACTGATTTCTCTAGCAGATAATCATCAAGTTAATAGGTTTTATAAATGAATATAGGTGTAAACTTAACAGAGCAGAAAAATCAATATTGGAAAAATTCTTACAGGAACAATAACATGGAGAAAGAATAAAGTATAATAAATATCAGAAAGATCAACTAGTAGTCATTTTGTAGCAAATGTTAGAAATTATATGATTTAAAACCTACCAGCTCATAGTACTTCTTCATTTTCCCTACAGTTTTCTTAATATCAGTGTTATTTTCTTAAAAATGAAAAATAAATATACTCATTGCTCTAATTAGAGCACTATGCCTTATGTACAGATATTGAAATACCACACTGTACCCCACAAATGTGTATACCTATTATGCACTACAGAAATTTTAAAATATTAACATATCTGGGATTTCTGCAGAGCTAGTTTTTTTGCAACACTTTCTAATGTTTCATGTAGACTGTCACCTTCCCTTGTAACTGAAAGCCATCTGACATCAGATTCTTGAAAGGATTACGTAACACATCTTCTGAAACACTAGTATATTGTGGTTTTGTTTGTTTGGGGCACATGGCCCTAACACTCCTTCAGACGTTAGTGGTAAGAAGTGGTCCAGCAGGCTACAGAACCATCAATCTTCTCTCTAACATTTTTCCTCATTACATTTCTACTACCAACCAAAACCCTACATTCCACCTCCTTTAGGACATTTAATCTTTACTGAATAACCCTGTTGGCAAAGCCCCTATATATGTTTCTTCATTTCCCATCCATTCCCTGGCATGTCATTCATTCATTTGATAAATACTTGTTGAGCACCAACTATGTGCAGGCACTGGGTACAGAGATGGATGAGTTGCAGTCCTACCCTCTGAGAACTTACACTATAGTAACTTGTCACTGACTAACTTACACCATTAGTTATTTTTCATATGTCGATGTTTTACACAGAGCGAAGGCTGCAAGTGGATGCTCTTTGACTTTCTCATACATTTTGCCTAGCAGGCACTCAAGGCATATTAGGCTGAATAAGTGAAGTGGCTTGCCATCCACGGGAAAAGAACATTGCCCCTCCTAAACCACCTGTAGGCAAGTGTGAGACATTTTCAGATTTTCAGCTTACTTCCTTAGCTCAGACAATGGATGCTTTTCTGTAAAGTAATGAAATATATTCTTTCATCACATGCCATGAAGGAAATTCTAGCCATGGTTCATCTTTATCCATCTGGATCATGGCTATGAGAGTAAGATAACAGCAGAGTTAAACAGTCTCTCCAGTTAAGATGCAACATGCAATGAGCTGCAGTAGAGACGGAGCAAAGAACACTTCTCATTAGGGGCTCCATCCCTAAAAAGAGTAAGGAAACACATATATAAGAAGTAATATTTAAAACATAGATCTAATAGCAGTCCACTGGGAGCCTTACCACGATGTCAATTTGTTTTATTGAGTCTGAATTGTGTAAATAAAAAATATTCTATAAATACCTAAAAACAAAAAAACATAGATCTGGAATTATTTTAGGATTAGAAGAGGCAGAATCTTGCTAGCCTTGGCTTTCAAGAACAGCCAACTCCTAGGCCCCTGCTGGCTTGCCATCACTAGATCCCATCTTCGTGCTTTCATTATCCCATGAGACCACAGGGCACAAACTAGAAGCAATGATGTAATTTCTTGTGTAGTTCCAAGAAAGCCCAGCCATGTGTTGTTGACTTACTTGTTTAGTTTTTTTTTCTCAGAGGAAAGTCACAGGAGACATTTCTTTTAGAACTACAGTATGGCCTTTCAGTTATTGGTGAGTTAGTGTAGCCACTGTGGAAATCAATATGGAAATTCCTCAAAATTCTCCAACTGGAATTACTATATGACCATGCTGTATCACTTTGGGGTATAAGTCTATAGGAATGTAAGTTGTGAGTCCATTTACAATAGAGACCCCTGCACACCCATGCTTATTGCAACACTAGTCATGATAGCTCAGCTAAAGAATCAGCCTACATCCACAACTACTGGTGGATGGACAAATGTGGTACATATATACAATGGAGCAATAAAAATACAATTCAGTAATAAAAAGAATAAAATTATATCGCTTGCAGGAAAATGGAAGGAAGTAGAGATCATCATATCAAATACTATAAGCCAAGCTCTGAAAGACAAATATATATTGTTATTCAAATGTATAATCTGGATCATCATCATTACCATCATCATCGTCATCATCATGTGATTACAATAGGGGAACAATTTGGGGAAACAGCAAGTAGAGGGAAAGGGGAAAAGATGTGGGGGTATAAGTAGGATCCAAGTACTATATATACTTTTGTTTGCATACATATATATGTATGGAAAGAGCATAATGTAAATAGGAGGAGGGTAGAGAGGGTGTTCAGAAAAAGCAGGATAGATGGGATGAGTCTGATCAAAGTGCATTATATATGTGTATGTCAATATCACTGTAAAATTAAAAAAAAATAGGCTTATGTCACACACAAGGCAGAGGAGTAAGAATTGGGATGTTTCTTGGAACTGAAATTTCTAAATATTTGAGCTTTAAGCCCAGGATAGCCTGGGGCAGAAAATATTAAAGGAGTGGGAGATGGCTAGAAACCATTTGGGTATAGATTTCTAAACTGTAACTGGGTTCCTCAGTTTCTCCTTCCATATCAAAATAGACATCGTTTTACCTAGGGCTGTTCAAGAACAAAAGGCCAGGGACTTTACTTGAATGATGTATTATGGTTGTTATTGTTATTTTTTTCTTCTCTACGGAGAAGAAATATAAAACTGAGAGAAAGTAGACGAAGGATAAACATGGAATCACTCACTAATAATACTCTTTTAGTATTAATAAAGAATATATCCTACTTTCACAATAATTTGTAACAAAAGAATATATCCTCTCTCCACCAACTAATCTATGTATGCACATATGTAGAAAATTTGTGCACATGTACTCTTGCATACATGTGAGCAAATACCCAAACACATGCATAGATACACATGGACAATATACATGCAGTCACACATCCATGTACATA
The DNA here is from genome assembly GCF_023159225.1 of Perognathus longimembris pacificus. Taxonomy (NCBI): domain Eukaryota; kingdom Metazoa; phylum Chordata; class Mammalia; order Rodentia; family Heteromyidae; genus Perognathus; species Perognathus longimembris. Next base: position 25,872,527 of record NC_063164.1, on the reverse strand, counting down.
TAAGTGTATGTGCACATATATTTTACACACAAAAACACAAACACACCATAGCTGTCAGGTGAGCTCTCAGTGCTCCTGAGGCCTTGTACCCCAAGAGAAGGCAAGTTTTCCTTGATGTCTTCACCAGAAACTTCTGAGCTGTGATGTGCTCTGTTCCCACAATTCTGTCCCCACCAGTCTTTTTGCAGAAAACGCAGTGTTGATACTATCATAATATCCCAATGTGTGTGTAATGTGGGTGTTCTCTCTCCTTCTACTGAGCTGAATCCTTCTAGCTAACACCCCCATGTCAGTGCCATTTTCATATCACCTGAGCCTCACCATCATTCATCAACTCTGCTGAGTGGGTGTGTGTGCTCTAACTTCCTCACTTACACTTTGCAATGAATGCTCACACTCAGTATTCACACCCTGTATTTCTACCCAATTCCTGAAGTCCATCCAGAGTCTTAAGGAAATTTAAAAAATGGGCTGCTTCAATGATTGAACATTTCCTCCAGTTCTCTTCTTGTTTGGGAGAAAGAGTGATGGAGGAAAGAAGAAAGAGAAGAAAAAGAGAAAGGAATGGAAGAGAAGAGGAAAAAAGAGGAATTGGGACTCTAGAAAAGGAGAAAAAAAGAAGAAATGAGGGGAAACTATGGGGTACATGGAGTGAAAAATAAAGTGTCTGTGGCCTCCCACTCCTCCTCTTTTGCTCCTCTTTTCTCTGTCCAGAGCCCCTTGTATCGAGGTTTGGCTTTAAGAATTCATGAGGGTTGGAGACTGGTGGTTAGGACCCCAAGAACTTTCAAGATGGGCTACCATCCATAGTATAGTGGAGGACCCACGAAACACTCCCTTCCACACTTGTCCTGAGCTTATAGCAGCCACCTTTCACCCAAAACTCAGACTGTACAAAATGCATGGTTAGGTAATTGATGTAATTTTCTTCTAATCCTTCCTTCCTATGCGGCTCTGTATAAAGGATATTATTGCCTACATTTTATATCTAAAGAGACAGAGGCTTAGACACAATGATTTATTTCTTAGCTGTTATATGGTAGACCCAGTTTTCTTTTTTAATTATTTTATTTAAAGCAGTCCTTGTAATGAGTCGTAATTAAGCCAATAGAAGTGAATAATAATGAACTCATGAATGTGGTTTAAATCTGCAAGGTAAAACAAAACAGGAAGAGTTCCTTTAGCAGAGGACTTTTTAACACACACACACACACACACACACACACACACACACACACACACACACACCCCACACACTTCCCCAACCAAAAGAGAAGGGGCTCAACCTACAACCCATGAGTCCATTGTGTAGAGGAGAGGAAAGCAAGAGAGCCTCAGGAGGCGAGAGGGGCAGGAAGTAGGCGGGAGGGGCAGGAAGTAGTGGGGACACCCTGTGCATCTGCCCTCCAGTGTCACCATAGACACTTGCCACACTTGCCTCTTCAGCTCCTGAGATGGGACAGTTCTGTACCCAGGCATACCTAGAGCATGAAATATGTGCCTGCTTGCAGAAGATCTGGAAAAGATCATCTAAAATACCACAACATAGTTTCTACCTTTTCTGGCTTTACATTGTAATTCTAATACATGGGTTACATAAAATTAATTTCTTTTTCACTTTTTTTTAATGTATCCAATAGAAAATTAGAAATTTTGTAGATGACCGATATGAATAGATTCCAAGTTTTGAAACAGTTCTTGTTGATTCTGGACTTGTTTCTAACATAAAGAGCAGAAATTAGAGACAGGGCCACATGGATACCACTGGAGAGACGCCTGTGTCCATTTAGCAAATCAGGTTTCTGAATCCACAGCCAAAATATTTGACAACTGTAGCCTGGGAATATTTTACATCTACTTGAAAGATACATAGTAAGAACAGCCACCAATTTCTATCTCTACCTCCTGTCATAGCACCCCATACATTGCCAGGAGAAGTGACTATATCTCTATCTCCCTATAAAGTGGAGCTGAGCTCCTTTTCTTCCTTGTTATTCTGGTATGTGGGGAGTTCATCAAAGGTTTGTTACTGAAATTGTACCCTTTTCCGGTAAGTTGCAGATATGTATTTGTGAAAGAGAATGTCTTTTAAGTATTCCTAATTGATAGCATAGAGGGCCAAGTTACAGATGGTCTTTATTAGGAATTCTTTTTCTGCTGGAATATGTAGACCTCTTCCCCCTACCCCCTTAGCAACAGCGATTGAAGGATGATTGAATGGTCTCTTGTGGAAAAATGTATTTACCTATGTAAAGAACGGTTTCAACTCAGCACATTCTTTTTTAACCGGTGAACTAACCTGTAACCTCGAGGGGGTGTTGACATCTCTTCAGCTCATAACTCTGTGTGTGTGTGTGTGTGTGTGTGTGTGTGTGTGTGTGTGTAGTCATACATGTATTTTTTATGAACTATGAATCCCAGTGCTAACTTAGAGAAGAACTTTTAAGCTGCTCTGTAGATTTTTAATGTCATGTGAATAAGCTTAACTATTTCAATCACTTTCCCTCCTCACCACATGAAATGTTAGCATATGGCCACATACTTAAAGGTACACAGTGAATTAAATTCAAGGGGGAACAGAATTGTCCAGAAGAAAAAGAATAAGTTGTTTTATGAAAGAGCTGTTGATGTCCATGATACTAATTGCAATAAAAAATAACATTGCACCCTCCAGGGGTGTTTGGCTATGTTTGTTGCCAGAGCTTAGATTCAGGGACCCAGGATAGAGAGAGCCATTTCCTGGTTGGGACATCTTCTCTGCCTTTTGAAGTCTTGTAATTTGTCTTCCTCTATGACCTTTCCCTATGATTCTCCAAAGAGGCCTGTTGCATTTGCTCTAATGAAAATGACCATCTGATGTGTGAATGTTTGCCTATCGTTAGCTGAGTTCATTTTCCATTCTGCACAATGTTAATCCATGGATCACAGTGGGGTGAAGGAAGGCGCCTAAGTGAGAGCAAACTGGATAGACTAATTTTTTCCTCCTGTGTCTCTTACCTCAGGCCAATGTGCATACTTGGTGATATAACATTCCTCAACACGTTCCTCAAATGTGGTTTTATTTGTTTCTCCACGATCAAAAATCAGAGGATTCTATCCTGAAGTTACCGATGTAATGTTTATTCACCATCCTTTAAAGATATCAGAAATTTTAGAGAAGGAACAAATGTATGTCCCTTCCCCCATCTCTCTTTCCCAAGCACCAACAGTGACAAATGCCATGAGGATGATAGATATAAATAAGACATTTACAGACTATGTAGTTTTGAACCACTCTGATGGTAAGTATTGAGTAGGTCACACCTGCTTCATATTCTGGACAGAGTGGGAAGATTTTAGAACAGACCGCAATGTCGATGAATCCACTGGCTCCAAGGTTGACTACCATGCTCACTGATAGTCCCTGCTCCCTGGGAGACTGGTTTTACTAGCCTTAGAATTTGCAGGCATGTTAATGGTCTCTTTGTTGAGTGGTGGGGTTCAGCAGAGAATGGACTCAAAGTCCTACATACTACATGAATCGTAAGTGCTCGGAAATATAATCAACAAACATTTCACTCTCAGAGTATGTAACAGGACATAACTCTCAGATGCCATTCTACCTCTAAAACTGAACTCCTAGCCCTTTGCTTTGGTTAAGAACATTTCCTTAAGAATCAGCACAAGTAATTTTAGATAATTTCATGTGGGTGAAAATGTATGCAAAATGTGGAAGGTGATTGCTAGACCATTCTGAGTTTACTTTTCACCACCAAGTGTGGTAATTTCCTGAGCCATTGGCTCAAAGATTATAGAAAGCCTTTGTTCAAATGGAGCTATTTCTAACTCTTACATTGGATCTAAACTTTCTCATCTTGTTTCCTAAAAACATTTATGTGATTGTGCTTTAATTTCTTCCTCTTCCCCTGCCTTCATTTCTCTTCTGTGCTTAACATTTAGCATCCACTTAAACTAATAAGTTGTTGTACTGTTGTCATTTTTTAGCTCCCATGCAAGAAATGGCTGCATCTAGTTGCTAACTTCTGCTACTTAGTGTATTTGGGGAACATTATTCATTTATTCACCAAGAATTTTCTAAATGCCTATTCTTTTCTGGGGATAATTTTTCCTGGAAAATGTTATTTAGTGATCTATAGTCCTTTGCCCTTAAAGAACTTATTTTCTGCTGGTAAAATTAAATAATAAGCAGGTAATTATGTTAAATTGCACAATAACCATTTAGAAGAGAAGAATGCCACATGTGAGGGCTCCAAATCCTTTAGTTGGGCAAAGAAAAATGGTCACTTATGAGAACACAGATGAGACCTAGATGCTCAATTAGAGCTAAGTTCAGCTCAGCCATTTTGCTATTATCTTAAGGAATACATTTAGTCTTCACTTTTTTTTTTAGTAAAGTGCATTCATTTACTGCCCACTGTAAAAAGATAATCTTAATAAACCTAACCTAATCTTCTTTAATTTAACCTAATCAGTATCATTTTTTTTCAAAGGATTGATTTAGCTTCTTTGTGATGGCCTTTTTTTTGGACCATACAATTCCAAAATTTAAAAGAAATTCAACCAAGCATATTACTCATAGTACCAACACTTTTCAGCAACACATATAGGCAAGGACATATCTGTTTGAAAGTAACTTTGTGATGTGAGGCTTATTCAAGCAGTAATATTTATGGCTCTGTACATGTTTCCCAATGCTGACACAGTGCGTATTTGTGCTCCTCTATGTATTGTAAGTTCCTGAATGTGTTTGGGGATATTTTCCAGATATTTTCTCAATTCCTGTTTCTCTATTAATTTTAAGTTCCTGGGTGCATGTTTGTATATATTTTCTAGGTATTTATCTCAGCTCCTATTCAGCATTTAAATGTTAGAAAGCATACACTTAGAAAAATATTTGGGCAGCAGTTTATGTTTTCATTGTAGAACATTTATGAAGTAGAGATTTGTTAAAGTTGAAATGCCATTGTTGATCTGCTCTATGTTCTGTGACTTTTTGCTTATAGTTAAAAAATAAATAAGGAGGTTACTGTGATGAGACTATTAATATGACTTGAAGATATCTTTAATTCTCATATTAAATATCTCCTTCCTTGTCCTAGTTTTTATTATATAATCACTTGAAAAGGTCCCATTATTACTTGTACGTTAAGTATGCTTATTTTCTATATTGGTCCTTAAGTAACACATAATAAGAACTTTGGTTTTGTAAATGAAGTTATTGAGTGCTTATGTCAGAAATAGCCAGAATTAAAAATCCTTGTTCATTTATTTGGGATATGATTATCAAATCAATGTTCTGAATTTTTTCCAAGAAACAAAAGGCTTTTTGAGGAAGATTTTGGCATATGATAAGGAGGGATTGTATAATTCCTTCCTTGTACCCCACCCCCTACACATTATAGTATTCTCCCATAGAGCTACATAGAAGGCTGTATTGTAGAGTTCAATTCTTGTTATTACATCCAAACTTTTCCCTAATATGTACATATTGATGTTTTTAAGTCAGTTTGGGGTTGGTTTCTATTCTGTCATATGTTCCTAGTTTTGTATATTATTTTCTTTTCCAGTTAAATTGTTAAGCCCCACTTACATGGGAAATATCGCCATGGGAAAACATAAAAAATTATTTACAATACATCTAGTCCTGGCAATAGCAGTGGTATATAATGTAACTTCTCTGTGCTTCTCATGTCAAAATTTAACTAGCTTTGGCTGTTACTGTGATTAAGCAACCTACTCTGGATAATCAGTTTCATAATTTTTGTGTGTTCATATTATCGTGTAGCTAATCAGCTCTAATAATTACTTGTGCTGAGCTCATAAGAATTCCAAAAGCTTTATATGATCTAATATTTTGCCATGGCGATGGTTTCTGATAAGGACGTCGTCATAAGAAAATCCTGTTCAAGTGGGAATTGAATTCTGTAGCCCTAACTTCTAAGAAACTGATCTTCGTTGAATTGTAGTGAGTTTCCAGATAGCTTTATGTCCCTGAGGACATGGGGTAAAGCCCTGCAGCTGAACCAGCGTTAGACCTCTCCTTTATTATGGTTACTGCACAAGGAAGCAGCCGTAACAAATTGAACAGGTGTTCCTGGGAAAATAAGTCTGGATGGAGTCCAGAGATTGGGGGCAGAGGTATAAAACTTAACTAATGGCCCAGTAAAATATGCACTGCCCCAGACAGTTTACCCTCCATGGCTTCTACAAACATGTAAAACTTATTAAATTAACCAAGGCTCTATACAACACCATTTTGTCCCAAGGTGATGCACTGAAATAATCTAATTTGAAACATTTCTTAATAGAATAAAAATAAATTTAGAAGGATAGTTTTCAATGTTTAGGACAGTTTAGTATCAGTCTTAATGAAAATACTAATTTACTTTAACACTGAAGAAAATAAGGTACTGGGTTAATAAAGAAAAGATACCAACTGAGAACTAATCAGAATAATCAAGAAATATTCAATCAAGATTTTGAAATTTGAACATGTGTATTAATCAAAACAGGGGACTTTTAGTAGGATTAAGCAGGTTGACATAAATATATATGTATGAATATATGTATATATATAATATATATACATATATATATATATATTGAGTTCAGATAAAAGCTAAGGCCTCTGAGGTTGAGCTTTTTGCTGCTGAATATGTGGTCTGTGGACCAGTAGCTGATCCTATCTGTCCTTGAAAGCTAGTTTGAACTGACCTCAGAATCTACCTCTAGCTCATTAAACTAGAACTTAATAACTGGCCTTGGCCAGTTTCCCAAATATTTCACACGAAATTTAAAGTTGATACTTGTTGGCTTGCTCATATGTAAAGTTCGTTTTGTTCATTGGTGTGGCATGTTTGCCAAGAAAGTGTAAATGAGCATAGACTGAGTTAATAGTCATACAATGTCTAGGGGGAGATGATATTTGTTTTTCTGTCCTGATCACTTTATTCCACTATGCGCACAATTAACTATCAAGACTTTAGGAACAGGCCCCAGGAACACAGACCAGGATTGTAACACAGTTCCATTTTGTGTGTGTGTGTATATACATATATATATATAAACACATATATATACATATGTACATATATTCATATATATATATATAAACATTTAGGCTTACAAAAAAGAAAACAGGTAAGCTCTGAAAACTGTTTACGTATTGAAAGGACTATCCCTTGGAAAAAGGGTAGAAGAGAGGCAGAGTAAGTCAATTAACAGTTAATCAAGAGGAAAGTGAGACTTGGGTAAATGTAAAGATAAACTTAGGTTCATGTGTCCTGAAGTGGATCTTCCTTTCTAAGTAGACAGTTATATTATTGGAGAAGAGTAAGACTTTCTACTGAGTACTCTCCAAGAATGCTACCCTTAACCCTATGGCTCTTGTCTCAAATATTTTTTATATTCTTTCCATAATTAAAAAAATATAATATTTATTCTATCTGGGCAAGAGATTTGTCTGTTTTGTTCACTGAATATTCTATCCTCAGTCAGAACAATGTCTCCAAAAATGTTTTTGTATGACTAAAGTAAAAAAAGAATACGTGGATGATGACATTGAAAGATATAACTGTAATTCAATTAATTTTTAATAGTCATCTCTGATAGTGCCAAACACTCATCAGGGCATTTGAAAGACGTTGATAATACTTCAATAATGATATTTATTTTATGTGAGATTAAATAGTTCTAAAAGCATACAAACAGTTCATACAGAAAGTATAAAGAGTGATAATCAGATGTCTTTAGTCGAATAACACATCTTGGAAAGAAGTGAACATCTTTAAAATATCTCTGAGACCAAGGAACATGAAACAATTCAAAGTTTGGAAATGAAATAGAGACCTCACTTCTTTATTCTAAAATTACCTTGGATATGAAGTTAAATCTCCTCAGGTGCTATAAAGCTGGTGAAAAGCCTAGACAAATTACTAAAACTCTGAAGATTGCAAGACCCCAAATGGGAACAATATGAGGTAGGGTGACGTATATAGCTGGATTACCAGGGAATTTCGGAGGCTATCCTCTGACCTGGTTGTCAATACTTTGTGATTGCCTTTGATTATAGTATGGTATCATTAGTTATATTTTCGTGTTTAATATTAGAGCTATTTTTTATCTGAGCACTTTACCTGAGACATATGATTTCACCTGAGTTCCTCTGCTCTCTGAACCTATTTCATCTAGAGACCCACATTATTTTCCCATCACCATGCATCTTTGATTTTATAATGTAAGTCAGAGAGAAAACAGGATTCATTTCACAGAAAATTGCTTTCCACAATCTTCTTCTGGAATCTCTTTTGTCTGTTACCCAGGCAATATCTATATTATTTCTTTGTCCTCAAAAGCGTTTTACCAATTTGCCAACACACAATGACTAAAATCTCCCCACCTCCAACCTTCTTTTTCTGGCTTTTCATTAGGAGTGAAACTCCCCAAAATCATTTCCATCAGTCTTTTTCTTCATTGCTAAGTCTCATGTGTCAAAAGCCTATTTATCATAAATATCCTCATTATGACTAAGGTCATTTCAGTTCTCTATATTACTTCAGTTTCTAAATGAAAGCATCACCAAATGACCAAATGGATGAAGCCCCCTCTCCTCATAGAAAAGCTTTTCCATCAAATGTCTCCTAATTGCCCTCAGTGAATCAGCTTCATGCTTGGCCTTATCTATGGCACCTTCCCCAGCTTTCTGCAGATAGCCAATAACATACATTCTGAGCTTGAAGAGGATAAAGATGGTATGACTCTCAGAAAGCCAGCCTTAGAGTGGAGTTAGAGAGCTGTTTAGATTTTTTTACTTTCATGGTTTCAACGTGATTTATCTTAACCAATTTGCCTTCAGACATGGTCTGCTATCTTTGCTTCCAACATGGAACTTGGGATCCTACAGGGACACTTGTATTCTTTCAATTATTTTTCTGCCTTACACAGAGGTTCTATGTTAGGACATCTTGTATTAATCAGCCTTCAGTGGTAACTTTAGGCAAGTAACATAAGCACTTTCTTTGACCATCTGTAAAATTAAGTAGTAACTACAAAGCATCTGACACATTCCTTATAAAAGCACAGTCCAGCCACCCTGGCCTGGCTCACAGCTGTGCAGAACAGCATGCTTGTGTCTGTCTCCTGATGTATGTTTTTTTTTTTTTTCTGTCCCTCTGCCCCCTGCCTTCCTTGCTGCCCCCAATATCTTCTCTTTTCTCTCCTTAAACAGCTCCCCTTCACCCTTACCCCTGGGCCTGACCCTAGTCCTCACACCTGCTCTGGCCCCTAACATAATACAGGATGTTTTAATATATTATGTACATGGGAGAAAGAGGAAATTGAAGTTGCCAACCCATGAACTTTCTTTTCTTCTCTTCTCTTTTAAATGGGGGCAAGTGGAGCCCATAGCAAGAAGGCTATTTTCTTTGTGGCAGTGGAAAAGTGGTAGGGGGTTAGGAAGAAAACACTTTTAAGAAATGAGATCTTCTGGTGGATGCATGGTGTTTGATCTTTCAATGGTGTTGCTGCTGGGCCCAGTATATGATTTAACCTGGGAGTCAGTGAGAAATCTGAGCTTTGGAGGGGGAGAATATGTTGTTGGTTTTTGGTCTTCTGTGGCAATACAGAAGAGATCACAGAGACAGAAAGCTGTGGATTTTTCAGAAGAAACAGAAATAAAGTCACCTTGATAGCAGAATGAATGAGACACACAGGCTTATATTAGATGAGTACCTACTGCTGGTACTTACAAGAGAAGAACCAGGCAAATGGTGACACGAGAAGATGGTGACACAGCAGTAAAATGATGACCTTTACCTTACCCAGTTCTACAGACTTATTTAATGTAAGTTTTACATGACACAGGATCTTTGAAAGCAATGCCCAAATGATAGGATCATATGTGTTATCTTATATACTACTGAATGGAAAGTGAGCAGTCATGTAAAGGTGTGATTAGGCAAAAAGCATTAAAATTAATGGCACTAAACCAAAGAGAATTTAAGGAATTCTGTCTAGATTCTTATTTGTCCTATATTTTCAGAGATGAAGACATTTCTTTCCTTTGGGATAAAGTGGGCACCTCTCCAATGATGGTTTTATTGTTGCCTTTTCTTGAATCAAAGTCAGAAAAAGGTATACTTCCTCCCTTAACTTCCCCGCTAATGCACCAAATATATTACCAAAAATTTATGGCACCTAAAATTGATCCTGGTCCTTGTGTCTATCAAGAAAAGAATACAGACAAGATTTGAACATAGTAAAGGTGATAGGAAAGTTTATTAGAAGTATAGCAGAGAAAGAGAGTGTGTGGCATAGACATGAAGTTGCCAGCCATGAACAGAACTTCAGCTCATCCCAGCCACCTTGTGTCATATTCCTTGTTGCAGATGGTAACCTAGCATTAAAGGATGATAATAGGAGTCCTTAAAGATGGCCTTCTGATTGGTAGTTCTCTTTTCTGTTTTTTTTATAAGATCCTAGCACTGAAGATTTTCTGACACATCCTTATTTCCTCATTATTTTTTCTTTTTCATTCTTTTGTAGCCCTTTGCCCCTATTTCACTGTCAGCTTATAGGCCAAAATTCTCTTCTACCTGCTTTTTTTTAGCAATAAGACCTAGGACACACCAAGTCAAAGGCAGCCCCCTTTGGCTGATTGTTGCCAAAGTGTGAACATGCCATATTTGGAGGTGTTGTTTCTCAAACTCTGTTAATTCAATGTTTCTGTAAGATGTTAAAATCCTTCCCTATTTCCAAGCTCCTCCTCTCTCTCTGCATCCTTAGGGGCCTGGAAGACTTGAAATCAGAAAACTTCTAGATTCAGAGAAACAAAGCACAACAGAAAGTGGGTTTTGAGTGAAACTAGAGAATAGATGAAAAGAAAACATAGGATTCCTTCCAGAGAAGAAATTGTTCTCTGAGAAATCGAAGTCATAGAGAAAGAAGCTACAGATACTACTGAGGGATGAACTAGCAGTACACCTGACTCACCACCCAATTATACCACAGGGAAGCTCATTAATCAACAAGACCCACCACATGCATAGAAGGGCTAATTAGCCTTTTAGTGACACACATTTACATAAGAAAGAATAGCCATAGATCACTAGATATTTAAGGAAGTTGTCTTATAAGAAGGTGACCAAAACACAGAAACAAACACAATTTACATTCAACAAATAAAAACCTACCACCACTAACAAGAAGAACAAAAAGAAAACTGAGATATACAAATGAAATATCCTAGAAGAGAAGCCTGGGTATGTAATCAATGAAGCAACATTAAACATGTTAAAGTAACATGTTACTTAACATGTTAAAGACTGAATTTAATCTCTGGTACTATGAAGAAAAATAAAAGAAGAAGAGCTGAATGAGGGGAGAGGAACAAGTGTGCACAATGTCAAAGACATTACAAATAAATAAGATATTAATAGAAAATGTATTTTAAGATGCATTTTAAAGAAAATTAGCTGCCATAACAAAAGAGCAATGATTAACTACTAAAAAATTGAATAAGATGGAAAATAAAACTGAAGAACTTTCTTAAAAAGTCAAATGGGAACAAACAATGGACAACAGAGAAATATGAAGGTTATTAGAAGACATGCAAAGATGCTCAATTTATCATGGATTAGGAGTTTCCAAGAGCACAGTAAACAGGGAATAAAAGAACTTGGCACAGTTAACATTTATCTTTATACACTAGGAATAAAAAAAAAAAGATTTCCAAAATTGTTAGAGTAGAAAAGATGAAAGGCAGGCTACCTTAAAGGGTCAGGAATAAATGTGGTGTTGGTCATCTTAACTACAGCATTGGAAAATAGAAGCCAGTGTTAAAATACTTTCAAAATTCTGTGGAAGTATTTTCCACCTTAGGAATGTGTTATTTGGCCAAATCCCAATGTAATTGAAAGAGTTGGCAAAAAACCTTATCCAACACAATGAATCCAAAATTTCTCTCATGTGTTCACTCTCAGGATTTGCTGGTAGATAACTTTTGCCTTAATAAAGGAAGGTAAATAAAGAGAATGGATGACACCAAAGTCAGGAATGGATCAAAGTAGAAGAGGACTGAGGGAACCCACCCAAACTGAGAGGAGGAAGGTACCAGCTGAGGGTCTGGGCTCAGAAATGCTACTGTTGAGGGGAAGAGAGAGCAGAGCAGAAGGTCTGGAGGGATAGCTTCCAGGGAGCCAAATGGGTCCTGCCATTCAGTGTGAACATTTAAATGCAGCAGCAGTGTTGAAGTGACCAGGCTTGATTGTGAGCACACAGCCTCCTTCTTGGTTAGATGGGGTGAGGCCCTGGATCGATCCCCAGTGCTGAGGAGAGGGAGAGGGTGAGGGATATGGAGGGAGAGGGGGAAGAGGTGGAGGGAAGAGAGAAGTGGAGGGGAGGTGGTTAGGAAGCTATGAAAGCTATGCAAGGGAAGGCAAGGGAGAGGGAAAGGAATTAGTGACTACAAATACAAAAGCTATGTAACTCTTATTTCGAGGAGAGAAAATGAACAAGAAAGAAAAATGATCATTGGTGTGCACTGCTTGGCTCAGCATTGAGCAATACTTACTATATCATAGACATCAAGTTCAGTATTTTTTTAACTTGTGGCCAAACTGAGAAGGGAGTATGGGAGTACATAGGAGGTGAGGAACACAGGGATAATGGGTGTGATCAGAGAACACCCAAGATTGAAGCAAATGTTCTGGAATTCTGAGTAACAGCTAAAAGGTCTAACCACAGTTTTCTCAGAGAGCAGGAGTTTTCTCAGAATGGAATGGGAGATAGTACCTTTAGAACATTTTTACTTACAAATTATGAGTGGTGTGCCCAAATTATTTTGATAAAATTATTTTTTATATTTTAGTGTTTCTTCTATTAACAGCTTAATAAACACAGAGCCCAGGTTCTCCTGGGAAGTTAGACTGTCTTGGACCTACATTCTATTTGCCATATGGCCTGTCTCATTCAGCTGAAGCACAGACTCTCCAGCTTGCCACGGATTTACCTTTGCTCATTGCCTGCGTGCAGCTGAGGTCGACTGCCAGTGTGCCTTAGCATAGTCTGTTTAATAAATCGTTTCACTTGTTGCAGAGTTTTTAAGTTTGTTTGTTTTTTAAAAGGAAATCATTTTGTGCTTATGCCTCCTTCGAAAGGAAGACATAGGATAGAATTAATATCTTGTATTTGAAAAGAAATTCCCAAGGGACTTTATTCTACCCCTGTCTTTCAACTCTAGGTTACCTTCCTCTCTTTCTAAAAGGGAAATTCAGGTAAAAACTTTTTTAAAATACATATGAAGGGCTGGGAATATGGCCTAGTGGCAAGAGTGCTTGCCTTGTATACACAAAGTGTATACAAGGGATTTGATTCCCCAGCACCACATATATAGAAAACGGCCAGAAGTGGCGCTGTGGCCCAAGTGGCAGAGTGCTAGCCTTGAGTAAAACGCAGCCAGGGGCAGTGCTCAGGCCCTGAGTTGAAGGCCCAGGACTGGCAAAAAAAAAAAGTACATATGAAGAGAGCATGTAATATATATGACCATTGATATTATATATGTACTGGCTTATTACCTACTGCATTGAAGATCATAATGTGCTTATCATGCCATTCATTATTGATAACTATTTGCTGGCCTCTGTGGTGGATCTTCTGTTAATAACAAAGTCTGAACTTTGGGGAAAGAAGACTAAAAAGGGATGCCTGGGAAGGATCTGCAGGAAATGAGAGGGGAACTGGTCATCTTTTTAGCCTGGTTTCTTTATACTGTTACACCTGCTACTTGTCTGGGGTACAGTCTCTTTTCATTCTCTACCCCTGTCAGGACATGTAAGGCTCATGAAATCACTGGAACATGGTAAGACAGACACCAATGCTTTTCATTGGCTGCCTGTGTCCCATCTGCCTGTATTGATCAGTGTGTGTAGCACTGAATGATGTTATAAACATCCAAATGGCCCTGGATAGAAATGGCCCCTGTTCCTGTTCTAGGCAATGCACAAAGCATCTTATGTGCCACAACTAAATCTTTCAGGTTGAACCCCCCAAAAAGTGGAAAGGAAGTGCCCCAAACAGCCTGTTTCTATATGCTCCCTCCCGCCTCTGTCCCTACCTAAGCTCCTTCTCCAGGCATGAGATCAACATGAGATGATGGGAACCAGTGGACCTCACCTGTAATCCTAGGTCCTCAGGAGGCTGAGGTCTAAGGATCACCATTCAAAGACAGTTCAAAAAGACAAATCCTTAAGACTGTTATCTCCAATTAGCCATCGAGCCATGGTTCAGGTGGCAGAGTACCAACTATGAGCAAGAAAGCCCAGTGAGAGCATGAGGTCATTAGTTCAAGTCCCAGTATTGGGACAAAAAGGAAATGAGGAATGGAGGGGGGAGGAAGGGAGGGGAAAAGAGAGGAGAGCTAAGGGGAGGGGACAGGACGGGAGGGTAAGGGAGAGAAGAGAAGAGCATGAGACTGGTTAGCCATGGTAAGATATCAGATAGCATGAAATTTATCTTATTTTTTCTGTACTTTTTCAATTCAGATTATTAGTGAAGAAAAATAGAAATCCACTTTTTTTGCCTAGAAATACACAACTACCACTATGAAATAGGATTTAAAAAACAACTTAAAATTTATTTTAAAAAAGAAATATGTAACTATTACTTATTCATTTGTATTTAGAAATTTCTTCCATTAGCATTTTCCTGAAATAAGAATTGAAGATATAATTAACCTTTGAAATGAAAACTGAGGGTTAATTAAGGAGCAGATAGCACTCAGATACCTGACATCTTTCCAACCACAAAATAAAATATTATGAACAGAGTATTTTGTCCAATGAAGAGAGAAATGAATCGTTTTTTCTTCCCCATCTTTTATAAGGAAGGAAAGACGAAAACAATATGGGCAATTCAAAGTATTTTATTTGATTATGTTACTTGACAGTGTGCAAACCTTATGTTTAATGTGTAAACATAGAGTAAATATGAACCAAAAATGTACCCAAGGCAACATCAAGCAGTGGTGGGTTTGAACTAACAGGAGGCCTCTGGTTTGTGGTGGTTAGGGCTGGCACCCCTTCAACTGGCATTCTCAACATCTAAATGCCTCTTTGGTTATACCGTAGTCTTTGTATGCCACTATTGTATCAGAGGGCCTGGGGTTCTGGGTTGGCATATACAGATGTAGCTTTAGGTTAAAACGCACATCACAGGCAAACATGTGTTGAACATTATTCTGTGTGTGTCGACTTTGAAGAGCCTCCCAGGTATATGTAGAATTTGGTATGATGAGGAGATGAATTGAATTCAAGGTACTCAATCTTATTGCCAATCTTTCTCAATAAGAAACTGTCTCTTGGTTTGCACATCTGTGTTTGATCATGTGGGAGAATGTCTTTGATTAGACTTTCAGAGTAATCACTCAAAGGCAACTTTCTCCTCTGCTTTGCTGCATCTCATAAAGTTAGATTTTGCACATTAGCAATGCACTTGATTGCACTGAAATAATATTGCCTTTATGAGAGAGCATAATCTTGTTCAAAATATAACTCCCTCTCCCTCCCCAAAGTGCTGCTATTTTTGTATCAGGTTCCCCTCCACCACATTTATGAGTACCTCCCCAAATACTATTTCCTTTTTGTTCCTCTTCCTTTATTGTCTTTTTATAACTTTTAATCATGTTTTTTATGGTACTTTAATGGCCCGGGGCAAAGTCCCAAGTGGCCTTACTTTCTCTAAATCATTCCTTTTTGTAACCCTAATAGTATTGAAAGAAAAATATCTGTCCCCTAAAAAACACTTGTTTGTATTTTTCTACAATGTTTTTAATCTTTCTAAGAACCAAAAAGCTCTGACCTTGTATGAAAGTATAGGAACCATCTATTTCTGTTTAGTTTCTGTATTAATTTACCTCTAGCATTTAGAAAAAAACAAGTTGTTATTGACAGTACTCTCTTTTGTGTGATTTACACAGTTAATGATTTTCAATGTATGTTAAAAGCTAAGTATTTTCCACTTTGTTGACAATCATTACATTTTACCCACTGTGCTTCAATTTAATGCTAAGAGCAACATTTTTAAAACCTATATTCTTGGTTTAATATTTCTGATTTTTCTCTTGAAACTAAGTGAAGTTCTGTGATTTTTTTTCCTTTTTCAAAAGGAGTATTTCGTGGAATAAAATAAAGAGTTGAAGGGGAAATTGCTGTTTGGACAGTAGTTATTAAATCATTATTCTCTCTCTTACTTTTCTTTCTACCCTCTCCCCCATTTATGATGTGAAATTAATGTCTCTTGACGCCCCTACTAATCTTGTGGTAATTTTGATAAAATCATTTTTGTGAGGAGTTTTATCAGTGATTAGTCTCGCAATCCGAGTTGGTCACCATCTTTTTTTCCTTGTCTATCAGTCTTCAGAAATTGGACCCAGACTGTCTCCTTTAGGCTTGGGCTAGGTGCTTGGCATTGGGAATACCAACCAAGTGTCTGGTATTTTGTGCAATTTGGAGCAGGAATGAGGAGAACGGGAGAATCCATAAGAATCCATTTTTCATATGTAAAAATCTTTTTGAAGGAATAGGGATGGGGGAGCGGGGGAGGAGGCAACCAAAAAATAAAATAGTGATTACTAAGGATTGGGAAAGGTGACACGGATAAGGCAAGTGTGGGTGAAAGCACTTGGATATGATTGATGCACTTGACATGCATACATGGAAATAGCATACTGTATCTCATCCATGTGTACAATTAATATGGACTCATACTAAAAGATCTAACAAAAGGGGAAAAAAAGAAATGAAAATCCAGCTGACCAAATACACTGGGTGAGGGCAGGCATTTCTATGATTCCCCATCCCGCAGCAACCATGGAAATGGGGGCAGTTATTCTCTCTCCACTATTGCTCTTCATATGGACATAATCCTACCTTTGGAATTTATAATTGCTAAATGTCACTCTCGGAGGAAGCTTGGTTGCCAGACTATCACAGTATTATTAAAAAGTGAGACAGAAGAAACCATGGATTTCTAGAGATTGGAGACCTCCCTCTAAAAAGTATAGTGGCTTTTGTTGATCTGTTTATTTCTATAGCATGCAGTGTCTTTCTGTCTAATTGCCTGCCTCCTGGATACAAGTGTTTCTTAGGAAACACAACCAAAGCAAACCCAGCTACTTAAACATCCAGCCATTCTTTATGGGATAGTAAGCTCTTTAAAAAAAAAATCTTTAATTAGTTATACAAAGGGGTTTCCATTTTACAAATCAGTTTATAAGTACCATGCATCTTTATCTATGTTACCACCACTTTTATTATTCTTCCAATCCATCCCTTACCTTCACATGGTTCCATTTTCACCTATATGCATTTAGTATATTGCCTGTGTTCATCCATCCTTCCTCTGTTCATTCATCTATGCCCCCGCCCACCAAGATCACCCCTCCCTTTCAGACATAGTACACTTTACTTCCTGTAAGTTCTTTTATAAGACTAAAAGAGATGTGAAGAATCTGTAGATGAATAATCTCATAGCTACTCAATCCCTTCCAGTTTCCTGTCCTTACACAGCTATTTACAAGAGCCTTGGACTTGTGTGTTTATGAAGACAATATTTGTAATTGAGCTTAGTGCTTTCTGTAGGGCTGGCATATTGCAGGTTTCCCTCATAACAATAACAGAATCTTACATCAAGTGAACATGCTGCAGTACATATTTAAACCATGTGTGAAGGAGGGGAAAGAAAGAAACATAGTAGAACTTTTCTTTTCTCTGTATAGCTATGGATTATCTTTTGTGACTGGATATTTATTTCAGATTTTTGTGGTTTCACATGTCCTGGATTATAGGGATGTTGTAAATGGGTTTCATATGGTAGCTGGTGACCCTAGAGGACTCAATTTTTGAGAGAGTTAACTTCACGGTTCTACGTGAGATTTATGCTAATTACAGCATGAAGTAATTTTTTTTTATTTAGTGATTTAGGATTTTGTCAAGTAGGTAAATACCTGCAAGATAAAGAAGAATTTGGTTTGTCTCTGAGTCACCTTTATATGAATGTTCCCCCTCCCCCACCCCAAAACACTCAGATTGACCATTTTTGCTGAAATGCACAAGCAGATTTAGTCTCTGTCAGGGCACCATTGACACTTTAAAGTCCTATTGATGAGCAGTGTTTGAGATACACAGATAGCACCAGATTTCCACAGTCTCAGGTTTTACTCACCTGTCATTCCTCACACCCCAAGTGTGCTGGTAACTTTGCAGCCATGAGCCACTTCCTTTGTCTTTTTCAGCCTCTGACTTATTCCTGTGGTTGCCAATTCCTCTATTTTCATTACTCTTGTGGAAACTAGTATGCATTTCAACATAGAATTCTGAAGTACTTTATTCCAGCAGAAATAAACAAACCTCTCCCCCTTTCCCTCTCTCACATACACACCATACAGAGGGTAGAGAAATCAATGCTTTATCTTTCTATGTTTCAAAAGCCTCCAGAAAATGGATTGAGGCAAGAATCAGAACAGAATCCCCTAACCCTTGAAGCAATAGGTTTACTCTAAACAATGTGATAAGAATTTGTCTAGACTAGCCTCCATGGGGAATTTACCTACAGATGTCTTTAACTCATTATTATGTCCAGCCTGGGCTACCACTGGGGGATAGTGTGTTCCACAAATTGACTATAAGGGAAAGAAATTAAGAGGAGCCTAGGAAGAAATGAAAAGGGAGGAGTACAAATACATCCCCAGACAACAGAATATTTGCTGTAGTTTATCCAGGATGCCTTCCCTGAGTACATCTCCAGCCTGTCCTGCATTGGGCAGGTTAACTCTCTTTCTTGTTGTCATGGCACATGAGTGACCCTCTGGTGAATAAGTTTATCACCGCATATTGTAGTATTGTATCTAATTACCATCCCCATATATTGAATGTGGAGGTGGGACCTGACCTTTGTTCTATCAACATGAGGTTTGAGTTCTGGAATGCACTGGGTATCTAGTAAACTCCCCCAATCTTTTTACTCTGTAACCCATGGTTTGTACTTGACACATAGAAGGAACCCAAGACATATTTTGTCAAAGAAGCCAATTGAATTAAATATAATCACTGCAGAAATGTTTTTCTAATAGAAGAACATCTGGTGATATGGTTGAAATGGATGAGAAAACTGGGATCAGGAGAGATGAGCGTCATTTGCCTACCATCCAGAGCTATAATTAACAATTAAATGAACTGACTTACAGCTCAATGCTCTTTTCACTTCATATGGATAGGACCTCAGCTTGCTGGTTTTGTGGAAGTCTGTACATGAGGGAAAACACCAAAATGATACCATACTGGGTAAAGAACTTTAGTGGTTACAGTGCACAGTAATAAACACAATCTCCCTTGCCCCTGTGTTTTCTCAGTGAGGCTCCTAGGAAGAGAATATCTCTGAATCCACAAAGAAGCTGAGATTCAGAGAAGCTAAGTAACTTCCCCAGATTGAAGACACAAATTGTTATTTCTTGGTAAGGGTTCTTTTCTTGTGTAAGCCATCTTCCGATCTTATGAGAGTAAATTGATACCCCAAGGGAGCCTGCATCCCAGAGATCACTAAGATGTCACCATTTAAAAATGTAAGAACTGGGCAAGGACAGTTCCAGATGATTGGAAATGATACTTCTTCTAGATTGCATTGGCTTTGAATTTGGAATAGCACACAGTAAGGGTAAATAAGATGAAAACTTTTAATTTGAAAAAAATAAAGCAAATAAGGACAAGGTTATAAATATGACAGCTACCTGTGAGCAAAATCCAAAAGAAAGAAGCCATCCTTTGATGCAAAATATGATAGGTCTCTGTTTGACATTCTTAGGAAGATATTTGGTGTGTCTTGCTCTTTCTCTGGACAAGGGCACCTCTCCCGTTTATTTTAGGAGTGGGACTGAGTCACAGTCATCCACTTGTACAGTAGAAGGCATGCTCTGCTCTTAGATCAATGTTCTGCCTTTTGCTGTCTTGAAATTCTTTATACTTTTGGACAACAGGCCGTATAGTTTCCTTGTTTCTTTGAGTCCTACAACTTATGTAATCAAGTTTTTATTAAGAGGTAGAGGCTTTGCTAGATTTTCTTTTTCTAATTATGTGGAATGTTTCCTTTCTTTTCAAGTGACTCTTCCTTAAGGATAAAAATAAATAAAACCAATATGAACCTCTGCTGTATGGATGCCTACTTTCTGGAAAACAAAGCAAGAGAAAAATTCCAAGGTAGTTACAAACAGAAACTAAGTGAAAATAGTAAAACTCAAGTATACTTTTGAAAATCTTTTCTTTGTCAGCGAATAATCAAGAACTAGAACCTTTGAAATGATTGCTCAAAAGCCTATGTTGTTTCACCTTATAATAGAGATTAGTCTTTTCATATTGTTAGAAAGATTGTGACTGAACAATCTTGAGAGCTTGATGTAGGGGAATGTGTTATTTAATACACAGAAATTCCAGAGTGCATGGGGAATACCAGTTGGAGTCCCTGGGTGAGTCACAACAGCCTTTCCTTGTCTGGAACCTATAAGTACCCTTCCTGGCTTTCCTGGATTCTTTCCCCTGAAGAAGCTTTCTTTAGTCAACTTTATATTATGCCTCCATTTTATTTAGGGATGGTTTGAAGAAAATGTAAAAGCTATACACATTTTATACATTTTAAACATTTTATAGTATACAGTAGGATAATAATAGGCAATGCTTGTTGAGATTTTTTTCAGTTGAGATTGTCTTTCATTAAGAAGCTCTGCTGAGTATAAATGTTCAAGAACATAATTAGCAATAAACACAGAAATTTTTGAGACAAGCATTTCCCTTCCTCTGGAGTCAACTATAAATGTTATGTTTCATATTTGAGTAATGGTTGCATGGCTGCTTTCCACCCCTGCTCCCAGCAATCCTTTCTCTCCAGGCTCCTAGAAGATTGAACCTGGACTGACATATGTTTATTCACTCATTCATGCCAAAACAAAGAATAGTATTGAGTCCCTGTGAAATATAAGGCACAGGGAGGGCGAAGGAGGGCAGGACATTTTACTACTTAATCACAGTTCACAAGTAGCCCCCTCAGGATTTCAAGCATTCATGCTTTGGAGTGATGCTGAGTCATTTGAGGACAGGTATACTATGTCTTACATATTTTGGATTGCCTATTGGGCACAGAATAAGCCGAATAAAAACTTACGAAGATGAACTCTGTTCAGAAGAAAAATGAAATTCTAATCTGACTTATGAACATTAAGAACCTAGGAGGATATAAATTAAGGGAAAAGGTTGACATCAGCTGAAGAAGGTAGATAGGCTTATTTAGATGAATGCAACCAGAAGAGCATGACAAAGACAAAGAAAGCAAAATAAAAAGTGAGAAAAAGAAAGACTGTATTTCATGGACAGTAGAAAATGTATATACATAAAGCAAAAAGCTCTGATGTTTAGAAGGAAAGTTTTACCTGGAGAAATGAAATAATACTTCAGAATATCATGCTCAAATAAATTACATGATGCTGACTCTAAAGCCAAGCAGAAGAGGAAAACACGGCAGCACCAGCCCTTAGAGCGAAAAGGAAGGGAAGACTCCAGGGTTTCATGTTTCTCCCTTGTTCTAAAGCATAATAAAGAAGAAACAGATATATAATAACAAGCCATAGATGAAACCATTTCACAGAAAAAGAAAAAAAGATCTGTAGTTTGGAGCGAGTCTAAATAAGCATCAGTGTTCCTAAACCTAATTACTAAGTCACCTGATGAACTTTTGAAAGATGGAGATTCCTAACGTCCTCTTCCCTCCTCACTATCACGACCACCCTGTCATCTTTCAAGGACAGAAAGGAAGTAAGAAATAACTTTTGCAGAATTTTCTAGTGAGTTCGTGTGTGTGTGTGTGTGTGTGTGTGTGTTTGTGTGTGTGTGTATGCACCCTGGTAATGGGGCTTGAACTCAGGGACTAGGTGCTGTCTTAGCTTCATCTACTCAGGGCTACCTCTCAACCACTTGAACCATAGCTCCATTTCCAGGGGTTGTTTTTTGTCGTTTGTTTGGTTTTTTTTTTTTTTTGGTTGTTGTTGTTTTTTTTTGGGGGGGGGGGCAGGCTAATTGCAGATAAGAGTCTCACAGACTTTTCCTGCCTGGGTTGGCTCCGAACTAAGATTTTAAGATCACAGCCTCCTAAGTAGCTAGGATTACAGGTATGAGCCACAAGCACCCAGTTTAGTGAGCCCTTTTTTTAATTTCTAGAAATTACATATGTGTTTTTCTTCCCAAGTTTCTATAATGCATTTACTTACTAGTTCAGCCACTTGAAATTCATTAATCTGCTGATTTTGAAACATCTTTTTTGCCCTCCCCTCAACCCCCTACCCCCTAATCCTGTGCTGCTTTATAATCCTGTTTCTTCCACCTGAGTCTTCTGTTCTGCTCATGGTTTCAGGATTACTCTGGTCATCTCAGCCCCACAGCCATAGCGCAAGTTCTTTCTGCAAACTCTGGTAAAATTCATTTGGGCCATGCGATATGAACTCACATAAAGCAGCTAGATGCTCCCTTTTAGTTTTATTACCTCTCTGGGGTTTCAGTTCCCTCCTAATCTGTTTTTTTGTGGCTTAGTTTGAAGATCATTCTCATTGATAGGGAAGAAGGGAGCAAACGGAATGCTAACAGTTTCTGTTCTCTCTACTGTCATCTGTTAATACTATAATATCTGCCCCTAGGGGTGTATGAATCATTCCTTGTGTTCACTCTAAACATACGTTAACAATTCCTTTTATTGTCCTCTACATTTTTCTCAAGCTTGAGCCTACTCTCAGATTTAACCCCTCCTGACACTGCTATTTGTACCCCGTGCTCTTTCATATTGAGTTTAAATAATGTACTTTTCCCTGACTTTTCCTATCATTCCTGCTCATCTGCCCCAAGTCCTTAACGTTCCCTCCACCACCTTGCTCATTTGCACAGCTGCCAGGTCTCTTGTCAACATTCAGCTGTTGAACAAATGTCTTACTTCCCCCATGAAGCCGAGTCCCCTTTTCTTTGAAGCTGCCTCCTTTCTTTCTTTCTCTTCCTTCCTTTTCTTTTTTCTTCCTTTCATCCTTTTCTTTTTGTTTTTCTTCTTCCTTCTTTTCATCCTTGCTTGTTTCTTTCTTCTTTCCTTTCTTTTTCATTTCCCCCTCCATCCCTCCTTCCCCCCTCTCTGTTTTTCTCCCCCTCCCCTGCTTTGGGACCAGAGTCTGAGCTTTCTGTAAAATTTCATAAATTTGTGTCCCCCAAATCATAAGTAGTGTGGTGAATGGCACAGCTTGCTTACAAATACAAACATCTCTGAAGCCTCCTTAAACAATGAAATCAATCTCTGGGGTTGGTTCTTGGAAATATGGTAAATGGGTACACATTTGTAGTGTTTGTGAGAGGCTCTTTCCCAGCATTACCCTTCCCCATAAAAACAGCTTGGTATTGGCACCGGAACAGGCCTGAAGACCAATGGAACAGAATTGAAGACCCAGAATTAAACCCACAGAACTACGCCTACTTAATCTTTGATAAAGGAGCTAAAACAATAGTATGGAAGAAAGATAGCCTGTTTAACAAGTGGTGCTGGCAAAACTGGCTCAACACATGCAACAAACTTTGCTTTATTGGTCTAGAATAATAGTTCTCTCTGTCTCTGTCTCTGTCTCTCTGTCTCTCTGTCTCTCTCTCTCTCTCCCTCTCTCTCTCTCTCTCTTTCTGGTTAATCCCACCAATTCCTGAAAGGTTAAATGGTCAGCAAGTTAACAATTTACCTGTTGTTCTCCTGTTTAGGAGAGTACAATTACTTTGCCCCATGACTTGAAATTGATTTACAAAACTAGACTTTCTATGCACAGTTCTTGCTAAGTACTTGCTCCTACCACTTCAGTTTTTGACCCAGTCTGAGAACATTACTTTTGAAAGTAATTTGAATTTTTCTGTTACATCTGTGTGCACAGTAATAATATAAGATTTGTAAGGAAAATGACATGCATGTCTTCTGGCTGGCTAGATTGGCTACAATATATTTCCATTGGAATCATAAGATACAGGGTTGGTTTTGTTTCTTCATTTTGGATGGAATAAAATAGTCACATAGCTATTGCCATTTATCTACATTTAATCCTTTTTCTAGTTAGTCACCCTCCCTAGTTTCCAATCCATACTCCTGGTCTCGTTACTGTCTTTCACATTTACTGGCTTGAGTAATTGGGATATATCTATAAATAAGTTTGTGTCATATAGAAGTTTTCGTGTGTGCGGACTAAACCCAAGAACTTAGAACATGCTAGGCAAGTGCTCTACCACTGAGGTAGATCCTCTGTCCTTGTACAGATATTTCTTGATTCACAAAAATAGTATTGTGTTGTTCCAACCCACGATCATCATCCTATCATTGTATCCTTTTTTCTTCATTCAGTATTACTTTTTATATCCATTTCAAATAAGTCCATATCAATCTGATTTGTTCCTTTGCATTTTTGTTATTGTTCTAGATCTGGAGCTTGAACTTGGGGCCCTGGTATTGTCCCTGGATTTTTTATTTTAATTCAAGGCTAGTGCTCTACCACTTGAACACTCAAGCTACAGCTTAACTTTTGGCATTTTGGTGGTTAATGGGAATTAAGAAGCTCTCTCTGATTGGTCTGCTTGGACTGGCTTTGAACTGTGATCCTCAGTTTTCAGTCTCCTGAGTAGCATGGATTACGGATGTGAGCCATCATTACCCTGCAGCTTTAATTTTCTTTTATAGTATGTATGTGTTTGTATGTATTTATACATACATATATATGCTGTATTTTACTTCAGTATCTCCTAATGTTGGGTATGTTCTTAACTTCCAAATTCTCTTTACCAGATAGTGACATTAAGAAACATACTCGGTGTTAGACTTGTGCAAAAAAAACTTCTGGGACAGTACCTGGACCCTGAGTTCAAACCCTAGTATCAACACTAATAATATGTTTTTAAAGCTCAGTACAGTTCATATTTCTAAGAAATAACCAAACATTTGCATAATCCTAGAGTAGACATACATGTACTTAGCCAAAGATGTTCAGAAATGGCATGTGTTAGGCAGCAAAAACCTGGACTCTACCTGCATTCAGAGAAAGAGGGGGGCATTTTAATAAAATAAAATCAGGATCTAAACAAACAAAAACAAACAAAAATCCAGGTTCAGGAGTTCATACCTGTATCCTTAACTACTTTGGAAGTACAGACTGGGGAAATTTTGGCTTGAAGTCAGCCTTAAGAAAAAGTTCAAGAGACTCCATCTCAACCAATAAAAAGCCAGGTACCATAGCATGGCATAAAGGCAAGACCTTCCCATTACCCCTATTAAAAAAAAAAAGTTAAAAGGTCTAAGGACGCAGATCAAGGGATAGAGTGCTTTATTTCTAATGCATTTTCTATTCACACTTATTAATACCATCTATTAAGCCCAAATTCCAACTATGTTTTAATTCAGTTTCTAGACCCTGGATTTCCTGCCCCTTATGCTAACATCTTAAGATTGACACATTCAGTTCACAACATAGAAGCTTAATTCTAAAGATTCTTGCCAGAAGAAGCTGATGGCAATGAGTAGTTACTGCTGATTCACGAATTTCATAACAATTCATTTTCTGACTAGACATAAAAAATTTAGTCACAATGTTGACTATAGGTAATATTATACAATTAATGTCAGAACAAAAGAATAGCCAGCTTTATTATGATTTTTTGTGTTGCCATTGTACTTATAGTTATGTATTTCTATTGTTTAACCATAACTCACTTTGACTTCACATTCAATAGGTTCTGCAAGAAATGTACAGCTAAATAACATTATAATTCTCATCTCAATCGGTCATGTTGCTGTTATCTGGGTAAATAGACAGTAATGAAGTAGACAGGGCACAGAACCTATGTTTTGTTCTTCAGAGAGCATCTTGAAGCCTGGGTCAACAGATGGAAATGTTTCAGCCCCCTTTGATATTTTTCTATGCTATCCCAGTTGGGAAATGTATAATCTCAGTAATCTAATAGATATAACTAGTGTCTGTAACTTTAATCTGAACATTACTTTCCAGTTACATTCTTCGTACCTTGTCAAAGTCATCACCTTCATTAGCTTGTACTAGCTACTTTATGTGATGTGATTTCTGTAAGGTTGGTAAGAATGAGTTATTGTGGCATTTTGACAATGAGAACATGTAGGGCCTAAGGTTATGGAGTGCTGAAATGAGAAGGCAGCTCTCCTGACTTCTGGCCTTCCACTCTATCTTCATATGATACACCTGGTGATAGAGCTGTTCTCTCAGAAAACAGTGATTCCCATGCCACTTCAGGGCATGCTCATGACAGTGTTCAAAAGTCTAAGATATCAACCTCCCACATAGACCGAAGGGGGAAAAGTAGGTGTCCACCAAGTGCTGTGCCTAGGAGAGTCAAGAAGTCTCTCCCCTTCCGAAAGCTGTGTTACTTCAAATCCTCCTGGGACCTCTCCTTTGTGTCAGGGTACCAAGGGTACACTTACAACGCTCTGTTCTTTGCCAGCTCAAACACAAGAGGCCAGCAGCTAACAATAAAGTCTCATAGCATAAGACTATCTTAATTTCTGGTGGAACCTTAGGGACTGGCAAACACAAGAAAATTCAACAGAAACTCTAGGCCACACAACTTCCAGACCTCAGGACTGTCCCCAGAACACCAGGCACAGGAGGATACTTGAGACAGGAAGCTCAAGGCATAAGGAGAGTGAACGTGGGAGAGGCGAAGTGCCTCCCTGATAAATTTTTACAATTTTTCCAAGAGCGATCTCTTTATTTACCAAGATCTATGAAAATAAAAAGAGTAAGACAACTGTCAACAAACTGAATGCCTTCAGACACAGAACACATTTAGCACGCTGCCTAACCCACAGTAAATCTTCAATAAACTTAGCTATAAAAACCTCTCTTGCAAGTAAGAGAGCAAGGCAGAGAGGTATAATTGTGTAAGACCAGGTACAGAAATTAGATTGCACCCTTTGAAAAATACACTTGAACAAGCCCAGTTGTAGAATACGCCTCTTTTTGGGGAGCAGGGTCTACTTTTCCTCCTGGTATCAAGAAGCCTGGGGGCAAGCATTGCCCAACACATACCTCTATGAAACAATGGGCATACAGGCATGCTTATGTGTTCTCATGTAAACCAACCCTGTCACAGTCACGGGCTAAGGAAGAATATTTTGCACTTAAACATGGACTCCAAACACTACTAGGCATCATTCAGAGTGAAATAAATTAAGTCTCTGATGAAGGTTCAAGAGTCTCAGGCCCCAGTGGCTGGTGATTTCCGGTGTGAGCTTCCTAGAGAGCTGCTCCTTCTCAGGATGTCTTTCTCTTTACATCTCCTTTTTCTTAGGCATGACGTAAATAAGAGACCTGGTGTTCCCTGGTGTGCTGTTTTCTTTGTCCCCCATTGTAGGAACTTAGAAATGACATCTGAGTCCTCTTGTTACAGGTGACAAACAGTGTTTGTTTTGCATTTTGATGCAGTCAGGTTCTCAGGCTCCAGCCTGTCCCTCAAGGTTGGAGGGGTCTGCTAATCTCCCAGACCCTAATCCTCTCTGTATTCTATTTATGTGGAAGCTTGGCCTTAGTCCTCTCAAAATTGCAAATACTCTTTTAAAAAAATTTTCCACTCTTGAATATCGTATTACAAGGCTGAGTATGAATTTTATTGTCAACTGGAGTATGCTTAAATAAAGAGTGGGGATGCCTCAAGAGGGGCCACAAATTCCCTTCACACTTCACATGGGCTCGGTAAGGAAGACACTTGACAGCTAGGTAAGAATGTCAAGTAGCCATGGCTACAAGACAGAGGCTGCAATTAGTTTAATTATGAAAGCTACTCACATGGAATAATTTCTCAAGAAGCATGGAGGCTGCTCACTCCACTGGCAGTTATGAAGCCGTTTTCAAACTGAAGTATAAAAATCTTCAGTAGCCTAGCAGCTTGTGACTTTTTGATCAGCTAATGGATCCTGCTTCTATCTCTACTTCCTTTTCATTCTGCCTTCCAAGTATCACATCGGGGCTGATTTGCCTAGAGAAAAAGATTTTTTTCTTTTGCTATCTACAGGAAGGGAAAGAAAACCAAGATCATTTACAAAATACTTATCTTAATGATAGTTCCCTTCCATTAATGTATCTTCTTTGGGACTTAATCTTTGTGCCCAGGCATGTTTGCAACAATAGCTGGCGTTTATCTTTATAGAAGGAAAGGCATTCCAAGCACCATGTGTTGTTACCTGTGTCATTTGTTATTTTCCTTTTATTAATCACACTGATGGATTGGAGATAGGCATCAGATGAATAAATTAATAAATGGTGGTTAAAGAGAAATGACACTGGGCTCTTTCCCATCCCTGGGAATCACAGAATGTTAATATAGTAGTGTTTGAAGTAAGATCTCTCTAATCACTTTGGACAAGATAGAGGTAAAATGAGCCACACTGAAGCCAACTCTTATTCCTAGTAGAGGGAAGTCCATGATAAAAATCAGCCAAATCAAGAATTGATCAATCAATTCATCCTATCTATTCATCCATCCATCCTTTGACCCATCCTTCTAACCATCTACTTCTGTTTTACTAGAACTCTATGGATTTCCCTCAACCTACTGGAAACATTGAAATAATTTGTTTGACACTCCACAAGCATTTATATGCTGATGGAAAAGGGAGCTAGCCCATAGCTCTTGACCTGACAGAGTTAGAAGGTTATTTTTTTCCTGAATAATCTCTATAAATGAATATTCAAATGTTGATTCATCTCATGAACTTGCCATGTGATTCTTTTTTTTTTTTTTTTTTTGGCCAGTCCTGGGCCTTGGACTCAGGGCCTAAGCACTGTCCCTGGCTTCTTCCCGCTCAAGGCTAGCACTCTGCCACTTGAGCCACAGCGCCGCTTCTGGCCGTTTTCTGTATATGTGGTGCTGGGGAATCGAACCTAGGGCCTCGTGTATCCGAGGCAGGCACTCTTGCCACTAGGCTATATCCCCATCCCTTGCCATGTGATTCTTAAAGGAGCAGAGGAAATGGGTTTCCTACTCATGTATGATGACAGCTTCATGTTTTGTTCTATTGTTACTTATCATTGCAGCTTATATTTGTGAAGGGTTCATTTCTGATGAGTTTAAAAGAGTCTACAATTCACTGCATTTTACATGTAGGGGTCTAGAGGAGAAGAAATGTCAATTGTGTCTGAGGGAAGGAGGGAGCTAAGGCCAGAACCCAGTTCTCTTTACTTGCAGGTTATAGCTTATCTTAGAGCTTTATCTGATGGCTTTACCTTTATCTTAGCTGCCTGTCAGCAGACTGAGGACACTCAAATCTGTCTTCTCCCAATCCTAAATTCATCTTTTTTTATTGTTTAACTCTCACTAAACCTAGAAGCACAGAAACAGCCAGGATATCCTGCTCTGCATCACTAACCATCTAAATTCGTCTTCCTTTGAAGTTCTGTCTTTGTATTTGAGGGCATTCGAGGAGGCCATGAGACCATGTGTGTTCCTGCGAGTCACTGGCAGATGCAATAGGACCAATGATGTTGGCAGCAGTGACTGCACAGAACTTGTGGTTCTGACACGAATCTGCTAAGGGTGCAATTAGAATCAGGACAGGACACTGGAGGTTGGGACAAAACCCTCCGTTTCACAAAACCCACCAGCTTTTGTAAAGTCAACACCCCCAACAGTAACCCTATGCTCTTGAAGTGGCCTTTTCATGAAAACAGTGACTTCTAGAAGGATGTTCTCTGCCTCTCAAATCTCTCTATTTTGCATATTTATGAATGATCGGAGCTTTGTGAAACCGGGTAACATTTTTTAAAAGCCCAGCAAAGCTAATGAAATGATTTATAAGTTAATCATTTAGAACCTACAAAAATTGAAGATACCCAGGGTCAGTAGCAAAAAGAACAACTTAAGAGGAAATGCAATAATCCCTTGCAAGTGGTGTCTTTATGTGATGGGTTACTCTGTAAAGGGTGGCGGTCAGTTGATCTTCATCCTCCTCTAAATTGAGGTCAGGGAAGAAGAGGGAAATAAGTGTAAACCAAAGCATGCAGGATTTAAGTGAGATAAAAGAAAGAATTTCCTGACAATAAGATGCTTCAACCCTGGAATGGGTTATCAAGAGCATTTTTGGAATCTGCTTATCTAGAGTCCTTTGAAAACAGGGTAGATTCCCATCTGTCTGGGATGGTTGAGAACTGGCAGCCCTAAAAATCCTCTCAGTGGATAAGATTATCTTTAAGCTTCTTTCTA
This sequence comes from Perognathus longimembris pacificus, assembly GCF_023159225.1. Classification (NCBI taxonomy): domain Eukaryota; kingdom Metazoa; phylum Chordata; class Mammalia; order Rodentia; family Heteromyidae; genus Perognathus; species Perognathus longimembris. Next base: position 25,842,213 of record NC_063164.1, on the reverse strand, counting down.
GCCCTATGATAAACAAGGGGAGTTAGAGGTATTAGTAAATGACTGATCAGTAAACATTGTAGCAGCAAAAACCATCTCAGCCCTGCAGATAACCAACCTCCCAGTCCAAGTAAATAGGCTTACCCTGAGACTTGCCTAGAAAATTCAAGAAACCAGCTTTTTTCTAGTTTGTTGTTCTGCCATTTATTTTGATTGAGGTTGTTAAATATAGTTAAATAGATGGATCATGTCCTTTTCCTTTCATTCCTTTAATGCCCAGAGTTTCATAATTAAAATTTTGTGTTATGAAATGATTCATAAATAAATTAGGATGGTCTCTGTGGTGTTTCCATATAATTGTAAAAAAAAAATTGGAAGTAATCTACGTATTCAGCATGAGGGAATTTACGAAGGTAAGCATGGTGTGTCCACAAAGTGAAATACAGTGGAGCTGCTGAAAGTAAAAGTTTGAAAAACATTTAGTTACCTGGAGAAATATTTTAAATATGGTGAAAATATCATGCAAGCCAAAATGACATGATTCCAAATGTCTTTATGTGAGAAAATAAAAACATAGAATGGAGCACATGGTTACCAGTGGGCCATGTATGGTGCAATAGCACAGGATTGGGAATGTTCATTTGAAACTAACTTTGAGTTGCAATGTGAAATGAAACAAACTCAAATCTAAACATGTGAACAACACACTAGTATGATCACAGTGGTCTTCATGATCATAATCTGTAAAGTACGTTAGGCAGGAGAATCCTAGCAGATCATTGCCCTCACAGAGGCACTATGGCTACTCTTTTTTCCTTTGTATCAGTCCTGGGGCTTGGACTCAGCCTGAGCACTGTCCCCAGCTTCTTCTTTTTTTTTTTTCTCAAGGCTAACACTCTATCACTTGAGCCACAGCACCACTTCTGCCTTTTTATATATATGTGGTGCTGAAGAATCGAACCCAGGGCTTCATGTATGCAAGGCAAACAGTCTACCACTAGGCCATATTTCCAGCCCATGTATCTATTTTTAATATTAATTCTGAACCTGTCCTCAATTCAAGATGCCTGGGTGAAGTGAGCAGCCTGTAGTGTGGAAGACCTCTTATGACTCTCCTCAATTGCTTACCTGTCTACTGACTCGGAGGATGAATTAGAAGTTAATGTGCTTTGTAGCCCGTATTTTACTTCTCTTTCCTGACATAATGATGTAAAAATGTAAGCTCCCATATTGTTAAATTTGACGAGGCTGTTGCATATTTCAAGTGAAGATAGTGTTTTACCTACTCAACACTTGCTGCCTCTCTTGTGACTGAGGGAGAAACTGGGAGGTTTTAGGGTGCTGTTAAAAAGCGTGCCACTGTCTCCTCCCAGGATGGTGAGAAATACATTAGCAACAGTGTATGCATGTTGCCTGTGCTGGAATTCGCCATGGATTGGCCTCAGTTTTCCTTTTCCCCACTAGTCAGGCCTGTCACCCAGCTCATCACCTTGCTCTCTGAATTCAGACAGTGTCTCTACCACAGCTAGCACCCTGGGCTCCTGACAGGCCTCCTGGCACCTCTGTCTCTCCCTTGTGCTCACTGGGAAGCCAGGAGCAAACAGGATCCTTCTCACATCCTGCAGGTGATGCTGCCACCCTTCAGCACCTCACCTTCACATATCAGATGAGATGCAAATGATTCTTTCTACATCATTATTAATGCCCATTAACTGCACAAATTAATAGGACTCAGGGTGTTATTTTCATGAAATATCATATAGACAGGCTATGAGCCTCTTTGGGTTCTGAGTCCCACCTTCTAGTCTCTCCACCTCTTGTATTTATTTTCCCAGGTATAAACTCTGTTTATCCAGCTTGAAACTATCTTTTTTAGCAAGGCAAAAGAAGATTTTTTTTCTCAATTTTCAAAACCTGGATTGAGTTCCTTTTACTATTCTATGCTGTGAAGAAGTCTTCAATTTGTTCATAAGGCCTAAGTACTTCTACATAGCCGGTACAGACAGACAATCACAATGTAATTATTTATTCATGTAACTATCTCCATGCATGACAATGAGATGTTTAAGGTCTTAAACTTTACATGTTTATTGTGTTGGAAAAAGCCTGGGCCTATTAAGCTGAGAAGTAAAACTTTTATTGTGTGTATATATATATATGTGTGTGTGTGTGTGTGTGTGTATACACATATATGTGTATATATACACACATATATATATATTATATATATGGTGGCCTAAAATAAAATCTAAGTTATATGCTTTTAAAACAGGCAGGCTTAGATTGGCGCCAGTGGCTCACTGCTCTAATCCTAGCTAGTCAAAAGGTTGAGATCTGAGGATTGAAGGTCAAAGCCAGCCCAGGCAAAAACTCCATGAGACTCTTATCACCAATATGCTACTCAGAAAAAGCTGGAAGTGGGGCTGTGGCTCAAGTGGTTAAAGCACTAGCCTTGAGGCTTAGGGTCCTAAGAAGAAGAAGAGACAAGGAAATGTTAACCAAAGTCTATAAATAATGGCAGTTAGATGGGGAAATTTATTCACTGCATGATGACTATAGCGAACAATGGCATTTGTATTCTCAAGAAATGCTGAAAAACTAGATGCTTGGTGTTCTCAACAGAAAAAGCCATAGCAAGGTAACATGTGACGAGTAACTAGACTGACTATCCTGCAATATCTGTATTCTTGAAAATATCTAGTTGCATACACACAATCAACATTACTTTTATCTGTCAATTAAGAAAGAATAAAAACAAATGGGTAATAATTGAGATGTAGTCATTAGCCCGCTGCAAGCTGTACTGTAGACTGTAGACTTAACTGCTTGTGGCTCATGGAGACTACTTTCCCCAGAGCCCTTCCTGCTGGATTGCTCCCAAGAACATCTTTCCCTCAGTACCCCAAGGATGAGCCTTCAGAATGACACAGGGACCTTTGCAAACAAAGGCAGGGCCCATAGGGAGAAAAGGGCGGAAGACGCTTAGTCATTTCTCTCTGTGCTCACTAGTTGTCTTAATGATGTGGTGAAAAGAAGAGTTATATGTTGTTTTCTAAAAGTGCAGCTCTCAGACTAATCATTGTTTTTAAAAATAAGAGGTTACCATAAGGCAACCATTTTTTTTCTTTAATTCTACCTAGTAAAAGCATATAGAAATCAATATCCCTCACCTGCTTGAGACATTGCTTTGGAAAGAAGAGTACATTGAAGTATTACCAGAGTAGGAAGAATGTAAGGATAAAATCCTCCAAAACAGCAGAGCTTTATAAACTGAACAGATGGACTGAGATTTTTCAGCAAGCGAAGGAGTATTTATTTCTCCTATTGCTGTTTTGGTGAAGCAGGGAGGGCCGGATTAGCATGCAGTGTGTGCTACTCTGGAGGACAGAAGGGCTGGCCTGCAAGCAGCGGGATAGCAGAAGGCCAGGGCCCCAGCAAAGACTTTGTCCTTCTGTTCAGAACTGACCTTGAAGAACCACCAGCCCATAAGAGGGAGACACAGTTCATCCTATCTTTCTCCTGATACTTCCATGGCTGAGAATTGCCCTTGGATTGAGTTAGGGGGAAGCCTCTATCTTGAAAGCTGAATTCAAGTTGTGATTTAAGAATTTCTCCTTGTGTCAACAGATGACAGTAACACTTTTAACTTTAAGCCAAAGAGTACTTGAAGTGCATTCGGTCATCTTAGTTACTTACTGAAAGCTGGTGATGATGGAGTAGGTGGTAAGGTAAGGTTTAAATTGGCCTGGCAGCCCTTAACTTAAAAATAACTAGGCCTACATGTGGTTTCTCATTTGTTGCTTTTGGCTTGTGGGTGGTCTGCAGTCTGTACTTCTTAGATATGACATTTCAACCACAAGCACCCCAGAGGGTCACCTGTGGATATCCTGGTATTGCTGATGTCTCGGCAAGCACTGTTGATGGCATGGCTTTGGTTGGTAGTAGATCGCACTGCTATCAGTGCTTGGCGTCCTTAGATACAGAGCAATTTTTTTTGTGATCTTCTCATTATGGCAGAACATTGAAGAAAAGTGGGAATCTGACTCATTGCTCTATTTAGCTAGATTTTGTCGTTTGGAGGGGGAAATGCATACTCTGTTCTAATATCTCTATCATAAAGTCACATAAAAATGCTAGTGACATTAAAAATAGTTCAGTCTTCCATGCAGCATTGTAAATCTTTTGGTTTTGGTTGTTAGGGTTGTTTGCTTTTGATGTTGGTCTTGAAGTAGGGCCTCATGTGTACTAAACACATTTCTCTACCACTAAGCTACATCCCCAACCCCATCTAACAGTAAAGTATAAATGCATAAACTTCTGCATGGGGCATATTTTCTCTCATGGTTCAATTCATATAATATGGAACATAGATTTTTCCAAATCCAGCTTGTGACTGATACTTTTCCCAGTGTTTATCTTCACTGATTGTTCACTGTGCTGGCACAAAACTAGGAAATTAACGTCAGAAACCCAGCGATTTCTGATTTGTTTACACAGTTGTATGCTCCAGGATTACCTTCTGGAAAAAAACAAACTATAGTCAACGAATCAGCCTTAGAAGATTTTTTTTTTTCCACTGAAGATCCTCAAGCGGAACTTCTCAAACGCCTCAAAGATTCTGTTACCCATTTAAAAGGAGCAAGAACTTCATTAGGATGCAATTCACATGCCATTGATTTCAGTCACCCAAACTCTACAATTCAGTGGTTTTTTTATTATGTTCACAGTGTGGTATAGCCATCACCATAATCAATTTAATATAGTATATCAGACCCCAAAAAACCTCAATACCCTTTAGAAGTCCTCTCCACTCCCCCAGCTTCCTCCTTCCTTAACCTTTGTCACGAGTCTACATCCTTTGCTCTCTATTTGCCTATTTTTGTCATTTGATATATCTTGGTCTTTTGTGAATGGCTTCTCTTACTCGCTACAATGTTTTCAAAGCTCATTCACATTGTGACCTGTAGCAGTACTTCCTTTTTATTGGCAAACAGTATTCCATATGCATAGATACCACATTAGGCATAAATACCACATTAAATTTACCCTCTTATCAGTAGATGGAGGTTGGGGTATTTCTGTTTTGGACCTATTCTGAATAATAATGCTCTGAATATTTGTACACAAATATTGAGGTGAATTTTTGCTTCTGTTTTCTTGGAGGTATACGGGGGAATGGCATTACTGGGTTAAACAGTAACTCTCTTTAACTTCTGAAGAACTGCAAGGTTGTTTTCCAACGTAATTGTGCCTTTTCACCTTTACACAGATAGGGTATTACAATTCTAAATTTTACACCATCCACAAAAACTTTTTATTATCTGTTCTTTGGGATTGTAGTCATACTCCTAAGTTTGAAGTAGTATCTCATTGTGGTTATGATTTGCATTTGCCCCTAATGACTAATAATCTTGACTTTTTATTTCTTGTGAAGATTTGTGAATCTTCTTTGAAGAAATGTCCCTTTACATTCTAGTGGTTTAATTTTAAGACATGCCTTTAAATATGAATGAATCTAAAAGATAAGGAATTAGAAATGAGGAATTTAGAGAAATAAAGAATTGTGTTCTCCTAAAATTTTCTCCCCTTTTCTCATATTTGTATATGTTGAATGACTGTTAACGTTTATTTTTTAACACATGCTGGGAATGATTTTTTAAGTTAGACCATGGTTTCCTTTCTTTTGAAAGCTATGGTTTTAATGTTAAAAACAGAAAGATTTGCTTTTTTTTTCTTTATGAGTTGATAGCCTTCATTAAGAAGACCTACTTGCTAAGTGATATACTAAAATCACAGTCAGTTCTAGATACTGGGATGTAGCCCAAAATTCTAGACCAAGATATCTCTTTGCTCTGGTGTTCTTCTGGGAGCATCATGGGTGAGTACAAAACCCTCACCCTCTGGGAAGCAAGAAAAAGACCAGCCCAAACACCCTCTCTCTCTCTCTCCATTGTCCTGACCGTGCAATGGTCAGTACATATCTGTTGAGGGACAGATGGATGATTCCTGAAATGGTGAAATATTTACAGGAAGTATATATGCATTTGAGCTTGTTCACCTCAGCAGTGAATTCTGATGTTTCTATGTTTCTGTTAGTGCCTCATCCTGCCTTAAACCAAAAGCAAGAGAGAAGCTTAGAAGTCAAGTAGATTTAACACAGTGTTCTTACCAATTTCCAAATGAAAAGCAAAGAGCCAGGATGAATCAACTAACTAGCCTTCTCCTTAAACTGCTAATACTAAAAAATTTAAAAAGTAAAGGTGAATCAAAACAGCATAAAGGGAGAAACATTAGTTTCATGATATTAGTTCTGTCAGCTACAGTTGTTACTTTTATGTTCCTAGAGGAGTTAATACCTTGTTGGAACATACCCTGATGAGTTTTCTGTTATCTTGCTGATGTCCAATGACTGCTCTATGCTAGTGGTTCTCATTCAGTGTGAGGATTGGGTCTGGACCACCTTTGTCTATACAGAATCAGGTAATGAGATCACATGTCTGCACGCAGGAAGATGTGTGATGCTTCACAGTTCAAGTCTTTCTGTTGTTACATTCATCTCTGAGGTCAATTTTCACAGCCCTATTTTTCTCATTTTTGTCTCTATCACTTTCTTACATTTATTGTGCATGTCTTACAAGAGGTCAGAATTACCATTGCTGACAATGTTTCTGATCTTAGCAGGCAGCAGGCAGGGTGGGATACAAGAATGCCATCTGAGCATTAGGGTTTTTTTTTTCCTCCTAAAATGAATGCAGCCAGGTAGCCAGTATTCCTTGTATTCCTTGTATTCCTAGTTACTCAGGAGACTAAGATCTGAAGACTATGATTTGAAGCCAGCCCAGACAGGAAAGTCCATGAGACCCATATCTCCAGAAAAAAAGAACCACTGAAGTGTATCTATGGCTCAAGTGATAAAGTGCTTGCATTGAAGGACAGAAAGCTAAGGGAAAATGCCCAGGCCCTGAGTTCAAACTCTAATACAGACACACACACAAATAACAAATGAACAAATAAATAAAGGCCATCATATTATAGGCAATTTGAAAAATATAGAAAAGATACTCTCATATCTGAACCACTTTAATTTTAATATAGTCCCATCAGCCTTTTAATATTTATATGTGTGTATGCATGTTTGCCTAGTTTTATATAAATCTATATGGTATATGATATCATAGTCAACTTTTGATATTGGTATAGTCTTCACCTCTGTTATTTTAATGGCTGCATAATATTTCAAGTAGACATAACAGAATTCAATTAGTTTTCTTTAATATAATATAGATTAAGATTATAACAACAAACAGAACACAGTCAAGAAAATTAACAGCGAAAGGTTTTAGAGCAGAATTCTTTCTAATTTTTCAAAGGTTGTACAGACCACTGTGCATGAGCAGAATGCAACTGAGCATAAATGATGAATAGGTTAGTTCTATGATCACGTAATTTTATCAATATGATAAATTTAATGTTACACAGAATTTTAATGGCCTGTTATGGTAATTAGGCATAAATAGAAAGTGTTGGCATCGGCTACTCTGTAACATAATTAGAGATACTAGTACATAGGCAAACAAAACTTTCAAAGTTCCTCTTCCTCCTGGTTTTCTGGTGCTTATAATCATTGTCAGGGTCAAGTATTGCCCAGAGTCTTGTGCTATCTTTTTATTCCCAAATGAAACTATTATAGTTATATTAGCACTATTTACTTAACACAGTGGTGAAACTAAATATGAAGAGCACAGATAATTTAGGTATATTCCTTATTTCAAATAACCTTAGAGACAAGTGCCTCACTCATTTGTTCATTGATTTATTAAGAGAGCGTTAGGAAATGACAATTGAAGAACTGTGTTGGGGGAAGGCTGGGAAGAGCCTTGCCTTTCCACATGAAGTAGGAAGTTGAGTGTGGAGGCAGTGGGTTAGCAAGGTTTAATTGCAAACATATGACAAACACTTTGGAATAAACAGACTGAGGACCGCACGGAACAAGAGTAGAATGGGAGAGGTTTACAGCAAGGTGCAGGGTCAGTTTTTTTTGTTTTTTTCATGTAGCCTGAAATGAGCAACCTCTTCTAAATATTAAAAGTGAAAAGGCAAAGACAAAGGCATTCCCAGAATGCTTTTCTGCCCATGAGGAGAGTGTCAGGAAGAAGTGAGTGTAGCCAGGGCTCCCACACATGAAGTAACAAAGAATGATGGGCAGTGTCCCACGGTCACTGATGACCTCAGCAGGAAAAGTTGAGGGAAGCTCACTGGAATAAAATCAGACATTTGTAATGACTGCTTCCCCCGTGTCTTCCCCAAGCTGGGAACTGTTCCAGCACTTTACCATATATTATCTCATTTAACTTCCCACAAACCTTTGATATACTTTCTATAATTATCTCCACGCCAAGATGAGAAAACGCGTTTGGAGGACTGAATAACATAGAGGGCCACCAGATAATTGGAGACAGCTGGAGATCAAAGCAGGCAGTGGCCACAGCCACAGCTCAGCCTACACCACACTAAGTAATGGGTTGGAGAAAACGTAGGAGTTGAGCAAGAAGAGAAAGCTGGTGTGGACAACATCCTTCTGCACTTTGCTGGGGTTAGATGACTGCAGAGGCTGGGTGAGCTGCCGGTCAACTCGCCTCCTAGGGAAGAGGAAAGATATTTGGACAGTGCTGATACCTGAGGACAGAGGAGAATCCACACAAACCAGTGGTAGACATGACTGCAAAGAGCAGGGTCTGGGTGAGGTTCAGGAGATGTGGAGACAGTATTGGGTCATCTACTGCTTCTGTAGGCACATCTAAGTGTGTGCAGAAGTGAAATCATGGCTGGGTGTATTCAAATGCTATATGCGGTGCAGAAAGAAATGTTGTGGGATTAGACAATTTGAAAACAGCATAAAATCTGGAATCTTAGCCATGGGAAATGTCCAGGAAAACTGTGAGGAAAAAGTAAAATCATTCCTGAGCAGTTCCAAGGCAGGAAAAAAAAAATGAGTCGAAGGTATGGAAAAGCAAAAGTCAGCTGCATAAGAAGGCGGAGGAAGAGTATTGCCTTGCTTGTCACACACACACACACACACACACACACACACACACATACACACACACCTTGGGAAACAAGCTCTTGAAGTAGCAAAGCGGAGGCTGGCACATGCTGAGTTTGCCTCTAGGCCCTGATAATCATAGGCCCAATGCTAACGATGATAGTAGCTGATGGTAATTAAGCAGTAAATGTTGTCTTGAAATGTCCTGCACACTTCCCCACAAGCCTGTGAAATAACCAGAGGTTAACTAGGAGAACACCCGGCTCTCACTTGTGAGAACCACAGCAAAGCCAAGTTTTCATTAGAATGAAGAGCTAGAAGGAAGGTTTCAGTGTAGACAGAAGAAATGTGGTTGTAGAGTCAGGAGAGAAACAGAGTAGTTATAGGTTAGTTGAGTTCTCTACTCAGTGTGTGTGTGACCATAATAATCAGCAAAGAAAAAGACTGTGGAAGCTTGTGTCTCTATGGTGATTTAATTTAGCAAACATTGGGATGAAAAACTGATTGGCTTTGAATCCTTCTACTTAAAAAATACCTATGGACATTTACTTTTGTATAGTGTAAGACAAAACACATAAATTTTTCAAAATGACAGCTTCTGTTGACTTTGTCTTCCATCTTTGAGAAGCAAAATCAAGTTCCTTGGCTTTCAGACACACACACAAAAAAAAAAGAAAGAAAAGAACATTTTGATTGAAGATTTTGACCCTGGGAATTCAAAGCTTAGGTGGCCCCTCGAATAGTTTCATACCAAGCTCTTCATGATTATAGGAGTTTGGGGAAGTCTATCAAGGAATTATCACAGAGTGAGGGGCTGAGTGGATATAAGAGGATGGCAGAGGGAGGTGAGAACCAGAACTGGGGCCAGCCTAAGAAGATGCAAGGGGAACCCTTAGTTCTGGGCTCACAGGGAAGCTGATCAGTCTCCCTGCCAGGAAAATAAGGTGACACAGACCCTCTCTCTCTCTCTCTCTCTCTCTCTTTCTCTCTCTCTCTCTCTCTCCCACTGCAGCAAAGAGGAGGCTTCTGACACATGCCATGACAGCCCACAGAACTTTGAGTCCTTCTACTAATTTTTGATATTGAGGCTAAGAATCACAATATCATAATTCAATTTTGGGGTTAAATCTTCATCCGAATGACTACCCCATTACCTTCATTTCTCCCACAAAACAACTTACACCCAATGGCAGACATCTCAGTTCTCTAAGGTAGGGGACAGAATTGCAAAAGCAGTGAAGAAAAGATGCACTGAGATGTATTCACAATGCAATACGTCCATCAATCCACTGGCCTAAACCACCAATCTCAGTGCCTCAACCAGGCATTTCGAACTGAGGAAGACCCTGGTACCCAGAGCCAGGGCCCCCTCCCTAAGGGAAAGGGATAAGGAAGAGCAAAAAGTGGGTTCATTTTTTTTTCCTGTTTTATAAAGAAGATCCAAAGATAACCTAGTATTTTCAGAATAGACAAACCAAAGGAGAGGTCTATGCTGAAGCCTTTTATGCATCTAGAGTTCACCCAGGTACAGCTCAAGAGTGCTTAGAGACCTGGAAGTAAGGGGGAAAGAGGCACAATTTAAAAATAAAGAAGACATGGGACTGCCCGGCACTCTGAGGCAGCTGCTGATAGATGCTAGTTTAGTCTTGAAGCAGAAACCACACACAAAAGAAAAAGAAAACCTTCTGAAAAAAAGAAATATGGAGAAGAGTGTGGAAGGGCTAAGTACTGATTCTTCGATTGGAAAAAATGTAGTGAATTTGAAGCCTCTGAGCAATGGTTGTGTTCGAAGGCCCCATAATTCAGCTAGCTCACTACAAATCTGCTGAGATGCCTTGGTTTTACTTCAAATCCCTGCCACCACTGAAAACGCTGGATACAGTGAAATACATGGCCATAATTTATAGCTCCTATCTGGATAGCCAGACAGAACCCTCCTCCTACAGCTTCATGGGCTTGGCCCGTGAACCTCCAGTGAACCTGAGCATTTGAAAGGCATATGTGACATCTATGTGTGCATGCTGAATTTGTAGCGATAAATTCAGAACATATCCAAGTTCCGTGTTCATGGTAAAATTTAATACAATATTTTGGGATTTTAGAAACAAGCACAGATTCTAGGTGTAACAGAAACTGTAGCAAAGAAAATATAACTATTATTTTATATTGCTATTTTAAAACAGTCTCACCAAGGATTCCTATATTCCTACCTCCCATGGCAAAATTTGTCTGACTTTCTATTTACCCTAATAATTGTTTTAAAATATGACAGCAACTTACATCTCTGCAGTAATTTACTTTAGCAGATATTAGAGTAAAAACACATTTTTTTTTGTTTTTTTGTTTTTTGGCCAGTCCTGGGCCTTGGACTCAGGGCCTGAGCACTGTCCCTGGCTTCCTTTTGCTCAAGGCTAGCACTCTGCCACTTGAGCCACAGCGCCACTTCTGGCCGTTTTCTGTATATGTGGTGCTGGGGAATCGAACCCAGGGCCTCATGTATACGAGGCAAGCTCTCTTGCCACTAGGCCCCTAAAAACACATTTTATTTGTGTCGTTTTACTTAAAATTTTTCCTATGGATGTTTATTTGCACTCAAAATTCAAAAATTTCAAAATGGTGATTTCTTTAAACCGTTGCCTGTCTTCAATCCTTGCTAGTAAAACTCAAGTGATTTGTGCCTTACATGTGTCCAAAAAAGTTTCTTTCATTTTGCCCATTTCTTCTTCTCATCTTTGAACTGTTCTTTGTACTAGTTATGTCCATCCTTCCATCTAGAATCTCCACTGCTTTTGCTTTAATTTCACTTCTTTCCCTTTGAATCTAGTGCATTCCCCACCAGAACAAGAGAGAAGGTGGCATGTATGGTGGTATAGGGAATTAAATTAATGACCCTATTTCTGGAAGTCTCAGATACAAATCAATACTGTATTAATTAATTCTTCTTTGATGGAGGTCTGACACTGATGGGTAGGGGAGGGAAATTTTAGTAAAAGGAAAGAAATCACGAACTACTCAAGACAGGAAAAATGATAACAATGTGTTTCCTTCTCAACCTGTCCTAGTGATCTCTCACCTTCTTCCTTTCCTGTTACACTTGCACAGAAGTTCTCATACACCTTCCAAGCAATTGCCTCCAATATTAAGATCAGTATGGCTGGGCTAGGCACCAGTGGCTCATGCCTATAATCCTAACTATTCAAAAGGCTGAAATTTGAGGATCACAGTTCAAAGCCAACCCAGGCAGAAAAGTCCCCATGACACGCTTATCTCCAATTAACAACTCAAAAAACAGAAGTTATGTGCTGTGGCTCAAAGCAGTCAAGAGCTAGTCTTGAGCAAAAGAGGCTCAAGGACAGTGCCCAGGCCCTGAGTTCAAGCCCTGCAACCGACAAAAGAAAAACCAGTATGTACAGTATGTACCAAAACCAAACACTTAACACTGGCATACAACTAACAAATAACTTAGAAACCTTGATTGAACTTTACTACTTTCTCCACTAATATAAATTCAGTTTCAGGATCTAGTCCAGGATCCCACACTGTGTTACTAAGGTTTCCCTCATTTCCTGGGTCTGTCAGTTCCTCAGAGTTTCCTTGACTCTCATGACTTTGAAACTTGGAAAAGTAGTCACTAATTTTGTAGAGCTTCCTTCAGTTTGGGTTTACCTTATAACTTCTGATGTTAAATCAAACTTATTCCTTTCTGGCCGAAATATTGCAGAATGATATATCAATATGTCATATAACAGATGGTGTCAATCATGATTTTTTTTTCCTTAGTGTGTCTGCTGCATTCTTTCATCTTTACAGTTACTGCTATTCCCTGTGTAGTTAATAATTATCTTGATAAAATAATTAGCTCATTCCCACATCTTGGTAGTTTCTTTACTCCTCGTTGTATATATAGTTCTACAGGTTTTGACAAGTACAGATGGATGTACCCAACCAACATTTCCACAGTCTGAAATCTCCCCTGACGCTAGCTTTCCCTAACTGTCACTGATGATTTCCATTTCTGGAGCTTCATTATCTCCAATTCGTTATAAGTGGAAGCCGATTACATGTTCCCTTTGGATCTACCTTCTTTCCTCAGCCAAATATATTGGATCTTCATCTCTGTGTGGGAGTAGTATTCCATTGTATGGCTGTTGTACTCCCTTTTTATCACATGATTTGCGATCCTTTCCATGCAGCTAATGTTTATATTCATGAAATCTCCCACTGCCTTGATGCTTGTTGGATTGCTACTCAGGATTCTGAAATGGTGACTGGAAACTAGGTTTTCCATCCTTCTTTTACCACAGAATATACCTCACTTCATCCTGTTTACTGTGATTGTTTGCTGCAAACATCAGTCATTTTAACATTCCAAGGAGGATTGGAGCCACCCTTTAATTATTTTTGGTAAGATTGACAGAGAGGGTAGAGATAATTGAAATCTTCACAGAACCCACAAGCCTTGTAATAGCTACCTCTTCTTTGCACAACTACTTAAAGCTAGCAAAATCGACTCATTTCAAGTTTTATATTCTTTTCCTTCCTTTACTCATCCTCTGGTAGAAGTACTAATGAGTCCTCAGGTGACTATAAAAATGGAAAGATGGAGAAGAAGCAGAGGCATGGGCTGTGGGTAATCTACATAGTGGATAAAAAGTATCTGAACCACTGAGAATTGACTGCTCTCCAGTAAAATAGATCTGAGCAGGGAGAGGTATCCGATATATTTTTAATTCACATTTAATCTTAGCACTTGTTAATTCAATGCTGAATTTACGGTCAGCCCCCTAAGAGTCTTACTAAAATAATGTGTTCCTTCTGAGAAAATACCAACCTTCTAACTCTGAGGTCTTTCCTAGCTACCTCCGAGCACTTCTCTACAAAGTCTGAGATTTATTTGTGGCACTGGGTGAATCTTAATTACATCAAGGCTGCTGTTTCTAACTTACATCCATGGATAGACATACATGGATAGTCTTCAGGGAATCTGTGGACTCTGAGAAATTATATATGCTAACAAAAACACGTTTCTTGGGAGAGAGAAAACAGTTTCAACCAGATTTCAAAACTGTAAAACAAAATTAAGGCCAAGCATGGTGATTCATGAGTGTAATACCAGTTATTCAGAAGTTGAAGGCCAAGATAATCAATATTCATGTCAAGTCAGGCAAAAGAAAATGGTGAAATCCCATCTCAACCAGTACCTAAATGTGGTAGTACACACCTGCCAATCCAGCTACAAGGGAAACAAATAGGAGGATCATGGTGTAGGCCAGCCCAGGCAAAAGCACAAGCTCCTGTCTTAAAAAGAACTGGGGCATAACTCAATGGGTAGATTGCAATTTGCAATATACTACAAAATGGGGAGGAGTTCTTTAACCAACAACATAAAACTGCATAATTGCTATACTATCAAAATGATAACTTCAGGACTTTTCTATCTTTCTTTTAGTCTTCATGATCTTCCTTTAAACTCTAGAAGCATGCATAGACTATAAATATCTTAAGAAGAAGCATGAAATCTTTTTTTCCTTCTTCTAGTCCTATCACAAAGCTTGATATATAATAGGTGCTTTATAACAATTTCTTGACTAAACTCAGTGATTTTTAACTCGATAGGACTTTTAAGTCTACTGATGTAATAAAAATCGAATTAGCTCATGTGTTGTTTGAGAGATACATGATTTAATTAGTTTGTAGATATCCACAAGCTTTGTCATACATCAATTAATCAGAAAATTGCGAGCGAGTATACACAGTATTTTTCCAGTATTTCCTTTTAGTGTGTGCCTGTTATGGGTCTTGAACTCAGGGTCTCCTTCTCTTAGCTTTCTTGCTCATGGCTAGCTTTTAGCAGTTGAGCTAAACATCCAATCTGGAATTTTTGCTAATTAATTAGATGTGGAGTTTCTAGGACTTTTCTTAATCTTTGAACCTCAGTCCTTCCAATCTCAGCCTCCTGAGTAGCTTAGAAGTACAGACATAAACCAACTAGCTTTTACGTACTTTTTTTTAATACTCCACCATGAGCCTTCCTTTCTGAATTTCTATGGGTTGGTAAGAAATGTATTGTCTACTTGCTTTGTCTACTTGGGAAGGAGAGACTGGCTTTGGAAAGATGACTATGAAATCTTTACAGAAGTGTGAAATCTTGACAGGAAATGTCCCATCTTGGTGCTTACACTTTGGATACAACATTTGAATTGCCAAGTTGTTCTACTGTGAAGAGTTGGCTCATCTAGCTCAAACTATCTTTCAACTGAGCTTTCAAGTTCAAAGTATCACTCAACCACTGCAGCCTGCAATGGCATCTCCTGTCAATTGTGTTTGCCATGGTTACTATTGAAAGTCATCTTTCCCTGCTTTGTGTATAACTTCTGGTATTCATAGATCAACTTTAGTTGAAGGCTAAACAAGTATTTACATGTCAATGAAAGTCTCAAAAATTATATTTAAGGTATGCATTATTGAAAATACACTGGAAGTAACAAGTTGGATAAGAAATGTACTTGCCTTACATATGAAACTGTAACCCCTCTGTACTTCACTTTGACAATAAAGAAAAAAAAAAGAATCTATTGGAAAAAAAACACACACATCTACATATGTATATAAATATCTACATATCTATCTACCTAACTACATGTTGATATTTATATACTTCAACATTTGCAAACTGTGATCCTGGAGACTGAATTTGTTTCATATAGGCCTTTCATTTATGCTACATTTAAAAAAAAAACAAACAAGTCAGTGTTTGTTTGTTTTCAAGCACAGTTGTCTATAAAAGTAGACCAAACTTGCTAACTTAATTTTTTTTCTATTTTCAAACCTGGTATAAATCTCTGGCTCATGTTTGAAACTTCTCCAGCAAATCACAAATACTTGTTAGAAACTAAGTTTCATCATAAGTTTCATATTTTATAAAAAAAAACTTCTCAAAATCCTAAATTTGCCACCGTATGTGGTGTTACAAAATCTGAAATCATGGTGTATGTTTCAGCTGTGCAAATATTGCTATTAACACACAAATATTCAACAAAACTGGCATTGAGTTGTTTTTCTGGGAAAGCTGAAGGATGTGTGTTGCTGTGACCACATATTCATGGCAAGTGCCCTTTTGACCACTGGCATGCATTTGTGAAGCTCTCTGGGGAGGGGTATAGAGGCTGTGATTGTGGAACAAGTCCAAGTTAACTGGCCCACACTGAGGAGGCAACCCAGGACTTTGACCCCATTACCAGAGTGTTCTAACCAATTGAGCTCAATAATTGAGTAATTGTTTCTTAGCAATCTGATCAAATCAGATGGTGTATAATGAGACTCTCTGTCTGTGGACAGGGTGAAGATGTCAGCAAAAGAGGGACCTTAAGATAATGAGAAACTTACCAAGTCCTCATGGTAGCTGCATATGATATTTGGCCAAGTAGTTACTACATTGAACTTTGTCATTAGAACTAATTGTATTTCTGGGCAAGTGGAATTAAAAAAAAAAAACACCTAAACTGTCTTGAGTAGGGTCATTTTCAAGGATTTGGAATGTCTGGTTAATAACTGATAACATATGGACAAACGATTGGGGAACAAAGCTGGATAACAAGTACTTTGTACCCAATTGAGGCATGTAAGTCCTTATTTGGTACCAAAGTCAGTGTATCCTTACATTACTTGACAGTGGGGTATATTTGCATAAACATGATCTTGAAGATTCAGCTCTAAGACAATTTTTTTAAAAACCCACAGTTTTAAAAAACATTTTGTATGCAACTTTCTCTATACCTAAAAAGGCAGTGTGATATTTTCCACAGAGACATATAATTAAATAAGCAATATTTCAGAAGCACTTATTGAATAAATTTATTTTTGCAAAACATTGGTACTTGGCATAAATCAATATGTAATGTGCATATTTCACATATGAATCTAATATGTAAGTAAATAGATAAATCATACTTTTTATGTGATATGATAGATTCTTCATAACATTTTTTTTCAAAATGGTTACCTCCTTATCAAATAATCACGTTTAGATGTAGTGTTAATAAACTGCTTTGCCGTTATTGTTCATGAATCTTCTGATTTGGGCTTTACTGGTGTGGCCTTTAGGAACTGCTTCTTTTTTCTTCTAAATTCTTCATAATGAAATAGTTTATGTGTAGGCTTCCCAAATTGCTAGTTCTTCTTCCTCCCATTTCTTACTAATATACTCAAATAATACTTTTCCAGAATTGAGGTAATGGTTGCATTTCCTTATTCCTTTATCCAAATGGATTCTTCCATCACTGGGTTGATTGGATTCATGAGTCTGTAGAGCTTGGTAAGATAGGTCCTGGAGAGTGGTAAGGTTCGAATAAAATGAATCACAACAGCTTAGTTACACTTGGAAAAATATATTGGCTTGAGTTTCCAAATAACCTTCTGAAATAAAAAGCACAAATACTGTGGGTTTCTACCGAATCAAATATAACTGCAATGTTTATAAAAAGGATTAGTTATTGCAAGTTGCTTCAATATTAGACGATGAGGTTTAGGAGGACTGGAAATGTGGAGAAACCAGAAGCATTAAATTCAAAGCCAAATACAGGTTGCAGATGCTCATGATGATGGCTGCCAGTCCAGCCGTCACCTGAGTGACACTCCTGATGTGCCTGCATCTCCATCCAAAGCCATTCAGAAACATAGGCTAACAGTTTCTATACATCCTAGCCCATTATAAGACTCTGTCAACGGAATAAACATATATCTGGGCAAAAGTAAAGTTTTCAGTGTCATCCCTTTGTGTGGTTGTGATCCAAATAGCCTCAGAGATAAGGAGATTTCCCCTGGGTTAATTTACTTGGTTGAAAGTCACTGACATTTTTTTAAAAGATACATTCCATCTGCAGCTGGAATGTTTTGCTCAGGGCTCAGACCTCTGATTTGTTTAATTTTGTGCTTTATAGGGTTGTATATTTGGTTATATATACATAACAGTCTTCCTGTCAATTTCTTTTGTTAGGCTGTGAGAACACTGGCAGCCATTTTATGCTGTAGAGTACTACCCGGAATCTGCAGGAATCACTCATGTGTGGTATTGAAGAAAGGAAAAATTAGCCATTGGTACAGGAAGGGAAGGAAAAAGAAAATATACTTACAAAGCAGAATAGTAGTTTCACAGTCTACTGGACAAGCAAATAAGAGCCCAATGCTTTGGACAGACTATAAATCAGGTTCTGATTTCTTTCTTCAAAGTGTAAATCATGGTCATGCCAAACTACTATACATTTCCAGGTGAAAGTGTACTTTTATGATGGCGCATTATTTGTGATTCTTCCTGAATTACTGATTATTAGAATATGTTGTTGAAAAATAAAACTGTCATTATTGTTTAGTCCTGAGTGTGTATTCTTTAGTGATAGCATATGACTGAAAAATAGGTTTACAGTAAAATCCTTATAGGAGGTACTTTCCTGTGGGGGTAAAAAATTCTGTCTTTTATCCAGGCCCTTTTTGAACAAAAAGAAATATTATTGATTTCCTGATGGCTCTTAAGTGATTGTCACACTGGGCCAAGTTCCTTTGACATAGTATAATGGGGTCTGTAGAATGACTACAATATTTGTATCATTCAGTTAATGGATAATATCTCTATTTAATGATAACTGGTCAATGAGGGAAGAGGTGACACTGTTCACAAAGAAATGTGCTCATTCCCTGACTTATGTATCTGTACCCCCTCTGTACATCACCTTTATAATAAAAATAAATTTTAAAAAAGATAATTAGTTACTTTGTTTTATAGTTGATAACTATAGCCTATTCACAAGTCCCCAATTTCTAAACTCAGGGAGAAACGACAGAGAGGCATATTTCTGAACTTTGAGAAAATGAATGAAGGATACTGCTAGCAATGAAGATTTGGCAAGATTCACGAGATTTGTGTCTCTCTGGACCTAGAAAAGTCAAAGACTTATGTCGAACCTTAGAACTGTGAGACATTCAGGATATACATGTTTTCTTTCCCTCTCAACCTATTCGTAACTGAGAATCAGTTCCATTTATGGCTTACTCTTAAGGGACTTATAAAATAAAAAGGAGTAGTAGTTAACTTTTAAATCTAATACATCATGTAAAATCTTACCTCTTCCTTTATAAAGTAAGTTAGAGCTTATACTTTTAAAATTACTTTTTTGGCCAGGTACCAGTGGCTAATGCCTATAACCTACTTACTCAGGAGCTACTGAGATCTGAAGATCATGGTTTAAACCCAGCCTGGGCAGAAAAGTCTGTAAGACTCTTATCTTCAATTAACCATCCGGAAACCGAAAGTAGTACCGTGGCAAAAAGTGGAAGAGTGCTAGCATTAAGTGAAAAAGCTCAGGGACAGCACCCAGGCCCTGAGTTTAAGCCATACAACTGAAAAAAAAAATAGCAAGAAAGAAAAGAAAAAACTACCTTTTCTGTGAAAGAGTACATTTGGAGATGTTATTATTTGGAATTCTGTTAAGAACAGGATTATATCTAATGACCAAGATTAGTGATGTCAAATTCTAGAGAGGACATACCTCACAGATATCTTTATTTGAAACCTAGGATTAAGGGGACTGTAATTTCTGAAACACAGAAATTAAAGTTCTGAAGCAGACATCACGTTTTTTTTAATAGATGACATCTTACAGATGAATCATCTTTTTTTTTCTTATTTTCAAAATGATGTACAGAGAGGTTACAGTTTCAAAGTTAGGCATTGGATACATTTCTTTTACAGATGAATCATCTTTAATGATGGCTTTGGCTTAAAATTTCATGCTAGAATTTGGCCTGGCACTTCTGAAACCAGGATGGAACTGGCCATCCCGAGATCTAAACTGAAAGCAACCACTGTGGCTGTAGACACTCGTTGTTGTACCTAAACCAAGCTGTGCTGGTGATTTATGGGTCCAGAAGGTGTTCAGAGTTGGGAGGTATCCTTGAGTCCTTATTCTAGAATAAAGGACTATATTCTGAGAAATCCAGATCCCATATTTGATTTAGCTTAGCAATAGATACATTGTTTAGTATGCATCTCTCAGTAAGAGACCAAATTTAATTAATTTACATGATTCTCTAGCACCCACTGGAGGGCCTGGCACAAGGAATGTGTTCACCACGTGCTTGTGGCATGAATACAAAAGAATAAATGATGACCCAACCCCAGTCCTTGAGTAGCTTATGATTAAACAATATTACAACAGTGCGCTGCCTTCCTGCTAACATCAGCAAGAACTCGCCTCAATTCTACACTCTTTCCTTCCATCTATGCTCCTTCCAATCTTGATTAAAGATAAAGATGCCCACATAAGTTTTTACTGCTTAAGAAAAATATTGTAAATATCATAAAAGCATAAAACAGGAGTTCTAGTAAATTGGGATATCTCAAAAAAAAAAAGCTCCAACACTTCTCCCTTATGCAAAATTGCTTTTTCTTTTGCAGGAAAAGAAATTGAGCCAAAGTTAAGAGAGCTTTCACCTTTTAAGAAAAGTTTCAAACTTTCTTTGCTTATTAGGAATCAATATACGAACTCATTCCTATTGTCTAAGACTCTCTTACCAGCTTTATCATGCATTAATTACTTTTCTTCTTTTGTATTTATACAATAAATGCTTGACAAAAAAAATCCCACATAATTTTAGACTTTTTTATGGCACAATGGAAAATTTTCCACCCCCAAGGGGAAAAATTCTGTGATGTTCTTCTCATTGTCTTTTCAGAGAAGATTTTTATATATTATAAAGAAGAAGAATATGCAAAATAAAAAAGCCCTAGTTATGCTTTATGTGACATGCAGAAGGTTTGGAATCCATGGAACGTAAAAGAACATTGCATGAGCTATAGAGGGTTAATGTTGTGTGTTATTAATTGTAAATTTCAGATAAATATGATTTCAGCTTTGATCCTACATGGACTAATTCTTTTGTCACTCAACTAATTAATTCAGTATGCTAGAGAAAAAGATGCTAATTTGGGCATCAAAGAAGTGATAATTTTCTTTGTTTAATCAGAGTTATAAAGATAAGTTCTATTCCCATTAGACTCGGTCTGGAGCTCAATCATTTTTTCTTGTTTGGTACAGATGAATTCCATAGAAAATGATTTGCTTGCCATCAGAAAATGGAACAATAGCATTCCGGATTCCCTTTAAAATGTTCCTTTGCAATGTCAGTGACACACACACACACACACACACACACACACACACACACACTAGGTTTCTTCATATTGCTCATTTTTTTATACATAACAAAGTCAGGCCTCTTCGTCTGCTCATTCTCATATACAAATTACATGTATGTTAAATTTGAGGTGTTGGAATATAAGTTTGACCTTGTAGCTAATCATTACAGATATAGCCCCCAGCTTTCATGGAACATTTTAACCCTCTCGGCTTAAAGTTCTTTGATTTTTTTTTTTTATATGAGCTAGGTTTTCCCTTCCCAGGCCATTTGCTGAGCTTCCCCTACCAGCCTGCATATGGTGGCCTGCGCCATTTCCTTCTGCAGGATGAACTGTGATCATTGCAGTACATACACCTGCGCAGACTGGGCATGGGAAGGGCCAGGGCAGTGGGAAAACCTCCAGGTCACAGAAGATACGTTTAGAAATGAGGTATGACTTCATCTCAAAACACTTCTTCCTTTCCTAGCTTTGGGATTTCTGGAGCAAAGGAGGTAGTGGGGAAAATAAGGAAGGAAACAGGAAAAAGGGGATGTTGGCCCACAAATGAAAAGGGAATATCTGGCTGTTGACTGAAGGCTGAATTCCAGCCAGGTGATCTCTTGGAACGAGTATTCAAGTTTTGTTTCCATGCCATCAGTTGTGTCTATTTACTCAACCAAGCCTTTAAAAACACAAACACACACACACACACACACACACACACACACACACACACACACACACAAAAGTCCACTTAAAGAGAATAAAAAGGAAGAAGACATAGATTGCACTGCTTTGAAACAAGTAAACATTTAATAAAAAAAAAAAAAAGGAAAGCCTTTCTAACTTTTAAGGAAACATAAAAATGTGAGATCTATTTTATAATGCATTTTTTTAATGTTAAATGTATTTCCCAGAAATCCTAAGCATTTAGTCTGAGTCACTAGGGCTCTTGCCTAGCACATCTTGAAGCCAATGAGAGTGTATGAAAGCAATTAATCAAAGCTCACTGCACTTCTGAAGAGCATTTCTTCTTCTGGAAAGCAGAGAGAGAGGGAATAACTTAAAACCCAGTGTGGTAGTGACAGCTAATAAGCTTTTTAGAGTTCCCGTGTGGATCTGAACATCATACCTTATTAGTATCTTTATCTTTCTTGCTCACTCATTCATGCTTATTTTCATTTAATTTTCATTTCTGGCCTCTTTTTCCTCATTTTCCTTTCTGGGTTTTTTTTTTCCTCATCCTAACAGAGTACTGAGTTAATAACTTCAGAGTCAAGAATTTTCATTTGCTACAAAAATGCTCAACAAAAGTAACAACTACCCAGTGCCTCACAAATCCCTGAACTGATTCTGAGGAATCAGCCTTCCAGAGGCTCTGTTTTTGTTTATTTTAAAAAAATATTGGTTATTGGTGATGTGTGTTTGTGTTACTTTACTTTCTGGGCACTTTGTAATGATCTTTAATGTATTTGGTATTTCCAAATCCATTGCTTTTCCTAGCCCTTCATTATGGTGAAAGCAAATTAGTTCAAGGATTCCCAACAGCTAAATTTAGCCAGAGAGCTGCTTAAAACTCTACCCAGCAGATGTTTTATCCATTTAGTTAGAAATCCTAGAATGTTAGAGGAACTCCCTGCTTTTTCATCCTAAAAATGAACATCAACATGTTTGAGACCTAAAGATTCCTCTGCCCAGAAATGAAAAGTTACCATGAATACCAGTCTAGGAATGAGTGATGACACACAGAAACTTAGCTGTGAGCCTGGGTGAAAGTTAGACTGAAGAGAAGCAATGGACAGAGCAGGTTTGTGTAGTCATATAGCTTTCATCATTCTCAAAACCTGCAGTCATCTAATGTGAATGCTTAAGCATCTCCAAACTTAAATTTTATTTCATAATAAATCTTAATTTCAAGGTTTCATCTGCCTGACTAGGTTATGATTTTGAATGTGATTAAAGCATCAATGCCATTCAGTCTCTGCTCATGTAAATATCCCAGAAAATGACTCCCCACCTACTGTTGAATACCAAGGAGTGGATTTACAGACTTAAAAAGCATTCTGTGATTTGTTCGCCTTTTGTCCCACCATTTCTGTGTCCCCTGCTTACACTCCCCCAAACAGATAAACTTACAAATAAGGCAAAAAGTACAGAAAACATGAACAGTAACAAAGGTGGGAAAAAACATAGGTTTTTGTTTCCATAGACACTGTGTTGAAAATGAACTATTGAACTTGATGGGGGCAGGAGGGACAAGCTGGGAGAAAGTGAGAGAAGGGGTGACACTGTTCAAATGTACTCATTGCCTGACTTGTATAACTGTAACCCCTCTGTATATTACCTTTGAATAACAATTTTACAAAAAGAAAAAAAAGCATCCTGTGAAAAAAGCATTCTGTATGTTGTAGCATTTCATGTCTTTTTTAAGAGTCACCTATTTTTGTCACTATAAGAAAATGGCTGAGGCTGGGTAGTTCTAAACAGAAGGTGGCTAACTGAACTCATAATTCTGAGGATCTAAGAGTATACCATACCCCAGCTTCTAGCTTTGTGCTGTGCCTTCATGGTAAAGAAGTAGAAAGAGGGGTAAGATTACATAGTATGTAAGAGAAAGACAACAGAGAGATTGACCCATTTTATGCCCATCTACTGTCTTTATGATTACTTGAGTCCCATAAGACCTAACTTACACCTAAGAGAACTATTAGGTCTGCTTAACTAAGGTACTGCCATCTTGAGGCTCCTGCTCGGAATTTTGCCTAACATCAAATTAAAACCGAACATTTTCTCTTCTCCTCTCACTCCTCAAGGTGTTAGTCCACTTATTACCTAGCCTGACCACAAGTAACACCCTGCACCCCAGCCAACCAAAGGAGACATTGTTTGCCCCAAGGGATGGCAGACTGCATCCTTAGTTATCCCCATAGCAACTCTGAACCTGCACAGACCCCTCCTCATCTCCCAGTACCTGAGGGCAGCTAGCTTCCTCCCTCCTTCATGACCTACTTGCCTGCCCCTATAAAACCCATTAGTCTGTTAGGTGCTGTGGGCTCTAACTCTGTTGAGGCCCCCTCTGTAAGCTTTTCTCCCAGATAACCCTGCACTAGCTTTGAGCCATCCCCTTACCTATTTTCTATGCCTTTTGGGTCCTAATACTAACCTAATCTCTTGAGAAAGGTAGTACTCCACGGATGAGATCGTGCCCCCAAGATATAATTACTTCCTACTTCCTTAAGTTTCCTCTACCTCTCAACTCTATCACACTGAGGGCCAAGTTCCGGCCCAAATCCTAACACAATGGCAATCAAACATCCATCATGGAAAGTCAAAAATAAAAAAATATTACTTTTTCTTCTTAATCAGCATTGGCTTGCTACAAACACAGATCTATTATTCTATCAAAAATGTTAACTTAAAAGCAGGCAATGCCCTTAGGTAGCCAAAGAAAAATGTGAAGGTGAACTAATTGGTCAATTTTCATTGAATTTTTTTTTATCAGATTCATTAACTCCCAAGTAAAATGGAAACCATGTGAGCCAAACAAGGAAAGACCTTTGTGACATAAATTTTAGAAGCAATAGCTACGGTGCACAAAACCATAGGAGATTACAAAACACAGAAGTTAATTTCATCAGCATATGCATATGCTAATTCAGAACCCAATTTAGAATAAATCAGACAACAGAAACCTTTTATGGGTGGATTTCAGAATAAACTGTGGAAATAATAGTCAAAGGATTATGAACTTTTGTGCCTCATATTTTGCTTGAGCTATTTCAAACTGTATAATTTATAAAATGATAAGCAAATATCATGCATAGTTTGTAAAACAGCTACTTACAAGGTGATGAACCATTATCTAAACCCAGAAAATATAATGACTATGAGGTCTGCTCATTTTCACATCTGACATCGTTCTGTGGATTTCTGACATTAATATTAGTGATGACTGAATTTTGAAGCCTTTCTAATATGTCATTGTCACCCAAAGATATTTCCTGATTGTAGTAGGAGAAATACATATTTTGTTTCTAACTTCTGATTTCACTTTCAATTCATAACTAGCCACAAATTTGAAACTACAAAGTCTGAACTTTTCTTTGTCTGACTTTTTTAGTCCTCATAAGCCATTGCCCATGATTGCTTTTATATTGTATGCACTTAAATAGAAGTCAAAGAGTTATGGTAATAACTGCATAAACTTCCCGGCAGGATTGAGGAGGAAATTGTACACAGGGTTAGCAGAATTAAGAAATAAATTAAATGAGAGACTAGACACATGACAAGAAAGACCAGAGCTATAACTACTATGAATATGAATCAGTGAGTATATGGGGTTTGGGAAGAACTTGAAAGTCACCCTTATCTAGAAAACCCAAAGAAAGAAATGGAATGTGAAGAAAATAGTTGTTGGGAAATTGAGAACTATCAAGAACTATAGCTAAACATTTATCATAAAAAAAAAAGTAAGATCTGGGCTGGGGATATAGCCTAGTGGCAAGAGTGCCTGCCTCATATACATGAGGCCCTAGGTTCGATTCCCCAGCACCACATATACAGAAAACGGCCAGAAGCGGCGCTGTGGCTCAAGTGGCAGAGTGCTAGCCTTGAGCGGGAAGAAGCCAGGGACAGTGCTCAGGCCCTGAGTCCAAGGCCCAGGAATGGCCAAAAAAAAAAAAAAAAAAAGTAAGATCTAGCAGCTTGCTTAGTTAATTGGCTTGAGGGGCTAGATATTTATTGAAACTAATGTTAGTAATGGTTGTACTCCATGTTCATACTCAATGTGAGATGCAGTGATATGAATGAATGAACCACTATCAAATTCCAAATTCCCAGATAGTTTTCAAAGGCTCTCTACATAGGCAAAATAGCCACATTAGTGATTCTGGTATTAGCATTTTTTGTAACCTATTTTAAAAGCTATAATTTATGTACTTTGATCTTTGATTCCTTAAATTATACCAAGGAACCTGGTTTTATAGATAAGAACTCTATTTCTCTTATACATATTATGGTATAACTGATATACAAATTTCCTAGAAATACCTCTACCTCTCCTTTTCAACCCCATAACGATAGTGTTTCTTTTTCTTCAGCTGCTACTTTTTTAAATTAATTATTTTATTTACTGTCAAAGTGATATGCAGAGGGGTTACAGTTTCATATGTAAGGCAGTGAGTACATTTCTTATCCATCTTGTTACCTCTTCCCTCATTTCTCCCTGCCTTCCCCATTTCCCTCCCTCCCCATGAGTTGTACAGTTGGTTTACCCAGCTACTACTTTTTCAAAATATTCTTTCCATCCAGATCTATTCTCTCCAGGCTAGCTGCACACATTTGTCTTCTTCCTATATCAAGAGCCTTATTTTCCTATGTTCATAGCAGCATTATGTACAATAGGCAAAAGGTGGAAACAACCAAATGGCCATTGATGGATAAATGGATAATAGAAGTACCTTATATGCCTACAATGGGATATTATTTTGCCTTAAAAAGGGATGAAATTAGCTGGACATCAGTGACTCACACCTGTCATCTAAGTTACTCAGGAGGCTGAGATCTGAGGATCACAGTTGGAAGCCAGCCCAGCGAGAGAAGTCCAGAAGACTCTCGTCTCTAATAAACTACTCAGAAAAAAATGGAAGTGGCGCTGTGACTTAAATGGTAGAGAACTAGCCCTGAGTACAAACAGGCTCAAGGATAATGCCCAGGCCCAGAGTTTAAGCCTCAGGACCAGGAAAAAAAAAGAGTGAAATTGAACCCTAAAGACCTTATGTTAAGTGAAATGATAAAGACACGAAGGGGCAATTATTTATGGTTGCACTGGCATGAAGTTCCTGAAATAGTCACAATTTACAGAGACAGGTTACCAGGAAATGGAAGAAAGGGAGAATGGAGAAGGAGTTGATTAAGTAGAGTTTATGTTCAACAGGATAAAAACTTCTGTGAATGGTTAATACTGATAGTTGCACAACAATGTGGGTATACTTGATTACACTGAACTGTGCTTTGGAAAATGGCGAAAGTGAAAATTCTGTTTTACAAATAAATAACAAAGAAAAAAACACCTAAAAGAATAAAACCTTTTATCTCTGACTCATTTCCAATCTCTATTCATTATGATTTTTTTTTTTTGTAATAGGAGCACACGAAGGTTCTCTAGTAAATGTCGGATTGACAAGTTCCATCGTCAACATTCCTCCTCATGTACAGCTTCCACCCTACCAGCTAAACTTCTTGACTCAATGTACAAGCTCACACTTTTATACTTAACCTGCATCACTCTTGGAATCAAATCCACCTGACTTGCTCCCACCTCCCCACTGATCTTGCCAAGGCTGTGAATGGCTTTGTCATGCCAATCCAAGCCCACATTCCAGTCTTCTCTTCCTGGACTTCCCAACAGCATTCCCATCTGTTAACCACATCCTTGCTGCGAGCTTCTTAGACTTCCTTGCAGCCATACTCTCCAGATTTTCTTCCTATACATCTAGCCATACTCTCTCTCTCTTTTTCCACCTTCCTCCTCTACCCAAATCTCAGGTGTTACAGTTCCTCAAGACTTAGAACGCGCCTGAGCCCATCTGCTTGGATTTCCTAAAGGCACACTAAAATTGTTCTACCTCTTCATTGCCTCAGCCAGCCATTGCAAATCACCATCTTCTCTCTTCTATGGCCATGTCCCCAGTCCAAACAACCACCCCTCTCCACTCACACCCCTGTAGTCATCCCCATCAGCTTAGTGTATTTACTTATGTTTCTGTTTTACTTGATGCTTTTTATTTCATCAACCAGGATGGTCTTCTAGGCAAGTGCTATACCACTTAGCAACACAGCCAGGTAGTCTTTTTTTTTTTTGCCAGTCCTGGGCCTTGGACTCAGGGCCTGAGCACTGTCCCTGGCTTCTTCCCGCTCAAGGCTAGCACTCTGCCACTTGAGCCACAGCGCCACTTCTGGCCGTTTTCTGTATATGTGGTGCTGGGGAATCGAACCTAGGGCCTCGTGTATCCGAGGCAGGCACTCTTGCCGCTAGGCTATATCCCCAGCCCAGCCAGGTAGTCTTTTAAAGATGCTCATCACATCTATTACCAGTGACACTTGTGTTTGTTTCCCATCCACTCTAAATTTTTCTTTTGTCTCCCCTAGTTTGTTTGCATCTTAAACGAGAGAAATATTCTAACATGGTTTTAACACGGAATCCCAAGCTTCCCTCAGACTACTTTTTCCATTCACATCCTATACAAGTATCCCTCTGCTGTCCTGGCTTCAGTCACCCTGCCCTATGACCACATGGAAAGCATCGTGCCTTGCTCACGTCTTGCCCTGTGAGTATGCTGCTTCCTTCCTGTGCAGTATTTCCATTCCCTCTGCTTATCTGGAACCTTCCAAATTAGCATTTCTGGCTTAATATCATTTCTTCATTGAGGCTGTCCCCAGGCATCAGTCTCCTCTCATTTGTCCCTTCTAACATCCTTCTTAGCACTCTTTACAATTTGTAATTATATAGTTCTACTTGTGAATGTTTATTTGGTGACTGACTTCTATATTAGAATGGAAATTCATTGAGGATAGTGTTTGGTTTTGTATCTCAGTGTATTATCAGCCTATGTCTAATGCATATGATAATATATGATGCATAGTGGTTATCTAAGAAATGTTTTTAAATAAATTATTGAGAAGAAGAACGGAAGAATGGAAAAGAGAAAGAGAGGGAGGAAGGGAAGCAAATAGAACAGAAAAGAAGGAAAAGAAAATAAAGAAGAGAAGAGATGTTTTCGGTAATGCTGTTTCATATAACCTCTATGGAAATGAACAGGAGCAGGTATTTTAAGCAAACTTATAATTCATGAATATCTAAATTTACATAAGGAAAATGTTGAAAGGTGATTTTCCCACTTTACAAAAAGATCCATCATAAGATTATTTAAACAGATTATCCAGGTACCTGTAAAATAAAATTCTATTGATTGAACCCATGTGTTTGCATAGAATTTTTCAGGAAAGTATCTTTTATATAAAGCAAGGTTGACCTATAAGCAATTTCCTTAAGGCATCCAGCCCAGAATGACAACTCTCAAATTTCTAAAGCAACAGATAATGGGAGGCCTGGAACTCAGTGTCTACCTGAAACCCTAGAAAGTGAAGCAGTGATTGTAGCCAGTCAGGATCCTACTGACTTTTCACAAAAGTAGTTCAGGAAGAGATGAACCAGTCCAATACTCCAGCTGGTATCTCCACAAAGTAAGAATAGCTATGGAATGACTCCAAAATGATTGATATGGAAAGAAAAGTTAGAAGTGAGTGTGTCAGTGCTTTGTTCCTGATATCTCCACCTCTGCTCCATTATTACAGCTGGTCATTAAGTCATTGCCTCCAAAACTGGAAAAATAACTCAGTGTGTTCATAAATAAAATTTGCTTAACTTCTCTGGGTCTCAACTTCCTTAGTTAAACAATTTGGGAATGTTTTTTGTCAGTCCTGAGGCTTGAACTCCAGGCCTAGACACTGTCCCTGAGCTCTTTTACTCAGGGGTAGCACTCTACCACTTCAAGCCACAATACCACTTCCAGTTTTCTGGTGGTAATTGGAGATAAGAGTCTCACGGACCTTCCTACCCAGGCTGGCTTTGAACTGCAATCCTTAGATCTTAGCCTCTCAAGTAACTAGGATTATAGTCATGAGCCACCAGGGATGGGAATCCTTTTTAAGCTTGTTTTCATAATGTGGTTCACCTTCCCCAACTCTATAAAATAAGATCATTTGTAAGCATTGTATGTGTCTAATATAATAAAATATATAGCTATTTAATAAAATATTATGAATTTTCAAACAAAACCTTTATAGAATTTGTGAATTTTGCTGACTTATTGACAGTTCTTCACGAATAGAAAAAAATCATAAAATTTAAAACTTCATTTTTCTCTATTAAACATTTCATCACTGTGGAAGCATACTATCTTAAGCTACAGTACAAGGAAAATATTTTAGGTGCCAGAAGGAAAAAATTATGTATGGGGCATCACAATAAAAATCATGGTAGACTATAAATAGGTTAATTTTACCCTACCCTGATGTCACTGTAACTGATTTTGGTATCCTGGGTGTTGTATATACATTTATTGGAACTAGGGAAGGGAAGGGGAACATCAAAAAGGAGAGACTATGGGTAAATAGTGAACCAATGCAACAGCAATACTTAGAAGACAATATGCTGTAAACCAGAGGGTATTGAGGAGGGGGAAAGGAGGGAGAAAAATGAGGGAAGAGGTAACAAGTTTGATAAGAAATGCACATCACTTTGACAACAAATAAATAAATAAATCTGCTACTTTTATTGCAAAAAATCCATACACTTCCAAAGGTATGCATAGGACATTGACAGCGAAAGCAAGCCTAATTATCTTTAACTTTGAAGGCATTTTCAGTCTCATCAACCTTCTGAGACATCATTTCTGTGCAGACTCCCCACAATTTTAAACTTTCTAACCAAATATTATTATATTCAGTGACATTTTGAGAAAAGAATTATTTATCCTAAGTGATATGCTAAGGTATGAGCCATGAATGTATTTAGAGTAATAATGTTGATTCTGACAACTTTTCTGCATAGGTCTCTGAAGCTCAAGAATGTATTCATGAAAATATTATTTAGATATCTCCCACTTTATAACTTAAAGAACAGCCTTGAACAATCCGCAAATCTGAATTATATTTGAAAATTAATGCTCTTATATTTGTGTTTGTATTTTTTCTGTTCCCTAATCACTGCTGTGCACAGTATCAAGTCATTTCTCCAGTAAGAATAAAAGAATAAATTTAGAAAGGGAGACCAAATAGAAGGGGAAGGAAAAATTAGATCTAGGGAGTTAGAGCTAAATAATGGAGCTAAAGCCAACAGCTGGTCAACCAGGGTCCCAAGATTAAAAACTGAATAGAGCAAATAAATTGACAACTGAACTAGCCATAGTTGAGGAACAGAGAAAGTTAATGAGAGAGGACTTGCTAATTGAAATTGTAAATGAAAGAATAGACAAAAGCCAGGAACTAGTGGCCCAAGTCTCTACTCCTAGCTACTTGGGAGACTGAGGTCTGAGAATCACAGTTAAAAGCCAGCCTGGGCAGAAGAAGTCCATGAGACTTGTTTCCAATTAACTGGTAAAAAGCCTAAAGTGGGAGAATGCCAGCCTTGAACAGAGAAAAGAAAGTGGAGCATGAGGCCCTGAGTTCAGGCCCCACTACCAGCACCAAACAAACATTAAGTGAATGAATAAATGAGTCAAAACTTAAGATTTCAAAGGAAAAGCAAGATGCAAACTGCACTGTGATATATCCAAGAATTGTAAGTATAGCAATAGCATTTCCAAGTGTAATACTTGAGAGCTGCCAATTGACTATTCTTCTGTAAATGGAAAGGTACAAGTATATGCCCACTTTTATGGCCTTCCAAAGAGAACAGATACACAAGCTTACTTTCTAGTTCTTCTATTACTCTGTCTACTTATAGACTAGGACATTCGTCAAAAGTTATATGTAAGTTCCTTATGTGAGAAGCTTCTAATTTCCTTTGCCTTTGCCAGAGGAAGTGAGAGAAATAGTGAGAGCTGAAAGATGTAGATGTTACTAGATGTCATCTTTCATGTTACTAGATGTTACGAGAACTCCTAGGTTACTTAGGTAGGTAGGTAGGTCAGTAGGTAGGCAGGTAGTTTGTGGACAAGTTAGATAACTAACACTAGAACTATACCCATACGTGCGTATTCCTGGACATAATTAACATGTACTTTTTAATATGAAAAATGAAAAAATTATATTTTTATAGACCCAAGAAAAATCTTTGCCTTATCCAAAGACAATACCTAATTGAGTGACTTTGCCCCCTAGTTATTGGGGAGTAGTAAATCATTCTCTTTCCACGTGTGTCAAAACCACAACCCGAGGAGACTGCAAGTGGAGCAAGGCTCTGCTGGGGAATTGCCTGCCACATAAGGACATGCCATAGAAATAATTTCACCACAGCCCCCCTCCCCCTTCCAAATATGCAATTTCCATTTTCCTACACATGCTGAGGTGTTCTAGTAAAGCATCACCATTGCTACTGATATGCAGGTGCTCTGGTGCCCCAAAATGGATTGACCCAGAAAGGAGGGGATGCAGTAGAGAATGAAAATGACCTGAAGGGCAGGGCACAGCACAGGAGGTGGCCAAGTTCTCTGGCTCAGAAAACCCCAGAGCTTTTGTTTCTTCCATGGAATAACAAAAGCATGAAACAGAAGTGTTCAGTAAGGTCCCTTCCTGCCTGTCATTCTGCAATCCCAGCAATTTCACCTTAAAAGTCATCATTGGTCAGGTTTTTAGTTACTCATTAATGATAATCACTTAGTTTTTTTTTAAACTCTATTGAATAGTTCAAAATTATTCGTCTTTTAATTACATGATATTGTGCATGGCACATAATAAATATCTGAGTGAAAAGGAGGAAAGAAAAAAAATCCGCAGGGGAATATAATAACTTTATTTTTCCTGCCCTCATTGTCTCATTTTACTTCCATTTTATACAGGTGATATTGTATTGCTTAAAGAATTGCTTAAAGAATGAGTTTGTCTCCTGTCTTTCTCTCAGTTCACCACAAAACAACATGATTATTGTTAACTCTCTCCTTCACCTCTGTCCAGATTTGGAAAGAAGAAAGATGAGAAGGGTGGAAAGGCTGAGCAGAAAGGCACACTGAAATCCGGGACCACGGGAGAAGGAGAGCTGGAGAAAATGAAAGAGGAGCGGGACCGGTGAGCAGAAACCCTGAGCCCTTTCTTTGGTTTGAGTCTGTGATCTGTGTTTAATTTGGTCCTTGCAACAATCAGCAGGAGAGACTTTAAGAAGTACAGCAAATTGACTGGCATAAAAAAAAAAAGCAAGACATCTGATAGAATTCCCTCAGCTTTTATAAGGAAATTTTTATCTTAATTTAGAGAAGAAATTCACTTCGTATTTTTTATTATTCGAATACCTATAATTCCATAATATGCCTCTCCAGCCTCAGATCTATCAACGTGCATTTCCCTGTGGTTTAAACAATGAACTTCTAAAAAATTTTTATCCATAGGTCATTAAGATATTGATATATAGAACTCTCAAATTCCCATAATCTGTTCCTCATTTTTGACAGTCTGTTGTATGCCTTTTTTAAATTTTATTCGAGTAAATCCATTTGGCTAGTGTAATTTGAGAAGTACATGTCCTTCATTTTTAAAAAGCCACCGTCTTTTATTAGGCTATCAGCAAGCTGAAAAGCATGTTGCCCATCTGTTAAAGGGCCGGCTTCATTTACTGAAATAATGACGGCTTGCGAGGGCTGAATGGTCCTATTTGAGGAGCATAATGTTCCATTTGGACAAGAGGTTCTTCACATATCTTTGATGTTAACTCTGGCACTTAGCCCAAGTGGATGTGTAAATGTCTGATTTTGAAACATGTAATTGAATATTCATATTTCTCCTGAAAATTCTCTGCCTTCTCAACTAAATAAAGCTTGGACAAAGAATGAGATGATAAAAAAAAAACTAGCATATAATTTTTATCATTTCATTCAGACTTCATTCTACAGGAAGTCAGATTTATCCACCTTTTCTCTAGCTTATTAGTTACATCCACCTTTGCAGTTTTTAAAGAGTCATGTCTTTTCTGTGTTTATTTTGTTGCTCTAGTATGCAATCTAAGAAAATCTTATCTACCCGTTGTGTTTTCTAGCACACAACAGTATAAGAGTATCTACTGAGTATTTACTGTTAACCTTTGACACCTATCCTAGATCTATTCCTGTTGAGAAAGGCTGACTTTATCAATAGCAAAGGGAAAAAGCTATTTAGTCCTTTCTCATTTTTGAGAGGTTGATAAGCTCTGTTCCAGGGTCACCAGAGCAGTTCAAAGGAAATCAAGTGTTTTGCTTTGTTGTTGACTATTTGCCTGACAGAGCTACATCAATGGCAGGGAAGAGATTCTCCATGATAGCCCAAGATTTAGTAATCCTATCATGTAAAATGTAACTCACCCTTAGATTCTAATGCATATATGGGGCAAAGACATCTGGATGGGGAGCCTGCATCACAGATCTTTGCTTTACCTCTAACTACTCATTGAGACTCCTGCCTCATCTTCAGGAAACTGATCCATGCCAGAATGCAGACTCGACATTTTTTCACAGTGCTTGCTTGAGATTGGGGAGAAATGTCTCGTAATAGCTAGGAAAGTGTGTGCCAGCTAGAAAATTAATAACCCACAAAATAAACTGGGTAGTCTTTAAGCAAGAGTCCATTTCCTCTCTGGTTTTGCCTTTAGGAAGCAGGTTCCTAAGGGAGTTTGGTTCTTAAAAGTAGGGTTGTAAATTCACCCCAGCTGAATATATAGGCATCAGGTCCAATTTTCTTAAAATATGTCTGGTCAAAAATACTGAAAGAACCGTACTATTAGCCTCTGCCTAGGCCAATTCCCACACAGGAACACATAAAACACATCTGATAAAGGTTTCCTAGAGACAACATTGTCTCAATCCCATGCCATGGGAAGAAGTTGAAGGAGTTCATTTTATGGTTGGCTGCTATACATTTAATGATTGAGGCATTTCAACAACTCAGGAGCTCTGGGCCATGGAAGGTGGTGGTGGAAGCTGAACATTTGGCATTGTTCCCAACCCTGCAGTACTATTCCTTGGCTCTCCATCATTCTTAGGAAACCAGTTCTCAGCTCCTGAGGAACTCAGCGAAGTATATCACTCTTCATGGTAAAGCTATGACAAAAATAAAAAATAAAAAAATAAGTAGTAATAAAAGCGATCATTATCCTCCTATTTCCTAATACATTCAAAATTCTTTAACTTTATCTTATTCAACTTATCCTGTTGATTTCTCATTCTATCCCAACTGTCAGCAGAGCAATAGTTTTCCATCTCTTTTTCAGAAATAAATTCCTTAAATTAAGTATTCATTCAATATAGAACTCCTAGAAATAACTTGTACCAACTTACAAGAAGCAATAGTTAAACATTCAAGATTTGTTGCTGCTGTTGTTGTTGTTATTGTACTGGGGTTTGAGTTTAAAGCTTTATGGTTGCTATGCAGGTACTCCACCATTTAAGCCATGTTTACATCATTCTTGCTCTTAAATGGGTCTTGCTTTTGGCCTAGGCAAGCCTGGACTACAGAACTGGGCTGGCAGGCAAAGCGCCACTATATCCAGAATTCTATTGGTTGAGATGGGTTCTTGAGAACTTCTTTTTTGCTCAGAGTGGCCTCAAAACGCAATCTTCCCAACCGCTACCACCTGAGTAGCTAAGATTACAGGCATGAGCCACTATGTCTGGTAACCTTCAGGACATTTTTTGAGTGGGTTTTTAAACCATTGTTAGCTGGAAATGGGCCATGGTAAGATTATTTACATAGGAATTGGCAATTGTCATATGCTTGGATTTTGTTTCCAAAGATCCAGTTTGCCAACATACTACTTCGGTTTGATACTAATTCTTCTAGTGCATAACCAAGAGGAAAATAGAGGCAGAAAAAAAAAAATCAAACCAAACTCCATAGCTCCTTGTAGCAGTGCTTCTCCAAATGCAGTCTGAGGGCCATCTGTGTCAGAATGAGTCCCCAGAGAAGCCTGTTAAAAACGGAGATTCCTGAGCTCCATTCCATACTTATAGAATCAGTATCTTGGGAGGGGGAGCTCAGGAATCTGTGTTTAATAAGTAAACTCAAGGTGACTCTTGAACATTCTAAAGCCTATAAACCACTGGTTTGGAGGGACAGGATGTGGCTGGAATATTAAACTGTTCTTATTTTATATGAAATGATGCACAGATCTTTTTTTTTTTCCTAGAGGAGACTGGGTCTACAGGTATTGTTGTGGTTCTCTGTGTACCCTCTCTGCAGGCCCACCTTTCTATGTACAAATGAAAACCACTGGCTGGTGCTTTGTCACCTAATCAAACATGAGTCACTTTCTCCAGAACCCACCTCCCCTGCACTACTCAGCTGACAAATGCCTATGCATTCATTAGGGACATTTGGGAAACAAACACAAGAAAATCAAGACTATTAAAACCATAAACAATGCTAGCATAATCACATAACTACAATTAATATTTTCATCTTTTTTCTATGCACATATGTATATATATATATATATATCTCCTTTGAAATGTTGATATTCACACTGTATATTTCACATTTTGCTTCTTCACAGCATTGTAATACAATTCCCCTCTGCCATTAATGCTCTATAATTATTCTATTTCCAACATTGTCTACTATTCTGTGAGGTCAATATACAATAAATTATTTGCTTTCCTTTGTCAAACAATTAGTGTGCCTCCAGTTTTCATGATTCCAAATAATACCTCAATAAGTATCCAAGTGCTAAAGCCTTTATAGATTATCTCTTAAATTCTTAAAATCTTAAATTCTTATTGCAAGTTCAATTTTTTATACTTGTTTTTTACCCTCAGGGAAATCTAACCTAGACCACTCTGTTTCAAAATTGTATTATCCTTTTTCATTTGTCCCATTGTTTTTTATGATTATCATATCTTTTAAAAAATATTTAATTCCTGATGTGAAACAGTTTTGGTACTATATGCGAGTAGTTTATTCATAGCAATATCTAAGATAACAAGTGGGTAGGGTAGCTAGATAAAAGTGGCGAAAACAGAGTCTAGAATCGTGA
Source organism: Perognathus longimembris pacificus (assembly GCF_023159225.1). Lineage (NCBI taxonomy): Eukaryota > Metazoa > Chordata > Mammalia > Rodentia > Heteromyidae > Perognathus > Perognathus longimembris. The sequence goes on along the minus strand of NC_063164.1, from coordinate 25,805,304 downwards.
TTCTCATTGGAAGTAAGAAGTTGTGCTCCCCAAACATTTGGTGATGTCTCAAGACATTTTTGCCTTTTATAATTGTAGAGGAGCAGCTGGGAGGAAGCCTCTTCTACCTTATACTCAGTAAAGACCCTAACCATCCTATAGTAGCCAAGACCGCCAGCCACTCAGAATTATCCACTACAAAATTATGTCAATAGAGTGAAGACTTCAGAACTCAAGTTCTAACTGCAGATTTCACAAAGTAGTAGAGAAATGATCTGGACATCAAACTTATATCACTTCATGACATCCTGTAGACAATGTAGAGGAATATGTAATAATGAAAGATAGTTTAACAATAGAATTCTTATTAGCTGTTTGAGAAGTTCTGCCCAAGAATCCCATTAATATAAGCTTACAAGAATAATGTTCTAGAAAATTTATTTTTAACGTGGCCTGGTGAGCATTGACGTTAGTGGTGGTGACCCGCTGATGAGATCATGGATGCCAAGACATTTCAAGGGTGGATAATATATGTGATGAAAGAAGCATCTGGAACAATGGAACAAGTCAAACATAAAAAAATTAATAGGAATAAATGTAAAGTCTTAGACTTAAGTCCAAAAATGAACTGTATAAACACAGGATGTAGAAGGTTTGACTTAATACCAAATATATGAAAAATTTGCCTGATGGTTTTAGTTGAGGGTAAGTTTAGCATGAGTCAACACAAGGGTATGCCTGCCAAAAACTTAATCCAGTCCTAGGCTCTATTACTGGAAGTTCACGTACAAAATGAAGAAACAATGACTCTTCTTTTACATTGCTCATATCACACCTGGAATGGCCTCTGCCTCTGTCTCACATGGAGAATGGAGCCACTAAATCCATGTCTTATGTAAAACATTGAAGGCTCTGGTGGTACATTGCCAAAACATAGTTGATTTCACATGCTTGCAGTACTGTCACAGATGGGGGATTAGATTCATTTCACAGCATTCTTTCTTTCCTATTCTACTTTATTTATTCGTATATTTCTCAGCTTGCTCACTTATTTATTACTTGAAGATACTAGTGGAGCATTCCTTTTAAGAGAGGCAGCCTTCAGATTAATAGACAAGAAAACATCCTAAAAATTAGCATGCATTATGAAGCAATGAAATCTGTTGACACTGGGAATGTTGATAAGCCAGTGACTAGATTTACAAAGGATTAGTTCACCAGGTAAACATTGTTCCTAAACTTCAATCACTGATATATTTCTTTCCTTGTCTTGATTATATATACATCTCCAAATAAATAAAATATTAGTTCATGAAATTGAATTCATTAAGCCATATGCCATATAAAATATTTGTAAACATCTCTAATGCTGTATTTGCCCTTAGATAATCTCTGGGAGTCCATTCCAGATGTTAGACTATGAGAATTATCTAAATACTAAGTGAGGAAGTATCTATTTTGGATTTTCTAGAGCATCTTTCTTGAACTTGCTATGGTATTGGTTCATAGTAGTGCTGAAGTGTCTCAGTCTGAGTTTAGGACCAAGTTTGTTTTATTTGTTGGTTTTCTTTCTTTATTTTTATTGTACAGATGATGTATAGAGAGGTTACAGTTACATAGTCAAGTGATGAGTACATTTATTTTGGAACAATGTCACTTCTTCCTTCATTTTCTCCAAGTTTTCTCCCTCCCAACACCCCTCCAAATTTTGTAACTCATTTTCAACACAGTGTCTAGTGAGTATCACTGCTGCATTAGTTCACTCTTTGCCCCACCATTTCTGTGCTCTCCCTTCCCCTCTCCAAAATAGAGAAAGTTACACACAAGACAAAAGATACAGAAATAAAAAACAGCAGCAAAGGGGAAAAACAAAACAAAATAACAACGAAATGTAAAACACCAGAAAACATCTTGTTTCCATTTCTTGGAGTTCATTTCAATAAACATCATTTTTTTATGATCAGATGCACATAACCAGTGAGTCTTTATGATCCTCTCCTAAGAATATCCTCTTTTAGGACCAAGTTTCTTGATCGAGAGTGCATGTAGGAGTTTATTGTCTCCTATTTTATTTCCTGAGTTTATGACTCAAGTCAAGTGGTCTATGACAATGAAGCCCTGTATTAAATAAGCCCAACATTTTTTGTTCATGCCACTGTGAGATCAGCCATCATGAAACATTAGTTTCAAAGGCCTTTGTCCATTACTAGAAAATTGAAGTTAATATTATATTCAACCATTATTTCTCCTGAAATCTCTCATCAAGATAAATTAAATTAGCATTTTCACACATTCAAATTATGTAAATTAATATCATGAGCTGACAGCAAGAGACAGTGAGTGTATCATTGTTTGGGTTGCTTAATTCTAAGATATAAATTTGTAATCTACAAAGTATGAGTTGAGTAATATTTTTAGATATATGAAGTACCTAAATACTTACAATCTTAATAATTTTCTCAAAATATGCCTTTTCCCACACCACACCCTGTTTATTTAAAATTAGGCAGTGAGAAAAATGTCACCATTAATACCGAAGGTTGTCTTTCGTAGTATTAATCCCAAAATAAAAAGCCATGAAATGCAACATGAAATTGTAAAAACATTTACTAGCATATGAGCTCTATGATCCACTATCTATTTCTTGTATATCAAAGTTTACTTTATAGGGAGATCATTTGTTGGACTGATTAAACCTTGTAGATGTTATTAAGATCTTAGCAGGATAAATGAGGAGACAGTGGGTAGTAGAAGAGCCAATGTCTCCAGCTTAAGCACTGAGAAGTATGAAAACATATGGCTCTTGTTTGCAACAACAGGCCTGAGCGGAATGCCTAAGTGAGAGTGAAGCTAAGATTTAGGAAAGTTAATCGCTTTCAGTGTCTGAATTCAAGGTTCTTAGTTTTCTTTCCTTTTGGGAAGTCTTCCAAGGCTTCTCCCTTGCCTTATCAGCCGAGCTGCTTGTGGCCTAGTCCCTTAGTTTAAATCAATACATGTGTTTTTGATATTTGGCAAACCAAGATTTAATTATGCAGTTGCAAGTTCCCCCCCCCCAAACGAAATGCATCTTCGAGATATAAAAACATTGAGAAACCATTTATAGTTCAAAAATTCAAGTGGGTGAAAATCTATTCCCAACCTTTCAGCATCTTATTTAATTATGGTGGACTTTTATGTTACTGGATATTGAAATGGAAACCAGAATAAGGCTAGAGTTGACCCAACATTTGTCCAAAGTGAAAAATGAAGATGTTTCATATAGTCTAAGAAGGAGAAGGAAAATTTTACATCCTGAATTAGTATTTTAGTTGTAACTTACATAAGCATATTTCTCCTAAATACAAAGAGCAACAAATAAATTAAGATTTTGCCATTGTTATATACTAAAAAGAGTGCATATTTCATTAAAGAAACCAGAAGGTTGATTCCTTTAATTTGCCAAGTGACTCTCAATAATTAATTATTTACCAAACTTAAACTTTGGCACTATTTAAACTGTTGAAAACACCCATGTTTTGGCATGATTACATACAAGTGATTAATTCAGCATGGTTTTACTCGTCACTGAATATCGCTGTGTTCTGCAGTAGAATTTGCTAGGTCCTGTGGCTTGCTCAAAATAAAATGTTGGAATGATTCCCAGTTTTAATAGTCCCAATTTATTATTACCACTGAACCCTGATCAGATCATGGACTGGATTAGATCCCAGTTTTTCAAAATGCCCCGATTTATGGCTCCCTTAGAATTCTGATAAAAATGTGTATTTGAATAGGGCTTTGGTTAGCTGGGGGAAAAAAAGACCCGGTTAATTACTTTTAGATTCTTATTAGATCATCATTGCGTGGAAGTTATGAAAAAATATTACTAGATGGTGTTTCTCAAGACAAGGTCATGTTTTTGGTTTTTTGCTGACATAAAGAAGATATCATGTTTCTGTTTTTCATAGTACTAACCATCTCATGAGTAGATTAAAGGGTTGCTGTATCTCAGTGGTTACTATTGATGCTTGTATTAAGGTAGGGAAAGTTTCCTCCTGTCTTAGAATGTGGATTAAAATTAGATAGTAAGGAAAAGAAAGGATTAAAAAATGGTGCAGTGGTCTCCCTCCCTCTCTCTCTTTCTCTCTCTCTCTCTTTCCCTCTCTCTCTCTCTCTCTCTCTCTCTCTCTCTCTCACACACACACACACACACACACACACATACACACACACCATCACCACCACCTCCGCTGCCGCCACTCTTTAGCAGCATTTTGAGGATTTTCCTCTAATTTAGAGGGTTAAGGATTGAGACCCAGGGCAGATGTGAGTAGATTTTACTGTCTGTATTTTATTTGCTCTTCATAACACCTGTCTTCTTAGAAATGCTTGCGGTCCCCAACAAAACTTGGCACATTACTGTATTCCTATAGACAAGCAATGCGAGCACCTACATCCTAATGCATGCCAGCATTTTTTATGAGCCAAAATCTTTTTATGGAATTTGAATCAATGTTAGAAGTGCTGTATTAGCAACTACTTGTCAGCTGAGGTGGATTAATACATAAAATGAATCACTGGACTGGCGTACTTTCCAATAGTCATTTAGACTAACTTGTACAGATTATAGCAGCTCTTTAACATTGTTTAAAAAAATAATCTTATAGTCATTACCCTAAGGTAACATATTTACATTACTGCATGCAACTGTAGTGCTGTTGAAAAAACAACTAAAGAAGGATACCTAAACCGCCTAGATTGGTTCTATAGAACTGTTTCAAATAACAAATCTGATAAAAACTAGGGATAAGCCAGGTGCTAGTGGCTCATGCCTGAAATACTAGCTATACATAAGGCTGAAATATGAGGATCTGAGGATAATGGCTCAAAGAATATGTAGGCAAAAAAGAAAAAAATGAGACTCCTATCTTCAATTAACCAGTAAAAAAGCTGGAACTGAAGATATGGTTCAGGTGGTGTCAACCTTGAGCAAAAAAGATAAACAACTTCATAATATCTAGGTTTTCCAATACCATCTGCACCAAAAAGGAAAAAATAATTGGAGATGAAATTACAAGATTCTCTTCATCCAGGATATTTTGTTCTAATATATGCAATATTAAATTAATATATATTCCATACAATCAAGAAACTTTTGTAATTTTGGATTTTGTGACAAAAACATGGATAACTTTGATTAGATGGAAATTCTGTACAGAAGTAGTGTAATTTGAGAAAAGCATTTGTTTGAAATTTTTAGAGGACTATATCTGTGTAAAAACCATTTGGTGACTAGAATTTTGAAAGGAGGGTTCTTATATTTTATTTTCACAACTTTGTGGGTATATTCTTAATAATTTATATTTATACTGCCATAAAATGTAGTGGTAATCATTGTAAAGGTCTCACTTTCATATTTTTGTTTGAATATAATGCTTTTTTAAGGGGCTGAGTTCCTTAGAAGACAAAAAAAAACTTCTAAAATTTAAAAATAAATAAAAGTTAAGTGAATCCAGAATGCTCACTGTAGGCTGCAAAATTTTAATTTTCCAAAAGTGCTCAAAAATGCAGACATATCAAAATTTTATAAGCCAAATACTATTTTCTAGGATTTTTGGCTCATCTTCTTTACTTATTTGGACATATGTTCTATTGAATCTTGCTTTGGAAACCTTCCATCACATCTCCAGTCCATGAGTCAAGATTAGTTATTGTTCACATCCACTGGCAAACTTCACCACTCTACTTAATGTCTTCTGGAATTGGCTTCTCTACACACACCCCCACTTCCTTTTTGTAGAAACTCTAACCTAGGCCTGAGATTTACAAATACCAAACTTTAGATATGCTTTTCCCTATTTCCTGAGCAGCCTTGTAGATCCATAAGCCTTAACTTGTAACAATGCCTGGGAACACCGGACAGGATCTGAGGACACTGGGGGTTGTCACACGATGACAGGTGGTGTTCAGATCCAGTAGGTAAAGAGAAAGGTACTGCTCCTCCTCATGCCATGCCCAGAACAGCTCTCTACAACCAAGAATCATCTGGTCCCAGATGTCACTTATGGCAAGGTTGAAAAGCCCTATGTTAGAAAAATAGCATGATGTAACTCAATGGAGGAGATGGATTTTGAAAATGTTTCTCGTGTGATTGTCATTTTTAGCTGTATTTGAGATCAACTAAATTAGGTAGGGTCCAGAGAAAATGTGTGCCTATATGGAAAGACTACAAGGCCCAAGAGAGGGTCATACATTACAAAAAGACCTGACTACTGGGCTACATGTACCGTCAAAATGCTTACTGGCTTCATCTGTCAAATGAGAAGTCTGTCTTTCAGATTGTTGAGAATGAGAAGTAGCATTGACAAAATAAACACCTGGCTCACTCTAGGTGTTCAGTGTTATTTCCCAACCTGCTTTGGGAATTTTAGCCTCCTGATCATCCACTTCGCAGCCTTTGGAAGTCTGGAACGCTCTGAGACATACCATCTGTGAAAGTTGCTGAGTTGGCTCCTGCTATGATGAAGAAGGCCAATTTGAGTGCAGACTTCGCCCAACTGGGAGTGGTGCCAGATCCTTCCATTCAAGAAGCTTCTCGTCATTTCTTATTGATCACCAGTTGGAAGTTGTTCCGCAAGCGTCTTGGGCTTGGCATGAGATGGCAGCACAGTAGCACGAGAGAGCTGGCTGCAGCCGGTGCTTGGCAGCTGTGGAAACGAATTCAAGGAGAAGGGACACAAATGCCCATGGGTGTCTGCCAGCGCCTCCATGTCCACAGGGCTTGGTGCTGCACAAAACACTTGTAACCACAGCCATTAACTTCACAAACCCTCTCATTTGCATGTGTTATGTGTATGCAGTGAGGGGAGGCGTACCTCTGGTCTCCTAACATTTTAATACCAGCCTTTGGTAGAAATTCTGTCCCAGCTCCCTGTCTTTCTCCTGGATGTTAATTACATAAGAACTTTGCAGTACATTTGAAGTGACTTTCAGATTGTCTAAATCTGATTGTCTAAAATATCCGACTCCTGTCTCAGGAGCGGGCTTAAAGACCTTCCCCTTTCTGCTTTATGCTCTTTTTATTTATTTATTTTTTACTCCAGGAAGAGGAGGCAGTGATTTAGGCTAAGGCATAAAAGTCTACTTCACTAAGAGCCCTGATCCTCCATTTAAACTATAGTAATAGCAATGGGCTTTTTAGACAGAAGTTCATTTGTGCCCTTGGAGAAACTTAACAAGTACAGAATAATGTGTGAAATCATCATTTGTTGAAGCAGAGATTATTAAATATGATAGTAAATATGCTAGGGGTAGATCATTAATATAGGTTGAATATATGTTCTGGACCCAAACAAATGCTTGGGTCCAGAAGTGTTTTGGAATTCGAAGATTTTCAGATTTCAAATACTTGTATAGGCTTTGCAGCCTGAGCATGCTCTGAAATACAAAACTTTTTGGGTATCCTGTGAGCATTCAAAAAGTTTTGGATTTCTGAGCACTTTGGATTCTTATATTAGAGATGATTAACCCATAATGGCTTTTATCAAAGTCACTAAGACCTTCAGTGTCTCGCTATTGTCTATTTAAACAGTCCCAGCATATTGGCTCCACATACTTGACTATTTCCTAGCTCTCAAATCATATTTTCTGAACAATATGACCCATTCTGTACAATTCACACTGTCTGAGACTGACTCTGCTCTTACCAATCTTTGTGTCCTTCCTAATACCATTTTTCTCTATCTGGTATGCCCTTCTCTATATTCAGTGAAATCTCATTTCTCCAACAACCAAGTTGAATGGAAATCTATTAAATACCCTGAATCAGCATACTCATTGAGATGATCTTTAGTTTTACTAGAAGATAACTTCTTAACCATTCTAAGAATGAAACATTCCAAATGTAACATTTAGAATAGTACCAAGGAGGGTGTGTGTGCAAGAAATGGTGAACTTAGCACTTCTCTGAAGGATGTCACTGTGTGAAAGAGAATGACTATTAGAATATTAGCAGCAAACAGCATTGAATTCAAAACCTGCTCTTCCCTACACCCACTGGATGTTTATTTATATTTTGCTGAAACATTTTGACATTCAGCTTTGTCATCTAGAAAAAAAGGCGGAGGAAAATGTAATGTCTGGCATTCTAAATTCCTTGGAAATTTAGATAAGATGAAATACTCAAAGTGCCTAAAACTGGGCTCTACACTTACTAGACATACATTTTTGTGATTATTGTTACTGTTTTTGCACATTGAATTGTAGATGTAAATATGTGTCAGTTTTGCCTTTGGGTTCATATCACATCTTAATCATTTTTCTGTATCTCTCAGTATCCAATACATTACATTTCACAAAGTAAGCTCTCAATAAGTAGTTATTAAATAATGAATGAATGTGTGAATGAGCAAGCATAAAACCATACCAATTTTAATCTCATTTTTGAGTGAATAATTTGGAAGTTTGAACTAAGAGATAGGGTAGGCTAAATCAAGAATGGACAAAGCCATATAGTTTAGAGAAATATGACTTTCTCCTGGGTTATAAAATGTCAAGAAACAGCAGATCATTTGGAACTGGCAGTAGGAGAGTGGAAATGAATCAGTGAAGCATAGTGGCCGGTCCATCAGGACTGTCTATACCTATTTCCCTCCTACAGAACCAGATCCTCAGAGACAAGACCTTAAAGTGAATGAGATTCAGCCACTTCATGAAAGAATAGCAGTGTTGTGAGCCAAAGAGGTGTTTTCTTGTTCAAGTATTTGTTTTGTTGCTTCTCTTTGTTTGTTTGTTTGTTTGTTAAGGGACTCTTGCCTTCATCATCTCCCCCTGGCTTAAATTTAACCAGCAGAATTATTTATAGGAAGCATTCATTCTAATCTTTTTTTGTAACTTGAACACAGAACATAAGCCATGCCTCTAGCTCCAAGTCAATAAAAAATTCACTGTTACAGCAAAAATGTGATTTGAATATATGTGAGAGACACGCTGTCCTTGGCTTGCTCACTGCTGAGAGACAGAGAGACAGAGACAGAGAGACAGAGACAGAGAGACAGAGAGACCATGTTTGTGTTGTATGTAAAACTGATTCAGGGGCTGGGGATATAGCCTAGTGGCAAGAGTGCCTGCCTCGGATACACGAGGCCCTAGGTTCGATTCCCCAGCACCACATATACAGAAAACGGCCAGAAGCGGCGCTGTGGCTCAAGTGGCAGAGTGCTAGCCTTGAGCAGGAAGAAGCCAGGGACAGTGCTCAGGCCCTGAGTCCAAGGCCCAGGGCTGGCAAAAAAAAAAAACAAAAAAACAAAAAAAACTGATTCAGTCAGAATTCCTAGTGCAGATATTTCAGGGAGCAGCCATTAAACCTGTAATGTAAATGAAAGACCATGAAAAAATGGTGATGGCCATTTATAGTACCCAGATCCATACAGCCACTCTCTAAGGAGGCAATATTACTGAACTCTGAGTCCATAATTAGGGCTCTACATTATCATTGAATTACAGCCTTTATCTTCTAAAATGTTCCTTATTAATACTCTCCTTCAATTTCTTGTCTTTGCTTCTCTTAAGCATAGATTTCTCCTTGTTTCATTTCCGTACATTTCATTAGAGAAAAGATATTTAGTGAAATCCTGATTGACTTAAAAGTGTAAAATAAGATCAAATTTTGAATATTACTTACATAATTTTTAATTTATAGAATTTTAAGAATCAGTAGGAAAATAGTAACTATTTTTAAAATACTTCATTGAATGAGCATGCCTATTTCTGAAAACATGGTACACTGCTTAAAAGGTATCTGGAATATAATTACAAGCACCAGTTTTTAAAAAAGTAAAGCATAAGTCAGATAAGTAGATGAAGAATTGCTTAGACAAATCATTTTTTAAATAATAGTGAACTCTCTTATTGACAGAATCAACAGCTAATTAAAAATTCTATTAGTGAAGATGTAAAAGATGGCACATTTCCAATTCAGATTGACACCGAGGACATAGACATAATTGATATTTGTTCAATAATCCTAAAATGTTTCACAGTCTCTAATAGAAGCTGTGATAGCCAAGAAAAGTTTTATATTCTAGGCACTTAAAGGATATTTTCAGTTCAGATAATGCATCTTTGCCAAAAAAAAAAAAAAGTGTAAGGTTTAGCTGGAATGAACAGCAAAGAATATTCCAGTGTGTTGACTTTGTTTAACAAAACAAAAAAATCACAGTGTCATGATACTGTATGGTGTAATTCATATGTTTTTAATTTGGTTATACTGAATGTAATAAAGTCAAAAGAGCATAATTTACTAGTTGAACTTTCAAATTTCAGAGCTGCATTTTCTTTCAGTCACATAACTGAATACATATTGAGAAAACAAACTACAATGGTCAGTCTTATATTCAACCTTGTTAAATCCAGATCATCACTTTAACAAAATGCCTCGACGTAGAGTTTACTGCTTTTGGCATTATTAAAACTAAACCAAATATAGTCATATACAGGGTTTATGTGTATATATAATTCTTCTAGTTTTAACAATTCTATTTCTAATAATTATGGATTTATTGTGATTGTGGCCCTAGCACAGTGGTAGAGTACCTGTGTAGCATGTACAAGATCCTGGATTTCTTCTCTACCACCACATACACACACACACACACACACACACACACACACACAAATTACTGCTAGTAATTATAGGTTTCATCTCACCTATCTCAAAGGATAGATAAGGTGGACAGAAGTGTTACATGGGGGCTGGGGATATGGTCTAGTGGCAAGAGAGCTTGCCTCCCATACATGAAGCCCTAGGTTTGATTCCCCAGCACCACGTATACGGAAAATGGCCAGAAGGGGGGTGCTGTGGTTCAGGTGGCAGAGTGCTAGCCTTGAGCGGGAAGAAGCCAGGGACAGTGCTCAGTCCTTGAGTCCAAGGCCCAAGACTGGCCAAAAAAAAAGAAGTGTTACATGAAACCAGATCATTTTACAACATATTCATTTTTGTGATTATTATATATTATTCAGAAGTACAACGTATGTCAAATTGAAAGTCCTTTGTACAACTACTTAAAGATAATTACAAAATAAAGAAGTATAAGGTATAAAAATAATTACCCAGAAATGTGCACCTGATTCTTGGAGACACATAGTTCTACATCTCACCAGCAAACAGAACTCCCATAAGAAGAAAACAGGCATAATGCTAAAGTATCTCCTGCCTTAAGATAAAAATGAATACCTAACATCACTAGCAACCAATTCATACTGTCAAATAATCTACTCAAGGTAACTGACTCTCATTGATTAATCTTAAATAACTTCTACAGGTATTAGTTACTTTTCTTCCTGCTTCTTCTGGTCACATAAGTTTGAGTCTGCCTGAATTCAAAGAAAAAAATGAATTATGAAATAAAAATATACAGAGTGTGAACATGGAAATGTACATTCTCAAAGATACACTTAAAGATTTTGTTCATATATAGCAGAAACACATGTTACTAAAAGCATGCTAATTAAGCTAAAAATCTTGAGGAAAATCTCCAAATATCACAGATCAAAGCTAAAATATGTAGTGTGTTTTTTACAACTTCCTCAGGACATTTGAAAACATTAGAAACCATATAGACGTATTTATGGTCCTATTTACACATTCCTTTCTACATTGCCTTCTAGTAAGATGACATATGAAAAGAATTTCGTTTTATTTGAAGGAATGTGAGAGTTCATTTTAGACACAGACTGATTGAGAAGTGCTTAACTTCCATTCCAGTATTTTGTGTATCTGATGGCATCATTGTGGTAGCTGACTGAAAGCATTCCTGCTTGTGGTTAATACAGAGCTGTGAGTGTGGTTGTGTATCTTTATATGCAGAGTTTCATAAATAGATAATAGGCATTGTGAGTTTAACTGTGTTTACTGACTGCTACACTACTAAGTCCTCTAGGGAATGTTTAAGATCTATTCCTAGATGAGTCAGAAAAGTAGTATTTTTCAAGTTTAAATGAGTGATTACATATTATATACTTTCATACTGCATAAAAGGTTACTGATAAGAGAATGAGGTAACTGAAAAAGAGGAAGATATGCAAAGGAATAAAGAAAAATAAGACAGGGCCTAGAACATCTCTGGGGAAGGTTCTCCCCTCCTCCCTTTCTCTCTCTCTCTCTCTCTCTCTCTCTCTCTCTCTCTCTCTCTCTCTCTCTCTCTTTCTCTCTTTTCTCTATGCCTGAAAAGCTGCTGGAGCCCTGGGCCTACCCATAAGCAGCAGCAGGCATTGAAGTATATTTGTTAGTTTTCTAAACCGAGTACAGCTGGCTGGCTCACACACTTAAGACAATACACTACTACAGTAAATATTAGATGAACCATACCCTTTGATGAACCACTGGTACATTTAAAAGAAAACTGATAATACCCACACTGTACTAGCACTGTAATAAAGACTTAGGACTCAGGAATTTTTCTAATAGGAAAAGTGTTTCTTTGCCACAAAACAGTTTACAATTCTTGTAAATAGCCCAAAACTATTCCTTCGACCCTATGTAGATATCTAAAAGTGCATTTCTCAGGCAAAGGTCTTCTTCAAACTAGAACAAGTGAACTCTTATTCTTAAGGTCAGCCCAAGAGGACACAGGTGAGTAGAGCAAGCATGTCATCTTTATGTATAGAAAGCGATGATTCCATAGCATGGTTTATTAATTGTATCTTTTCCTTAGTGTCTGTAGCCTAATTCTCACATGCTGGAGCCCCTCCTGCCTTTCACTGCACTGCAGAAATATGTCTGATATGTCTGAATCTGCTGTCTCTCTCTCTCTCTCTCTCTCTCTCTCTCTCTGTGTGTGTGTGTGTATGTGTGTGTGTGTGTGCCCTAGAACCTGCTCCTACAATTCATTCTCTAGAAGCAAGCCTTCCCTACAGGCCCCAATGGAGGCTTTCCTAAGATCCAGCTGCTTTGTACACATTTGAGAGTTTAACTAGTATATGTCTTTTTAATTAGCAATTCTCCCTGGGTAGAACATCACTAACTCTCGCCATCTTGTGTCCTCTCATATGGATGTGTCATTTTTGCTTCCTATTTTCCTTTTGAAAGTGTTCACATTTGTCATAGGAAAGGTCACCTTTACTTGGTCATTTCATTTGAATTGCTCCCATTTTCAGCCCTCAAAGCATGTAAGAAAGATTTGTATTTTGATGAATTTCAGGACTTTTGATCACCTGAGAACTGGCATAATCTACATCAGGTTCCTGAATCTTTTTCCTAGAGGCATAGCTGTCATGCCTTTGAATCAGAGTTTAAATTGAAGTTATATGAAGTTTTCTACTTAGAGTACTTAAGTAGACATTTTCTTGTATAATTCATTTGTGACTTTTTAATTATCTTTGGCCTAAACTCTTCAATAATTCAGCAAATATTAATTGAGCAGCTAGACATTTGAGGGGGATGGTAAGATAAGTTAAACACAGCCTACTCACCTTCAACAAGTTCATGATTAAGAAAGAAGCCCAGTCATAAGTAATTAGAATACAGCCAAACTGCACTGCATGCTGTAACAAGGGATAAAAATGCTATATGATCACAGGGAAAGCAGCCATGAAAAGCTAACATTATAGCTGGAACAATAGAACAAACCCGCTTTATCATCCAATATTTCTAGATACTTGCAATGAAATCATTAAATTCAATTATAAAGCACAACTCAACTGTGGAGCAAATTAAGAGACTTTTGAAAAATTTAAATTCTTAATCCATCAATAATACATGATTTTTTTTCTTGCTGCTAACTAGAGAGCATTTTAGGACTCAGGGAAAGTTTTTATTTGAAATCTAAGGGATTTGTTTCTAAGTACTATGAGTGGTCTCCATTATATTTTCCCCTGAAGTTGATAGGATGCAGTTGAAGAAGTTTAAGGCAAAACTTTGTGGGGAAAATAGCAGGTAGCTAGGTCAAGCAAATAACTTTGGGTAATGAAGATATATTTATAAAGAACTGTTGTGCCAATACATTCACAATGTATTTAAATGCTTTAACTATAAAAGATAATTTTCATTACCTAAGAAGTTTGCCAATATATTTCTGTAGATAAGTGAGTCACTATTCCTAGGTGAGTTCCAGGGATCTAATGTAGATTGTTACTTCTCCATTTATTATATTTGATTGTTACTTCCATTTGTATGTAGTACTCTATGCTACATTTATATGCCAATATAGTACTATAATAAAATCCATAGGACCCTAATAAATATGAAAAACTGAACTTATATTAAAAAAAAAAACAGAAAAAAGTTAATTAGAATGACCCAAAGCTTTCGGGGGTGGTTTTTTGTTGATGTTGTTTTGGGGGTTTTTTGTTTGTTTTTGTTTTGGGTCACATTTTCATGGTTATGAGGGGGAAATCCAGACAATTTGGCAAAACCAAGTTCCATACTCCATAAAATCACATGTATTTTTAAAATATTTTAGTATTAACAATTATATCCAGATTCATTCATCTAGAACTCAACTAACCACACTAGGGTAGGTCTCTGGTTTATAATGACTCACTTTATGATTTTTGGTGTTACACTGATGCAGTCACAAAAGAATCCATACTTCAAAGTTTCACCTTTTCCTGAGTTATTGGTAAGTGGTCTGATCGTCTCTTGAAATGCTGACAGTGGCACCTTGACATAGCTTGCAGACAGCCCCTCGAGCCTTGGAAGAACACCGATACTGTGCAGTGCACTGTGTGGCATTTGACAGGTTGGCTGTATTTCCATGTGTTTTCAGCTCACACTATTGTCCATTTATGGTGAGTTTCTTTTAAGGTGAGGAACACCTGCATTTTGTCATTTTCTTTTGAACACTGATCATAAGGATTAAAAAAAAACAAAGAAGATAACTAGGAGAAAATATGATGTATTTTCCTGTGTAAGGCACACAGTAGACACTCATGAAGTGTAGCTAAGGTAGATCAGGTCAGCTCCATCTAGACTCACCTCAGTATCCTTCATATTGTAGGATCAAAATAGAAGCTGAGAAGAACGGTATTTAAGTGTGTTCTGTCCCTCCCTTTCCATAAGAAAATATTCTATTCAGTGAGTTCCACTAGGGTAAGTTAAAGGATTAATATATTTTAGGAAGATTTGCAGCCAACAGACTCCAACCCAAATCATTTACTGCTTTGTTCTCCATCAAGCAGAAAATTAATTAGCCACCACACACCTGGTCCCCTGAGCATTCTGGCCAGTCCACATTGCATAGCATTTACTAGAGGTATCTGTGCTCTGCCCAAGGTTCTATGTCAAATTTTGAGAAAGCTGGAAAGAACTGTATGTGTACTTGGAAAACGGATGTATTGTGTGTACATGTAAAGACTACAGAAGTGTTTTAGCGTCTCTCCTTCATGCTACCTTACCTGTCACATGCGCGCACTACTATTGTTGTTACTAACAATTAGTATCTGTGTGCCAGCCACCCTCTTATAATGGTTTTTGTTGTGTTGTTATTTAGCCTTCTTCCATTGGAGATAGGTTCTCTTACATTCTACACTTAGAACATGACAGACTGGTTAAATAATTTGACCATGGTCAGAAAATTAAAAGTGTCAGAGCTTAGGTCCCATCCCCAGCTGTCCAATTTCTTTCCCCATCTTGTCTTTATTTCAGAAACAGCAGAGTGTCTGAATATTCTTTAGCAGCTGCGGGTCTGCTCTGCACAAGGCTCTGCTTCAGTGGCCCTGCCTGGGTGAGAATGCTGCCTCCCATGAAGATCTTAAGGCAGAAATATAAATGTAAATTTTGCTCATTAAAACCATAATTAATTTATTGAAAGTGAATTGTTATTATTTCAGGGACGAATGCATATTGGAATATGCTGATTATTTTAATGAACCAAGAGCCTCTTCTGGGATACTTCCTCTGTATTATTTGCAAGCAGGTCACTGTAGCTTTTTCTGAGAGGGGAATAAAAGGATAGCTGCTCATTTTCAAATTTTGCTTTATTAAAAATGCAAAAGGAAATGTGTGTGGTATAATACATTTAGGGTCATGATAAGAAGATATCTTTGTTTAAGAAAGGACCTGACATCCTCTGTTGTCGCCCATAATTCTTCTTCTAGGTAGCTGTGTCTTCTGCTACAAGTCTTAGCACCAGCGCCCACTTGCACAGGTGTTGCATCATGCTGTTTCCAGTGTAATTGTTATATTTGATGGGCAGAGCCATTCACTGAAACCCCCTCCTCATTTGTTTCACAGTAAACACATTTTTAATCTTCTCAAGACACACAGAAGAGAAGTTTCTAGAATGTGCCCTATTTTTTTTTCTCCTTAGATGACTTTAGGATAAATCAGAAATTAGACTCCCATGTATAAATATCCACTGCCTATTATCTCAAAGAAAATATTCTCATTTCGATTCTCAAGACCATGTGCAAGTAGCATATGTTCCTTTAAAAAGCCTCCCTCATACCTCCATTACACTTAGACTTAAGCAATAGTTGCAGTGGAGTAGTTTTCCTTGACATCCAGTAGAGCTAGAATGGGGTCATTCCTGGCAGTCAGCCTAATCTCAAATTGCCCATTAACTCTGGTTCCTAATCACCATGGACAGCCGACATTGTGCGGATTAGCTGCTGGGTAGCTGCATAGTGGTGATCATCTAATACCACAGGTTGACTTTTCCTATATTCTGTCCTCAGTGTATGCATGTTGTAGAGGGGAGAGGATCAGATGACATAGGCGCTCCCTAGGGCTTGGAGCACTGTTATTGAAAAGCCTAGCAAGATCCCTGTAAAAAAGTAAGAGGAGACCTTAGGTTACACATCTGATGGCCCCCAAGTGTCTCCTGTCCTTTTCATCCAGCCTAGCATAGTTCTTAGTACATAAAGAACATTCAGTACAGCCTTAGAATAAAACAAACACCAAAATGACTGATAGGCTACATTTCTTGGAATAGATCTGGACTGGTGGCTGTGGTTTCTGTAGGAAAACTCACATCTCAAAAAATGAAAAATGATCGTTCCTGGTAAGAACCACAGAAAATACAATGCTCAAATAGAATATTTTAGCTGACCTTTTTAAAGTCACCTGCAAAGATGAAATAGGAGAGGGAAAAGACTATATACCTTAATATCTTTTTCAGCCTCTCCATAATGTAACGAAGATGACATTTCAGAACACAAGTGCCCTTCTGTGGGAAATATGAGGTGAAAGGGTTAGTTTCTTCTTCTTCTTTCTCAAGTAGAGGCTCAATCACACACATAAGACCAGGCTGCCTAGAGTTCTTTATATGCTCTAGGTTCTTTCAGTGAAGATTTTATAAAACTGGGAGATGGATGTTCCAGGCCTTGAGAAGTCTAGCATTTGTGTCTGAGAAAACACAGGAAACAGAACAGCACATGCCACATCATTCCCCAGGCTTCAGCACATTTTTATGTGAGTAAGCATCGAGTCAGAGATCAAAACACTTCCCTGAGAGCATCAGCCAGGTGTGAAATTCCAGGTGACAAAATAGCAGGGAAAGAAGAGTTTGAAGGGAAAGGAAAGGAAACGTAATTAGTTTCCTTTCATTCTCAGTGATTTTCCTGTTTCCTCCCCAGGAAGTGTATGTAGGCCTCCACTACCCCAAACTGTCAACATGAGGACCTTATCTTTATTCCTTTCCATATGTTGACAGGATCATCACGTCAAATGTCTGTCATTTGTTTTTGAAATGTTATCTGTTGCAGTCCCTAGGATAGGAAGTGCTATATTCCAGAGAATTTTAAAACAAAAATTCTCTTATTTTCCCTCCTGTTCCTCATGGCACTACAAATAGTGAGCACCTACAAACAGGGAGTGTTTAAATAAATGCTATTTCTTGCCACAAAATGATGTAAGTATCAATAAAAAATAAAGCATATCAACTGATTATGAACTTGATCCAACCAGCCAAGCTTGCTCAAAGGCAGCTATTATAGGTCTTTCTTTTGTATTACTTTGGCCTAAAGAGCTTCTTTTAATGTCATCAATGCTTAATGACAGCCTTTGTAGGGGCACTTTCTATAGGATTATTTTAAGAGAATCATGTATTATCAGAGAACATTGCAAGCACTCTGTAGGTTCTTTCCCTCCACTCTCCTCCCCTCTTTGGGGCTAATTTTCCAAGGAAAGCTAAAGATGTTTACTAAGCATTTCTGAGAAATTCATCCACATTACATGAATGCAAATTACAGGAACTCAGTGCATTAGCAATGGAGAATGTTTAATGGGTTTGGGAAAGGTATAAATTTAGGGAAAATGCTAATTTCAATAATTGGAAGTGCGCCCTTACTGAACACCAATCCTCATGAAATGGTGGCATTTAGCAGTAGCAAGAAAACTACTAGTTGCAAAAACTGCAACTAGTAGTTAGGAGTTCTAAACAACTGTCATGATTTTAGATTATGAAATAGACTCAGTATCCAGAGAAACATTTGATTGATTGTGGTGATTCTGGGACACCTAGAATATGGTAATCTTATCTGTGGTCATCTTACCTAGCTAGCAAAGAGCCAGTAAATACCCCCTCCCACCAAATCCTCCTGAGTTACAATGCTTTCAGATCACACCTGACTGTGGGAATCTTCCCAAATTTCAATGCTTTGAGAGCTTAAGGTTTAAGATTTGGATTTAGGATTCTCTCCTTTGTCTCATGACTTTTGGCCAACTATGGGATTTCAAGAATGATATTCACATGCTAGATTCTGTAATCCATGAAGATGTGTAACAAGGAAAAAAGATAATGGGAAAGGCCATTTAAACGGTTCAATTAATAACAAGCTGGGCTTTGGTGGCTCAAGTCTGTAATTCTAACTACTCAGAAGTCTGAGATCTGAGGACCATGGTTCAAACTCAGCCTGGGAAAGAAAATCTGTGAGTTAAAAATCTCCAATTAACCAGGAAAAAGCTGAAAATAAAGGTGTGGCTCAGATGGTAGAGTGCTATCCTAGAGCATAAAGGCTCAGGGACAGTGCCCAGGCCTGAGTTCAAGTCCCAGGCACTGGTGGTATATACCTATAATCCTAACTTCTCTGGAAACTGAGACCTAAGGATGGAAATTCAAAGAAAGTTATGGCAGACAAATCAGTGAGTGTCATTTCTTCAACTAAACACCAAAAAGCCTGACATAGAGGAGTTGGCTCAAGTGGTAGAGTACCAGCCATGAGTAAAAAACAAACAAACATGATGGTATGAGACCCTGAACAAAGCAAATAAATAGAAAAATAACTAAGTGATTCAACTAATGAATTTGCATGTCACTATTGTAGAAATATTAAATTGCTACACAGAAATATGTTTATTTATTACAAGAAAAGTAATAAATTGGGGCTGGAGATATAGCCTAGTGGCAAGAGTGCCTGCCTCGGATACACGAGGCCCTAGGTTCGATTCCCCAGCACCACATATACAGAAAACGGCCAGAAGTGGCGCTGTGGCTCAAGTGGCGGAGTGCTAGCCTTGAGCAAAAAGAAGCCAGGGACAGTGCTCAGGCCCTGAGTCCAAGGCCCAGGACTGGCCAAAAAAAAGAAAAAAAAAGAAAAGTAATAAATTATCAACCCAGTTCTATTGCCACATTGAATCTGCTTCAGGATGACAAAACAATGAACAACCCAAAAGAGATCATTTAGAAAAACTTATAGATACCAGGCAGGAACAAGAAAACACTAAAAAATATTAATACAGTTAAACAGTTGTGTTGAGCTGATGAAACAGTGACTACAAAGACTGCATGTAAGACTTTATACATTGGTCAGTATAATAATAAATTCAATAATAATAATAAGAAGAAGCTGTCATTGTTCTTGACCACGCATGCCTTGCAGCTTTTAAGCCACTTTGATAAAGTAAAGCTAAAGAAACTAGCCCTGTTCTCCGCAACAAAGGATAATTATAGTGACCTAATTGCAGCTTCTATTATAAAAGCAGAAATGATAGCCAGACGAATTATCTCCACTGTCAGAAAAGAAAGCAGTGCAGCAGGTAGTTTGTAATCTCTTTTAATGGTGCTACTTCTTGTACCCCATAGCTCTCCCTGAAAAGCCTTTTCTGACCTCCACTACTGTCATGGCTGTAGGTAGCAAACCTTCTGTTCTGTGCTCTATTCATCTCCTACTCTGTTGTTTGTACTCATACAGTAGCAGTAAAAAGAGTTTCAGTGGCTAGATCTGCTTAGTGCTCATCAAGCCAGAAGAACTATACTGCGTCCACGTTCTACATGCAACAAAATTAACCAAGAATATTTTGCTCAAGTACCCAAGGTGTATAAAGCTTTAGAGGGAAATGTATAATGTGTTAAATATTCAACAATGTTTTAACTGCCATCATAAAAGGCAAATGAGAAACTCAAGCAAAAAAACACAGGCAGCTTGTATCGCAGAGTGTTCATATAACTATTATACAAAGCTCTTTGAAAAATCAAGAGGGGAAATGCCCACCAATCTGATAGAAAAATCAGCAAAAAGATATGGGCAGCTCACGGAAAAGGAAATGAAAATGGCCCCTAAACATATGAAAAGATTCTCAGGATCACATAATAAGAGACAGGCTAATTAAAGCTGCACTGAAACATGACTTCTCACCTACGTTTATCAAATTTCCCGAAGTTTGACAATACCCACTGATGATGAGACTAGAGAAATAGACAACTCCTACAATGCAGGTGGCAATGCAAAAAGAAGGAAATACAGAAGGAAATTTATCTAGAAAATAATCCAAACTAAGTTATCTCTGTTTTGTTTTTTTTTTCTCTTTGTTCAGCAATCCTCTCTATGAAGCCACTGTGGTACAAATAAGGACTAATGCTCAAGATTTTTCACCATGTCATTATTTGTCTGAGTACACATTATTTTGTGCACTTCCCTTTATCATTGTGGTTTCCAGATATTGCATTCTTACAGATTAAAGGTTGTGGCAACCCAGCATTGAGCAAGTGCATTGCTGTTTTTCCAACAGCTCAGATGATTTTTAGCATTGCCTCACAATAAAGTTTTATTAGACAAATTGTGATGGCACACTTAATAGATTATACTATATAGTAAATTTTTATATGCACTGAGAAGCCAAAATAGTCATGGCTTACTTTATTGTGATACTTTATTTTGGTGGTGTGGAACAAAATCCACAACATCTTCGAACTATGTCTGCAAGAACAAAAGATCAGAGGGTAGAAAAATGCCAAATGCCAAGCAGGCACAAGTTCCTGAGTTCAAGCCTCTGCACCGATTTTAAAAAGATTAGATTAATTTGAGCCAAATATTCACAACTGTGTAACTTGTTAAATAAACAAAAGCATGTCCATAGAGTCGAATACTAGGAAGCTTTTTGCAAATGAGCCAGATCTCTGTTTATTAAGTACTGTCTGAACATGCTTATGCCTAAAGCAGGGCAGAAAATATGGTCAGTGTGCCATTTGTGTAAAAGAAAGGGATTTAAAAGTAAGTGCAGAACTACTCACCAAAACATACATAGTTACAGTGCATGGACTAAAGAATAGAAAAATCAGCTATTTATTTACTTATTTCTACTGGTCATGGGGGCATAAACTTAAGACCTAGGTGCTTTCTATTCCTTGGCTTTTTCACTCAGGGCTGGTAGTCTACCACTTGAGCCACACCTATACTTCCAGCTTCTGGTGGTTAATTGGTAATGAGCATTTCACAGACTCACCTGCCTAGACTGGCTTCAAACGTCAATCCTCAGATCTCTCATGAGTAACATTACAGAGCGAGCTACCTGCACCCAGCTCAAAATCAGCTATTTATACAGTTATCATATATACAGATGTCTAAATGAATTAAAGCAAAAATTTTGTACCTTAGTCCTACAAGCCACCTTTTAAGTGGTCCAGAGCCACAATGGCTAGTGGCTTCTGCATTAGGACAGCCCCATTGTTGAACATTTCCATCTGCCCAGAACATTCAATAGCAAAGCATTTTTTTTTCTAGAAGCTGCCAAGGGAATCAAAGGAGTTAAATCACCTGGCAAGTGGGTAAAAATGACAAACAGTATGAGTGAGTACCTATAAGAAGGCAACTGCTTACTACAACAGTGAAATAGCATGGAAAAAGAATAAGAAAAGTGCGAAATACAATTCTATAGTAACATCATAAAGTTCAGCTGCAATTAAGTTTAATGTAGGGACACATGTTAGGGCCTGACTCCAGTAGATCCCCCAAGGAATACATTTTCAGGGCATTTGAAAAAATTTGTTTATGGGTGAAGTGTTACATGATACTAAGGAATCATTATTAATTTTAAGTAGGGTGATGGCATTATAATTTTATAGTAAACCATTTACAATTTTTCATATGCTTTCCAAAGGGCATAGGGAATAAATGACTATGGTTTGCTCACTAAATAATTTACCAAGATTTGAGCAGAACAATGGAAATTTCTTTTTAAAAATTGTCAAAATCTTAATAATTATTAAACAAAAAACTGGGTGAGCACAAATAGGTAGGTAGGTTGGTAGGTAGATGGTAGACAGAAAGACAGACAGAGAGACAGACATAGATAATGAACATAAGAATTTACATGAACATAATGAAATTTTTCATTACATTAATTTTTTAAATATGATTGTGTTTAGGTTATTTTTAGTCTAACATAAGTGGTAGAAACAATAACACTGAAGTCAAACACCTGGATAGAATTCAAGAATCCATATCCTGCCATTTGGTAAATGTGAGCTTGCAAAGCACTTAACCTCTCTGAACCTCATTTTCCTTTTCTGTAGAGCTGAGATTTTTGTACATTGTGGAAATTAAATCATGCAATCAGGAGAAAATAAATCACAAATATTATTATTAGTGTCTATTCTTTTTGAGATGAAATGCTAGATTGGATGATCTCTCATATGCAGCAAAACTTCCCTAATTAGGGTGTTTAGAAGGCAATCTTAATTATACAATTATGAGTTTTATGTTCTTTGAGATTTCGTTTTTTTTTCAGTACTGGGGGTTTGACCTCAAAGGCCTTCTGCTTGCTATTTTTCCCTGGATAGTTTTAGGATAAGGTTCCCTCCCTTCCCCCAGACTCACCTCCACCCAGCCCTCATCTGAGCCTGCTAAAGGCTTCCTGTAATGACTGGGATCCCAGGCACACTCTTCTATGTCCATCTTATCTCCATGGAGACAGAACCCCATAGACATTTCTGTCCAGATAGCCTGATACCTTCATCCTCCCTTTCAACTTCCCAAGTAGCTAGGATTACAAGTGTCAGACCCCCAACTCTGGGCTAGAAATACGTTTTTAATCCACTTTTATTTTTAGCTTATGTCCCCAGCCATTTCCCATCTCCACTGCTATGCCTTCTCCCACCGCCTTCTCTCACCTGAATCATTGTAATAACTCCCAACTGGTCTCTCTAGTGTTTGCACACAGCATCCCACCAGCTGTTATCTATTCTCAACACACCATCAGAGAGATACGCTTACCAAGTAATTCAGATTATGGCAATTCACCGCTCCAAACTTCCTATGAGCTGCTTATTTCACCGAGAGAAAGAGCCGGGATCCTACCAGGTCCAGCATAATCCAGGTCTCCGTTTCTAATATGGCCTCTAGTTCTCCACATTGGCCTCTTGGCTGCTTTCAGCACTTGCAGCCTCAGAGCCTTTGTGCCTGCTGTGTTCCTATCTGGCATACATTCCCCCAGTCATCACTGCAGTTAACTCTTCTTCAAGCCTTTTGTTTGACAGTCTCAGGGATCCACGTGCTGGTGGCTCACAACTGTAATCCAAGCTACTCAAGAGGCTGAGATCTGATAAGGGTGGTTCAATGCCTGCCTGGGCATACAAATCCATAAGACTCTTATCTCCACTTAACCATCAAAATGCCAGAAGTGAGTGGCTCAAGGGGTAGAACACCAGCCTTGGGCAAAAGAGCCATGCAAGAGTATGAGTTCTCAAGTTCAATCCCAACTACTGTCATGAACACAAATACAAAAGTTCTCAGGGGTAGTTTTCCGCATCACATGTTTAAAAGTGTAGCCTCCAATTCCTACCAGCATTCCATTTCATTCTCCTCTCTACTACTTAATAAAAGTTTATTTTTAGTGTTTTATTTAGTTACCTGTACTATTTTCCCCTCCTCTAATTAGAATAGAAATTCTCTAAGGACCACACCTAAGAAAAACCTAAACTGTGTAGGTACTCAGTAAATATTTGTTGAATGACAAATACAGAAACTCATAAGAGATATATAAAACAAGTTGTCTAAGGCTTTACAGGATGTATTTATGGATCAAAAGGAATGATTTGCATTTATCCACATCAGTAGCTGGCCTACAAACTGGTACTTTGGAGGTGTTGAAATTGCTGAAGAAAGGCTATGTTTTCTTAAGAAATTTAAATATTTTCCCAGCAGTGGTACATGTTCCAATCATTTGTTAAAATCACAACCATTTATATATATATATATATATGGAAAAGAATTATATAAAGTAACTGGGCCCAGTGGTTCATGCCCACAACTCTTTAAAGGAAGGTTAAAAAAAACACCTAATATTTTCACCAAATAGGCAAAAAAGAAGCTTCTGGTAAGTAACTTATAAAGGAGATAAACTGAAGATTTTCATTCACCTTTTCAGCAAGAACACTCTCATATGAAAACACATATTTAAAATTCTCAAGGACATAAAACGAACCATAATTTTATGTCTAGGAAAACCAGCTTTCAAATATAAGAGGCATAATTTCTATCTACTCAGGATGGACAATCCCCATGTTTGCTTCTTGAGGAGTCTGGAGGAAGGTAACTACACATTCATTGCTAGAAGAACTGTTGATTTTTATTACATTCATGCTTACTTTCACATATAATCTATGTAGGTACTTGTGGAGCTACAATTAAATGAGTGTTGAACAGAATGTAACTATAGCTTGGAGCAGCTAGGTGTTGTAACAACATAGGTGTAGTACAAAATCAGGATTGGAAACATGATAAAGACAGTTGCAAACATAGCTTATTTAATTCTAGCATTGTTCGTTTACAGGGAATACTGACCTAATATAGATGTGGTTATGAAGAGGAGGGAAGCCCTAAAAATTGCTATGGTTTGAATAAAGTTTAGGTATGTCCACCAAAGTTTTGTGTATTAAGAACTTAGTCCTCAATGTGGTGGTGGCAGGTGGGACCTTAATGAGCCTCATGGGGATCCGTAATCAGTCAGAGGGCTTTGTGAGAGCCAGGCCTCTCTGACTTTCTATTTCGAGATGAGACCTCTCTCCCTTCCACACACACTCTCACCATTAGCATCAGCTCTAAAGTAATGCACCCGGAGCAGCATCCCTACCTTATCCTGTGCTGTAATGTTTGGGTTTTTAGCATCCTAAACTGTGAGCTTTTCTCTATAAAGTTAACCTGCTTGGTATCGTTTGCTGTGTAGTAGTTGCAAAGCATTATCAAATCCTAAGCCCTTTTGAGATATATCACAAAGGTCTATGTCTTGATCTGAATGATACCTTCAAGCACATTGGCTTTATATAAAAGTTTTTCTTTAATTTGTGGCTTTTTTAGTACAATTTTCTATATTTTTATTTATTTTACAATCGAAGGTGAAACTGACACAAAATTGTGTACCTATACCAGATTGAGCCTTACAAAGATACTGTACAAAAGAGACTGAAATAAAATTATTCTCAAATTTCTATAAGGTTCATGTAATACAAATATGCCAATACCCAAGATTTGGGTGAGGCAAATTCTATTGGTTCCTTTTATTTTATTTTACTAATAGAGAACAGAGATACAGAAATTCAGACAAAATATATCTATAGATTGAGAATTGCATAACTCTATAATATTTCAGAAGAATAGAGAATTAACTATATAATCGAATTAAATGTAATAAAATAATAAAATTTAATATCGAATATAATAATCAAATTTTTATGATTTATGTAATACAAATATGCCAATACTCAAACTTTGGGTGAAGCAAATTCTTTTTATACCTTTTTCATTTACTAAACTTTTTACTATAAAATAGAACAAAGATACAGAAATTCACATAAAATAAACCCATGGATTGAGAACTGCATAACTCTCTAATATTTCAGATGAATGGAGAATTAACTCTATAATATTTCAGATTAATAGAGAATTTACTAGATGTGTAAGTTGAAGAGGAGACAAATTGTCAAGGTTAATGTGGTTTTTAACCAGTCTAGTCCTTATCCTAGAGAAAATTGAAAGCTGAACACCTGACTAATGAAGAGTACTCTTAGTAAGAGCATTTCATCGGAAGGTAGCAAGGACAAGCTCAATCTGCAATGAACTTCTAATGAGTTGACAATGGAGTCATTAAAATTCAGTTGGAAGGCAAGAGATATTTGCTGGCACATCTCCTTATCGGCCTCTTATTCTCATTAGTGATATTATTCATATCTTATTAGTGTATATAATATTTATAATTTTATAACTATAGTTCTTGTAGATGTTTAGCCTTAGATTTGAATGTACATAAACGTATGAAAACATTCCCAGAGACATTGTCCGAAAGCTTCACTAATATCTTAGGTTGCTTTTTACTATGATACTTAAAAATGGACAATTTATAAAGGTCAGCAATTTTAGCTGGAAATCCAAGGTTGCTTCTGAAAGCTAGATTTTCAACACATAAATTTAGGGGAGAAAGGAGTTCCAGCCAGAACAACTAGATTGAATTGTTCATTTTGACTCAATTTTTGATTGATTGGTTTTTCTTATTAAATAGTTCTTCCGTGATGATTCAATAAGCATTAACAGTCCCTTCATTTTTCGAATGTTTTTCATTGTCTTTATTCATGTTTGAAGTCAGCATGAATTTGCTTGAATTTTAGATGACTTCTTTTCTACTTTTTAAAATAGTATTATATTTACTATTTACAGTTAACTCTATTATTTTCTCTCTTATTACATTTAGTTTTTAAATGTTTGGTTCACCATTAAGTTGACTTCATATCCCACAGTATTTGAAATTTAAATAAAAGAACATGCCAAAATACACAGTGATCTAAGGTCACCGCTAGCTTCAAAATAATTTTTGTAGCAAGTTTGGGAGTTTAATTTCTATGGTCTCTGTTTAGAGGAGCAGTTTATTCTGTTAAGGGGGCAACCTGCTCCTCAGCAAAAGTCTCCTAGATAATTGGTTCTCTTTGACAAATCCCAGTTTATCTCTACTGTTCTGCCTTTTAAAAACACCGCAGGTTGTTAATTCCTCCTCCTTCTCATTTTACTTCCATGATTCCCCAGGACAGAAGACTGTTCAGACAGCATAAATTTCTTCTAGTCCTGCCACTCCTTCACAAACTCCAGATTTTAGATCCTCCAGGACCCTAGATCTTCTCTTTCTAAGTACAATCTGCCATCTGTGTTCCTTGAGGCTCTGCCCCCTTATCTTTAGAGAAATGTATTCCTGTCTAGAGTTATAAACATCTCTCAGCTCTTGGCATACTCTCCCTTTTGGGCTAAGTCCAACGTCATTGCAAGGTATGATGTTGTGGCCATTTTCTAATTCCATTGTAATGAATTTTCCTTCCAATTTCTCAGTTGTTTTTTCATGTAGTATTTCAGAGAGGGAAATGGAGTTACTATACTTTTATCATTAGAGAGTGGAGACACCACAGTAATGCTCTTTAAAGAGGATTATTCTATAGCATCCTCTTAGCATATAGATTAAATTGGGATGGGGTGATATATCAAAAACTCTTAGAGCAATCTAAGCTAACACAGTCAATAGAATTTTCTGCTGTGAAGGAATTCATGTATATCTGCACGGTCCAGTTCAGTGGTCACTGAACATATCGCCATTGAACACTTGAAATGTGCTTTGTGAAACCAATACAATGAAAGTTTTTATTGGATTAAAATTAAACTTATAGTGCTACCCATCGCTAACAGTCACCATATTGGTGACAGTGCAGATCTAGACAATATAAAAAGCTTGAACACTAGACTGTGGCCAACAAAATAGAAGTAAAAGAGGGCAGTGGTGTTAAGGACAAAACAAACAACAATGTTTTCAAAGGAAAAAATGAGAGAAGAGGGAGAATTAATAAGTCAACGATAATGTGCTCAAAAGAATGAGGGACCCAGTTGTGCCATGAAATGAAAAAGGGGATATTATCAAGGGGTACTTTGGAAGGATAGCTATTTTAAGAGGATGAGTTCCCAGTGATAAAGAGATCTCCAAATAGAAATGCCTAGAAAACAATGAGAATTCTCATACTGAATTGTAAGTGGGGGCAGTCAGAGCTACAAAAATAAATTCTTTTTCTTTGACACTCTCTCTTGAGAGTCTCTTCTGCCTCCACACACCCCTTTTTTCAGAGATTGTCTTGTCCTCCCCCACACGGAGAGACCCTGATATATGGCATAATAATGATGGTTCAAAGAAATTACTATTTCACCTACTGAGTGATTAATATGAAATTAGTTACTGCAACACTCAATGGTGCAGAGACAATTGAGGAAGAAAGCGGTTTTGTTTTAGAGAGGAAAAGTACAAGATAAAACATTGCTTTGCATACACAGTATAGTTTTCATCTGAGATTCCCTACACACTCAGCAAGCTTAATTAATAAGAAAACCTCCAAATAGAAGAAAGAGGAAATAAGGAACACCAATCCCACTCTCCTATGGCTATTTCAGAAACTCAAGTTTGGAATGTCCCTTTTCTATGAATGCACAAGAATAGCCCCCATGCAGTAGCGATACAATATTCATCTTACTGCTGACTGATTTCTCTTGAAGGCACCCCACTTATGAGGGAGAGAAACTACACATCATCCCACCCTCTAGCTGTATTGATGTCCTTGGCTGTATTTTCAATGGAAATAATCCATTCTTACCATCTTAGGGCAGCAAGCATACTCTGATAATCAAGTATGTACCATCCCTGAAAAGATTGTTTTGTTGCAGAATGGAGCAGGTTATTATCTTCTTCATGAGAAATTATTCAAAACAAACATCATGAATCTGGGACTGATGTGCATTGCAAGTGGACAGGCATGGCCCCTTAATGGGTGCAATCTTCTGTGCAATCTTCTTTCCACTTAATTCAAAACCCCTTGGAGGTGCATGCTGTTTTATACAAAAATATAAATTCTTCTAATTACTTTGGTATAGAGTACATGGTTTGGCCTAGTCAGAAGACATGTATAATGATATATACTGGGCATTGATTTTCATCTGCTGTGACTTGAGGATAGATGCTGCCTTTTCGTTCCATGCCTTCATACTCTTGTTTTGTTGCTTTTTCTCTCCCCCTACCTGATTTCTCCTCTTTTCTATTCAAATAAATAAATAAATAAAATCCTGTCCTATCACAAGAGAAAAAAAGTAGCTAGAGAGATCGTGGCTTCTAAAGATTTTGTCAAATGGTTTGATGTTTTGTAAAATAAAACTACCATGCACAAGAACTACTGTTTTTGTTGGAAAAGGAGATTATGCTAGAGAGTTTCAGGTTTTGTCTTGTAACCCATCCAAGCCTTCCCTGGGTGTCTCCTGGCATACACAAAACTGCTACTTCTTGCCTCTCATCTTCTCAGAGTACAGGACGTCAACTTTATCCCCATTCTTTCTCGACTTGTGTTAACCACATGAGTCAGCATCATTCCATATATCCTGTACTTCATTTGCACAGGGATGGAGACTAGACCCCTTCCTAATTAGTGCCAAGTGTCTCCTAACACCATCCACATCCTCATTGTCCAGTAAGATGCCACACTGACCTTTCCATCCTATCACATGACTGGGAATTGAGGAAAATGGATCTAACACTTTCCAAATTAAATGTCAAATTCTCAAAATTCAGGTGGATTTGTATGTTTTTCTGCTCCATCCGCAGCAGTCTACCCAGTGGCACTGATTAGCAGTAGCATTTTGTAATATCACTTAAGGCTTTAGCACTGTGGAGTTCTGCCAGTAATGGTGTTTAATTCACTTATATGCGCCAATTCATCTCTGTCAGAAGCCTATTAATTTCTTCATTATTTTACTCTGTCCCTAGCCCCTATATAATGAGACACAATGGTCCCCATTTGTGTAACCAAAAACTTAGAGTCTCTTATAAATTACCCTTGATGCCACTGCTTTTAGTGGCCTGACAGTTTCTGTATTTCTTTTTCATATTTAAATCAATTTTGGTGAGCTCTTTTCTTTAGAAGAATACACTGGAATTCTAGGACTTTAAATAGCAAAGTCATGACAAAAAATGTTAAGACTCTATCAAGATATATTGTATTCATAAACTGCTTCTTTGTTAAATGCAAATCCTTTGTACAACTACTTAAAGATATTTTTATTTAAATAAAAAAGTCAGATTTTGATGATCTCTTTAACATGCAGCCCTATCCTAAGAAAGACTTCCATAGCATTATACTAGAGATGCACTGGTTCTGTAAATATTTCTCATTTATTGGGAAAGACTGATATCAGCTCAGTCATCAGTGAGTACATGTCAAAATACCTATAGCATTGCTATCAAAGCAAAGATCCTGTGACAAATAAAGGTCAGAGATATAAAATTAATCTTCTTATGCGGCTGGCATTTGTGCATGGTGTGGTCTTGAGTCAACAGAAAAGTGACAGCTAAGTGTCTAGCAAGAGTTAGCACATTCATGAGAATATTATGTTGTGGCAGCCTATGAAACTTACATGCATTTCTGCTACTATAACATTTTTTTTCAGGATTGGAGCAAAACATCAGGAGCTAAGGGAAAAGCAAGCGAGAGTTCTTGTTGACTATGCTACGGGAGCAATTGGATCAGTGCATGACATGGATGATGATGAAATGGACCCCAATTATGCCAGAGTGAACCACTTTCGGGAACCATGTGCATCAACAAATGTCTTTAGGTCTCCATCTCCTCCGCAGGCTGGACCACTCGGTTACCCTCGGGATGGCCGTGCACTATCTCCAGAGAGAGACCACTTAGAGGGTCTCTATGCCAAGGTCAACAAGCCATATCATCCACCAACTCCAGCTGACAGGTAATGTGACCTAGTGAAAGATGAATGTTGTTTTAATTCAGTAAGTTTCAAATCATCGCCACTGCTGAAAGAGATAAAAAATACATCCTTCAATATATTAAAACTGAAATGACTTGGTGCCCTAGACAAGTGCTCCACTTTGACCTGTAAGATAGTAACCATCAAAATTAAAACAATAGGGCTGGGGATATGGCCTAGTGGCAAGAGTGCCTGCCTCATATACATGAGGCCCTGGGTTCGATTCCCCAGCACCACATATACAGAAAATGGCCAGAAGTGGCGCTGTGGCTCAAGCAGCAGAGTGCTAGCCTTGAGCAAAAAGAAGCCGGGGACAGTGCTCAGGCCCTGAGTCCAAGGCCCAGGACTGGCCAAAAAAAAAAAAAAAAAAAATTAAAACAATAGTCAGTTCAAAGATGGTATGAATGAATGGTAGTAGTTGAGCTCATGGTACAACGGGGAGCAATTTTTGCAAGAATATTGTAACCGAAAAGTAATGATGAAAACTTGGAAGGAATATTGTCCTTTTTCCTAAGACCTCTATTATAAAAGGCTTTTACAAGAAGATGACATGGCACTTGGAGGTAAAGAATCAGAGAAGCAAAAATGATAACTTTCAAGTATGTATAATTGAAGTGGAATTATAGATAGCTGGGTAAGTACAGGGCACATTGAAAAGTAACAATGATAGTATTTTACTCAAGAAAGCTGTGATCCTCTATAGATATTCACGGCTGACCAGAGGTAGAAAAGAAGATAATCTTGGCAATAGGCGTTTGATGGAGTAGATAAAGATGGGAGGTGACAAAGTCTAGGATCTTTAGATTTAGCAGCTAAAGAGAAAAATAATAGGACCATCTGTCAGTACAGTTGAAGTAGGAAGAGTACAGGTGATTTTAACCCCACCTCCTGCCAGATGGAAAATGCCTTCTCTCTTGAAAGGGTGATCTGAAAGAGTTTTAGTAAATAAGCATGGATAGGTGACCCTTGGAATTACATATGCAGAAAGCAGGTTGACTGACCTTGCAGCTTGAAGTCTGGAGGGAGGAGGCAGGAAGAAAGGTACAAAGTACTCTCATTCTAGATGGAAAGAAGAGTCATTTTCTAGATTTCTTAGGGTTCTGACAACTACCCAGTCCCTATTAGTAGCCAGCTTTTGCGTGGTAGCATGATCTATTGCATATGTTTACCGTTTACATTTCCCCAGCTGGGTGATATTATGCACTTTCAATTAGGTTGGGGAGAGGAAGGGAAATCATGGCATTTTTATGCAGACTGCAAAGTGTAGCTTCACAAGACTGATTACCTTTCAGAGCCTTTCCAATAACCAAGTGGGAAGGAAGGAGCAATTTTTAATCCTTACTGTCAAGCTTCCAGGTTGATAATATTAAAGAAAGATGGTCAAGTTTTTCTTAGGAACAAAACAAAAATATAAATTCCTATGACTGTGTGATATGACTATAATATCTAAACTGCTAATTCAGGAATTGATTAAGGTTGGCTTTTTTTTTCTCCCTTGCCTTTATATAAGGTTGGATTTTGTCATGCAAATGATAATAGCATACTCTTCTAATCTATTCTGACCTAAAGCTTGATCAATCTTCCTTTTCCTAAGTAAAAGAGGTCTCTGTAATCCTCTTTGTATATGTCTACTGCTGAGCCTCAGTTAGTAAGGACAGTTTCTTGGTAAAGGTCTCCTAATATGAAGCCAGCATCACCAATTACTTACTTCATGGAAATAAATAGGATAAATTCTATAAGAACAGGTTTTCCAGTCAAATGCACATAAGGAATTGTACCATAGAAACAGATTTCCTTACTGTAATCTTCTTATAGGTTCACTATACTAGCATGCATAGTAAAGTGTCTATGAGAACCACAATGCAACAGACACTCACTGTGCCCCCAAATTTTATCATCTAAAGCTGATTTTCACCCCCCAAATCTTACATTTATATTTATGGCATTTAGATAGGTCAGCTTTCCGGCACTGTGCCAAATTACCTGAGATGAACAATTTAAAAGGAGGAGTGTGAGGTCCGGATCTGATGATTTTCTATCCCTCTCTGTTGGCTCCATCTAATTAATTCTTAAGAAATCTGTTGCTAGCTAAGAGGGGAAATTAACTATTAATAATTTCCTTTTTTAAAAAAAGTTTTGATTTTGTCATTTCTAAGGCCATGGTCAGACAGAACATCATGGCAATAGCATGTAGTGAGTAACGAATGCACTTCACTTCATGGCAGCCAGGAAGTTGAGGTGGGGAACAAAGGCCAGGGGGAACGATGTGTACTTCAAGGTCATGTCCCCAGTGGTATGTATGCTCCAACTAGACTCCACTGTCAGAATAGTCCTATGAACTCAATAGTCCTATGAACTAAGCTATGAACTCAACAGATTAATACCTTGATAAAGGTCGAGTTCCTATGACATAATCATGTCTCAGTGTTCCTACTTCTAAGCTCTGCTGCTTGATCAAGGATCCAGTCTTCCATGCTTGAATACAGGGGACATTTCATACCCACACTCAACAGACACTATGCAGGACATGGTTTCCTAAGTGAATTTTTAACTATGCAGATTTGGCCAGGAAAGAATTTTCTTAGGTTAATCTTAATTACAGACCCCATAAAATGCTATCAAGAAAAAAATAATTATTTTCTGCCCTGTCTAAACATATGAGTAGATGATAGAGTCTTACTTTTGGCTCTGGCCACTTTGTATTTAATAAATGATCTGACACCACTTTCAGTAGGTTTAGACTATTGTCATATTTTTGGAAAGCCGATCAAAGGGTGGCATTATAACCAGAATTATTCTGTTCTTATCTTTAATTACATTTAAAGTCTGTGTTGCTCCTTTTTCTTGAGGTCTCCAAGCAAGCAGTTTTTGTTGGCACAGAGTAAGCTTTTCAATGATGTTAGCTAGCTATTAGCAGCAGCACAGTTACTATTACTACTACCTGTCCTTCATCAACGAAATTCAGAGCCTAGGGAGTCAAAGAAGAGTTCCTTTGGCATTGTCCCTGACAGCATCTGTAAGCAGACACTGCATTTCTAAACCTTCCTTGAATTACAATGAAAGGACACCATCATTTACATTCAGTCAGCATTTCTGTTTGACGCCTACTGTGGTCTAAATACTATAGAAAGCCTTAGAAAAGATGCAAAGATGATCACAGCATGGTCTCAGTCCAGAGGAGATGTTGAAATGGGTAATTTCAACATAATGTAAGAAAGAGAAAAGGAAGCTGTTCTTTCCTAATTGTGCCTGAACTAGTCTGGAAAGGCCTCCAAAATGTGGTGATGCTAGAGCTGACTCTGGATGAATTCATAGCATTGACCAGATAGAGCAGGATAATTATTTTTCTCACAGTACAGTCTTACATGCACAATGCCCAAGTGCCAGGAAGAATGTGCATGTTAGGGCAGCTCTGAAGCACCCAGAACAGAGTGTGGGTAGGAATGGAAATGATGGAAATGAGGCTGGATTGCAAGTTGGAGTCAAGTTGTGAAAGAATGGGTCACGTCTTTTCTTAGTACTTCCTGATTCTTAGTAACTGGAAGTGCATATCTGAAAGTGTTCTGA
Organism: Perognathus longimembris pacificus; assembly: GCF_023159225.1. Taxonomy (NCBI): domain Eukaryota; kingdom Metazoa; phylum Chordata; class Mammalia; order Rodentia; family Heteromyidae; genus Perognathus; species Perognathus longimembris. The sequence goes on along the minus strand of NC_063164.1, from coordinate 25,770,792 downwards.
AGACAAGCCTGTATAATAGGCTCCGGGAGAATGAGTATTTGCATGTAGGTATTGATGTATTTCTGAATCCTGAGGACAGTAAGGCCTATTAAAATGTCTTAACTAGAGAATAAGCTGAAAGATTTTTATTTAGGGAAAATAGTCCTTCTAGCTTGATGGCAGATACAGAGGAAGATGGCCAGCCTGTGAGACCAATTGTGTGCTGATTGCAGTAGTAAGAGATGACAGAGACTTGGAGCAAGAAAGTGAGCTCTGGACACAAGAGGAAATAGAGCAGCCCAAACCCTTAGCTTACAACTAAAGGAACAACATTTAGCAAGTGCCTCAGAAATGTTCCACAAAGGTAAATGACAGAGAACTAAAAGGAAAGTCTGAGATTTGGCCACTAAGATGTTCCCTGTTAACTAAGGAGAACAAGGTCAGTGCCTCAGAAGAAGCAGAGGGAGATTGGCAATGAGAAGAAAATTGATAGGGAGGCAAGGACTTAAGAGAGTGAGCTCAGTGGTAAAGAAGCCACATTGTAGAATGAAAAAAGACTCCATCTTTCAAGTTCTATCTGTGGCAGTATGTCAGAGGCGTAAAAAAATGCAGACACCCTTCAGAACAATCTCATCATATCACCACTCACCACAGGAGGAGTGAGACCAGGCTGCAGTGGTGAAAGGGCTAGCTGAGGGCTGAGCATGGAATTTCCCAGGGCCAATGGCAAGTCCTCCTCCCCTGCTTCCTGTAAAAGCAAGGGTGGTAATAGGGGCCTTATAATGCTGTGATAGTTAAACTCCATTTTATATTTAGTATTGGGGCTATCTCCTATTCGTCTATTTCTAGTTCAGAGAACCCACAGTCACCTCTCCTTGGAGGTGACTTTGGTATGGTCCCACCTTGCTTCTAGAGTTAGAACTCAATTTCCAGCCCTCTTAAAGGAAAAAAAAAAAAAGACTGTACACCTTGGTTTGGGCTTATAAAGGATTCAGCTGTAAGTGTGATTGTGGTTTTAATAAAATCCCTGCCACAATGACAGAGACAGATGACTGCATTTGTATAACACTGGTCTTTCCAGGATTTGAACATAGCCAGGGTTAAGTCATGCCCTCCCATGGAGCCCGAGAGCTCTTGAGGGCAATAACATAGTGGCCTTGTCCTGCAATCTTGTCAGCCCAGCATGTACAGGGTGTGCATGGTAGCTGGACACTTGTATTATATGTTTGGATGAGACCAGAATAGTCTCAAATGGTAATGCTTGGGCATCTGATTCAGTTGTTGTTTTGCATTCATTTTGTGATAGACTGTTTTTTTAGACAGCATCACACTACATAGCACAGACTAGTCTAGAACTTAAAGTCTTGTTGCTTCAGCCTCCAAAGTCCTGGGATTACACAACCTTGCCAGGCTAATGATTGGACATTCTTGACTAGAAGTTGCCAACTGTGATAACATACATACCTGGTATCAACATCTCGAAATATGTGTGTTTGCTCCTCAACAATAGATACCTGTTTAATAAGCTATGTGTGGGGGTAGAAGCATTAATCAAATACAGAAAATAATTATTTTAAACATATTATTTTTAAAAATCAAACCATCAGAAGAGGTTCTAATACTTTTTCTGACCTTAAATGGAGTATATACAGACAGCCCAATTGGAGATCCTTGGTCTCAACTCCTGGCCCCATTGGGGTTGGTGGGTGGGTGTCTTGCTTGACCTTGTTCACCTCTGTCTCCCAAATTCTGGGACCAGTGTTACTCTAGATGAAGTTTAGGAATGCACTTATGAATTGTTTAATGGAATCCTAGAGTTGGGCAGAATCATCATTGGCCACCCTACTCATCACAGACATGTTCTCCCCAAATCCCTCACAAGATACCATATGGTTGATGTGGGCAGTCTTCCAGTAACAAAAGTTCATGAAGCATCCTCCTTCACTTTTAGATAATTCTAATTGTTACAGAAATCAGGCCAAATGCTGTCTGTCTAGGTATAGCATCTCCATCTATCCTGATTCACCCTACCTGGACACAGAAGATTAATACATTAGAAGATTAGTCACATTAACAGCCTTTCAGATTGTTAAAGTTATCTCTATGCCCACCTTCATTAAAAAGCATTTTCTAGACCCCAGATGTGTGCCAGGATCTGCACACTGAGCATAACCATTCCTTCCACATCAATTCCCAATTTTTAAATTTATTTATTGTCAAAATGATGTACAGAGGGGTTAGAGTGTCATATGTAAGGCATTTCTTATCAAACTTGTTACCTCCTCCCTCATTTTTCTCCCTCCTTCCCCCTTCTCCATCCCCCCATGAATTGTACAGTTGGATTAGGGCATATAGTTTTGTTGCATTGGTTTACCTTTTACCCTTTGTCTTCTTATAATCCACATCAGTAGCCTGCTCAGTGGCCATTTTCTGAGACCTCCATTCTATTGAGTTTATGCTAAACATGGCCACCAGGGGCCTCATTTCAGATTTCACCAGATGACAGGAGCATTTACTTGCTGATATGGCATTTGCTGATACATCAATTGTCATTCCCTTATATTATAGGTTCTAAATAAAAATTCTATTTGTTTTCCATTTGAGTAACCAAGGTAGCTCCACCAATCCCATACAGTATAAGGAATCTTGTGTTGGCAGAATCTTTTTTTTTTTTAATGCAGAATGCTCTCTGAATCTAAGTAAAACATTTATAATAGGTTTTAAGCCATGCATAGTGGTATATACCTGTAGTCCCAGCATTCAAAGGGAAGAGATAGGATGATCTTGAATTTGAAGTTAGCCTAACAAACACAATGAAAGTTTGTTTAGAAAGAAAAATTCATTGGGCATGAGTGGTTTATGCCTGCAATCCTAGCTAATCAGGAGGCTGAGATCTGAGAATCACAGTTCAAAGCCAGCCCAGGCAGAAAAAGCCAATGAGACTGTTGTTCTCCATTTAACTATCAAAAAAGCCAGAAGTAGAGCTGTAGCTCAAGTGGTAGAGCACTAGTTTTAAGCAAAATAGCTCAAGGATAGCGCCCAGGCCCTGGCACCAAAATAAAAGCAAAACCCAAATTATTTGTTAGATTTATCCCATTGCTGTAACCAATATAGATATTTTAAACTATTGGTTTTTGTCTGAATATATTACCTATCATTCCTAGGCTATGACATTCTCATATTTAATCACTGTGGGCTCATCTATGTCATTGGTAAGATCATTGATCAATGTCAAGTGCAATCCCTGCAACTCATTGCTTGAGACCTCATTAATCAGCACTCTTTAAGATCCTTACTTAGCTATTAATTTATTCTACTATTATCTATTCTACATGCTCCAGTTCATCATGAATGTTGTGGAATATTTGGTCAAATATCTAACTAATACAAATATCATATTTGTGAGAATCTCTTTATTTACAATCTGGTAGTCCTTACCAAAAAGTTGATTTTCTTGCTCTAGGGTAATTTTAGAGATAACCCTTTTCCTTTTCCAGGTATCCACAAATAATGTGCTCATTTAGACTTGGCCATAAAAATAGGACTTTCTATGGTACAATGTAGAACTAGACTTTTAGTGTCTGACTTAATACTTACTGACTAAATTATGGAAGCTGTGAAAACAAAGAGCAAACTGCACACAGCTCTTCAATAGTTCAGCTGAATGGCCTAGGTTTTCTAGTATGTATTTAACAGTGCCTGGAGGGAATTTTTATTGTGCATCTGCTATACTCCATAGCTAATACAAAAACTTAGGAAACAATCTTCACCCTCAAGAAACTTGGTCTGAGACTGTCTCATGAACAAGTAATCAGAGCATACTGTATACCATTAGAATAGAGGTAGATATAGGATGTGTTGAAAACGTCTTGAAATTGCAAATGCTTTCAAATTGAAAAAGATTTGAAACTGTGGATTGGTTTTTCTAGGACCTTGATTCAAGTGTGTTAATCTTGTACTCCTTCAAAAGTCTTCTTAATTTCTATGCTGCAAAGTGGTCACATATCTACTATGGGTTGTTTATGGCCTAAATGAAATTAACCCACTGACTGTCTCAATAAATATCAACCAAAACTCTTCAAAAAGTTTATTGGACAATATAGTATATTACTGGGTAGTACATTAAGAATGTTATTGGGGGCTGGGGATATAGCCTAGTGGCAAGAATGCCTGCCTCGGTATGCCCGAGGCCCTAGGTTCGATTCCCCAGCACCACATATACAGAAAACGGCCAGAAGCGGCGCTGTGGCTCAAGTGGCAGAGTGCTAGCCTTGAGCGGGAAGAAGCCAGGGACAGTGCTTAGGCCCTGAGTCCAAGGCCCAGGACTGGCCAAAAAAAAAAAAAAAAGAATGTTATTGAGGAGCTGGGGATATGGCCTAGTGGCAAGAGTGCTTGCCTCGTATACATGAGGCCCTGGGTTCTATTCCCCAGCACCACATATACAGAAAATGGCCAGAAGGGGCACTGTGGCTCAAGTGGCAGAGTGCTAGCCTTGAGCAAAAAGAAGCCAGGGACAGTGCTCAGACCCTGAGTCCAAGCCCCAGGAATGGGCAAAAAAAAAAAAAAAAAGAATGTTATTGAGGGGCTGGGGATATAGCCTAGTGGCAAGAGCGCTTGCCTCGTATACCCGAGGCCCTGGGTTCGATTCCCCAGCACCACATATACAGAAAATGGCCAGAAGTGGCGCTGTGACTCAAGTGGCAGAGTGCTAGCCTCGAGCAAAAAAAAAAAAAAAAAGCCAGGGACAGTGCTCAGGCCCTGAGTCCAAGGCCCAGGACTGGCAAAAAAAAGAATGTTATTGAACTAAATATTGATATTGAGGAACTTGTTGATTATATCTTGCTTCCTTTCAGTCATGTGTTTGGGAACATGTTAGATTCTATCTCATCCCTGGTTCAGGGTTCATGATTAGTCCTTATATGCAGTTTATTGCAACCATCAGAAACAAAAAGTACAAATAGAAAAGCAAGTGGAGATAAAATAGAAGACATCTCAGTTCCTTTTACATCCATCCTGTCATCTATATAAGTGAAAAATGCACGGATACAATAGGAAGATACTTTGACATTGTTTTTTTTTAAAACCATAAAGTTATCTTTCTTTCTCATCACTTGAGTGTCTATTCTGTTTGCAGTTGGCCTAATACTTGTTCACATAATGCCCTGCCTCAATTTTCTCTTGGCCTAGATGAACTGTCCATAACACAGTTGTTTGGTTGCAAGCAACAGAAAATCCAACTGACCTTTATGTCTTACCTACTAAGGAGTTCAGATATTCATAGCTTTATCAAATAGCCACTCTTAGCCTTCTTCCTTGCCTTCCTCAGTGATCGGGACTGGTCCAACACTGCTGATGCACCATAATTGTAAGATGGCAATGGGAGATTTTAATCATGTTCATGGCTTTTGAAAGATTTCCCAAAAAACTCCTACAACTTCTTGTATATAAAAGTTAGATGAAAAGATCACTTATACATGTGCATGGATATTGAGGAATGGTGTTTCATCTTGCTAGGACACAAAATCAAGGGAGACAAAAAGGAATTATGAGTAGCTTTTAGGGAATCATTCTGTGAACTTCACTATAAAGACTACCTCTAGATGCTTCCTCTCCTACTTTACCTTTACCTTCCCTTTAATAATGCAAAAGCTATAGATTAGAGGCAGATAACACTTTGTTCAAACATATTCCTATTAATTCCCTGTGGGAGGCTATTCTTATTAGATATACTCTCTTTTATAGCTCAAATGGAATTATTTCCACCTGAATAATTTCTAATATTAATTATGTGTGGTAACTGGAGGACATACACTGAAAAGATAAGAGCAATGATGGATATAGTGTTAACACAAAGCAAAGTCTGAACATCTGAGTACTAACTTCACAATATACTGTCAAAACAGTCCAGCCTGTCATTGAAGTTGTGACTTGGTTATTTACAGCCCCTGTAGTGTTTGTCCCCAGTGTCCTTGGAGATTTTTCCAGTTAATTTTATTTTGTTTTAATAGTATTTTAGCTCGTACTTCTGACTCATCACTTTGTAGGAGTTGGTGTATAGGAACTTGAGCAGTAAATACAGTAGACTTCTTAAGGAGCTAAGTTTTAGTTTCTACAGAGCCAAAGTGATCTCATTTTAGTTTGGAAAGCTCAGTGATAAATGCCAATTCCACAGAGATTTAACTCATCAATTGAATGAAGCAATCAGACTTTTTCCCCTTAGAACGAATTAGCATCAAAATCTAAGTGGCTTAAACAATAATGAGGAGTCTCTTAATGAAAGAATATCAATGACCAAATAAACGCTGATAGTAACATATAGCATTAACTCTGCTTTTTTTTCATCCCCTCTCTATTTAAAACTTGATGTTCTCATTATTTTTTTTCCATGTCCTGAGAGCCCTACTTTTGGGACTCTGCTGGTTATAGCAGACTGAGTTGTCAGCTTCCAAGAGCAACAGATGCAGAGAGATAGTCCCTCCCTTTTACTAGTATGAGCTAGGCAAGGAAAGCTGATTTTCAGAGATCAACCACTTAGAAAACCACCTCCCAGGCTAGACTCTAAGACCCAACTTGGCATGATTGACCAATGCTTACCAAAGATTATGCTGATTTTTAATGCTTTCATTCAAGCATAGACCTTAACATGTACAGAACAAAGTATTTGGACGTTCAGATCTATTTTTTTCTAGATAATTTTATTCATTAAGAAGAAGTTGGAGGGGATTGCAAATGATCCGCATTTAGACATAAAGTAGCACAAAGAGATTGAATAGAAAAAGCGTTTCCTGCCCTGCTAAAGGTAAAAGTTGACCATTTAGAACAGGAATGGAGTTAAAGATGAGCAGACAATGCCAAGGGAATACATAAGCAGGGCACTGCATTCATATCTGGCTTGTCTAAGAATTCTCCTCTAAAGAACATTAATCAAGTGGGCAGGTGACCATTACAAAGGCCCAAAGAGAATATGTGGTAGAGCATTTGGGAAAACCACATGTATTAGAACTGCAGGGAAGTGTGTGAGTCAGGGCAAGCTGGAGGCAAAAGATGAAGGCCAGTATAGTTCATGTTATTGAGGGACCAAAGCATTTGGACTAGCTCAAGGACAGTGACATGCTCTGATTTACGAAGATGACAGAAATCGTATTTTACATATGAGAAACTGGATACTTGCAGAAATTAAGAAACTCACCTGTGAGGAAAAAGGTAGTAAGTTGGGAAAGTGAGAATTCAACCCAGGTCTGACTCTAAAACCTGTGTATAAGCTTTCAGCTATGCTAGGATTTTTTTTTTCAGGCTTTAAGTTACAACCTATTACTGTATCTTGAGGTTAATAAAGTGTGATCGGTGAACATGTTTTAAACAAAACAATAGAAAGGAATGGAAAAGCGCTATAACATAAATCATAAAAACGTAAGAGCTACTTCATATTTTGGTTCCAGTTAGAGATATAAATTGTGAGCATGTGTACGTCTACAGGGCATGTGGACATGTGTTCTAGAACGTGATATAGCGTTTATTTCTCATTGTAGATTGCCATAAAAAAGTCTTGAAAGTCCTTAAAGAGGTTTGGAGCAGTGTACAAAGTGTCTTAATTTAGGCATAAATTTTTATATAGAACATGCATGAGACCAGAGCATCCCAGATGCCTCTGTAGGCAGTTCAAGTTCAGCCTGGACCAGAAGGGTGTAAGAGATCTCAATCAGTAAGCTACGCCTGATGTTCCACCTCTATGATACCAGCTACAAGGAAGGCTGTCGGGGTCCTTAGGCCCCAGCGCTCTCCTGGCCAGCGGGAGAGGTGGGGAAGCGCACCCCAACCAAGGCGATCCAAGAAAAGGTGAAAGGTGGACTAATCGCCCGCACCCAGCCCCCTTTCGCTGGAGGACAATCAGACAGCTTGGGAGTTGGTCTCACAATCTCAGTTTATTGGGGAGGAGTCACGCTCTTAAAAGGGCCAGAGAGCGGCAGGAAGGGAGGGGTGTAGGGTACCTAGCTAGGGGCTATGAGGGACGGCCTGAGCTGTCCATTAAGGGTGAGGGACCAACCCTAGGAGGCGGCCTAATTCTATGTCACAGCCCACAGGACCGCCTCTGGGTTCACCACCAGACTCCATCTTGGCTACACGTGATCTCAAGGCTGGCAGGCAGGGCTATCTAGGACCACCCCTTTTGGTTTCCAGCCTAACAGCCATGCAGCCCCAGGGCTGGGAAAACAGGCGGGGCCAGCTGATTCCCTCTTAATGATGCAAGGCATGCTCCACTGAAGGCTTTGTAAGAGAATTGTGGTACACTGTCAAGCATGGGGAAAAGTGAGACTTGATCTAAGAAGTTATTAGAATGCAAAAGGGGCTGGAGCCATGACTCAGGTGGTAGATTGTCTACTTAGCAAGCTCAAGAGTAAGGTCCTGGATTCAAACTCCAACACTGACTTTTTAACAATTTTACTTAAAAATGCATGTTTGAGCTGAGGGATGGTGACTCAAGCCTATAATCCTAGCTACTCAGAAAGCGGAGATCTGAGGATCGCAGTTCAAAGCCAGCCTCGAAAGGAAAATCCATGAGATTCTTATCTCCAATAAATTACTCAGAAAAAGCCAGAACTGGTGCTGTGGCTTACATGGTGGAGCGCTGCTAGCCTTAAGCAAAAGAAACTCAGGGATACCTTCTAGGCCCAGAGTTCAAGCCCCAGGACCTGCAACAAAGAAGAAAACGAAAAGGGGAAAAGAAAGGAAGTGTATGTTTGCCAGCTGCTAGTGGCTCATGCCTAGCATTGTAGCTACTCAGGAGCCTGAGATCTAAGGATTATGGTTCAAAGCCAGCCTGGGCAGAAAAACCTGAGATACTGTATCTGCAATTAACCACCAAGCTAGAGGTGGAGCTGGATATCAATGAGTAGAGTGTTAGCCTTGAACACAAAAGCTCAGAAACAACATCCCCGCCCTAATTCAAGCCCCAGGACTGACATCAAAAAATTTAAAAATTAAATATCTGTTCTTCCTCACCTTTCAGATATTTTTCCCTCTTTCATCATTTTTTTCTACCTTCCTTCTTTTGTTTTTACCCACAAGTTATTTGTTGCCATTTATATACTAAGCACACTATTTAAGACTGAGGGGGCTACAGAAACATATCAGGAGCCTTAGGCTGTGGCCTACTTCTCTGTATCAAGTGAGGTTTGCATTGATCTACCCTGATCACTGTGAGCCTCTTGTGACCTATAGTTTGCGTTCATCTGTTAGGCTGTGTGACATACTTTTCGTTACACAATCTTTGCTGATTCTCAGGACAGGATCCAAAGTACTCTATTCGTAATATCTGTATTTAATGCAGTGCATAATCAAGAACAAGCCACTGTTAGGTCAATTACTTTCTTGTATCTATCTTTGCAAACAATAAATAATCAGTGGGATGTGAAAGGGCAGTAAAAGATAGTTTTAATGTTAGCACTCATAAATATCCAACATCTTATGAAGATGTTTTAATATTGATATATGATAGAATACCTATCCCTTCTAGAGAGCTGCCTAGAGTTATATACAAATCCATTCAGAAGAGAAGCAAGACTCATTGCCGACTTTCCCTCAGTCCTGACCAAACACTCTGGATTTTCTCAAATGTGGCTGTTCCTCAGCCTCTCACTTTCCCGACTGCCAAAAACTCTAGGTAGGAACGTGGACTTGCCACATCAAGCTCATGCCATGTTCACCCCAGAGCAATGCCTAACTAGGTCTCCTTATGCCATCCTGCTGCCTCATGCTGGTCTCCTCACCCAAAACCACCCCCAGAGGACACTGGTCAGGTTATGTGCACCCCACACCAGGGGCGAAAAGCACAGCGTGTCTTCTGCCTCCAGGAAAAGTCAGTGAGACAAAAATGTCTCACAGTCATCACTGCTACCTGAAACCTCTGAAACTATACCTTCAATGTAGTATGTATGATACTGAAATGAATTATTATTTGCATTGTAGTTTCAGGGCCAGGCAAGAAGGGACTGTGTGCAAATGAGGCTGGAGAATAGGTTCTCTTGTTTTGTGGCTTAGCTCTGCTAGTCATTGTAGCTGTACAACTTTAAGCAACTTAACCTTTTCTCTGGCTTCGTTTCCATGTTTACCAAATAGGTATAAGCATGCGCTTATGTGTTTATACCTACGTCAGTGTTGTAACAAGAATTAAGCTGAGTGTGTATGTACAGAATTAATATCTAGCAGCTAAGAAACACCATTTAAGTAAGCTAATACTGTATATGTGAGTATATAAACATTTTTATTGTAAGAATGATGTAGAAAGGGTTATAGTTACATAAGTCAGGTATTGAGTACTTTCTTTTTTTTTTTTTTTTGGCCAGTCCTGGGCCTTGGACTCAGGGCCTGAGCACTGTCCCTGGCTTCTTCCCGCTCAAGGCTAGCACTCTGCCACTTGAGCCACAGCGCCGCTTCTGGCCGTTTTCTGTATATGTGGTGCTGGGGAATCGTGTATCCGAGGCAGGCACTCTTGCCACTAGGCTATATCCCCAGCCCCGAGTACTTTCTTTTTGAAGTGTCACCTCTTCCCTTGTTTTCTCCCAGTTTTTTTCACTCCCGAACCCCTTGCACTGCAAGTTTTATAGTTCATTTTAAACATAATATCTAGAGAGTATCTAGTATCTAGCATCTCAGCTGAATTAGTTCACTCTTTGTCCCACCATTTCTGTGCTTCCCCTTCTCCTCCCCAAATCAGATAAACATACATCTTACTCTCACCAAGACAGATAAACATACAGACAAGTCAAATGTGTAGAAATGAAAAAAATAGTAACAATAGGGGAAACACAGAAAACCCCAAAGTAAAATAAAAAGCCTCTTGATTTCATTTCTTGAAATTCATTTTGATAAGCATCATTTTATATGATCATACCATTCTACCATAATATTAGTATTAATTGCTTAGAGCTAAAGCATGTGGCACAAGCCTATAATTCCAACGCTCAGGAGACTGAGATGAGAGGTTCATAATTTGAGGCTAGCCTGGGATGCATAGCAAGATACTGTCTCAAAAATAATATCAACAAATTCCTGTTTTGGATTGAAGTTGAGTAGAGAAATCCCTTGTACTCTCCAGTTTTCTCCAATGATTATATCTTGCAGAATGGCAATGTCAACGCAAAAAATTTGATATTGATACAATGTCTGTGTGTGTGTTTCTATACTATGTAGATCTATACATGTGTAGATCTGTGTAACCACTTTAACAAGATACAGATCTATTTCCCTTACCACAAAAACATCCATCACAGAACAAGTTTATAGTAACATGCCTTTCCCACCATCCTTAGCATTCAGCAATCACCAAGCTGTTTTCCATCTCTATAATTCTGTCACTTCTAGAATGCAGCCTAAGGGGAATCGCTTGAGTGAGGAAGTATGTGACCTTTAAAGGCTGGCTTTTTCACAAAGTATGGAGCCCTTGAGATCAGATCTATCCATGGTGCTATGGGTACCGCTCATTCATTTCTTTTTACTGCTGAGCTAGATCACACGACACAGATGAACCACCATTTGCTCAACCATTTGCCTATTCAAGGACATTTTGGTTGCTTCCAATTTGTGTCCGTTATAAATGGAGCTGCTATAAATAATCACTCACAGGATTTTATATGAACATAAGCTTTGTTTCTTCTATTCCTCTCCAGATGCCTTTAGTTCCTTTTCTTGCCTTATTGTGAAATCTAGAACTTCCATTCACAAGTTTAGTAACAATGGTAGGTGAACATTTTTGTCTTTTCTCTGATCATCCTTCAGTGATCTTTCACCATTGAATGTAGTTAGCTGTAGGTGTGTGTGTGTTCTTTATAAAACTGATTCTATAAAGGATATTGTTAAGTAATTTTCTGATATATCAACATTAGATTTAATCAGATAACTTTTGTACTTAGATCTGTATGAGCATGTGACTTTTTTCCTATTTAGTTATTAATATTTTGTATTACATTCATTGCTTGTCAGATGCTAAATCAGAATTATATCCTGTACAAAAAATTACTTGATTACAATATCTAGTTATTTTCATATATTACTTAATTTTATTTACTATTGTTTTGATAAGACATTTTGTATTTATGTTTATGAGGGCTATTGGTCTATCCTTTTATTTTGTGTTTTGTCCTTAATTTTGGTATCAGGGAAATACTAGCTTTATTGAATGAGTCTGGGAGTATTGCATCCTTGACTTTTCTAGATTAGACTGGGAGGAACTAGTATTTATTCTTGTTTAAGTAGGTGGTCAAACTCTCCAGTGAAACTATTTGAGCCTGGTGATTTCTTTTAGGAAGCTTTTAATTAAAAATTCAAACTTTAATAATTATGGCTCTAATGAGATGATATTATACTGAGGGAATTGTGGTGACTTTTAAGTTTTCTAAGAATTGGTCCACTTTATCTAGACTGTCAAATTTATGGCAGTTGTTTGGAGTGATTCCTTACTATCTTCTTTTTTTTTTTTGGCCAGTCCTGGGCCTTGGACTCAGGGCCTGAGCACTGTCCCTGGCTTCTTCCCGTTCAAGGCTAGCACTCTGCCACTTGAGCCACAGCGCCGCTTCTGGCCGTTTTCTGTATATGTGGTGCTGGGGAATCGAACCTAGGGCCTCGTGTATCCGAGGCAGGCACTCTTGCCATTAGGCTATATCCCCAACCCCCCTTACTATCTTCTTGATAGGATATTTTCTTATTAGCTTATTGTTCTGCAAGGCTGTGTAGTATTAACCTGCTTTGCTCCTAATGCTTGAAATTTGTGTCTTAGTTGGGTCATTTGTCCATTTTGTTGGAAACCTGAACAATTTGCCATTCTTAAGGATTGGCTATTTTTTTAAATTAAATTTCTCCTATTGTTCTGGTCCAAATTTCATTGATTTTGCTTTTTATTTTTCTTTTCTTCCTGTTGCTCAATTTTTTTCTCTTCTTTTCCATCCTTAAGTGGAACCTGACATTATTGACTTGAGAATATTTTTGTTGTTTTTAATGGGTTCTTTGGGTTTTTGTTGTTTGTTTGTGTGTTTTTGTGAGGGAGTTGTTTTGTTTGGGTGAACTGGATTTTTTTTCCCCTCTGTAAATATAAGCATTTAATGTTGTACATTTCCCTCTCAGCTCTGCTTAGTTGTATTACATAAATTTTGTTAGGGCTTTCTCATGTTTGTATTTATTCAATTCAGTGAGATTTTTTATTTGCTGTGAGTGTGCCTCTTGGGTCTGTGGATTGGTTAGAAATGTGTTACATGATGTAGGAATTTTCCCATAATCTTTTTGTTACTTATTACTAGCTGTTTCATTGTGTCCAAGAACATAGTCTATAGATAATTTTCTTTGTGTTTAAACTTCTAAGTGGCAGCTGTAATGATTTAGTTATTTTTTTGTTTAATCCTGTTGTTTGAATTTTTATTAACATCTTAGCTTGATACAAATTTAGGGTCATTATATATCCTTAGAATCTTTACCACCAATCTTTATCATTATGACTCTTTTCTTTATTTCTTTTTGTCTCACATTTTTATTTCTAATTATTATTTTTGCTTGGAAATCTGCATAATCTGGCATAGATATCACACCTTTTAGTTAATATTTTCTTGCTATATCTTTATCATTTTACTTCCAAATTTTCTAGATTTTTAATATATAAAATTTACTTTCAAAAGAAACTCATAGCTTGTGTTTTCATATTAAATCAGAAATATTTAGATTTTAATTATTGTACTTACTCTGTCTACATTCAATAAAATTTCAGCTACAATTCAGTCAATATTACACGCTTTATATCCCATTTACCCTACCTATTCTTTTTTATTTATTTTTTTTTATGCAGTCCTGGGCTTGAAATCAGGGCCTATTTTATCATTGTACACATTTAACATTGTATCCCCCTATTTTATCATTGTACACATAAAATTCATTTCTTTTTAATCTTTCACTTTTTTTCTCAATCTTGTTAGGATACTGTTACTGCTTTGGAAATAATGTATCTTATTTTCTTCTTTTCTTGCTTTAATTTTTTTTCTCTACCTTTATTTTCAGCCATTGTACTACGATATGATTGTTTGTGTGTGTATGTGTGATTTGTGGCTATTGTTAAAATCTAGGATTTATAAAGCTTCTTAGATCTGTAGTTTAATATCCTTCATCAGTTTTGGAAAATTAGTGATGTATCTTCTAATATCCTCTCCCTTTTGTCATTCTCTCTCCCTTCCTTCATCCCTTTGTTAACCATCCCCCTCCCATTTCCCTGGAAATCCCATGAAACAGAAACATTAGAACTTGCTGTTTGTTCTTCATTGTTCTGGTGGTTGTTTTCCTTTCCCTTTCAGTTGGTTTTTTTGTAATGCACTGCTTTAACTTACTGATCTCTACTTACAAGTCTTATCATCTTTTACACCCTACTGTTCAGCCCTTCATTTGAGCTATTGCAATGTTTAGTTTTAGGTGTCTGTATTGCATTGAGATTCTAATTCTCTGATGAAATTCCACATCTTATCTTTTTATCCTGGACTATATTAACTACAATAATTTTAAGAAACATGTATGATAATGTCAAAATTTGCACTGACCATGGGTCTATTGATTCTTATTGATTTTCTACTTGATTTGCAGCAAATTTTCTCTTACTTCCTGTTATGTATGATACTTTTGATCAAATGCCAGACAGTCCTTCAAAACTAAATGATATCAAGCTACCTACTTCCTCATGGGAAGATTAAGTTTTACATTCTGTGAGGCAGCTGGAGAAGGGGCACATGACTTTAAGTTTGTTTTTGGATTGAGATTGCCAGAAGTTAGATCTAACTTATTGGAAGGATGGCCATTATTCCTTAAATGGAGCTCCCTGTGATCCTAAATAGAAATACAACGCGTTTGCCAGGAATTGTCTCCTTAGCAGATCTTAAACTTTAAGTTCTATATCCCCAACTCCACAGAATCTCTCTGCTCATTTTCTTAGCATTTGACTCCATGCCACTTATGAATTAGTAAATGACTTGGACAGAAAAGTGCCACAGAATCCTGGGCTTAGTTCAGTGTGCTTACCAACCTATTCTTCTTAATCAATACTGGCCTCTCAAGTCTTGGCTGCCTTGGGAGTTCTCCACATCCTTCAAGCAGTTTGTACCCTGTGTATTTTTCTCAAGTTTTCCCAACATTTCTAGTCACTCTAATGAAAGAGCAAAAAAGCTTTTTCAGCATTACCAAATTCATACCTTTTCAATAATAAATGTTAATAACAATTTATGGCTAATATACTTCATTGTGTGAAGTTGCCAAAATAATTAATATATACAAAAGCCTGACACACAGTAGGCCTTCTACAAATAACATATCAGGCATTCACAAATAATCTTAGATTTGAGTTTAAACATAAAGCAATTTTAGAGAAGTTGTAGATAGGTTGGTCACTAGCATTCACTTTTGTTTGGCTATGCATTCTAATCACCATATTTCCCTTGAACTTGGTTACATGAGCCTTAATCCAGCCACTTTCCTGAAGGCTGCCTCTCCCCACCCAGCTTTCACTCAGGACCCTGTGGGCCACCCTTGCCATTTCAATGACTTCATTTAGCAGGGAAAAGAGGGGTTTGTTTCCTTCTCTTGAGCCCATGTCTCAGTGTTCTCCCACAGGGGAGAAGGCAATACCCACCTTCAGCCTTTGCCCTTGTCTGTTCCCTGAGCTTCTTGTCATGAGTTTCCAGTCACTGTAGTTTTGTTCCACCTCCTTCTCTCTCCTGCCAGGGAAAGCAGTATGAGCAAAAGGTGACAAAAATCTTACAAACTGATTTTTCCAAACATTTTTGTAAGTGAAAACTGAGAAAAGCCAAGGAAGGGAAGAAAAAGTCAATTTGAGTCTTTCAGAAGTGAAGACATTACAGTACCAAAATATCAGGTTGTAGTTGCTTCCAGCTTAAAGTCTGGAAAACTACTTTTCATGAGTCTATGTGATTTCTGAGCCTTAGAACCAATTCACTGGAAAACATTAAAAAAAGTAACATCCTAGACTTCAGTAGTAATTTTCAGATCATTTGAGTCTAACTGCAGCTCTGAGGATATGCAGTTCATAAATTTCCTTTGGGGTCATTTTTTTTTTTTATTCTGGGAGAGTTGTTCACCAAGCTCAGATATATCAGAAAAAAAGATGTCAAGAATCTGCAAAGATGATGATTTGGGGATTTGAAAATGTAATCCTGATGAGAATTTTCAAGAATAGGGATGTTGAGGGGCTGGGAATATGGCCTAGTGCTTGCCTCGTATACATGAAGCCCTGGGTTCAATTCTTCAGCATCACATATATAGCAAAAGCCAGAAGTGGTGCTGTGGCTAAAGTGGTAGAGTGCTAGCCTGAATTCGAGCCCCAAGACTACCCCCTCCCAAAAAAAGAATAGGGATATTGAAAATGGTGACGACAGTGATGATGGTGGATGATGATGAGAAGGAGGAGGAGGAGGAGGAAGAGGAGGATTGTATCTTTTGAATACTTAACATATGGCCAGCATTAAGACACTTTAGATGCATTATATTGTCTCTGGAGTAGGGTTTTAACTTTCTATACATTACTTTTCTTGGGGTTATTACTTATTTGTAGTGTTTATAATATAGAGATGGAAATTAAGCATATATCCTATGTATTAATCTCCACCACTTTTGTGGTCCTAGAGCCTACTTATTCACCTTCCAGGTTCAGGTGAGGCTGCATCTTGTAGGATTTTTCAAAGCTTAAGTGAGTTAATACATGTTAGACCTATAGACTCATAGCTATTGACTACACAGCAAATTTTCACCATTCTCACCACCACTCACTTTTCTACTTCTTTGGGTTGAGATACTCTTTACTAAACTATTCAGGTGCAGAACACAGAGAGGTTGGAAAATATGAGTTATTCATAGGTACCACTGATGATCCATCCCTATATCAGCTTGACTCCCAACCTAAAACTAATGACACATGAGTCTTTAAAACTCATTGAGTGTTGATTAATGAATCAATGAATGAATCCTACTTGTTCAACAAATATTAGTGAGTGGGATTTAAAGTCTTTATTTTCATGGAACTTGCTATCTCCTAGAAAAGGAAAATATTAAGTAAATAATTACAGCTATACTTTGAATACTACCAAGAAGAACTCCAGGGTATTTTTTTAAATGTTATGTAGTATCGAGGATAGATTAGCATTTAATGCTTGAATCATGAAGGGTTAGATGCTAATCTGAGCAGAAAAGGGTTTGGGGCAGAACAGCATATGAGAGAATTCCCTGATATGAAAACATTACCAGAAACTGAATGCAGCTCATTAGCCTTGATCCTTGTGTCTACATAGTACAAGTGATCAGAAAGTTTATTAGGAAAGGAAAATGGCAGAGAAAGGACACTATGTGGCAAGATGCCCTAGGATGACAGTACTTCAGTTCATTGACAGCCATCTTCAGGCTGCAGATGTGAGCAGTAAGTTTAAGTAGTGTTTATATAGTTTAAGAGTACAGATTACAGGGGTGGCCTCGCTGGTCATCTCAGTCTTGGTTCTTCTGAGTTCTAGAGAAATTGCCATCTCTGTCATCACTTGAGAGGAACAATCTTGTTCCCATGAAATGATCCCTACCACTTCAGGGTATAAGCTGATCATTACAGGTAATTTTCCTTAAGTGGGGGTGATTTTTCCTGAAAGGATTCTACTCTTCCTTAGTGTACTTTAGTTCTTTGTCATAAAGATACTATCGATCAGTCTTGCCTTTCTGGAACCCAAGTTGATTGCAAAGTGACATGGAAAGGGCAGCTTAGAATAAGAAGAAACCCCCAAATAGAGGCACAGATCACCAAGGTTTTCTCCTGCTTTTTGTTAATTGGTGGCAGCAGAAACAGCTTAAATACTTGTTACAAATATGTTTTCAATAGAAGTAGGATGTCTCTATGGTGAGAATAGCACTAACTTTTGGGGTTGGAGTACTCATTGAGATTGGTTGTGAGAAATTCCTACCCCTAGGTCTAGTTTGAAGGGCTAAGGTTGCCTGTGAATTGGGAAATTTCATTTTTATTTTAGGTTAGTAATTGAATTGTCTACCTGGTACCTTCTCTTTGGTGGACCAAAAGGCATGTTCTAGCAGAGGTAGCAATGAAAGGAAGGTTTCTGTTTTTCTTAGCACTGCATCTCAGGGTACACATCATTTTCAGGTTATTCAATCACATGTATTACTTTGTTGCAAGAAATTTATCCTATTTCTCTCCCTGTCACTTACTCTCAGGACGTTGAGGATCCTTATTAATCTGATAAATATTTGCTCCTGCAGTTGTGGGTCAACTTTTAGTACTAAAACTTACTAAAAGGTACTAAAGTTACTAAAAAGTACTAAAAGGTACTAAAAGTTAAGCATACATCAGAACCACCTTGAGATCTTGTTAAATACCAAACCATTGGACCCTTCTCCAAATGTTTCAGATTCCTGAGGTATAGGATTGTGGCTTAAAATTTGCAGTGTTGCAGTGTGTGCATATGTGTGTGCATGCGTGCCATGCATGTGCACGTGTGCATGTGTGTGTGCATGCGTGCCAGACATGGGGCATGAACTCAATCCCTGGGCACTGTCACTTAGCTCTCTACCACTTGAGCCTCAGGAGTAAGCCAGCCACAGCTGGTAAAATTTTTCATTTGTAACTAGCTACCGGATAATATGCCACTGCCTAGATCCCATATTTGGCAAAGCACTGGTTTAAATCTTTCCTCTTTACCACTTTAGCAGTCACGGTTAGTCCCTGAACTTAAAGTGAAATGAGCCAAAAAGAAACGACTAAAATTACAACTAGACTTGGTGGGAACCTGTAACACTGACCTAAAAGAGCAAACCTTATAGTGTGCATGTACCTGTGCATAGCACATAGTAGGTACTAAATTTATGTGTATGAAAGAATTGATCTATAAGGAACCACTGAAAGGATCTGGCTCAGTGACTTATGAAGTAGGTTTTATATATTATTCTCTGGGAAAACTCTAAAGATTCCTTTCAGGCTGAATAGCCTTCTAAAAGAATAAACTATTGTCATTCTCTTGGAATTCAGCCGCCTAAATTGCAAAGTCAAGATATGCTTGTACTTTTAAGTACTTAGTTGGATTAAAAGCTGAATTGCTAACAGGATTGCAAAATGCCAAGTTTTCTGAACCTCAAATTGTTTATGCTCATGTTTCGTTCAAAGTTCTTTCATCAATCAGTACATTTCTGTTTGTAATTACAGTCTTAATTTTTTGACACCTGCGCATGCATTCTCTGTGTAAAGTACTGTCAGTAATTTACACAGGTATAATGTAAGTAAAATGAGGCTCGTAACTACCGTTTGTCACCCACCTTAAGTGTTTCATGAATTCAAGGACGCAGTACCTCTATTCACATCATGATTCAGAAAACAGTTTGCCATTTCCCTCTATTTTCACTTACACAGTGTTGTAAAACATTTTTAATAGAACAACTTTCTTCATTCTAGGCATGAAGTTTGAGCAGATGATGTAATGTCATTTTCATTTGTAACTACTCATATCTTTGCTTGGAATCTGTGTATTTGGAGAAAGTAATTTTTTTTTAATTCCAAAGTTCCCAGAGTTGTCCAAAAATATTGTATGTTTCTGGAAGCCTATCACTACCCTCCACCAACCAAACTAACTTGGACAAACTAACAAGGACTTGCAGTCCTTGGAGTTTGGAGCTAATTTTGAGGCAAGACACATCAAATCTCAGATAGGACACCGGTAGGGGTCATAGGTGAAAGTCTTCTGCGCCAAACAATTCTGTGGGTTTTTTTGTCTTTTGGGTGGTGTTTTGTTTTTTTTAACTTTAAACCTTGACCCTAGCTAACACTTATGGAGACTTTGCTCTGGGCTTTAATAATTTGAGTTCTGATTGTAGAAAATATCATTTCAACATCAGCTGCTGATGTTGTGGCCTTGGGTACCCTTCTTTGCCCCTCTCCCTATTCCATTGGAACTGACTTGCCTCAATGGGGTCAAGCACTAAAAACTATGCCTATAATTTCTAAATGCCTAGCATGAATGAGCACCTTGGTGATAACACTCAAACATTAAAGTTAGAGGTTTTAATTAGTGGATCTAAGATGGCATTACAAGAGTGCATGCAGTCAGGGAAACTCAACTGAGGTAGGGAACGTAGCCACATGTGGACTGCTACTGGGCTTCCAGAATGACGGGAGCCCAGCCAAGCACTATTTTGTGGCCCTTCAATAGGCAGCAGAATGCTGTTAGTGTTAGCATTTCACTGCACATTAATTCTTTTAAAAAAAACTGTCATTTAATTTTAAATGCTAATATGCATATGGTTAATTAAGAAGCCAAAATTGGCTATAAGCTTGGTGAGCTCTAAGAACAGGGAGAGAGAGATCATTACGCTTCTGCTCATGGTTAGCTATTTGTGAACCAGCTGATAATGTGCAAAATTAAGATTTCGTAAGTGGCATTTTAAATGAATGGTTAATGGCTGAAGATTAATTAAACAGTCAGAGTTGCTGAAGAAAAGCTGTTTAAAAATTATGTTTATAGGCCAGTCACTTGCACACTGAAACTGCAATACTGATGGATGGTGGCCTTTGTGTTTACCAAGAGCATTTCAGTAAGGCAGCCTTCCCTAGGTGGGAAACCACCCTGTCCACACACTAAGCAGCGGTAGAAGTAGCCTCAGGGACGTTTTGTTGGAATAAAAGCTGCCCAGTAGGAAAATGCACTAGAAAAGTATTTTATTGAAGAGATCTTTGCTAAAACCTTCACCCCAGGTCATCAGGCAAGTTTTACTTCCTACCTGCAATGTTGCACAGTTTCAAGTCAGAGTGGGCAAATCCACCAGTTTTGTAAGAAGGTACCCACAATTCTGTACAGGAGGAGATGAAGAATTCCAGTATATTGTTTCATTGTATTCCAAAGAATACTGCTTAGATCTCAAATTCTTGCTCCTGGAGACATGGGTTCTGTACATCTGCTTTACCGCAGGTTGATTCCTTGGGGTTGATTCCAGCAAATGACTATCCCATTTCCCCTTTCCTAGCCAGTATCAATGTGTGCTATACAATTAGTGTCCTAGCCTCAGAGACTATGCAGTCTTTTTGCAGAGATACCAGCGTGTCAATAAGGCAATCACAGGCATCATGGATTCAATTGACAGCATCTCAACAGAGGAGTTAGGAACTTCAGCATACGTGTTCCCCAGAGGTGGAGATCTGTAGCTTCCTTGGGTGGCCTGTTCCAGTGTTTAATCACCCTCCTAATCAAGAAGTCAGTCCTGTTTCCTCTTCTCCAACCTCCTTTGGGTTCATGAAACCTGTACAACTCCCATGGGTGCTCTTGAAAGCCATAAGAAGTTAATTAGTCCACACTGGGCTGCTCCAAGTTCAGCAATGTTCCTCATAATGGTGAAGCTGGGTACCTGCCTGTTAGTAATGTCATGACTTGGTTGCATCCCAAATTAAATTCAAAGCTCTCTTTCTGCTTCAAAAGGAAGGAGACCAACTTGTTTGAGCATGTTTTTGAAGTTATTTCGTGATGTTTTACTCTCTATCTCTAATTAAGTACACCTGAAGTTTGACCCAATGCCATGTAATCCAAACTACAGTATTTGCATAAAAATAATAAATGAAAGATAATGAAGGATAACAAACACTACATAGTGTTAGACTCTGGCCTTGCTATACCCTTACTAAGTGCTTTGCATATATCAGTTAATCTTCCTGATGACCTGGTGCCAGGACTGGTAGTGTTCCCAGGTAACAATGAGGAAATTGAGTGGCAGAGAGGATAAGAAATGGACTCAATATCATCACCTTTTGTACCTTGTATACAGAGCCTTGACACTTAACCACTAAGCTATGTTGGCTATTGTGTTCTTTTTTAAAAAATTACTTTTTTCATTGTGTAAAATTACATGTCATTATCTAGATTCTTTTCTTGCCCCTGTCTTAGAACCTAAGTCCAAACACTTCCATCATGGAGAGTACTAGTGCTCTTGCCAAATAACAACAGTCCCCGGCTCATTGCTTGCTACGATTACAGGCAGTTGCATGGCGAATACATTCTACTTTGAGAAAGACAGTCGCAGTTCACTTTAGAAAAACTGATCATTCAAAGGTTTGCCATTTGGGTAAAAATAGAAGGATGCAAAAGGAAAGCAAATAGATGCTTCTGAGAGAAGAGCTGCCCCCTTGAAGAAATGGGATAAAAATCTCCTGTTTGCAGATGCCAGAAGCATCCAGGGAGCAAGGATGTCCAATAATTGCAGCTAAAAGCTACATTAATTGACCAGTGATGGGTTGAAGGCTGCTTCCAACCAGGCTCCCTAACGCTTGGTGCTCTTTTCATGAGCACAGTGAGAGGCAGAAAGAGGGCAGCTTCCATGGAGTTCTCCACACACGTGGAGCAGCTGCAACCCGAAAGTGCCTTTCCAAAGAGGGAATGTTTAGTTCTTCCAATGGATGCATTCATATCACATGGAGATAGTGTTACAAAGAAGATTTTGACTTCAGGTCTAGGATGAGGCCTGAGGTTCTATATTTCAAATAAACTCCAGGTGACACACTGCTGGTGCAGGGACCACACTGTGGTTATTTAGACAAGAGAAAGGCAGTGCTTTGCTCTTATTGATTGGGTTTTTTTTAAATCATTTTAAATAAATATTCAGGCCTTTTTGTATTTACCTTCCAAAGTGCTGTCTTTTATTCCTATCAGTGAGAATGGTGAGAAATCTCATTCGTGGATGAACCACAGTGTTCTTGGAGTTGCTCATTCTGCTTCCTGGAAGACAAAAGATAGCTTCTTTATTTAAAATAATTAATTTGCTTTTTGTCTTCTTTGTATTATAAATGCAGCTGTTGCATCAGTGCCCACCTTTGACCTCAAGATGCTCTTCGGGAAGTCACTTGTACCTTAGCAACTGGCTCTGTCTCCACAGTTAAGTAGGCATAAATTTGAATTTCTATCCCAAAGCTCTGCCACAAACCTGCCAAGAGAAAGTTTATCAATAAGTGATCCATTTTTCCCACCACACTTCATCCAAGAAAGAGGCAGGCTGACTCTGTCTGTTCTATCATTTGATTTAACACCAATTACATTAGAATGGTGATGCTTTCTCCTAATATGTGTAGTTTAGTAATAAATAGGACCTTAACTTCTCTGATAAATGCCATTATCCTCCTTGGACTTCATCTTATACCAGATTTCCAAGGTATATGATTTTGACAGTTGTGTTTGCATGCCATTGTTTTATATTAAATTACTTGATCCTCTTTAGAACAACAACAAAATAGATTGACATAGCTATAACCAGTTGTAACTTAGAGAAGAGACAAAACAAACCGTTTTTTCTGTAGTTTGGGTTGCAGATTTGTGTAGTCAATGATTCCCACTGTATCATAATAACATTTTCTATCAATGACATTTTCTTCTCAATGTAGGAAGCATTCAAAATCTAGAACAAAACTACCACACCAGTTCTATGTCACAATAGTAGGGCTGTTTGACTTCAGAAATGTGAACAATATGAACTCACCTCTATACCTGAACATTTTTAGGAGATTTACTTTAAAAAGTAGACGTAGGGGTCAGGAGTTTGGCCTAGTGGTAGAGTGCTTGCGTAGCATGCATGAAGCCCTGGGTTCAAATCCTCAGTACCACATACACAGAAAAAGCTGGAAGTGATGTTGTAGCTCAAGTGGTGGAGTCCTAGCCTTGAGCAAAAAGAGCTCAAGGACAGTTCCCAGGCTCAGAGTTCAAGCCCTACGACTGGCAAAAAAAAAAAAAAAAAAAAAAAATCCAATTAAAAAATAGGCCTAACTTTGAAAACACATTATCTTTAACCCAGTAAATACATACTATATTTTTTAGAATGTCTATATTTGTCAAGATGTTTTACATCCCATTTTATGCTACCAAGTTTTCAAACTCTGGTGTGTAATTTTTGCCTACAAGTCACATAGGTTGTACTAATTTTCAGTAGCTACTTTCCTAGGCTTTGATATAATGACAGATATAATCCTTCCAATTAATTTCTATTTATAGCTCAAGCCTTTCTTGTTCACTGTTGCTGCTCTTTTGTGCCTAGGACATCTTGTACTATTATCTACCTGGTAGCTCAAGCCAGAGTCTGGGAGTCCTTGAGATTTCCAACTCTCCTAGCCTCACACCCAAACCCTTTCTCTGGAAGTTTCAGGGAGATGGGTAGCCTTGGTTTGCATGCCTATGCACTGTTTCCCCATATACTTCTCACTGTGGAGCCCGACATTCCTCAAATTTTCTCATGGCTCAGGTCTGTTTTAGTGCTCCAATTGGATTAGGGAGACAACCCCTCTGACTTATTTCTACATGACTTTCTTCTTGCAAAAGCTCTCACTGTCCTCCCTGTCTTCTGAGAACCTCCGCCTTCACAGGATGATATAGATCACTGTTCTACTCGAACATGTGGCCATTTCCCCCCTCATTTTTATCCCACTCCTGGCTTGTGGCCATGTGGTATTCAGGATTTCAGCTCTGATATACAACCCACCAGTGGTCTGTGTTAGTTTCTATGGTAGAAGAATCATGACGTTATTGAAATCATCTTGGTTTGTTACTTGTTTGTCTCCTTTATCAGATCTGAAAGGAGGCATTATATTTCTAATCCCAGTTTCTAAAGCACCAGGAGTGAATGAATGCAATAGACTCTGCCATTAGCTACATTATATCAAGGTGGCACCCTTTGCTACTGTTGAACTAACTACCCTCTCAAATTGTGTGATTCCTGGTTGTCTCCTCCTGGTTGCCTCTTTCCTCTGATCTGCTGGTTCTAGGTACCCACAATCCCGCCAGTTTCTCCTGGTTTTTGGTTCTCAGTGTGGGGACAATGATTCCATTCCTACCCTGCCAGCAAGCACTTCCTATCCACACAGGCCTAGATGAAGGGCTTCCCCAGGGCACAATAGGTCTCCTCTGTTCCTCCATCTGGGCTCTGCTTCAAAGGCTTCCTAAAAGGACCAAGGTGATATTTACTGTTCAAAGGTACAAGCAGCCCACTCTGACACATCAAGAAAACAAGCTCTTCCTGATAATTACATTCTTGTACGTCCTTTGTCCATACTTTATATTTGCCTAACCCCAGATGACAATCTGTAAGAGAATTTTGTTTGAAATTAGAACATAATTTCTCATTTGGATTTCTATAATTTACTTTCTTCATTTAAAAAAAAAAGTGTTGCTAGCTCTGCTTCTAGAGACACAACTCCCAGCTCTTTCAGTACCTTAATGTGTAAGTACCAGCAACCAAATCTCTTTAAAGCATCTTGGGTTGTATATTTTCTCTCCTGCTGTTCTTTTCTTTTCTGCCTCTCCTCTGTCTTCCCTTGACAGAAATGTCAGATGAGTCATTTAATGTATCTGTGCATCTCTCCCCATCTACCAAGACAGGAGGGTGGGGCTAAGTGATTTCAACATTTCTTCCAGCTCCAAAATTATATGGTTCTGCAATTCTTTAATGGAAGCAAAATGTAAGTTCAGGTTGCTCTGCCTTTTCTCTGGTGCTGTTATTGTGTCAAAGCATCCCCTCCCAGCAGTAGCCTATCCTTCCGTGCTCCTTTTCAAAGTGCTTGAACAATTAAATTTTAAAAAAAGAAACCAACATAGATCTTTGATGTCATTATCATTTGTTCACAGCCCTCTTAGCTCTCAGTGATCTTCACTTTTGTATCTCCATCCCTTTCTGCCAACTTCTTCATTAACCACAAGGTTCATGGATCCACTCCCCAAATCTCTGTGATCACTACTGCGGGAGGGTTCAACCCTAATCTTAGATTTCAAAAGTTAGAAATTTTGTTCCAAATCTTACTTAAAATATACATAAGAAATTTCCTTTATTCATTCAGATGGTCTTGTCTTTGGATAATGAAAACTTGGGTTATAAGATTTGTAAAAATAAGCTTTGGAAAGTGTGTGTGTGTCTGTGTGTGTGTGTCTGTATGCATTTGTGTGTAGTCTGCCTTATGACTGTTACTTTTTTTCCTTTACTCTAGTTTAATATCAAATTATGCCACTATTATCTTAATATTCCTTAAGATTAAAGACAATTTCTTTTGTGTGATAAGAAGATCAAAATATTTAAAGGAGGGGCAAGGATGATAGTATAAATGAATATCGGCAGCCACTGTCAGTATTTCCAGAGCAACCCATCTTCTCTCAGGCCTTCTGGCCTAGAATTGGGGGAAGATCTATAAAACATAATGAAGTTTCAAACACATGTGGCCCCTGTCCTTTACGAGTTTATTTCTAGACTCCTCTTTGGGCCCATATTAAATATTATGAAAAAGAGCATGGGGTTTAGGACAGAATCATAGAGACATTGAATAGCACCCTGGCCTATGATAGACATGTGGGCATGGAAGTATTCTTTCAAACAAAGCAAGCTGTGATTTTCCAGCCCAGGCATGATATGTATCTGACACCAGCAGGGAGAATTGATCCTTGTAGTCTGACATTTGACAAGCTGCAAGTTGTGTCCTTGTTCATATCCTTTAATTCCAAGCTTGCAAGTGGTGTTCTTTGCAGGTGAATCCATGTTGAAGTGTGTTGTCAAAGTGAATTCCAAATATTAGGAGTCACTGGAAATGTCTCAAGGCAGTTTCCTGTGTTTATTTGTGGATCCATGGATGTACTCGTGCTCTATCATTTTTCAATTCAGTTTTCTGAAACTAGAGGTACTTTCTCATGTTGCTATGTTTCTCTTATTTCTGTTCTATTTCATACATTAAGTAAATAAAGGAATTGTCTTTTTAAAAGTTATAACCTGTGAAATCCCATTTTAGTTTCTATATTTTAAAATAGCTGCATCAGGAACTCACTAGAAAATACTTTACCTATTAACTTGGCAAAACAGTAATATTTGAAGTAACATATTGTATCGTCAATTTACATGCCATGTGACACAGAACTTTATTTTGATTGGGACTGTCATAGATAATTTCTGCACATAAAGTACATCTAGGGACAGCTTTTAAATGGAGTTGTCACTTTTTGTTTAGCAGGTAGGACTTTCTATTGTCAAACTCTTTTTATAAAAACATCACGAACACAATCATAGGTCTCCTAGAGGAGAGAGGGCTCTCCTCCGCCTGAGTGGTACAAGGAGCAAGGCTCATCTCTGTCAGGGCTCTGTGTGGCTTAAAGGTCTTTTTGTTTAGCTGAACCCCCATCTACTCAGAAGTGCTTTTATAGTCTTGGAAATGGATTTGTTTCTCCTGTGCTAGCTTAAGAAGGGTGTAAATAGGTTAAAATGTATTTTTTTTTTTATTCTGTGAAGGTAGCACAGGCTATGTAAGCCATATTTATTTGAGTTCTATACTTAAGTCAATTTGAGAAAACAACCCTAAACTTTTTCTGAATGTGCCTCCCCATCACCATCCCCATACACACACATACACACACACATACACACACACACACACACACACACACACACACACACACACTTTAGCACCTCTCATTCATGTTTTCAACTGTTAGGTAACACGAATTAACTTGTCCATTGTTTTTTTTTTTTTTCTTTTTTTTTTTTTGCCAGTCCTGGGCCTTGGACTCAGGGCCTGAGCACTGTCCCTGGCTTCTTCCCGCTCAAGGCTAGCACTCTGCCACTTGAGTCACAGCGCCACTTCTGGCCATTTTCCGTATATGTGGTGCTGGGGAATAGAACCCAGGGCTTCATGTATACGAGGCAAGCGCTCTTGCCACTAGGCTATATCCCCAGCTTGTCCATTGTTAAAGTGGTGGAATTTTCTTTCTTAGAGTACACAGAGACTATTTTCTTGAATTTTCTGATGCTAAGTAGCATTTACATAATACAAGACATGTGATGATAGGTGATGATGGTACAACAAAATAGTCCTAAATATAATTTTTAAGTTGTTGATATTTGTATATTTGCCTCCTCAACACTTTCTCCTGTTATTTTCCCAAATCATAATGTTTTATTATTGAAATTTACTTGATGCTTAACTCTAGAAACAAGTGGGATAAACTAAGATGTCAAGAATTGGTTCCCAGAGCTCTAGGTTCTATAGAATACCATTGAAACCTTATGGTCATCAAACTTGACTGTGTAATGGATTACTGCCATCCTAAGATTCTATGGTTCTTAGAAGAGTTTGAAGGCAGACCGTGACAATATGGGAACTTTTACACAGAGATAAAAGAAAGGGGATAGAAATGAATAGAGAAATGAGTAGCCACTTATAGATTACTAAGAGAATAGCTAGCCATGAGCAAACAAAGGGGGAAAAGAAAAAGTGGGACAAAAAGATATGAAAGAAGAAAACAAAGTGAAAAAAGAAGACAGAAAAAGACCAAAGCTGAAAAATGATGTCCCCCATTAACTCAGATAATCTTTACACATGGTAATTTTATAACTTGGCTCATTTTATACATGCTAGAAATTCCTCAGAAGGTCAGAAAACGGAACTCTGTGTTGGGCAGTCTCCTGTGATAGTTCATTCACTCTGTAGTTGCCAAAATCTTCCACCGTCATCATCTTCCATGATCTGTTCAACCATTGGACCTCTACAGCTTCTCCTTTACCTATTAATAAGAGGATGGATAATAAAAGAAAGGGCTGTGCATCGGTGCCACAAGCCTACCATCATAGCTACTCATGAGGCTAAGATCTGAGGACAGTGGTTCAAAGCTAGCCTGGGCAGGGAAATCTATGATATGATATGCTTATTCCCAATTGACCAGCAAAAAGCTGGAAGTGGATCTGTGGCTCAAGTGGTAGATCAGCAGTCCTGAGTAAAAAAGCTCAGTGACACCAGGCAGGCCCTGAGTTCAAGCTCTAGGACTGGCAAAAACAGCAGGAGTGGGGCTGGGGGTTGCTTTCATATATTTAACATGTTATCTATTGTCCTCTTCTGCCTTTTAAGTCATATATTAATTCTTCATGGATCAGTTATGAGAAATAAAAACAAACTTAAAATTCTATTTATGGCTCAGACAACCAACAAAGTAATGAGATTCTGTTTTGGTAGTTGTCACATCATGTATTGGCTATGTAATGTCTAAATGTTAGCTTTCTTACTAAGCTCCATTAGGAAATTTTACAATACCAAATTGTTTATTTGTTACTGCTTTTCTGCTGTCTGGCAATAGAGCACATTTCACTCATTATTGTGTGTGATATCTTGGAATTATCACAAAAAGCTGAAATACAAATAGGCAGAAAGATAGCATGTACTAGCTGAAATGCTTCTTTGCTATATATTTCCCAACATCAGGACAGATAGATATGTTAATCTATCAATTGATCGATAGATAATTTACTCATTCTGTTACCTGATGAGTGGAAAATAGCCTTTTCTTCTTTTATGTAGACCAATCTGGTGCTAATTTGCAATCCTCCTGTCTCAACCTCCCCAAAACTGGGATTATAGTCATGCTTCACCATATCCAGCTTGACATATTTTTATTTTCTCAATTTTCTGTTTTTAATTAAATTTAATTACCAAAAAGTCAAAACTACCAATTATTTTGGAATTTAGTTGACCCATTAAATTTTTACAGTATTTTCATCTACTTTTTTCTATGTACATTTTTCTATGTATGTTATCATATAGAAAATAAATCATTTGAGTGTGCTTATAGTACAAACATAAACACACAGAGTATTTACTTATGAATATTATATTATGGTATCTTGTCTCTTCACTATTGTAATTTTCCTTGTGCCAATTAATCTTTTCAAAACCATCACTTGTAATGTTTGCATGAAGCATAGCTATGTAACTATACCATAATTTATGTAACCTCTCCTTTTACTCTGGATACTTAGTGTCCGTCAGAATTTTCAGTGTTATAAATTACCCTCTGACAAGCACTTCTTCAGAACATTTTGCCACATGGCTTAGATTATTTCTTAAGAATCCTAGAATGGAAATATGCATTAAGAGCTTGAAATATATTGCCAACAATTTACTGGAAGAAAAGAATGGAAGAAAAGCACTTCTACCAGCAATGTAGAAGACAGCTCATCTCACCCCATTGCTGATAACTCTTGAGTATTATCACTTTCTCTTCAATTTTTATTAACTTGATTAATGGAAAGTAGTACGCTATCATTTTACTTTGAACTTCTCAACTTACTAGTGAGATTTGGAATTATTGTAAAATTCCATGCCTATTCCAAATTTACCACTCAAGGGTTTCATTTTTCCTCAGCTCCACTTTCAGGGAGAAGTTAGCTCAACTTGTGTTTCTTCCTCCAACCCGATCTGTTTATCAAGGCTTATTTTGGATGCAGGATTTAGAACATTCCTGACAAAAAAGAAGAAGAATTGCATACCTGGGTCCTTCACATGCTGAACCAAGTCATACCTATTTAAATCTTATTTTAATTGACTACTTGCCCTTACTCTTACCCTATTAGAATTTCTTTGACTAGACAATATTATAAAATAAGACCCATAGAAAAGGAAATGTCACTTCAGGGTCTGGGCATTGCTATTTCAACCCGATATCCATCTATCACCATTCCCATCAGCATATGTTACAAAGGAAACACCTTTGCAATGTTTAATCTGAGAATATTAATACATATACATATATATGACATTGAAAACTTATACCTTATTTGCTATTGTCAGGCTTAGTTGATAGACAGCTAAGTCAGTCTCTCTTTATAGTCCATTTCTGAAATGAAACTATAAATTTTGAAGCTGGGCTTCATCGTTGCAGAGAGAAAAGCTTTTCCAGCCTATTGCTGAAATATAACATTTTATGGAATTTATGAGGTCCAGATTCAGGAAGATTATTTTGCCAAGCACTTATGATTGGTTTTGCTGGCCTTTGCTTTTTTTATTCAATCCCCCTTGCAAATACATTTAGGGAAATGAAAGCTATTAGAAAAGAAAACTAAGAAGAAGAACTTACTAGATTCAATACAAATATCAGTCTAAGAAAATGAAAAAAAAAAAAAAAGATCCTGAGCAGAATTGACAGCATGAGACTACTCTTGGTGACAGGCACACTGTTTGCTTCTGTAAATGAAGTGCCCATCATCTATGTCTTGATCATCCATGAACGTCTCTGAGTTGGAGCAACGTTTTGAGAGTGTGTTTATAACACAAGTCTTCTCCAACATGCTTCTGGGATTCTTTTCGAAGTTCTCTGATGTGATACACTCTGTGATTTGGTCATATTCCATTTAGTTTGCTTTATTGCTGTTAATTTTACCTAGGAAAATAGATTTTCTGAAACTTGTGATCACAGTAGCTGTCAAGTGGGTGAAAATCAAGAAAACCGCCAGACAGTGTCAGATTTATTAAATGCTGTAGAAGTACAAAATTAATGCAGTTCTTTGTCTTTGAAAGGTTCAGTGTCCACGCGTTGGATTTATCATAATGGACAAGCAGTGGAAGGAACGGTTGTCAATTAACTATCTCTTTAGCCAGACTATGCGTTGTGGAAATGCATGTCGGGTGAGACACCAGTGCACCTAGGCAGACCTCCAATTTGTTCATTTTGACTGCAAATGACTTAATTTAACATTTTTCTAACAAATGCATTAGGTAGAATAGTGAAGTTCCCTTCATTTTATTTTTTTTCCTTAAAAGAATCAGCAGTGTAAAACTATATTAAGTAGGCTTCTCACTCCATTTGTTTTCAATCACCAGCCTTAATGCATGAATTTCTGAGAAGACTGTTACCCTTCTAAGCCCTCAACTGCAGCAGTGAATCTGGAATGGAAAGTTCTGATACTGTCTCTGTTGGACCTCTGTTGAATTTTAAAACATTTTAAATGCATGATATAGTAGATATATGCTAGATAACCCTGAGTATGGTCGTTCTTTATAAAAAGCATCAATGAATTTTGCATTAGCTTATTAGCAGAACAATGTGCAAAAGACTTTGAAGGTATAGTTCTCACATGAACCATATCTGTCTTCCCTTGAGACATAGAGATAAGCTAGCAAAATTCTTACTAACAGTCATGTGACCTGTTGAAAAGCTCTTCTCTCTAATCATGTGATTTTTATCTTGGCCTTTTTCAAATTAAGTGTGTGTGTGTGTGTGTGTGTGTGTGTGTGTGTGTGTGTGCCAGTCCTGCCCTCGAACTCAGGGCCTGGGTACTCTGAGCTATTTTGCTCAAGGCTAGCACTCTACCACTTGAACCACAGCTCCACTTCCAACTTTTTGGGGTGATTAAGTAGTGATAAGAGTGTCAAGGACTTTCCTGTTCAGGCTGGCTTTGAACTGTGATACTCAGATCTCCGGCTTCTGAATTGCTAGAATGATAGGAATGAGCCACCAAGATATAACCACCTTGCTATCTTGTATTTTGTTTTTAAAAAATTAAAATACTAACCTTCTCCTCCTATAATCTGCTTATATAATGACTATATCTGCTGTTTGTATTTGTGGGTAGATTCTAAGTTGGTTCTATATGAAGGAGATTCCATAGCCACACATCTGGCTCTATGTGGCTCAGATTGCAAGGTTTAAAGCTTTATCATGAAGTCTGAGGTAGGATTTAGTCCTAAACTCTGTACGTGTTCACTTTTGCACTTTAACTGCCTTCCTCCCTAGATTCAACAAGGAATATACTCCAGGTTATTATATAATTAGTTATCTAAAATGTTTTATGAGTAGATAAGTGTGCCGACCCTGAATCTGGCTTGTATATTTTTTACAGCAACTCTGTGAATATTCTCTTTGCTACAAAGCAGAGGATGTCTAGAAGTATTACTTCTGAATTTTTTATATGTTCCCTCTCCTTTGCCATTCTGGTTGCTGTCTTCCACAAAATTTGAGTCATACCTCAACTGTACAAATCCTCTTTTAATGTTCACTTGCCCTGCAGTGTGCAATTGTGGAAAGCATCTAGGAGGTGTTAGTTTTAACAAAAGCAATAAAATGGCTACAACAAAAAGCCTCCTAGAGTAAACAGAAAAGCCTCCTAGAGTAAACAGACATCTCCCCTTTTTGTTGGACTCCTGCTCTGAAAAAAATGAAATTTAAAGCATATGATTTTACTTTGCTTTCTTGTTCTTGCATATAGGGAACTAAAGAGGAAGGAATTCCATTTTTACGGTCCCTGAGTTTTCACTACAGAGCACAATAGTATGGGAAACAATATCCAGCTTATTGCCCTGAATTACCATAGCCAAACAATGAGTGTGTTTGCAAGGTGGGTGTGCGCTCATGAAGTGGATGGAAAGGAAAATAAAATTTGTAAAGAAAAAATTTTTATGAAGGAAGTTCCAGAATTTTCTCCTTGGACCTTCGCGCAAAGACCCCCACTGTATGCACGGCAGATATTCAGCAAGTCTTTCCTGTTGATGGATGGCTATGTGGTCCTGGGTACCATGAGCATCCCATCACAGAGCTAGACTTACAGAGGAATATAGAATGACAGATTTTGTTGAGAGTGGAGCATCCTAGCTCATCCCATCCTCACTTCAAGGTCCTCCTGCTCTGAAGCGTTTCCTCCTGCTATAGAACTGATCCAAATGCATTCATCTGCCTGTAGTCACGTGTCATCCTGAGATAGACATCCAGAACCATCTGTTTCTTAGTGGGGATCAAAGCCTTGAATTCAACTAAGGATAAATGTTTTTCCATCAACCTGGTGGCAATCAGTAGGTAATAGGGGCTTCCCAATTACTCTGAAATCCCATCTCCCTAGTCCCCAAGTTCCTTTACTAAGTCTAACCAATTTCTCCTGAAAACATTCATTGGGGAATTTCAAAACATAGATTGTTGGATTCTAAACGAACCCAAAACAACAAGTTCAGTGACTTTTCACGGTTTTTCCAAATTGCCCCCTCATAGGCAATGACAATATTCCAATCTTAATAACATAATCCAGTCCCTTTTACCCAGAGCTAGACTTGACTAAACAATAAGAAGGGTGCTTTCTATTTTCCTGGATAGAGAATATAATATTTCCATTTGGCAGTTCTCCCGTTTTCCCTGCCTGAGATTACGGCTCCTCCAGAGACAGCCAGGAAAGTATATGCTTATTAGACAACTTTATTAATCAGAGTAGAGTGCTATTTGGAAGTGAGATCCTAATGAGGATGAGGAGCTAAAGGCCAGCCAATGGTACAGACCTAACTTCTTTGAAGTATGTAAACGTGAACAATCTCAGTTTCCAGACAGTTTGACCAAAGGGTACGCATGCTATATTTAGTATGAAATAGCATGAAAAAGGTTTCCAATAACATCCTTTCAGCACACATAGCTTTCACAACCATTAATAAGCAAAACACATTACAGAGTACTGCTTGGCTAGACAATTCCTCAGGGAACTGATGGCACCAAGATGTTATAGCAGTTTTGCTGGCTAAAAACAGGAGACCTTGAGAACATGTCACAGTGAAAGGAACTTCAAAAGCTTAGAGAAATTTCCTTAAGCATTGAAATGTGGGTGCATATATGGAAATGGCAGGGTAGCTTATACAGAGCTGTTAGGATGAATTTGTGGTGTTTAGCTTAGGTGACTGAGAAATCAAAAAGAGAGAAAGGGCAACATGTTCTATTCAGCAGCTAAAGGTACTGTTGAGCAGTGTGGGCCTAGGCCCCTCCCATGCACACTCCCACCCTTGCATGTGCCCTCTCTCGTGCTTAGGGAGCACTATTGCTTCCTTTCTTTTCCTTCCCATTTGTCACTTATTTTACATTCTCTGAAATGACTTTCTGTTTTCAACTCCCGTAAAACCTTATGGATTGAACATATCCTAGGTAAGTATTCTGTGCCAAGCTCTACAGAAGATATAAGAATGATTAACTCCTTTTACTCCAGCCACTATGGAAGCCTAGATAAAAGTTTAAAATATAACTGATGACAATACCTACCACAAGAAGAGTAAGGCCCAAAATATCAATATAAAATACTGTGAGGACTCCAAGGTAGGAAAAACAAACTTTCTACTAGAAAAGGTGCGTGGAATAGCCTGCTCGAGGAACCAAATGCATTTGAATTAGTGTGTCTCTTTTCATCATCATGGCTATCCAACCTATCCACCATCAGCTCGACTTTTCTTCAACAACCTCTGATCTGCCTTCCACGGAAGAACTAAGATTTTATTCTGGAGATTTTAATCAGATCATGTCACTTCTTAGCTTACAACCTTTTGTCAACTCATTTCACTCTGAGTACAGTCCATAGATCTTTACTAAGCCCTGTTTGAGCCACCTGGCCCCAGTTTGACCATCTATTTGGACTCCTCACTTGTCAGTTTATCCTGGGAGTTTTAAGCTCCAGCCACATTCTTCTTATTCCTTTAACTTATTATATTTCTTCTTTCTGTCTGAGGACTTTCTTTCATGGTGTTTTCTTTCTCTAGAATATTCTTCATGAAGACATGTCTGCATAATTCCTCTGTGAGTGTGTGTGTGTGTGTGCATGCACTTGCACACATGTGTTTGTACTAGGGCTTGAACCTGGGGCCTTCAGCTCTCACTTGGCACCTAGCTCAAGAGAGAGACCCCTTTCTTGATTATTTAATAAAAAGTAGGCACCCAATCACTATCTTGTCAACA
Source organism: Perognathus longimembris pacificus (assembly GCF_023159225.1). Taxonomy (NCBI): domain Eukaryota; kingdom Metazoa; phylum Chordata; class Mammalia; order Rodentia; family Heteromyidae; genus Perognathus; species Perognathus longimembris. Next base: position 25,735,282 of record NC_063164.1, on the reverse strand, counting down.
ATTACTACTTTAAGTCTCCAGGTAGCACTTAACTACTGCTTGCTTTTTTTTTCCTATTGGTTTGTGAATTATGCCAACCCCTGCCTCAACCAAAGGCCTTGTGGTTAAGGATCTCATGTGTCTCATATTCCTGCAATAGCCCCAGGTCCTCAGAAAATTAACAGTAAATAGTAGATGTTCCGTGGTAGAGCACTCGCCTGGCATTCATGAGGCTCTTTCATCCTCATGGTGGGAAAAATTATAAGTACAAGAAAGAGTGTAGACAAAAGCATGGGGGACGGCATAAATGAAACTTAGGGAACAATGAACATTCCATTGTAGGACAGACTGAAAGTGAAAATAGAAGGGAGCTGGGCAGGAGATATGAGCCATGGCAAGAGAACATAGAGATTTTTTTGGAGCAGGGCATTCTGTGAGCAGAGACGGAGTTTAGGAGGGCTACTAATCTAGTAATGGATTAGAGGAAATGGGGGCAGAAAGACCATTTATCATGCTGTTCTTATGGAAGTAGCCATGCCAGGGAGGCCACAGTGCTAAAACAACTGATGGTATCTAGTTGAATGTGGAAGGCATGGGAGAAAATATGTTAGTAATAGTGTAAAATAATGTGAAGTTGACAACACAGTAAATGATTCCTACCGAGTCTGTATTATGTGCCAAAGACTATCCTAACAGCTTTAAGTAAAAATTCCCTTAATCCTCAAAATGACTCCATGAACTCTTACCTTATTCATAGATATGGAGGTCATATAATGTAAGTGCCCCAACCTAGGCAGGCAGAGTTACAGAATCAAAACTGGATCCCAGGCAGTCATTCCAGAGCCTGTCCTCTGAATGATGATCATTGTTTCAAGCTTTGATAAGAATAGAGAAGTAATTGAAAAGCCAGGAAGCTATGCCCAGTGGCCCACCCTCGTAATCCTAGCTATTCAAGAGTCAGAGATCAGAAGGGATGCCATTCAAGGTCAACCCAGACAAGAAGTTTGAGATAGCCCATCTCAACCAATAAAAATTGAAGCATGGTGGTGCAGTTCTGTCATCCTTGCATGTGGAAAATGTGAATAGGAGGATCATGGTTCTTAACTACAAGGCCTTCATTTGAGGCAGGGGTTGGCATAATTCACAAACCAATAGGAAAAAATCAAGCAGTAGTTAAGGGCTACCTGGAGACTTAAAATACTAATTGTTGACAAGAAAGTGATGGGTGCCTACTTTGTATTAAACAGATATTAAAAAGATATTGGAGATGTGGCTTGAGTGGTAGAACACCTGCCTAGCAAGGTCAAGTCCCTGAGTAAAAACAGCTAGGAAAATAAGAGAAAAGTAGGTTTTAATGAAAATAGGAAAAGATTGTTACTTGACAAGTTGAGTATAAGACATTTCACTTTGAGAGTATCCTGATTGAAGCTCCCAGGAACCAGCACACACTTGAGCATCTGTGGAGGGGCTCCAGCAAGCTTTTCTTGAATGAATGAGCATGAGAAAGAACATAATAATCAAACACCCCCAAGAGTGAAAATATAAACATTAATCACTCCAGACAAGTGGCTCGGGGTTCTTGCAGACAGCCTATGTTTAGTGACCAGTGGATGAAGCATTGATGGAAACAGACAATGCGATAGGAGGGGAGAAGAAATAAGGCAACAAAGAGAAGACTTGAAAACAGGGTTGCTTGCAGTATCCAAGACCACAGACAAACCTCTCTCAAGAGTTTTTTTCCAGTGGTTTTGAAATAGGGATGGTGAATCTAACCAGCACCCTCTTGGCTACGTGGTGGATGATAGGATATTGGGTTTAATAGGCACCATCTTGTCCTCATGGTAGAGGCAGGGAAGTCCCACCTCCTAAGTAATGGGTGTTTCTGAATTCATAGAGCGTGGGGTAGGGAACTGGACAATAGGTTACTGGGGCCTCCCAGTCTTAGGTCATGAACCCTTAAGCTCCCTGTGACCCTGCCCCCTGACCTGACCCTATTTAGGCCCAGATCAGTTCAGGTTCAATACTCCATGCCTCCTGTCTCCTTGTTCATGACTCCATGTCTCCTGGCACTCCTCCCAGTCACTATGGCATCCCAATTCAGCTCCCCATTGGAGTTGATCTGGTTTGTTGATATTGTTTTTCTGCTCTTTCTATCCTCTCCAGCTCTCATGGCTCAGTTTACTAGCAGTGTTAAGTGTATTCACTGGGCTGCAGATCCATGTAACAGGAGTTCATCTGCAGACTGCAGGCATTCAATAAAGGCTCCACATTTGACCTCTCAAAAGGTGGCTTCTCTGGTTTCTTCCTGTACAACAGTTTTAGTAATAGAGAAGTTACAAACTAGATTGTCACAAAGAGAGGATGACAGATGACAAAGGAAGACAACAGGAGACTAGAAAAAAGTTTGGTTAAAGAAGAAGAAAAAGGGAGAGAGTGAATGAGGCAATGTCTTGAGGGAAGATTAGGGGCTCCCAGCCAGCAACTCTTCACAAAAGGCTTTTAATTGCTCCTAAGAAAAGAGAATGGGCAACTGTATCTCTGGGACTCAGCAGGAGAGCTGTGGCCATACCTGTACAGCTCAAGGCAGTGGGGGCTCCATCTGCATAACATCAGGGTCACAGCTTCCTTCACCACTAGATTCTGGATCCAGCCCAAGCTGCGATGGGGGACAGAAGACAACATTAATTTTCAGTGATATCTTCCTTGAGATGAGGGCACAAAGTACTGACGTCATCATGCTGCTGATATTATAGAGAAGCAAGACTTAATTCTCCACTGACAAGAATTTGTGAAACTAGCAGCTGGTTTGTATTTTTTTTTATCAAAAAAAAAAAAAAACAACCCTCCCGTCTCCCCCTCCAATTCCCTACTCCCCCTCTTTCAGACTTCTCTGGACTTACATCTGTCCTCCCAGCTGTGGGCTGCTGAATTCCAGGGTGCAAAACCCAGGGAGACAAGTGGGAAGGGCATACAAATAATGATTATATGCTGCTTACGTATAAATCTCAGTCCATTGTGTGTCCACAGACACATGCCTTCAGATTCAAGTGTGTGCCTCTCACTCCCTTTCAATATCTGTCTGTAAACCTTGATGGTATTAAGCACATGTTTTAATAAATATTTTGTTTGCTGTCTTCCCATTAATATTCATAGGGAGTGGAGCACTTTGGGCTTTGTGATTTCTAATAAACATTGATGGTGTTACTAGTTTGTACTGAACATTCAGTATGCTCCATCAAAATGGCAGCTCTAATTAGGTTCCTTGAATTAGCTAATGGATTTTGAGAAAGATAGCTTAGAAAGCTCTTACAGCTGTCCAAGATATTCCTGCCATGGCAGAAAGACAAAAGGCCCCTGGAAGCTACAGGCTTCAGAGCTTTAGAAATGCAGCTGACAGTTAAAAAGATAAATTGCATTCATATTTTTCCAGTGGAAGTCCTAATACTGAATTAATGTTATTCCTGTAGTGAGCATCCATTAAGAAGCTCATTTTATTATAAGGATGCATTTTGACCATTAGCTCTTTTCCTTTAGTTCCTCCTTCCCCACCCCACCCCCATCTACCCTCCTTTTTCTCTCTCTAATTCCCTAGATATTTTGGACACCATATTAAAAAAGCTTTTTTGAGGAAGAGGAAATGATTCTTCTTTTTTTTTTTGGCAGGTTATAAATTTAGGAGCTCACTTAGCTATACAATAAGTATTCCATTTTTAAAACAAGTCAAGTAATATCTAAAGAAATAACATGGGGATTCAATTTAAGCCATGTGGCTAATATTTCATGTAGAATTTGCAGGAACGTCAAGTTAGGTGGCAGTGGACTTATTTACGCTTGGATGAAAGATGATTTGGTTATTTACAGGGTAGGAACTGTCTCTAATATTATAGGTCATCTCTTTTTGTTCTAATCAACCATGCATAAAATAATACAATGCAATCAACAGGCTACTTCTTTGCTTCCTAAGTTTCTTTAACACATAATGAACTAAGGCCATCCCAAAGAAGGGAGAAAATATTTTAGTGGAATAGATAGAAATAAAGTTTATGGCAAATACCAAAAGCCACCAAATACACTCACCCAAAAGCTCCCTTTAGCTGGATGAGTGCTTATTAGTTCTGTGCTATGCCTTTTTGTTTTTATTTATCTAGTTAGAAAACTAATACTGGTATTTTTTAACCTGAAAAGTTTTGTTTCTCTATTAACACAGTAAAACCTTAAGAGAAATGTATACTGGGTCATTAACTCTCAACCATCCAAATTCTGTTTTCCTCATTTGGGTCTTTCTGGCTCCTCTGCCTTTCCAGTCTTGCCTGCCTTTTGGCCTTTTTTCTCCTCATTAGTAACTTTACCAAACAAAGGGCTGGGCTAGCGAAAGAATGTGAGCCTTAAGCCAATTAATTGGGGCATTATTTACAGCACTGGGAAAACACTTGTTGGGAAAGAAACTAACAGTGTTGGTTTAAATGAGATTTTTCTGAATCATCCGTTGTATTTTATTTTCATGCTCTTCCAAGCCTTCTATTTCTGTAGATAATTGAGAGCTGGCAAAATTGCTGTAGCTAATAAAGCTGTTAGAACTCAGGAAGAAATAAGACAGAATAGAGTTGATGTAATGTATAGATTACAGATTAGAGAGCTGCTTTGCCTCAGTATGATATAAATAAAATGGAAAATGTTGTTCCATGAATTACCAGAAAATAAATAAATCAGGAAAAGAAACTCCATTTTCCCACATACATGACTTCACTGTGATGGATAAAAGGCATAATTGACATCATGTTTATTGAAAAAAACTAACAACTGTCACACTATCGAGAGGCTACTGAAAGCTGAAAGAAGGCACGATTTTTATTCACTTTTCTCTGAGCTATTTATAGAATCCAATTGTCAGCAACATAGTGCCTAATTTTCTCTCATCTTTGATATTTGACAATTCATTCACTTTTCATATCAAGAAGACAGCTACAAATTTCTCTGTGGCAGATACTCAGGTATCTACCACTATTACTCTGGCCTAATGGGATAATGGCTTATTAATTAAGAATATGTAACAATAATCCCTTAAAGCACCAGTGAAATTAAAAGCCTTTGTCAACCCATAATGGGTGGGTTTTTTTTTTATGGTTTGGGTTTTGAACTCAAGAAGATCTGTTCTTCACAGTGTATCACAGAAATATTAAGACACCCAAAGCACAAGAGGAATGAATAGCGAGTACAATTTCTATACATCAAAAATCTGAATGAAAACTAAGTGCTATTTGGGATATTACATTGTACCCCTGGTCACTGGGCTCTGAGGTAATTGTCCAGTTCTCTTTCTGATTTCATCTACAGCCTTTGCCTGTTGATTTTATTCTTTTGTTAACTATTGAAAATGTGTGCAGAAGGTTTTCTTGACGTCATTCTTAGGTAACTGCTCCTCTTATGTGTCCCCAGGATATCTTGTTCTTACTCTATCAATAGTATTTGCTCTAATTTCTTCGAGTTTCTCACTGCAATAAATGGGGTTGTCACCAAATTCGTATGCTAGGCAAGCACTCTAGCACTTGAGCCACATCTCCAACCCTTCTTTTGCGTTAGTTGTTTTTCAGATAGGGCCTTGTGATTTTTTGTTCCAAGACAGGTGTCAGACCACAATTCTACTTAGGCCTGCTACCTACCAGTAGCTGGGAGTATAGTCATAGGCTACCAGGCCCGCCACCTCTGGTTTTCTTTTCTTTTGTTCAGCTTTGTTTTAAACTTTCAAACTTGATTTGGCAGCCAGTGCTCTCTGTCCCTACTGGGGACTTTACCGCCATATTAATTACATGTCACACATCCTTACCAGCTCAAGTTATCAGTTACACAAGAGCTGTGGTTTTAGAAAATGTTCACTTTTCAAAGTGAAACAAATTCTCAGGGTCCATTGCCTTCATCTTTGGTAGTGCTAAGGCAACAAATAGAGAGATGGAAATAGGAGATGGCTTTTGCCAGATGTGGTCAACTATTTCATTTGTACTATATATGTACACAAAAAATCATTAAATATAAGGAAAACCCATAGAAGTCAACTGGTCTACCCCATAGGTAGTTGTCCTGGAGTTATCTTAACAGATAGCCTGACTTTGTTGAGCTGTACTATTTGATATCCTCATTACTCCCTATGGAAGGTAGTAGTGTAGAGCTAGTTGCATCCTACCCTTTATACTCCACAATTTCTCTACATTCTCCCCATACATCTGCTATACATGACAATGGGCTTTCCCATGGCCTCCCATTTCCCAGTGATGCCTCTTCTACCTGGTATGCCCAGTGCCCCCTGCCCCACCCCCCCCCCCACCTTATACATATCTCCTTTCCTGCATCAGACTTTTCCTGACCTTCCCAAGTGAAGTTAATTGCCTTTGTCCTCAGAGCTACCATAGGACTTCATTATACTCCACAATGCCTCCTCATGATAATTGCAACATTGTACTGTCATTATTTATTTATATTTCCATCTCCCCCCACTGGACTGTGAAGTCCCTGAGGGTCAAGTCTGGGCCTTAATCACCTTAATGTCCCCAGGGACGAAGGACCAGGGACACAGCAATAGTTGAGAGCAGATAAAGTTTAAACAATTATATATAACAGAAAATATTCAGGAGTTATTGGAAAGCATATATAAAAACAACTGAAGGTCTAAGGGTGATAGCTGCTTGTATCTTCTATTCCATTGTAGAAAGCAGCATGTTTCTAACAAGGACTTCTAAGAATGTGGACATTTTTGAACAACAACAACAACAACTAGAACAATCCATAGGCAATGAAAGTACAAGCTGCCCTTTGTCCCATAATTCCTGAGGTCAGGAGGTCAGCAGAGGTTACTGGGTTACCAGAGCTCAGTTTACATCTTGTCAGATCAGAGCTATGGGATATTCTTAGATTTAATGTCCTTTGCGACATAAGTAGATGTTAACTTTTTTTTTTTTTGGCCAGTCCTGGGCCTTGGACTCAGGGCCTGAGCACTGTCCCTGGCTTCCTTTTTGCTCAAGGCTGGCACTCTGCCACTTGAGCCACAGCGCCACTTCTGGCCGTTTTCTGTATATGTGGTGCTGGGGAATCGAACCCAGGGCCTCATGTATACAAGGCAAGCTCTCTCACCACTAGGCCATATCCCCAGCCCCTAGATGTTAGCTTTTTGTGTAGCTCTTTGGATTGAGAATCACTTGCATTATTAAAATACCATTTAAATTTTCAGAAGAGCTCAGAATTCATGTATATGAGTGTCAAAATCACAAAATAAATGTAGGTAATGTCAAAACACGTTACTAATAAACTCTTGGATCTACAGATTTAATTGCTTTTATGCTAATCACATCAAAATACTGAAACCCAAATTGTATGTTTATTCCATAGTATGACTTAACACTTTATGTAATGATTAAGATCTGCCCCACAGTCACTACTTGTGAAATCCAAGCATCTCTTCTGTGTGTTTGGATGGTACATTACACGTCCCTTTAAAGAGTACAAAGGTAAGAGCTAGCTTATATACTTAGAATAGCACAAAGTTAAGAACAAGTTTACATACCATACATATATTTAAAATACTTTTCCTCATGACATCTAAGCTTGAATATAATGTTTAGTTTCTTTCCATTGAAAAACTACCCTTCTTTCCCTTGGTCACTTTTATTATTTTCCCCATTTCCTACACTAAAAGAGAAAGAGAATGAGGATGAGAGAGAGAAAAAAAAGAAAGGAAGGAGAGAAAGAAAGGAACAAAAGAAGGAAAGAATGAAGGAGGAAAGAAGTCTTATTGTATTATAAATTTTAATCTCCAGACCTTTTGTTACCATAGCAGATCATCTCCTGTCTTGTCCTAATATAATCCTCTAAATAAAACCCTACTATCCATACACTGAATCATTTAAGAATCTCTTTATTTTTCCCTCTAAATTGTGTAGTCTATAGGGACTTTGTTATACAAAAGGAAAAATCGAGGTGTCCACCTGTTGAGAAACAGTGGCTTTTGACAGTACTCTATGACCCCTTGGGAGAAGAGAAAAACTTCATGTTGCTTCCTTTGATGAAGAGGGAATTTCACGGGGCCCTAGGAAATTCTCAAGGTTTCGTAGCCTGCAAACTACAAAGACTTGTTTTCTCAAAATCGACCCTGAGAGCTTAATCCACACCTAAATGCCAGACATTCCTTAAAACTCAATCTATGTGGAGTTGGGAATATGGCCTAATGGTAGAGTACTTGCCTCATATGCATGAAACCGTGGGTTCCATTCCTCAAAACTACATATATAAGAAAAAGCAAGAAGTGGCACTGTGGCTTAAGAGGTAGAATGCTAGCCTTGAGCAAAAGGAAGCCAGGGATAGTGCTCAGTCCCTGAGTTCAAGCCCCAAGACTGACAAAAAAAAAAAAAAAACCCACAAAACAAAACAACAACAACAACAACAACAAAACCTCAATCTGTGTTTGATTTAAGCCTAATAGATACCTTTCAGGTCCTATAGTTGTTGGTCAGACTATCTTTGAAAAGGGGTGCATATGCATCAAAAATATGCTCCAGTACTATACAATGAGTAAAAGTTTACTTCTTCTTTAGCTATCTTTTGTTCCATTCAAGGACATGAATATGAATGTGTAAACCTCTTCCATTTACCTTTTTATCAATATTTGGCTCACTTTATTTTGGACCATAAAATCCTTCAAGGAAGCATGTAAGGTTCCAAAGGGACTCAGATATTAAGGTTAGTTTCTGAAGTCATTATGTGAGATGAAATGTGTATATAGTCAAAATTAACTTTGGAAAAGCATTATGGGAAATTCTATACTGGCTCCAACCTATAATCTCTCACTAGTAAACTGAATGCTGTGTCTTTCAGCCCTGCCTTAAATGGCCCCTCTCTTGATTAAGACCCAGGTGCAGCAGTGGGCTTGCATATACTGGGTCTCTCTGGACAAGGAATGCCTATCTTTAAGCATTACATGGACAGCACAATATAAAATTCAGATTATATAAAGTGCCCAGGAACTGAAAGAAACCAAGTCAACTTATATTCCAAGGTCTAGAAGTTCATGAATGACTGATGGAAACACTATCATTATTCAAATTGCTCTAGCTCTTGCTTTTGTCTAAGCTTAAATAAATTAAATATATTGATTAATGCAGTTCTGGTGCAATGTCACTCATCTTCATCCCATGTAAGGATTACCTGTGTTTACGCGCATTGCTACACAGGGCATGGCTTATTTATCATCTTCAACAGAAGACACAGTGAATGCACAGCTCCACATTGATTAAAATATGTTTTCTTTACATGTACACTTGTTTGCCAAACATTTAGAGAAAAAATAATGGGATAATTTTGCTGTCATCTAATGTATATTCTTCAACATTATGTACACATATTTTTAAGAAGCAAAAAATGCCATATTAATCACTTGTTAAATACCTTTGATGATTTATAGTGTTCATAAATTGGCTAAATTGGCCAATAAAATGGCCTATAAAAATCCTAGCTATGTAGAGGCCAAGGTCAGGAAATCATGGTTTAAAGAAAGCTCAAACCAGAACTCCATCTTGAGTGTGGTAACTATACACAATGGAGTTTTACATAGCCAATAGAAAGAAAAATAATAGTAATGTCATTTGCAGGGAAATGCATGGAACTAGAACAAATCATGTTTAGTGAGGTAAGCCAAGCTCAGAGAGACAAATGGCACATGTTCTTTCTGATATGCAGAAATTATATGCAAAATGTTTCTGTGTCGTGATATATTACACAAGATTCTAGATACTCAGACACAATGAGACCAAAAGAGGATACCCTTAGGAGAGAAACACAAAGGCACAATGGCTAAGTGCCTTTTCATATTTATATAAAATAATATATATTCTGAAACTAACTCCAGGATATGGAAACAAGAGACCTCTTCTTTTTCTTTCTTTTTTTTTTTTTTTTTTTTAGTATTTTTATGACTGTCTTCTTTACCTTATATATGGGATATTCAATTACACATCTTCAGAAAGTGGGGAGGGCACAGAACTCGAAGGGAAATGGGTGGGAAAATGCAGGAGTAGAGTGCACAGGACATGGATGAAAATGAACTATACAACTCCTTGGTAGAGATGGAAGAGAGGGACTGGGAGAGAATGAGAGGGAACAGAAGACACTGTACGAAAGGAAACATACTCATTATCTGATACATGTAGTTGTAATCTCTTGGTAAATCGCTTCTATAATAACAATAAAGTTATTTAATTTAAAAAAAAATTTAACTGGGGCTAGGAATGTGGCTTAGCGGTAGAGAGCTTGCCTAACATGCATGAAGTCCTGGGTTTGATTCCTTAGCAATACATAAACAAAAAATGTCAGCAGTGGAGTTGTGGCTCAAGTGATAGAGTGCTAGCCTTGAGCATAAAAAAGCCAGGGACAGTGCTCAGGCCCTCAATTTAAGCCCCAGGACTGGCAAAACAAACAAACAAACAAAACTTTCAAAAGTAACTCCATCTTGACCTATGGTTGGAAGAGGTAGTATGTGTGTACTATCCCAACTATAGGGAAGCACAATGGCTGACCACAGTGGTGTGTGCCTATCATCCCAACCACATGGGAAAGGACAAATGTTGCAGTCCAGAGTGATCCAAACTTAAAACACCCTATCCCCAAAATAACCAATGCATAAATGAGCTGGTAGCAAGCTTCAAGTGCTAGAGTACCTACCTACCTGCCTAGGAAGTATGATACCCTAAGTTCAAAGCCCAGTACTGCCAAAAAAAGTAAAACTGCCTTGACACAGTATGAATTACATACTTATGTATAACTTGAATTATCTGGTAATTGTGTAAATTACTTCAGGTTAAATATTATAATATGTACATTAGAGGAAATAATTTGTGACTATTATTCAAAATATGAATTACTCAAATGAGTATTTTAGGACTCAGCAAAACTGGCTTCTGAAATTTGAACACAGCAGGAAGCTCTATAGCCACAGAATCATGTGATTATTTGTTTTAAGCTTATAAATGTGAGTTGAAGCTGTGAAAAATAACTCCTGTGCTTTTTGGATTGTAAATGGCACTGTGGGTGTCACTCCTGAGGAGTTTCTCCCTTTGCAGGAAGAGGAGATAGAGAGGCAGAATGTCCTTATTAGAGCAAGGCCTCCCATTGTCTGAAGTGATAAAAAGCAAGGTAGAGCAATGCCTTTTATCAGAGGAGCTGACATTGATCTGCTGGTGATTCCCAGTCACTACAATCAATCACATGGAAGAAAGATGCCCTGAGTGAATCAATGACATATTTTCAGCGTAAATGGTAGCTGTGGTTCGTGGTGTGAGTGGAAACAATCACCACTTTGCAATCAAAAGTACCTAGAGAAGGGATCTTTATTTCTTTATGCTCCATTGTTATGGCTTGATTCATTGGACGGTCAAAGTTCAGGCCAGGGTTAAGATTTCCAAGACAAATCTTCAGGCTGTAGGAATCAGAGGGTTAGTGTACCAAGCCTAGGATGAGAATCCCAAGACAAGGATCTCAAAGAAAGCAGGTGCTGATGGCAGGGAAGCACGTTGAGAAAGACTAAAGGGTCAGACTTAGGTTGCCATGGCAAAATCAGGAGCCCAGGTAAGTCAAGATTGCTGCATCTGGGTGGAAATGGCACAGCAGCATCGGCACAACTGCAGTAAGGGCCATGTGCAGCCTTCCAGCCTGAGCAAATCTATCATTGTATCTTACGAATTTTCTTCTTCCCAATGACCTTAAGTGGATGTCAGCTTCTCTGGGTCAGTATTTTACTTTTCCCACAGGATCCCAACATAAGGGGTAAGTTTGTTGACCTCTTGGAAATTTATACACAGCCACATATTTTTAAGTTATATATTAACATAGCGTATAGATATTTCTTTTTAGACTCCACCACTAATTTGCTATGGAACATCAAATACTCTTGAGAGGCAGAAACACCATTTCTGCCTTATGAAGGAAAGGTATAACATCAGAGATAATTAGTGAAAGTTGCGGTAGAAGTAAAAGATTATACATGTGACAAGCTGGTTTTATATGTTATTTCCCTTTGCCTAACTCATCATTTTTAACGTAAACATAGTCAAGAATGGGCTCTTAATTTAGAGTAATTGTTTTAACCCAAGGATCACTTAAATCTGCTAGAATTAAGTGTCCATATGAGCAAAATTAGAGGTCAATATGAGCAAGGGCATATTCATACTATTTGGGAGACCTTTTTTTTTTTTTTTGGCCAGTCCTGGGCCTTGGACTCAGGGCCTGAGCACTGTCCCTGGCTTCCTTTTTACTCAAGGCTAGCACTCTGTCACTTGAGCCACAGCGCCACTTCTGGCCGTTTTCTGTATATGTGGTGCTGGGGAATCGAACCCAGGGCCTCATGTATATGAGGCAAGCTCTCTTGCCACTAGGCCATATCCCCAGCCCGAGACCTTTTTCTTAAACCTTACAGAAAATATGGAATACCATTACAAATAATGGTGGTGACTTACAAAAGAAAATAGAAAAGAAGAATCCCCAAATTATGCTCATGATAGTCAGATCAGGCTCCCAAAATGTCCACAAAATATTGATTTGTCAATATACCTTCAAAAAATGTTATTCTTAACATAGTCATGATTTTCATGGAATGTTTACACTTGATAATGTTAGGAACTCTTTGGATTAAAATATCACTAGGAGAATCTGCTGTATCCCGGGACTGGTGCTTAAACTCAAGACCTTGCACTCTTGCTTGGCTTTTTGCTCAAAGCCAGCACTCTACCATTTGAACCACAGCACCACTTCTAGCTTTTTGCTGCCTAGTTGGAGATAAGAGTCTCATGGACTTCTCTGCCCCACCTGGTTTTGGACTACAAGCCTCAGATCTCAGCTTCCTAAGTAGATAAACTTTATAGGTATTAGCCAACAACAAAAATAATTCTTGAAAGCAACTGTTTAGTTTCTACGGGCCTACGATTTAAGCATGTTTTCATTATGGGATGTTAAGTCAATGAAGTACTGATATAAGTGTTGCTAGGGCTATAGTTTCTATAAATTTGGAATATTTTTGAGTTAGTAATCCTAAGTTTGTATGTAAGAATCTCCCAAAACTTTTATTTGATGGAAATTTTTACCACCAATAGAAAAGAAGCAGCAATTGTATTCATGACTTTCTGTCTTTGGAAGAATAATTTTCCCAGAAACTGTCTTGGGGATTTAAAGTAAAATTAGCAAGATAAGAGTGCATGTAGACAGCTGCATTGTATTATATTTATGTCTTCAAGAGTATGAATGCCACAGATGTTTTGAGAGCTCTGTTCCTACTATAAGGAAAAAAAAATCTGCCCTGTTTTCTAACGCAGGATTATGGTACTGCTAAATTCTTTAAGTTATAGCTATGATAAATTTTAGCTTTGTAAATGAAAAAAAGACGAAAATCACCCTTCCACCATGTGGACTGGGGAAACAAGAAAGAAATCACATCAACATACTTCAAGGGGGGAAGATGAATTTTGTCTGTTTTATTGTTGTTATTTGCTGCACTTTAGCTATCTTTGAGAGAAACTTTGGCATTCCATCCTTCTGTAGGTATGGAAAGAGCAAGAGTATACTTGTAGAATTTTTTTTTAATTTATGCTGGCACTTGGGCTTGAACTCAGGGACTCACACTATCACTCCACTAGAGCTCTACCACACTTCCGATTCTAGCCTTTTGCTGGTTAATTGGAGATAAGAATCATGGAGATTTGTCTTTGAACCAGAAACTTAGACCTCAGTTTCCTGAGTAGCTAGGATTATAGATGTGAGCCAGTGGCACCCAGATATCATTTAAAGGTTTTAAGGAAGCATCAGAAATAACATTTTAGAGTAACTTGATTTTAAAAAATTAAAGAATCTATCAAACACTAAAACACTCCCTTACCCTTATTATTATTGATGAACCTATATTTTAATTAAAGTGTTGTACTCTGTGACTTTGAACAGATTACCACATCTAGACAGGAGCATTCATTCCTATCCAGGTTCCATCTACAAAGGCTATCTTTTAGGTGCATCATCAAATCTGATTATCAGGCTGGTACTTAAAATGAGGATTTACTCACCAAAGGCAAGTACCTTCTCTTCAAAATGAAAAGCGACATGTCTTGAGGCTATTTGAAAACAACAGAAAGATAAAAATTAGCTACAGACAATTTAGCCATCGTTAGAGTGCATGTATTTACCAATATGGCCACTTATTCATGCATATGAAGCAGTCACAGACAGTTCACAGGTTCAGCAGTGAGCGGAATGTTATGGTAGCTACCACCTCCCTCTCAGGGAAGGGTGAACTTTCCCAACATATCCCTGGCTACCTCTCAGTCCTGGTCCTGACCCAGTCTCTTCATCTTGTACATGGGATCTCTGTCATATGTTGATTCTCTTTTACACGCTATTCAGTTTTATATGACTTTCCCACATCAGCCTGTTAGAGATATAACATTAATTGCCCAGAAATGTCAGTCTGCAGTTGTTGCAACAACATTCTCTAGTGAATACAGACTTCATTGCTTGTATTTCTATTACTTTAGCTACTTCTATTTCTATTTTTATTGCAAAGATCTGTGCAAATAAAAGAATATCAAAAGGTATTGCTATAAATGTGCTCTGCTAAATTCCCTCTGCTTTGAAATGCCTGTGAACTGCTGCTGCAAAAACGCCTGCTGCATTTTAATGCCTTTCTCATAAGGCAACATGATCTGGTTGAAACCGCGCTGGCTTTGCAGGCACACACATCCTGGCCTACCACTCTGCAGTTGTGTTATTTAACTTCTCTGAGCCTCCGTGTGCTTGTTTGGGAAATGTCAACCACAATAGCATCCCTGGCGGATAGAACTGAGGATTCAATGAGATGAGGTATGAAGAGCACGAATACTGTATCGAGGATGTCACAGAAGCTCCTTCAATTTTGGTTTACCTTCTTGTTTGCAACTACAATGGCAGGAGGCAGCCACAGGCTCAAGTGAATGTTCATTCTAAGTAGCATTCCAACTGAAAGATTACAAAGAAGCAGGTAGCACCTCAGTGTGAGATTCGCCACATCTGGTGGCCCATCAGTTATCACCATAGGTGACTTTGAGGAAAATGCCAAGGTTTCTTAAATGCATTCCACCTGTAAGCTCTTGACAGCTCTTCTGTGCTATAACAAAGGTCTTTTTTTAACAATACCTTTGTCAAAGACATCAACTGTGTACTTTCTTGTACAAGAAATATAAATGTTTTGTTATACTGCTTGAATTAATTTTAACATAAAATCTCAACATGTTGAAAGCATAAGACTGGCATTGATTAGCTACATATGGGTAGAGCCTCGATGGAAATATTTTTCTTTTTAATGGTCAGGTCCAACCTATTGTTTAACCAGTGAACAAATAATCCAGAAAGGCTAATTTTCTAGCTAGTAACATGGAGATAGAGTTATTGGTACTTTGACAGGTTTTATGTGGGCCCAGGAATATTTGAGTTATAACATAATCCGATGAAGCTATCACCACAAAGAATTGCCTAGAACGCATACCACTTAATTCCAAAAAGGCAAAAAACATAGGTGATCTGTATATACCAAAGAAAATGGGTATCCTACAGAAAACAATCTTACAGGTGAACCTAAATTTCTGTGCTGGTTCAGTCTATTGCTAGAGGCCTCAGTCTCTAAGATATAAATTAAATGGAAAAGCAGATTGGTGAATTATAGTAGAAGAGAAGTCTTTGAAGTCAGGCCAATCTTGGTAATCATCTGTTACCTTACAGCCTGTATCCTTCATCTTTATTGAGCAAAATAATAAAACATCTACCTTACAATATTCTTTTGAGATTTTTGAGATATTTGCACATGAGTAATAATTAAATTCAACTGAAGTGCCAGCTCGTATAGCTTGATAGTGGCTTTTGAAATTCTGTTGAGCAGGAATCAGAGGCTAGGTCTCGGATCCTTGGAAAAGAATACTGTGATGGATTGGTGATGTTTGCTACAAATAGATAGTGAAGAAAGTAAAAGTTTGGGGCTGGGGATATGGCCTAGTGGCAAGAGTGCTTGCCTTGTATACATGAGGCCCTGGGTTCGATTCCCCAGCACCACATATACAGAAAGCGGCCAGAAGTGGCGCTGTGGCTCAAGTGGCAGAGTGCTAGCCTTGAGCGGGAAGAAGCCAGGGACAGTGCTCAGGCCCTGAGTTCAAGGCCCAGGACTGGCCAAAAAAAAAAAAAAGAAAAGAAAAGAAAGTAAAAGTTTGCCTTGATACATTTGCTAGGCTAGTGTTCTATAAATTATTACCATTAAATTGATTGTTGCTATTATTATAAGTATATATCCAGCAACAAGCAGCTAAAATTCTACATCTTCACAAAACAAGATCAATGAATTGCTTTGATGACAATAGTGACTATACCATTTTTATTAGGAAGTACATGAGTACTGCTGAGAAGAGCTAAAAATTTAAATCAATTTGCAACTCCTAGTTTTGATATGTAAAACATTTGCTTGGGAACATATTATATAGGTAGTAAAGGTAGGATGAAAGTTGGGAAAGAAAAATGAAGATGATATTGACATGTGTAGCCCTATATTATCATAGATTATCATTAAGGTCTCAGACAATATTTCTTTAATTTTCTTTTGGGTGATGCTAGATTGGACTCACATAGGCAAGTGTCCTACCACTTTAACCATGCCGTAGGTTCACACATTTTTGCCTGGAGGCATCTGATAGACTGTGATTCTCCAGCCTCTGGAGTAACTGGGAATACAAGCATGTGCCACTTTGTCCAGCTTCCATATCTTCTCTGAAATATTCACATGAGAGGGAAGAAGTACTGTGTTTTGCACTAATATGCTTCATAACTTTCCCTGTGTATTTTCATTCAGGCCAGATTTCTTATCCAAGTAAATAGTCATTTCCTGTTAGCCATCAGGGATATTTTGAATCCTGCACAGCTGATTTTGTATTCTTGCTCCATTCCCATATTTGAAAACAGCAAGCCCATATTTTTAAATTTATGTATTTATAGGCATGTGGAAGAATGGCTTACAGTCAAGTATGATTTTTCTCCCACCACAAATGGAGGAAAATTGTGGTGCTTGGTTTTTGGGGTGTGTGTGTGTGTGTGTGTGTGTGTGTGTGTGTGTGTGTGTGTGTGAACAGTGCCTTATCAGTTTCTTTCTTTCTGCTCCCTCCCCCCACTTTATTACTGATGACTTCATTCTACTTGAATTCAATGCTTCAGTTTCTTTGGGGTAAACTAATAGATTATGTATGCGATGTTTGCACCACGTTGATTGAACTCATCTGGTGAGTTTGAACACAGCTCATGAGTTCCTGAAAGCAGCAAAGCCTATGCATGTGATCTAGCCACCATTTTCATCTCAAATTACTTGGGAGCCAGGAAGCTGTTCAGAATATACTTGTGCTGCTTTTCCTACCTACCCTGCCTACGCTTCCAAAAAAGCTAAGCAAGCCTTGTGTTATCCTCTTACTGTGATATTTTTCAAGTGTTCAAAGAAAATTTATTTAAACATTAAAAAGTATATATAGTAAAGGAAGAGAACAAAAACTATTTTTGAAGGCTTTCAAAAAACATAATGATGTTTAAAATACAGATGAGAGTTTTTCTTTATCACTAGACATTTTTCTTTTAGTTTACCCTGGGATGTTTACTTGATTAAATGACTAATAATAAAAAATAATAATAAAATACAGAGGATAAACAAAAGCCTGCTATCCCCAAAGGTTTGTATTAATTATTGCATGTCTGCTCAGAGCAGTGGAGAGAGGCACAGACCTAAGGCACAGATACGAGGCCCAGCCTGACCCTTCCATTGACTTACGATCTAATTAAGGAAGACTGTTTCCCTCCAAAACATGCCTACTTATTGTAATATGAAGGTCAGATCTGGCCAGCGCCATATTGGCCACATGGTAAGTTGTACTATCTAACATATTTTCTTGATGGGTGTGCCTGGATTCCTACAGGAAGGGAAGTCCCATCCTCAAGTAATAGGTGTTCCTGAATCCCAAGTGACAGGGGCGGGCACATGGCCTATAGGTTACTGAGCCTGTCAGTCAAGTGCTTGGGACTAGGAGCCTCCTGTGACCCAGCCCCCTGACCTGCCAGCTCAGGCACCAAATGTTCACCTGTGTCTCTTGTCCCCATGGCATCCCAAGTCAGTTCTCCACTGGAGCTGAATTGGTTTGTTGGTACTTAGAAATCTTCCAGAAGTAAGTCTCTGTGTCTCTGTCCTTTTTCGTGTTATGTTTTTCTGAAACCTGGGACCCATCCATCTGGAAACACCAACACCCGTGCGGTCCCAGCCCCCAAGGCTGGGCTGTGGCCCTGGCTGGTCAGCTTGCTTTTTACTTCCCCAATAAATCCATCTTTTTTCATCTTTTTACTTGAGACTGTCTCTGAGTGGTAGACTCTTGGAGGGATGAGGAATCCCCTCCCTCGAACCCCATAACACTTACATTTTTGTTTCCTTACTTCCTAGGACAATTCTTAAATAATTCCACAAAATCAATGGTCTCTTACTATTTTTTTTGATATCTCATTTTTAAAAATTGGGTATCTTAATGAACTTTAAAACTCCACTTCGCATGCAAGTCTCCTCACCTCACACTAGAACCCCTACTTAGCTCTCCAAACTCACTTGTCCCTAAAAGCTAGATCAATGATTCTCATACGCCCAGGAAACATAAGTTAAAGGACCTAAATTTACTGGTGCTATGCTTTTCATCATTTATTTTTAGTGTAAATTTTAAATAGCCCCAAGACGAAAGTCGATGGAACTGTGTTTTATTCTAATTGCCTTTGTAACTGAGAAGGGAAAGGGAACATAGTTGATCTTCTTCTTGTGGGGGAGGAGGAGGGGGACGAAAGAAGTTGTGGACCACTGCTCATTCCAACTGACAGGCCTTCATTTAATTTCTGCCTGGACTCTCCTTCTCTCTCATTCTCATTCTCTTGCCCAGTTGTTGAGCACCTATTCATCTGCCAAGACTCAGCTACAGTGCTACCTTCTCTTTGGAACTTTCCATGTCATCTCCCATGGTCTGCTTTCACCCTACCAAAATGTAATCACTCACACAGATCCCTGCCATAATGACCATTACTGTGCTGTATTCTTTTCTCTCTCCTTCCTCCCAGACTGTTACTGTTGCAGGTAAAGACTAGGAAATGTTCATTGTCATATCCTCAGTTCTTGACATAAGAGCTGGCACAACAGGACACTTGATTATGCCTCAGATGATCCAAAGAAGTTGAGTGATGGTTCAGTTCTGTGTATCAGACTCCTCTTCTTCCCAGAGGTAGATTAGATCATTTGATATTTGTTCTTCTTAAATGATTATGATAAATCCATTCCAACTCAAAGGAGCTACTTGTTAACCAGAGCAGGGATGGTGGAGTGAATTACTTCTGAAAGGGCTGGAAGCCCCTGAGAGGAAGCAGTAGATAGAACGAAGAGAGGAGAACCATGGATAAACAATATAGCCTATTCACAGATCACCCAGATTTTCCCACACTGTTCTGTGTTTATGACTTTTACCTTCTTTCCTTCTCTATGCATTGGCTGTACACATAGATTGACCTCCATTACAGTGTCACCCCTACAAAACTTCATGAGTCTCACTGATATGTTTACTGAAACATACCAACCTAAGAAAATGAGGCACCACATTAAGATCTTACCACGCTGTGTATATGATTGCAAGAAGGAAGTGATACATTTTCCCACTGCTTCTTACCTTCTCATTTTAAAGCATTTAACTGAGCCCCAAGTCAGATGTCTTGGCTCTTAGAGCTAAAGGCAGGTATATAGGGCCATTTTTAAATTCGTTTTTAATACTGACCTCACCGTTTTCTTAGCATATTTGAATTGTATTATCAAACCTTTTCCATTTCATCTCTCCATTTGTCTATCCCTCTCCCCTTGAACACACTCCCCCCCACTCAAAATCTGGACAAATGCAGTCATAATTTTCTATACATATGTGTGTGTATGTGAGTGTATATATATATGTGTGTGTGTGTGTGTGTGTGTATAAAAGTGGAAGTAGATAAATTGAGAGCTGGGTGGCGTGGGATGAAATGAGGGAGAATGATTAAAGAGTGCCATTAATCAATATGCACTGTACTCACAGACATGTTGATTGAAGCACCTTTGTACAACTAGAGAAATGTACATATAGATAGATGGATAACACACAGAAAATATAAATTGTATATATTATCCATATATAATGCCCATATATATAAACTTTCCATTTTGGATGTCAAACCCTGTACTGGGAAGATTAAGGAGTGACTTCCAAGGGTGATGCCCATCATGTGATTCTGTCTGTTTATGTGCTGCAGTGGTGGTCCGGCAGGTAGAAGCAGTGATCGCATCCAGAAGCTTCGGAAGGAGTACTATCAGGCCCGGAGGGAAGGCTTCCCTTTGTACGATGATGAGGAAGCAAGAACAAGGCCTTCTGATTATGACCTCCACTGGGTAAGCCCACACCTAATTCCAGTCTTGAATACCTCTTTACTGAAATAATTCAGAGCAGAAAGACATGGTTAAGAATGTTCTGTACATATCAGGTTACATCCGGTTTTCTTGAGCTTGACAAACATGAACATTACCCAAATCACAGCTGGCTTCTCCCACAGAAGTTGTCTTCATAAATCAAATCTCTCTGGTGTACATGTCCATTCTAATTGCTCTCAACTTCTTATTGCAAACTGACTGGTCTTGAGGACAGCATACAACCACTACTTTAAGGCGAATAAAGCATCATTGTCACCATCCAATAAAACTTAAGTCCTTACCTTCCTTCTCTTAAACTTCAGATCCAGGGGCCAGCATTAATAGAATTTGCAATGTAAGCCATATCTTTGAAAATAGTTATTAGAAGAAAATTTCAGACAGGTTGTTGTCTGAGATATCAATTGTATATCATATCTGAGCAATTCACATTCTACTGAGCTTACTAGAATCACTTTGTTTTGAGATAAGGGAAGTTTTTGTATTAGAGGATTCATTTTGTCAAATCCATCAATGTTCAGGGAACAGAAAACAATATTGAGACCATGGAGGGGTTATTCTGTATTTTCTGGGGTAGAATGATTCATTTCCTTGTCTTTTTAAAGAAGATAAGTCTGTGCCTACAAAATACACTTAACTCTTGTGTATCCACAAAAATGCCCACAGGAAAAGACTTAGAGTTAGATTACATGGGCTTGGCGAATATGGTGCCTGACACAGGGCCAGTGCTCAGAACTCAAAAACTGTTGGCTCTTATTACTACTGTCATCAGGGCAGGGCCAAGTGTGATCGTGGTAATGAGTTTGCTGTGACATATGTTTGCACAACCTCTTATCATTGCTGCCTTAAACAGCTTCAGCACTGGTTTGAGAATGAAGGAAAAACCTCTGTCATTTCTGGTGCTCACTAAAGACACTAACTTCTTTGATAGGTAAACCTGTGCACAGAAAACTTCCTTTCTTTGGTTTCACACTCATATTCCTACTCACAAGGTAGGGATGGTGGAGCTGAACCCCTCCAATCTTACCATCTGCACTGTGGTAGCTCAGGGTCATGCATGACCCATAACTTAAAGATCAGTTACCGGATCTATCACTGCTGGAGAGAATAACTGAAATGCTTCACCCATGAGATTCCTTCTTGTAGGCAGAGCTTTAAAACACTAACAGGATTGCACAGTAAAGATAGGTGATCACAAACTCCTCAGAGATGCTGGCATACGTTTTAGACTGGATGGAGATTGATTTACTACTTTTGAGAAGAGATGTGAAGAGTGACTTGTTAGGTAAGGCTAGGCTGCCTCCACAAAACAACCCAGCAATAAAACAAACTTATTTACACTGTTGCTAAAACAGAACGCCGTGTCCAATGCATTGTAAAGTGCACCATGTCAAAACCACTATGAATCCCATGAGCAAAATAAAGCTAGTGAGTTTAGATCAAGTAGTCCTCCTTGTTTTGACATTATTTCATATGATACCTTTAATTCAAACTGGGAAGGATTAAAGATGCTTAACCTTCAAGAGACTAAAAGTTTCCCCTAACTCTCATCAAACCTGAGCAAGATTAAAAAAAAAAACTTTTGGTTGCTCCCTTTCCTAATAATTGTGCTTTCATGCCAAGCAAGCATGTAACCAAACCATCTAGTGAATCTAGTGTAACCGGACCATCTAGTGTATTTAATTTGTGTTTCCCATGCCCCAGTGTGTTAAGCTTTGGCAATTGCAACTCGATTTTATGTCTCCCAGACAATTGGGGTCTAAGGCTTCCCAAAGAGATGCTTGGGAACTGCACTGTCATAAAAGACAAGTGTGCTCTGTGATGGCCTGACATATTCCAAAGCAAGGATCAGAATCTTAGTACCCTTTCTTCTCCTTTCTCTGTGCCAAGGAAACACACTAGTGCTTTTTATCAAGTGGATGCCTGAGAAGTTATACCATTGTCTTACTACTTTGGGATAGATCTAAGAGAACAAGTTTAGAAAGTTAACATTTCATTCCTGGCAATCAGCTAGACACAACAAAGCAGCTTTCAGTGTGATTGCAGTTTCTAGAACAGGCTGGTCCCCAGCTCCACAGAGGTGATTGTTTGAATCAAATCAACTGGCCATGAAGGTCAGGGATAAAGCCCTGGAGGCCCCTCAGTGCTCTTCTAGGTAGTAGACAAGGATTTGGACCCAAATTGTCAAAAATAGAGCATTGATTCCTATCACTTCTGTAAATGTCAAGGCAGTGCAAGTGTGCTAACAAAACCATTTCCACCACAGTCGAAATACTTTCACAGGTAAGACTCTCTATGTGCCATATCTCAGGTCCATAGGGCTGAAGATAACGCCCAGAGTCACATCCTTTCAGCAAACTTGGGAGCCATACACAGGACAAGTAGAAAGATAAATTACCTGACAATTGCAATTTTCCCATGCTGTCTTCCGGGGTTCGTTTCCAGGAACCCTTGCAGATACCAAACACTGCAGATACTCAAGTTAAATAAATGGTGTAGCATCTTCATATAGCTTCCACACACATCCTACCTACCACATGCTTAAATCATCCTCTGATTTCTTATGATATGTAATACAATGTTAATGCTATCTAAATGGTTGTTGCACTGTGATTTAGGAAATAATAATAGAAAAAAGTCTGAACATGTTTACACAAGTATGGATTCATTTATTTCAAGCAGTCTTCAATGGTTGATTGAATCCATGGTTGTGAAACCCACAGATATGGATACCCAACTGTGCGGCGGGCGGCTACCTCGTCCAGCAAGAAAGACGACCACCACACGAGGATCCTTCTCAATCGCACTTTATTGAAGAGCTGCTCGGTTGAAGGGGGGTTGGAGCGAGGGGCGCCGCGGGCCAAAAAACGCCTGCTTAAATACGCTTGGGGGAGCAAGGGTCGCTCCCTGATTGGTCTGTGGCTGGTTGTTACTAGCAACCGCTTCGGGATTGGCTGGGACTAGAGCTCGCTTGCGCGTGCGCGGGGTTTGGGCGCGAAAGTCCACTAAGCATTGCCGTCTAGGAAATTGTTTATTGTTAGGGCTGCCAGGAAGCAGGCGCCATCCTGTAATGGCGCCGCTGCCGGCTTCCCGCAGTTCCCCCTTTTTGTTTTCGTGCAGGTAAGAGTAGAGGTCTGATCTCTGTGTGCTAGTTTTGGAGCATTGTACTGGCTATCCCATGAGTGTTATCCATTCATCGAACGCCAGACCCGTCCGATACCTTTTTTCCAGAGGTGGGGTCTAGGGTATCTACCCACGTGCAATCAGACTTGCTCTTCTTGGGGCTTATTGTCATAGAACTCCCAAGTGCGGTGCTATTGCCCGGCACCCTGCTTCTCTTGGAGGCACGCCCATCCCGGGTGCAATGGGGTCTTGTAACCCCAGGGGTGCAAGGGCCGTGCAACCAGGGAGCTCATTCCCTTTTCAGGGCCGCGAGCCATATTTGGGGGGAACCGCCACATTCCAAAGCGGCTAATGCTTGTGTGATCAAGACCTTATCCCTGCGCGTTTGAGCTCGTAGGCGGCAGACCAACCAGAGACAAACCACGCTGCCCCCAACACAGAGCAGCAAAAATATCCCCACTCCCACCCATTCTTTAAAGTAGGAGAGAGCGGTAGTTATCCAACTCGTAAACTGCCCCAGGGTAATGGGATGAACCTGCGTTCCATTTAGCACTGCTATTCTCAGGAGCTGTTCCCGCACCAGGTCCTCAGCCTCCCTTCCCCACTCTCCTGACAAATATTGGCTTAACAGTTTTGATTCATTCCGGGAGGCATTGAAGCGCAGGGGGGTAATGCAGATATGTTTGTAGGATGAAATACAGCCAATTTGAACTAGCTCAGTTAACTCATCAAGCTGAACCTGCATTAAATCCACTCTTTGGTTAACTGCAAGGATCCCAGATGCCAGGTGGGAATTTATTTTTGCTTCTGTTTCCAAAATCTGTGCTGTCTGGGCTACCACCTGATTGACCGTCTCAGCGGTTTGGACCTGATTGGCCATGGCCACCCCGGCGGCAACAGCCGCTCCTGCACTGATGGCAACAGCCGTTACTATGGCTGCGGTTATTCCAAAGTCTCTTTTCTCTCTAAGTAACGTTATCAGTGGGAAGTTATCTGGGTCTAATTTTACTGGGATAGGTACGAAGGTGGGTACTTTCACAATTACAGCAGTGGACTGTGAGCCATTCCAACAGTTAGAGATCCAGCATTCCCCCATTGCACAGTTGATCTCATCACTGGAGACATTAGAAGTCAGCAGGAACATATGAGGGGGCTGCAAGCAAACAGGGGCGGCTCTTACAGTGGCATTACTCCCTACAAACTCATGTAGGCTGGCATTGGCAAATTTTATGGGTTTTCCTAGTTGGTATAGATTCATTCCAGAAGCCCGCCGCCTGGAGATGCGGACACTCCGTAATTTTGTGATTGCGGAGATATCTGACGATACCCCGGCCTCATTTGCTATAAGCCATTGGAACCAAGGCCACCTATCGGTCACTGTGTTATTTTCAAATTCTGGCTCTATTATCTGTCTACTCAATGCTGGGGAAAGGGAGAAGCCTGGGATTATTTGCTTTTCCTCCCAAGTTTTATCTTGGCACTGAATAAAGGACGGAGGGAAGGCAGGAGAGGCACGGCAATAGGGGGATCCTCTAAACTGGGTAGCACCACTCAAATTTAAATTTCGAGGAGTCAATGGTACCAAGGCCTCTACTAGAATCAAAGTCTGGTTACTTGGGGTCATAGATTGATCAGTGCTCCCTTTTAATTTATTTAGTGCCGTAATTAACTGTAAGGGGTTTGTGTTGAGAAAGGGGTTACTACTTTCTACATAGGTCAATGTTTTTCTCTTCAATTTAATGCAGGAATTATTTCCCGCAAACGAAAAGCAAAAGGTCCCCTTAAGCTTTATGCTGGTATGACTGAACCTCACTGTGGTAAATTCTTTAGGGGATAAACAGGGCACTTCCATGGCACACGTCGAGGAGAATAAAGTGGGAAGAAAGGGGGAACTGGCATGTATTGGCAAAGGGACAGGCCAAGCTCTAGCTACAGCCCAAAGCACCGTTTCCTTTGTAGTGACAGAAACAGGCATGATCATCACCGCCAGCAGCAGGGACACCCACTGCCTCTTGCGACAGGTTGGTGAGGGATTGATTTGACGGGTCGCTCCCGCAATCATCATCTCCAGGATCTCTCTCATCATCATACGCCTTCTGGTCAAGCGCCTTTACTGGTCTCGTCAATCGAGCTGGAATCCAGTGTGGGACCTCTTGGCCCTGAGGAAAAACACAAACAGCTCCCCTGGATCTCGTTATAACCGGATCCGGTCCATACCATTTGTTATCCAGGACCTCCTTCCACATGACCACATCTGTTTTGTCCTGGGCCTTTTGTAACATATGCCTATCGGATGCTGACTCACCGGCATCATTCAAATTTAAAAAGTTTAAGGTAAAGAGCGCAAGAGAGAGTCTCTCTCTGGGGGTTGCCGTCTCGGCTATTCCCCCTTTTTGTTTTTGTATTAATTCTTTTAGGCTCCTATTGGCTCTCTCTACAATCCCCTGTCCTTGGGGGTTGTAAGGCAGTCCTGTGGTATGGGCCACTTGCATTTGTGCGCAAAAGGCGCGAAATCCGTTTGAGGCATAAGCCGGCCCATTGTCTGTTTTTATTCTCTGTGGTTTACCCCATGCTGCCCAAGCCTCGAGGCAATGGGTTTTTACGTGAGTAACCTTTTCCCCTGCTAACGCAGTGGCATGGATTATGCCTGAGAAGGTGTCTACCGACACATGGACATATTTGATTTTTCCAAATTCTGGTAAATGGGTAACATCCATTTGCCAAAGGGCATTAGCTTTTAGGCCCCTGGGATTCACCCCGACATGTGGGAGAGGGAGAAAGGTGACACAAGACTGACAGGCTCTGACTATCTCCCTGGCCCTTTTTCTGGAGATATGAAATTTTTGTCTCAAAGTGTTTGCCGGGACATGATACAGATTATGAAATTTCTGGGCCTGTGTAACAGGGTCTTCTGCAAGGCAGGCCATAAGTCGTGTTGCACAGTCAACCAGGTCATTGGCCTGCGCCATTGGTCCTGGTAGCAGAGAATGTGCACGCACGTGACCAATGAAGAAGGGATGACTACGCTGCAAAATGGCATCTTGAATCTGTAAGAGGACATTAGAGACCATACTACTCTGTTTTATAGATGCTGCGACTTCGAGAGAGGCTACAGCATTGACCACATACTGCGAGTCTGAATATAAATTAAAGGGCTCTGGGAAGGTTTTAAACACTTCCAGAACTGTCAAGCACTCCACCACTTGTGGAACATCCGGGCGGAAGGTTAGAATTACTGGTGTTTTGCCCTGTACCACATATGCTCCTTGCCCTGATTTAGAGCCATCCGTGAATACAGTTAGCGCTCCTGGTAAAGGGTCCTTTTGTGTTAACACTGGGAAATAGACCAAATTCTTTTCTATGATAGCAAGCAAAGGATGCTTGGGGTAATGGTTATCAATTACCTTGGAGTAGGAGCAAACAAGCACGGCCCACACATCCACTGTAGCCGCTAAGGTTTCTACCTGTTCACGGGTATAGGGTATAATTAGCTTGTCTGGGACTTTAGCAAAATGCATCAGACAGTATTTGAGTCCTAAAAGTGCCTGGGAAGCTACCAGCTCTGGGAAATATTGAATCGTCCTAGCGCCAACAGAACTGCCATGAAGCCACCATAGAGGGCCATCCTGCCATATCACTCCTGTAGGGTAGTTTTTTGTTTTTAGAATGCATAAGATAATTGGAGCCGCGGGATCATACCGCCGCAGCTGCGCTCCGGCCATTGCTTCCTCGACCTTGTGCAAGGACCGTAACGCAGAGGGTGTCAAGGCCCGAGGGGAAGTAACTTCTGGGTTTCCCTCAAGTATAGAGAATAAAGGCAATAATTCTGACCTAGGGATGTTCAGGAATCCCCTTATCCAGTTAATGTCCCCCATTAGTTGCTGAAAATCATTAAGAGTTTTCAAATGTGAGGTCCGAAAAGAGATTTTTTGTGGCCTAATGGTTTCCGGGCTTATGACTGACCCCAAAAACTCTATCATATTTGATTGCTGAACCTTTTCAGGGGCAATAGTCAGGCCCTTGGCTGTTAACAAGAATGTGATTTCCTTATACACTGTATAGAGCGTCTCCAGACAGGGGGCGGTCAACAAAATGTCATCCATGTAGTGAATAACTTTTACTCCTGGGAATCTTTCCCTCACTGGAATCAAGGCCGAATCAACAAATAACTGACACATGGTGGGGCTGTTAGCCATGCCCTGTGGCAAGACCTTCCATTGGAAGCGCGCATCGGGTCGCTCGTGGTTTGCCGACGGCAGAGTGAAGGCGAATCGTTCCCTGTCCTCTTCACATAAAGGTATCGAGAAAAAGCAGTCCTTGATGTCTAAGGTAATGACTGGCCAATTGCGGGGCAGCGCTGAGAGCAAGGGGAGTCCTCTCTGGATGGCTCCCATGACCTGCATTTGGGCATTTACGGCACGCAGGTCATGTAGCAGTCTCCATTTTCCGGAAGCCTTTTTGATTACAAAAATTGGAGTGTTCCAGGGTGAGACAGAGGGTTCAATATGTCCTAACCGTAATTGTTCTTTTATCAGTGTTTGAGCGGCTTCTAACTTTTCCTGAGAAAGGGGCCACTGAGGGACCCATACCGCCTTTTCCGTTTTCCAAGGTATGGGCACCTGGCCGGGTGTAGAAGCCTTATTTTCAGAGACCCCTAGGAAAAACCCAAGCCTTGTCTGTTCCTTTTACTGGATGGTTGTAAGGGTTCAGGCTTGCCCTGTAAGTGTTTGCCCAACCCTAGCGATGGGACAAACCCTTGATGTTGCATCATCCTCTTGCTAGCTTCTGAATACTCATTGGTTAATCTCAAATCTAACTGTTGTTGGACATCCCTTCCCCATAAATTTATCGGGACTTTAATGACAAACGGTACAACTTTGCCCTTTTGGCCTTCCTCAGTCCTCCAGACTAGTTCCCTCGCACTGAGCTCCGGAGAACTAGCGTACCCTAGTCCCTGTAGTGTCTGTGAGGATTTTTGTATAGGCCACCGCCTTGGCCATTCATCCTTCCGGATTATGCTCCGATCTGCGCCTGTATCCACCAGTCCAGAGAAATTCCTTCCCTCTATTTCTAGTGTTAATATTGGCCTTTTGTCTAGTTCCATAGACAAACATGCAATTTCCACCCCAGTGGATCCAAGGTCTGCATTATTCCTCTCAATACCCTTTGTGGGAAAGCTGTCATGCCTCGAAGGCAGTAACAGGAGCTGGGCAATCCGATCTCCTGGAGCTATGGAAATGACTCCATGGGGGGCATGACAAAGGATCTTTATAGTTCCTTCACTATCTGGGTTGATGACCCCTGGGAGGACAACTAGCCCCCTCATGGTTGAAGAGGAACGGCCAAGAACTAAGCCCACTGTGTCCTTTTCAAGGGGTCCTGTCATATCAGAATCTATGACCTGTATGCCCATTGCCGGAGTTAATACTGTTCCGGTGGCGGCACAGAGGTCCAGCCCTGCGGAGCCTGAAGTTGCCCTTCGAGCCTGGGTGGCTGTAGGTGGGGGGCTGGTACCGACGTTTGAAGTGCCCCATAGATTTGCGGGCCCTGGGGACGAGGGCCCCCTCTCCCGTTTTTTGACTCTAACTGTACAGCTTGGGGGATTGGATGTCCATTAATGTCCTTCACTGACCTGCATTCATTGGCCCAATGCTTTCCCTTTTTACATCGGGGGCACAGACCTGGTTGTCGCTGCCCTCCCGTTGAATTAGCCGGGGTCTCGTTAATTTTCGGGCATTGCCGCTTAAAGTGTCCTAATTGGCCACACTTAAAGCAGCCCCTCTGTTTATTGTCCCTAGCCATGCGAGCGGCAGAAAGCACGGCCGCCGCCAAGCCTGCATTTGTCAATGGGCCTCCCACCTCTCGGCAAGCTCTTACCCATGCCTCAAGGCTCTTTCCCTTTACAGGGGTTATTGCTCTTTGACATTCTTTGGTACTCTGCTCATAGATTAATTGTTGCACAAGGGGCATGGCTACCTCCAAGCTTCCAAGTACACGCTCCGCCTTCTCAAGCATGCGTGCCACAAAGTCTGAAAATGGTTCATTGGGTGCCTGAATTACCTTTGTAAGGTTACCAGCCACCTCTCCCTTGTTTGGCAAGGCCCGCCAAGCCTTGTAAAATATCTCATTTATCTGGGCATAGACTTCAAAGGGGTAGTTGGTCTGTTCCACTGAATACTCTCCCTGTCCTAGAAGCATGTCCACTGACCATTCGGCTCTCCCTTCTTGGAGATTCTTTCTGAATTGTGTTTGTGCCTTATCCTGAACAAGGGACCTAAAGTCAAGGAACTGCCCGTGACTAAGGCATGTGCGCGCAACCTCAAACCAATCCGTGGGCGTCAAGGCATTAATCGTGAGTCGCCGCAATAAGGCGGTGGTATAATTGGCTGTTACCCCATATGTGCGCACTGCCTCCATTAGATCCCTTAGTTGTTTATAAGAGACTGGCTCATAGATCCTTTCCTTTGTTACCAGGTTCTCAAAGACTGGAAAAGCCGCAGCCAACCTAGACCACGTGCTTCTCTTTATGAAGTTACTCCGCCCGCACGCCGCATAAGGCGGGGGGGCAGAGGGTGTTTTTTGCCTGGGGGCCCTGACCCCAAAGGGGTAACCGGGTCCGTATCTGTCCTCCTTGTACCTAGCAGCGGCTTCCTCCAAGCCCTTTTCATCTTCTGGGCTCAGCTCGCTGCCCGAGGTATGGCCACTCTCAGCCTCGCTCTCTGATTCACTGCCCTCTATGCTAAGAGCTGAGAAGGAGTTGTCAATCTTAAATTCCTCCAAAGAAGGATACAACGGGGCAACTGGTTCTTGTCCTTGCCCCTTTTGGGCTTGCTTTTGTTTTGCTTGTCTCGTCCCCGCCGCTTGTGCATTCGAGGATTTTTCTGAGGGCTGCAGTCCCTCCTCCAGACCCTTATGGGGTCCCCCTTTTCTTTCTTTCATCCTTTTATTTTTATTTTCCTTAGGCCTAACCACTTCCCCCTTTACTGATGAGGACTCCGAAAAACTATCCTGGTGCTTACTAAGGGCCCTTTGACCTTCCTTTATAAGGTCTGTGGAGCGTCCGTCTTCTAGGCATGAGCGTACCATGCGCCATAAGGGCATCGTTGCTCCAGAGATCTCACCCTTTTCCTGAGCGCTGTCTAAATCCCTGCCTAATTTGTCCCAGCAGGGGAGAGTCAAGTCGCCAGAGACCGCGAACCATGGCGCCTGTTGATCTATATCTGTGAGAATCTTCTTAACAGTCGCCTTACCAACCTTAAGGCCACGCTGCTTTAGTAAAGCCTGAAGGGGAATGTAAAGATCTTCGGAATCGATTGTTTTCCCCTGAGCATTTCCCATGGCGCACTCTTATCTACGAGCGTCCTACCCACGGGCGAAAGCCGCGTTATCTACCGCGGACTTACTTTCGCGTCTGACTTACTCTAGATCAATACAGCGGCACTCCTTTCCAGGTTCGTCACAGCGCAAACAAAGCAAACACACCCCCGCCACCAGCACCCACAGCGGAAGGATAATAAGAAGCCACCAGACAGGAACGGCAGTCCACATACCTGAGGGAAGTTACCTCTTCGTGCGTTGAGTTCTGGATCCTCTTTGTCCCCTCGCGTGGTTCCCGGGTTTCGGCACCAGTTGCGGCGGGCGGCTACCTCGTCCAGCAAGAAAGACGACCACCACACGAGGATCCTTCTCAATCGCACTTTATTGAAGAGCTGCTCGGTTGAAGGGGGGTTGGAGCGAGGGGCGCCGCGGGCCAAAAAACGCCTGCTTAAATACGCTTGGGGGAGCAAGGGTCGCTCCCTGATTGGTCTGTGGCTGGTTGTTACTAGCAACCGCTTCGGGATTGGCTGGGACTAGAGCTCGCTTGCGCGTGCGCGGGGTTTGGGCGCGAAAGTCCACTAAGCATTGCCGTCTAGGAAATTGTTTATTGTTAGGGCTGCCAGGAAGCAGGCGCCATCCTGTAATGGCGCCGCTGCCGGCTTCCCGCACAACTGTGCTCTGGAAATCAGCTTTAAAAATAGGTTAAAACACTGTCCAAAAAGAGATGTCCTCTTTACCGGAATTATTTAACTGTAATCCCTCAGTACATCACCTTTATAATAGCAACAAATTAATATAGCATAATGCTTTTCACTAAAATTTGTAACAGAAGAACTTACAAGTTAAAAGTTCCAGGGAATTACTTTTTTTAGGGACATGTCCAACCAAAGGCAGGAAGACCCATACTAGTTGTTTTTTTTTGTTGTTGTTGTTGTTTAGTACAAGAAGGTTTGGTAGCTGGAAACAGATAATTGAAAAGCAAGGGCTTCAGAAGTATAATATATAACACCACATAGCCAAACCACGGATCTTTTCTCTACCTAGATTAGAATTTCACAAAGTCTTGGTTTTCTTCATTGCCAAAATATATGAACAAGCATACATCTTAAGATATATATAATTCAACAACTATTGTCCAAAACATGAAAGCATGGTCACAAAAATCCTCAATGCCAAAATGTTCAAAATAATCACTGGAAAGAATATTAGGATCAATAACTGCTTTTAAAAGTGATTTTTTTTTTTTTACAAATGGTCCCGATGTTCTTTCTTTGGCTTTCCCTGGACTGTCTAACTCTTCCCAGACCTTCTTGAATTCTCTGCCTATATTACACCTGCTCAGTGGTCTGAGCCTAGCATGTCACCCTCAACTCCTTTCCCCCACTTTACATTTTTCTTCACTTTTCTCTCTGTCTCCTATTCAGTTTTAATAAGTCTGTTCACCCAGTCATAATGTAACAAGTGCTGGTAACCAGAATACAGTACTCTCTCTACTTTGGATGAAGTCACAGTCTATCCAGGAACACAGACGTCTAAACCAAAACGCCATAGAATAATGCCACAAGTGAAAAATGCTGTCATAGAGAGAGGTTCCAGCTCTGATATAAACTCAGAGAAATTGATCCTTCTGGAGGCATTTGGAGAGTGTGGGAAAGCTAGAGAGACAATTTGGGACTTAACTCAGCCAATGTATTTTGATTTTTACTCTCATGCTGGTGGTGTGGTTTGCTCTTGCTATTGTTGTTGTTGTCTGATTTTTACAAATAAGCCTCCTGATTTATTCACTTTATTTGTTTCAAAATAAATGAAACACACATACAGTGTAAGGTTTGTAAATAAAGAACTGAGACCTTA
This sequence comes from Perognathus longimembris pacificus, assembly GCF_023159225.1. Lineage (NCBI taxonomy): Eukaryota > Metazoa > Chordata > Mammalia > Rodentia > Heteromyidae > Perognathus > Perognathus longimembris. Next base: position 25,702,467 of record NC_063164.1, on the reverse strand, counting down.
GCAATCTTTTCAGCTCTTTTGTAGCTGTTTTCCCATCCAAGCTCTGAAAAGCTGTAAAGAATAGGTTGAGAGAATTTCAATGGCTCCAAGTGAAATGGCCTGGTGAATTTTTATAGGCCCAATTAAGTAAGCAAGATGTGCTAGCTATGAAGTGTTAATATTTGCCAAAAGAAAACATGATACCTGTTATCTGATAGTATTTTTATTTTCTGTAAAACTGTTAAGACTGTCACAGTCCTCTGGCAACAGGCTGCTTTCTTTATTAGCAGATAATGATGATCTGCTTATTTGACAACAGCATGAATATCCTGTAAGTAATTTTCAGAAATGGAATGACTCGGAGGTCTTCCAAAAATAGTAGTGCCTTTATTATTATCTTTGTCAAGAGCTATGTAGCCTATGTACTTGTCTTCACCCTACCCCCCCTTAAATTTTTTTTTACTAAATTAAAACTATGTTTATCTATAAAAGAGATCTGTGAACATCTGGATGGGAAAAGAAGTTCATTTATGTGTGTGTGAAAATGGATGTTACAACATCTTAAACTAGCATAGCACACTCATTCCACTGCCATCAGAACTGTGGTGCTACATCTTTCTGGCAACAGGAATTGGCTTGAGTCAATCATGGCTACAACAAAGAGAACTGGGTGAATAAATGAAAACATTGTGGAGGATTTGTTCGTTTTGTTACGAAGGGGCTCTGGGAGCCAACTTGAAGGAGCGTGCTTGGCGGCTGATCTGCACGATGAAAGATAAATCCCATGTACTTGGTGGGAAGAAGAACAAGATGGTGAGATCATGCAGGCCATCTTGAGAGATTTAAGATGGGTGTACAACAGACAAGCAAGTACAAAAGCCATCCAAAGGTTTTTAAACAGAGATAAGAGTGTGAGTTCCTGTTGTCACCGGTCCAGTTCCATAATTGAGATGTATGTATACTGTCCTTATCTCTGCCTCAAAAATGGAATAACAAAACTAAAGACACTGATAAACAATTCTGATTCCTCAACTGGGCTCTTATATTGCAAAGAACAGAAACCCAACTTAAACTAGTATTAGTGGAAAAATAAATTCTGTTGACTCATATAAAAGAAACCTAGGGTCATGTCTGACTTCAGGCAAAGTTAGGATCTAGCTTCCCCAGGCGGGCCATCTCCCTGCTTGGCTACTTTTCTCTGCAGGTTCAATTCTCAGGGAGACTGTCCTCTCAACTCCCTCATGGGCATGTGATTGCAAGACAGCCATTAGCAGCACCTAGAACTGATGAGATGGCTTGATTGACTCAGCTTGGGCCACAGGTGCAACTTCTGAACCAATCTTCCTGACTTGGCCAGAAATGTCTAGCTTGAGAACTAAAGCTAGAACTAGGTTACAAAGCCACCCTGGGAACAGGAAAGTAGATCCAAGCCCACTCAAACTCCACACACAAGTATAGGTAAACAGGCAGACCCACGATAAATCAAGGCTCTGTTAACCAGAGGTAAAATGGATGGTGGACATAATTTGGAATGGGGCTGGGTCACAGGGAGCTCCAGAGTTTAAAGAGTCAGGCACTGACCCATCAGATCTAGTAACCTATTCCCCAAGTCCCTGCCCCTGCCTCTAGGAATTCAGGCATGCCCATCAGCTAAGGGTGGGGATGGAGTTTCACCTCTAAGATTTTTCAGAAAGTCCACATCATCTACCAAGATGGCAGGGTGGCCAGTTAGACCCAGTAACCATATTTCACTTTCTAGTCATAGATGTTCCTATTTATAATTAGAAAGAGGCCTACTAGCAATCTCAAATTTGCTGCCTCTCTTTGCAAGAGAAAATGAGAAAGAAAGCTTAACTTTGACTGCTGATCCAGTATCTTTGAGTTATCCCAGGAACCCAGATGATTTCAGTGAGTTGTTTATGAGAAATTACCAGACCTCTGCATTTTAATTTACCAGAAAGTTTAAGGTAGCTAAATAACCTCAATCTGTGTCCGGTAAGAGAAGAATTCAGGCAACACACAAACATAGTAGAAGTGATGGGAAGGTTTATTAGAAAAGAAATACAACAAAGAAAAAGGCCATGGAGAATAGGCCGTTCCATCCATCTCCACCATCTTGGCCATTTCCTCCTTAGAAAGCTTGGCCTTGGGTTTAATAGTGAGAAGTGTATGGCCTTCTAATTTTTGTCTCCTTCCTTTTTGTGTAAGGTTGTGATTTTCTGTCCTGTTCTTCTATATTTCCTCATTCATTTGATCCTCTTACTTCCTCATTCTTTGGAGCCCCTTTTCCTATTTCCTTGTCAGACAGATTTTGGTTTATCGTCTTAGTCTGCCATTTCAAGCTATATAGGCCATAGTTCTCTGACTGGTTGCTTTTCCACTACCTCATATCAATTGCGTTGGTAAATGGCATTTTTAGTTCATCTTATATGTAGGAATTCACCCCCTGAGACGCATTAGAATTTCTTGAAGGAACTATATGTTGTCTCTTTCTGCAGGTAGGTTTGTTTTGCTATATCTTCATAGGCTACTGTTTTGTGACAAGCATTGTACTCTTCATAAAATAGCTTGAAAACATGATACAGGATAAAGAATTAAAGCCATTATCTATACAGAGAAGGTTATAGTTGGGCTCCAATGTCAACTTTCTGTTGTATAACAAAATATCTGAGATAACTAAGTTTTCAGGAGAAAAAATGTATTTTGGCTCACAATTCTGGGTGCTCTAATCCAGGGTCAGTTGGCCACTTTGTTTTGGACCTATGGTGAGAGAAAACATCCTGGCAGAAAGTGAGTGACAAACTTCTTACATTTTGGCCAGGAAGCAACTGAGAAGATGAAGGGGCTGGAATCCTACAATCTATTTCAAAACAATGGCCCCCAATGCCCTAAAGATGTCCTACTGTCTCTCACCTCTTCAGAATTCCATCACCTCCCCAAAGCATCACCTTGGGGTTTAAGCTTTTACTATGAGTCTTTTTAGGACATTCTAGATCCAAATGTATGTGGTTCCTTCCACACAGCAACCTTTCTTTTCTCCATGGATTAGCTCTCTGGGGCTCCATGGACAGTGCCTCCCACTGATTGATTCCAACAATAGATCCAAATTTCCCTTGACTTCCTAAGCTGACCTCAGGTCCATTTGACCTAAGGAATGGAATTTGTCCTTCTAAGTTTTGGAAAGTGCCATTGGAGGATGGATAAGAGCTTCCCTTGGGTTCCACACAAATTAGGGGTCCTTGCCAGATGCCTTTGGCTCACACCTGCAATCCGGTAATTGTGAGGCTGAGATCTGAGGATTATAGTTCAAAGCTAGCACAGGCAGGAAAGCCCATGAGATTCTTAACCCCAATTAGCCACCAAAAAGCTGGAAGTAAAGCTGTATTTCAAGTGGTAGAGTGCTCGCCCTGAGCAAAGAGAGCTCAGGGACAATACCCAAGCTCTGAGTTCAAGCCCCAGGACAGGCATAAAATAAATAATAATAATAACCACAGATCCTTTATATCCATGTATGAAAACAATTTTAGGTCATCTCACAAGTGGGGAGTTTAGCCAAGAGTTATTTCAATATAACAGGTTAAAATATGGCTTTCCATGAAGGAAATAGGAATTAAAGACTCAGAAATAGCAGCTATTAACTGCTGTCTGTATTCTTTCTGAATTAGGGGGAAATGAACAAGTGAAGTCCTGCTAGAGGACACCCCTCCTCCAACCACTAGACAACAGTTCTGTGTGGCCTCTGGGTATTGTTTATTATCCTAAAATATGGATATATGACTGGATCCACCTAAAACACAAGGACAATAGGTGGGTTTTAGGGCTTCCTCAACTATTCTTCTCATTTTTCTATCTCTATCCACTTATGAAAATTTTTGAATTTTTTTACAAATTCACTGGAGAAGGTAGATTTAGATTGTCTTAACAAGGAGCTATAGTAGTTGAAAAATTCTGGTTTAACTCCTTTTTCTTAAAAAATTATCATTTTAAACAGTTGTACAAAGGAGTTGGCACTTAACAAAACAGTTTATGAGTACAATAAATATAGATCTATGTGCCCCCATTCAAAAGTTTCACTCACACCTCCCAACCCCGCTCCTCCCTTACTTTTCTTAATTTTGTGGTATGTATGATGAATTCTTGACTGTATTACCCCCACTGTAAGCCTGATAGCCTCCTCTCCCATAGCTTAGCATGCTCTTTTCCTAAGCAACACTAGGCCCATCTAGTAAGGGCAGTAAATAATTAACCTCCACCCCCTGTTCCTTGAGATGGCATTCCTTTGGGGCAATTATGGCCATATAAGGCAAAAAGATCCCCTTAGAGTGACCTCCAGGCCTGGGCAGTTGCAGGACCCCACTCATATACCATTTGACTATAGCCATCAATCATAGCCCGACATGGTGAAGCCCCTGGTCTGCACGTCCACACGGAGGTCCCCGCCTCCAAGACCTCCTAGGTTAGATTTGTCATCCCAGACAATAGACTGCACTTCTCACTTCACCTGGTGAGAAGGGGTCTTGCCAGTTCCTTTGCTGTCAATAAACTTTTCCTTTGTTCTTCTGTACCTGGATGTCTGCGTGGTTTCTGGCAATGTCTAATATTTTCTAAGAGCCACCCTTACCTCTTCATTCAGTATCCATTTCCTGTTGTTTCTTACATTGGGCTTTGATTTTGTCTTTCTAAGGAATTACACTATTTGAATTCTCCCAGAATCTACCATATTTCAGTTAATACATTTGTAAAGATTTGCATATCAAGTCTGGCCCTTGAGAAATTTGTTTAAAATAATACAATTTACCTTTCTCTTCGTCTATCTCTCCTGTCTCAGAAATACTGAAAAACTGAAGAATGAAGAAGGCAAAGTGAATGAAAGATTTGTTTGTTTGTTTTGGGGTAGTGACGGTGGCCTTAGCCTTTTTACGTTTCAATACGGCCTTTCAGAGGAATATGTTGCTATATTGGCTATATGGGAGACAAACTGGAATATATAGCATGTGAGACACTCTCTAACTTTTAAACACAGCATCAATCATTTTGAAAGGAGGCAACAGGATTATAGGCAATCTTCAACATAGAAATAAACTATGTTCCTGAAACCCATTTAGAAGTTGCCAATTTAGAACTAGGAATGGATTTTCCCACAGGAAAATAAAAATGGTTGTTAGGGTCCCAAACTAGCCAACAAAAGCCCAGCAAAATCCTATAGCCTTGTGCTAATCGCAATACCATTATTACTCAGAGAAGGAGCCATCCGAACCAGGAGAGAAGGATGTTTCCTTCTTCCTTCTTTCTTGGGCCTATCTTTCAGGTAATCTCTTAGATCCTTCCCATCTGCCAGCCTTAAAATGTGCCTCCCCAGGCTCTCTGGCCCTTCACTGTCCTAATTTCCTTCACTGTCCTGATAATTCATTACAGCTCATCCACCCCAACCCTTTCAACCAGCATGAGAAGAATTCAGGCAAGACCAAAATGTAGTAAAAGTGATAGGAAAGTTTATTAAGAAAGAAATACGACAGAGCAAGGGGATTTTATGTGGCATGCTGCTACAGGAAGACTGCATGGCTCTTCAATCATTTTCAGAGTAAAAAGATGAGCATTTGGATGACCTAGAGGAAGAATTTGGGGCAAAGGACAAAGGTATGCAACGTTTGTGTCCTGATTACAGATATGGCCTGGCTGGTCATTATCTTCATTCTGGTCTTTGGTTATGGAGAAGTTGTTATCCCTTTCATCACTAGAAGAGAATAGTCATGGCTCCTATGAGGTGAGTTCATGGGCTCCCACGTGCAACCTGATCATTAAAGGTAATTGTCCTCATTTGGAGGTATCTGTTCTGCAAGGCTCTGCTGTTCCTTAGGGGTAGTTGTAGTTCTTGGTAATTAACATGGTACCCGTCAGCCTTGTTTCTCCTGGAACTTGAAGTAACTACAGAGACTGTTTTGGAAAGTGTATCTTAGAACAAAGACAGCTACAAAATATAGACACAGATGCTAGGCTCTTCTTCAGCCTCTAATTTGTGGCAACAAAAACAGTTTAAGTGCCTGTTACAAACACACATTCAATGTGTTCTCTAAGGTGAGAACAGAATTAGCCTTTGAGGTCTGACTCCTTATTGAGATTGCCTAAGGGAAATCCCCATCTCTAAGTCCAATCTCAATAACAGTTAGATGACAATATTGTCTCTAAGACCTTGTGATCTCATCTTCTATTTTAAGTTCCCTGTGCATTCCTCTATGGCTCATGGACAGCTGGCTACGTATCAGTGGCATCCCACATAAGCCCATCTTTCCCTAAATGGTTCTAGTATTCAAAGCTACCCCCACACCATATCCTTCAACAAAGCTATTATTCTTTGCAGTTTCTTTGTAGGGACAATCTGATCTATAAAGACTGAAGGTGAAGTCTAGGAGGAGAGATCAGGAGAAGGGCTAGTGGAACCCATTGCTGGACCTGGACTGTTAGGTCTCTTATCCCTGATATTTGGTCACTATTTCACCAGCCATTGGTTTTTCTGCATCTCTTCACTCCTCTCACTCCACTTGCTTCTCTCATCTCACCTCTCACTTCTCTCCTGTCTTTGTACCATTCCTAGGGCTTGCACTCAGGACCTGGGTGCTGTTCCTAAGTGCTCAAGGCTAGCACTTTACCATTTGAGCCATGGCTGTACTTATGGCTTTTTGGTAGTTTATTGGGGAGAAGAGAAGAATCTACTCAGGTTGCCTTTGAAGTGGGATCCTCAGATCTCAGCCTTCTGAATAGCTAGGATTCCAGGTTTGAACTACCAGCACCTGGCTGCACTTCTCTTTTATATGTGCTGATCCCAAGCTTCCCCACATCTCCCTGTCTAAGTGGCATCTGATGAGCATTGGCCCCATTTTGAGAATATAATTGGTTTCTCCAACAAATTTGTCCAGACCTTTTCCCAAGAGTGCTTCGGGTTCTGAGGCTGCTCTGTGTGGCTCGTAATACCTGCTACTACAGCTAACACAGGCTGTAACTCACCAGCCTATCTGACCATCTGCCCGGAAGACAGATACTCTCCCCCTTGTCTTTCTATCAGAGAGATATTTAAGATAGCACAGCAACTATTCATTTAAAAATTAGCAGATCTTGGGCTGGGGATATGGCCTAGTGGTAGAGTGTTTGCCTCTCGTACATGAAGCCCTGGGTTCAATTCCTCAGCACCACATATATAGAAAAAGCCAGAAGTGTCTCTGTGGCTCAAGTGGTAGAGTGCTAGCCTTGAGCAAAAAAAAAAAAAAAAAAACAGGGACAGTGCTCAGGCCCTGAGTCCAAGCTCCAGGACTTACAAAAAGAAAAAAAAGAGAAAAAAAAAAGCAGATCTGCAAAGTATTTTAGCATATTTTGTGAGATCAGGGACTCTGAAGCAAGATGGCCTTAGTTCACATCCTAGCTTCACCGCTTATTAACTTGGTAATTACTTACCTCTGTCTCCTTTAATAGTCAGATAATGATACTGTCTCATCTAAGTATGGTGGCATGTAAGGCACTTGGGAAGATGTCTGACTGGTCGGAAGTGTTCAATAAACACTTTCAAATGGTTCACATGCTGAAGTGTTTACAAGTAATTCATTCCATTGGCTCGATAGCCATCCTGTCTTAATCATTTTTGGACCTCCTTAACCTCTGGTTATTCCAGAATCTTGGGTCATCATACCACACACACGGCATTGTGGGAGGCTTTCCTGTCAGGCTTATGGTGGTTGTTACAGTCACTTCAGGTGATGACTGTCAGCTTGGTTGTCAGACACTTTGGGAAAATTCCATTGGTCTGAAAGGTCAATATCTACTTCTCTCTTCTCTCACACACATACTTTTCCTTCTAAAGTCCACTCCTTTCATCCTTGACCCTAGGGGCATACCTAATCTCTTTAATTAGCTTATGCTAAAAAATCAAAGACCAGAAGAAAGTTGACTTCAAGCAGGTCCTGCTTTCAGCTCTGCAAAAAACCCCAAAGCAAAGGAAGAGCAGTGTCCAGTTGAGGCCTTAAAATAAGAGGGTGTGTAGAATACAAAGAGAAGATACACAGATTATTTACTCAATTACCCTACTACCAAATTATTAAGAACAGCATTGCTCATTCAATACTGACTCTACCTTTTAGTCATTCAAGGCAGATATCTTTCATCTTACTTCACAGATGAGAAAAACCAAGGTTCGAAGCCCTAGCTCCATGATCTCACAATCATTAGCACAGCTACTTTTCATATCTTTGCAAACTCTCAGTGAAGTGAGAAGTCCCAGGGCAGCTTTTTAGATCCTTTTATATGTAAGATGTTTGAAAAAGAAAAAGAGAATCTTATATATTCCTGTATTCTCTAGTAGTCACATTTAAAATGAACTATAAAAGGCTGTTTTCTTCCTCTGGTGAACTACTCTTTAATTATCACTCTTAACTTGTTTTTGAACCCAATAGTGTTGAACTTAAATCCTAAGTATGGTGTTAGTTGATCAGTTCTCTTTAAAAGTCTAAATGAAATCATTCTTTTTATGTTGTAATCAAGTAAGTTAGTCATCTCTGGCTCACACCCAAACATACACAGCAAAAAAGCAGAAAAAAAAAAGAAGAAAGTTCAGAACCACAAAATTTTTCCATAATATGTCCAGAAAAAAATACCAAACCAACCCTATGATATACTTACATTAGAGTGGGGGAAAAAAGAACCCTTTTCTGCTTCTAATGAGCAATTAATTCCAATTCAGGATGTCGAGTTTAGAATAAGTTAAGTTCCCTTAAACCACAACCGTTTATGTTGGATCATGGTTGAAACCCAGAATTCCAACTTCTACAATAATAACATTCTTTTCTTCTACTGCAATGGGAGAAATGACCATTTTATGTAATATAGGAGAAACCATAGCAGAAACTCCTATGAATTCCAGATTGCCTAAACTGTTCACAAAGCTGTTTAAAATCAGTTGAATATGTTTTATTTTAGCACAGTTTGGAAGTCCTAAAATAAACTTTAAGTACCCAATCTTAACATGAAGATGTTTGGAGCATCCATCTGAGTGATATGTGTAGCACTTAAACCTGACAACAATACAAACTCAGAGTAAGCTGTTCTGTGTTCAGATCTGAGTCCATGACTGTAAATCCATCAGCTCACAGGGCAGCCATCTTTTTCTTTGAGTGGAAGGGAATTTTTGACTCAGTACTTCTGAAATTTAATATCATTTGGTTCTTATTAAGGAGTAATGAACTGGTGTTGTGGTGTGGGAAAGAGAATTCACAGAAATGTCTCTTGTCAAATAGGCATGAAAGACATTTGAGTCAAAGAAAACTGGGAAAGGATAAAAATCACCACTGCACTATTGAAATTGTTAATTCTCCACAGGAATGATCACTTTGGAATACAACTAAAATGGCATGTACCTGATTCTGGGACTTTACAGCCTTCCTGATAATCATGTGGGGACATTTTTACATTTTTTCAAGTAATTTTTCTAAGGAGAAAGGATAGGATGTTGTGATTATAAGCTGTTGAGAAATGGTTTCTTCTCTTTCATGATAAGACCTAGGTAAAAGTCATGGAATACTCTGGTTCGTAGGAAGCTTTCTTCGAGTGTTTCAATGTGTCAAGGCTCAGTCTATTCTCAGCAGACATAGCAGCAAAGCCAAAGCTGCTCATGAAGAAAATATGCTCTTCACAGTTGTAAATTCCTTTGTAGATAGTAGCCATTTGTGAATTCATGAGGAAATCTACATTGAGCCCAATATTTGCATCATCAGCAATCTCCTAAAAACCTGTCTCTGTGTGTGTGTGTGTGTGTGTGTGTGTGTGTGTGTGTGTGTGTGACTGAATGTTATCTGTAATATGGAATAATGTTACTGCTTGGCAAGTTTCCTCTCCAGAGAAACAGTAGGAAATGTTGTATTAGAGAAAGTCCATAGCCTCTTTTCTTCTGATGAACCTTCTGTCTCCCTGCACAGTAATGGATAGGGTAACTACCCCCAGCCCCCCAAAGAATGTGCAGAGACACCTCTGGTCTTCAGTCTTGTTTTCCCATAAGCACTAATTCCCTGAGCCACAGATTGTTTCTGAGCAATTTCATTGTAATTTCTTATATCTAGCAGATGCTTTCCCCTGCTTCACCTATTTAGTAAGGACCAGGCTTCCTGTCTTCTGCACAATTCCCTTCGCATTAATTTCCTAGGTTTAAATGGTGGGGCTGCCTTCAGCAGCCATGTGCTGTGTGTGGTTAGACAGGAATCAGAGACACACATTCCACATGAGGAAATGGAGGCCTCACAATTAACCTAAATGATGATGGGAGGAAGAAATCTTTAAAGCAGTACTTACAAGGGTGATTGGGGGAAAATAAGCTATGGATGTTAGGAGTTTGTGGTTTACCTTGATGGCAGAACCATTTGGGCATTTCCCAAGTTTAGAAGGTAGAGAATGTTCTCTTTTCTCTGTCTAAATGCAGAAGTGTAAGAAAAAAAAAATCAGATTCCTAATAGCTTCACAGTTATGGGAGGGGAGTGATGGCATGATGACAGCAATTAGAAAAAAAGTTGACATTTTGTTTAAAGCATTCAATATTTCCCTCTAATTGATTCATAAATCTAATTTATCAAAATTTTAGCATGTTCCCATGGAGAAACTATTAAGACTTTTCTCCAAAATAAAATTATGAATGAACCTAATTTCACTTACAATGTGTTCTTTTGGCCCCAGGATTTTTTAACAAAGTTCCAAAGCATATGCTTGCTTACTTATATGTTGTTTAATAGTTACCTAAGCCTTTATTCAGTGGGTGCTTTGTGCCAGAATTTACTTGAGTCTGAGAATTCAGAAATGAATAAGGAGTTCATATCTGGTGGGAAAGGCAGACAGGAAACATAATTTCAACGATAATGAGATATTTAAGAGTAGTTGATAGGGGAAGAAAAATTGATGAGTGAATGCATAGAAAAGAGACTAACCAAGAATTAATAAGATAGATTTGCTTTTATCTCTGTGAAGTTTTCCCTTGTGTGCATGGCCTTTCCTTGTGTTGAGATTAGGGCAGTCTGCCTTCAAGTAAGCTACTACATTTAAACAATTGCCCTTTGCAATTTGAGAATAGATACAAGGTTGCTTTTAGCATATGAACCATAATGATGCTGATTTTCAGTCAAGCCCCTCATTTTAAGGATTTGAACATTTGTGCATTGCATCTGTACTAATTAATGACCAAAATTGGCCATTGTTAGTAGTAAATATGACGATATGAGTATTTGATGGAGAGAGAAACTTATGTTTAGCACCAAATACATATATGTACACACACATGCATACATGTACGCATGCACACACAGACACATACACACATGTGTGTATTACAATGAAGCCTTTCACTCTTCCTGTAGGTTAGGATTTTAAAAGAGAGAAACTGTAGTCATCTAGACTGTAAATTACTTAACTGTTGACCATTTTATTTAAAAGAACTCCATGGCCCTTGTTACAAATAAGCAACCCAGAAGATTTTTTTACATAAAAATTTGAATAAATCCAGTCTGAAGCACATAGATTGCTTTTGTGATATATATCTGTACATCGAAATAACAGATAAAGATTAACAGCCCATACTTTAATTAATTTGAGTTTAACAGTTGCTGGTTTTATGTAGGTCTGAAATAAACCTTTTGAAAGAAAGTGGTTATATATAGCCAGCAGCATTTAGGAAGCCAACTAGCTGTGCCTGGCATACTTCAGCCTTTTTAACTTCCGGAACCTTACTTTTATTTCTCCTACTTTACCTTTAAAATTTTGTCATAAAACTATTTAAGTGCTCATTCTTAAATTTTTAAGTAATTGAAATGTGTTAAGATGAACATGTAAATTATCATCTAGCCAACCAACATATCACATATTAAATTGGAATGCTTCTCGAAAGGGATGTTGCTTAAACTATTTGCTCACTTTATGTTATGAAGATTTTCCATGCCATTAAATATTCCTCAAAAATGTGAATTTGGTATTTAATTTTCCTAGAAAGGATATTCAGTAATCAATGAATCTACTTTCTAGACAGAATGGTGCTTAGTACACTTTATTTTCTAGGAAATATTCAACAATTGAGTTATCACTTTACCATAATTGGATATTTAGATTATTAATCATTTCTTTTGGGGGGTATTATATTTTTATTATTTTAAGTGGTATATAAAGAAGTTGCCATTCACCAAAGCAGTTTATGAATACAGTGTATCTTGATCAATGTCACTCTTTTCAATATTCTCACCCACTTCTCCCAAACCATCCCTTCTCTTATTTATCTTAATTTTAGGTTATGCATTTGATATGTATTGGGGGCTTTTTTTTTTTTTTTTGCTTTTTTACAAAGCAGTTTATGTAGACAGTGCATCTTGAACTGTGTTGTCACTTCAACATTCACCCCACACAAACCTTTGGTCCACCCTTTCCTTTATATTTCTCAATTCTGTGGTATATTCAATGAATTCTTACCTGCATCTCCCCCACTCCCACCCCATTTCCCCCTTCATTCTTCTACCACTCTCTGCTTTGCCCCATGCTCTGCTCTTGCAAGTACTCATTTCCTGGTACTTATTTTGTTGGGTGTTGACTTCGTCTTTTTAAAGAATTGTACACTATTTACACGCTCCATAGAGTCCATTGCACTTCAGTTAATTCACTTGTGACCCCTTGCTTATTGCCCAGTTGTGTTTACTTATAGTTGATAGGCACATTTTAGTTGCCACAAATGAGGGAAACCATGAAATCTGTGTTTCTCTGGGTCTGGCTTAAATTGCTTAATATAAGTTTTTCCAAGTCTTTCCATTTACTTACAAATGGTACAATAGCATTCTTTCTGATGGATGAGTAGAATTCCGTTATGTATATATGCCACATTCATCTGTTAAGGGGTATCTAAGCTGATTCCATATTTTGGCTTTGGTAAATAATGCTACAATGCACATAGTTGTGCTAGTGGCTTTAGTGTGGCCTTGTTGTGCTGTATTGGATAAATGCCCAGGAATAAAATTTTGGGGTCATAGGGAAGCACTATGTTTATTTTTTTAAGGAACCTCCATACTGCTTTCCAAAGTGGCTGAACAAGCTTACATTCCCACCAACAGTGAAATACAGTTCCCTTTTGGCCACATCCCTACCAGCATTTGTTATTGTTAGTTTCCTTAATAATGGACGTTCTAACTGGAGTGAGACAGAAGTTCAGCATTGTTTTTATTTGCAGTTCCTTTATGGCTAGAGGTATTGAGCATTTCTTCATGTATTTATTGGCCATTCTTACTTACTTTGAGACATCTCTGTAAGTCATTAGCCCATTTCTTAATTGGGTTGTTGTTTCTTTGAGCGTTATTTGGAAGGAGGTTAGCTTTTTGAACTCTAAATATATTTTGGATATTAGACCCTTGTCTGATACATCGCTAGTGAAAATCTTCTCCCTTCCTGTGGGCTTTTAGCTTATTAGTTATATCCTTTTGCCATGCAGAAACTTTTAAGTCTGATGCAGTCACATTTATACAGTCCATCTTTGATTTGTTATGATTTTGGATCTTAGAATGTTTCAACCCAAACCCCAGTGTTTTTCCTTCTCCTTTCTGTAATATTTTCATGGTTTCTGGTCTTATATTGAGATCTTTGATCCATTTTGAATTGATTCTGGTGAAAGGGGATGTCTAAGGATCTAGTTTCAGTTTTCTGCATGGGGATAGTATTTCTTGTTATTATAATGTACTAGCACAAATTACAGTACAAATTATAATAACAAATTTGTATTTTTATTTTATTATTTTTAAGACATTATTATTATTTGAGCAAACTTTTAAAAAATACCTTTTTGTTATTTTAAGTAGTTGTGCAAGGGAGTTGCCATTCATCAAAGCAGTTTATGAATGCAGTACATCTAAGTTTGCTACCAAATTTTATATTTCCCTAGTGGAGTATTTGTTAATATGCTTAGTAAATATTGGTAGGCTGCTTTATACAAATTTAGCATTGGCCCTATGTAACTGTTTCTTCATTTCTTTTTACCACTTTGCTAACACCTTTGTTTTATTCTTTAATTACAACTAAAATTGTAATTAAAATGTAATATGGAGGTCAGATCTGGCCAGCGAAAGAGGGCAGAAGCTGACTCCATCTCCACTATCTCCCCAGCCCCCCTGCTCAGAGGCCCAGGAAGATTTCCTCCCACTGTAAACAACAGTGACTCCCCCCAATCCGCTGGCCAGTTCTTGATGGGCGTGCCTGGATTCCTACAGGAAGGGAAGCCCCATCCCCAGGTAATGGGAGTTCCTGAACCCCAAGAAACAGGGGTGGGCACATGACCTATAGGTTACTGAACCTGTCTGTCAAGTGCTTGGAACTGGGAACTTCCTGTGACCCTGCCCCCTAACCTGACCCTATTTAGGGGCAGGCTAGCTCAGGCATCATTATGCCATGCCACATGTTCGAGTCTTGTGTCTGTCGTCCCCATGGCGTCCCAATCCAGCTCTCCATTGGAGCTTAATTGGTTTGTTGGAAACTTCTGGAAGCAAGTCTCTGTACCACTGTCCTTTTCTATGTTATATGTTTTTCTGAAACCTGGGGCGGGTCCATCTGGAACTTCCCCAATAAATTCATCTTTTTACTTGAGACTGTCTCTGAGTGGTGGACTCTTGGAGGGATGAGGGATTTCTCCCCCCCCCCCACACACACCATTACATAAAGAAGCTCATTTCACAAGCTCACTGACCATTAATATTTATGAATTCCCTATGCTTTATATTGTAATATTTCCCCCATTTTTCCTAAATTGTGAATATTCTTTATATGGAAGAAATAGAAAGCCTTTACTAGCAAGTATCACCCAGAGTTGGTTCCAACTTTGTTAATGGACTCCCACCTTTATGATATTTCAGAGAGAAAGCAGCTTTTATTTTGTTTTCTATACTTAAACCAAATAGATATGTCTATTAGGGTTTCAAATAACATATAAACATTTTTCGAGATGGTCATATGACTTTTCTTCTTTTTCTATTAATATGCGAGTTTGCAGTTTTAAATAGAATACCACTCTAGGTACTAAAAACACTAAATCTACACTCCTGTGCTGTCTCTTATTCTGGCAACACAATCCTGAGAGCATTTCATTTGCAATTTTGTATTTTATTTGTAAGGGAAAAAAATGCTGTCTAGGGTTTGGGAGTTTGTTTTTTTCTAACATTAACAGCTTTACACAGAGGAGTTATATTACCTTTATAAAATGATCTAGGTAGCTTTTTATCTCTCTTTATACTTTGTAACAATTTCTATAATGCAGCAATTACTTCTTTGTAAAGACTTTAACTCATCCATGAAAACATCTTGCCTGGTGTTTTATGTCAGTAATTCTTTAGCACATTTTTTAAACTTCCCCCAATACACAGAAATCTTTGGAAAGGGGGATTTTTCTCCTTTCCTGAATTTTGAACATGTGCTGTACTTTTCTATACAAATATCTATTAAGTATACTTTACACTTTTACCATATATTTAATAATTCTATTTTCTAATGCACTTATTTTTGCTTCCTTTTTTTCTTTAAAACAGCTGAAGTGGGCTGGGAATATGGCCTAGTGGCAAGAGTGCTTGCCTTGTATACATGAAGCCCTGGGTTCGATTCCTCAGCAACACATATACAGAAATCGGCCAGAAGTGGCGCTGTGGCTCAAGTGGCAGAGTGCTAGCCTTAAGGAAAAAGAAGGCAGGGACTGAGTCCAAGGCCCAGGACTGGCAAAAAAAATAAAATTAAAAAAAAAAAAAAACAGCTGAAGCAAGACTACTTTTTAGTTACTTATTTATTTCTCTTAGTTTTTGTAGTATTTAATAACAATATAAATCAAGGAGACCTTAGTTTTGATATACCTTGAGAAATGATTATGTTGGTGTGGTTACTTTTTTCTAAATATCATAAAATATATTTTTTTCTATTGTGACCAAGAGTGATTCACATGGTTATTATTTTAATTTTCAAGGAATTAGGTTTTACACTTAAATTTTTATTTTCAATATATAATTTTAGTGCTTAATAGTTAAGGATAGTAGTTTCTACATTGCTTAATGGCATTTACTAAAATTTGGCGTAGTCAATGGTAACTTTTATCATTTAAGAAATTTTAGGTAAGTTAAATTAAAAATTTTAAAATTGACAGTTTTTATTGAATGCTTGTAATATCCTGAACACTATTAGGGAGCTAGGAACTTAGCAAGAGCAAGACAAACCAAAATCTCTGCCTTGTGTTTGTATGCTAGTGGACAATAAACACGTATGTACACAAGATGTCTTTAAATATAATTCAAAACAGATAGTTACATGTGCAATAAGTTTAATAAATAACTTTATGGGGGGAAAGGTCATTACCATATTAAATTTAAATTTTTCTACTAAAACCTTCCCCTAGTGGAGCCTGGGGCCTGGAATCTCACTACTTGAGAGGTAATGATCACAGGATCATGGTTTGTGGCTAGCTCAGAAGACCCTCATCTCAACCAAGAGCTGGTTGTATTGATGTGCGTCTGTCACATAGTACATTACACACATAAGAAGCATATATAGTATTGTGGTCCAGATTAGCCCCACCATAAATGTTAAGTCTTAGCCAAGAAATAACAAAAACTGAATGGGCTGGAGGAATGGCTCAAATGGGAAAACACTAGCAAGTACACGGTCCTGGGTTTAAATCTCAGTACTGTATTATTCTCATTTCACAAACATTTTAAGTATGAGGAAATAAATATCCTACAGAAACACATGGTTAAATAATATTACTATATAGTTTCAGTTATGATAGATAGATAGATGATAGATGGATAGGTAGATGATACATAGCTAGATAGAGAGATAGGATCAGTCTTTATATATCTGTCAAAGACAGAAGACTCTTAATCACAGTCTCATGAGCTATGTGGTTTTTCAGGCCTTTTAGCACTCCTTATTTCTGTTTGTCAGAGAGTCTCTTATAAAAGGTTGAATGGTGGTATTTGCTTCATTCAAAAGCATTTTCTTCCATGAAAATAAATAACTCATTCCAATCTGTTATGATGGCTGGCATTCTTATTGTTTTTGACATTTTCATTGTGGCTTTCTGTTTGAGTTTTTTTTTTTTTTTGGCTTTTTCTGTGTTCTCTTTCTTATCCAGTATACTATATTTTCTTTGATCACTTTTTAAGTACTTGCAGGTATACTGACTTTATATTTTATAACAAACTTTTAGTATGCTTTCTTTACTGACATCAGAAAATGAAATTATCTCAATGGAAGTCTTTCTATATCACATGAATAAAGTAAGATGACAGTGCATTGTCACAACTTCCCCTTACACTTTTTAACCTGTGGCATTTGAGACCCAGTCATGTTCTAAAGAAGGTTTTGTATGTCTCATTTTACTGTTTTATGTATGTCCTGTCATGTGAGAATTACATTAAACCCAGTGCCAGTGCTTCTTTATGTGAAATTTCCATTGTTGAGTTCTTTCTTTTGATTAATCTCTCAGTTAACCCGCTTGTCTTTTTGAATAGTTTCACTTCAAGAAGGATATATTGATACTATATTTCTAAATGCTTGAAATCTGATAATGTCATTTACACATAATTCTCAACACTTACAACAATGCCTGGTGTGTAGAACATAAGTATTCTTTCTCCTGGAAAATTCCAACGTTTTCTAGGTTTTGATAAAAGGAAAGAAACCTCTAAGGCTGGCCTGACTTTTCTTACTTCGTATGTTTTTTAACTTTCCACTTCTATTTTAGAGGTTATTTTATTCTTATGATTCAAATTTTTCATCCAGATTTGTTTGGGTATTGGTGGCTTCATGTTGATTCTGTTTTCTTACTTGAAACAATAAATCTTGTTCCTTGAATGAGATGGCAGGAATTACCAAGAAAACCACCCAAGCATGTTTCTAGAGAAATCTCTTCATTCCAAGACTGGAAGCCTGGCTGAAATGGACTGATACTTGCTGGACAGAGGTTCCATAGATGAAGAAGATGTGAGGAAGTGATACTTGGCAGGAAAGTTTGCTTTTGTTCCGATGATTCTGCTGAATGCATTGGACAATGGTCATCTTTCTATGTGTTCCCGTCTGTCTGGCTCAGCCCTCTTATTCTACAGTAGCTGTGACAGAATCTACTTCTTATCCTCAGGTTATTGTGCATTACTCCAGAAAGAAAACATTCTCTGACTTCTATCCCTTTCCCCTGGAGTAGCTATGTAGAGAATGCTGGGCTTCCCAGGGGTACTCTTAGAATTTCACCTTTCCTAAGAAAGGCCCAGGCTGACCTCCTCACCAATCCCATGACTGCTTGTCTAGCCTCCATGCCTGAAATGAAACAGCTTTGTCCTCTTTTACCTGCTCTCCAGAAAGGCTGGAACTACATCCCTCTAAGTAGGGCCATGACATCACTTCTAGCAGAGAGTCTCCAATGTCCAGGACTGAGGCAAGTTCTACCTATTCAATATGCCTTCGGTTATCTAGGCCAGAATGTAGGCAGCCCGTAACAAATTTCCTGTTTTGCTATAGAGTCCAGAATGAACCCCATCAAAGTGTTCAAACTTGTCCAGAATAAAGGATCTCTAAATGATAAGCCATAGCAAGTTCTAGTACAGCTTCATTGCATCATGAAGGCCGTTTACCTGACTGCCTCTTCCTCACTCACACACAGTAAAACAGTGCAGGGCTAGTGGTAGGACTGCAAATGTTGGGGCTTTTACTCTGTTGTCTTAATTTTTCTCTAAATGGTCCCAAAAAAAGTGAGACATGATATGTAAAACTTCCAAACTGCTTTCCTTACAATTCTGCAAAGAGGACCTCTGCAGTAATAGCAAAGCCAGTCTGCTGGATATGTATCAAGGTAATTCCAGGAGAGCTAGAAAATTAGACCACAGAAATTCACAGGGCTAGGAGGAGTGGATGTGTGTTTTTATTTTTCACATTGGCAATGTGAAAAATAATTAGACTACAATGCTGAGTATTATGCATATGTATTTCCCTGTGAATATACAGAGGATTTGGTTTCTCTGTCAGCTTGCATCATTGTAATTGTTGAAAATGAAAAATAAAGTCCCTGCTATAAACAGAATATTGGTTTCTGACTTTATTAGTTCCTCAACTCAGGGCCTTGGTGCATATGCTAATCTAATGACAGTGCCATGTTTGTAATACAGCAAGCAATTCTCACTGTAAATTTAGAACAGAACCTGTTGGTGACACCCAGCCTTATCAAAGGTTTGTCCCTTTGGGCCCTGAATTAATATTCACCCTAGATTTTGTTGACAAATAAAGCTCAATAAGAATTTCAGCTAAGAATCTGATTGATTCCTTCCTTTCTAAAGGTAGGACTCTTCAGGTTCCACTTATACACAGTCCCAGGGAAGTGCAAGAAACACTGGGGGTTCCTTTATCCAAAGTTCTGTTAGAGTCACCCACTGAGTCTCAGGGTCTAGGCTGCCACTTCCTAATGAAGATCAGACTGACGTTAAGGCAGCCATCTTTATGGGATAGTATGAGTCTGAAATATCCTCCAAAGACTTCTATGTTAGAGCTTGGTTGCCAGCTAATTGTTTATGGGAAGTCATTGAATCCTTGAGGGCAGTGACCTAACTGAGCAGTGGTTACTGCCTTGATGGATTCACATTATGATGGCATTCTTGGAGGAATTAGGCTACTGAGGGCCTACCCTTGAAAGATGTTCCTGTACCCTGGCCAAACTCCTCTTTATTTCTGGCTTCTGTGAAGCCAATAGCTTTCCCCACCATGTCCTTCTTCCATTTGCTCCTGCTGTGCCACAGGCCTAAAAGCAATGGAGCTGGGTAACCCTGGACAGAAATCTCCGAAACCATGATCCAAAATAAATCCTTCCTGTCTTAAGTTCTTTTCTCTCAGGTATTTTTGCCACAAAGATGAAACCTGACAAGCATGCCCCCATACTTCAAGAACACTAGGGTTAGAGTCTAACTGGAATTTCCTGACCATGATTGGTCACCCAACTACTTCCCAGAGATAATTCTGAATATAGATTCTATTTCAGAGTTTGTTCTGATCTCGCCTTTCCTCTCAGATCCAATCCTGTCCTTCTATGTACTCAGTCACACATCATGTCTGTTGTGGGAGTGTGTGTGTGTGTGTGTGTGTGTGTGTGTGTGTGTGTGTGTGCTGCTGTTACTAGTCTATCATTCAACTATTGCCTGATACCTCATGATAGCCTTAAAAATCAAAAGATATTTAGCACTCGTGGGGGGTGATTTGTAACAAAGCCTTACAGACAGGTACAACCAGTAAATCCTCTTTTGCAACCCAGAAGTCACTGCTGAGTATGAGTTTTTGGTACATGAAGAAGGAATATGAGTCCTACAATAGCTGGCAATGGTAGAGTTTGTTAATTCATGCAGGTTGGCTCTGAGAATAAAGTTAATGTAAAAACTTAGCAAAAAATCAAAAGATATGAAGCTTAAGCTTATTACCATATTGCTAAGTGAAGTTTTACAAAAAGTGGTTGCTTTTATGGCTTGTTTTCCTAAAATTGTGGAATGCCTGTGCACCCAGGAATAAGCCAACGAGAAAGCTTGCAGAAGCTTGAGGAGCATAAGTGTGATTCTCCAACTTGCTAGCAAGCTCAACTTCAATGTCAAATTGCTCATCTTCTGTTTATGGCACTTACTGCCTGGCCATATTTCCATTTTTAACTTCGAAACACACATGACAGATGCCACATTCCATATTACTACCTTTTTTAGTCCTAGTCCCACTGAGGAAAATAATGTAAGATGCTAAATTAGTTGGCCTGAAGAAAAATTAAATTCATAAGATTACCACTTTACTTCTGCTTAGATCTGTGTCTTTAATAATTATTTTGGTATAGTTTATAGACTTTGAGGTACTCAACCTTCTAGAGGTAGTATGATATGAAAGGGAACAATATTCAGCAGTAGTAAGTAGTAATTTAAAACTATTCTTAAATGGTTTTGTATTTATGTATCCATACCCCCTTTCCAGGTAAATTTTGTTTGGAAACATAAATGGTCACTGAGATTTCACTTGCTTTCAGATGGTGAAAAAAAAATCAAGTGGCAAGTTTGTAGCTATAAATAAAAGAGCACAAGAGTAGAACCATCATTAAACATAGCAAGTGTAACTATAATGAAAGTTACCTTGAACAAATCAGTTCCCAGGATAGCATTCATTTCTTATTGATAAATATGCTTGATACAATGAAGTACAGCTTCCAGAAAGATAATGGAGCAGATAATTAAACAATCTATTTGGAAACATAAACACACATACACACACACACACACACATACACACGTGCACACAACTGCAAGGAGCTCTGGTTAGCAGGAATCATGTCAGTACAACCTAACATCATGCTGTAAAACAGTTTCTGGCCTTTGACAAGGGGAAAAATACCAGAAAAGTCATTTTGAGTTGCAGTAAGATTTTTTATTTTTGTGGCACGTGACTAACATCCATAAAGGAGACAGGAGCTTAGCTCTTAGCTCTTATATATGTGTGGACTAGGGCTTGAGGGTGCTGGCAAAACAAGTCATTAATGTTTCAGTTTCAGCTGGCTTCAGCATACTAAGTAGTCTTCTCTGTGGTGATAACTGGCCAGGGCGGTTAAAGCCTTGGCTACCTCATGCTTCTTCTGCCATATAAAATCTCTAAGAAGGCAGCCATGAGACCTCACCTTTGGCTTCTGCTTCAGTGCCCAGGGGCAGGTGAAGGGTGTCACCTTCCCACAGTGGGTTACAACCTCCACCTCAGCTGCCTTCCTTCCACCTCTGACCTCCTATCACATCAATCTCCTAGAGAACAAATTCTGGGTAAATTCTGGTGGACTCATAAAGTGTGTCTTGAGGTCCCTCTCAGGGACAGGAGCAGCAAGATCCTTCCATATCACCACAGACAGGTCCTCAGCTCCAAAGCTGAGTTTCCTCTTCTGCCCAGTCCTCATCACACTGCCTTTTTCAAGTGGGTAATGACACATAGTGTAATCAGACCAGTAAGCTGCTTTTGAAAAGTTTCTCAGAGTCTGTGATGTACGCACATTTTTACTTTTCAGAATTTCTTGTCATTGTCATCTCCAATAATCCCACACTATGGCTTTCCACATGAGGTACCCTACAGGAGGTTAGATTCACATTCTGTATATGAATCACAGGACCCTTCCTGGGGCTTCCCAGAAACCCTAGCCATGTCACCACCTTTCCTTTAGTGCTTCCTTCTACCTCTGCCTGTACCAGAAAGTAAAACAATCATATTCTTACTGGGGCCAACAGTTATTCAAGAACATGTGCAAACGTGAGCCCTGTGCTGTGTCCACCCTGATGCTGAGTGCTTTGCAGCCTCTCAACAAATGCTTA
Source organism: Perognathus longimembris pacificus (assembly GCF_023159225.1). Lineage (NCBI taxonomy): Eukaryota > Metazoa > Chordata > Mammalia > Rodentia > Heteromyidae > Perognathus > Perognathus longimembris. The sequence goes on along the minus strand of NC_063164.1, from coordinate 25,680,112 downwards.
CTCAGTTGAATCCTTGATGGCCCAAATTGAGGCACAGTCATCTAGCAACCTCAAAGACAAGGTACATAGCTGCTGACACTATTCTGTGCTCCCATCTCCAGCCCGTTCTCTACACCAGAGATGACACAAACTCAACATTCAAATTAACAAGTGAGGAATGACTACTGTTCACTGCTAATAATTTCTTGTGCATACAAGTTAATTTGATTAGTATTTATGACAGTATTTTAGATGTCAACCTGAGTTTCTGGCCATTACACCTATAAAGTAAGCTTTACTGCAGGTCCTGGAGCTTGAACTCAGGGCCTGGGCACTGTCCCTAAACTTTTGTGCTCAAGGCTAGTACTCTACCACTTGAGCCACTGCTCTACTTTGAAGCTTTTTGGTGGTTGAGATAAGAGTCTCACTGACTTTCTTGCCAGTGCTGGCTTCAAATTGCAATCCTCAGATCTCAGCCTCCTGAGTAGCTAGGATTACAAGTGTGAGCCACAGGTACTCAGCATCATTTGAGTATTTTTATAGATTAAGTCGATCTTTGTTCAAGGATTTTGAACTAATAGATATGAAATGGTGGCATGACCTCGACTTGAGTATTGAAAAATTTAACTTCTAACATATTTGAATGCAAATGTTACCTTTGTAAGTGGATGACCTGAAAAGAAAGTGTTTCCATAGTAACCTGAGGGAACACAGAACTATCATAACTTCCTCAGAAAGACAGCCCAGCATAGACTGGGCATCTGCCTTTGATATCTTCTAGGGGGAAAAAAAACAGCTGACAGGATTTTGTGAGTAAATGGTTAGAGGATGCCACTTTATTTGTAGTTAATTTAGAAAATTAACCCTCATAATGAACTGCTGAAATCCACACTTGAAATAATCAGATGATCCATCAGGATATTTTTTAAAATGTAATTTGTCTCGTGTGACAACGGAGAAAAGAGAAAGGGATTTAGGGTGGAATTCTTGGAACAAGTCTTTGTACCATTTTACCAACTCGTTTTCCTGTGCTTGCTGTTGTTCCTTAAGAGTCATCTGGTCTTTCAAGGCCCTTGCATTTCTTTTTCTTTCTTCCCCTTATTTCCCCCCCCTTTTTAACCTTAGAAAATGTTATGTAAAATCTGCCCTTCAGGAATCCAGACGACACTGTGAGGCTATCACTGAAAAGGACCGTATTGATTATACTTCACTTTCTCTGCTGACACGCTGTTTGAGTTGGTGGCTTTTTTGGAGGTACCATTAGCTGGAAATGAGTTTGACATCCACAAGCCACTCTACCGTCATTTCCCCTTTTTTTCTCACAAATGTAACATCTAGTTAAAGAAAAGCTTGTCTGCAAGGTTTTTCTTCTCCTTGATTTTTTTTAAAAGGTCATTAGAGTAGGGAACAGATGCCTATGGTTTGAAGGAGGATTTCTTTGAAGCACCATTTTTGACTCCGTTAACTGACAGGCTCGTGCCCATGGGCTGTGGTGTAGACCTAGAGCAGCAGCCCTGGCTACAATTACCCATCTGGCATCCATCTGGTAGCTTGAGTGAAAGATAATACCAGATCACAGAAAAACTGTACCCACTGCCAGCTTGGTATAAGCAGGCAAAGAAAGGTGCCACCCAACAGCACTGGGAAGAATAAGTGTTGTCCGCAGGGTATGCATGTTTCCAGCACAACATGTGAAAGAGGGGCACGCCACAGCATATGGAAGGGAAATGCTGTGCACGTCCAGACTTACAACTGCAGCTCGTTACATATTCATCCAAGGTCTCTTGGCCACACTTAAGATGCGGGTGCAGGTTGCAGAAACATTATTCTCATATGCTTCCGACCTACCTGTCTGTTGCTCCCCTCAAGGACTTTTGATGAAAAAATGTGCTACCCACATCAGAAGGATGGTGATTTAACTTACAACAATACCGCTTTTCAGGAACACATTCTACTGTTATAAAAGTAAGGATTTGGGGCCAGGTACTGGTAGATCACACCTGTAATCCTTGCTACTCAGGAAGCTGAAAACTGAGTTCACAGGCAGCCCAGGTAGAAAAGTCCAGGGGATTCTTATCTGCAAATAATCAATAAAAGGATGAAAGCAGAGATGTGCCCCCAAGTGGTAGAGCATCATTAGCCTTGAACAAAAAATGCCAAGAATTTGAGGCCCCTAAGTTCAAGCCCCAGTAACAGCATACATAGAAAAAAAGATTCTTGTGGATGCTATAAGATAATGTAGACATTTATTGATTTGTTATTTTCTCCCTTCCTGATTTATCTGTTTCCTTCCAGGATACAGTTTACTCCAGTTAGTTCAATAGCTGAGCTCCCAATCTATTATTGTAGCCAACCGCCAGAGATGCACCAGTTTTTGATGGCACTTGCCAATTCTATAGAGCCAAAGAGAGATTCAAAGTAGAAGAACATATCTTTGCCCCGGAGTGCGGGGGAGAAGGATGATAGTTAAGATGGATTCCTTTCCTTGGTGGTCTTTTACCAAGCATTTCCCGTACTTCTACTCAACGACAAAACAATGAAAAGTTCTTCCTGGATTAGCTGCACAGAGCTAGCAAACTGAACAATTCCAGAAGATGATTGGGGGAGAAGGAGAATGTTGACACTAGAGTCACAAATCACCTGCGTAAGAATTGCTGTCAAGTAATTATATAGTGCAGGATCACCAGACAATGCTAAAATGGAGGTGGGGGTGAGAGGAGCTGTCTAAGAAGAGGGATTATGACCTGAAAGGTCAGAGTGCAATACCTGCATACAGACTGTGTCCTTTGCAGAAGAATTTACAGAAAAGCTGACCCAATGCCAAACCTAACTGCATGCAGAAAAACTAAAGTGCATATACTCTATGCCAGAAGAACTAATGTAAGCTTATTTGCTTTTCTTCTTCCAACTTATGGGAGAGCCTCAAGTTCTTTCACCGTCATTTATAATAATTAGGCTTTCCACTTAAATCAAGAGGGAAAGTGCAAATGTGGTCATGGCTGGTCTGCTCTTCATTAGAGACAATTAAGAGTTAAGAGAACAAAAACACATCATAGGATTAATGGTAAGAAAAGGCACCCAGAGAAAGAAGCCGGAAGCCGGAAAGGATCTTATTGAGTTCAACAAAAGAAATGGATAGCCTTCAAGATCTGAGGCCAAAAGGTCTAATAGTTCTAAAGAGACCTTAGACCCAGCTACGGTCTAAGGAGGGAAAATAGCATCATAGCCATGTCTGGTCCTGCAAGCCTGGCTGAAGTATTCTCTTCTGTATTTTTTTTTATATCTCCTGTTGTATTGCATTTATTAAGAAATGTTCTCGCTCTCTAAATCCAATTCATTAGTTTCCCTTCATGGGTAAGAAGAGATGGCATTACTGATGAGAGAAAAAAAAATAAGTACTAACCTAATCAGCCTTGGTAAATTCCAGTCTTGCTCATTATTATCATTGAGGTTGTATCCTCACATTCAGACAGGGCAGTGAGACCCAAGAGAGACACTGTGTATGAAATGTCCTCACACCACTCTCGGAGCCCTGCTGCTTATATCATTTTGTCCTTTCCCAAAGGGAAGGAGGGAGATTAGGGAACACTTAATTGCCTTATAAACTGATTGACAAATTGGTGATCTGATGCATATGGATGATCTTGTGAGTGAAATGGCTCAGACGCCGATAACGGGAATCATCAGGAGCCATGATTTGCGCACCCTCTGCAGGGTTATTACAGAGAAGCGGAAGGATGGGTTGATTATTATCTTTCCTTCTTTCTGGGTTTTCTCCCCTTGAATGTTTTCTTCACCTCCAAGGAAATGCATTCTAGCAGCATGAACACCGCTATTAATCAACACTTGTAGCAATAATCAGTGAGTGAAAAATGGTGACCAGAGTCTGTGAATGCAGAGGCATAACCCTCTTCTGAGTTTTCCTTTGTGATCATGCCTTGGCATTCGAACATAGATAATTTATACAAAATGAATGTTGACACCTTCGGAGGTGCAAAGATTTATAGAGGCAGTGCTTATATCTTCTTCATCCAGTTTAAAAAAAAAGAAAGAGAAATTGTGGCTGGTCATGATGCGTAATATTTTAGAACCTTTAAAAATATACTTGCTTTTTTGTGTCACATTTTGCTGGCTAGACCCTTCACTCCTCACCCTCAGCATCATAAAGGGCAAATTTAGAAGTCCTTGGTCTTAGTTTTCCTCAGAACTTTCCAAGGAGGGAAGGTGTGAAAAATAATCAAGAACACGGACACACACACACACACACACACACACACACACACACACACATCACCACACCTTAGTTCCCAATTTCCTTTCTAAGAGCTGTCTGATGTTATTGGCAGTACAGGAGGAAAAGACTAAAAGTTAATGTTGAACCACAGTGCTGATTCTGATCCCACCTAACATAGAGTGCTTGTGTAAGTAAATACTGAATGCACCTTTGGCCTAGTGATAAAACTATACACAAATGAAGCCTTTTTAAAAGCAGGTTGCCATTTTTGTTATGCAAAGCTATATACTAGTCTACTATCAAGAGGGGAAAATCCTGAAATGTGTGCACATTAAATTTTTCCCCAAACCTTAACTGACTTGAAATGTCTATGCCTTGAGCCTAGAGAAGGTCTCTAAGCTATTGGCCTTCCAGAATGATGGACGAAGACTTACAGGAGCGTATGACACCACCCTTCTTCTCTGAGAATCATTCCTGTCATTAAAATCAATGCAACTTAATTAAAGCAAATTATAGATAGATACATCTATAAATAAGATATTAAAGTGTGCTGCTGAATATGATAATTGCTGCATATTTAGCAATCAGTGTGTGTGTTCTGCTTTTGCCAGGAGGAATTCCTTTCAGTAGAATCAATGGAGCTTTATTAAAAACCATCCAAATTAGAGGGAGAAGTGATGAGTGTTATAATAACACAAAATCACTGTTTCAACTTGCATTGCAAAGAAAGGAAAGCAAAATATGTCCATCCCTCTATTTTTACTCAAGGAAAATATTAGATATATTCTCTTTAAGATGTGGGTGTTTTTGAATTTATAAATTTTAATTTTTGCATTCTCTTCCTCCCAAAGGAAGGCAGAGGGAAAATAATGATCATAAATAAAACAATTCAGCTTTGGGACTCATGTGAGGGGGTACCCCAGTGTCTAAATGTGCTATTTTTATAGCTTGATGACAGAAAAGTAATGAAGTCCACACTATATGGAACTTTGAGATGGTTTGTTTCACTTCTCTAGCTACCAGATTGTTTGGGTATGTGCACATTTTCATGTATTAATTCAACATAAATGACATAGGATATAAAACCTCACTCTCATCACCTTCTTACCTCCTTCACTCCCTTATTCCTGTCACTTTTTGCCATAAATAGTGAAAAGAAAGCTTTCTTTCCAGGCTAATCTTAAACTATACATTTAAAACATCTTTCATTGCTGAATTTAAAAGTCAGTTACAGAAAACATAGAGTTGATTAAGTCACCCTATGTGGCCAGAATTATTCTCAAATGTATGAAAATAAACACTAAAAATACACAAAGACAAAGATTTCAATGTAGAATGTTCTAAGAAATAGAAGAAAGAAAATCACCAGGCAACGAGCCACCTGTGGTAGAGTTTAGTGAGGCATTTACAAAGACTCTCTATCATTGGAGCACTCTGTGTGTATTTATTGTTTGTCTCTGGATAAGGAAGGAAGGAAGAAAAGAAAGAGGAACAAAAAGAGAAGAGAAACAGTGCAAAGAAAAAAAAGGAAAAGAACAATGTATAAATAGACAAGATGTTTAGGAAAGTAATTTATGTCTCTCTCAATCAAACTTTGACTTTCTAAATTCCTTCCAGACACTGGTATAGGTGGGCGGAAGAGGTAACAAAGCCCCAGCCTCTTGTAGAGCTTATGTTTATAAGGAGACATATATAATGAGCATGAAAAGGGTACTTACTGGTCATGATAATGCCCAGGAAGAAATATAAAGCTAAGGGGCTACAGCCCACTGCTGAGCAAGGGGCACTAGTTTGATAATGTGGTCAAGGAAGGCTACTGGGAAGAGGAGACTTTTAAGTAAGGCATGAAAAAATGAGTAACAAAGGCCTCACTGTCTAGAGAGGAGGCTTTGCAGGGAAAGTAGGACCTGAATAGGACACAAAGCTGGGGAATGGGGCCAGAAAAAAGACAAGGTCAAAACTGCGTGGGTCTTTGGGGACAAAATTATTAAGTCCATTGTGTTTGCCATTCTCATCAGTAGTTGTTATCTCTGATTTTCTGAAAGATACCTGTACTGTGCAGTAGTCAACGTACTGAAGGAACAGAAGAACGGGTTGGCATTCGCGTTGCAGCTAGCCATGTTCTTTTAAGTTCCAACTCAGAGAGTGATTTTTTTCAGGAGATATGGTCTATGGTTTCATTCCAGACTATCAATGTCAAAAGCTGTTATATTTATAATTTGCTTTAAATTGTGGCATGTAAGCTTCAGTCAAAAGAGATGCCTGTAGGTAGGGATAGAGTTCTTCCATGCATCTCTCATAGCTGCATGTCTGTCATGGAGACATATTGTCCCATAATCAAATCCTCTCACTTCTGTCTAATGTCTCCATGGCAGGGCCGTGACTGTACCCCCCTGCAAATTCTATAGTAATTATGAAAGAAAGTACACACAGTCACTAACCATGTTCACCACAGGCATGTAAGCCTTTCTTCCCTTTCACACATACTCCGATCCTTTGTAACTTTCTTTCAGAGATGGTCCCAATCAACAGGAAGAGAAACAGCTTAAAGGCATGGTTCCAAGACTCCTTGTTTGGGTGTTCTGTGCATACAAAAAGAAGATAACATGGGATATTTTCAAACGAAGACATCCTTTGAGATTTGTACTATCAGTAGTTTGTAACTCTGCTAATGGACATTTAGAAGAGCAGGCCAGTGATGTTTGTCATACTCTTTGAGTATTCTCATCAAACTGCATCCAGGAATACAACAGCTTTTTGAATATTTATCTGTAGCATAATAAGACATATATCTTATGGGCAAGGGAGTTGGCCCTATGGAGTTAATCTCCAGTACCATGGAAAGAAGAGGAAAGGAAAGGGAAGGGAAGGGAAGGGAAAAGAAGGGAAGGGAAGGGAAAGGAAGGGAAGGGAAAGGAAGGGAAAGGAAGGGAAGGGAAGGGAAGGAAGGAAAGAAAGAAATATATATTTGTTTCTGAAATCTATGAAAAACAGTGATTTAATGTGTCCTTTAATTCACAGAACTTAAATAAGTCATCTATTTAAAGAACAGGATATTTAAAGGCATTATCCTGTAAGACATATCCCATCCCTACGCAGTAGTGACTCCTTTCCAACACCCATATCATGGTGGCTTTGGTCCTGCTGCTCTGTGGGTACATCCTCAAACAACTGCCAAGTCCTTTCATCTTAAAGATCCTTGGTTTTAATCATTCATAGAAATTAGCATTTAGAAACACATTGAAGTGTTTGGCCATTTTTCCTTGGGGCCTTACTAAATCACATTTCTTAGTGCTTTGTACTTTCTGATTAGAAACAAACCACTGGGGTATATTGTCTTCACTTACAGGATGAAGAAGTAATGAAGGTGAGGCTAATAAAAACATGACAGCAAGCCTAATGGAACCTGGGGTGTATCTAAAATCCTTCTGTAAGCTCACTATGTTTCTGTGTTCATTAGCTCTTGTGGTTTGATGTTGCCTGAATATTTGGCCTGTAGGTATGTGATGAAGTCTGGACAAGGTATGAATTCTTGAGAGTCCCAAGGAGAAGTGAGTGGCCATTGGGAATTTTGCAGCATTTTTTAATGACTTGGTTTACTTTTGAGCCCCATGCTCCTAGTGAAAGAGGCTGGAGTCCCACTCTTTCCGAAGCATTATGCTCTCCTCTTGCCCCTCACTTGAGCTTTGCTGCTCTTTGAATTATAGTGTTTGATCTCCATTCCCAGGGAAAGATGACTCGACCCATTCTTTGCTTGGATGGGCTATTCCCAGGGGATGACTCTCAAATTGAAAATGATGTTTCCCCTGTGAACATTCTAAGTTTAGATCCAGCCATCTTCATCTGGTCAGTCACTTACTTGTGGGTTATTGGTATAATTCATGCAATTTTTCTGCCTGGAAAATAAAAGTGAGTTTCCTCAGAGTCCCTGGGGAAGATTCTTCAAGGTACCCACCCCTTGACTGCTAGGCCAATTGGCAGTTGGGAGGTGCAGCTTGCTTACTTCCATTCATGTGACTTAGATGAATACTGGTGTTATTTTCCATACCAAAGCCCAATTACATGATGGAAGATTTTTAGTAATTGGGCCCTTTGGATTTTAAATCCTCTCAGGTCAGTGCCCAAGAGACGAGCCTTCAGTAGGAAGGACTGCGGGGCTTCTAACAGAAGGAAAATCTGATTTATAGGTGGACATGGCATTACATCTGTCACAAATACATTACAAATGGGTGTTATATGTTTTCTAACATATAAATCAACTCCCCCCTGGGAAATGGTCCCTCTTCCTAATGGATTATACCGTAAGAAATTCTTCTCAATCTTCCTCCTAAATTTTCACTTTTCTTAATTTTGAGACATTGATGAGTAGAGATCCCTGTAAAATCTTTGGCTCAATATCTTGAGATGTTAGCAGCAGTGGGCTGATGTTTGCAAATCACCTCACATTTCTCCAACTGTGCCTGTAAAACAGTACAATAAAAACACTAGATAATAAGTAGATACTGGTTTCTGCTCAACATTCACACTATACTGGGGCATAATGATTAGACCCTCAGGGTTGTATTTGAACCTGTTTCTCCTTAAATGTGGGAAAAATAACTTGAATGATACTCAAAAACATTTCAGTTGCTTAGTTAACAACGTTGGAATTTATCTTGTTAGTGTAGAATCATATGGAATGTTGATTTCTTTTTCCTCTTTGTTTCTCCTACCTGTCAATCACTTGCCACAGAAAGCTCTCCTTCAGATGCTATATCTTTGTTTCTCTAGAAGAATTGCCCCTGGACAGGCATCTCCTAAACACAGAAATTGAGGTACTGTCAGAACTGGAGATGCCATGAAGCTCCTTCCACTGCACTAGAAAGCCAGGGGCTGTGTTCCTTTAGAGAAATGCACTAATGGGCATCAGCTTATAGCTGATCAGCAGCAATAAGTAGATACGTTGAGATGAACTCACTCCCTACCTATGCTTGGCACCCACTCTGTTGTCATCCTTTTCCCATCCTGTCACCAGGACTGTACACAACTGGTGCTGGCATTTATATTTGATCACAAATAAGCCCATAATGTAGTACAATGCATATTTCACATCTATACTGTTAAAAGACAATGGATATTATTTCTCAACTCCTTTCACAGAATGCCAGATCCCACCTGAGCTGGAGTATTGTGCTGAGTTCCTGTTAGGCTCTTTGAGGCAGGCTGGCTGGATTAGTCTCTTTTCTGTGGGTAGTTGGTTCCTTTGGGATGTTTCTCTGCTTGCACATGTCATATTGCACCTTTAAGGCTACTTGATTTCATTTAGTTGATGTTTTACTCTTTATTTATTGAGCCCATAATATGTGGCAGAAAAATAAATGTTACAAATATAAATTAAACAATATTCTTTGTCTCCAAACATTCATAATCCAACAGGACAAAAGCAAAAACAACCCAAAAGATCATTTTAAGACTCTGGGCAATTATTATGAAAACTGTAATTTCAAACCATCTCTGCCTGTCTGTATTTTCATTCTCTGACTGTCCTCATTCTCTTTCCCAGTGCTGTTTTGGGGATAGCATTATATCGGTGAAGAATCTTCCATTCATTCTTTACCTTAGCCAGAGCTGGTTAAAGGCTCATGGAAATATATCTACAGGACAGAGAAGAAATCCTCTGCAGATATTTTCCCTATTAAGAAAAAAGTTGGGTTCAAAGTAACTGAAGCAACAATAGTAAGAAATAATATTTACTAAACATATATATCAACTGGCTTATACCATGTGATTTACATGCCTCATACTGCTTAACCCTCACAATAACTATTTGAGGTAGATACTATTGAGGTAGATACTATTACTAGGTCCTTTTTGCAGGTGAGAAAAATGAGGCTCAAAAGTTAACTCACACCAAGTCGCACAGTAAGTGGTGAGTACACAGTCAAAAGATGGCCTCTTCTAGAATGATGGCGCCAAACAGCCATGTCACATGTGCCTGAGAGCACAACCTCCTAATGCTCATTTAGAAACTCTCGTCAATTCCTCATTAGAAGTAGAACCAGAACATACTTGGATGGCTGCAAAATCCCTTATAAATGCACTATTTCACGAAATTCCATTCACGCTGTATGTATTCATATGTATGAATGAGCACCTTTTGAAAACAGGAAAGACACTCTGAAAGTTGGTATTCATCCCTATGTTGTTTGCATCCCTATGTTGCCCTGCCAAGCTCATGGTGGAGCTCCCATGAGCACCACTCCCCAAAGCCAGCCCCGGCTTCTCACTGTCATGTCCACCGTGCCTGCCAGGCTTCTTACCAAGTGGCAATACAGCTTCCACTGTGGATACCTAGCAGTTTTTGTTTTATTTTTTAATTGTTGTGTTTTGTTTTGTTGCTTTAATGTTGATTATTGAAACACACCCACACCCAACTATTGTTTCTGTCTTATTTCATCATAACTTAGGGAGCCAGTTCTCAAGCTTTAATCAGATCATGAATACCACATCATCTCTAAACCAGAACCCCAGGTCATAGCACAGAGCAAGTACTTCCTTCCCAAGCGGCTTTGTCACACTCTTTGTCACACTACGTGGGCTTCACAGAGCACGCCTGGTATGGGTAGATGTGACTCCGGTGACAGTTTTCAAAGCCACCTTAAAGCAAAGGAGAATGAGGCTTTGATGTAGGCTTTCACTGCTTCTGCAGCAACTCAGGAACAGACAGGAAGATACTCTCTTCAGTGGCTTCCTTAGGTCCAAACTTTCTTCGTCTTGGTCTCCACATTCAGCTTATGGTAAGTCCAGGAATGGGTTTTCAGAAACATGATCCACACTGCAGGCGGGCCTGTCCTCCACATTCATAGCGCCCCCCCACAGGAGCCTCCTGCACCACCAGGCAGCAGCCATTTCTTGGCTCCTAAGAAAAACTTGAGCTGATCTTTTATTGCTACTGTTGCTATCTGCATCTTCTCATAATTTCATTTCCTGGACCAAGTTCTTGATTTTGAAACAGCACAATAAAAAAGAAAAGAAAAAAGCTGTGTGAATTGGCAGGTCTGGGGTTATGATTCGCAGCTAGAAGTCTCACTAGAAGTCTGAGCTCAAAGCATTATACAATTATCACATTTCAAAAGGACTTAAGCTTTTTGAGCTGCATCTGCTCATCTTTTGGGGGTTTCTTTTCTTTTCTTTTCTTTTTAAAAAAAAGCTCTTATTTTCACCTTTTGTAGGTGGATTGTCTGATACGCTCATTGTACATACATACTTTAATCCTTATCTTATAGTATCAATCCATATGGTTACATGTGCTATTAAAATAAAAGCCACCAAGGTTTGATTGACATAAAAACAGGCAATCAAGGAGCCCTTTGGACAAGTTTTGGAGGTTGAGAACAACAACAAAATGAATGCAACCCAGGATTACTATAATAGCACTCACCACCCCCCTTTCACCCATTGTCATTATTTTGATTAAAAGGTGTCTAGAAGCCACTATAGTTTTGCAGAATGCAAAAATTATTGCAGAAACTTCCTCTATTAATGGAAATTATTAAAGGGTGGAAATGGTACTCGAGCAGCAAGAATGACATTAATTATGCGAAAAGCAGTCCTATCTGGCAGTTGGCAAGCTCTCTCTATTCTTCCACAGTCTTCCATGGGTTTGTGCGTAGCCAGCATTAGAAATCTAAAAGCTTTTTATTTTGGCAAAGTTTTCACAGTACTTGGACTTCCCGCATCCAGATAAAAGATAATTTGGAAGGAAATTACGTTGGTGAAATTGAAGAATTCAGTAATGAGTTCTGTGTAGATGAATCAATGCCCAATTAAATGATTGTATCAAATCTAACTTTAAATGTTGACTTAAAATAATCACATTTTAAAGACTTTGGAACTAAGATGATGTATGCATGTAATCAGAAGAACAAAGACTGTATTTCTCAGGCGGGTGTGGAGGAATGGAGCTTCCTTATGGATCCAATAATTTAATTAAGGGAGAGAAATTTAGGGTGGGAATTACCTGTATGCTGAAATGTAGATTGGACTGCAATATCCTAGATTGTTTTCATAGTTCCCATCCTCTTCTATTACTTTTCTCTATGTCTCAGGGTCTTTCTTTCTTCCTTTCTTTTTTTTCTCTCTCTCTTTCTTTCTTTGTGCACATCTCTTTTCTTGGCTCTCTTTTCTATATATCAGAGTTCTCACTACCCTCTATAGAACCAGATTGTTTGTTGTGTGTGTGTGTGTGTGTGTGTGTGTGTGTGTGTGTGTGTGTGTGTGTCCTGGGCTTGAATTCAGGGTCTAGGCACTGTCCTTGAGCTTTTGTGCTCAAGACGAGTGTTCCATCACTTGAGCCACAGGTCCACTTCTGATTTTTTAACAGTTAATTGAAGGTGAGAGTTTCATGGTCTTTCCTTCCCAGGCTGGATTAGAACTGCAGTCCTCAGATGTCAATCTCCTGAGTAGTGAGGATGATAGGCCCGAGCCACTGGTGCCTGACAAAATTGGTTTTTGGTGATCCCCCTCTCGCATTATCGTTCTTTCATAGCAATGAAAACAACCAACTGGAGCAGCATTCACTTGTTCATTCATTCACTCATTCAGCCCGTAGAGAGTGCCTGCAGGTTTATGGCACTAACCTGACCATGGGAGAAGTTTCTAAAGCTAAAGAACTAGGTGTGCTGCCCTGGGTTCAAAAGTATACATACAGTCAAGACCCATAAAAGTTGTGATGAGGATTGAGGCATTGCATGTAGGAGAGAAGGATGAGATAAAACCAGATGTTAGGGTGTTGTAAGTGAATACTGGACTAAAAAGTGTTATTTTCTACTTGGTAGTGAGTAAGAGTGTGTACTTGATTTGGTTTTGTCCTAGAAATAACTGCTTTCTGAAGGACACCTATTTAGTCTTCCTCTGTCCTCATTTTATCATCATCTTCGTAGACCTCGAACTCATCTGATAGAGGTCAGCCACAGAATAATTTCATTAATGTAATCTGGGGAAAAAATATGCCCGTAGGATTCCATCATTGATGGATATCTGGGTCTGAAAACTTAGTGAATTAAATAGATTTTTTTTATGTAGCAATCCAGAGCAAAGCAGCATGCTATGTCCAGCATGCTCAGTCACTCAACCCATTAACCAAGGTTTCCATACTAGTCTACTAGTATTTTAAGCTTAAAAAAGTATTTCTGTCACTCTGAGTAATTATATAATTAAGGTTTCTAGAAGTATTAGTTTTATACTCTAGATCCAAGGTTAAATCTAATATTTAGAATGCTTATAGCTTATTTTTTATATTTTAATGGCTATGAAAATATTGAAACTACATAAATAAAGTGGCAATTATACTTACTAAAGCATAAGCATCAGACAGATTTCATAAGGGGAGAATTCGCCCCAATAAGTAATGTTTTCTGCTATCTAACTGGCTTAGTTAAAAAATGTCACTGGTAATTATGGAATCCAGTTGATTCTGTCTGATAACTTCCCCGGAGAAGATGTTCAAGACTTATATTTCATTGACTCAATACATAAAAATAACAAAGGTGGTGTGCTAGACTTTGAGACTGCAATAGTGCAAAAGGGAGAGACACTGTTTCACATTCAGATAGCTTACCGGGCTGACGGATGTTGTATAAAGCAAATGAATAGACTTATTATCATATATGAATAGCCGAAAGAATTGTACATATCTAGGTTGATATTTCTTTAAACGAAATCAATTCTTTCTTGGAAGTTGCTTTTGCTATACCAAATACATGCAGACAGATAGTAATGCCTCGAGCTATGTGAAATAAATACGGTAAGGTCATTTGAGTTCACAGTTGTGGCTGTGATGTCCTGACACATAGAGAATACTGCAGATTGTCACAATTTCACAGTCCATCTCGCTGCCTCTGTGATTTCACCGGAGCTGTCAGAGCTTATGTCACAGTTCTTCGTTTAGGAAATGCCACAACAGTAACTGTAATTTTCACTGCGAAACTATGAGGCGGCATTGTGAATGGGAAAAGTGTTGCTTTGGGGTCAAAGAGATCTCAGTTCAAAACCTGGCTTTGTCTCTGAATGACTCTGACACACATGTTGGTTAACAATCTCTGAACTCCCATTTCCCCTGTGTGAAATGAGGCAGAGATGGAAATGGTAGCCTGAACTATAACTCACTCATGATACCGATTTCAGACTCTCCCAGTCAGTCTTTTCTCTCTAGTCACTATACACGGAGGTGACCAGGAAACAGAAACATATTGGAAAGAGCAGAAAATGTTACATGTGTTTGTATATAAGTCTTTATAAATGAAAGAATATTTAAACTGTATAGAGGATTTAGTGAATGAATATCATTTATCAGCTAAAAGGGATAGCATGAACTCCTGAGAGATAATGTGAATGGCTTCTACCATTTAATAATTGAATCTACCTTGCTCCTTTTAGGATAAGTAAAGAATCCTATCATCGTATATGAAGAAATAAAACAGTAGGAAATAAATGATTCATATAATAAATAGATCCAAGAAACAATTAGAAACAAAATTAAGTACTAGATAATAGTATTTATTATTCATGTCACTGAGACTCCACCAGATTCCTTTGTATTGTACCTCTGCAGCCTTCAGGACAAGTGACAGACAGATTTCTTAAGAAATACTTTTCCTATTACCTTTTTTTCCTCCATCTTTTCATCAGATCTTTGTCTTTTTCAACTGTGAGTTGACATTTTAGCCAGTGTTTTAATATCTCTATTTGTAGGAAGACAGATGGAAAAGGAAATGAGAAATGGTATCTGGCTCTTTAATTAAAGACACAAAGCCAGAATTTGATCTTCAAGCTTATTGGCAAAGCACAGATGTATGCACACGTGTGTGGGGACACACACACACACACGCACACGCACATACATTTGAGCGATAAAGCCAAATTTGTAAAATTGTATCCACAATCATAGTTTCTATGGTAACTGTATCTTAGGCCCAGCTATAAACAGAGCTGGCAGATGTCTGATTTTCTTTTTGTGAAGACAATCGTAACAGAGATAGTTGAGGTTATTAGGATGTTGTGGCCCGGTGGCCATACCACTAGGACTTGGATGGTACTAGCATAAGATTTCATGCTTAAATCCCAATGAATATTTTATGATTTCATAATATAGACACAGATCACAGATTACTTGTTTTGTCACTTGGCTCTAAATTCATTAAGTACCTACATATAGTTTCTGCATTAATGAGGTGCAAGGGGTGAGCATAAGTGTGGAAATTATGCACAAGGTAAGTTGTGTAAGTGTGTATAACTTAGAAGAGATTTCCTGATTTGCTGTTCTAACTCACATTTCACAATGAGAATTCTTTTAAAAGGCATACCCAAGTTATTTTTAAGATAGTTTACTTGCTACATTTTTTAAACTAGCAGATGTTCTACGCTAGTCTATAAGTTGAATACCCAGTTATTTGGCAAAATTACTGAAATCAAATTAGAGAAAACAAACACTTCAGAAATAATGGTTTGAACGAGTATATGTACTTTTGCCTCTCTGGATATCATATTTGTAAAAGCACACACTAAAAACAGGCATAATATACTTCACTCTGCCAAAGAGAAATGATTAAACAACCTATTTTGACTAGTTTTTGTTTAGAGTATTGCCGTTAGTTCTCCTCCAAACACGTAGCATTTCAGCGTAATGTTTTAATATTAGTAGGTGCTCCAAGCCAAATTTGTAACTTTTTAGCAGTTTTCATGATATTAATTCCTCTAAACATCTTCTAGCCAAACTTATAACTAGAAAAGAGTAATGGCATCAGAAAATGCATGGTAGTGCTCATCTGTAATTCCAGATACATGGGAGGCTGAGAAAGGAGAATCATGGTCCAAGACTAGCCTCAGGCAAAAAAAAAAATGTATGAAACCCTACCTAAAAAATTAAATAGAACAAAAAGTGCTGAGAGTATAGCTCAAGTGACAGCGTCTTGTCAAGTGACAGAGTAAACATGAGGCCCTAAGTTCAAACCCTAGTACCACTGGAAGGAAAGGGCACAGAAGAGGAGAGAAGGGGAGGGGAAGGGAAAGGAAGGGGAGGGGAGGGGAGGAAAGGAGAGAGGAGGAGAGGAGAGGAGAGGGAAGGGGAGGGGAGGGGAGGGGAGGGGAGGAGAGGAGGGGAGGGGAGGGGAGGGGAGGGGAGGAGAAGAGAGAGGAGGAGAGGAGAGGAGAGGGAAGGGGAGGGGAGGGGAGGGGAGGAGGGGAGGGGAGGAGAAGAGAGAGGAGGAGAGGAGAGGAGAGGGAAGGGGAGGGGAGGGGAGGGGAGGGGAGGGGAGGGGAGGGGAGGAGAAGAGAGAGGAGGAGAGGAGAGGAGAGGGAAAGGGAGGGGAGGGGAGGGGAGGGGAGGGGAGAGGAGAGGAGAGGAGAGGAGAGGAGAGGAGAGGAGAGGAGATCACAAGAGCCTAATAGCTATGCCTTTATGAACACTTAAGATGATGTTAAGTGAAATGAACTCCATGTTATGGAGTCATATCACAGTTGTAATTACTTTCAACATGCCATGTGAAACCATAGCTTCTATTGTTGATGATGCTCTTGTATCCCCTTCCTGTGGTTGTACACGCACTATCACTGTATCTTATCTGAGTACATTGGAAACTGTATATACTGGTATTAGAACTAGGGAAGTGAAAGGGAATATCAAAATCAAGAGACAAAGGATAAAAAGACAAACAACTCCAAATAAACCAACTGAACAACTCATGGGGGGAGAGGAAAAGGGGGAGGGAGAGGGGGAATGAGGGAGGAGGAAACAAATAGTACAAGAAATGTACCCAAGGCCTAACATACGAAACTGTAACCTCTCTGTACATCACTTTAACAAGAAGTTAAAAAAATAAATAAATAAAAGAAAGAAAGAAAAGGGAAGAGAAATATGAAAGACTGCTAAAAAATACCTGCCATGATACCATGAAAGACACATTTCCTAAAATGATATCTAAATTCTTGTGCTTTCTATTTTCATCCTAGGGTACGTCTAGCATCATGAAACTCATTTTTTGTAATAGATATGAATAAGACATATTTGTAGACAAGTATGTATGTATAGGTGAATAAGCCATATTGCTATTTTACACAGCCTTTCCATCAGAATAGCTTTTAAGTTTTCTTGGGAAAATTGGCTTATAGGACATAAATTACAACATTGGCAAAAATATGTCTTAACCTGAAGAGGCTGGAAAACAGTTTAATTTTGAATTGTTTCCATTTCTCGTCACTAGACATTTGCAGAAAATCCTGTGTGGTTTATTCTTTTGGTTTTAATGAATTGCTTTTTCTTTTTACAAAAAGGCTTGAAATTACTTTTTATTTTTTTCCCCCTGTCATTAATCTGCAAGTGGGGGAAACAAGGAGGTTAAATGGCCTCTTTAGGATATTGCTTTATGAAACTGCTGATCTTAGCAATGCCAGTCTAGAAATACATACTAATTTAAGGAATCTCAAATGTAAGCAAGTGCCTTCCTTTTGAAGAGACAAGACTAATAGCTTTATTTTAACAAGGCTCTTAACACACCAGCCAGCAGCAGGCTCTGGGGGAACTCACAAGGACTGAAAGCATCTTAATTCAATATTCCTCCCAACTTCTCAAGCCCTTCTCATAGGCTTGTCATAGGCTGTCCTAATAAAGCCACAGAGCCACGTGCAAGGCACACCAAGGTATGAGTTCTTCCTGTTGTTTGGAATAAGCTGTCAAAAAGTTTCACTTCCTGAGCTATATAAGCTCCCCAATCCAGTCCAGGCACAAGTTCTAATGTAACCCTGTTGTGTGAAAGGCTAGGTTTCAGTTATGGATTAAGTCAAAGATTGTTTTTATCAGACCTATATGGAGTTCATTAGATTGGAGGAAAAAAAAAAAAGAAAAGAAACTGCAAGCTCCCAAGCAAGATAAAGGGCTTAAAAAATTAATTGGATCAAGCCACTGACCTTATTTTGTGTGTGTGATGAGGGAAATTACCTAATAAGGAGTTGTTCGAGCAGAGTCTCTGAGTCTATTTGAATGAAGGACAAAATGAGAAATGAGCTTATAAATGCCTCTGCCTGTTTTCTTTCCCTCATTCCCTCCTCACATGGCCTGACTTCCTGAGGACTTACTTCTTAACATAGGCTTCTCCTTGGCAGCCCTGTCTATAACTTCCCACCCTCTCCTTGCAGCTATTTGCAAGAATCTTTGTACCAAACACACTCATCTATATTGTTATCGTTTTTATTATGACATTACAATTGACCAAATTGCAGGCATAGATGCAACAAATTATGATTTATCTATATACAAAGATCTTATGTATACATATATACATTAAAATTTATGTTTCTTGCATGTATGCAATAGCAGACAAACATTCCAGTAGGAAAGAGATGAAGAGAAAAATCATATACCATTAAAATATGTATATATTTATAAATATGCACAGAGGTCATCTCTGGATGGTTTTCCATAATAATCATGTTAGGAGAAAAAGCAGTTAAATCTATTTCTTAAAATAATGAAACAAATTTATTTCCATCATTTCCATTAACCAACAACATGTCCCTGGAGTGTCTTAGAGTACTAAGCTTATGTAACTCAGGAAACACAAATGTTTCATTAATCCCATTTTTGTGAGTCATGATAGGATAAGACAGCACAACCAGTGCTTGTTTACTTATTAAAGAACTATCAGAGTTTTCAACACCATAGCACTGACCTTTGACATGAATCCATTGAAATCATTCTCAGTAAAGCCAATCACAACATCATTAAAATTCTGACATATAACTTTTGCTGACTTTATATTGGTCACTGCTCAGTTGCCAACAAGGAAGTCCACCCTCTTTATGTTCACGAAGAGCAGATTTCACAGCATAGTAAGAGATTTACAGAACAAACAAAAAAATCTTAAAGGAGAAAACCTTTGGATAAACCTCCAGGAATGTTTTTCTAGGCCACAGAACTGAGCTACCAAAGGGAGCTACTGCCACTTCTAGTCAGGAAGTTAGGTTTCAGAGCCCCCCAATGCCTCCATCAGGGGTCACTATGATTAGGAAGGTGTTGTCATCAGGGTGTCACCTCTTATGTCACTACTAATACTACTACTAATTAGCACTACTAATTAGCAATAGTCCACTCATAAACCAGTGGCAATATGTCCAATGCTGCCGCAGGAACACCAAGCACCACTAGGCATTGTTAGCAGCATGAATAGTGAATACAGTCAATGCCTCAATTCCTAAATCATTGCTAAATGTTGTGCCTTCCCTTGCCTCACAGCCAAGGCATTGGCTGCCAGAGAGTTCTGGGAAAGGAAGTTTTTGTCTTTCCAGGCTCTTAGTTGAGGGAAGGAAAGGAGAAGGGAGGACTGGGTAAATCACCCAACTCGTTGCATATATCACAGTCCCTGACTCACTGCAGTTCTTTTTTTTTTTGGCCAGTCCTGGGCCTTGGACTCAGGGCCTGAGCACTGTCCCTGGCTTCTTCTCGCTCAAGGCTAGCACTCTGGCACTTGAGCCACAGCGCCGCTTCTGGCCGTTTTCTGTATATGTGGTGCTGGGGAATCGAACCTAGGGCCTCGTGTATCCGAGGCAGGCACTCTTGCCACTAGGCTATATCCCCAGCCCTCACTGCAGTTCTTGATGACATTTGACACTGTTGACCATTCCTTCTATCACAGAACTCTTGATTTCTATTCTAGCACTTTCTCCTGGGTCTTCTCTGGACTAGACTTTTCCCATAATTCCTTCTAGGCTCAATTTTATTTGACTACCTAATCATAATAATCATAATCACAATAGAAGGAGGAAGAAGAGGAGGAGGAAGAGGAAGAAGACAAGAAGAAGGAGGAGGAAGAAGAAGAAGATGAAGAAGAAGAAGGAGGAGGAGGAAGAGGGGGTAAAGAAAGAGGAGGAGAAGGAGGAGGAGGAAGAGGAAGAAGACAAGAAGAAGGAGGATGAAGAAGAAGAAGATGAAGAAGAAGGAGGAGGAGGAGGAAGAGGGGGAAGAGGAAGAGGAGGAGGAAGAAAGGAGGAGGAGGAGGAAGAAGAGGAGGGGGAGGAAGAGGGGGTAGAGGAAGAGGAGGAGAAGGACGAGGAGGAAGAGGAAGAAGACAAGAAGAAGGAGGGGGAAGAGGAAGAAGATGAAGAAGAAGGAGGAGGAGGAGAAAGAGGGGGAAGAGGAAGAGGAGGAGGAAGAAAGGAGGAGGACGAGGAAGAGGAGGAAGAGGAGGAGGAGGAGGAGGAGGAGGAGAAGAAGAAGAAGAAGAAGAAGAAGAAGAAGAAGAAGAAGAAGAAGAAGAAGAAGAAGAAGAAGAAGAAGAAGATTTATTTTCTTTTATCATATATTTTCCTTTTCTTCTATGTTGTCTCCACAGACTCTTCCTGGTCTCCCTTCCCCACAAATTTAAGTATCATCTATATGCTGAATGTTTTCCATCTTCTAAATTACATGCCTTTATACTTACCTACCTACTAGACCTTTTCATCAAATATCCAACTCAAGCTCAGTGTAAGTATTCCCTTATACTCTACTGCTCAATCTGTTCTTCCTTTATTCACATCTAGGAGAATGCCACCAAAATCAGAAGGTTGCTAAGCCTAGAAATTCAAGCATTATTCTAGACTCATCCTTCCCTTTAAGCTACAGTCAATCCTACAATCCTACAATGCTTCCTTAACATCTTTGTGTCACTCTCTTGTTTTCTTCCTTTGGAAAATTCCCCTAGCTTACACTCTTATCATTTCTTATCATCCAGACTGCCCCAGGAACCAACCTTCACACTATGGCATGAATCATCTTAAAAACTATGAAACTCTTAGAAGATAACCCAGGAGAATATCTAGATGACCTAAGATTGAGTGATGACATTTTAGAAATAACACCAAAGGAAAAACACATAAAAGCATAGGTATCTGGGCTTTGTCAACATTCAAAACTCCTGCTCTGTGAAAGACACCATCAAGAGACAAGCCACAGATTGGGATAAAATGCTTGCAGAGACAAAACTGATAAATGACTCTTATCCAAAACATACAAAGAATAAGGAATGAGCTACTTGATTTTAAAGTGGGCTGGAGATGCTAACACACACCTCAGCAAAGGTACAGAGATGGAAAAAAAGCATATGAATAGATGTTCTTCATTATAGGTCATCAAGGATGTGTAAACTAAAACAGTAATGAGTTATATTTGCCCACCTATTTGATCAAAACCTAGAACACTGATGATAACACCAAATGCTGTTCAGCAAGGAGTACAACAGGAACTCTTGTTCCTTGTGGGAGGGAATACAAAATGGTATAACCATTTTGAAAGACAAGTTTGGCAGTTTCTTTTAAAACTAAACACAGGGTTACCATGTGATCTAGCAATGACACTCCTTGAGGTATTTACCCAAAGGTGTTGAAAACTCATGACCACACAGAAACCTGCACATAAATGTTAATAGCAGCTTTACTTATAATTTTCAAAACTTGGAAGCAACCAAGATGTCTTTCAGTAGAAGAATGGATAAACAAAGTGGAAATCCAAAAAATGGAATATTATTCAGTATGGAAATGAGCTATCAAGCATGAACAGAGGAAACTTAAAGGCATATTGCCAAATGAAATAAGCTGCTCTAAAAAAGCTTTATAATGGGGGCTGGGAATATGGCCTAGTGGCAAGAGAGTTCGCCTCGTATACATGAAGCCCTGGGTTCAATTCTCCAGCACCACATATCTAGAAAACGGCCAGAAGAGGCGCTGTGGCTCAAGTGGCAGAGTGCTAGCCTTGAGCAAAAAGGAAGCCAGGGACAGTGCTCAGACCCTGAGTCCATGCCCCAGGACTGGCCAAAAAAATAAATAAATAAAGCTTTATAATGGATTATTCCAACTATATGGCATTCTTGAAGTTAAATTATGAGAACAGTAATATCCATATTGTTGGGAAAAGAAATAGGGCACAGTGGAGAAGCTAGAAATCATTCCTCAATATAATAAATGCTGTATCTGATAAACCTACAGCCAGCATTATACTTAATGGTGAAAAGTTAAAAACATTTCCTCTAAAATCAGGAATGAAACAAAGATGTCCACTCTCTCCACTCCTCTTCAATATAGTAATAGAGCAATAAGACAAGAGAAAAACATAACAGATCCAAATAAAGAAAAAGAAGTAAAACCCTTCCTCTTTGAAGATGACATGAGCCTGTATTTAAACAACACTACAGATTCCTCCTCCAAGTTACTTGAGCCAATCTGAAACTTTGGCAAAGTAGCAGGATATAAAATTAACCCACAAAAATCAGTAGCTTTTCTGTATGACAACAAAGAGAAGAGCAAGACTGCAACTTGGAAAGCAACTCCATTTTTAATATCCTCAAAAAATATAATACCTAAGAATTAACTTAAGCAAAGATGTGAAGGACCTCTATGATGAAAACTTCAAAAGACTGAAAAAAAGAAATCAAAGCAGATTTAAGGAAATGGAAAAAAAATTTTCCATATTCCTGGATTGTAAGGATTAAATCATGAAAATGGCAATACTGCCCAAAGCAATTTACAAATTCAGTGAAATACCCATCAAAATCCAAAAAAAAATTCTTCAGTGATATAGAAGAAGCAATCCAAAAATTCATATGGAATAATTTAAAAAAACAACAACCCTGAATAGGGAAAACAACCCTTAGCAGAAAGAACAGTGCTAGAGGAATATCAGTGCCAAACTTCAAACTCTATTACAAACAGCTTGATACTGGCACAAGAATAGGCCTGAGGAACAATGGAATAGAAGACCCAGAAATGAACCCACGGGCCTACAGTCACCTAATATTTGATAAGGGAGCCAAAAACAGAGTATGGCAGAAAGACACCCTTTCAATAAATGGTGGTGGCTATACACAAGGCAGAAAACTGAAGTTAGATCCTTATATACCACCCTGCATCAAAATAAATTCCAAATGATCAAAGACCTCAATGTAAGGCCAGATACCATGAAAATATTACAGGAAGAGATAGAGGGAACACTAGGGCTCCTTGGCATGAGTTGAAAATCCTAAGTGCAGATCTAGAATCACAACAAATCAAAGATAGACTAAATAAATGGGACTGCATCAAACTGAATACTTTCTGCATGACAAATAACATAGCTATCAAGATAAATAGAAAATAAAAAGAATGGGCGAAAATCTTTACTAGTTATGCATCAGACAAGGGCCTCATATCTACATATACTTAGAGCTCAAAAAAATTAAGTCCCCCAAAAACAAACCAAAAAGAAACAACCCAATTAATAAAGGGGCTAACGACTTAAAGAGAAACTTCTCCAAAGAAGAAATAAGAATGGCCAATAAACACATTAAAAATGTTCAACATCTCTGGCCATAAAATGCAAAACAACATTTAGATTCCACCTCACCCCAGTCAGAATGGCCAAGAAAACCATAATAGATGTTGGAGGGGATGTGGCCAAAAGGGAACCCTACTACACTGTTGCTGGGAATGTAAACTTATTCAACCATTCTGGAAAGAAGTATGGAGAGTCCTCAAAAGACTAAATATAGAGCTTTCCTATGACCTAGTAGTTCCATTCCTGGGAATTTATCCAATAGACCATAAACAAGGCTACACTAAAGCTACCAGAACTATGTTCATTGCAGCATGTTTACCATAAGCAAGATATAGAACCAACCCAGATGCTCCCCAATGGATGAATGGATCCAGAAAATGGATTTCTATGCTTCCATCAGAAAGAATGACATTGTCCCATTTATGTCTTGTGGGGAAAGGAAGGAGAACCACAGAAACGGTGAGACAAAGGGTGAACCAATGCAACAGCAATACTCACTAAACACTGTGTTAGAAGTGAACTTTACAACTTGGGGGGGAGAGAAGTAAGGGGAAAACAGGAGGAAAAAAGATGGGGTAACACTGCTCAAAAAGAAATGTACTCATTACCTCACTTATGTAACTGTAACCCCTTTGTATAATACCATTACAATAAAAAAATTAAAAACAATTATATTGAGGTAAGCCAAACCCAAAGAAACGTAGGTTGCATGCTTTCCCTCATTTGTAGTCATTAGAACGTGCCTCTAAATCCACAAATAAACACAATGGATAGTAAAAGACAAAAAAATTACACTTCAATATGACAAATTATATAGGACTCTAAACATTCACACATGAGATCAAAGGAAGATGTTCTTAGGAGAGGATCACAAAGATTCAATAGCTATATGCATATGATCATATGAAATGATATGTGTCAAAATGAATGCCAAGAAATAGAAACAAGAGGATTTTTGTTAATTTGCTTGTTGTTGTTGTTTTTTTCCTCCTTTTTTGCTGTTTTTTTTTTTAAATTTCTGTACCTTTTGTCTTATATGTAAGTTTATCTGTTTGGAGGAAGGTAAGGGGAAACACAGAAATGGTGGGACAAAGGGTGAGCAAATGCAGCAGTGATACTCATTAGCCACTATGTTCAAAATGAACTATGCAACTTGCGGGTTAGGGGGGGGGGCGCGGAGAGAGTTAGGTGGGAAAAAAAACTGGGAGAAAATGAAGGAAGAGGTGATATTCTTCCCTGACTTATTTAACTGTAACTTCTCTGTACATAACCTTTACAATACACATAAATAAACAAATAGATAAAAGAGATAGAGCACCGAGAATTTTTAGGACATTAAAACTATTCTGTATGACACTCTTAAGATACTGGTCTGTGTTTGCCCAAACCCCAGAATGCATCCCAGAAAAGACCTCCAACTTACTGACTTTGAGTGGTTATGATGTGCCCGTTTATCAGTTATAACAACTGTACTTTTCTGTTTGGGGATGTGATAATGAGGGAAGCTATGTGTACATTACAGGAGTATGGGGAATGTCTGTGTACCTTCCCTATATTCTTGTGAAGCTTAATTTTGCCTTAAAATTTAGTCTATGAAAACCATTGAGGTATGGCAATCATAGGCAATCATAGCAATCATAGGCATCTTAGAAGCAGCCATAGTACTGCTGCTACTTCAGTAACATATTTTCTTTCTTCATGCTCTGCTTCTCACCAAAATTTTGACATCTCCAGAAAACTTCTTTTCCTATTCCTGCATTGTTTCCCTTGTGTTCTCTCTTCTTAACATAACTTGACTCCTCCTTCATCCTCCTCCTCATTCATATTCAAGTTGTAGATGAAGCATCAGCACAGGGGTGAAGCTGTCTTCAGCTCTCCAGGTGCTGCTCTCTCCTTAGACTTCCACCCTCAGGGTGATCTCATTGCAATGCAATTGTTTCCAGGCCTGGGGGCTATGGGAGGGGGACTGGGTTTCTTCTAGGCTTTGGAATACCAAACATTAGGTATCTTAATGGGTGCTCAGTGATCACTAACTAAATGCATGCATGATTTGGGGATGTTACCATTGAAAGACATGAATAGGAGCACACATGGTGAGTGAGAGAATCACTTTTCATTTGCACAGGGGCAAACTGCATCAAGTTCTGCCTTTTCCCATGAAGTTGTTCCTGCAGGCTCTATCTAGGCTACTGAGGTAGCATCCTAAATGCTACACAATCAGACGGCCCTTCAGCATTCCTTGTTACATTTCTTATTTCCCAACAAGATAGAGAGTAACTTAAACATAAGGATCAGGTCAAAATGCACTGAATCTAATATGCTGATGAGGTAGCTCACCAGAACAGCTACAAGCAAGGGAGGGAGAAGGAGGAAGGCGCACCAGAATATTGACTGTCCATCAAGAGGCCATACTCTCTCTGGATGGAGCTTTATGGCTACAAGAAAGTGATTAGTTGTGAGTGTCTCGAGCCATACTAAAGATACATAAAGTATTTTCCACTATGCACAATTAATCATCTGCAACACAGCATTATTATTGATATGAATTTGTTCTCCACAAGAACTCCTTTAAAGCACAAAACAAAACAATGCCAGGCATGGTGGTGCACACCTGTAATGGAAGCACTCAAGAGGTTGAGGCCGGAGGATTGTGCGTTTTGCTCCAGCCTGAATTACAGAGTCCCTGTCTAAAAAGAATTTTAATCTTAATAATAAATCTTTAATAAAGTAACTGGGCAATACTTCTGCCTTTTGGTTCCTTTTCTCTGCTATTTATATATTTCTTGCTTGTCACCATTCTTGCCTCTAGTCT
The DNA here is from genome assembly GCF_023159225.1 of Perognathus longimembris pacificus. NCBI lineage: Eukaryota > Metazoa > Chordata > Mammalia > Rodentia > Heteromyidae > Perognathus > Perognathus longimembris. The sequence goes on along the minus strand of NC_063164.1, from coordinate 25,653,772 downwards.
TTGGTAGAAAGGTCAGAGGTACCAAAGCCAAGGGTTGTACCCTAATGCAAAGAATTCTCTCTCAGTCTCTCTCTGGAGTGCTTTCTAAGTTGGTAACACTCTGCATACACTTTTACCTAGGTTGATCACTGCATTCATACTCTCAACTCCAGCTGCTCTGTGCTGTGTCTTGCTGAAATAATACCACGAACCTCCTATGATTAGTCTTTCTTGTCCTTTCCCTCCCCCCACACCCTGCACAAGCTAGGACAGTGGTTTTCATAGAGAACTAGAACCCTGGTAAAAAGAGAATAATGTCCAGCTTGTTGAGTGCTACATAGAAAAATTGTCCCCTACTGACCTGGAAACTGACTTTTGTTCACCAGCAAACTTTCTGTCTCCCTGCCCAATTATAGTAGTTTGGGTTTTGTAGTTACCTCCTCCATGAGCTTTGTAGGAGGGCCTCCCAGGCACAGAAGCAAGCACATGTTTTTGCTATCACCTGTTGATATGAGCAGATAACGAATCAGTCAATCCACCAGTGCTTTAAAACACCTGCTGTGTGTTCAGGCTGTTGTCAGTTGGTATGATAGTTACAAAAGGATCTGATGGGAGGACATTGCATTCAGCAAATGGACAGCTATTGAGAACTATTGGGCCTAGTCACTGCCCTGCAGGATCTCAAAGGATGATTTAAAAAAAAAAAAAAAGGCCCAAAAGGGGCTGGGAATATGGCCTACTGGTAGAGTGCTTGCCTTGCATACATGAAGCCATGGGTTCAATTCCTCAGCACCACATTTATAGAAAAAGGCAGAAGTGGTGCTGTGGCTCAAGTGGTAGAGTGCTAGCCCTGAGCAAAAAGAAGCCAGGGACAGTACTCATGCCCTGAGTTCAGTCCTCAGGACTGGCCACAAAAAGAAAGAAAGTCTAAGAGTGGTGAATGCAGGAAGTACATAGGAAGGGACAAAGACCAACAAAAATCAAGGAAGACCCATGCTAGAAGGAAAACAGCTCCCCACTTTTATGTGATTGTTCACCAGGGAGGAAAAACCAAGTGAAGTTCAAGGTGGCCAGTGAGAGCCTCACAAACACACAGCAATAGACAGCTGGTTGTCACCAATCTCTGTTAGGAAAAGCAAGGTTCGTGGAAAAGGTGCCTTTGAAGATAAGGTCCTTGTCAGAGGATCCTCTCATGGCATGTTGAGTAAATATAATGTATTCTGGATTTGACCCTGAAAATACAGGAAACAAAACATCTGAATAACTATGGACTTTAGTTAACTGGGTATCAATACTGACTCATTACTTGTAAGAAATATACCACACTAACAAAAGAGGGAAGAAAGAGGGAAGCTGAGGGCAGGATGTAAGAGAACTCTTGGGACACCTTGCTCAATTTTTTTTGTAACTCTCAAACTATCCTAAAAAACTAAAGTCTTATTTTTAAAAGGAGGAAGAAATGGTCTTGCAGCTACAAAATATTCCTGGCATGAAGATAGGAAGGAATCCATTTGACAATGACCCTATGTAGAATAAGTGACTTGGTTATTATGTGCCATGTTTGTGGCTTGATCATCAATGGCTAAAGCCACACTGAGTTCGTGGCTTTCTTTCTCGGGGCTGATTTTTGGCAGGCAGAAGCGGCATTTGTGCACTGATTATAATTTTCAGATGCATTGTTACTAACAGGACATATAATGGATCTTCATCTCTAATTACTTTTCTCTCCACAGGTGTCTGGAAAGGGTCCAGATGGGAATGTGCACAACCTCCGCTTTGAAGGGATGGAGAGACAGTACGCATCCTTACCAAGGTAAGTTGTGGAGGGGGTCTCTCATCACCAGCTCACCCACAAATGAAGTCTTTGGAGAAATCTGCATAAAATAGAAATCTGGCTTTGAAATTGGGAATATGTTATAATTTTGCCTTCCCGCCATCTGCTGTAGCCCCAGTGTCATCTTCACAACTGTGATAATAATTGAAACACTTGTGGGTTGTTTTTTAAGAGGAAAAAAATAGTATATCATAGCAATTGAACATGTCAGACACAATACTGGATACTGAATGGAAATCCTAAGCCATTGCTGTAAAAATGGTGTCAAACACCCTGGACCAAGCTTTGGGACAATAAAAAGAGTCAATCCTCTGTGCCAGGAATCCCCTTCGAGAAAGGGCAGACCAACGTTAACCTTGGCACTTGGTGCAGGTGTTAAAAAGCAGGAGAGAAACATGAACCTGGGAAGGTGTTCTTTGCTTGATTTTGAATCTGTCTTTGTCCTTAAGGCAATAAGCAAACATTGTTTTGAGGCACAGACAAGTAGGGAAAAGAAAAGAAAATGGTGTGGGAAAAAATTCTCTTAGTAATTCTGACCTAACATGATCCACTTATGCGGTAACGAGACACGGCTGAAAATAAGATACAATTCTCAAAGGTTGGCAATCGTATCTGTGAGATGAGGACTAATGTTAGTGGGTTATCAGAAGCACGTGACCGAGAGGAAACCCTTCCAAGATAACTTACATCCAGCTTCCACCGTAGCTGGGTGTGTGGACAGCCTGAAACTTACTGAGCTTAAAAAAGAAGCAAAGAAAGGTGAATGCCAGCCACAGCACTGGCATGTTTCAGAGTATTGTCTTAGAGAGGGGTAAAGGAAAAGCCCCAAGCAAAGCCTCAACTTCATCATCAAAGCCAAGCAGGGCATCTAAAGTACTCAGCCCAAGACAGAGTTACTTTTTGTGAGTTAAATATTGGCTATATCATGTCACGTGTGTGTGTGTGTGTGTGTGTGTGTGTATGTATATTGACAAACAAGTTGCACATTACAATAACCATAGCCTAGGTGACCATCTGCTCTTGTAAATACCATATAGATTTTCAAACAAAATAAAATCTCAAATTTAGCAAAGAAACAATTTTTAAAACTGATTAGGCAGGATACTCAAAAATGCAGTATTTTATTTATCTGAATTTTATTTTATCTCCCTGCTTTTGTTATATATGTTATCTGATAGGGTATTTTCTCCCCTTGCCCATGATTTCTTTCCTGTCCCTATTTTTTCCCCTGGCCCAGTATTTTGTTTTCATTTAAAAAGTGGAAATAGTTTCCAAATTTCATTTTAAACAGAAGATTTCCGGCTTTCACTGTTGAAATGTATGGAAATTGTGGTGAAGGCAGATGGAAAGTAGTTGGTTCTTAAGGGAGTGGGGGAAGAAAGGAAAACTGGAAACAGCTTAATGTCTTCCTGGCCAACTTACACTGTGAGTACAGAAATGGATATTTCTTTTGGTACAAATTAAAAGCACAGAAATAACATGTAAATTCTATAAATTTCACTCATGTATGCATTCCTCATATATCTACTCATCACTAACTATGCATCAGGCTCTGAGAATACAGAGACTGGACACACAGTCTGTCCTAGACAAGGCAAACAATCTTTTATGAGAATGCATGAAATGTCTAGGGTAGTGCCTCTTCACATATAAAGTCCTCTGAATTTCTAACTCCTGTGTATGTTCACAACTTTTCCCTGAAGTGTCCAACCATGGATGACTCTAAATATGTCTTTTTTAAGTATTAAAAATAGGGGGAGGGGAGCTGGGAATGTGGCTTAGTGGTAGAGTGCCTGCTTAGCATACATGAAGCCCTGGGTTCGATTCCTCAGCACCACATAAGCAGAAAAATCCAGCAGTGGCACTGTGGCTCAAGTGGTAGAGTGCTAGCCTTGGGCAAAAAGAAGCCAGAGACGGTGCTCAGGCCCTGAGTTCAAGCCCCAGGACTGGCAAAAAATATAGGGGGAGGGTTTCTTACAAAGATAGTATGTTCCTTAGGTCAGACTGTGTATGGCTCTAGAGCTATCTTCACAATGCCTGAATTGACAAAGTCCTATCAACCTTGAAAATAGAACTATGATTGACAAGGAAGCATCCTAGGCTGAAAACAATTTGGGAGAAAAGTGTACTCATAGACACCTAATAGTAGGAATGATGACTTGCACGAACAAATAGATCTTGGTGGCTATTTAGCAAGCAGAAGGAGCCATGATGGAGAATAAACAGGGCTCACACCAATATGTGAGGCATCCTTGACATGGGATTCCATGAAAAGCTGAGTTTTCATCAAAAGGGGAAAAGCAGAGTTCCCTCACAGGGGGTGCACCCAGACCATAAAATCCATATTTACTCTGGGAGAAGTAGAGGGGAGGAGACACATTACAACTATTGGCCTCTAAGAAGCTGTGCAGATTCAGCTCTGAATGACAGTAGCGTGGACCCTGATTTTCCCACCCTCCCTCTCTCATACTCCTTACCCACATCCGCTGATTTTACTATCCAGTAACCACTGCCTTTGCAAATGGGGAGGTGAACACAGCTCTGAAGGAACTGCATCCTTTGCCCACAGAGGCAGAGAGCTTTCAAATATTTATGGAGCTAAATTTTTAATTAAAATTAGAAATAGTTTTATCCATAGGAATTCAGTGGCAATCTTGCTAGAGGACATATTACTATGCTATGGTCGGATTTGGTTTCTAGGTTGTTTTGTGGTGGTATCATTGTGTGTGTGTGTGTGTGTGTGTGTGTGTGTGTGTGTGTGTGTCCATTTTGACAATAAACTCAGTAACACTGATTTATATGCCAAATTTATAGGTGCCCACAGAGAGAAAATGCCCTGTAGTGCATGAAGTAGATAAGATGGCCAGGACCAGGGACTTCCTCCCAAGCTTTCATAGAACTTCTGTCATCTTTAAAACAGGCCCAAGCAGCCTACTGCCAAGCTAAATGACACCACAAGACAATAAAACCAGAGCCTTGGCCAGAACAGGAAAAAGACAATTTCTCCTCGCACTCAGTAGTTAGGAGCTTGCCTGAGGCTAAAGGCTAAGCAATGTTAAGTGTTATTGTTAAGCAATGTTAAATCCTCTGCCTCCAAAGGAAAATGACTTTATTTCTTTCCTCCTGAGGGTACTGCTTTAGAAAGCTGAGTGTGGTTGTAATACAACCTAGTTAGCAAACACCAGGCCTCCGCCAGTGCCAAGGCCCTACCAGCCTCTGCAGACCTCACTTTTCTTCTCTAGTAAACTGAATGACATCAGTACCCCCTTATTCTCACCTGACACAAACGATTCCTCACCCTAGGTGAGCAGTTTCCTGGGCTGCTATCCTGTGGGACTATCCACGCATGTCTATTTACAAATGGTTTCTTTTCCACTCCAGCTTGCCAGCCCCTTTCCATGTTTCCAGGTCCCATCCTGATTTATGGGACCACTCACATCTAGGTCCTGTCAGCAGTGAACTCTCAGTTCTCCCATCTCAAGCCTCCATCACTCCCACCTGGTCTGTCCCTGGCCCCAGGAGATCCCATTATCCCCTTTTGCACAGATGGCTCGGTGCAGCAAGCGGCACATGTTGTTGCTCTTCCGGGTTTATAATCAAGCCCAGAGCTTAGAGGAGGGAGGGAGCCAGAGCCAGGCGCCCCGCATCTCCTCTGCACATCTCCTCTGTGCGCCTAGGTGCATGGGCAATGGAAAGTGGCTGCCGCAACTCATAAAACCCCACTCATTGGTTCCACTACACAATTCACATTAGGCTACACCAGCTGGGCCCCTGCTGCTAGCCAGAATCCCTTTCAGTCATGTTGTTGACTATCCCCAAGTGGACATTGCAACCCCTTCCACCTCTGTTAAGTCCTACAAAGATGACTCAGCTCCCCAAGCCCCAATCTCTGGAGATGACCTCACTTCCCCTCCTTTATAATATCAGCCCTCAACTCCTGCTGCCTTGGCCTGCTGTGCCTTCATTAGCACACACTTCTCCAGGGGATGCAGGAGGACCAGAGCATGGAGCCAAGCCTAGAGTGCAGCACCGCACTGTCACTTACCACCAGGGTGGCCTTGGCCCTGCTTTCTAATCTGAAAATTGGAGATGACATTGAGGCCTTCATCCACATACAAGATAGCAACACTGGCAATGAAGAGTGTGACCTGTTAGAAGGAGTTTGGGAGGCTTCGTTGTTGTTGTTAGTGGTTTTCTTCTTTTTTTTTTTTTTCATCTGTAGAGAAGTTTCTCATTCTATAATGAGGCAAGCAAATACTAGAGCTCCTTTTCACTGGCTTCTTAGGGACCTGCAAACCAGCTTTTCCTCTCTGGGCTGTTTCACCTCCACCCTCACCCCCATGTTGATTCCCTCCCCTTGCCTTGGTGAATGCACAGGTTGATGGCAGACCCTTCCATGCCATGGAGAATGGGACAAACAATGCCTGCATGGAGATGAGCTGGGGGTTCTGCCTTACTCTAGGGAAAGGCCAAGAGTTCCGAGGATGGAGAGCCAGAGAACATAGCAAACTAATGTGATCTGAGTGATCACCTATGCTAATGAACAGAGTGGGAGACAGCTCCGGAGCCTGTAGAAGGGTTTCAGGATGCTAACAAGGTTCTAGGCAAGAGTCCAGAACCCCTACTCAACAAGACATGGCTGAAAATCTAGGACCTTAGCTCTGGGAGCAGACTCAGTGTGAGAGCAGCACTCTTTCCTTGGGTGGAAAGAACATCTGAGAGACGTCATAGGGACTGCTAGTGGCTCTGGACAGGACAGTGACAACGAGACATCTCCGGGACTCATATCAGCCGGCTGAGCTGGAAAGGGAGAGGCAGCATTACCCCCCAAACTTGACTCTTGTCCATCAGAGAAAAACTAAGATCTTTCCTCAGCCCTTCTGCCTTCTCTAGTGCTCATAGTCCTAGGAAAACCTGGCCTATCCTTGCTGGCTTGATTTCCACTACAGCCTCTTGCTCTAGGCTGGTACTTTCACTTGGATATGGTTCTAGCTATTTCCTTTGTGGAGATTCTCTCTGAGCAGTCCCATCCACTCTTACAGATCAGTTCCCATCACTGTAGCCATAATTCCCCAAGTGCCTGGCTAACCTCCACTCTTCACTCGTGCTGTGATCCAGTTATAAGCATCTGATTGGCATAAACATCCTTCCAAGAGGTACGTACCAAGACACCTCAGAGTCCTCATGCCAAAACAAATACAGGTCATTTGGGGGGGGGGGCTCTTCTTCCTTCTAACTTTCATAATTTTTGTTTAGTACCTTCCTAGTGCCACTCAAAATGCTCTAAATTACATGATTCTCCCCTGCCCTTTTCTGCCCCCCCACCTTGCACCCCTATTAGATTGTAAATTCTTTGAAGAGGCTTTGTTTTATTCTCATTATTTATACCCATTACTAAAACTTAACATACATGAGGTTCATAATATATTGTTGTATAGATGAATGTACATTTGTTTGTGTACAAGTAATTTAGGGAAAAGAAATCCTCCCAAGCTTTCTTGACAGTTGTGTTAAGACTTTTTTAATTTAAATAATATTTTTTCCTTGAGAATGTCTTTTCTCTGGAATCAATAGAAATCCAGACTTCTAAATAGTTAGCCATTACTGAGCACTTAGAATAGGAGTCCAGCACCGCTAAAAACACTTTGCGTATACTCACTGACTTAATGTTCACAACAACCCTGTGTCTCAGCAACAACCCTATGTCATCTTCATGTCGTGGGCGTAAAGGAAATGAGATTTCCAAAATTCAACAGCTAGGAAGTGATGGAGCTAGGACTTGAAATCCAGCAATCTGGCTGCAAGTCTGTTCCAGTACACCTGAAGTTATCTAGCTCAGAGTCAGGTCCTTATCTTGTGATTGTAATTCTCCCTTTGATTATATGCTCACCTGTTGGTCTTGCTCAGTAAACTGTAAAGTGCCTTTGAGGACAGGAACTGTGTCTTATTCATCTTTGTATATGATGCAGAACATTACTGATCTACAGGTTAAGTAAGACCTTTCCACCATCTCTGTAATGCTGTCATAAAATCAATTCTTCTCCCCCTCCCTTGGGCCCTTCATTGGAAATATGAACAAATCCTGTTTTGTTAGAACACTCCTGGATGTTGAGAAAGCAGTGCCTGTGAATTGGTACTTTGGTTCTTCAAGATTAAGAATAATACCTACCTAGAAGAAAAAGAATTACAATAAATCTTCTGGTGGCATGCTGTATGAGGTCACTCATGGAGAGAAAGAACTCCAGCCCAAGAGTGATGAGGAACAAAGGCCTGTACAGGCTATATTTGGCTTCCAGTCCTGATGTTGCTTTAACCCTTATTAGATAAGTTATTTGGGAGAGAAATACATCTCTTGGAACATCTCAAGCAGCTTTCAACTTGGCTGTGTAATGAGAAGAAGCACATTGGAGCTGATTCTGAATAGAAAGCTCAACTTTAGGAAGAGCAAACAGCTTATGCTTGCTTCCTGGAAACCCCAAATAAAATTGTGTTCCCAGTGTTTCCAATTGGGTATGCTTGTTCAGATCAGAGGAACACACCACAAAAGCAGATTCTGTCTTCACATTCCAGTTGGTTCCTTTGGTTGGTTGCTGCTTTCCTGCCTTCATATGTCTTTTCCCATCCTGAGAATGACTCTGGTCCCAAGCACGTGGCTAACTTTGAAGCTTGCATCACATCCACTATTCAATGATTTCTGTTATTCTCAGAAGCATTTATTTTGGGTAGCCTCTGGGTTCTTTTCCATCATTCCCTTAGTTGGTGAAAGACAGTTTCTGTTTCCTTCTCCAGTTAATGCTGCTTAACTGGAGAATTTTACTCCTCATTTGCTAAGTAGATGGTAGTACTCTGAATTCTGCAAAGATTTCCAGCAATAACACTGTATTAGTCTTTGTCTGTAGCTAATCTAGATTAGCAATTCAATGAGTGTAATGAAAACTTTGGGCAATCAGACTTATGTGTACCAGGGGGCCTGTGTGTCTGCAGGGGAGACCTGACCATCTGGGGTTGTCAAAAGTTGAAGTTGCCAAGCTACCTAATTTTACTATTCTGCTACAAGCCAATCTATCAAATTAGATGCTTCATAACGTACACAGTGGTTTAGACTTGTAATCCTAGCTACTTGGAAGGGTGAGTTGAGAGGATCATAGTGTATAGCCAGTCCAGCCGCAAAAGAGAAAGGAAAAGATGTTCGTTCATAAGCCACCATCAGAAAACTATACCTAGAACACTATGTCAGAACACTAGACCCAGAGTTTTCTCCACTTTTCTCTAGTGTGGTGCTCATGTATTGCAGCTACCCAGAAGGCTAACATTGGGAAGATAACCGTTTAGGGCCAGTCTCAAAGTACTTAGGCAGGGGTGGAGTGGGGGGAGGGCGGGGGAGGTATTTGTGAGACTCCATTTCAAGAGAAATCAAGAGGAAAAGCTGGGCATGGTGGCACATGTCTGACATCCTAGCTATGGTGGAAACATTAATAGGAGCATCATAGTCTAGGCTGGTGGGGGAAAAGTGAGACTCTGTCTCAAAAATGACTGGAACAAAAAAGGGTTGGTGACATGGCTCAAGTGGTTGAGCTGTTAGATGCTTCATGAGAGTATTTAGGCTGTTCTCTGTGGCCATGGCAACTGCTGGAATGTTACAGAAGAATTTAAGGCCATTCAGCCGGAAATGGACCATGGGCTGTGGACCTCCAAACAAGGCCTGTCACACTTCAACTCAACACTTGGAATCCTTGTCAGTCTCTGATGCTTTTATCATGGCACAACTTCATATGAATGGCCTTCCTTACCAACAGGAACTGCCTTTCAGGGCTTGGGGTTGAGGGTGCTACTCTGACTTTGCAAGAAGAAAGGCTAAGATGAGCTAAAGAACTGTCTAGACAAATTTCCCATATCTGTATATGCCTTTTGAAAACCAAGGAAGAGTCAGACACAGGTGGTTTGGGCCTGTGATCCTAGTTACTTAGAAGGCTACTCAGGAGGATCAAGAGTCAAAGGGAGCCTGGATGTGTAATGGCCTGGGGGGGCGGGGGAGGAATCCCCCATCCCTCCAAGAGCCCACCACTCAGAGACAGTCTCAAGTAAAAAGATGGATTTATTGGGGAAATTCCAGATGGACCAGTCCCAGGTTTCAGAAAAACATATAACACAAAACAGGACAGCGGCACAGAGACTTACTTCTAAAAGATTTCCAAGTACCAACAAACCAATTCAGCTCCGATGGAGGGCTGAATTGAGATGCCATGGGGACAAGACAGCAGATTCGAACATGTGGCATGGCATAATGGCGCCTGAGCCGGCCTGCCCCTAAATTGGGTCAGGTGGGGGGGCGGGGGGCAGGGTCACAGGAAGCTCCGCAGTCCCAAGCACTTGACTGACAGGTTCAGTAACCTATAGGCCATGTGCCCGCCCCTGTCTCTTGGGATTCAGGAATTCCTATTACCTGGGGATGGGGCTTCCCTTCCTGTAGGAATCCAGGCACACCCATCAAGAAAATCGGGGGGGAGTGGGGGCACTATTGTTTACCTGGAGAGGGAATCATCCCAGGCTTCTGAGCAGACGGAGAGGGGCCCTCAACTCAAGCTCAAGGGCTGGGGGGGATGGAGTCAGCTTCTGCCCTCTTTCGCTGGCCAGATCTGACCTCCATATTACAGATGCTGGATGCTGATGACCCACACCTGTAATCCTAGCTACTCAAGAGGCTGAGATCTGAGCATTATGGTTCACATCCAGCCCAGGCAGGAAAGTCCATGAGAATCTTATCTCCAGTTAACCACTAGAAAGCCAGAAGTGCTACTGTGGCTCATAGAGTGCCAGCCTTGAGCAACAGAGCTTAGGGATGGTGCCCACGCCCTGAATTTAAGCCCCATGACTACCAAAAATAGAAAAGATAGCCTGGGCAGACAAATCCAAGAGACTCATATCTCAAATTAATGAACAGGATGCTAGAAGTGGAGGCCAGCCATGCTTGTCTAGCCATCATGAGGCCCTAAGTTCAAACCCTAGTACTGTTAAAAAAGAAAAAAAAAATGTGTAAGTCCCTGAGTTCAAGCCCCAGTGCCAGCACAAAAAGAAAAAACAAAACAAAACAGTGAAGATCTTTTACTCCACCAACAGAGCTTCTTAATCCTTCTTACCCTCTCTCCTTGGGTTTCCCTGTGTTGTAAACCTGGTCTCTAGTTTTCCCCCCACCCCCCAGTAGAGTCAGCTGCCTTTTTCGACTGGCCTCCTGACACCTCCTTGCTGAGGAAAAGATGATGAATTAGCACCGATTCAATTCTCTGTGAGAGGAAGATGTCTCTGATGTCAACTCAAACTTCCTGAAAATGCAAAAAGCCCTAACATGTAATATCGCTTTAAGATGCCCAACAGCTAAGATCAAGGGGTTAATGCTACTGCCATATCATTTTTATGTCACTTAGTTCCTCAGATAAAAGTCCATTTTAATCAAACTTTTCATCATTTCCTCAGAGCCAATATATCTTTGATGCCAGTAGAATATTTGGTATTAATTATTCAGTCGAAGGCCTCCATTATGAGTTTAGTTAGAATATTAGTGATTTAAAACATGTTAAGACCCATTACTGATATCCCCAAAGTAGTTTGAACGGATTCTTGATGGACCAAATATATTACATTCCATAGACCTTTTTGTCTAATTTTTTTCTCTCACTTTCCATAGAAAATTCTAAACGATTGCATATTGGTTGGCTAAGTACTCTTTCTAAAGGAGGAGTAGTGTGTGTTTGCTGTTCCAAGAGTGCCAAATCCGGCATTACCTTGGACTTGAAATATGTTAAGCTTGGTAAGCTGACTTCCATGTTTTCCCCCTGCACATATTTAAAGAACTTAGCATTTACTTCCCACTTCTCTAGCCAAAAGAAAAGAAGGTTGTTTTGTGCCTAGGCATCTGCTTAATTTAGAGTGTAACTCTCTCGTTTCTCGTATTCCTTGGTACTTCTTGATGTTTTCCTATTTTATTGCCATCCCGCCATCTGCCTCCAAGAGCTCTGCCCTGGAATTAGTGTGGTGGTTTTCTTAACAGTGCCACGTTGTTTTCTACAATGCATACTCTCATTCTGCACCACCACCCCTGTTCTTATAATCTCCAGTCATTTGCTACTGTGCCTTGGCCCAAGTTCCTGCATTTGCTGTATACGTGCATCCCTCTATCAACTGACTGCAGGGAAATTGTTAATGCATTATAATAAATACCCGATTGTGTGTTTGTGGGGCCTGTGCCCTATGGTTATTTAAAAAGATACTACATCACTAAAATATGTAAGCATCTTGGATAAATGACCTTGCCTCACCAATGGATACATACGTGATATACTGCAACAGAAATAATTAACAGGGGGAGGGGGGAATGAGGGAGGAGGTAACAAACAGCACAAGAAATGTATCCAATGCCTAACATATGAAAGTGTAACCTCTCTGTACCTCAGTTTGACAATAAAAATTTAACAAAAAAAAACACATGCACTATATCATTATCATGAGTATTCCTAAAAATTAATTTGTACATCTATATTTTTTAAAACTAGAAATGTTAGAAATAAAAACTATTATCCTAAAAAAAAGAAATACTTAACAGTAAAATCACTATTTTATTTTTCCTCTTTATATGCCAAGATCTACATGAGATTGTTCCAAAGATGTTATGTTTATTCATAAACTAGTCAGCTATGTTTAAAATAGGTAGCTCATGTCTGTAATCCTTGCTACTCAGGAGGAAAGATCTGAGGATCATGGTTCAAAGCCAGCCTGGGCAGGAAAGTCCATGAGACTATCTATAATTAACCAGTAAAAAACTGGAAGGGGGTGGGGAGGCTGTATACTTCAAATGGTAGAGAGGCAGCCTTGAGTAAAAAAAGCTAAGGGACAGTGCCCAGGCCCTGAGTTCAAGCCCCAGTACTGGATTAAAAAAAAAAAAAAGATCAAACTTACAACTAGGGTAAAGGGGATAAAGTCATAAAGAACACTGAATACAAACATTGAATTTGTCTCTGTATTTCTGCATGTATCATCTCATTTTTACCTTCACCATCCAGCTAAGTGGTAGTCATTAGAATGTTCTCTTAACCAAAAAAATAAGGATTTGTTTTCAAAGTGACAGAATCAGCATCAGAATTTAAACCCAGATCTTTCTGGTTTCCCAGGCCTCTTTAATTTTACTTTATCACATCACTGATGCTGATGAAGAGAGATTAGAATTTGTTACCTTTTTTCTTGATTATCATATGTTTACAGAATGAAGATACCTTAGGACATATTCAAAATATGTCCATGTGCTTAAGGTGTAGCTCACTGGTAAAATGCTTGCTTAGGATGCATAAGGCCCTGGGTTTAAGCCCCAGGTTGTCCTTCCAATGCATTTCCAAAAGAAAACGGAAATTTTTAAACCTGCAGTTTAAGAAAAACATCAGAATACAAAGCAAATAAGGAAGAATCCTTTGAATCACATAGTCTTTATTTGTACAGCACTATAATAAAATTTCCCTAAGCAAAACCAAGATGGCCACATTTTCCTTACAATAATAATCTGTTTCACTTAGGAGCAGACTTGGGGGTATGGGTAATTCAGGCTGTGCAGGGCGCATACCCAGGTGCCTGGACCAGATTCCCAGCCCCCAGATGTCATTCTGCCACAGTCTTCCCCAGAGGTGCTTACAATGGGACATGGAGGAAGAGAATCAATAATCGTTGAGAATTTATTATGCGCTAATTGAACTCTGGTGGGTACTTTACATATGTTGCCTCATGTATTGTAAAAAATCTGGAAATTAATGATCACTCTTGTTTTTTTGGATGAAGAAACTGATGCGCAGAGAGGCAAAGCAATGTGGCCATGATTGTACACAGAATGAGCAGCAGACCTTGGAGCCTGTCCAGTTCTTTCTACCTCGGAAAGCTCTGGTCTCTGCACTCCATCAAGGTGTCTTGTAGGGGGCTGGCTGTGAAGAGGGGAGAAGCGCTCTGTGACCATCTGCACTGTGGCAGCCCTCGCAGTGCTGATCCTGCCCTGAAACGCTACAGTCTATAACTCAGGGACATTAAAATGAACAAGCCCCTGGTAGGCTTTCAAAATTACTAAGAACAGCAACCATGAACCACAGAGCTCCCCTTAGCATATTTAAATACCCACCTCCTTCCAACTGAAACATCTTTTAAATAGTAGAGGATTTTTTTTTTAAGACTGCCTCTGCGTTATGCTAAGGGTTTAAAAATATATGTCCCAGTGGGTTCCACTTCAGCAGTTTTCATAATCAAGTGAGTACTGTTGGCCTTTCCATGGTAAAGATCTGGCAAATCCTCGGGGCTAAGGTGAAGATGCGAATAGCAGATAACTGTGGGGATGGCTTCCCCTGACTCTGCTGCTTTGAGTCCAGAGAAAAGAGCTCTGGCCCTGGATCGACACACTCATGCCACTTGAGCCCAGCTGTGCCCTGGCATATGACTCAGGCCTCATGACCTCAAGTCATGATGCCAGGAAGCACCTTGGGCCAGCCTCATTATTTCCAGAAAAGGCAAACATTTGTGGTACAAATGTGAGAAGGATTGAGTACCAAAAACAACAACAACAACAAAAAAACCAAAAAAGCAGCTTCCAGATTGTATTCCAGCTTATATTCCAAGTCTTCAATTAAGCCTAAGATAGAAGTGGTTGGGCCTTGTTCCATCCACGGGTGGTCCCACTCTACAATCAGCAGAACTGACCCTCACAGTCGAGCATGCAGTGACATATTAACTAGGTAGAAACCTGACAATTTCCATTGGCCAGTGCCCAGCCATAGTACCTGCTGATGTATTTTGTTAGTCCCCTTCAGCTTGGCCATTGCTCAAAAGTGAAGACAGTGTGGTGACTGCTCAGATAAGGTCTCTGCCCACTAATTGCTTGCATTGTAGCAGAGGCAAACACAGACCCATTTCCAGAAATGATAGTGTCTGACAGCCTGGTTTTTACAAGGCACTGGAAAGAACTGTAATTGTTGTAACCGGAGTTTAAGGTGGAAAATAAGCTTGTTGAGCTATTTTGAGAAGGAATTTGCCACAATGAAGTTCTTTTCCTGGAAGCAGTCATATACATTCAGGATGGGGTTTTTATGAGGCTTCTCGGTCACTTTCCATTGTGATTGGTGCCTTTAACAAGGTATGCCAAATGGTCGGGACCATATAATACCCTTTACAGCCACAAAAACCAGGTCCAAATATAGGTCAGAACTTCTAGCTGATGTGTTGTACAAGGAAGTTCCTGATGTGCTGGGGGTACCAAGGCCAAGACAATGTGATGACTGCCTACTGTGGGTTGGGTACAGACAAGTCCTTTATGTCATCACTTTGTTAATAGTGTGAATTCCTGTTTGTCCTTCTTCTGGTCATTCCGTTCATATGTAATTTTAAAAATAGGTCAGTTGGTGCTATCTATGCAACTTGATTAGCCTAATGGATGAATTAGTTACATAACCTTCCTTAGTCTGTCATTCAACAACTATTTCCTGACTGCTCACTGAATTCCCTTCACTCTCTAGGCCTTGAGGCGACTATGCTATGCCTTCAAGGACACAGCCTGTCTCCTCTGGAGTTTATAGTTTAGTAAAGAGGAAAGTATTGTACAATCACACTAAAACACAAAATTGCACCTCTGCCCATTAAAAAGGAAGGAGAGGTTCATGATTCCAAGTGTATGTGAAGTTGGATCAAATCAAAGGGAGAGAGGGAGACATAGAGTTATGCTCTGAAGGAGACTGGAGAGAGGAAATAAGGAATGTTCTAGGCAGAGGCAACATTGTGCAGTAGGAAACAGTGAGGTGAACAGATACTGAAAGAAGGATAGGTGTCTGGAACATGTTGCAACAGTTGAGGAGGAGCCATGTGTCAATGTCTCACACCTGTAATCCCAGCTACTTAGGGGGCTGAGATCTGAGGATCGTGATTCAGAGCCAGGCCAGGCAGAAGCTTATGAGACTTATCTCCAGTGAACCATCAAAAGGCTAGAAGTGGAACTGTGGCTCAAGTGGCTGAGTACCAAGCTTGAGTAAACATAAAAAGCTAAGGTAGAGCACCTAGACTCTGAGATCAAGCCCCAGTACCAGCACATACACAAAAACAAGTTACATGGGAAAGGTCAATAAATGTCAGACCATGGGTTGGAGTGAAGGGTATATTTATTCCGAGATTAATTAAAAATCTTTGATGGGTTTTAAGGAGGAGGAAGACAGAGTCAGATTTCACTTATAAATCCTTTTCTTCCAGCCACATAGAGAGATTAGTTTGGAGTGAGGCTGGAGTGGATACAGACCAGTTCGAAGGCATCTGCTGTAGTTCGGAGCAGAGATGCCGGTGGTATACAAGGGTGGTGGTGATGATAGCAGAATTAGAGAAAGGTGCTGGAGAGACTCCACAGGACTTGATGATGAATTGCATGTGTGGGTGTGAGGCGTAAGTGAAGCCAGGTGTCAGGAATAAGTCCACACACAACAGTATGAGAGATGGTACCATTCCCTGAGAGGGGAAATGCAGAGAGGACAAGGTTCTGGAGGGAGAGAGATCGTGAATGTGGGATGGAGCATGGCAGGTTTGTTCTACCGTCTCTGAATTGCTGAGAAGGTGGCTCCGCATTGCAACAGCTGACCTAGGACGTGAGACAAGTGTGTATTTGTGAAAAGTGAACAAAAGTCCCCAGGGCATTTCATGGAAGAATGATGTCATAAACCACAGAATCTCATACTGGGAAAATACAAAAGGAGGCTAGGTAGACAATGCAAATCACAAAGGCCTGGGCACCAGTCTGTGACCGTGACAGGTTGTCACTGCTGAGATGGACATGAGAGGCTGATCTGTCACAGTCTGTGTAATTTTATCCTGGAAATGATGTTTTCCCAAGCAGGATGAATTGACAATTTAATGTCATCTGACACTCAAGGCAGAGCTCTCATTCCATGAGGCAGAAGTATGAACATAGGAAGAAATAGTGAGAACGATTTAGGTACTTGTAGTGGATGTGTAAAACCAAGTGTCCTAGTTCTTCAGATCTATGCACTAAAATGCTTAAGGGTAAAGAGGCATGAGTATCCAATTCCACATAGTTCAGAAAACACTAATGTATTTGTATATATAATAATATTGACCTGTTTTTTTCATGCATGTGTGAGAGAGAAAGAGGAATGATGGAGAAGGGAACAGAATGGAGAAGAAGAGAGTGAATGATAAAGTAAATGGGACAAACTGTAGAAAATGGGTGAACTTGAATAAAGTATACAAGAAGTTCCTTATTTAAAAACATTGTTGTGATAACAGCAGTCACAAAGAATAGTGTAGTTCTCAAATTTTCATAGAATAAACTCAAATGTACTCATCACCTGAATTGTGAAGTGGTAGCCCCACTGTACAACATCTTAATAATAGCCATAAAAATGTTTTAGGTTTTTTTCTGATACTTTAGGCTGAGTTTCCCCCCAGAAGCAGCCAGAGTCAAGACTCTGAGTGTAAATGATTTTATCTGGGAAGTGATGCCCTGAGGTGTTGAGAGTGAGTGAGGAAGAGAAGGGAGAAAGTCATTATAGATGGCACACAAGCAGGTTGCTGCTGGAGGCTGGGTGAGGTTGTCTATTCTGTGAAGACCTTCTGGAATGAGCTAGGAGATACCCACACAGCTCCACCTGAGAGGCAAGAACGCTGGAGTGTTTACCTTTCAAGCTCCATTGGTCACTGCCTAAGGGTCACTTCTGCCTGTCCAGTACACTGGTGACAGAAAGCATTGAGCTAGCAGCACACATTCTTGGAACGAGGACCACTGTGGCCTTAAGTACTGAGGAGATAAGGTGGGACATTGCAATGCAGCTAGTGAGTGTGAAATCCCAGAGCCAGGGCAGATCAGTCCTGCTTGCCTCTCACTAGGGAAAAAAATAAAGTTACTACATGCCCTGACTGTCTTAATTCTTTCATTTTATTTTCTTGTTATTTTTATTCTTTGGTAGTTAGTGGAGTTTTGAGTTTAGGGACATCATTGTAGCTGTTAGGCAAGTGCTATACCACTTGAACCATATCCCCAGCCCTTTTTGCTATAATTTCTTTGTCTTTGTCTTTTGTACTGTCCCAGAACTTGAACTCAGGGCCTGGGTGTTGTCCTTGAGCTTGTTTGCTCAAGGCTAGGTCTCTACCACTTGAGCCACAGCTCCACTTCCAGGATTTTGGTGGTTAATTTGAGATGAGTCTCACAAGCTTTCCTGCCCAGGCTTGCTTTGAACCATAATTCTCAGCCTTCCGAGTAGCTAGGGTTACAAGTATGAGCCACTACATCAGGCTTATAATTTACTTTCAGGTAGGGCCTTGTGATTTTTGTCCAAGACTGAACATTAAACAACAATTCTACCTCTGCCTTCTGCATACATGGGATTACAGGCATTCCTCACTACCTGGCCCTTTTACTTTACCTTTGAAGTAGGTGAGTTGGTCATATGTTATGTGGAACACAAAAGGTATCATTAGCATCAACAGAACAGCCAAGAGGGCAACCATGGAAGAAATGCATTTCTGGTTTCTTTGTTTCCGTTAGATAAATGATTCATGATGTAAGGGCTTCTTTCATAAGCTCGTTTTCTGCACAGCCAACCCTCAGGAAACACAGCAGCACCTCTGAGACATCAGTTCTGAGGTGACAGCTGAAGTACACCCATGAATGAATAGTGTTGCCTTGAGTGTCTGCAGTGATTTTACTTAGGATCATGACTAAGTGTACCAGCACACCAGAGATGATTTGCATGGATTTGAACTGCTATTTTTGCTCCAATAAAAAAATACTAGAGACTGGTACCAGTGACTCAGACATGTAATCCAGACTACTCAGGAGGTTGAGATCTCAGGATCATGGTTTGAAGCCAGCTCAGATAGGAAAATTTATGGAACTCATATCTATTAGCCATCCAAAAACCAGAAATGAAGCTATGGCTCGAGTGCTAGGGTACTAGCCTAGAGGGGGGAAAAAAAAGTTAAACTAGGTGCTGGTGACTCATGCCTATAGTCTTAAGTACTCAAGGGGCTGAGATCTGAGGATCAGATTGGCCAGTCCAGGCAGGAAAGTCTGTGAGACTCCTATCATTAATTAATTACCAAAAAAAGAAGCCAGAAGTAGAGCTCAAGTGTAGAGTGTAGCCATGAGCAACAAAAGCAGTGCCCAGGTCCAGAGTTCTAGCCGCAGGCCTGGCAAAAATAATGATAATGATAATAATAATAATAATAATAATAATAATAGTAACTTCTTCACATGTAGGATTTGTCCCTCTCCCTGATCATGTAAATCTTCTAGTTCCCACCATCTCACTTTAGCATTAGGCATTGTACTAAGATGCCAGTATTGTATTTTATGAAGCCTGTAAACTGGATCATTCCCATCCAGTTCAATTATGATGTACATGTAATTTCATCTTTTTAAAGCAAAAAAGCATATGTCATAAGTCAAGCAAACTACAAGATAAAATCCTAGTGTATAATTACCAGGTCAAAGAATGTGAACATTTTCAAGGCTCCTCACAGATATGACTAGATTGACCTCCAGAAAGGTTGTACTAATTTATATCCCCACCAGCACTGATTATTCATTTTTTGAAACCTATGTCAGTTTAATGGGTTAAAAAGGAGCAATTATGATCACAACCTATTTTCATTTGTAATGACTTTACCTTTAGTGAAGCTGAATCTTTTGTCATATTGTTTGGAATTCGTATTTTTTTTGTCTGTTGTAACCTGTTTGCATATTGTTTGTCATGATTTACTAGGGCTCTTCATATATTAAGGATATTTTGTCATACCTTAAATGCCATATTTAAATGATTTAAGTGTCATTTAATAAGATTAAAATTCTAAAGTACATCCGTGGTAATTAGAAATTTACAAGCTTTGTATGTTAAATCTTTATGGTTTGTTCTTTTGATGTTTGGTTTATGCTTTTGATTTTATACACAAAAAAATGCCATTATGAGCTATTTGCTTGTTTAGTCTTTTTAGGATTTTAACTACTTTGATACTTCCATACTAGATACTAAGCATACTAGAATGCTTAGAACACATAAATCACCTTAAGCAGTACTATACTTTCATAGCATAGTCACAAGCAATATCAACTGTGAAATTGGCTAGTACTCCACCTCTTGAGCCAGAGATCCACTTTGTGGTTGTTGTTTTTTCTGGTTAATTGGAGACAAGAGTCCCATGGACTTTTCTGCTTGGACTGGCTTTAAACTGTGAATCTCAGATCTCAGCTTCCTTAATAGCTAGGATTAAAAGTGCGAGCCACTAGCATCTGGCTTCTTTCTTAAGACAGTACTTTTTCTTGTAAAACGTGTGTTTTTCTCTTTGACTCTCTACCAGCTTAAAAACGGTTCCCTGTTGAACTTACACACTGCCCTGCATCTCCTGAAACCTGCGTTCCTGTGTTCCTTAGATCTGGTTCCTACAGACTTTAAGTGTAGTCTTCAAAGAGCATTATATTAGTGGGAGATTTTCTTCTAATTTCAGTGGGAAGGTGATACAGTTTTGTTGTTTGTTTGGATATAAATATATATGGAGAGAGAGAGAGAGAGAGAGAGAAGATAGCATAGGTAATCTGAGTCTGTGCACATCTAAAATTTCCCATTGATTCTTGTCAAAGGATTCTCAAGCTCTCTGAAATCATGATTTCAGGTGAAACTTTTTATGAGCTATATTTTGTACCTATTCCTGATAACTTTTGTGACCCAGTAAGTTGAAGGCTTATTAAATTAGAGGGTTTATTGTAAAGTCTGCTTAAAGGGGTAATTTATTTTAATCCTCACATTATAGTTCCTAAGTGGCTAGTATTCTTTATCAGCAGTATGATGATACCTTCAAAGCCATTATTTCATTTGTAAAAATGTATGAGTAGAAAAAAAAATGTTTGAGTAGAAAATAACCAAACAATAGCTTATAGGTTGGTGGACGTCTTTTATATCAGACAGGTAGGGTTGGTGGCTCACACTTATAATCCTAGCTACTCAGGAAGCTGAGATCTGAAGATCTCATTTAAAGCCAGCTCAAACAGACAAATGTGAGACTCTTATCTCCAGTTAACCAGCAAAATGCCAGAAGCAGAGGTATGGCTCATGGGATACAGCACAAAACTTGAGCAAAAAAAAAACCATGTAAGAGCATGAGGCCCTGAATTCAAGCCCCATACGGCATAAAAACAAAACTAAATACCTGAGACAATATAATCGTTTTATCAAGAAACATCCTTATGACCTACATTTTACCTCCTTCCCCCTGTAATTCTATGATGGAGCCCTTTAATCCTACTTTTAAAGAGCACAAGATCTTCCCAGCATATAAATCCCAGAAAGCAGGTTGAGACATCCAATTCTTGCCTGTGTAACCCTGTCTTCCCTTCTCCTGCTAAAACACCCACCAGCAATGTGAAATGCAGAACCTGCTGAAACTTCAGAGGCCAGTTCAGGTGGTCAGCAGTGCTATGGAAAGAAGGATTTACACATTCTTCTATCTCCCCAGCTTTTGAAGAGCAGCATCCTGCTCTCCTCCCCAGAAAGCAGAGGGAGAGCAAGTGCTCAGGAACTCCATGGGAACAAAAAAGAAAGCACTATTGTCAACCCCCATGTAAATTATAGTAGCATAAAAACACAGGAAATTTAAGAAAAGAAATGTATTAATTTTATACTATAGCCACCCCTGCCATGTGTAATTTAACATATGTAGGATATTGTATATATCTAGATCTCTACTATATAGTTGTTCATTTGCCACTGACAGAAGTTTATATTTGAAAGGAATAGGAACATCATTATTCTTTTGTGCCAAATGTCCTTAAGTGAAATACTGATCACTAGCTAAAAAACAAAACAAAAAGTGAAGGGCAGTTAGATCTTTGTTCTGTAACATAGACTTGTAGCCTGATCTGGCCTTTTGTTTTAAACCTTTTTTGCCTAATGGGTGATACAATAAGAAAAAGATGGTTATATAAAACATCCTGTGAATGTGACTTTTTAAATATATGAGCAATTTTGGGTGGCTAAAGATGGAATGAGCAAACCTGAAAGCAACAAGCTGCTTACAGTCTTGGCCACATTAGCCTTAATGCTGAAAGGCATTCTTCCTTAAGAAGTCAAAAGGGCTGAAGGTCAAGCCATCAGGCCCCAGAGTGCAGCTGTTGGACCACCTTTCACAGTCTCTAAGGGAGCAACCAAAGAAAACTCTGCAAAGAAAATACCTCAAAGAATCAACAGGGAAAATAAAACAAAAATAACCAGATGTCCCAGAAGACTCTACTGGTATTATGAAGAAGGCTAGGGCAGGAATAACAGGGTTTGGGTTTTATCAACCTTACTAATAAAAGTCACTTTGGCTCTCCATTGAGAAGAGCAGTTGGTACAATATGGAAAGGTTTTAAAGACCATTAATTTCTTGAAATGAAACAGCTGGCCTTATTGGCTATTAAATAATGAGCCAGATTTTCCCCAGTGCCTAAGTCACTCTCTGGTAGTAAATTAGGCATTTAGGGAGGCACATTAACTCTTTAAGAAGATTAGAGTTTGACTTAGTGCACTTTATGCAGAGGAAGAGAATTATAGAGAATCTGGCAGAAGCTGAGCAAAGAAAGGATTGAAGACAAGAAAGACGCTGATGGAAAAAGTCACACTCAAGGCTTGTGTTAACCAGGCATCTCGGGTGAGCATGCAAAAGAAGAAGAGTGAAGCTGAGAAATGGCCAGTTGATTGTCTCAAGGTTGGGTGACACTGTGAGGGCAGAAAGTTGATTCTTCATTTACTTGTCCATTCAGGAAACTTTAAGTTAAATAACTGTGTATCTAGCACTGAGCTAGGGGCTGAAGATATATCCTCCTGTAAAACGCATTCTTTGTCTCCAAGGCTTTACACTCTAATCTCTGGTGGTTTAAGGAAGGAGAGACCACCCAAAATCATCATGGTGATCAATATGTGTTAAAAGTGTCTATAGAAACTTTGAATTTGAAGTGAGGAAGTGGAGAGATACATAGAACCTTGTACAACCTGCTGAGAAGTTTGGCTCTACCTAGAAAGCCCTCAGCCCTTGAAGGGAATGGCTTGCTCAGATTGGTACCTTAGAAAGGACTCCTTGATAATTTCATGGAGAATGAATTGGAGGAACAAGAAAGGAATTGAGAAAGGCAATATGAAGCTGTTGATATATTCCCTAACAAAGATGCAGAGGACCAGAAATGAGGCTAATTGAGGAGTGCCAAGAAGGGAGGATAGTGCTGCCAAGAAAAGACCTGGTGGCTGATTAGATGTGTGCATTGAGGGAAAGGGTGAGGTGACACATTGAAGCCCAGGGATCTGGCAGCTGAGTAGATGGAAGAACCATTCTTCCAGTGGAAAGCCAGTGTTGGGATAGATTGGGGCCTGAGAAGGGTGGTGAGAAGGCACATAGACAACTAGACATGATCCATATGAACCACCAGTGAGATTCTAAAACAACACACTAAAACTGAGAGCCATAAAAGTGTGTACTTCCTCACATGAAACTGAATCCCTAGACAGTATTTTGCTGTGATTGTTTGGGAAAGGGGCAGTATTATTGTCTGAACTTAGCTTTGTGTGGGCTGGGTAAGGAACTGACCACTTGAATCACTCCTCTGACCCTTTTTACTCTGTTGCTCTTTTTTTTTTCTTGTACCAGTCTTGGGTCTTGAACTCAAGGCCTAGGTGCTTTTTCTTTGGCTCAAGGCTAGTGCTCTACCACTGGAGCCACAGCTTGACTTCTGACTTTGTTGGTTAGTGGAAATAAGAGACTCACAGACTTTCCTACCTGGACTGGCTTCAAACCGTGATCCTCAGATCTCAGCCTCCTGAGTAGCTAGTATGCTCTGGTTACTTTCTGAGATAGAGTCACACTTTTTCCCTGGGCCAACCTGGATCATGATCTTTCTTTTTACACTTCCTACCTTAGCTAGGATGAGAGGTACATGACACCACACCCAACTTTCTCTGTTCAGATGGGATCTTTCAATTCTTTCTTTTTTCTTGGCTAGCCTGAAACCCCAGTCTGAGGGGTGGTAGTCATAGCTGGGATGACAATCAAGCTGTGTTTGTTTTTATCTGCCATAGAAGGGGATTTCAAAGATGCACAGGTTTCTAAACTGAGGCTCTCTTTCATTGTTCACCATTAAGATTATCTAACTGACGGGAAAGAAGCAAATGGCAAATAATCACTGGGGAGGGGGGATCAACTTACTTTTCCTGAGAATATCAATAGTTAATAAAATATGGATCTGAATATCAGGAAATTTATACTCTCTGTGAGAAGTAGAAAATTGCACAGGTTGCAGACTAGACAAATTAACAGTTCTTTCTCTGTCAGCACTTAAAATCTATACTGTGGCTTCTCTCTATGGTATGGGGAGAAATGTGCCAACAAATTGGCTTAGATGATCTATCTGAAAATGTGGAAGAAATTATGTACTAGAGGAAAAGGGAGAAATTCTTCTGTATTAAGAAGTGTTGACAACTTCACCACAGCATAGCAAAAATGTCCTTAAAGATAAAACACTTATTTCAGAATTTCAGAAACCACAGTTACAGAGTGATAGACTATGTGCAGAAAAAGAAAATTGACAGCAGAGCTGCCTAAACCAATAACCCTAGTGGCATGAAAACCTCATTCTTTAGGAATGTGAAAAGGCATAGAATCAAAGGGGTGGAGAATGCATGGATCGCCTAAAAAGAACTTAGCAAAGACAAACAGGAGTGAACATGCCGGGAGTGAACACGCCACTCAGTGTATTTGACAAGTCGTTGTGGCCTCCTAGTGACAGATGCATCATGGTTGCAGAAAGAGGTTTCCAGGTAGATCACTGTGAGCTGTTTCAATGTGTGTTCCATGTAAGTGTGGTTACCACAGGCCCCTGTGGGTGGCCCCTGTTACCCAATGCCACCATAAAGCAATGAATGATCGCTCCTCTAGAGCAATTCCCCAAAGATCCACACCAATGGTGCTTGTTTGTGTCACTGATTCTCAGAGAGACCCACTGAGCATTCCTAGTAGTAAACATCCCCATTTCCTAACATATGCTACAATCACTAAAGACTCATTGATTGACTCAGGGCTCATTGGCTAAGGGCAGCTTAGCATCATTTTAACATGCTGCCTGAGAATCTAACACATTAGGCATCTCCCTTTGCAATTACAGGGAAAGAGTTTCGAAATAGGAACTCCTGGACTAAAACGCAAATGATACTATTTTCTTCGGTGTGTTGAGGTGAGCTCAAAAATGAGGAAACATGGACCTACAGGAACTTAAGCCACCATATACATATATATACAACACACATATATGTATATTTACATATGTGTATTTTTTTCACTTGTAATCACAGCTAGTAAGGAAGTGGAAATAGGTGAATCATCGTTTAAAGGAAACCTTACCAAAATTGTTAGCAAAATTTTGTCTCAGAGAACAAGCCAGGCTTGGTGGCTCATACCTGTAATCATAGCTATCCAGGAAGCTTAAGTAGAATCATGGTGCCAAGCCAGACTTGGCAAAAGGCATGAGACTTTATCTGGAAAATAAAGCAAAAAAGATTGAGAGCCTGGCTCAGTCCATTGAGTGCTGGCCTAGCAAGGCCTTCAGTTCAAAAAATCAGTACTAAAAAAATAAAAAAAGAAACAAAAGCAAATACTATGACTAAAGGAAAATGCTACTCTTTAAGAGCAATTTTATGTGCAGAGAAAAAAAATGGAAGGAAAGGAAAAAGATGACTCATACATCTCTTACTTCCACACATATTGACCTCCCTATTATCAACATCCCTAGCAGAATGGAAGCCTTATTACAAGTGCTGACATATTTTGACACATCCCATTCACCCCAAAGCCCATGGTTTATGATAGAGTCCTCTTGCTGTGATGAGTAATCTATGAATTTAGAAAAATGTATAATGTTGTATATTATGACATCATATAGAACAGTTTCACTGCCCTAAAATTCCTGTGTTCTGTCTGTCCATTCCCTACTGAACATCAATCCTTCATCTCTCCACTGCTATCACAGTTCTGACCTGGAACATCATTCAGATTATTTCACTTGAAGAAGATTTCTTTTATGCCTTTTATAGGCTTGGTATCTTATGTCTTTCTACTTAATAGTATTCCATTGTTTGGATGAACCCATAAGGATACCTTAGCTTTAGTGTCCCATGTTTTGGCAATTATGAATGAAGTTGCTATTAATATCTATGTCTTGGTTTTGTATAGACATTCATTTTCAAATCCTTTGCATAGGTAGCAAGGACTGTGATGAGTGTATCATATGATGATAAACCACCATTCCTGCCAGCACTGGGCAAGAATCGGGTGACTCCTCATCCTCACTAGCATTTGGCATTGCCGGTGTTCTGGATTTGACCATTCTTGCAGGTAGGCAGTGGTACCTCATGGAGTTGCATTTCCTTGATGATGTTCATTTTCTGTTTGTGTACCTTCTTTGATGAACTATTAGCATCATTTGCCCACTTTTTTTTTTCAGTCCTGGGACTTGAACTCAGGGCTTGGGCACTATTCCTGAGCTTCTTTGCTCAAGGCTAGTGCTCTACCACTTTGAGCCACAGCTCCACTTCTGGTTTGGGGATAGTTAACTGGAGATAAGAGTTTTCACAAACTTTCCTACCCAGGCTGTCTTTGAACTGCAATCCTCAGATCTCTAGCTAGACATACAGGCATGCGCCCCCAGCATCTGGCTTTTGCCTAATTTTGAGTCATGGTTTTTTTGTGTGTGGGGGTTTTGTTTTTTTTTATTGTTGGCGTTTCCCAGTTCTTTCTACCTTTGAGTGTCAGATATATCTTTTGCAAATGATTTCTCTCAGTCTGTGTCTTTTCTTGACAGTATATTTTTTACAGAGCAGAAACATTTAAGTTCAATGAAGTCCAGTTCATCTTTTTCTTCTTTAATGCTGTATGCCTTTGGTGTTTCTAAACTGAAGTAACTACCATATCCTAGATCATCTATGTTCTCTGTTTTCTCCTAGGAGTTTTCTTCTAGGAGTTCTATAATTTTGTGTTTGGTACTTTATTCTGTGATCCATTTTGAGGCAGATGGGTTTGTGTGTGTGTGTGTGTGCCTTTGGAGGGTCTTTTGGTACTAGGGATTTGAACTGATGTCCTTACACTTTCTAGGCTGGTACTCTACTGCTGAGATATACTTTTAGCTCTGATTTTACCAGCTATTTTTAGGATACATTCTCAATTCCTAACCCCTTGCCTATGTCCCAATTTCCTACTGCAGTGTTCCTTGGGTTTACATGTGCAATGTGAATGTATCCCACTTTCTTGTGTTGAGATGAAGTCCTGTGGGTTTTTTCTGCCCATGCAGGCCTGGAACTGTGATCCTCCAATTCTCAGACTCTCATGTAATTTGGAATGAAGGGATCTTGCAAATTTTTCAATGAGGGAACAACCCTGTACCTCAATCCTCCCATTCTCAGCTTACAAGTAGCTAGGATTACAGGTATGAAGCACCAGTAGCAGCCTAGTTTTGATTTAGTGCTTATGAAGGGTGTAAGATCTGGGCTTAACCATTTTTTTTTCTGTTCCTATGTGGATATCCTGTTGTTTCATCTCTATTTGTTAAAAGGGTAACCTCCATTCTCCATTGCATTGCCTTTGGTCCTTTGTGAGCAGTCAATTATTTTTTATGTAAATCCACTTCTGAGTTTTCTGTTCTGTCCTATTGATTTATCTCTTCCTTTGCCAATACTCCACAATCTTGATTATTATGTTTTATAGTAAGTCTTGAAATTGAATGGTGTTAGTTACCCAAATTTGTCCTTCTTTTTATGTTAGCTATGATTCTAAGCTTTTGCCTTTATATATAATTTTTTACTAGTTTATCAGTACCCCCACAAAATTACAAAATTTAGACTGGTATTGCATTGAACCTGTAAATCAATCTGAGAAGAACTGCCATTTTAGTAATATTGAATTTTCTATCCATGGACATAGAATATCTATATTGTTCTTTATTAATTTCTTTGACCATACTGTTTGCCCCCTCAGAGAGCTATACATATTTCATAAGATTTATTCCTAAGTATTTCATTTGGAGTGCCAATATAAATGGTATTGTCCTAATTTCAATTCTACTTGTTCATATGTAGGATATAAGTAAGTAATTGACGTTTATACATTAACTTTGTCTTCTACCACCTTGCTGTAACCACTTATTATTGGTTCCCAGAGTTTTGTTGTTGATTCAGATTTTCTACCCTAACTGCTCATTTCACCTGAGGAAATAAATGGCTTTATTTCTTCCTTTCCTAATATAAACCTTTTATTTTATTTTCTTGTCTTAGTATATTTTCTAGGACTTGAGAAAATTTGTATTAGCTTATGTTTGTTATACGGTGGGGGAAGGGGTTCATTATTGTATCTCCACATGTTTGCACTATATTCCAATCAACCTTAGCCCTGCTTTCACTATATTCCTCTATTTGAATAAAATTTTGTACATACTCTTTGTTGTTTCAGACACCAACCTAAAAAATACAGTATCCATCAGGACCAAGCAAAGCAAGTGTATAAAGGAATTTTTTTTTATTTCTTTTCTTGAAATGTGAGGCAGAAATGAGAAAATATCATGAGAAGGTACTAGCTCAGAAGAGTTGATGTACAGCCAGTGATAGGTAAATTGTAAAGGAGAAAATAAATGTATCTGGATCTCATTTGGTCATCCAGACCAAATTACCAAATTAGAAAAGTCTAAGAGAAAACAAAAAACAAAAATAGACTAAGAAGGTAACATTTTTAAATATTTTCACAAGAGCAGCTTACAGGTGATACTGTTTGCAGTTCTTTCCCTTCCTCAGAGGTAAAAACCTCTTATAGAAATGCTTCTTTTCATAGGCCCCCCCCAAAAAAAAATCATATATCTTACAACCTAGACCAATCTATGTAAGGGAGGATCATAAAAATGGATGATAAAAGGGAAATTTCTATCCATACAAGGGTGTCAAAATGTGGAGGCCCCAAAGTTCATCTCTCAGGCTGACTATGGTATAACTCCATTGTATTTGTTATGTAATAGCAAAATCTATGTCAAAATCTAATGTCGAAATCTGTGTCATTCTTAATGGATCCTTGCATTGACATCTGCTGTCACATTTTTTTTCTGTTTTATTCATGAATTCTTAGCTCATCTCTTGTACTAGAAAGCAGTCTGCTTTATTTAGAGTAAAGACATTATCTTAAACTTTACCCTTTGCTCTACCTAGCTCTATAGGTAAATGGTTCTTTTTGTTGTTGTTAAATTGATTACAATGTGCTATGTTATAGTAAAATTTAACTACTGTAGCAATTCAAGTAGCCTAACAAATCAGTAAAACGTAAAAAAAAAAAATTCCCATCAAAACTCAGATGTTTCAAATTATAGGGAAAGGATTTTTGTCTTCATAGCCTTCTGACTGAGTTTTGTCATTATTTGACTTTTTTTTTGTTTGTCATAGGACATGAATTCTCTTTTGAAAGCAGAAATGATGATTGTTTTGAACCTACATTTTAAAAAATGAAAATGGCAGGGGAAGAGGGGTACAAATTAAGGGATTAGTAGAAAAATCTGAGTGGCACTAGTGTGTGGAAGAGAGAAAGAAGCCATTGTAACTCAAGCAGTTTCCTGGCCTCTCTCATCCTGATTGTGGGAGTTGAGATCTCCCTAGTGACCCAAAGGTACATTGCCACTATGGGTTTGAGAATTCTCGTAAACAAGCTTGAGGGGCAGAGTCCCCACAGGGGTGGCTTTGTGCCTGTACAGAAGGCAGCTGTGGTTATGAACCAGCACACACCAGAGGCCGCCAAGCTATTGGGACTTTGTGTGAATGGATGACAGCTTTAATTTCACTCCCCAGCAGAGGTGGTATCCAGCCAGCGCTACTTCAAACCAATTTTGCAAATCACATTTTGTGGCTGAAAATTGGTTTACTGCACCCGTCCCATTATGGTAGCCAAACTTCTCTGGTTTACGGTGGTGCCTTTGCTGAGCGGGACAGCTAAAGAATGATTCTCTTTCCTGTAATTGAAATGACAGCATATTCTTTCACACTTTAATTTTAAATTAGCCATGTTTCTAGCCTTTAATCAAGTTGATAAAAACAGCATAGATAATTTTCTGTACTATTCTTTTAAGTTTTTTTTCAGGCTAATAATAGCCAATTGGCTGCTGACATTTACTGCTTCACCTAGCAGTTTTATTCCAAACGTGTAAGCTTGGGTTATTTGTTATTTATTCTTAGTTATTTTTAAACTTGATTTTTTTTGTCTCATAGTAAAGTAAGTGAAGAATAAAATTTAAATCATACAATGCACTGAGAGTCCTACTGTGAATTTACAAATGATTCTTTCATAAAAAGGTTTATCCTCTGGGTTGTATGTATCTCAGTGTTGAGATAAGGGCCTTTTTCCTGGAAGAAATATTTCTTTAAAATGAGTACTTGCAAAGAAGTGTTCATCTGTGAACTTTTACCAATTAGAAACGGGATCCATACTTAAGATGCTTTAATAATGTCGGTTAAGCAGCATTTTAGCTCATTTTTATAACACATTCAGGTTTGGTGATTTATATTAAACATTAAATGTAATAAATTCAGATCTTTTTTCAAGTATGAGACGCACACTTGAAATGAATCACCCATTTTAGCCAAGTGCTCCTGGAAGGCCCAATCTCACACCATCACTCATGCCTGTAATAAAACAGACTTCCCCTGTCTCTTCTTTGACATCTGTAATAATGGGAATGACTTGTGTGTGGTGACACTAACAGGAGGGCATGTTGGTATTGCTTCGTGGCTGGGACCAAAGGTCCATAACCAAAGGGTAAGGGGAGGACATGTATCAATGACTTCTTGTCTCAAACTGGCACCCAAAGTTATGCTAATGCCTATTTCTTAATTATTTTTTTAAAAATCCTCAAGGAATAGGTTTCAGTGTCTTGAGACAGGTAGCTTTAAATGTGTACATGACTGGAGTTTTAAAAAGAATCACACTTTGAGACACAAATGGTTCTCCTAATGATAGTCACATAAATGAGATTTAAAACCTTCCACTATTTCAGTCATTCCAAAGACAGTTCTTTTCATTCTTCATTGGTTCAATCATGGGAAGGCAGAAAACACTAAAATACTTTGGGAAATGCTCCTCTCTTCAATGCAACAATAATTATAATAGCTGTCTCAAGAATTATCATGACAAGTTTAATTCTATTCTGGCTCATTCTG
Organism: Perognathus longimembris pacificus; assembly: GCF_023159225.1. Lineage (NCBI taxonomy): Eukaryota > Metazoa > Chordata > Mammalia > Rodentia > Heteromyidae > Perognathus > Perognathus longimembris. Next base: position 25,622,695 of record NC_063164.1, on the reverse strand, counting down.
AAAATGGCTTATAACCTGAAGTGTGATTGCAATTTGAGTATGAAATACCTGGATACTTTGAGAAATGTGAGTCTTAATTGAGAAAATATTCCTATTTTAGGCATTGGAATAAGGTTGGTCATTAATTAATGCTTCCATCTAAAGTAAGAAACCTAAGAATTTAATTTGACTTTCTTAGATTAAGAAAAAATGGTAGAAGACATAACTCTAATTTTCGGGAACATTGAGGTTAACTCCTCTGAGGCAATTTGTGTGGCCTGGGTTTAGACTTTGGCTACACAGCCTTTCTGTGGCTCTGATTAGCCAGACAAGTCCATATTTCATGTACTCAGCCCTCAATCTCAGACTGTTTCTCCAGCCTATGTGAATACCAAATGTCCTTGAACTTGGAATGAATATCTCATGGAAATGATGCTATATCCAGTGAGTGTGTTGCCAGACTAGCCAATTATATCACCATAGAGCTTTTATGTAGATAAAAGTTCTTTTAAAAGTATCATCACCGGGGCTGGGGATATAGCCTAGTGGCAAGAGTGCCTGCCTCGGAGCACCACATATACAGAAAACGGCCAGAAGCGGCGCTGTGGCTCAAGTGGCAGAGTGCTAGCCTTGAGCAGGAAGAAGCCAGGGACAGTGCTCAGGCCCTGAGTCCAAGGCCCAGGACTGGCCAAAAAAAAAAAAAAAAAGTATCATCACCATGGGCTAGGTGTGGCAGCACCTACCTAGAACCCCAGCTATCTACCCCATCAATAGGAGGATCACACCATGAGACCAGCCCTAAGCAGAAAGCATAAGACTCTCTGAAAAATAACTAAAGCAAAAAATAAAAAGCTGGATGTTGTGGCTCAAGCAGCCTAGCATCTGCCTAGCAATCTCACAAGCCACCTGAGTTACCAGCATATACAAATATAGATATAAAGAGATAGAGATATAGGAAGATAGATGATAGGTAGATAGATAGGTAGGTGGATAGATAGATAGATAGATAGATAGATAGATAGATAGATAGATAGATAGATAGATAGATACAGATGATACATTGGTTGAGATTATATACATTTACATATGTCTGTAATATACACACATGTGTATATATATTATATACACATGTGTACATGTGTGTTCTGTGACACACACCTGATCTGATGTGAGTGTTCTCTACAGATAATAAACTCAGGATAATCTATGCTGCCTTTCTTTTCTTTTAGTCTAAGACACCAGAGTCTTATACGAAATGAATAGTAATGAAAGGAAACAGAACATAATGAGGAAACATTACTTTTAAGAGTATCATTACAATGCTAGTAATTAAAGCAGGAAAATATAAAATTGAATAAGTAATCGTGTTTCATCTATTTTAATAATTGTGCTTGAGAAAAAGCAGATTCAATGAGAGAAGGATGGGGAGGAGCTGGAAACTGTGTTCAAGGGTCTCCAGGAGGCATCTGGCCTCTGTCCATGTTGATGGCTTTCATTCCTTTCAGATATTCTTTTGTTTTAAAATTTCTGTAGACATGTCTAGATTACTGTCTTTTCCTTGAATGTTTCTGGCAATGTAACAAAGAAAATGGAACCAGGAGAAACAAGGAGGGATCTCTAGGTACCCAAGGAAGAACAGGAGAGAGAGGGGAAGGAAAAGAGATCATGGAAAGAAAGTGGCTTTGCCTCTGATGAAATTAATTGAGGAAGTTACTAGTGACACTGGAAGGGAAATTGAGAAAATGTGGCTTTCTTGGAGACCAGTGCAGGCAAGGGAGAAAAGACAGGTCGAGGAAGAAACATTTCCTGTGACAAGTGGTAATACCTACTTGCACTGAATCCAAGAGTGCTGAATTCTTGAACTGGGATTACCAGGAAAGGAGTGAAATGAATGAAGCATGGTTGATGGGGGGAGAGTGTGGATATGTAAATATGTAATCTATAATCTAATTGTATAGAAATGTGACCTCATTATTACCATAGTGTGGGAAATTGTTTGTTCTTGATTTGTACAGAGAGAAAAAATACACATTACCCAATCGCCATAATTTCTTTTTATTGAAATGAAAACTAGAGTATTACAAGTAGCTTACATTTGACCAATTCTGCAACAAGGTGCCTACCTCATAAATATAAAAATCTACTGGAGGTGGATGAAAGAATCAGAGATGCTCACAATTGATTTCCTAAACTCAGAATGCACCTGTATGCCTATGGTGACTGAACACAGGAAAAACTATACAAAGGAGAAGTTACTCATCTTTCTCCTCTCCTTCTGAAGGGTGTGTGTGTGTGTGTGTGTGTGTGTGTGTGTGTGTGTGTGTGTGTGTTAGGAACACAGTATTCTAAAAGGCTTAAGAATGAACATCATGATCATGGGAATGGGGAGGAGGAGGAGGAGGAAGAGGAAAACATAATAACCAGTATTTATTGATGGATTATTATGTACAAAGTCTTATTCTAAGCATGTTATGTGCTAATTTAATCCTCCCTGTAACTAGATTGTGTAGATTCTGTTCTTTCTACATCTGAAGAAAAAGGACTATTTTAATTTCTTACCGATTTTAATTCAGTAATCCCAGATGCAACCAAAATAAATCCTACCTAAAGTTCATGTTATCTAGAGCCATACTCATTTGAATAAATTGGAAATGTTATGAGTTAACAGTGGTCCGTAGGAGCTATGGCAGTGTAAAGACCTCAGCTCTTTGGGTAGAGTGACTAATATTATAATACTGTCCCTACGGCAGGAAGAGGAGAATAAGCAGGCAAAGGGAAGTGCAGCAGAGGGAGAGCCTTTAATTGGAAAAGAAGGATGCTTTTATCCAAAGTGATGGTACACCTTTGAAGAGATGTGAGACAGGCAGTTCAGGAGAGGAGGCCCCACTGCCTGCACAGTGACAGTATGCCTCAAGAACAGAGTGAGGCAGGCAGTTCCCATAGAAACTGACTGCCCTCAACTTACCATCCTGCAGGTCCTCAGCTAACAGAGGGCCTTGAGACTCTTGTTTCTGCCCTTAACTCTGCCTACACAAGCCACAGCAAGCATACATTTGGCCAGGCTGTGGGGCCTGTGTGGGAAGGTGCTTGCTGCTTTTGTTATGTCTCAGATGTGGAGTTAGGGCTTATCTTCTTTCCCACTTATGCCTGGCCATCTGCCTCCTCTACCACAGCAATATTTTGATAGATAGAAAAGTGTATTGCTGAGATTTGTATAATCTTGAGTCTGCTCCCTCTTCCTGTCCTGTTCCCCCTTCTTACTGCTCTTTCACTTCTAGTTGCCTCTCTTCTAATTCGTTCTACACAGCAAATCCAGCCCCAATGAGTTCTTCATAAAGCATACTAAGAAGAGGTAGGGGAAGATTTTCAACATCCACTTGGTTCTTCTGGGGCAAAGGACAGAGCGTGCAAGATGAACAGAAAGTCCACAGATTGGGAGAAGATCTTTACCAGCCATACAATGGACAAAGGCCTCATATCTAAAATATATGCAGAACTCAAAGAATTAAATTCCTCCAAAACAAATTCTCAAAGAACCAATGACCCCCTCAACAAGTGTGGTAAAGACCTAAAAAAAGACTTCTCTGAAGAGAAAATGAGAATGGCCAAGAGACACATGAAGAAGTGCTCTACATCACTGGCCATAAAAGAAATGCAAATCAAAACAACATTGAGATTCCACCTCACCCCAGTAAGAATGTCCATTATCAGGAAAACTAACAATAACAAATGCTGAAGAGGATTGGCCAAGAGGGAACCCTACTTCATTGTTGGTGGGAATGTAAGCTTGTTCAGCCACTCTGGAAGCGGTATGGAGATTCCTCAGAAGGCTAAACATAGAGCTCCCCTATGACCTAGCAGCCCCACTTTTGGGCATCTACCCAAAAGATTACAAGCAAGACCACACTAAAGCCACCAGCATAACTATGTTCATTGCAGCACAATTTGTCATTGCTAAAATATGGAACCAACCCAGATGCCCCTCAATAGATGAGTGGATCAGGAAAATGTGGTACATATAGAAAATGGAATTCTATGCCTCTATCAGAGTGAATGACATTGCCCCATTTGTAAGGAAATGGAAGGACTTGGAAAAAATTATATTAAGTGAAGTGAGCCAGATCCAAAGAAACATGGACTCTATGGTTTCCCTCATAGGGAATAATTAGCACAAGTTTAGGCTAGTCATAGCAGAGGATCACAATAGCCCAATAGCTATGCCCTTATGAACAAACACATAAGATGATGCTAAGTGAAATAAACTCCATGTTATGGGGGGAAAAAAAAGATGTGTTACACATTCCACCCATGAAGTGAAGGATATTCTCAAATACTATGTCTTTAAAACCTGTTTGTAAATATTGAGAAAATGAGGTTTATAAACCATCCAAGCAAGCAATCACATTGAATGTAATTCTTTGTAGATCTGTAATATCCAATATGGAAGTCAGAACCACATCCAGTTATGAAATATTCAAAAATGACTAGTTCAAACTGTAATGTACATCAAGTGTAAAGTACACTTCATACCAAATTCTAAGACTTAACTAAGAAACAATAAAATAATAAAACATGACTTGCCTTACAGTTCAAATATTAATGCTTTGGAAATATTAGGTCAAAAACTAAGTAAGTTTCATTTGTTTGGCTTTTCTTTTACCTGTGACTACTAGAAAAATCTAAGTTATCTATGTGGTTTGCCATGTTTTCTTTTGGGCAGCACTTCCATAATAGAGAGGCTCAGATCATCATGGTACGTACTAGTGGCTTCTGTTGAGCTATCCTGCTGAAAGATTGAAGGGCGCATGTTCAACACAAACCTTCTTTGGGGGAAACAATTTTCCCCCCTTAAATTGTGCATAATACCACGCACACCTGGATTTCTGGATAATTGCACCCACAAGTGGCTACATGCAGACACAATTAGGTGCTTGCAACTTGTTTGAAGGCACAGGTGTCTAATTGCACCCACAAATGGCCATTTGGCAGGCACTACTTATTGTGCACACTGCTGATTATGGGCAGAAAATGGCACAAACCAAAAAGGAGGCCTGGGTAGTAGAGGCATGAACATTGGTCCTGAGTAAACTCCTCGCCATTGGTAAGACTATTTTTTTCTGGTTCCTTCTTTTTTGTGTGTGCAAGGCCCACATAGGTGTTTGTGGTGAGAGGCATATTTGCACTGTAGAGGCTGGAAATGATCATTTGTGTGTGCTCCATCTTGCAAAGTATATGCTGGCTTGAGCTTTCAAGGAAATTGGGGCTAACAAAACCCACATTGTCCACCTGAATAGCCTGACTGTGGAGTCTGGGCTGGCTGTTTGTAGTTGCTAGAAGTGGGGCGTGTGTGTATGTGTGTGTGTGTGTGTGTGTGTGTATGTGTGTGTCAGAGAGAGAGAGAGAGAGAGAGAGAGAGAGGGAGAGAGAGAGAGGGAGAGAGAGAGAGAATCCCCAGGGACCCTTTGGTAAATAGTAGTTTTTAAAGGGTTAATCCAAACTAATGAATCATTTAGCCAGATGTGAAGGCCAGAGTAGTAGCCTCAGGAAGAATCACAAGCTTTTATTTAAAATATGGAGCCCTTAGAGAAAGGCGAGGCTGCTTAGCCGGGAGCTGTTGTAGAGGTCAGCATCCCCAGGCAGAAGGAATTAATATCTCCAGCTCTCCAAGCAGCTGAAACAACAAGGCTGGACATGGAAACACATTCACTACACAGATCCTTGTGTCCAAAGGAAACGTGGGCAGACGCCGGGGCCCTGCCTTCTGGATTTTGAGGCTGAGCGCCGGGAATGGAGATCAGATGCTTCTCCTTCTCTTCTTTCAGGAAGGGCTTTGAACTTGGTTTCAGGAGCTCTGTGGTCTCCTGCAGAAACAAAGCCTAATCAACACTGTTGATCACAAGTCGCAAGCCTCAGGCCACAGCAGGTTGAGTGACCATGGGAGTCCTCCCTTCCATAGAATAGCTATAACCTATGCTGAGGACTTTGGTTTCTGAGTTCCAGAAAGGCTAGGAATTCTTGGACTGTGTTACGGAATTCAAATCATAGTGGCATGAGGTTTTTCTAGGGCAGACAAAAAAAAAAAAAGATTTTCTCCTAATGAGTGATTGCTTTTAGTAGTGTGTATTTATTTGCAAAATAAGGGTATGATTTACCCACCTTGACAAATTCTCCCTCTGTCTTGGATCTTCACATCCTTTTATGTCTGCCCTTTATTTATATTGATAGCTGCCTATTCTTGCACGGCAACACCATTGTAATAAATCTCCATAAAAAGCCAATTTTCAGTTCAAGTTACTACAGGCTGAATATGAGGAAGACAGTATGAAAACACATATTGATTGTCCTCTTTTAAAAACTCCATGACAGGCTTGGCTCAGAACTTCTTTCATTTTGACTGGACTGCAGCTCAACCCAACATCAACTTACCATAATTCTTTTATGTGGAAGGCTATTATTGTATTATGACTTTCTTTCCTGTCACCTAATATCCAAGAAGGGTTCTGTGGGTGAGAGATTACTGGAGAATTTTCTTCATCTCAGATATTTTATCCCATATGGTTCTTCTCTCCTTCTCTATTTTAAAGGGGCAAATGGAATCTGTTCTGTTTCCTATTATTAACCTTGTCTGTACATTGCCTTGAGATACATATAAAATACATGTAATTTCTTTAGAGGTTTGGCATAAGATTAAAATGATTTGGATTTTCAAAATTTTATAAATTTAAAGCCACTATTTTCCTCTACTTGACCCACTGCCTAGTATTTCATGCTTCGTTATTGGAGCCGGATTACTGGAAAAGAATTGTCATGAGGCGGTAGGTTTCTGTTATACAAAGGCAGTTGCAAATTTTAAATCTGGGCCAGATGTCGCTGTACTTTCTTATTACTAAAAGGAAATTCACAAGATGTAAATTCTTTTGTTTTCCTTTAGTACTGAAGGTGGAACCCAGGGCTTCATGCATGCAAGGCAGGTGCTCTTCCACTTGAGCTGTGTTACCATCCTTTTGCTCCTTCTGCTTTGTCTTGTGGACAGGGCCTGCTCCTTTTGCTGCAGCCAGCCTCTAGCGAGGCTACCTTCCAAGTAGTTCAGGTTACAGGTATACGCCACATCTAAATACAAGTTATAAATGGTGCTACCAAATCTGTAGTGGCTGTTGTAAATCTTTGTCTAAAATTCATTGAGCCTTGCTTCCAAGAAATGGAGAATAAGAGTAGCACAACAAATCTACTTCCATCCTTGGGTCTCAAGGACACACAAAGGTGTGTCTTAGAAGCCACATTAACAACACAGTTGACTTGGAAGACCTATGACTATCAAGTGCCCATGGAATCTAGTCTCTAATATAATATAGAAATCATAGATCTCAAAAGGCCTTGAGATTTTTTTTCAATCACAAAAACAACTGGTCAAGAAATAGATGTGTATACGATAAAGTATATTTATGGTATAACTTTGGTTTTATTCCTTAAGCGTTTTCATGAAGAAGCTATCTAAATAAGAAGGACTCAAAAAAATCTATTCTTCACACTTCTAATGACCATAACAAATGCTAGAAAGTATCGGTTTTACATTTGGTGGTTGGCCATCTTTACTGTTGAATTATCTGCATCTGCATGTAGCAACCACTTTTCCACTGCATGGGCCATCAAGCACTGTGTGTTCTCTCTGTATCCCTGGCAGGTCACAAAGGTCTTTTTGGGAGCTGGGAATATGGCCTAGTGGCAAGAGTGCTTGCCTCGTATACATGAAGCCCTAGGTTTGATTCCCCAGCACCACATATATAGAAAATGGCCAGAGGTGGCGCTGTGGCTCAAGTGGCAGAGTGCTAGCCTTGAGCAAAAAAAGAAGCCAGGGACAGTGCTCAGGCCCTGAGTCCAAGCCCCAGGACTGGCAAAAAAAAAAAAAAGGTCTTTTTGGCACTTGATAGTATGAGCATTGCTCTGATTACTCTCTGTAGCTTTTCCTTTCTTTAATGTAGGTAGAGTCACTATGGGAGACTTCATTTTTAAGTCAAGCACTGTATTGGACTAGCTCGTTAGTTTTATTGCTTTTCATTAATTTGGATTTTCTAATGTCTTCTACTGTGAACCCTAATTCTAATAAATGGTAAGGAAATACAGAGCATCACTAATTTCATCAAATGGAAAATTGTTCTGAGCTACTTTTATCTCTCTTCTTCTGCTCCCTTCTCTTTCCCTAGTTTCCCACTCAGAGCCCTGCTTTACAGAGAGAATGACAGAAGCACATGAGAATGAGAGTCTAGTTTATGATAGAAAAAGCAGACAGGATAGCTTTACTAAAGAAGTCTGGAAGGCCAGTTTGCCTTCTCACTACTGTGTACCTGACACATAGGAGGCATTCAACTAAACTTTACAGCAGAAAAGACAGGAAGGAAGGGGAAAGCTTAGGAAGACTAGGCAACTGAGGGACATTTTTCCTGACTCTTCACTGGAAGGTGTGTCAGAATGGACATTTCTTGCCTTTTAATCATCCTGAGTTTAAGTGTGGACAGTCTGTTTTTATTAAGTTTTGTAGAATTTCTAATTAAACTATGAAAATTCTTTCACTAAAAGTAAGTCTTTCTTTTGGTACTTTATGGGGTTTTTTTCATATTGAAAAAAAACCACCTCTACCAAAAATGCATAAAGCAATAGAATAATTGTGACCGGGACAACATGGAGTGTTTTCCAAGTTTCAATTTTCAATAGTTTGTATGTATCCCAGCGAATTCTTTCCAGAGCTCAAATTTCCCATTTTTGTTATGCATCCAGAGACCTGGGTTTTTAAAAATACATTCAGCAATTTCTATCAAACATGAGTGATTGGACTTCATCCAAAGAAGCAATGATTTTTTTTTCAAGTGAGCAGTGTTTTGTCTTGTTTTGTTGTATATGTATTCTATAGAAATAGAGAATGCCAGTTTTAAGGGTTGGCAAAGAAAAAGGACCATTGAACAAAGGAGAACTTAGACTTACCCTTGTTCTTGATTCTGGTGGGAGTTCAGATGTGCACACTTAGAAAATCTCATGGGGCTTGTACCCATGAGATGAATACATCTATTATATATAAGCTATTCCTCCAATATATTACAAACTAAAGAAAGCAAAGAGTGGTCCATATTTGTCTGGACTGTACTAGCCAGTCACTGCATGGCAGGAATGGTGCTCTTTGGAAAACCTCCAGAGCTGTGGCTGTAACTGTTCTCTGGACAGCTCCAGCAATATGAGATCCCTAGATAGCCCTGCCTTTCCCAGACTCACAGGAGAGCCATGTGTGGTGGTACACTGTAATCCCACTTTCTCAGGAGGCAAAAATAGTGGAACCATGTATTTTAGGACAGCCCAGGCAAGAATGTGGACACTATCTGAAAAGAAAAAAAGAAATAGAAGTAAAAGAACAGGAGCATGAATCAAGTGCTAGAAAGCTTTCCCTAAAATACCTTAAATTCAAACCCCAGTAACACACACACACACACACACACACACACACACACACACACACACACACACACACACACAAATTCCCAAGCAAGCTAGCTTCCTACTTCATACTGTTGTTAGAAAAATGTTTCCAAGTTGGCCGCGGAATAGTCTATTTGCCATTCAAATAAACATCATGAGCCTTATTAGTCTTTTTATAAAATCAGTATGCTGCAGAATGAGATTAGGATCTATGAAAGCCAGGCTCCCCAGACCTCCGTTCCCACAGCAACTCTACATCCAGGCCCATCTCAGATGATGAACATAAACAGAGAGGTAGATGGAGATGAGGAACTGATTAAGGCTTCATGTTCCTTTGGCTAGAGGGGAAAGCAACAGGCTGAAGAGATAGGTAAAAGGGGGAAGGTCATTGCCATAACTTCCTTTTTTATTTATTTTCCTGGATCTGAGTGAGCAGGAGTTTTCATGACACATTTTATATTTAGACATCTAACTGCAAACTTCTATTTGCATAGATACCTGGTTGCATACTTCCATTGCTGTTACCACTGCAGAAGTGCTATAGGACTAGAGGCTGGGCCTATTCACTTTCTCATAAGTAGACATATCTGCTTATGAAAGTTAGTTGTAGACACAGGTATCTGAATCAAAAAGTGCTTGTTGAGAATAAAAATCCTCTAGACACCCTCCTACACTCAAGGTTTGTTTTTTTCTTTTTCTCCTCAAGACAGTCTTCATCACACTAAAAGAGAATTATTCTAGACTTCTTGCTTTTCATCTTCTCTGTCCTGAAGATGTTAGGAACTGGGCCTTGCTGAGATAATATGAGCTACCATGAAGATTTTCTCTTCTTATGTAGTTCACCCTACAATACTTGTATTCATACCAATAGACATCCTTCACTATCCACAAACAATTGGAAAGTATTATTGGTCTCTGTCTATATTATTCAATATTTGTATACATCAATAGAGAAAGAAAGAGATATATGGGTGAAAAAAACTTAAACAGACATCCAAAGACAGTCCTAGACTTCAGGTTCAGCTCCTTGGGAACTTAGAAAAAGCCTAATAGTCATTGTATTTGGCTTTCTTCTCACATGTCTTGGCTGTTTCATCTCAGGTTGTCTTTTCTTCCATGGGGCCAACATAGCACCAGCCTAATAGCTTCCATGTTGGCCATGGAATAAGTAATAAGGACTCTCAAGTCCTAGAATTGTTTCAGGTTGATTTTACTGGGGTAGGTACTCAACCATTAACAAAACAATCCACCATACCTAAGGGAATCAGGGTGACATCACTCATCTTGAACCACATGGACCACGAGTGGGCAGGAATGACTCTCCAAAGAACAGAATGCGGGCTGGGGATATAGCCTAGTGGCAAGAGTGCCTGCCTCGGATACACGAGGCCCTAGGTTCGATTCCCCAGCACCACATATACAGAAAATGGCCAGAAGCGGCGCTGTGGCTCAAGTGGCAGAGTGCTAGCCTTGAGCGGGAAGAAGCCAGGGACAGTGCTCAGGCACTGAGTCCAAGGCCCAGGACTGGCCAAAAAAAAAAAAAAAAGAACAGAATGCTATCATCAGAATAACATAAGATGGATGTTAGACAATACAAAAACAGCAGCTTTCTACCATTGCCACTTGAAGCCCAAGAGAAGAAGGAAAAATAGAATCAAAGATAGAGGAGAAAAACAAGAGATCTTATTCACACAAGAAGATAGATACCAAGTGCCTGTCCCCATTATCTGTCAGACCAATGCATAAAAATCTTCTGTGTCCTGATCTGATGGCCATTTGACAGGCAGACTTTAAGAATGCTTCATCCTGGGCTGGGAATATGGCCTAGTGGCAGGAGTGCTTGCCTCATATTCGTGAAGCCCTGGGTTTGATTCCCTAGCACCACATATATAGAAAACGGCCAGAAGTGGCGCTGTGGCTCAAGTTGGCAGAGTGCTAGCCTTGAGCAAAAAGAAGCCAAAGACAGTGCTCAGGCCCTGAATCCAAGGCCCTGGACTAGCAAAAATAGATAAATAAAAATAAAAACAAATAAAAAATTTAAAAAAAGAATGCTTCATCAAGTGAACACAGCCCAGTGTTTTATCCATCCATATAATCCTACATGAAAAAAGAAGAAAGGCAGGGAATATTATGTCTCTTCTGAGACCAGGCCTGATGGCCTGTTGGCTGCTTCCCAGCTTCCTTTGGGTTTGGGTGCATGCATCTATGACTCACATTATAGTTACACATGTGATTCTGTTTGCTTTGAAAACGTGAACAATCACAAACTCATGTGCCCAAGTATTTTTGAAGAGGTGACATCCGGGTGGACCCCCACATAGATGGCTATAGAAATATAAAATATAAGCAGAGCAAGAGAGAAAAAAGAGCAACTGTTTAGAGTATACATGTTAGTATATTTTATATACAGTTTTACATGAACATAATCCATAAATTTTGTGAGAGTGGTGATAACTTGCCTCATATCCATCTGGAGGAAGCAGATTTTTGGAGAAGATAAAGGTCTTTGAACATATGAGAATATTTGTAAGGCTGAAAAAAAGCACATGAGGACTAAGTAAATAAAAAGTTGAGTCAGGGAGAATAATAATAATAATAATAATAATAATAATAATAGCTGGGGCTACCAATCATTCATTATGTCCAGACACTCTAATCAGTGCATACTCACATTCTTATTTAATGTTCCTAGCTGAATGAACACAGATAATCTTTCTGTCCCACATTTATAGCTGAGGAAATTGAGACCATCTATAGAGGATGAGCAAACTGATCCAGAGTCAAACATTGACTAAGTGAAAACTGGAAACTCTTTGTTCCTGGCCTCTTGCTGTCTCACCCCTTTTTTTTGCCCAGCAGAGTCTATGCAGAGAGACAGGATTGTCCAGTTCGAGGTAGGTTCAGACCATAACACAGACACAAAAGGGGAAGGGGTCAAGAGAGGCCTCAAGGAGAGAAGTTAAAACTAGGTCTGGTGGTTCAGGTCATCTAAGAAAAGAAAGTCCATCTGGTTTGAATAGAAATTCAAGGTCCCAACTGGCCAAGAGGGGCACAGTCTGAGACAAAGTATTTATAAGACAAAGTTTGTTTGGGTACTGGAAAGATCCAGCACAAATAAAGGCAACACACACCCACCACAGACATTAATTCTCAAGGGTAGAATCTCATTGCTTGTATTATTTTAATAGCTAGGACAGCACTTTGGGCCTTAAGAAAGTAATGGGGTATTTCTGGCAATACCAATGATATCTTGCAATTGAATAAGACTTGGTTAATTACATGATAGTTTTCTATACTTTTTCCCCCTAATTTGATCTCCCCAAAACTTGGAACATGGCATTCCTATCCCTCGCTTAAAGAAAATGAAATGTCTCACCCACAGCCAAGTGTCAGGGCCCGGACTTGAACCTATGTGGCTTGACTCTGAACCCAGTGCTCTTGTTTACTATAGAGCCTCTGAGCAAAACATCAAAGCTGCCTCATCTGCTGGAGCTGGTGTGGTGGGAGAAAGGTGAGACTGCAACCAAATGAGCACTCAGCCTAACATAAAGAAAAGCCTAGTTTCCACAACAGGAGCCTCTGGACTATATCCACGAATAGATAGTTCATGGGTGCTATCGGGTGCCAGTAGCAAGTCCACAGGGAACTCGGTAGCAATCCTTGTCCTCATGAAGCACACAGTTCATTGGAGACACACAGGAAAATGAATAATTAAATAAAGCGGTTAGTGATTTCATAGCAGCAGAACTTTTCCAAAACAAGACACACAGGAAAACAGATAATTAAATAAAGTGGTTAGTGATTTCATAGCAGCAGAACTTTTCAAAAACTTTTCCAACACAAATATCACATATGTACTATGTTAAAGAATTTCCATGATTATATCTAATCTTACCATATAAATTTAACCAATCATGACATACTCTTCTCTGACACCATTCTGTCATCTCATAGGAGATGATGTCTCATAGGAGGGACATCGATTCAGAAATGAAAGATGAGGATGAACTTGTGTCTGGGACAGGTACGGCTTGGCAAGAATACCTCTCTTGACCTTTGAGCGCCCACCCCCAGTATCAGTTCTTTAATTCCTCCCTTACAGGGCCATCATCCTCATGTATGCCTCCTCTCTGCATGCCCCCACCCCCATCAGGCCCATTACTCTCTTCCATATTCTCATATTACTTAGTGAATGGGCTTACAACCATCTTTTGCTTCTTAGCTCTTTCTGTCTCCTCTCAGAAAGGCAGTCTGATCCTCTGAGGTAGATAACGGTATTCGTACCTGTTTAGGATGCTTGATGATATTTTTAGAATTAGTTTATCACTATTATGAACCATGCTAAGGTGGCCTTCTGAGTCAGAAACACATTGAAGTTTTTTTTTATTCTTCACTCTTTTTATTATTTTTATTATTATTATTATCTTTCAGTAGTTGTACAAAGGAGTTGCCATTTGACAAAGCAGTTGAGAGTTTCCTTTGTACAGCTTTAGAACCACAGAGGATAGATAAGAGGATTATTCTTTTTAAAAAAAATTGTATTGAAAGGTGATATACAGAGGGTTTACAGTTATGTAAGTAAGATAATGAGTACATTTCTTTTTGAATTGTGCCACCACTTCCCACATTTTATCCCAGTTTTTCCCTCCAGACTCCCCCCTCTTCCCCACAAGTTGTATAGCTCATTCTTTAAGTAAGCATTTGACTTCTGAAAGCAATTCTGAGTGTTGAATGCCTAACTCTCCTCCAAAGCCATTTCTTTCTACCAGAAAAGTCACTAGAAAAACAGGTATAAATTTAGTTATTTTTTTTCTATCTTGATTTTTCCTGATTATTTTTTAACTTTCAGTGATGAATGTGATTAGCAATTTAGTTCAGATTTTGGTTGTTAACACCTTTTTTTAACCTCAACTATGTTCCCTATTTATAAATGGTTTTAAGACTGCTAAAATTCTGATGAGTCTTTTTCAGCTTCTGGTTTTACCAAATTGTAGTTCACTAAACCAGTCTTAAATTAATCAACTAAGTAGAGAATTCCCCAATGAGATGTTGGCGAACTAATATGTTGTAAATAAAACAATTAAAGGGCTAGTTCACACCTCATCAAATTGCTTAACAACCTGATAACAGCTAACTACATACATTCCTCATAAAATCGTGGAATCAAGTGGTAAATTCGAGCCCACCTTTTCAGAAGTGGGACACATTTGCTGTTTAACTGAGCTCTTATATTAACCTGCTGAAAGCTGGAGTGGAAACTCTACAGTTTTACCTTGTTGGCGATAGAAATAATCTGCCTAGTACCTCTCATTGGGGACTGTGAATTCTGATCCAGTAATCCCATTAGGCAAGGCAAGTTTCCATTCATAATTACACAAGAGTAATTTAAGACTTTGGATTCGTTTTTATCCCAACTTTCCACCAATATGCTTTTACCCATATCATTTCATTGGCTTTTGCGAGAAGAAAAGCGCATATTACTTTACAGATAGAGAAACCAAGGCACAGATAACTGAAGAGGCTTAGCCAGAGGCACCTTTGCAGGGGTCAGGCTGAAAGGCAGCAATGTGAGCTGAGGTCATTTTAGATGGAACCTGTGTGGTTCCTGGCAGGGTCATGAAATTGTGACACCCTCCTTCCTCAGCCCCCCCCCCCCATGCTGCCTAGCATCGTATCTGAGGCCATTTATTCTAATGCCTTCATTTTGCAAAGTTGAAGATAAGACTTGATAAAATAAAATGACTTACCTGAAACTCCCTGGATATAACTCTGTCTCTGGAGTTCCTAAGGACTGGATGGAGAATCATTTCTAAAGATTTAAAAGTAAACTGGGTAAGGTGATAGAAATCTTAGTCTACTTCCCAGGACACTGACTTTAATATAAGAAATTTGAATAACACACACCTTTAAGTGGATGATGCAAACTGAATGGCACCGAAATCTAGATGGTGAGATTTATTCACTTGGGGCAGAGACTGTGAATCTAAATAGAAATAAGGGCTGCGGGGGTGGGGGTGGGGTGGGGGAGATATTATTGTGAGAGGCAGGCAGGAGCAGGGCCTAAGGAACTCTTATGTCCCCATCTTGAGAGAGAGGCTCCAACTGGTTGTGAACTTTTAAATCTCCATAACCAGCTGAAGAATTTCTAGACGTCCTGTGACCTGTGTGCTCGTGCATGCCTGTGTGCACATATGCATGTGTGGGTGTGTAAAACAAGCCTGTATGTTGCACACCTGTCAGAGGACTTCTTGAACTGACACATATTAATGTGGAGAGAATGCATAGAGTCTGAGCTGCTCCACCATCAGGATTTGCTTGCTAGTTCTTTTCACTGTCACCTTAGAGTCCATGTAGATGATTATATATATACATATATGTATATACACACACACACACACATATATATATATATATAGAGAGAGAGAGAGAGAGAGAGAGAGAGAGTTGAGTATGACTTCAAATTCACCAAGTACTGAGGCCCTTATTATGATTGGCCATTCTTCCTGGGCTTTTCTTGTTCCGTTCCCATCACAGGAAGGGGAAAAGCCATAGTTCTATTATCCACATTTTACACAAGAGGTATAAAAGTTAAGCCACCTGGATCCCTTGCCAGACAGCACCTTGCACAATTCCAGCACAATCCTCAGCCCCTTAGTGGTATGCTGCCTTCTCTACACTGACACATCTTGAGGTCCCTCAGATCTGAAGAACCCTGAGAACACCTGCTCCCACCAGGGCATGCCCATCCAGTTCCCACACAGCTCAGCAGGTTTAAAAGCTTGGGGTGCACAAGGACAAAAAGAGGGCTTAGTCTTCCGTCTCTCTGAAGCTCAAAACCCAGTGAGCATAGGACACACGGTAAATAACATTTTATTTGGTAATGGCTCTTTAGTTTTAAATCACTTCAGCATTTACTTTTAATTAATTTCTTTAAATTAGATGATTCATACTTGTAAATATTTGCTTTTCTGCGATAAGCTCTTATTTAAATTATTAAAGCTGCAGTTTCATGACTGACTTGGAGGATTGAGGTTGCCATTGCACAAACAGAATGCATGGGATGGAAAGAGGGAAAAGCATCTGAGGTGGCGTGCACGGAAGGGCACCCGTGCCAAGAACAAAGCGGAGCTCAAACAAACAGAAGAGAGAGTGAATTTTCACTTTTCTTGGGATTGCTCAAGGACTCAACCAATAAGTCAGGAAGTTAGAGAAGGAACATAGGATGAAATAACACGCGAAGGAGCTCACTCACAGTAAATGCTTGAGAGCTACGCATTCATTTGCTAAAGGGATTGGAGGTGGGGTGTGAGAGGGGGGTTGTGAAAGATAAAGTCACAGGACAGTAAGTAGCTATATCAGAACAGTGGAGACAAAGAAGTAGAAGGGATGATGAGAGTAGGGTAATTTCATAAGCTACCCATCAGTTTGCGGGTAATTATAAGCCTTGATTTGCCAGCCTGCTCCATTTTACCAACATCAAAGATGCGGGTGGGTCCTAAAGAAGCAAGGCTGACAGGCTGTATTACAGCAGAAGGAGAAATGACAAAGAGTGCCCTAATTTCAATAAAGGAAGATTTGAAAGTAAAAGCTTGGTAATAACATTAATAACCAGGCTTTGCCAGCCGTGTAATGATCAGCCAGACAATGAGGAGGCCGAGGCAAGGAAGGGTTGAGGAGTCCAGCGCAAGCCATCTACCTGTGAATTGCTTGAAAACCTTTATTACTTGTTAGAAAATGATCCCAACAATACAGTTCAGTAACCTTTGTGCTTCAAGTCCATTTCATCTGCCAAAAAAGAAAAAAAGAGAATAAGATATTATTATCGAATCGCTTGTGCCCCAGAGCACTCTGTCAAATAATGAGCTGGATTCGGGAGCTGGATGGGAGGGTCTGGTTAGAACAACAGCTTAGCCCCCAGTGTGTCCACAGGGCCAAGGCCAGGGGTTTGGGGACCTGCTTAGCACAGATGGAAAGTGAAGGCTGAGAATCGCTTCTGTTCTGTAGTGAAAATTATCAGTAGATGCTGATTCCACGTCTAAATTAATAGAGAGGGGCCAAACATGCATCTGTGTATAATCCAGTGGCAACTGGGGAAGGGGCCCACGGTACTGGTGCTGAGCATGGGCACTGGAAGACTGTTAGCTTAATTGTCTCCAATTCTACCCAGCCATGTTGCTAGCAGAACAAGGTATCAAATTTCAAACTTCCACCCTGTACACTTCGAGGATAATGCCTGGCCCCTATACCAAAAATCTCAGATCACCATTGAGTAAAGGACATGGGAGGCCCTTCCAAGAGTAACCTGCTTAGAAATGAAATGAAGTCAGCATGGAGGTACTGTTGGCAAGCCTCTGATACCCAAAAGTGAACTCAACATTTCAGTTGCTACTTCTGTTTGTCTTTCAGCTACCTTATTTTAATTAAACTGCTAACATGCTCATGTCTTAAGACAGAAGGTGATCTCAGAGATTTTTGAAATGCGTTATATAAACCTCAGTCTTCTCGATGTAGGATTATTAGGTATAAAAATGAGGCGCACTTAAGGCAGATTGCACATTGAGACACACAAAAAACTCTTAGCAATTAAGCTGTCAGAATTTCAATTTGAGAGCATCACAGCCAAAACCTATAAACATCCACACAGTCAGCAAAAGAAGGCTGGGCTCAGCCAGGTACTGGTAGCTCATGCTTGTAATCCTAGCTACTTAGGAGGCTGAGATCTGAGAAACATGGTTCAAAGCCAGCCTGAGCAGGAAAGTCCATGAGACTCTTATCTCCAATTAACTATTTTTTTTTAAGTCAGAAGTGGAGCAATGGCTCAAGTAAAAGAGCACTAGACTTGAGCAGTACCTAGACCCTGAACTGAAGCTCTAGGACCAGCACAAAATAAGTTAAAAAGAAAAAAGAAAACTGAACTCACCTACCTTTAGAAGTGGTGCTGTTTCACTTGAAAGTAAGTACATTATGCTCAAAATTCCTTCAGTTCTGGTGGCAGCTGGCTAGGTGGTTATGAAATGTGGCTGTCCTTTGATTTTGCACTCACTCATCTACAATTCTACACTTCTTGAATTGCTCCTTTGTGAAGCTGACCCACAACTTTGCCTGAACCCTAATGTACTATTGCTCTTATAATGGTCCAGATGAAAAGAGATATAAACCTACAATAAGACTACAGTACCAAGATGGACAGCATAGTTTAAGATGGACACATAGTTTAAAAGACATTTGCTACAACCCAATATCTAGCTGGAATGGCAATGAGAGAGTAGTCTAGATTTCCAGTAGGCCAACTCTGTCCATCATGTCATTCTCCAGAGAGACCATTACAAGACTATATGTCTAAAACATCCCATAGTCACCCTGGGATTCCTTTGGGCATCAGCATCCTTTGGTCCTTTGGGAAAAATGAAGGATCTTAGCCCATCTCCTGGATTAAGAGCCTCAAATTCTTCATGACTTGTTGTTATTGTTTACAAATATACCATTGATGCTGTGTCTGTGATACTTGTGATTAAATTTAGGGTTTTGCAGTTGCTAGCTACACACTCTTCCATTTGAGCGAGGCCCCAGACCTGCTACTTTTAGTTTTGTTTTTTTATTCAGATAGGATTTCTAGCTAACTTGTTCAGACCAGCCTAAACCATAATCCTCCTCTCTCTGCCTCTTGAGCTGGGATTATAAGCATGAACCTCACACCTGGCACTGCATTGATTCTTAATGACACCAACATTCAAGGCTTTTAGGACTTGAACACAGAGTGTTCACTTAGTTTACCTAGTTTCGTTCACTTTATTGTGTGGTTTCCCTTAGTCAGTGAAACCACGTTTTTTGACATTCACAAAAGGTGGCTGTAAACTTTTCTGTGTTCCAGGGAAGGTAGATCAAGAAGGTCTCTGAAGAGATTTCTTTCCACATGAAATTCTGGGTGAGCTCTTTGGCCTACCACGGGCACTCACTAGAAAATTCAGCTTCTTTTAGAAAAGCCAAAACACTCACTGGAAAAATCTTTTTGGCCTCTTCACTACTTAGATTCTTTCTTTTAAAAATGTATTTCCAAATGTAAACAAGAAAAAAAATTTTACCAAGTACCAGAAGGTACATACATTATCAGCATGCAGAAAGCAATTGACAATGCATAGTTTAGTGTTAGTCAAGCATGAAGCTCCTCTGTCTCTCTTGTCTGGACATCAAGCTAGGCCTTGTCACTTACGTGACTTTTGGTTGACTTAGTTAATATCTCTGTTACTCATTTTCCTCATCTACAAGTCAGGGTTTAAAATGGTACCTACCTTGTAGCACTGTTATGAGGTATAAATATGTTAACATGGATAAAACACCCAGGATAGAACTTAGCTTGCTGTAGCTGCTCAGGAAAGAGCTACTGTGCTATCTTGGTTTGAATCTTTGTGATTCTAAACCAACATTTGGAGCTTGTTAAGGAGACGATCAAACACTGTAGCACTCTGCCCAGCACTTACATTTCTGCCTCATAATCTCAGAATAAGACATTTGCAAGCGCCAGGATTTTCCTGTGTCCTAATGTAATCATGGTCCAGAGCCCCTCTCTCCTCCCTCCTCTACCTCTGCTACACACCCGTGAAAGTAACAATCTATAAGATTCCTTCATACTCCTTCCTCTTAGAAGGAATTCTAGTGATCAAAAGGGAGTTCACATCAAAATCCTCAGGCTCTGGAAATCAATAAGAGGGGAAAGGAGCCAGGACATATCATTCATCTCATTGATAATAATATAGAAATTAATGAGAGGGATAAAGATGTGGATGTGTCAATGACACATAAATGTCTTCTCCAAACATTGTATATACTACTGTATATGCATATCATCTAAAATAGATGAGGGAAAAGCAGCCCTTATGAGCAGTATATTTTACCTCAGGAATGTCCTGTCTCCATGTAGGACCTGCACCTTGGGCAGGAACTGTATAGTAATTCTCCAAAGGTGAGGGAAGTGGCTTTTAGAATTCAGACTGCTTACATTCCTCCACCTCTATCTGGCCTTCTAAATCTTCCCTTGGAAATGAACCACCACCTCTTGCATGACAATTAGATGAAACCTGCCACATTCAGATACACTGAAACTTCTAGAACCTCTGTTGGAATAGAGAGACAGACAAGATTTAGGCAGCCAATTAAGTTATGATTATGTGTTTCATTTGTTCTTTTTAAAACAATAAAATAAAAAAATACCTCATCTGTGGTTAAAAAGACCACAGAGGCACGGGGTAATTAATGTAGAGAAATGACCCAAATGGAGTTCATTATTATTTTGCAGCCACTCAAAATATCTTCTGGTTTCCACAGATTTCCTTTTCTCATAGGCATTCATGCATGGCCTTTCTCACTGTCCTTGGCACTATACTTCAGAAACAGTTCACCCCCTCATAGAGGAAATTGTTTTAGCAGGACAATTTTTAAGGAGTATTTCCCACCAACTGACAGGATAAAACACTGTTAAGGGCCATTTTCCAGATTGTGCCTGCCAAACTGTTACATAGAGGCTGAAACTCATTGCACATGCAGTTTGTTAGGAACCAAATTCTTGTGTTTGTAGTCATTGTTGAAAAACATGAAAGGAAGAAGGAATCAAACAGGATGATTGAAATTGTGATTTTCTAAACTGCTTTAGCAATGTTTTCTAAGCACTTGGTCATTACCATCTCTCCCTTGTTTTCTTTGCAAACATCTCTCTGGTGTTTACAAGGACCAGAAGCAACTGTTCTACACTCTCTTCTCATCCAAGTTCTTTGCAGAGAGCAAAGGCCTTCCCCTCATAATGCAATGGGAACTCTGAGTGATGAAAGTAGAATTTCCCCCACATAATCATTTCTATAACATAGGCCATCAAATGATCATTATATTTTATGATTCTCTAAAAAAAAAATCTGTCAAAATCAAAGCTATGTGAAATGCATTACAGAGAACTCTGGTAATCCTGGCCAACCACATTCGTGCCTGGACCAAGGATGGAGGCTTGGTAACTGGAAACCTGACTCTGAAGGAATTCCAAACACAGACTAAAAGCATCTCTTCCCACATAGCATGAACTGCTTAAGAGCCTACCAGCATATTACTTTGCACTGTTTTTGGTCCCCACAGCTTTGCAGTATTTTAGAAATGTCAGAGGAAAAAAATCTGCCGGCACCCACTCAGCTACTAAACACTCTGTGGCAAGCTTGAGAAGAGTTTCTTCCTCCCATTTCATCCCAAAATTGGTCACAATTAGTAACAACAACAAAAAAGAACCCATAAAGACTAACTTGAAACTTTAAAATTTGTCTTTGTCTTAACTTCTAATGGCACACACAGTATTTCTCAGAAATTAAGAGGAATGGGATTTTGTCTTTTAGGAGGTTTTCTGTAACTGGAAAATCCAACATGTTTGTTTAAACTGGATATTCTTACCTTTGCTCAGAATTTATGATTTTTCACACTTTCCACTGAAACACTTATTTTTTAATTTAATTTTATTGTCAACATGATGTACAGAGAGGTTACAGTTACATACATAAGTTAGTGAATATATTTCTTGTCAAACTTGTTACCCCATCCCTCATTTTTCTCCTCAATTCAGATAAACATATATACAATACCCAGGGTACCAAAATTACATACAGTGACAACAGGGGATAAACCATAGGAAAGGAAAACAAAAGGAAAAAAGAAATTACTTCATATAGTACATTAAAAATAACAACAATTAAAAACCACTGTTTCCATATCTTGGAATTTACTTCACTTAGTACCATCTTATATGATCATATGTACATAGCTATTGAGCCATTGTGATCCTCTACTAGGACTATCCTAGACATATACTAAGTATTACCAGTGAGGGAAATCATAGAGTCTGTGTTTCTTTGGGTGTGGCTCACTTCACTTAATATGAGTTGTTCCAAGTCTTTCTATTTCTTCATGAATGGGGCAATGTCATTCTTTCTGATGGAAGCATAGAATTCCATTGTGTATATATACTACATTTTCTTGATCCATTCATCTACTGAGGGGAATCTGAGTTTGTTTCATATTTCAGCTGTGGTAAATAGTACTGCAATAAACATGGTTGTGCTGGTAGCTTTAGTATGGTCTTGTTTGCGATCCTTTGGGTAAATACCCAGAAGTGGGGTTACTGGGTCATAGGAGAGCTCTATGTTTAGCCTTTTGAGGAACCTCCACACTGCTTTCCAGAGTGGTTGAACAAGTTTACCTCCCACCAACAGTGTAGGAGGGTTCCCTTTTGGCCACATCCCTGCCAGCATCTGTTGTTATTAGTTTTCTTGGTAATGGCCATTCTAACTGGGGTAAGGTGGAATCTTGGTGTTGTTTTGGTTTGCATTTCTTTTATGGTCCAAGATGTTGAGCATTTCTTCATGTGTCTATTGGCCATTTTTATTTCCTCTTCAGAAAGTCTCTATGTCTTTAGCTCTCTTGTAAATGGGGCAGTTGTTCCTTTGAGAATTTGTTTTATAGAGATTTAATTTTTTGAGTTAAAAGTATATTTTAGATACAAGGCCCTTGTCTGTTGTATGGCTAGTGAAGATCTGTTTTGTTGATTCTTTCAATAGCTTTTTTGGACTCTAATTCATTTAATTCTGATTTAATCTTAGTTATTTGTTTCTGTCTACTGGATTGGGAAAACCATTATTTTTTTTAACCTACTAAACTTAGCCCCTCTCTGTCCTCACTGAACATGTCTTGATCACTTCTGATCTCTTACTCTTGAGCTTTCTTTACCCTTCTTTGTCTTATAAGAAGCTCATTGGAGCCAGGCACCGGTGGCTTATGCCTGTAAGCCTAGCTACTCTGGAGGCTCAGGTCTGAGGATCTTAGTTTGAGGCCAGCCAGGCAGGAAAGTCCATGAGACTCTTATCTCCAAAAAACTGTGCAAAAACGCCAGAAGTAGCACTGTGGCTCAAGTGGTAGAGCATTCATCTTAAGCAAAAGAAGCTCTGATATAGCACCCAGGCCCAGAGTTCAAGCCTCATGACTAGCAAAAAAAAAAAAAAAAAAGCTCATTGGATTAAATACACCCTTGGTTCATAAACCTAACCTTGAGACAATAGGTACTTCATGATCACCTTTGTATTGCAAAGATTTGTCAATGATACTTGAAGAACTGAGGGGTATAAATATTTTTTAAATAAACTACAGCAGACTCAAGCTTAGTGCATCTCTCAAGCATGTGAATTTCCCTGTTCTTTCTTGAGTGAGAGGAGAGGGCAGTGAGTTAAAGGAGATGGTGGAGAAGTTGGTGTAGTCCTGGTTTCTGCATCTCTTGGGCACGGGTGGCATACATGAAAGTCATCCATCATCCTGATGTATTCTGGTGGAGAAAAGATGGGTTGGCGCTAGGACTGGGGAGCACTGGACATCACATCCATCTCCAGTGTGTATTCATCAACCACAGTCCAGTTCAGTACCAAAACCAAAGCAATCACACGTGAGTTTGATGATGCCTCCCTCGTGTCCTTTATTTAAACCCTGCACTGCACTGTACTCTGAAATGCGTGCCTTACAATGTTCCTACATTGTCCTGCTGATGACAGAAACAAAGGAAATTTATTTGCCAGAAGGTCATAAAAAATAATCCTTAACTGATTCTTCAACAAATAAATAAATAAGCATAACTTACCCATAGTAAATCTAGTTTATAGTTCATCTTGACTAAGATCCCTTTAAATTTTCTAAAAACCAGTAAGGATGACCTCATTGGTAAGCCAGGCAATTAAATTGTAGTCCAAAATTTATGGAACACCTACTATGACTCAAGTATTCTGCAAAGTAACAGAGATAAAACAGTATTCTTGGGGATCAAAACAAACCTGCAGTCTCTATCCTAATAAAGTTTATAGTATTTCCATGCTGGAGCCAATCCAACACTTGACTCGGGCTTTCATTTCTCCTTACCTTCTTCCTCTGAAAAAAAATTGAGTCAGTTATTTGAACCATCTTCAACTCCTGCTTCTTAATGAGCTGCTTTATCTTCTTTTTCCTTCATCCACCTCCACCTCCTACCCACACCTAATCCTCCAGGGTTACTGCATATGCTTGTGGCTATTCGCTTGAATAAAATCAGCCCTATGTGCCGAGTCCTGTGTTGAGCTCCAGAAGCGATCACTAGACATGAGAGACTCGGCCTACCTTCTAGATGCTGGTTCTTCAGTGTACTATATCGATGCCCAAGGCTGGGGGGAGAGGCAAGCATGACGAGAATGACTGCCTGTGGTGAGCACAGAGGAAAGGGATTTTCCTTGCAATTCAGGAGGAGCATGCAAAGATGGCAAATTTAAACTTTCTCAGCCCCCTTCCCCTGTTCCAATGAGTATAGCCCCTTCACTCCCAGCAAAGATGTGCCAGGGAATCTGTCCTTCCAACACTGAGTTCTTTTCTCAAACAGATCTATCTTAGCAAATATTGGAGCATTTTGCTCCATTTTGCTTAATGAAAAATACTGTAACTACATACCAAGATAGCAGAGAAAAAGAAAACCTGATGAAAAGAAGGTGATCTTTATTGTTCTTTACATATAAATAATGTAGAGCTTTGTCATGCCTGGGTCAAATGTTTAACAAGTATTATTACCTGTATGTCTAGGATAAAACTGAATGCCTGAGACAGTTTCTGAATTTTTTAAGCAAAATCTGAATATTTCTGGCTTTCAGAAATGAGCCTACTCAGAAACTTTAAAAAGCAAAAAACTTTAAAGATAGATATTTTCATGACAGTTCCCTCAAAGAGTGATAAAGAAAATAAATATAGGCTTGTTTCTATTTCCTTGAGTGGCTGTGGTTTCTGTGTGAGATTTTAAATTGGAAAGTCTTTTTTTTCTTAAAGAAAAATAATAACACATACAAATAAGACTCCTGAGGTCTCATGAAAAATGAGAGGTTTTGAAATACTGATACAGTGCTGTTGGGGCTTTTGTTTTAATCAGAATCTCCTGAGGAAGCTGTCCCTAGATTTCTCAGGGTTGGCTCAAAGCAAGTAGCATTGGTCACCAGCTTATCACAAGCCCTATATATTTATAGGACCCAGGATAGATTGGTTTTTGTGCTTCCCTTACCAACACTAAATTTCACGTAAATCAGCAGGCTATGTGGTTTACAAAGCAAATGATTCAGCTTCATCTTCTTCCTCCTCTAGCCAGTTCTGTAATAAAGAGAATTTATTTTCCTGTTTAAAAAATATTCTTTTAACTGGGCACTGATGGTTCATGTCTGTAATCCTAGCTACTCGGGAGGCTGAGATCTGAGGATCACAATTTGAAGCCAGTCCAAGCAGAAAGATTTGTGGGATTCTTATCTGCAATTAACTACTAAAAAGCTGCAAGTGAAGCTGTGGCTCAAATGGTAGAGTGCCAGCCTTGAATGGAAAAAGTAAAAGGATCGCGCTTAGGCCCTAAGTTCAAGCCCTAATACCCAGCACAAAGAAAAAGAAAATACTGTTCTTTTAAATGTTTGTGTGGGTGTGCACATGTGCATACACATTGACACATGCACACAGCATATGATAATATTCGCAAGAAGTTAGAGATTATTCTGGCAAAAAAAAAATGGAGGAAATGATGTAACACACCACCCTCCCAAAGAAAGAAAAATTCTCCTAGCCCTCTTTGAACCATAAAGACTGTTTTTATAAGCCAACTCATTGTTTTTCTTCTCTCTGAGAAATTAAAGATGTAACTGCTATGATGAGCTCTACAGGAAAAGACTATTTCCAGGGTTTCAGTTCTTGACAAAGTGCAGCCCCCTCCCTTGGTTTCTGCCACTTGTAAGCAAACTCTCAGAAATAAAATCTTCCTGTTATCTTGAGGTCATCCTCCTGGCCCTGGGGAATTGTCCCTTCTCCTTGCAGCAAGAACTGGATGGCAGGAGGGCAAGGTATGAACAAGAGGATAGCTGATGTCCCTGTGTGCATGTCGCAGAGTCACTTGGCGTGGTTTATGCCTCATCACCACTTCATCTGGATTGTCTCTCCAGAAAGTAAAAACAAAGAAAAAAAGAAAGTGTGCCTGTCTTTTATAATGTTCTGTTTTAAAAGAGAGAGAAATCTCTGGGGAGAAGAACAGGACCCTGAAGTTCCAAGGCCTGGAATTCCTCCTCTCTCTCTTCCCATTTTAAACAGGAAACACTCATGCTCTGAGAGTCCAGAGGGAGCATTGGTTGTATGTTCATTTTAAGGCAGATAATGTTTGTGTGTTGCAAATGTCAGTGATTTATCCTAAGGGTTTAAAATGAGTGCAGGAAAACCACATGTTTCACTTCATGCAGAGAAATATCTTCTGTTAAGTTTCGAGAGAAAGCACAGGTTAAGGACTTTTTAAAGTATTTCTGAAATCTCCAAAATAAAACCAGAGGAAATAGAAATGAGCAGAGTTAGGGGGGGGGGGGCTTTAAAAATTCTTATGCTACAAGACTGGAAGTTTGTTAAATCAAAGATGACATTCTCTGGGAAAGACATGATGCAACCTGGGTCCTTTCTTCTCTGGGGCTGCAGTGACAGATGATAAGCAATGTATTTGTGCTCTATTTGTCATGGGCAATTTAAAACAGAGCAAAGCAAACTGCAC
The DNA here is from genome assembly GCF_023159225.1 of Perognathus longimembris pacificus. Lineage (NCBI taxonomy): Eukaryota > Metazoa > Chordata > Mammalia > Rodentia > Heteromyidae > Perognathus > Perognathus longimembris. Next base: position 25,595,667 of record NC_063164.1, on the reverse strand, counting down.
TGAATAATAGCAGCTGATGCTATAATAACTTGTACGCAAACAATTTAATTTTTTTTATCTGAAAACTCTCACTAACTAAATTACCCCAAGCTCAAGGATCTATCTTTCATTATTATACACAGCCAAATTAAGATGCATCCACACAAATGCAGTGGGAGAATTCTATTGTTCATCTTTATGGATGGGTGGATGAGTTCACAGGCTGTTTTCCATGAGCCCAGAGCTTGTCAAATCTTCATTGATTTGGGGAATGGACAGAGCCTTTTTAACATCCAACTCTGAAGATTACAGAGTGGTTTTGACCCTCACTGACAGTGGCTGATTAACCACGGGCACTGTGTTCTTACAGCCCTGTCATTTCTTTCAAGTGTTCTATTAGTCTATGCTCTGACATCGAAAAGCTTTTCATTTATTATTGTTGTTGCTGTTTTTCCTTTAAAAATAATAATAAATTTCTAAGGGGGGGATTGGATAAAAGTGGAAGGACTCAGGGATATGATTGTGAATGGTGGTGGTAAATATGTGCACAGAAGGTTTATGGGATTTTAAGAGCTGCAAACAGAAGTCATGTGTTTCACCCCAGGCTAGACAAGATGCCGTCATCTGCACATTGTCTAGAGACCGATTGCTTCTGTTATGGCACACAGATCAGAAGACGCTTGTTGTCTTCAGTAGAAAGATCCAAGCAGGGTCGCTTCCTGTTAGTGTTTATTCTTGCCCTGGACCTTTTCTGTATGTCTGCCCATTACACAAGGCAACTGACAGCTGTTTTGGTTTTTCCCATTCTGCTACTGGTGGTACTTCTTGATTTCACCATGTTATATCAGAGTCTGGGTGGGTAATTCCCAGCCCTGGATTGGGAGCTTTTTCTGAGAACCACGGAAAGAAAGAAATAGTAATCTACACAGAACTGTGACAACAGCCAGGACCACTAAAAGAGCCCCTCCCAGACCTGGGAAAGGAGTGAATAGAGCAGTGGCAAATCTCTGACTCCAACTAGCCTCTACATTTCTGTTACCATATCTGGGACACTCTTCAGAGAATCAAAGGTCTGATCGACTATACTGGGCCCCAGCCTTACCAGAGCTACCATCACTGCCTAATAGAGGAAGCTAGTTTAGCTACTATAATGAAAATCAACAGAAGAGGATATAAACAAGACCAAAGAACCAACAGTGAGCATAAGAAGTTCTAGTTAACATGGTGGCACATAGCATCACGGCCCCAGGCGCTTGCATTCCTGCTGCCCAGCCTTTCTCAGCACATGGTTTTCACCTGTGGTCTCAAGTGGCTGTCCCAATGGGCCGACAAGAAGGACAGAGGAGAAGGTTTCCTCTCTTGTGTTTGAGGGCACACATCACTTCTGCTTGCCTCCCATTATTTAGGCCTAATTTCTTGCCACAGTGAACAATACAGAAGTCTAAAGAGTGCTAAGCAGTTGCTGACATAATTCTCTGCTTTTCTTCATAGGGGAGGACCAGCAGACCCTGCCGACTACCTGACAGCAGCACCCAGAGGGCTCTACCAGGAAAGGGAGCTTCCGTACTACCCAGGGGCTCATCCCGGGCATCCACCCAAAGTGGGGAGCTATGCCCGCCCCCCAGATCTGAGGTTGGCAGATCTCCGCTACCCTCAGTGCTACCCACCCCCGCCTGCTCCCCTACACAAAGGACCCTTCCGACAAGATGTTCCACCTTCTCCTCCCCAACACCACAGAGTGCCAACCTATCAGGAATTGGGCAGAGCAGTGCCCCGAGGAAGCAGCCCTGACCAGTACCCCTACCGACCCCAGGACCCTCGGCAGAAGAACCCCATGACTGCAGCTGTATAGCTGAACACCAACAACATCAGTCCCTCAAGAAAGATGTCCAACACTACCTTCACCTAGTCCCTGATGCCTTCCCTAGGTTAACACTCTCCATGGTACACAGTAGCTTTTTCTCACTGAAGATGCAATACTTGACTGTCCATCAGGGCAGGAAAGGAGTAAGGGCTTCTTGTTTGGGGGGGGGGGGGGGTTGGGGAGGAGGGAGTGGCATATAGGATGTTGGATACTGAAGAATGAGGAAGAGTAGAGTCATAGCAACGATACTTCTTGATACTTGAAAGGCTTGTATAATTGCTCAGTTCAATGACAATGCCAATTGAATAAGCAACTAACAATGGATATGCCCAATGTGGCACTCCCTAGCTCGGATTACCTGTGCCAATGATGCCCACCCCACATCCCACAGGTTAGCAAGAGAGGGGCAGTTCCTTCCTGGTATCCTCACACATTCAGAGGAATAGTTTTGCACCTTCACTGGAGCAGTAAGGCCTACAGAGTGGCAGGTAAAGAGGCTAGTGATGTGGGTGCCTTAGTTAGTCCAGTGTATTCTCTGGGGGAACAAAGCTACAGCAAATATGACTAGTGATCTTCTTGAAATGTTTCATACCCAGAGGAGGGCTACAGAGCCCTTCTCCTCTGGGAGGTGTTGCAGAGCTAATCAGAGCTCCCAGAGGAATATAGTCCAAGGACCAAGGAAAGAGCTGAGAACGAGTGTTGACACTCCCATGGCCGTAACCTTTTTCCCACCCATATCCCAGGCACAGTCACTTGGGGGAGATATTTTGTTTCATAGTCATCCCCAAATCTTTTTTTTTTTTTGCCAGTCCTGGGCCTGTCCTTGGCTTCTCTTTGCTCAAGGCTAGCACTCTGCCATTTGAGCCACAGCACCACTTCTGGCCATTTTCTATATATGTGGTGCTTGGGAATCGAACCCAGGGCTTCATGTATAGGAGGCAAGCACTCTTGCCACTAGGCCATATTCCCAGCCCTCATCCCCAAATCTTTTACTTATCTTAATTATTGCAACTTTGGCCTCTACTTTAAGACTCCTATGAGAGAGCTAGAATGTACCTGGGGGAGAAAATATAGGGCCTGCTGGTCAGGCAACCCAGGAAAGCAATGCACCAAGGGAAGGGTGCCAGTTCCCCATTGAGTGCCAAACAGAACACATCTGAACTCAGGAACAGTAAGGAGCTGGCCATGGCCACTGGACATTGGCCACTGGCAGTAATGGATGATAGTGAATGATCGGTGGTGGTGGTGGTGGCAGTGTGTGTGTGTGTGTGTGTGTGTGTGTGTGTGTGTGTGTGTGTGTGTTCAATCATGTGTGATTACCAGTCTAGAGGATGGAAGATAAAAATGCTGTCTGGGAAGTTTGATGAGGAAGGGCAAAGAAAGAAAGGGAGAAGTATATGATTAAATCAATCTGTATCTGCCATAGTTCATTAGCATATGTTAGGGCAAGGCCTCCAAGTAGAAAAGGAAGGTTTTTATGGCTTGAGAAGCTAAAACCCAATCCTCAAAAGAACTCATGTACAACAACTGCCTCCCAATTACTTTTTTTTTTTTTTTGGTCAGTCCTGGGCCTTGGACTCAGGGCCTGAGCACTGTCCCTGGCTTCTTCCCGCTCAAGGCTAGCACTCTGCCGCTTGAGCCACAGCGCCACTTCTGGCTGTTTTCTGTATATGTGGTGCTGGGGAATCGAACCTAGGGCCTCGTGTATCCGAGGCAGGCACTCTTGCCACTAGGCCATATCCCCAGCCCCCAATTACTTTTGAGCTTCACAACTATTTCTACAAAAGTAAAACATCCAGCCAGGTGCTGGCAGCTCATGCCTGTGCGATCTGAGGATCAAGGTTCAAAGCCAGCCTGAGTAGAAAAGTCCAGCAACCCACCAAAACATTGGAAGTGGAGATGAGACTCAAATGGTAGAGCACCAGCCTTGAGCATAACAAGGCCCAGTGCCAGTATAAGGAAGTAAGGGGGGCGGGGGCGGGAAAGGATGGATGCAAGGAAAAAAGGACAGAAGGAAGGGAGGGAGGGAGAAAGGGAGGGAGGGAAGGAAGAAGGGAGAAAGGAAGGAAGGAAGGAAGGAAGGAAGGAAGGAAGGAAGGAAGGAAGGAAGGAAGGAAGGAAGGAAAACATCTAAAATGTGCAACTTGAAATTGGAAGTGTGACTCAAGTGGAAGAGCATCTGTCTAGCCTGTGCAAGCCTGGAGTTCAAACCCAGTGCCTGTAAGCTAAACAAATAAATATATAATTAAATAAATAAATAAATAAATAAAGCTAAAAGCCTGACCAAATCAAAACATACATGAAAGACAGAGAAATAACAAAACTTGAGAGCAGCCATCTGAATGTCTCAGTGGCTATTAAAACACCCTAAGCCTTTTTATATTCTCTTTTTGTCCCCGCCCCCCTTCGCCACCTTCACCCTCAAAAGGTCTTGAGTTCAGACATATTTTGGCCCAGCATAGGATACCTCCAACTTACAGGATTTGATAAATTTAGTATTATAGATTACACAGGATATCCATCTGGTCCAATTTAGTCTTTTAGTCTGGGTCTTTAGTCTGGGTCATCTTGTAATCCTCGCTGTACTCCTGAGATCTGAGGATAAAGTTTGTTTTTTGTTTTTTGTTTTTTGCCAGTCCTGTGGCTTGGACTCAGGGCCTAAGCACTGTCCCTGGCTTCTTTTTGCTCAAGGCTAGCATTCTATCACTTGAGCCACAGCTCCACTTCTGGCCATTTTCTGTATATGTGGTGCTGGGGAATCGAACCCAGGGCTTCATATATATGAGGCAAGCACTCATTGCCACTAGGCCCATATTCCCAGCCCCGAGGATAAAGTTTTGAAGCCATCCTAGGCAGAAAAGTCCAGGAGACTCTTACAATTAACCACCAAAAAAGTCAGAAATGTAGTTGTGACTTAAATGATAGAGTGCCAGGTCTTGAACAGAAAAGCTCAGGGGCAGCACGCACACCCTGAATTCAAACCCCAGGACACCTCATACACATAAAAAAATTGAGTTTTATTATGAGAAGTGATGCTATTGCTGGTTTTAGACATAAATAGTATGGTTTACAGGACTTCAAGAGTAATCATTTTCCAAACCACAATCACTGTGGTCCTCTGAAAAACAGACTATCCAGTTGTTTTTGCCCTTTGGCATCTCAAGCCAAGTACCTTCAGATGATCTGTAATTTGTTCAGAGATGTTGAGCTCAGGCTCAACTCACCCAAAGTGTGGTGTGAGTGAGCTAGAGCCTTTCTGTGCCAATATGGTAAACATTGCCTTTCCCTTATGCTAAATCAACCTCAAAGAAGAAAATGATAAAATGCAGGACATGTAGCTGGTATGGAAGCATTAAAAATCAGCTTTTCAATGCATTCTATATTTTAATCAAGATTTTATAGACTACCAGTCATGTCCAAGCCAGAGGCTCCTGGAATAAGAGTGTGGCTACTAAGGTGTGGCCACAGGAAATGCAAGGTAAGAACCTGTGCCCTGAAGAATAGAACCTCACATGAAGCATGCCCAGGTTCCCACCTCCAGCATGGCCTCCTAAGATGCACAGTACCTCCTGGGCACAGAGCTCAGGGGAAGCTCCACACTTTGTATTGTATGCAGAGTCACTGAAATCACTGTTGATCTTCCAGGGCAGTCAGGGATATGAAGGTACGATTAAAGTGAACAACAACAACAACAACAAAAAGATTATAAAGCTTGCTTTTCTTGATTGAAATATAACATTCCATTTGATACTGCCTTAAAGAAATTACCATTCTGTTTGTGACAGAGGCTACATCAAGCTGAGCAACAATTAAGAACAACTCTGATGTAAGCTTCATAAATGCCTGTGCACTAGCCCTCTAAGCTATCGCCTCTCTGAGATTATGTTCAGGAGAGCAGGTTGTTTAGAGCAGTTAGAAGTCCAGGTTATAATCAGCAGGTGCCCAAAAGCAGGAAACAATCACTCCTGGTATATTTTTGGCTTTGGGATAACTCAGTCAAGTGTCTCTTTGTAGTGCAGAACTCTAATAGTCCCCCTGAAATAGAGTGGCATACTGCACTACAAAACCATCAGCATATACCTGCCCAGCTGTGGATCTGACTGGGTCATTCAACCTTCAAAATGATATTTGGCCTCGAGTCACTAGATATTTTAAGATCCCCATTTTTCTCCCTTTTGGAAAGAATATAAAGTAGAATACACCACTGAAAACCTTTAGATTCAAGACAGTTCTATCCTCTACAAGAAGGAGACACCGGCAACTCATTAATCTACCAAGCCATTGGGGCTGTGGAACTGTCCTGCCTTACCACTTCAAATCAGGGACTGGAAGGCAAACTCTAAAGCAGGAGTGTTTTTAAGTTGTGATTCAGTAGCAAACAAAAAAATTGGGGGTGGGGAGGAATCATCCTGAAACTTCTTATTCTTAGATTTTTAGGAACATATATTTGGATCCCAGAAGATTGAATGAACTAAAGGTTAAGAGCAAGGTACAACGGTAGGAATCCAGAGACCCTCTGTCCCCACAGAGGAAGGTCTGCTTTTAAATAAAGGAGATTTGAACTTTTAGTATAGCTTTATTTCAACTGCCAACTAAACTAAGTAAATTAAAATAAGATCCATTATCTCTCCTAAAGATTGGCAAAATTCTTAAATAGCATACTTTCTGAAGGAAATCCACCTGTTAACTTTAGGAGGATCAAGAAAGCTCATTTCTCTTTTCCCTGGTATGCAGAGAGAGATCAAGCCTACAAAGAGTCATTTTTCCCTTTGTCTGTAAGCACAATATTCCTTTACTTTGGAAGGAATATCATCCAATTTCAGGAGGATGGAGAGAACTGGAGAGTTTGGAATGTAAAGTGTGTGTGTGTGTGTGTGTGTGTGTGTTTGTGTGTGTGTGTGTGTGTGTGTGGTGTATAACATTCCCATCAGCATTGAGCTCTGAGACATGCAATGAATGGTCTTCAAACTGCTGTTAAATTGGGTAGACACCCTACTGCTGACTGACTCTGTAAGAACACAAAGTCCAGATTTCAAGCAATTAGGCACTGGAGTCAGAAAAAGCCATGCTAGTGTTTCTCTGCACTCCAGTTCATGCTGACTTAGGTGCAAAGAACATCACAGTGAAACCAGAAAGGGGAGTATCTGGGAAAATAGTCCTACGAAGTCACCTTTCTAATAAAAGAGAAAGACGCAACTCAGATATCTAAAATAAGGTTAAAATTTCCCACGCAGCTACGGCTTCTCAGTGAAATTCTTTCTCCCTCATATCCTCAGTCAGACAGTCACACAAAGCCTGACTTGGCTTCTGAGTACAGAGTGGGAAGGAAGTGAGCAACCCCAGAGACTCTCAGTCCATCCCCTGACTCCGAAAGTGTTCTGTTCCATATGCAGTGCTTTTTACTACTGGAACATAAAACAAAACCTGTTGTTTATACCCTCGCTTTTTCTAGTGTTTCCTGTGCCTTTATGATACCAAGTCTGTTCGTGTGCTCTGAAGATGAATTACATGAAATCATATTTTGGCATATGGGGATGGAGAATGAATTCTTTACAATTTCTTTTTTTTTTTAAAGATGATCCCATTTACACCAAGAAAACATTTTGGATGTTGTTCTATAAAGAATATATAAATTTTTCTTGTGTTATTTTGCATTAAAATAAAGCTTTGTTCAGTCAGTAATGCACCAGTGTCTTGGTTTTTCACTTCTACCACTGGGCTGTTTGAGGACCTGAAGAATGAATATGTGGGCCTCCGTCTTCTTACACTGGACCAACATTTAGTGGTCCCCTAGTTTGAAGTAACACCCATAAGAGCACCAGGGCCAAAGGCTAGAGAAAGGAGTTTCTGCCACATTCTGGATTCCCCAAGAAGCAGGTGCTGACATGAGATTCCATACACATGGGTTCAATGTCTATGCAGGAGACAGGATTGGGCTGAAGTTGAAGCTGAGTTGCAGTGTAATCCCAACACTGGCCTCAGTCAACCCACAGGGAACTTTTGGCCAAGTTAGGAGGAGGGAGCTGGATAGACTAGCAGGCATGACTACCTCCAGGAAAGAGGAAAGATTTACAGGTCAGGCAGCTTTCTGAGTTAAGGCAATCCCAAAGAGGGCTGGCAGCTAGGAACCATCCTTGGGAGATTGGGACAATAGCCCTTCCTGAAGTGGCAGCTCAGCGTCCCCTCACAGCACACACGGAGGTGGCTGACACTGATAACTTATCACAAAGGCTGAAGCCACCTATCTTTGTCCTATCAAATGTTGCAAACACCAGCCCTGTCTCTCCATAGCTCCTTCATTCTCCAGGCCTATTCTCAGTGATCCCCATAATTCTAGCAAGACAGCTACAGCTTCCACCTCTAAACTTCCTAGCAGAGCTCAGATCTGAGTCTACAGTTCATTCATTTCCCCTTTGCTACTGGACATCTGAATGGAAAAGCCCAACAAGCACTTGAAATTGAACATGTTCAAACTGAAAATAAGATTTCTCCAAGATACCCATTCCCGGAAATTCCGTCCTGGACAATGATACCACCATGTCCACATTTACAAACCAGGTGACTTGCTTATCATACCTGAATGATGAGATGGAAGACCAAGACCATACAACCACCCTGTCAAGAACACTTCCTGATGTCGAGACATGCCTAGTCTCACTTCTGGATTAACCTCCCTATTTCTAGCCTTCCTTCCTTCTCCCCAACCTACCTCTATAACTATTCAGGCCTGCCACCTGTTCTTGTAAGTAAAAATGTATTGGAATATATAGGTGCTCATTTGTGTATATAATCATCTAAAGCTCTTTCTTGGTACAACACTAACCCATACTCTATACTCTTTGCCAGAGGGATTTTCTGAGACAGAGATCTGACCATGAATTCTTTTTCTAAAGGCACCATAGTCTTGTTGGGAAAACATTGGTTTTGGAAACTGGAATGCACAATTTCAAACCCTGATCAATTTGAGTTGGGGACTAGTCTGGGCTACATGGTAACAGCATGCTTCACCCCCCCCCCCAAAAAAAATCACAGTCAACTAGTCAGTTACAGCAGTGAAATAAAGATAAATCACACGCTGATTAGTCATCAGCCATTGATTAGTTATGTAGCCTTTGATAAGTATTTTACTTGTTTCTCTAACATCATTTGTAAAAATGATGTTATAAACTGCTAGACATGTTTTGGGTGGTCTTCAATGTATAGAAGAGATAACTGGGAACACACAAATGGCAAAAGTATAAAATGTAGGATTATCTGGATCAGAACCAGTAGGAACAGAGAAGAAGAAAGGAGAAAATGAAAGGGGTGTCAGTATAATTAAAGTACTTCATATGCATTTAAAATGAAATTTAAAATATAAAACTGGTCAAAAAATTGTTTAAAATATGGTAGGATGGAGAACATAAAAAATAATGGGGTGAATTTGACCAAAGTACCTTATATTCGTGCATAGAATAATCACTATGAAACGCCTTTGTACAATCAATATATGCTCATTTTTTAAAGTACAAAGAAGAAAGGCTAATTATATGCATCTCTTCCCAACTCTGCACTCAATGATAACATGTTGGCAGGTTGAAATGGGCCCTGTTGGAAATATTTACAACACAAAAATTGGCATAAGCTACAAACTAGAGTGCTTTCTTTTCCCTCCAGAGAATCATATGTACATCACACACACACACACACACACACACACACACACACACACACACACACACACACACACACACTCCGTATCTCTTTGTGTCTTTTAGTTTCATCTTTAAGTCAGAAGTCTCAAGTCCTTCAAAATCAGCCCCCTGTGCCTCTCTCTTTCTTCATTTCACCATTCATTCACTCATTTCACATTTTGCGCTACTGTCTATTTGAGTTTTCTTTTGTTTCTTTGACCTGGACACACACTTTCACAGCTCTGCACCATGGCAACAACAGGAATGGTAACTGCCTGTCATGAAAATGACTTCATCCCCCACCCAGCCTTGTCATATGGATCCTTACTCAGCCCTGAAGTCCCAGATCAATCCTTTCTTTGACCATAGTCTTTGAAGTCAGAAGTTGGGGCCTGGCCACTCAGACCCGCCCTACCTCCTGGTATCAGAGCTCACTGCAGGCTAGCAGAACTAATGCTGGAGCCACATTTTCCAGATTTCTTTACAACCTTCATTCCAAGTGAAGCCCATCTTCCACAAAGTAATGCCAAAACACTAAAAGGTAGAACTGAGGGCTACACATGCTTTTGCTGGCAAACATAGTCACAGAAATCTTGGTTTACGCAGGCTTTTACTTCCTGGGGGTCAAGAGTCTCTGTGAAGGTCAGCCATTGTGTTAGCCTGGGTCACACCTGGGGCAGCTTCATTTTTCTGCTGCTAATCATTGGAACACTGGCACATTGAGCCTCTCGACTTTGTGATCATTGCAAAGTTCAGCAATCCTCTTCAGCCATTTCTGTGATGTTTTTATGAGACTTTTTCCTTAGGAGCAGTGCCTAAACCCTGCTTCTTTAGCTCTTCCAACAATTCTGCAAACACTTCAGTCCCCTTCTGTTTAAACTGCCCAGACGGGGCTCAGGTTATCTGCAACTAAACCAACTAAGAAGCTTTCTATTCCCCTCCTCCCAAGGCAGCGTTGGTAATTCCACACTGTAGGTTAGCAAGATACTTTCTGCAGATCCTTAATAAAACTTTTATGACCTGTATTTGCAATGATTAGTTTCCATGGCTGTGTGGCCTTCTAAGGCATTCTACATTTGTAACACATTGCCTGGCTCTGACTATGTGCTCAAGAAATATTTGTTGAATTCATTTGAATGAAGAAATGAGGTGTGAGGATTCTTTCTCTGAATTGCTGCTCTGCTGACATTCTACATCCAAACCCAAACTGTAAATCTCAAAACCCTGTTGTTCAAGATCGCCTGGTATTACTTTTGAGGTGAAAGGTGTTAGCCCACGTGGATAGGCCAGAGTCATTTAAAACATGGAAAAATCAGGCCAGAAGATTGTAAATGCAATGGGTAATGTATTATTTAGAGGGTAAAAGAGACTGAAGTAAAGAGAAAATGTATTACTTACAACCTGCTAAGATGGAAAGACTTTTAGTTGCAGAAAATTACTATTATTATTGTGTAATTCCTTGGATTTTAGGCAAGCTCTTTGTAATCATTTGCATTAACCCATTCCTTTCAACAAGTACTGATGGTGAATCAGAACAACTTTCTGACTTTTTATAAAGCAACTGAATCCTACACCCACTAGCACTAAAATCAAGATTTAATGAAAGCTATTTAAACATATCCAAAGGAACTATAGATTTCTTTGTATCTGAGCAAAGAAATGCCTATCTCTTTTGGTAGGCATGTTGATTCTGACTAATTACTATTTACATTATGTGCTGCCATAATTTACATTATGGTCCCAGATATTTTGACTGTTCTCACAAAGATAGCAGGTTCAGACTTACTTTACAGCTGAAGAAACTGTGGCCTAGAAAATCTCTGGAGACAACCCTTTATTTACTATGGGGATTTCAAAGAACCTACCGTGTTCTGAGCAATCAAGGTGGGCTATCTGCTTGGCACATGGGTGGGTACCTCACCCGGCTTTATTAAATATGCTTTTTACTTGTGTCTTCCTAACTACTAGAATGTCTGAAGTCATTGGTCAGAGTTAAAGATGCTTCTGCTGTCACCATGAGCATTTTTCCATTATTATATAGTAACAACTTTCCCTATGTAGGCCAAATACTTAAGTTGAAAATAGTTTTAACTAGATAGATCCTATCAATATCTGTCCATGGAGCTCTTCTGCCTACTCGATCTAATAAAAAGTACAAAAATAAAATGACACTCAATTATAGCCCAACAGATACTTCATGGAACACATGGAAAAGCCTGGGATTCTGCCCTCAAGGCCCTGAAAATTAAGAACATGAGGTTCCCAAATATATATGATTAAAGAGCGAGGGAAGTTAATAGATTAATAATAATAAATGATAGCCAATAGTTTTCTCATGCTTAGTAAGTGCCACACACTCGCTTAAATATTTTTTTCAGTTTCCCCAGGGGACATCTCAGTTATGAGAAAACAGAACCATACAAAAGCAAGTTCTATAGGGATTCTAGGTTTAACTTAGAACTGGACACTGGTAACCTAAACTTGTAGTCCTAGCTTCTTGGAGGCTGAGATCTGAGGATTGCTTTTCAAAACAGCTCAGGCAGAAAAGTCCATGAGACTCTGAGCCCCAATTTACTACCAACAAGCAGAGAGTGAAGGTATGACTCAAGTGGTAAAGTCCCAGTCTTAAACAAGAAAAGCCAAGCAACAATGTAAGACCCTAAGGTCAAACTCCAATAACACACACACACTCTCTCTCTCTCTCTCTCTCTCTCTTAGCTTAAGTACTTGAAACAGTGAGTCATAAAAATGAGCATTTAATTAAAATCAGCCTGATTACATTACCAAGTACATAGAACTAAAATCTTCATTTCCTACACTCATGTCATTTTTCCACTTCAGATCAATAGGGTATGACCCCACTTCACAGATGAGAAAACTAAGGATCTGTGAGTAGCCAAAGCCAGGTATGGATGGGATAGTGGCTACTCTGGTTTCAAATTCAGCCTTGCTCCTCTCTTTTCTACAAGCAAGGGAGATAAATAAATAAATCTCCTTCTCAATTCTTTTCTTTCTTCATGGTTTATGTTGTATGCTATTCTTCATAGCCATGCAAAGTGTGTGTAGTGTTAAAGATAATTCAGAACGTGTAAATGCAGATTTTGACATTTCCTACTCAAGCGACAGGCAGTCTTGTGTTAGTTCCACTATATATTAAATTAGAATCTATGTAGACAGCAGTTTTGAAAGGTATCCAGGCAAATAAGTTGTACTTCTTGTTGAAGTCAGACAGGTAGATGAAACTTTGATGACTTAATCCCCTCAACGATTAAAAGTATAAGCAGACCAAGACCCTGATCTGGAAGAGACTGCCAGAAAATTTATTAAGGGCCATAAAGTGCAAGGCCATAATTTCAACAGGTTATCTTGCTTCCCTGGCTAATTGTTTTCCAAGGCTTCTCTGCTGCAAGGCATTCAGCATGCTTATCACCTGGGAAATGCACACACTCCCTAGGATATTTTCCAGCATGCAGCCCCTCCCCTCCTCCAGTCACGGCTGGATTTTCGCTCAAAGAGCTGTCGATTAGATTTAAGGGCTGCCCAGCCCCACGATGCAGAGTCTTGCTGATATACAGAGAGGGCTGTGGTGTTGCCCTTTGATTTATGAAGAGTGCAGCTCAAAGCCAGCCCCGCACTTTATTAAAGCAGCTTTTAGTCATATTCTACCTCCCCCGCACCAGGCTCCCAAGAGCTCCATCACCTAGCATCAAAATCCCTTTGATAAGCAGCCTTCTCTGTGATTGGAAATGAGGGACCCACCCACCATCTTGCCTCCTGTACCCCTAAGTGAAAGATTGGGAGAAGGAGGGGGGATGAAGACCCAGACCTCCTCTCAAAGAGGCCTTTCTATATCCATTCTCTGACCCTCTCTTGACCTTCTCAGTAGGACAGTGTTTGGCCTGGGGCTATGCCTCTTCACAGTAATTTTTTTCCCAGGCTTTAAAGGGAAAGCCTCTGTGAGGTGTGGCCGTACTGCTTTGGGATCCATTTTCAAAGGCTTTCTGGGCTGTGTGCTGCCAAAGCAAGTGACAGGATGGAAGCAGCCTGGGAGAACACTGTAGATCAATGGCCCTTTGCCTAGCTGCAGGTGAACTGTCTCTCCTCCCTAGGCACCACATATACAAATCCAGGCTTTGTCCCCTGAGGGGGAACATTGCCCGTGCTGGTGCTGGCATCTCACCCCTCCCCCATCACAAACCAAGCCTTTGTCCTGGAGGTGGGGAAACCAGGATTTGTTGCTGGTGCCACCAGGATCTTTTCACAAGCAGTGCGGTTCTTCCTCAGGAACCTGGCATCTGACTCACTCATTTGTCCTTAGCAGTGAAACCTGGCTTCCTGTGAGGACTTGCTCAAGATTTTATTCCGCTGTCATTCAGATCCAGTGAGCTCCTTGGACCAGGATAGAGAAACAGGTAGGGGTGGGGATGTGATCACTGAGGAGGCAGCCACCTCCCTTCTCGACTGTGAGGAAGAAGGAACAGCCCCAAATCAGACATTGTGGCCAAGGGGTGACAACTGACCCTGTCATTGGCAGTCCGAGGGACTCAGCCAGTTGCTGGCCTCCTGTCATTTCTGCTACTTGACCTCATGGGGTGTTATTGAAGATCTCACAGAGCATGTTGTACATTAGCCTAGGGGGGTTAGGGCTATGTCACTTAGCATCACTGTCCCTGATTTCCACAAAAATTCTGAGGGTAAAGTGGTATTTAATGAGCACACAATCATTTCAAGAGAGCTGTTTCCTACTCTATCCAGCCTAGAACTTAGATGTGATCTCTACAACAACCATGCTGCAACCATGAAGTGACAAAACACAAAGACATGCTAAACATGAGGAAGCAAAAGATAGCATTGAAAAGAATCAAAATTGAGCACTTAACGTGCACAGATGTGGCTGTAGGTACATTTATTCCACCCCTATTGGATGAGTATATTAGCTCTCTCTCTCTATGTGTGTATATACAAATATATATATGTTATATACATATTTTTATATTATGTACATATGTAAAAATAGATCCTAGGGGCTGGGGATATGGCCTAGTGGCAAGAGTGCCTGCCTCGGATACACGAGGCCCTAGGTTCGATTCCCCAGCACCACATATACAGAAAACCGCCAGAAGCGGTGCTGTGGCTCAAGCGGCAGAGTGCTAGCCTTGAGCGAGAAGAAGCCAGGGACAGTGCTCAGGCCCTGAGTCCAAGGCCCAGGACTGGCAAAAAAAAAAAAAAAATAGATCCTTACATACATACAAAAATGAAACTTACAGAAGTCAAGAACCCAGGCAGTGCCTTCAGAATCCATACCCTTAATAACTATAGAAAAATCTCTGGGATCCTGGTGGCATCATCGAGTTGCTATTTGGCTTGTTTTTATTTTCAAATAATATCCTGATATTGGCTATGGTTCTGGGACTGGCAGCTGATTTCCTTCTTGGCTGGTGCATTGATACTTCCTCATAGGCCATCAAAAGGATTAAATGAGAACGCATCTCTCAATGGATGGAAGACCACAACAATAATCTATTAATCACATCAAAAGCACCGTGGTTCTCAATGAGTCATTGGTTTTAATATTGAAACAGTTGAAGAAGCAGAAGAGTTAAATCACTAATGTGGTAGGCAGGACAGTGTTTTCCCAAAAGCATCTTCACCCTAATTCTAGAAACCTGTGAATATGTCATGTGAGGTGCCCAATAGGACTTTGCAGCTTTGATTGAGTTAGGACCTGAAAACAGGGAGAGGAATTCAAATTATCCAGGTTAGCCCAATCCTATCACACCTAGAACCCACCCAGCTGTGGTGAGAGAGATTTAGTGGCAGAAGCTCAGAGATTGCTGGTTCTAAGCTGTAGCCAGCTACGTATAAGGACAGGAAGCAGGCTTTAGAAACTAGCAAGAAAGTGGAAATTTCAGTTCTCCAACTGCATGAATTTGAGTCTTACCGACATCTAATTGAATGTGAAAAGGAACTCGCTTTGATTACAGCCTACGGGAAGGAACACAGCCCTGCCTGAACCTTGCTAGACCCATCCTAGCCTTCTGGCCTACAGAATTGTAAGTTAATGCATTTATATTACTTAAGCTATTAAGTTTGTGGAAACTTGTTAGAACAGCAATACGAATATAGATACGGGTAATAATGAAATTTCAGATTTCATCAGTGCTTGTTAGAAAAGATGTTAGCTTAGTGGCTTTAAGAAGTGGTGATGATTATCATAGCCAGGGAGAGTCCCATCTGAATGTAGAGTCACGGAGATTCTTGGTAGGATGTCTTTGTGCCTAATGGTGTTGCTGTTTTGTTTTAATATACAACCCAAGGGGCAGGCCTATAGCCCAGCATGCAGAAGTAGATGGTGTCTCCTTCAGTTGTGTGATGCAATGGCTGCTAGTGTACGGGGTCATCTTTGAAAACACTGGCCAGAGTTCCATGGGCCAGGGATACAAGGAGCCAATGTCTTTGTGGGCATTGTACAGCCACCTCTCTGAAAAGCACTTGGCTTGCAGTCCAGTGATGCTGGTATTTGATAATGAGGACCAAATGTCACCTTTTAATGTCAAAAACTGCATTTAAAAAGAGAACAGAAAGGAAAGCTTCCTGGGTTTCCCTCTCCTGGCTGAACTTCTCCAGTCAGACAAGCTGGGGTTATAGCCGACTTGGGGGTGGCTGGGTTGATCTCTCTGTGGTGGCTAGTGAGGAATACACTCTCTTTTTAGTAGGCCAGTCAGGCTCCCCTTTGAAGGTTAAACTGAGGACAAAGTTGACTCTGGGGTGACAAGGGTCTGTATGGTGAATCAAAATTTGGTGAGAGAAATATTCCAGGATCTTGAGAAATACCTCCTTTTTAGAGAGAGTGGAGCCTCCTAATTAGAGCTGTGGAAACCTACTGAAGCCCACAACCTGCGGGGATCTAGATTAGAGAGCTGGCTTGTCAAACACAGTTACAGCTGCTGACAAGAAACCAGTTATGTAAAGATGCGAGAAATTGAAATGCCGCACCAATTTTCCAGAACAAAAATCTGTCTCTAAAAAGGTGTAACTTCATGCAAAATATGCTTCATCATTTGAATAACAAAATAAGATATGCAAAAAAGAGAGAGAAAAAAAAGATTCCTCAAAGCGAGTCTGCATTCAGGTTGCAGTGAGTTACAAGAGATATGCATATTTCTAGAGCTATATTTAAAATGTTTTGTGTGAAAATAATGCGTTTCAGAAATGGAGCTGAGATAATACCAGAGACTTTGCTTTAGCGACTATCAAATAAGTTTCGGGGCAGGTTTTTCTGTGTCTTATAGATTCCTGCAGGTATTGGTGAATGCTACTATTAAAATTCATTGGATGAAAGCTAAACTTATATTACAATTGATGATATCCTCCTTTAAATTGTTAGCCCTATTAGCAACCCACCTCTTGTCTGCCAAACTCTAACCTACAGTATTTCTTCCTAAACAGTCTCTTGCATGTTGAATTTCTTTCTTGCCCTTCTTAGCACCCAGGCACTCCATAAACTATCTCTGAGATGTTTTTCAGCTTTTAGAAGCAGGATATTCAGTTGCAAACAAATTCTTCTGTTTCTAGCAGAGAGGTTGGCTGAAACAACCTATGAACGATAGGAAAGGATTTTTTTGTATGCTAGCTACTATGGCCTGAAATGCAGTTGATTCAGCTGAGAACATTGCCTGTATGCTTTCTCACAGAACAGCCATGAGGTTCAAAGCAATTCAAGAAGCCCAGAGGTGGTGGGGACCCTTTATCTTTGCTTGCTTTACCTCCAGCTGCTGTTCTCACCTAGCTGGGCCTCTCCCTTCACATCTTCCCAAGGACTAGATCAACAGAAAGTGCAGACCACATCCCATGGGTGCAGTCACCCCTAGTGTGGTCTCAGTGTGCACTGTCTCCTCCAAAGTTACATATAGAAACCTTGACTCCAGTGGGTCGGTATTTGGGAAGTAATTGAAGTTAAATAAGATCACGATCAAACCAATGATCATCCTGTGATCAAACCATTACTGTTATAAGAGAATGATAGGCAAGAGGCTTCTCGCCCTTTCCCTGTGCCATGTTAAGGATACAGTGAGAATATGGTCATCTGCAAGCCAGCAGCCAATCTCCTACACCTATTGTATTTCCCAGCTAACATCTCCCCTTGCCCATAAAATAGCATGATCATTTCTCTATGGATTTCCCCATCAGGATTTCCCTGCTTTTGAATACTCGCCTTCTACTGAATGCTCCACGGTGTTCAACAGCTTGAGAGTCCAAAGTATACTCCAAAAAAATGTTCTAGTGCTAGCTCACCAGAAAGGTTGCATTCAGCAGGGTGAACCCTATGCTCTCATGGGAAAAACCAAATCTATTTCCCTGATAAGAAGAGGGTCACGCAAAGTACCTCCTTTGTCCACAAAACCTGGCTGCAACAAAAGCTGAACGTAGAGAAATGGAAGAGAAAGCCCTTTCTTCTCTGCCTCCTCCAGCCTTCTCTATTTGCTTCTCTGGCTGGAGGGAAAAGCCATCACCAGCAGTCCCAGTGCATGGCAAAACAAAAATCCAAACAAAACAAAACTGCCCTTCCCATCCAGATAGGCCTGGTTAGAATTCTTGATCTGCCACCAGCCATATAGGCTTGAGTGGATTATTGAACTTTTGAGATGCACTGTCTTTATTTATCAGGTAGTTTTAATAATTCTGCTTCAGAGGATGTGTAAGAACATGAAGATACCTGTGTGAACATACCTACCAAGACACCTAGAAAGATCCCTAACCTCTGCTTTTTGCTCTTGGCCTCTGTCACCTATGACTCAACAACACACACAGGTGGGTGTGATCTCTTCCTGTATTAACCCTCATTCTTTCCAGGTATTCAGTGGCCCAGCCAATAGACCAGAGCACCAGAATCCCAACAGTGTATGACCAGGCTTTACAGGAGGGAGTCCACACTCCATTGTCCTTAGGTTTACCTCTGGAGAAAACAAACATGAACCATTCTGCAGAAAAGGAAAGAAAGAGAGAGAAGGTGGCCAAACCAAGTAACCACAAAAGCCTTCTGAACTCAGTGTTTTTCTGCCTTGGAATAAGTTGAGTGTGAGAAAATCATTCTTGTAGATCAGGGCATAATGACAATACTTGTTTTCTCTCCACTGAGGCTGCTGAGAAGTTTGGGCCCTTGATATGAGCTTTGTATTGGAAATGGAATTGACTTAAAATCTATTCATAACCCAGCCCTGAATCTCATCCTTTCAGAACTTCCAGCAATAAAAATAATAATAATAAAAGCTAGAGAAGGAAGGGTGAAGCAATTCGACTTATTTCATTACCTTGGATTTTACACTCTTTGTTTGCTAGTTTGATAAGGGATGCTACAATCTTTTATGACATCAATCTTTTATGATATCCTTTTTATTGCACTGGATGGCAGGGGAATTGCCCCAAATTAATAAGAACCATATGCTAGATTTTGATTAGAGATCACCTTGGAATCATGATTGATCTGGCTTGGGAATGAAAATAGGCTTTTCCCTTGCCTTTTCTTTTTTAATCATATGCCTTTCAGAGTCCCTCTGGGCTCCTTTCCTCCCCCACTCTTGCCTTTACACACAAGATAATGAAAGGTCTTATAAATCTCTAGTGCATATATTTGTTACCAAAAGCTGCACTGTAATCTGAACTACTGACCCATCCAATGCCATTTTAGTATACTAGGGATAGTAATAACTGTAATAACTGGCTGTATCTGGATGTATGTGAGCAACTACCATATGTGATGACACCTGTCTCCAGAGTATGTGATGTGTGACATGGAGAAGGACCCATTTCTAATGGAATGTCCAGGGGAAGTAGGAAAATTCTCCTGCAGAGGGGACATACTTCCCTGGTTAGCAGAACTGGTTCCCTAAACAATGGAAGGGCTCCTTGCTTTTGGTTCCCAGTCCATCGAGGAAGTTAATTTGTCAACATTTGACAATACAACTTTTCAACACCATCAGTATCCAGAACCTAGCAATGACCAAGATGGTCTATCTTCAAAAAATCTTTCATTTTATTCTAAAGAGTTTCTCCAAATACAACAGTCACCTGGGAATATATTTAAATTGATGATTACTGGACCTATCTCCAAATATTCAGATTTACTAGAGCTAGAGTTGGCCAGGGATTCTGCATTTATATCATATGATTCTATATAGATGGTCTAGAGACCACTCTTGAAGAAATAGTAGGAACATTCAAATTATCTTAATTGTGCTAAAGACCATTGTCTTTGAAATGAAATCTCAGTTCTATCCTTGCCATGCAGAAGCTGCATAATCCTGTGCAACTTTAAGAATCAATTTCCTAACATAGAGAGTGGAGATAATAAGAACTGCATCATATGGTTGTTGAGTATTAAATGGAATACTAAACAGACATATTTAGTAATAAGCATGGTAATGGTAAGCATTCTATATCTAGCTAGCATTACCTAAGAAAAAATGTTTCAAGGAAGGGAGCCATCAAAATGTTGGCTACTATAAAAGAAATGCAAATCGAAACAACATTGCAATTCCACCTCACCCCAGTTAGAATGGCCATTATCAAGAAAACTAATAATAAGAGATACTGGCAGGAATGTGGCCAAAGGGAACGCTACTACACAGTTGGTGGGAGTGTAAACTAGTTCAACCATTCTGGAAAGCAGTGTGGAGGTTCCTCAAAAGGCTAAACATAGAGCTGCCCTATGACCCAGCAACCCCACTTTTGGACATTTGCCAAAGGATTATAAGCAAGACCACACTAAAGCTACCAGCACAACTATGTTCATCACAGCACAATGCCCCTCAATAGATGAAGGGCTCAAGAAAATGTGGTACATCTATACAATGGAATTCTATGCTTCTATCAGAAAGAATGACATTGCCCCATTCATAAAGAAATGAACAGACTTGGAAAAAAATCATACTAAGTGAAGTGAACCAGACCCAAAGAAACATAGACTCTATGGTTTCCCTCACTGGTAATAATTAGCATATGTCTAGGATAGTCCTAGAAGGAGATCACAATAGCTCAATAGCTATGCACATACGAACACATAAGATGAAGCTAAGAGAAATGAACTCCAAGTTATGGAAATAAGTGGTTTATCATTATTGTTATTTTCAATATACCATGTGAAATTATGCCTTTTTCTTTTGTCTTTCTTCCTTGTGGTTTTACCCCTGATGTCACTGTAACTGATTTTGGTAGCCTGGGTAGTGTATATATGTTTATCAGAACTAGGGAAGGGAAGAGGAACATCAAAATGGAGAGACAAAGGGTAAATGGCAAACCAAGACAAAAGCAGTACTTAGAAGACAATATGCTGTAAACCAACTGTACAACTTGGGGGGGTGAGGAGGAAACTGGGGAGGGGGAAGGTGAAAGAAAAATGAGCAGGAGGTAACAAGTTTCATAAGAAATGTACACACTGCCTTACATATGAAACTGTAACCCCTCTGTATTTCACTTTGACAATTAATTTTTTTAAGTTGATTACTGTCTTACTGTGATGTTGATTTTCTATAATAAAAATAATGGAAAAAACTAAGAAATCTTTAGAAATCTAGGGAAAATCAAAGTTAACAAATTGTAAAGGAATGATAGTGAGAAAAGATAACAAATTATAAAGTAATATGGTTAAGAAAAGGTAATCAAAAGATGGTAGGAATTAAAAATGGTAGTGGTAGAAAGTCCATGGCTCTTCTCATTTGTGTTCTAGACAGGTACATCTTGTGAAATGGAAATGAAACTCAGTCATTGTCTTTATCTGGAGTTGAACTGCGATTTAAGGAGATGTGAATGGCTGATATCTTGCTTAGACGACAGCCCCCACTTATTCAAACACTAATTTGGGTGCTGCCATGGTAGGAGATTTGCAAAGTAACTGATATCCTAATCAGCTGACTTTAATTTAGAGATTATCCTGGTAGCCCTGAGTGAACCAATTGGAAGGCCTTAAAAGCAAGCTGAACTGTTCTTTAGAGAAAGATGAGACAAGCCTGTTCTTAGGAGGTTTCTACACTGCCCCTGATCTTCCCTCCCTGAAGGTCTGCCCTATGATGGGCTTTTAACTTCCTTATCCTATATGTATCAATCAATCTCCGTGAATAAAATCTCTCTCTCTTTCTCTTTCTCTGTCTCTATCTCTCTCTTCCCCTCCTCCCTTCCCTCCTTCCTTCCCTCCTTCCCACTGGCTTGCTTCTCTGCTTGGGCTTAACACAACAACTCTTAACCTGACCCATATGATAGGCACTGGATTACATGATGCATAACTAGGCCCCCTATGTAACTAAGACCAATCCATCTCTGTAGACGCTCACAGACAATGTCTAGGGCATTGTCTTTATCTTAAAAGTGAATCTTTTTTTTTTTAATATAATGAAAGGACAGTTTAGAATTCTTTGTTAAGGACTTGAGGAAATACCCATAGTGTCTTAAATTTTATCATTCTACCAATAATCTAGAGCCATATGTAAATTTTATTCTAATAGAACTCTGGAACTGGCTGGGAATGTGGCTTAGTGGTAGAGTGTTTGCCTAGCATGCATGAAGCCCTGGGTTCGATTCCTCAGTACCACATAAACAGAAAAAGCCAGACGTGGTGCTGTGGTAGAGTGCAAATAGAGTGCTAGCCCTGAGAAAAAGAAGCCAGGCACAGTGTTTAGGCCCTGAGTCCCAACCCCTAGGATTGGCAAGAAAGAAAAAAAAAAGAACTCTGGAACTATCTCAGTGTATGAGTTAGGGCAAGCATTAGTATTCTTGTCTTAGATAAAGAAATGAAAATTCTTGTGAGAGCTCAACCAGTCACCATGTGAGACCCCAGAAGACCTTGTGAACTTCCTTCTCTTAAATTGGAAAGAGACTTCACTTTACTTGGAGAAGCACAAAAGAGAAAATACTTCTAGACAGTCGGTTTCAAAGAGAAAAATACAGGAGGATATCATTAAAATGCCTGTTGATGACGCTCAGATAGCTTTTTACATACACTGTGGATTTTTTTAATTCGCATCTAGGTACAATTATGCCTCCACCTCCATTTCTATGATACACAGGGAGAAAGTCTGAAAGAAGACACATGAAGATGTTCAAATTAAGTGATAGGTAAATTTTATACTGTTTTTGTTTCTCTTAAATTATTTTTTAAAACTTTTTTTTTTTTTTTTTTTTTTTTTGCCAGTCCTGGGCCTTGGACTCAGGGCCTGAGCACTGTCCCTGGCTTTTTCCCACTCAAGGCTAGCACTCTGCCACTTGAGCCACAGCGCCGCTTCTGGCCGTTTTCTGTATATGTGGTGCTGGGGAATCGAACCTAGGGCCTCGTGTATCCGAGGCAGGCACTCTTGCCACTAGGCTATATCCCCAGCCCCTTAAAACTTTTTTTAAAATCTCCTTTTTCATATGGGGCTTCCTGCTCTTGTTGTGATTCAAGGAAAAACCTGATCATTTCACTACTTCAACGTACCCAAAAACCTATTGGCAGTTTAGATAAATACCAAGTCACAAGCTCCCTCATCACCACCTACTCCTCCCTCTTCTGATGGAAGAGAAAACTGCAGGATGTACATCTCTAAGAAGAACCCCCAGGGTCCTCTTTTCTAGTCCATGCAGGGATAATCATTTGAGAAATGATCTGATAGGGACCACTTCTCACTGAGAAGAGATCTCTGTGATCATAAAGTGCTTGGCATACTGAATATGTATAACTGCAGAAAACCAAGTGCCGCCTATCATGGCATCCAATTAGCTGAAATGTTTTCTCTTTTCTTGTTTTTATTTTATTTTTCATACATATTGTTAATATAAAGGTGATATACAGGAGGGTTATAGTTACGTAAGTCAGATAAAGAGTACATTTCTTTTTGGACAATATCACCCCTCCCTCACTCTTTCCCAATTCTTCCCATCCACAAAAAGAACAACAGAGGGGGGGGGGAAACATCTCTTGTTTCCATTTCCTGGAGTTCATTTTAATAAATACTATTTTATATGATCAGATTCGTGTTGGTATTACATCTTGGGGTTCTTCTCCTAAAATCTTCCTTTAGTCTCACTGTATGTGAATGCCTAGAGACCTATACATAGGTTGCTTGGTTTCCATCATTTGTGGCCACTGGCATGTACCTGTAAATCTAGTGGAGGATTAAAAAACATTGTTCTTAATAACTAATGAACAAAACGTTCACTCTCCAGGCCTCGTGCTCTTGTTTCTCACGTGTATATGCTGCTTTTATGCCAACCAAGCACATTTGCTGCCCAAAATGTGGTCCACATCACCACAGCAATACCCCTGAGCCAGTTAGAGATGGAGAATGTGAGCTTCCACTCCAACCCAGAGCCTCAGCACCTGCATTTCAGCAGGGATTCAGAGATGCTGACCTCAGTCACCTATGGGTCTCAGAAACAACCACCAAAATCCCCAGCTCTCAGCACCCCCAGACAGCCCTTTCCCAGAATTCCCTGTGGAGAGACTCTCCCCCACTTCTCACGCTCCCTGACCACAGGGAAAATCTCCTAAGGTCTAGGGCCTGGAGGGCAGGTCAAGGCCATCCTTCCTGTGTAGATGTGTCTGCTGTCATTGCCTCAGACCAGTGACTTCCTCCATTGACCTCTTTCCCTCCCTTGACTAGCCAGGGTTTCAGAGCCTAGGGACAGCACTGCCCTGTGTTACAGTAGGGAGCAGTCTCCATCCATTCATTCCCCCAGTCCCCTCCCTCTAACATCCTGCACAAACTCAGACAGTTAAAGTTAGCCTTGTCATCATATTAGTAAATGTGGCAGTGTGAGGGCAGAAACACAGGAAAAGACCAAGACAAAAAGGAAAACCAGAAATGAATGCACCACACCCTGTCCTCTCTACAAAGCCGGATATTCCTTTTGCTTGCCTAGCAGGATATAGCATATCCGGCCTACTTTTTTCCCTATTTGTACTCTTTTTCTTTTTTTTTTTTCTCTCCTTTTCAAATAGACACATTTCAAATGTCAGTGGGTGATAGAGGAGCCAAGCCAAATGGGATGCAGGAGACCAAATAGCTAAAGGGTTTGATCTTTGCCATGGCTTCTTCAAGGGAGGCCAGAGACTACCCAGCAAGGCAAGTTCCTGAGAAACCACGTGAGCGTTCATGATGCTAACTCAGATTGACCTTTATTTACAGACTTGAATCAAGTCTCTTTCCCTTCACAGGCTTGGAGAGGAGGTTTACAGCCTCCGTCACCCCACTCTCCTGTTCCCTTTTCCCCAGGATGAAAAGAAGTAAGGCAGAGGTTAAGTGAAACAGACAATGCCTTTAAAAAAAAAAAAAGGAAAGAAATTCTTATCGAAACTCTGAGTGAGTGGCTTTGAGTGGCAGCTGTGTTCAGCTTTTTTTATGCCTCTCTCTCTTAAAATCCCAAGAGAGACTTGACCGAATGGATCTCCACCTTTCCTAGTCAGCCAAATGGAAATTAGACACCAAGCATCTTCTCCCTCAGATGAGCCAAGGCTAATCAGCTGTCCCCTCAGAGGGCCCAAATGGCCAGAGACATCCCATATTTTAGCCAAGTAATTCTGACTTGCTTGCCTAATACCTTACTGAATCTTGTCATCACAGCAGCCAAGTAAGAATTATGTCTCTGGGCCATGAGGAGCCATAAATCCTGGAACCCGCATTCTCAGTCATCCCATATTTCAAGGCAGGAAAGCCTATTTCTGGAAGGCTGTTAATAACAAAAGTGAGTATAGAAGAAAAAGGAAAGTTTGTGTCTACCAGGGGCCTGTTCACAGATCCATCCTGGATCAAAAGCATTTGAGGCACCTTGTTTCTGTAGGACTGCCAATGGGTGTCAGACAGCTCTAGAGTCTCTAAGAACAATGGTTCACATGACCCAGTATCTGGAAAAGGAAGTGAGTCTTCATTTGTTAAGAGGGGCTGAGTGGCCTCTGATGACAGAGGAAGACAGCATAGGAGCTCTAGTAAGGAAGAAGGAAACTGAGTCTATGGACTTTAAAAAGACAGGGTAGAACTGGGAAGACACTGGGCCTGCAGAAAAGGCAAAGACATCTTGGGTGGAGCTGTGAGCAGTTCCAGGTAGGACAGGCTGGAATTCTAGACAGGAAGAAGTGTCTGGTATGAGTCATGTAGCTTTTCCCAGATCCTGGATAGAAACCAGGATCTCTCCTGTGCTGGATTCAATTCTAATGTGACTTGCTGTCCACAAAGGCTATTTTTTCCCTCTCCCTACCCACCTACAAATACCAATTCGTTCTTCAGAATGTTCATCATATTTTACAAACTTCTCATAACCTTCCATTTTCCTCATCTCAGATGCTTGTCTCCTCCTCTGTGTTCACACAACCTCTTGTTCAATTCAGCATACACCATACTCCCCTGAGAGGCATTCTAGGGCCATGGGATAAGAGTATGCTTTGTAGTTCTGTCTGGCTTCAAGCCCTGCTACCTACTTACAAGCTAGGCAAACTTGGGCACATTTTGTAACTTGCATCACTTTGGAATTCACTCACAGAAAGTAGTACCTACCTCACATGCTTGTTAGGAAAAGTAAAAGATTGTGCATATAAAAGGGCTTAGAGTAGTGATTTATACATAGTAATCATTCAACAGGTGCTGAAGATCTCAGATATGTGGTATATTGTCTACCATCATGCAATATAGTGCAATCAATGATAGAGGCTGAAGCATCCTAACCCGGTGAAGATGTGAATGGCAGATGAAAAAAATGTTCTGATTTGTTGGTACTTCAACTCTCCCTCTTGCTTATAGAAGAGTAGTTGCTTTACACTAAAGATAAATAGTGTCATACTTCCTATTAGCTTTACTGGTCTAAACCCATATTTTCCAGTGCCTTACCAAGAGAAGGATACTGTGATAAAGAAGCAGAGACATCTGTAAAAAGTCTGAAGTGGGGACTGTAAAGATCAAAATCCCACAGGTATTGATCTGCCTATCTGACTCCATCTTTCACCCAGAGGTGACTGAGATAGAGGGAGAGAGGCCAAGATGATGGTCTACCAGAGGCTCTTGAAGTGCATTTGCAACACTAATTCCAAGAAAAAGTTTCTATAGCCAATTTCAACTCTCCCAGACACTGCCAAACTGCTGTGCAACATAGATCGAACCCATCCACATTCTTGCCACATTGTCTGGAAATTTCCATTACTCTGCAACTTCTCTAGCACTTGAAATGCCACAATTTAAAAAGTCAGAAAGGCGGAAATTAAATACACTGTTTCTCCCTTCCCCTAAGAAATACCCTAAGAAATTCACAGTGCTGATGCTTCTGGTGTCCAAGAGAGAAGGAGCACAAGAAGGAAGGAAGGAAGGAAGGAAGGGAAGAAAGAAGAAACTCAGGGAGCTTGTGTTGGAGGAAGAGAGGAAGAACCAGGAAGGAGAATAGGGAGATGAAAAGGAGACAGAGACAGAAACAGAGACTAGTACAAGAGAAAAAAATAAAGAGAAAGCAGTCTGCTTAACCTTGCTTAACTTGGTTATCTGACAATGAAATTATTTCCTGCCTTTTATGATCTAGTACCATTCTGGGGAACACAGAATATGACATTTGGGATTTTTTTTTCGGTTTTGGGGCTTGGACTCAGGGCCTGGGCACTGTCCCTGAGCTTCTTTGTGTTCAAGGCTAGCATCCTACCACTTGAGCCACCGCATCATTTAAGCTTTTTGAGTGGTTCATTGGAGACAAGAGTCTCACGGGGACTTTTCTGTCCAAGCTGGCTCCAAACTACAGTCCTCAGATCTCAGCCTGATGAGTAGCTAGGATTACAGGTGTGAGCCACCAGTGCCCCGGGTATTTGAGAAGTTTTGCAACACATCGACTGTCTTTTCCCCATTCTATTTGTTCTTTAAAACATCGTGAGAAAATACCGATTTTGAGATTGTGTGAGCCCTCACGTTTGTATCTTTAGACCACAGAGCTCCAATGATCATGACAGTGTGTTAAAATTTCCAAAACAACTGCTCAGTTAAATATCAAGCACTGACTAGTTTACACTAAAGTATGAAACACATAATTTTTATTAAGTTGGACGACATATTAAGTCATGTTTCTGCATGCCCCATTTAGTCTACACATGGGCTGAGCTGGTTTGTTTTGAGGGTTTTTTTTTAGGTTAAATATTTAATTAAAGGTTTCTGTGTTGACCACAAATGTACCTCATGCAAGCACCTTCCTCACCCGAGTGGCTCCACCTGGCCTCTCCCACCCTTGGACTGTGTGATCTCCCTGGGCCTCCATTCCCATGCTGATAAGATGAAAGAATTAAACCAGAGCATCACGAAGGCCCCCAATTCAGCATCAACATTTCTCTTTCAAAACCTTTGCCATACCAAACCTCTACTAACCACGGCTGTCTGTCTATGATCTAAATATTTGACTTGTAAAATGTGAACAGATTTCATTTGCTAAAAGCCTCTAATCAAGACCAAAACCTTTTACTTAAACAATTAGAAAACAATTAGCTGGGGGAATAAAAACAATTTTAATTTGCTAAATGGGCTTCCTCCCTCCTAATAGATATGGACAAGACCCTAACTAATGCTTTTGACCACATGGAAACCACACAAGCATCGCTGAGTCTGTGGATGGAGGCGCAGGTTGGCTCGATTTCCTATTAGGAAAGTGAAAGGCGCGCGCATTAACCTCAGGCTTTTGCAGTGATTCATGTTTAAACATATGCCTAATGTTTGCAGTGCTTAGTGCTCTCTACTCATTGATCTACCCTGAGGCCTAAACACAGATAGATCTTGCACAAGCCCAGTGTTGTGTATACCCCTGTCACTACACCTCTTCCATGGCCATGAATTTATAAGCCTCCCCCGTAGACATAGACAGTCTTGAGCACATGTCACGTGCCCAACAAAAGCTACTTTTAATTAATGAACTGTGACAACAGTGGCTTAAATTCCAGCAGATGCTACTAGAAAATGTCTTTATTTTACACGACTCTCAAAGGGATCAATATGGAAGCCTCCCATTTTCATCATGACCCAATAGCAATATAGAGACCAATGCCTTTCTACACTTTAATATATTGCTTTTGTTTAATGGGAAGTAAATCTTTCAGTTTATAACACACAAAAAAATGGGACAATTTCCATTTTAGAAGCTTTGTAAACTGATTTCTTTCTTTGTTTTATGCCCTTTGTCTTTTGTATCCCTTTCCTTTTTTTCCTTTATTTGTTATTTGGGGCTCAGAGGCACCTAGAATGCGATCCTCCTATTTGTGTTCCCCTAAGTCACTGTGTTGACAGCACTACCACGACCAACCATTGATTGAAGTGTCTGATGAACTTTCATGCTGGGACTAGCCTCACAGTTCAATCTTCCTGACCTCTGCCTCCTAAGTAGATCCAATTACTGGCTTAAGACACCATGCTTCGCTCTGGTTCTTCTTTTCTTATTCTCTGACATACACATATATTAATCTTGGGCAAGTTATTTTATTCTTCTGGATTCTTTGTATTCCACTTATGAAGCAAAACATAGGTTTGGGCCATCTTCATTTGAAATATTCATTTGCCTTCCCTTACCCTCTCAAAATACATATATTTTCATCTTGGGCAAGTTCTTCTCTTAGCCTCAGCTTGCTTACTTTTTTGTGGATGAATGTATTCTCCAAGGTTCCCTCATATTCTATGTAAGGAAGATGGTGGCAGTGACTTTTCATGCAAATATTGGGAGCAGGGGCTTGTGCTATTAGTCTGCCATGACTACCATAACCAAGTGCCACGTTGAGTGTCTTGAACAACAGGTATGGAGTCCTTCACAGGTCTGTTACAGGTATAAAATCAAAATGGTGATACAATTAGTTTCTTCTGAAATTTTTGACTTTCAGATGGCCATTTTCTTACTTCTGCTCACATTACTATTATTTGAACTAAGCTATATGTATCATAAACTCTTCATATGAAAATACTGTTATATTGGATGCTGGCCCACTCATGTGCCTTAACTTGACCTTAATTACCTCTTTAAAAGGCCTACCTCAAATATAGTTATATTCTAAGGTACTAGCAGTTAGGACTTAATATACAAATTTGAGAAAGATACAATTCAGCCCATGATAGGACAGTCTTTTCTGTCCTGAAAAGACTTCTTTAAAATTTCCTGTCCATTTATGTCTGCTCCTGACCCACATCACCAATTTAGGTTCAGTCTATGATGGGTTTAGTAGATTAACTCTCTCTCTAGACCAATTGGATCTAAAGGACAACTCTGCAACTGACCATATCACATAGTAAGCTCCTCCTCCATTAAATGTAGATTAGCTAGGCACTGGTGCCTCACACCTGTAATCCTAGCTAATCTGGAGGCTGAGATCTGAGGATCATAGTTTGAAGCCAGCCTGGGCATAAAAGCCTGAGAGACTCTAGTCTCCAATTAACCACAAAAATCCAGAAGTAGATCTGTGGCTCAAGTGGTAAAGCACTAGCCTTGAGCACAAAACCTCAGGGACAGCTCTCCTGCAGAGTTCAGGCCCCAGAACTGCCCCCTTCCACACACAAAAATAGTAGATTAAAGTAACAATGCCTATCTCACAGATTCAACAAGAACTTGGAGAGATCTGTAACAGGTGGAGTGGATAAAAGATTGTCTGGCTTTTTTGGACTTCATCATTCACTTTTCTTGGACATGACTATGGCAATGTCATTGAGGGGTCATTGAGTAGAGATTGAGTAAAGATTCATGATATGTTCTGGTTGGGGGAGCTTAATATAGGGAAGAGGACTCTACACCAAAGATCAGTGCCAGAATGAGCCCTCCATCAATGCTGTAGAAGTCTGTGGACAGAAAGGATGCAGGCAGCATTGGAACAGGAAGACACACACAGAGCTTGAATTAAAAATAATAATAACCCAAAGTCAGGCACTGATGATTCATGCCTGTAATCCTCGCTACTAAACAGGATGAGATCCAGAAGATCACGGTTTAAAGCCAGCCCAAGCAGAGAAGTCTGTGAGACTACATCTCCCAAATAAACACACACACACACACACACACACACACACACACACCAGTTGAGCAAGAGCATAAGGCCCTGAGTTCAAACTCCAGTGCTACCAAAATAAAAACAAATAACAACAACAAAAATTACCTAGAAAGAGGAAGAAAGGCACCTTTCTGATGTTTCTTCACAGAGCATAGAATTACTTGTATCCAATGAGGCCCAAAGAGAGCCCTAGATGCCACTAGGATGGGAATACAAGGAACACCAGGAGAAAGTACCATTACCAAGAGTACCAGCTCTCTCGAGGAGTCTCCAGCTCTAGGGATGATGATGAAGAACTCTTTATGCAGTGGACATCATGAAGAAGACAGCGATATATGAACATAGGCATGGATGAGAATAAGAGAGTTACCCTATGAGGTCTCCTTGACTTGAGAGATGGGGTTTTGTACCAGGCTGAAGCCCTGCATTATACAAGGAAGAGGCATGGTCCAATCAAATCTAAGTAGCTAAATTCTGTGGCCTTCAGAGTACTAAGGAATCCTAACAGGACATTGTAGGGACTGCTTTCTCTGCTCCGGCTCAAATGCTTATTCCTTTCTCTCTTATTACCCTCGTATCGTCCTCTCCCCCAACCCTCGGCCTGCAGGTCTGTCAGGGTGAGACGTAGGGGCGTCTCCGTCCTGGCGTGCGCGCGACCCGCGTGGCAATGTGACCGTTTTCCTACCTACGTACATAGACCACGGAGTCAGCTTCTGAGAGCGAACTAACTTTATTGAGAGAGGGGCAAGGGGAGATGATCGGGGGAAGGGGGTTGGCCAGGATTCCCATAGGCCATGAGCTGTCAGGTGACCTCCAAGGGGCTGGTCACTTGACCTCCAAGGGGCTACATCACTCTGAGCGCGCCAAACCAGGGCGGGGCTGGTAGGCGCCAGGCTGGCTGCCAGCTAAGTCGGGGGTCTCTTTGCCCGACCGGTTTCTCCAGATTCCAATGTAGAGAGGATGGAAGGGCTGCATTCCCCAGCTGGGGGAGGTGCATCAGGCCCCTTCCATCTAGGGGGGAAGATGGACCCCAACAGGACATAAGCTTTAGAATCACTTAGGAGTAAGGAGTTTGCTGGTTCACATTCATGGTATCCAGACATGAGTCTTTACCATCTGAAATACAGCAATCACCTTTTCCGAATCAAACATTAGATTCCTGATAGATGACTGGTGAAAGGATAGGTCTTTGAAATTTCAGCCAGTTTCAGCTTAGAAATACTCTACCCCTGATCAGATGTGAGCAGTATTATAGTTTGAATATAAGATTTCCCAAAGTCTCAGGCATTGAAGGCTTGTTCACCAATGGTAGTACCATTGAGAGGTGCGTGGATAATGAGGATGTTAGCATCATCAATAGCTAAATCAATTGTGAGTTCATAGCTGAATAGACTATTAAGAAGTATGGCCTAGTTGGAGGAAGTAGGTCATAAGAAGTATATTTGAAGGAAATATCTTGTCTGTTGCTCTTTCCTGTTACTCTCTCAACTTCCTGGCTGTTAAGAGGTGAGCAGCTACCACATCCTTCTGCCATAACACTCTGCCTTATGGAGGCCCACAGCAACAGAGCCAGCCAACCCCTGAATGAAAGCTCGGAAACGGTGAGCCAAAATAAATTTCCGTCTTTCAGTTGTTTTTCATAGAGAATGAAAACTAACCCAACAGAAAGGAATAACTTTAGTGGTCCTATGCAGAGAGTGCCCTAGAGCAGAGAAATATAAATTCTCTTATAGCCAGGCAAGTTTAAAGATGGAAAGCTAAGCTGAGAACGCCTGGATCTTTCTTCCAAATTTAGCAAGTAATAAAAGCAGATGCACCCCAAGTATTGCTCACAGAAAACTTTCTCCACACATAAACATGAAAGAGGGGAGATGAGGTGCTTCTCCTACCAAACGGCATCTAAGGGTCACAAACTCAAATGTTTATAGGGTTATGGGGTTACTATGGAACATGAGCTAAAGTATTTGAAGATTTGAGAGCAGTAGTGAGCAGATCTAGGGTCTGGAAGATGACAGATGGGAGGGAGACAGAAGTCCAGCTTAGGGAACAACAATAGACCTGTCCCCTGCTCCTGCCCCATTCAACTACTTCGCTCCCACAATTATTTCTAAGCAGGAATGCAGTGCTGGCTACTGGCCAAGCTTCTCAATTAGGATTCTTTTTTAAATGTAAAATCTGATTGTTAAATAATGATGGGCAATCCAACCTTAAACATCCTGTGAACTTCACACAACTCACTGGAGGGCCAGCTATGGCCCTATTGTCTAGTAACCAAGTAGCAGTCTGAGAATGGATGAATCTCAGAAATAAAGGACAAACCAGCTCTAAGGCCTTTGCTCCCTTTAGTTATAGACAGAAGGAAAAAGGAAGATTTCCTCAACAACAAACAAAGATAAATCCTAGAGGCTATGGACTGAAGATAGGGTCTTCTGTTGTAAACAGGGTCTTCTGTTATAAACCTTGATCCACAAACACAAGAGGATCAAGGGTTCTCTTCTGGGAGGAGAGGCAGAGTTTACCACAATTTGCCTGCTTCTCCAAACTCACACCCTCCATTGTCTCCAATCCATTAAAAGGCTTAAGGAGGTTCAGTCTCAGAAGCTGAGTCACCCAGTCTGGGAGGATAGCTTCCCTTTCAGCTCCCCTCCCCTCACTAATTGTTTCCAGGGCTTGTGCTTGGGGCAGACATGTCCAAAGGCCTTCTCTGTTCTCTTTCCTGACCCTCTCTTGAGTAGGCCTCACAGGCTGCCCTGTGTTGCTAATGCCCATTCATCTGGAACTAGCTGTTCACAGCCTGACTAAAAGGACCTTTCATCCACTCATTATCCTTCCACCAAAACCTCAGACAGGAAGAGACTTCAAAGTGCCAGGGCTGAGTTTGATTTCCAGTCTCCAGCAGATCTCCCCATTGGTGGAGGTGTGAAGGAAGTGTGGCCCCACCAGCCTCAGGTTTAGCTTCTGCCTGTGGAGTTGTCATCTGCTCATCATAGCATCCAGTCTGCCATGTGCCTGCCCATTTAGGATCTGTCCATTACTGTGTCTATTGCAGAAACGAATGCTTCAAAGGAGGGCTCCCCACAGTCCTGAGACTGCCTCCTCTATTTAGAATGCCCTTGGAACAGCACAAGCTACAATGCCATCTTGAGCTCCCAGTGGGTTGAGTCTTAAAATCCAAAGGTTCCTGCTTCAGCTCTGGATTTTTCCATCGGATTTGCCACATCCTATGACTTTGTTCCTGATTAGAACCATACTTCTATGAGCAGGCCTCATGAGGTACTTCTCAGTAAGTAAGGTGGTCAAGTGAGGTTTACTCATCCTCATCTGAAGAAGCTATGCTAACATTGCCTGGTCCTTCCTTTGTTTGTTTAAATGTTATTTTAAATTGAGGTTGTGATAGATGCTCATAGTTCAGGGCTCTCTGGATATTAGTGGTGATTGTGTGGGTTCTCAAGTCCCACCAGAACCAGAGTGAGTTTAAAATCAGAGTTTCTCCCTTCTCCCATACTACCTTCTTGTTTTCTTGAGCAAGAGATGCTAAGCTGATTGGACAGTATCCCTATACCGTATTCATAGCAGTGTGTAAGCTGCTCAGTGAATGGCTCTAGATATGCTGGATTCTTGAGCAACCAATTTCTGACCCACTTGGAACTACTCTTTCTAACATTAGTAGTTTGGAACCTGAATGTAACCAATCGTTAGAAGAAATTTAACATTTGGTCCATGAACCACCAGAGAACTAAGAACAAACTCTTACCTTACTTGGTAATAAACCATTCTTGATTTTTTTTCTGTCCTAAACTAGCCCTTACAAGTTCTGCTTGAGAAAACCTACAGGAGTTGAACTAGTTTGCACTGTTAGCTCTCAGGTGCCTCTCAATTCACTTCCCAAAGGCCAAGACTTGGTATTGGGTTGTTTTTTTGTAAATCTCTCTCAATTTGTTCCATCATGCCTAGCATATATATTGATTACCTGTTACTATTAGACTAAGTTAAAAATTTCCTCCTGCAGTGCTTTGTTATCTCTATAACCTCAAGCACTTAGTTCCAAGATGCAAACACCAATGGGGGGAAACATCAAACTCATACTTTATCTAGCCCCATCATACTGAATTACAAAAATAAATGTCCTGGCCTTGGAGCCCAAAGACATGATTCAAACATGAGTTCTTCTACTGGAGCTCAGCCAACAATCCTGACTATGTGACTTGTGCCCTTTCTTCACCACATGGACCTCTTGTAGAGAAAGCATTGGCCTCTAAGATGGAGATGAAAAAACTGAGATTGTAAGAAGGGTTGTGAAATGTAAAGTCCTGTTGGATGGGGCTGGTAAGACAGCACTGTTGATGGGCAGAATGACCTCCCCCACAGCATCTTAGTTCTGTTGAACAGAACTATGGTGGACATTCTATCTTCAGGAGGCCGGATCTGTGCCCCCAACTTGGATTTTCTGAGAGGTGCCGTCATCAGATTGCCCAGATTAAAGATGGCTTTCTCACTGGGAGCATCCTTGTACCACCTGTCCCAGCCCCCATCAAGTGATATGTTACAAACCTCTCAATTTTCAGAAGATGAAACTGAGGCTAGACAGGTGAAGTGATTCATTCAAATAATGTGCCAGTGGGGTGTATGAAATTGCCTTTGGTCAAAATCAAATACCAGGCCAAGAGGCTATATACTCTCTTTCTGACCAGAGGGCAGCCATGAGAGTACACTCCCATCCCTTATCAGAGGACCTGACTTAACATACCCTGTGATGACACCTTGATTCATTGGTGCCACACTCGTCTAGCCCAGAAAACTGGCCAAAAGATGGCTGCGTTGACCTGTGGGCTCCTGGAGGGGATGACAGCAAGTAAGTTCCTTTTCCTTTTCAGTCTGTAGTCAATGGATGTGTGCAGTATTAAAACCAGAATTATGGGAACAGAGGTATCATCCAAGTGCCACTCAAGGCTGACCAGCCAACCTCTCAGCATGTTGAAGTCATTTGTCTAACTGGAGGATCGTTTTCCCCTTTGGGTTTATTTCAGTTTTGCAGAATGGTTGGGGTTTGGGGGAGCTGTCGGGGTTCTGACACATGAGCTGCTTCTGCAATACTGATTTATAGCAGACCCTTCCTGCTGGAAAAGCTAGTTGC
This sequence comes from Perognathus longimembris pacificus, assembly GCF_023159225.1. Taxonomy (NCBI): domain Eukaryota; kingdom Metazoa; phylum Chordata; class Mammalia; order Rodentia; family Heteromyidae; genus Perognathus; species Perognathus longimembris. Next base: position 25,560,016 of record NC_063164.1, on the reverse strand, counting down.
CCTGTCTGTATGCAGCACAGATTTCCTCCCTACCCAAACCCTTAATTTCATTCCCCCACATTGCACAGGGATGGAAAACATGGAATGTAAAATATAAAATCTGCTGGTGACCAACAAAAAAGGTGAGGGGGGGATCAGAAACCACTGGTTACACTGTGTTTCTAACTGGAAACCGGGTACATTTTCTCCAGTATGGCTGCAGACTTCGAAACAGATGTCACCAGCTTCCCTGCCATTCTCTTTGCATAAGGGAAGCACAGAGTTCCAGCATGGGAGACAATAGGCATTAATATCCATTGGAATGACAGCTGTTTATGACTTGCTTTGCTTAGGACACGTGTCCCTCAAGCAGAATTATTAGTGCTCCGGCAGAATACAATATTTGTGGGTAATCAAAAGCGAATGGCAGATCGTTTGGACTAATGGGAAGCAGTGTTCACATGCGCCTTTCTGGAAGTTCCCACCAAGAATAAATATTAAAGTGAGTTCATAGCAGTAGCCTCCCTCCCACTTATAATATGGTGGATTTGTTTAGTATGTCCTGGGAAAACTTACCTGCCCTGCCAGGGTGTTATGAGGATTAATTAATGTTTGTAAAGTGCTTGGAATTCCACTGAAGAAATGTATCTTGTCGATGCAAATTATTATCATTATATAGTACCTTTCATCCCAGAATCTCAAAGTGCTTCCCCAACAATTAATTAAGCCTCACTACACCCCTTTGAGAGGAAAGCATCATTCTGCCTGCACTAATACAGCCACGCTTGTGCACCTGAGTCACAGAGTCTAATGTTCAAGTCGCCCTCCAGGAGGGAGACAGACTCCATTAGCGAGCATCCCTAAGTGCTTCATAATACATGAGTTGCTAACAATGCAAGGCAAAGCACTATATGCCATACCTATGGCCATAAGGACTTGTTTAATTTTGTTTGGTTTCTAATTGTCTGAGCTGCTTGTTTTATTTTCCTCCCTCCTCTGTAAAGCAATAAGGTGCTTGTCAGATGAGAGCCTAATTAGCAGCTGTAACCAGTTACAGTGTTCTGACTACACCTTCTAATCCTATTCCTTAGCATCTGTAATTCCAGAAACAGATTGCACCCTTCCCTTACCACTTATACCACCCCCACCAAAATCAGTGAACTTACCTTTTCAGTGAACATGTTAATGGCATTATGAACAGAATGGGCAGTTAGTACGTGTTAGCAATCTGGAAGCTGCATGTCCATCTCACATTTGAGCATCTCAAGCCTGTATTGTAATTCTCCTTTTGTGACAAGTGCAGTAATTCATAAGCACAAATCTCTTGTATTGGATCCTTTAGAAGAAGCCTGAAAACCAAGCGCACATGTGCCCACATTCCAGTGGCACAGTATGCACTAGAGACAAGTCAGCCAGCATGGTCTTTAGGAAATGCGTTTTGAAACAGAACTTTCTGGCATCTGTTCTAGACAGGTTTTCAGATAGAAATTTCTTAGTTATGTAAATCTGGGATGAAAATCACCATTCCTAACTCTAATTCTGTCTCAGAGGTTGAGTTGCTCTATGGCCTCAGAATTGTCCCCTAAGCTCACAGGAAGCTTCTCCTTGGTTTCATAGGGCTTCTTGGAGCAGGAAGCCCTGAGTTTCCTGTTGAGTTGACCGGTTATCACTCATGTTATCCCCCTACACAAACCCCTAACCTCTTTGAGTCTCTTTTCCTTCGTCTATAAATGATGGTGGCTCTGTGTGCTTTCCATGTTAACATACAGATGGAATGCAAGATATTTATGTGGGAGTGCTTTGTCAACTATGCAAGAACCCAAGTATAAGTAGCTGCTAATAGCAGAGTCCAGCCAGCATAAGAACCCTGTGTTCACAGGAAGACAGGCTTGCTTCTAGTCATAAAGCACACTGGGGTAGCTTCTCTAAGGTGTGGCATGCTTCTTACCTCACAAATTGCACTGATAAGGGAAGATGAAAAACTCTAAGATGGTAAATCTTAGGTGTTACCAGTTCCAGCTTTGCTGGTCTATCTTCTCCCACCCCCACCCTATCTAGTCTCTTAATTCCAGTGGGAAATTCTTCTCCTTGTTAGGCTTCTATGCGTGGCATCCCACCCACACCCTTAGATAGAGTGAGCACATGACCTGGGTTAGCCAATCAGAACATTCCATTTCTGGCCTACAGGCTTGGCATTAACTCAAGCTTGGCAGCTTGGAGTCTTTTCAAAGGCTAATGTACAGGTAAGATGTTGGTAGAAAGAAACCCTGTTTCCACTAAAATTATTAAGCTGAGAGAATATGAGTTGCTTGTCTTATACAAAGCCTGCTTGGGAATGTCATCAAGCAGAGACAAGCTGGGACAGGAGAGATGATTGCTTGGAGCACATGTAGTTTAATGCTTTAACAACATTACTTGTGTTCCTGGATCAAGCTATGCCTTGACTCCTGATTTCCTGATTATATGAGTCAGTAAATTCCCCTTTTACTTAGGCTAATTTGAGTTGAATATTCCTCCCATAGTGAAAAGCTTAACTAATACTGTCTTGAACCACTGAACAACAGACAAGGTTTACCAGGTTTGCCTTTGGGAAAAAGCCACATAACCCCAACTTCCATGCTTTGGATGAGTCAGCCGCTTTGTATGAAGAAGATAGAAAACAATTATTTGAAATATTCTTGTTTGTCAAAAAGAATATAACTGGCCTCCTCTGAGTGGGACACCACTAGGAATTTGAGGTCCAGTCTCCTAGTCTGCTTCTTATATTTAATTTATATTCTCACTTAGTTGCTATTCCTCTACTATTTATTCATGTCTCACTGTTCTGCCACTGGCATCTTATGATCATCTATAAGTTAGGAATAAATTGAGTGTTGTCCTATGGATACACTAAGAGCTCAGTGGAGACAAAGTCAGAGCTGATGGCTGTTTAGTCCCCTGCCAAATTGTGTTGGACAGTTTTCATCATTGTGAATATACCTGAGAAAAAATACTCAAAGGAAAATAGGTTTTTTTTGGCCCATGGTCCATAGATTTGGTCCAAGGTCATCTGACCCAATTGTGTCCTGTATCAAGGCAAAAACATGGCAGAAGATGAAGAAAAGCTTCTCAGCTCATGAGGGACAAGAGGAGAGGTGGGGGAGAAGAGAAGGGGGGAGGAAGAGAAGAGAGAGAGAGACCAGGGACTTATTCCTCCAACCACTAGCCCTTTCAGCTATAACCTAATCAGCAGATTAATCCATTGAGATTAGCATCCTCCTGATCCAACCATCTCTCAATAACACATGTGCTGAGGACCACATGAGCCTTTGGGAACTTTTTATGTCTAAACTGTAGCGCTGATACATGGTAGGGTCTTGCGTTTGCTAAGCTGGTATTAGTTGACACAAGTTGCTCATGAGATTTAAAGAAAGGATAGGGCCTAAAGAATGATTTTTCATTCTGAGATCATGATTAGTTTCATCAAAGCATTAAGGTGTAACTGGTGTGTGTATGTGTGTGTGTGTGTGTGTGTGTGTGTGTGTGTGTGTTAACTGACTTGCAAGATTTTTGTTGATCTTATTGGGGTATGTGTAGACTAGAAAACATAGCTATTAAGCTCCATCTCTAGTGCTCAATGGCCTGGATTTGAGTCCTGACATATTGTGTGACTTTAGGCTAGAGATAGTTTGTTTTTCTCCCCGTTCTCTGTTCCATTCTTCTTACCGGAAAAAGGGGGTGGAGCAAAAATAAACCTACCTTATTGTTGTGAACATTAAATTAGTTTGTGCCAGTATAATAGTTGAGACCGTGCCTGCATCATAGCAACTACTCGAGAGCTAGAAGCCAATATTATAAGTGGCATCTAGCCTACGGTACTCATTTGGCTGTGCGTGTGTAGACACAATCATTCAACTCTCCTCCACTCCACGAGGTATGCTTCATATTGTTTTGATTTTTCTGCCTGTGAAATCCAGGTGCTGTTTCTCCACACTGAATCCCTGTCCTACGGGGCTGGACAGCAGGTGGCATGCTCAGGAAAGCCTATCACAAGATGTCACCACCATGAAGAGTCACAGATGGCTTCCTGAGACACCATGAGGGAAGCCATCAAGGAGAGGCTAAGGACACTCATCAACCTTCAACGACAAATTTTAGAGCTTTTCTTTTTATGCTTGTCAATAAGGTGTTTTTTTCTGGCATGTTACTTTCATGAACATTTATTTTTCCTTATCATATCCCAATGGTAAGTTTTCAGACTCTGCTTTTGGACATTAACTTTTACTTTGGGGCCAATTTCCTGTCCCACCAGCTCTCATCTGATCTTCATTTGCATCCCCTTGTTTTCCTGAGAAATATAGCTTGACATGAGTGTCAAATGAATGAAATGTTTTCTCATTGCAAGGCAAGTTTATGTGTCTTCAGAGGTCTCCCACCAAGTACCTTCTGACCTATGTGCACTTCATTCATATAGCTTTGAAATTTGTTCAACTTGCTAACAAGTCACAGAGTATTTACAGAGCAGGGATGAGTCAAATGGGGAACATGAACAGATGGAGAGGAGCCAGTTGTTCTGCTTCAAGTACATTTCCCACATTGGAATGCGTCAAAGCCTGGCGGTATACCCTGCATGTAAGTCACCCACATGGTATAAAACTGATTTAATTTACTACCAAGTGCCTTTGTTTTGCCATTACATAATCATAAATGTGCCCCCAAAGAGGCACTATTAGAATGCAAGCCAGGGCAAAAAGCCAACCAGACTTGAGTTCTAGACATATTTTATAACATCTTCCATGTTCCTGCAAATCCTCAGTGGCCTTTCTGGTCTGGGACAGGGACATTCCATGACACCACTCTTGCCAGTTGACTTGTCTTCTATTTACCTCTGGTGGACTGTGGAGTTTGCCAGGCAGATCCTGAACGTGCTGGAGAGACATATATATGAAGGCTAACTGAGGCTGGTACCTTAAAATGTCCAGCCACATCCCTCTACATCCTCCCTACGCTTTGTGAAGTTGCTGCTTTTAAAGCAGCAGGAAAGCACAGCTGGAGAAAGGCCTGAAGAGGACAACCCTCCCCACATTTCCCCCCCAAGGCCTTGCTGTTAAATCTCCCACAAGCTCTAAGAGCAAATTGTCAGTGAGCCACTTAACCAGCTCTAAACACCTCAGCCACATCCACCCAGATGAAGGAAATTGCTTTCAGGATTAGATGCATCTCAAGAAAGTTGGCTACAAAACGGATTTCTATAAAGAGAATTCCATTTTCTCCTGGCTTCCATTACAAAAATGGAAAATTTGCCACACTGGGGGAAAAGAATCCTCACCGGAGACAAAAAATGAACATTTGGGATGAAAATGAAATTAATGTAAAGCCTTAGCATTGGCACGTTTCTCCTAAGGATGCGTGGTGCCTGCTGGGAACCACTGAATGGTTCATTTTGCCTTTCAATCATTTCCAGCGTTTGGTGGATGGTCCTCATTCACATTACCCATCCTTCCCTCTCCATGCTCATGTGTTTTAGAATTTTCTTCAGGACTGGAGGTTCCATTGCCATATTCTTGAACCTTATAAAACCGTGATGGAGCCAAGTGCCAGTGGCTCACACCTGTAATCCTAGATATTCAGGAGGCCGAGATCTGAGGATCCTGGTTTGAAGCCAGCCCGGGGCAGAAATTTCCCTATGAGTCTCTTATTTCCAATTAACCACCCAAAATCCAGAAATGGAGCTGTAGCTCAAAGTGGCATAGTGCTAGCCTTGAGCAAAAGATCTCAGGGGTAGTGCCCAGCCCGAGTCCAAGCCCCACAACCAACTTTAAGAAAAAGAAAGAAAGAAAAGAAAACCCTGTCAGAAACTACTCACTCATATTAGTCTAATTTGGTGTTAAGACTGCAGCACAGCATCTTATTCATTCTCTTATTTATACCTCACTTCAGTCCTAGAAATAATTTTATCTGACTTCTAGGAATCAATATAACACACTGGTTCATTTGCATTTCACATTTAATACTATTTGCTTCATTTTACTTGCATTTTAGACTTAATTCCACTTGTTTGCCCTAATTAAGTCAATTTTGACATTTTAATGTCATGAGCCATAGCATTAAATAATAAATATTAATCTGTTTGTGTTGGAAAAGTTGGAGGGGTCAGATAGCTTACCTCCTACCCAGTGCTGCTCCTACCCTATCCTGTTCTGTGAACAGAGACATGTCTACTTTGCTCAGAAACAGATGACTGAGAAATTTTCCTCCAAGGCCCTTATTGATACCTGAAGCTTGGTGAGTTTCCTATCTGGGAAGTCTATGTCACCAATTATTCAGGTAATACCCAGGAATTTCCTTTACTCTGTCCCCAAACTTCCTTTTCCTGTGGGTCAATTCTGTGTTGTTTCTGCTTTGTAATGACTTTGTGATAGTGAATAAGGCAACAGGATCCTTCTTAGGGTCCTGTAAGAGGTGGTTATGGGGAAGAAAATGTGGTCACAGACCTTAGCTGACAGTTTGGCTTAGAAGTCTCTGCACTTTTGATCTCTCCCACCCACGCTATGGTGGTTGAAAATACCTTCTTCTGCCAAGGTCATACCTGTCTTAGAACGCTAGGTAGTGCCACCTATCACTTCGTTCAAGAATCCAGAGAAACAACCACACACTTAAAAAAAAAAATGTCAGTCTTCGTTTACTAGATTCGATTGGTGTGAACCCAGACTTCTTATTGACTCTCAGCAAGAAGTCTGTATCTTGCTCACTGGTTGGTTCACCTGCAGCTTGGCTCTCCTCCTCATGACCTCTTCAAGCTGAGATCTCAACTCCCAGGTGCCTTGCCTGATACACGGTATTCTTGTGGTAGAAGCGAGGGCAATGGCCAAAACTCATGGCTCTCCAGATGTCTGCTCACAGAAAGCATCTGTCACCTTTATCCACACTCTATTGGCCAAAGCAGATGCCAGGGCCACTTCTGATGGCAAAGGGGAAGAAGCATTCATTGATCCATGGAGAAGGACATACACAGAGCAAAGACATGCATAAACCTTTGCAGCAAGTAAGGTGAATAATTAGAATCAATAGCACAATCCATCTCAGTTGGTAACATTACAGTCTACGGAAGGCTCCTGCTGCGCTAACTTCTGTATACCAAGTAAAAATTCTCACAGAGTTTCCCTCTCCCTAGCATTAGCTAAGTGAGGGTGTCTACTGCCTTCTATTTCCTCCACAGATCTTCCTGCCACATCTTCATGCCACCCTCTTCCCCCTCCAGCTCCCAGCCCATCCCACACACACTTAAGACCTGGGTTTGCTTTACTCTGTCCTCCCAAATGTTCTCCTTCCCCCTCATTCCCAAAGTCTTCTGTGCTCGGAGAGATGAGGCACAAATCAATGTGCTCCTTTCTTCCTATTTTCTCACTGGGTAAGGTGAGCTTCTAAGAACCTGGGAAAGTCTCAAGTTCTCATGGTAAAAGAAGGAAAAACAAGGTGGTCTTGACTTCATGTAGCTGCTTGATTTTGCTTGTTTTTGCATTCTCCTCTTCCCCCACCCCTCATATGTGAAATGAATCCACTAGCTTACACTGTAGGAGTATTTCTTCTGCCAAGGAGCTCCCTTTGTTTATAGATGGGGCTTCTTTTCTTCCTTCTAGAAAAGTTTTTATTATCTTTTTATGCTCAAAGGAGATGTCTTCTTCATACCTTTGGTTATGTACAAATTACCATTCTATTAACTTGTCCTTGTGCCCTATGGGGGCACTATAAAGGTATGTGTGTGAGCGGGGCTCTGGTGGCACACATGACTAATCCTAGCTACTCAAGAGGCTGAAATCTGAGGTTCATAGTTTGAAGCCAGCCTGTGCATGAAAGTCCATGAGACTCTTATCTCCAGTTAATCACAGAAAAGGCCAGGAGTAGAGTTATGACTCAAGTGCTAGAGCATTAGCCTTAAGCAAAGGAAACTCAGGGGCAATGCAGGCCCTGAGCTCAAGCCCCAGGAGCTGCACAAAAAAAGAAAAGAAGTAAAGGAAGGAAGGAAGGAAGGAAGGAAGGGAGGGAGGGAGGGAGGGAGGGAGGGAGGGAGGGAGGGAGGGAGGGAGGGAGGGAGGGAGGAAGGAAGGAAGGAAGGAAGGAAGGAAGGAAGGAAGGAAGGAAGGAAGGAAAAAAGAGCGAGGAGGAAGGGAAGGAGAAAAGGAAGTAAGGAAGAGAAAAAGAAAGAGGAAAAAAGGAAGAAATAAAGAGAAAGAAAGAAAGAGAGGGAGAGAGAGGGAGGGAGGGAAGAAGGAAGGAAGGAAGGAAGGAAAGAAGGAAGGAAGGAAGGAAGGATAAAAGGGAGACAGAAAGATATGTAAGGGTGTGTATGTACATGTGCACATGGGTGCATACGTGTGTGTTCTGTATTTGCTTATTTCTTTGCCAGAACTGCACAGGATAGGTAGAATCTGTTCTGCCACTTGACCCCATGGCAGCCTCTGTGGGTTAGTTGCACTGACCTCCCTGCTCACAGCACCATGTTTTCTCCTTTCTTCTCAAGGTACCAGTGCTCCTTTAAAATTCATAGGAGCCCCCCTCTTGACCAGAAGATTCTTGGTTCAGATGAACTGGCTTACATGCTTCTCCCAGCACCGCTGTTGATATTGACTCCAAACCACTGTGTAAGCCCCTACATATTTCAGGGGAATAGCCTGGGTTGTCACGCAATGACACCTAGATCATTGCCAAAACAACACTTAAGCATACCGGGACTTACTTCTTGTCACACCAAACCACCTGTCTATGGTCACAAATAGAACTCAGCCATGTACTTTGTGCACATCACCCAGTCTCTTCTAATGGACTCGGCAAAGAGCCTCTACCTTGTAAAGTACAAAATGCACCAGAACAAAGGACCTTGCCACTGGTCCAGATCAAGATCCTGTTGCATCCATTGTGCACTTGTTTTATCCATGACCCAAGAAGGTCATAGCCTCTGACCCTCATCATGTTTGCATTCCCACCCCTGTGCCTAATTCTGTAACTTGGGGGTGCAGGAAGCTGACCTATAAATTTCGAGGCCCTCTCTTCCAAAGTGAGAACAACCATTTTCAATGTGCAAAGCCAGCTGCCTCATGAAAGGACACATTTCTGAGAGAAGGAACTTGTGCTTTACAAAACTACAGGACACAGATGGCAGCTCACACCTGCAATCCTAGCTACTCAGGAGGCTGAGGTCTGAGGATTTGTGGTTTGGAGTATCTGGGAGAGACAAATCCCTGAGACTCCAATTAACCGACAAAAACTAACCAATAAAAATCGGGAAGTGCAGGTGTGGCTCAAGTGACAGAATACCAGCCTTGAACCAAAAAAGCTAAGGGAGATTGTGAAGTCCCGAGTTCAAGCCCCTGTACAGGCACAACAGACACACACACACACACACACACACACACACACACACACACACACACACAGAAGCACAAACCACAGCCATTTAGGAAGATAAATCTCCAAACTCCTCATTTTATTCAGCAAGAAGACACTAAGAGTTGTGTAAAATTATTGCTACTCAGCTGTGCAATTGCTATGGCAAAATACCTGAGACAATCAACTAAAAAAAAAAAAAGTTTATTTTGGTTCACAGCATAGGAGGCTGGAGGTTGAGCCAGGGGAGGCACAGTGCCATGAGGGGAGCACCTGGCAAAAGAAGCAAAGAGGAGAATAGGAAGCTACCAGGATCCCATTAATGCCGTCAAGAGCACGCTCTCAATGAAGTCACTTTCTCCAGCTAGAGCTCATCTCTTTTTTTTTTTTTTTTTGGCCAGTCCTGGGCCTTGGACTCCGGGCCTGAGCACTGTCCCTGGCTTCTTCCCGCTCAAGGCTAGCACTCTGCCTCTTGAGCCACAGCGCCGCTTCTGGCCGTTTTCTGTGTATGTGGTGCTGGGGAATCGAACCTAGGGCCTCGTGTATCCGAGGCAGGCACTCTTGCCACTAGGCTATATCCCCAGCCCCTAGAGCTCATCTCTTAATGACTCTATCACCTCCTGCAAAAGACCACAGGCTGGTGGCCAGGCATTTAGCATACACGCCTTTGGGAGTTATCTAAAATCAGAACCAAAGCAGCTTGCTTGCAAGGCTGATGAATGAGTCTGTTTGCCATCCCCCACCCCCAACATTGAGCTAAGCACAGCAGTTAGGAAAGCATGGGGGGCTGTCAGAAGATAACTCAAAAGGAGCTATTTGAAATAGTCTGCTTTTGAGAATGCTACATGGCATTGAGATAAGAGTTGCTTTGTTTGGCTTAGTCCCCATTGGAACTAGTAAAAATAGCCTTCACCCAAGTACCTACCTCTATCTGCTTGACACTGGATGTGATATGCCACACAATGTGCCATGTTACACCACTTAGGAGTGTGACCTCATATCTCCACACACCACACCTGCTGCTGCCCCTGTCCTAATCATCACCCGCCTAATTCAGTGTGCTTATGCATATCTGTGATCACAGATATGCTAGAATCGGAGATTTCTCTTTGCATGGCCCCATCTACACACCAGGCAAGATGAGGTGCTTCGTAAATGCAGGGTGACATGTTTTATTATGGGAATTATGACTTGAGGGGGGGGCGAGAGTAGTTGTTGTTGTTTTTAATCATCACCCTGGTAACAGACCCCAAATTGGCCAGCTGATGCTAATTTGTAGTGTGCTTTGAAATCTATCACCCAGTCTTCTTGTAGGTATGTGAATAAATAGGCCATGTGGGAAAATGTGGGAAGAACTAGAGTTGGAGCCTGAACATTGACCTGAGCTGAGAGTACAGAATTTGGTGTCAGAAGTTCCATTTCATTTCCTTCTCAGCCAACAATTCTTTGTGTGATAAATAAACTGATGCCCCTGTACCCATAAACAAAGACTGCCTAACAATGCCAGAAAGGGGGGGGGGGTCTCTGTTTATTTTACAATTAACAAAAGGTAAAGGGTCTTGTCTGAAACATTTACTTAGGACCCCAGACTTGACATTCTTCCTGGGTTGTGCATGCCTCCATCTTTAAACAAACTTTCCACCACCATCTTTTAGATTCTGAAATTGTGTTTACTATATTCTAACAGATAACACAGGAGTGTTTATTCAAACTGATTTTTAAAAATCATTTCAGCCAGGCAGCAACAGTTACTCAGGAGGCTGAGATCTGAGGATTGGGACTTGGAGCCAGCCTAGGCAGGGAAAGTCCATGAGACTCTTATCTCCCAATAAACAACAAAAATTCAGAAGTGACGCTGTGGCTCAAATGGTAAAACACTTTGAAGATAAAAGCTCAGGGATAGTGCCTAGGCCCTGAGTTCAAGCTCTAGGACCAGCAAACGCACATAAGCATTTCACTGGCTCTAGGGATTCTTTTATCATTTTTACCTTAAATCTAAGTGATCAAGATATGAAAGCTAGTATAACCATATTCCAATAGAATTGCCCTGGTAAGTATTTTTTAAATAGCAGCAAGAGTGGCTTTGATTTCTTTCTAACAATGTTGCAGAAGTACCTAAATACAGCTTTGCATTTGTTTAACTGAGAGCTGCCATCACTCTGTGTCTGTTGGGAGTCTTAGCTTCGACTGATGAGTGCAGTTAACTTTAGCAACTGAAAAAGAATTAGGAATCTTAGCATATCTTCACCAGTGTCATTGTAAAAAAAAAAGAAAAAAGTCTATGAGACACTCTGAGAAAAATCTACAAAAGCTGAGATGACTTGAGGAAAGCCATGCAATGAGTTTGTAGTTGATATGACTGACAGTTGGTCATACAAAGAAAAGTGTGAATACATTGAGTTTCCCTCATCTTGGCAAACTCATCACTAGTAACAGGAGTAATAGCAACAATAACAATACAAGTAATAGACCTTAATGATGATGTAGAAGTCTTTTGAGAGTTTTACACATTTTGGACAAAACAGTGGTTTCAGAACTAAGTCTAAGCAAATATATGTTGGTTAGTTTTATGTCAATCTAAAGTTTCAGGGTAGAACTACTCCAGGCTCCATATTCACTTCCAAAATTAGGGGCTTTGCCAGGCCCCAGTGATTCTGGCCTATTATCCTAGGCTGAGATCTGAGGATCGATGTTTCCCAGAAAGGAAACTCTGTGAGACTCTTATCTCTAATAAACTACCAAAAAGCCAAAAGTGGAACTGTGATTCAAGTAGAAGAGTGCTAGCCTTGAGCCAAAAAAAAAAAAAAAAAAAAAGCTCAGAGACAGCATCCAGGACCTGAGTTCAAGCCCTAAGACTAGCACAAACAAATAAATAAATAAATGGGAGGAGGCATCTTTGTTCCAACAGTTCCTTCTTTTAGATTATTTATGATACACCTTGATTCACAAAAATGTGATTTCCTATATCTCACCGGCCAATGTGCCCCTTAAAAGAAGCATGCATGATCTTGGCTATTGCTGCATGCTAGGTGAGTGATGGCAATGGGAACAGAGTGCTGGCGTGCTGCTCTTTCCCCTTGTGTATGTGGTATCTGCCCTGCTCTGGGGGGATGTGGGAGGACATGGTTACAGAAGGATGAGTGTGGCAACCCTAAACTCTGAGTCAATTTGTCTGGCCATGGGTTTTCAGGCAATTAAGGAAATGGACTTGAAAATTAACTCGTGGACACATGCATTGGCTCTGAGCAGGGTCCATTGCCTCTTGCCTTGCTTGAGGATGATGTATCATTGGTTCCTCAATGGTATCGCTTTGGTCTGGTTCTCCCTTCCCAGTGGTTGTCAACAAGGGTTTCTGGAGAGGAAAGATAGAAGACATGGGTCATCTATTTCTAATCAAATGCCTAATTTTTGAAAAATGGTTCTGGGACTGCTAAAAGCCTACTAGTTAAGTCATAACTAAGGGAAAGAAGTTGTATTTAAATAAGATTACTGCTGTTCAGCCAAGATGATTTAGCAAATGATATCTCATGAGGTCAGAAGAATTTTTAAGCAGGAAGAATTATCTGGGTCTCCAAGGACAAGAGACAGAAAACAAATTCCCTACCAAAGCTGTTCTTTCTTGAAGAAGTCCAGTTTATTGAATGATAGTTATAAGAGAGAAAGAGAAGAACACTCTAAACTCTTTTTTGTTTTTCCTTTTAATCTTAATAGAATTTCTGAAAATTTCAAGAAAAATATAGTTCCTAGTTTCACAAGGAGAAAAGCCAATGTAATTTTGAATTTGGCTTGTAAGGTTCACATTTGGGAAAATATAATAAATTATTTTGAGATATCTGATTGGTAAGTTTTCTTGGTGATTCATTTAGGCTGCTGTATTTATAATAAGACAAGACCTAGTATATAAATCTTACTTCCATTAATTTGAAACACATTGATCAACCACCCATCATGGTGCCGGCGACTGAGTTAAGCCTGCAGATTCTCTGATGAGTAATTCTATTTATTCAACGATAAGTAAAATCAAGCAAAAACCATGTCACATTGAGTTCTTGCTATAAAATTTTAGTAGAATCCAAGTCTGAAACTTAAAATTACTTTAGAGGTCTTATAATACGTTGCAATGCACAAAATAAACACATTTTACCTATGACTCCTAAGTCAAGTGTATTTACATACATATGAAATATATGTGTGTGTGCTCATAGAAAGTTTCATGAAACAATATGCTCTCTTGTTTTTCTTATCTCTTACATTTTCTAAAAATGCAGATCACAATCCCCATAAATTGATTACTTAACCCACTAATGGAACTCAATTTAAACTTTGAAAAGCAGCAGTATTGCACAACCCCTTATCTTAAAAAAGAGAGTGGAGTCTGAGCTGGGTGACTTGCTTATATTAGAGCCTTGGTTAGTAGAAGGGCCAGATTTCCTGTCGTCTGTTTTACTGGTCCTAGTCATCTTCTCTTCTATTATTTTCTCTCTTTTTTTTTAATTCACTGTCACCCTCTGACTGGTTTTATTCTTTGTCATCTTGCATGTTATCAGTCTCTTCCTGTAGAAAGTAAATCTCCTGAACACAATCATCTTCACTCATGTATCACTGCCCATGTAGTTCCTGTAATATACATAGTACATGCTCAATAAATACTGAGTCAACAAAAGCACTAAACTGAACCCCACTTGATATAGGCTGTAAATTCACAGAAGTAGTTTAGTAGGATCTACTGTGAAGTAACATTATGCCCCTTTTGAGTGAAAGAACAGAATCACAAAGATAAGAAAGAATTTGCTCCAGCACAGTCAAAATCCACACAAAAGCCAGAAACAGAAACCAGGATATGATGTCCTATATTGGTAAGCAAATGAGCCGTGTTTTTAAATTGTCTCATCCTAGAGTATTCCTTCCCATTAAAGTGTAATTTTTCCACTAAGTCTGGAGAATTCAGTGTTAGAGAAGTCACTGTTAATGATACAGCAAGAGGAAAACACGCACCAAGTTTGTATTGACAGGCCAAATTTATCTTCTAAATCATTACCATTTTCATATATAATATCCTTGCCAGACCTCTTGACAAAGAATTACAATCTCAACTTCATTTGTAATTAAATGTAAGGGTTCTTGTTTCAGAAAGTTTTCTGTTTGGTCAAGCTTCCAGTATGAATTTTAATGCTTCTTAGATACTAAATTCTATGAATTTATGTCATCAAAAAAGTGGAACTACAGAGAGATTAGAAAGAAGGTCTCTCTTTAGGTTCTAAGGAAAATCCCAAATTCTGCAAAAATAAAATAAAAAACACTGTTTTAAATTGCTCAACTTACTCTAATTCAAGAAAATTCTGATGTCTAGCCAGGCACTGGTGGCTCATAATCATAATCCTTGCTACTCAGGAGGCTGAGATCTGAGTGTTGTGGTTCAAAGCAAGCCCAGAGAAAGAAATCTGTGAAGCTCATCTCCAATCAACCAGAAAGAAAGAGAGAGAGAGAGAGAGGAAGGCAAAAAGGAAGGAAGGAAGGAAGGAAGGAAGGAAGGAAGGAAGGAAGGAAGGAAGGAAGGAAGGAAGGAAAGAAAGAAAGAAAGAAAAAGAAAGAAAGAAAGAAAGAAAGAAAGAAAGAAAGAAAGAAAGAAAGAAAGAAAGGAAGGAAGGAAGGAAGGAAGGAAGGAAGAAAGAAAGAAAGAAAGAGAAGAAGAAATGGAGGTGTGGCTGAAGTAGTAGAGTGCCAGTTTTTAATGGAAAAAAAAAAAACAATCAAGAATGTGAGGCTCTGAGTTCAAGCTCCAGTGCTGGCACAAAAAAAAAATGGTCCAGTTGAGAAAGTTCTGCCTTCATCTGCCACAAGGTTCAAGGATTCCTTGCAGCAAACACATTGCTGGCATTTTCTTTAGTATGCCCAAAGTGTCCGCTGCTGTCCATCCTGAGTCTTCAGCAACTTACCTGAGTCCAGCAACTGTGTAGGAAGATTGAGATTCAGTGACTTTGACTTGAAAATGAATGTTTTCACCATATTTTGAAGCGTGGCACAGGGTATAGAGTTGAGAAAAACTTGGAAGGTCTTCGGAATCAGAGGTAGTGAATCATAAACAGAGGATGCACAAGCATTGCTTTTTCTGTGGTGACTCTAGACGAGGCTTTCCAGAAGTTCTTGCCATCTCTCTTTATGTTGGGAAGAGAAAGTTTGGTTTTGAGACCAGAAGACATGAACTAAAGTGATCAGTATGTATTGTGCCCTAAAAGCAAGTTTCCATTTAATTTTATCCCCCACATCAATGTTGTCCCTGTATTCCATTCCCAATGCAAAACATCAGTGTACACAACTCCCATGAGGGCTTGTTTCTGCTTAATGTACCCAAGGCAGAGGACAGGAAACATTAAAGCAGTAGCTAGGAGCTTTAATGAAGTTAACCTGCTGCATCCAGGGACGGCTTGCCCCAAGTACACCTGAAAGCACTTTGATTATGGCATCAGCTTCAAAGAAACCATTCCTTGGTTTCTGAGTTCTGCTGCACAGAGAAATAGAATTATACCTTTACATTCAGGCTAATTTCACTGTCTGGCTGAGGGCTGAAAGCATTCCTATGCGTTCTGAAGATGTAAGAGAAGGGGGCTGCTCTTCCCACTCCCATCTCCCACACCCGAGTGGGTGCAGTGTGCTCAGAATGGGTGCAGTGTGCTCAGAACCATTCTGTTTGAAACAGATCCTGAGAATATAAAATCTAACACGGTAATACCTTCCAGTTCAGAAAAAGATAAGTCACTTTTTCTGCTGTCAGGGAACAAATCTAGATTCTACAGATTCTACACACACACACACACACACACACACACACACACACACACACACACACTTCCAGGCCTTTTGCAAATGGCTCTTCTCCTGATTTCCTTTAGCTTTTTAATACTTAGACCTCATTCTCCATTGCCCTTTATTTTGTAATGCTTTGGATTTATTTACTTCTTTTTCTTTGCATTTTCCTCTTCGGCTGATCTCTGTCCTTAGCATTCCTTTCATTTCCTTCTGGTCTCTCCCTCTTAAGATTTTCGCTCTTCATTTTTTTGCCTGCGGTTTTCTTTTTTGGTCACAGCTGCCCCCTAATGGTATTCAGGATCATTACTGCTTAGGCTGGAGGAGAGGAAGAAGGAGGGAGAACTGGAGAAAGCAAGCAGGAGGAAAACATCAAATGTACCCTGGCTTTTAACTTGGAAGAGAGTCTCAGTCCCTGGGGGGGGAGGGAAGAGTAAACTACAAAACTGAGAAAGGAGCAGGCATTAAGTTTTCATTAAATAACCTTTTGTGCAGTTTGAATTGTTTTTAATGTATATGAATGACTTACTATCTTTTTCACCCCTCAATTTGGAAAGGAAATAGAATCTAAATGTGGAGCCTTAAAGGAGATTGTTTCTATAAATGATTTCTCAGTCTCTGCAGCAAACATGTGCCATTCCAAACCCCCACCCTTTGTCCATGAGCTCATCCGCTCACTCGGATACTAAGGATTGATTGGCAGCTCAGTAAACTGTGTAGGAGTAAATATGAAGGAGGAGAGTGAGAACTAATGACTATAGTGGGTGTGAATTAACCCACCCTGTGCAGTATCCTCAATAGCAAAAGGTCAGCTGCCTGACTCTTGCCTTTCCATCACGACTTTCATGCTCAAATTAGCAGCTCTTGGCCATCATAATGTAACAATCACCTGCCATGGAGATGTCTAATTAAGGCACCATAAGTCACAGGTTACAAATTTGAAAACAGAAATAACAAACAAAACAAAATCCCTTACAAATCTACAGGGTTTGATAGAGTGTCTGCACATATGAATGAGGACAAAGCAGTAAGCAAGTTTTGAGCTCCCCAGAAAATTAGCCTGAGAATTTAGCCAAAGAAAATTTTTCCTGATTGGTAAAATACTTCAGATTTTAACCCCAAGATTCCCAATTACAAAACCAGTCCCTGCTGAAAAGATGAAAATAAATTCTCAGACTTTGCTCTTAGTAAATGGAATTTGTTTTTTGTTTTCTTTTTTTTTTTCTTCTGTCAATTGTGGAGCTTAGATTCAGGGCCTGGGTGTTGTTCTTGAGTTTCTTTTGCTCAAGGTTCATGTTCTACCACTTTGAGCCACAGCTCCACTTTCAGTTTTCTGGTGATTAGTTGGAAATGAGAGTCTCATAGGGACTTTTCAGTCCAGGCTGACTTCAAACCGTGATCCTCAGATCTCAGCTTCCTGAATATCTAGGATTACAGGCATGAGCCCCTGGTGTCTAGCTTCTCCCTCTCTCTCTCTCTCTTTCTTTTTGGTGTTTTGGGGTTTGTTTTTTTTGAGGGGCCTTTGTCTAAAAATGTCTTAGGAGAGTCTTTATGCAAAAAAGACTCCCATGGAAGCTCTGTGTAAACACCTGATATATTATGATTCTTGAAAGAAAGAATTGTGGTTGGTGGAGTAACCAATGAAGTCCCATCTCCACACTAAGTTTTTAAGTGACAATTAATTTCAGAGGGCTGAGGGTGGCCTGTGGGATTCAAACTAAAACCAGTTTTAAATTCCTGAATGAGAATAGGACTAGGAAATAGATCTAGCCCAAATTCAAGAACAAATAGGGTTAAAAGTCATTCAAACCAACCCCTCCATTAGCTATGTGTGATGACCTATAGTCATCCACTCTGCCTTCAATCTGTCTGCTGTCCCTGTCTGCTTCTCTGTCTTCTCTCCATGAACTGGAAATGAGACCAGAAGACCAGGGAGCACTCAGAAAGCCCTGAGTCCCTGTGAATATTCTAGAATTGTCATCCAGGAGAGCAGAGAAGGAGTATGGGATAATAGACACTGACCTAGCCCTTCTCTTCCCTAGCCAAATAGTCACCTGGCATTTTTAAAGGGTGCCTTGGAAGTCAGATCTACTGTTGATGCTTGGGCTTCTCTACTTGATGATAGCCTCAGATTTACAAGAGTGTGTATTTCTGTGGGAGATAACCACTCTAATCAGCCAAAGGTGATCTGCCCAATATAGCATCTGGTATGCACAACTGAAATAAGTTAATAAAATTAAATACACCCTAAAATCCAGTCACTCCATCACACCAGCCACGATACAATTCCAAAAAGCAATGTGAAAAGGACAGCTTCTCCATTTTCACATGAAATCATAGTGGAAAGAGCTCATCTCAAATGAAGAAGTGACTGGGGGGTGCTTTTAGGGGACACCAAAGCTCCAGAAGTATGAAAATTGGTGGAGCAGAGATATAGCAGAGACATCTTGCTAAAGCAGAAGGTTGCAGGGTGGTCTTTTTAGTGACCTTTGGCCAGTAGTAAAGAGATGTGTGAAAGCATATCATATAATTCTTGCTACATTAATGTTGCTTTCATTTACAAAGTTTCCTCTTACCAGATCCAGTGTCTGTCTGAGGAAGAGGAGGAAGAGAGGAGACACATGTAGTTTGGGTAAAGGAGTACTTACTGGAAAGCTGCAAGAACTGTGGGAACCCACCAGAGATAAAATCAAATAAAAACTAATAGACTATATTGAGAGAGAGAGAGAGAGAGAGAGAGAGAGGTTCATTTTTTCTTTTTTTCTTATTTATTGTCAAAGTGATGTACAGTTTCATACGTTTAGTTAGGCATTGGATACATTTCTTGTACTGTTTGTTACCTCCTCCCTCATTCCCCCTCCCCCTCCCCCTTTCACTCTCCCCCCCATGAGTTGTTCAGTTAGTTTACACCAAACATGGTTTTCAAAGTGAGTGTAGGGCTGGTGGTGAATGAACCCTATTGATTACAACCTGGACTTCAATGTCAAACAAGAGAGAGAATAAAAAATGAGGACCTATTACATTTTAACTGAAGGTTTGCTTTTGAGACAGAAGTAGCTAAACATTAATGAGGGCGGTGTGGTAAATTACAGATTAAGATGCAATTATGCCTCCTATCACCCCTTTCAGGGTGAGAGCTTGTCAGTGTTGGAGCTGAGATAAGGGAAGCACTATATGACAAGCAGTGTCTATTGTGGAAGCATGAAACTTCTGGAGCTCTTAGATCCTGCATTCCCAAGAGGCAAGACCTCGGGTCTGTCTTGCTTCCATACCTCCTGTGTAGTCATGCCTCCATGAGCATTTAATAAGTACAATGTGACAAGCACAAATGGAAAGCCATACCTGAAGCTAACTTCCAGTAACAGTCCATGGTTGGGAGTGGGTAAAGGCTGGTTCTAGTTCATAAACCCTGCCCACTGGTCCTTTGAACCATGTTCTTGCATACCTCATTCTTCATGCCCTTACAAGATGGGTTCTTTTGGTGTTTTTCTGACAAGCTCCAGGTTATTGAGGCTAAAGCTCAGAAGGTAAACCCGGGAATCCAACTGCTCTGGTATTTTAAAAGACATGTGCCTGATAGGTGTTCTCAGCATCCTGAAACATCTGCCCCCCTCTGGCAAGTGTGTGTGAAGGGATACTTGTGCAGATGTCCTTTTGTGGAAGAACTCACACTGAAGACTGTGGAAGTGTAACGCATGAGAATTTTTCTGCCCTTTGCCTCTGGGTATTTGCATGGGAATCATCTAAAGTGTGTGTGTGTGTGTGTGTGTGTGTGTGCGTGCACGCATGCACACATACCCATGCACACGTGCATACATACATGCTTTAATACAGATTGGGCTAGCACAGTGGTTCATGGCTGCAATCATAGGAGGAGAAATGAGAGGATGGAGGTTCAAAACCACCTGGGGAAAAAAAATTAGACCTTTTATCTGAGAACAAGCCAAGCATGCTGGGACACCCCTGTATGTAAGATATATGGGAGGCTGTCAAGAGCAAAAGAGCATGATATCCTTTCTGAAAAGTAACAAAATAAAATTTAGGGGCCCAGAAGTGTGATTAAAGAGGTATATCACTTGCCTAGCAAGTACAAGACCTCCGGTTCAAATCCCAGCATGGAAAAAATACACACACATACACAGACCATTGATGATCTAAGGAGTATCTTATAAGAAGGTTGATGGTGCCTAGGGACCTGCACTTGTCCTAGATGATCCTGATACCCTTCAAGCTTAGCACTTCTATCTGGACGTACCCCAACTTTCCACTGAGGTGTGACTGAAAAACAGCTATCTCTTCTCGTCATTTACAAATCCATTTCATGTTCATCCTCTCCTGCCAAAGGAATGGAATGTAGGATGGGATGGTCTCTTATTATTTCACAATTAATGCTAATGACGTGACAGGTCCCAGGTGAATGAGTGATGTGGTTACTAGCTAGCTGTTTCCCAGCCAGTTCAGTGATGCTGCTCGTAAACCTATTGTTTCTGGAACAGATGTGGCCTTTTCGCAGGCAGGCTTCCTTGCAGGTCTAGGATATGAACTCTCGGAGCCCTTTGGTACCTGGCTCCTCACCATTGTACCTCTGGTAGAAACCAAACCAATTGCAGCTGTACCCCCAGAGACTCTAGTCTAGAAGCAAACAAGGCTGGCAGGTCTGAACCAGCCCCTATCTGGAGAATTTCCCTACAGATGGCACGACCTCAGGACACATGTGGGATTTGTGCTTTGTTCCCAAGAGTCCCTAGCAATTGTCAGCCCTCCCTAGGCTGGTGGGATCTGGTTCAGAGTGGGCTGGAGGGGAGAGAGTGCTAGCCTCATCCTCAATTTTCCATCATCCCATGAAATGCTGTCAGCTCTTAGAAGCAAAGGCACCCGCCACGCTTGTGACTGTCGGTGATGGTGGCATTATTTATTGAGTGCTGCCCCCTTGAGGACTGAAAAATGCTATGGCTGCTTAGAGTCCCCAGAGTTCTGGACCTTAGGCTCTTCTAACCACCCCCTGCAGGGAAGGAAGCCTTCCTTTCTAGTGGGCTGCTGAGCCTCCCTGCAGCAGGCAGAGCACAAGCTCCCAGGAAGCAAGTCAGCGCCCCCTTTAGGACACCTCTGAAAAATGAAAATTGTCATGTGGAATGTGGATCCAGGAGCTTGAGACTCTGGAAACAGCCTGATAGGGCTTCAACCCTGGGACCCCAAGGCCAGTAGTCTAGAGTTATCAATACTGGGTTCTCAATAGGCTTCGGTTATCTTTCTCTCTCTCTAGTCTTCACCATGCCCTTTACCTAAAGTCTTGTTATGGTGTTCCCCAAAACAGGATTTCCCCCTCCCCCCCCAGGTCAGCACATACTGGAATACTATACTGAGTGAGTGATGGAAAGGGGTGGTGGGTGATGCTAAATGATCCTTTCTGTTCAGGGACTGTCACAACAGATAGTGTTATTTGTCCTTCAATTTCCATTTTGGTATCATATATTTGGGGCTGGGATCCATTTAAAGTTCACAAGTGAACTTTTAAATAGGAACATTGTTGAACTGGAGTTTGACATAACTTTGATGTGCTTTCCAGTCTAAGGAAGGAGGTAGAGGGTGGAAGGGAAGGGAAATGGAGTAATAGAGGTTGTATGTGCTAAATGTCCTGTAGTAGAAATCAGGAGGCTTCTGCTACCTGCCCTGTACATCTAAGATTAACAGGGTGATACTCAGCCTGTGGATTTCCAAAGCAAAATCCTTCTATCCTTTGGCTGAACTAGTTGCAAATCACTTCTGATTCAATTTTGTTTGGGTTATCTCCATGTAAATAACAGTTAAGTGGGAGTTACAGATTTTTCAAATGCTGAAAGTGATAAACAAAGCTAATGGCAAGTCCAGATAAGAAGAAATACCACCCAGATGATCCACAAGTACAAGCAAAGAAGAAAATGGTGTAGTTAGTCATGGGTGCCTTTGTCACCCGAACTTCCTTTACCATTCATTTGCAGACTGGAAGTAAAGGCACACACAGAGTGGTATGTGGGCCTTTTCTTTTTCTATTGAGTCTTTATGATAGCAGAGTAATCGGGTCCAGTGAATAGACGTTTGGGAATCCACAGTCATCCCCAGAAACAAAGGTACAAGTGTTTCCCCAATTGTCAGCTTCAGTTAGCAGCCCTTACACAATTTTCACGCCTCCGCTTAAAAATAGTTGGCATAATGTTGTGAGGTTGTGCGTGTGTGTGTGTGACTGGGTCTGGGTCTCTCACTGTGTGTGTGTATGTGTTGACCACATTTCTATGTGAAATGTGAACAGTAGCATTTCCAGGAGAATGCTTCGTGTGCCTGTACTTTCTGAGGAGAATCATTACCTGGAGACATTCTTTACAAAAATCTTTAGTGGTCTTGGAGTCTTAAGTTCGGGGCTCCTGGATAACTAACTCCTTGGCCAGGGAGCCTTGGAGCCTGTTGGGACACAACAAAGGACCTGAGTAGTAAACGCTGGGAGTGTGCGGGGTTTGCTGCGGCGGTGGCGGACGGTGTGTGTCGCCGCCACGCACGGCTGCCTCTGCGAACACATGGCCAAGCTGCCGAGCAGTTCCCTACCCCAAACACCGTGCGCCACCCAACTCGTGTGCTAACGCCATTGCGCAGGGGCATTGTGTTGGGGTCTGCGTGTGTGGCCTCCGAGCCTCAGACTTGAAGGGGAACAAGCATTCCCCCTTCCGCGATCCCGCGGAGTTTCCCTCCGGCGGGGGCTTTGCGGCGAAGGGCAGCGCGCCCCGAAGGTACCCGGGGAGGAGGCTGCTTCCCTGGGGCGTAACGCACTCGGTGGTCGAGCTTCGAAGCGCTCGGGCCGGGTGGACGGTGCGGGGTGGGAGAGGGGCGAGGTGGTGGGGCGGGGGGAGGTGCGAGCTGCCTGAACTTAAATCGGGCGGCGGCCGGGAATAGAGGTGGGGTGGGGAGGGGAGCGCGCGCCCCGCCCGAGCTGGGTGCCGCGGCTCCGGGCTGTGCGCCGCGCGTCTCCGCCGCTGCCTCTTTAATCAGGAACACAGAAGGGGCGGGCCCTGAGCCGGCGCGTAATCGGATAGCTTTGCGCGGCTCTGACATCCACATGCTGCTCGGCCTGAAAAGGCAGCGGGGGGAGCCGGAGGGGAGGCAGAGGAGGCGAGAGAGCGAGGCGGCAGCCGGCAACCCGCCCCCCCCCCAACCACCCACACCACCACCACCCCCGGCAACATCTTCAGAAGCGCAGACCCTCGGCGAGCCGCTGGGCGAGGTGGAGGTGAGGGCGGGCGCCAGCGAACTCGGAGAGGGGCTCGCTCACTCCCTGGCGATCCCAGCTGCCGCCGATCCAGCCGCAGCACCCGCCGCCGCCGCCGCAGCTTCCTTCCTCAGACTCCCCTCGAGAGGCTGGCCGAGCGGGTGTCGCCGCTGGGAGACTAGGGGAACCCAGCGAGAACAAGAGCCAGGCTACCACCTCCCACTCCGGCTGTCCAGCGATCCCTGCCTCCGCCCGCGTGTCTGTCCCGGGTGCCGGGCGAGGAGTGTCAGTTTACGCCACTGAGATCACATCGCTGCCCGGGGGACAGTGGGATGCCCAAGGCAAGTCTTGCCTTTGATTATTATTATTATTACTACTACTACTATTATTCACTTACGCTTGGCTCTCGGGAAATAGTCGTGATGCTGTAGGATAAAGGAAATGACACTTTGAGGAACTGGAAAGAACATAGATGCGTTTTGTTTTTGAGAGGAAGCCCGTGCCCTCTTGCCGGCTTGTTCCCTCTTGGCTGATTTCGAGCGCTACCCTCCTCCTGACCAGGTGGGAATTCCAAGGTGAAGACGGGCCGCCGGGACCCAGGAGGGAAGCACTCGCTGGCCATTAGAAGCCTGGGCAGAAGACATTGAAAGGAAGAAACTAGGAGAGAGGAGAAAAACACAAAGACTTATAATTACACAAGAATCCTATAAACCCAACCCTGGAGAAAGCCTGTCTCACCAACATGGATTTGGTTCCGCTCACCTGGGTTTTCTTAGCTCTCTACTTTTCAGGACAGGAAGTGAGAGGCCAACCAGGTAAGCCCCTCAAAGTTTTATCCCCCCCCCCCCTTCATTTCAATATGGTTTCCTCTTTGAAAGCGCCTGTTAAAGCAGGGAGGCCCGCGCAGAAAGGCTCTGGAGGAGGCTCCCTCAAATACGCAACAATTTAAAGAGAGATCCCAGCCAGCCCTCTACACCACCAGGGTTGCTAAACCCAACTTTTCTCTCCTGCTAGGAGTGTGTGTGTGTGTGTGTGTGTGTGTGTGTGTGTGTGTGTGTGTGTGTGTGTGTTTTGTAACAGAATTTGGCAGTGTTCAGATGTCACATATGGACTGAATCAAAGGTTTAAAAATACTACAAAGCCTTTGCATTACAGTTTTGGGGATTTTTTTCCCCTGTCTTGAAGCAGAACACATCTCCCTTGAGTTTTTTTCAACCTAGCCAGTGAAATATAAATCATTTGCATTCTCTCCACTTCGCTACATTGAGCAATGTGAACGGAAGGGATTGGGAAAGACCAGAGTCTAGTTAGGGTTTTCAAATCCAGTGGATTTCTATACAGCATGGGTGCATATGCCTGGAAATCCTAGCGTCTGAGATAGGAGCTTTCTGCGGGGCGCTGCTTGCATTCACAGCAGTTGGTGGTCCCTGCTCTCTTTCCTACATCCATGTGTTTTCTGGGAAAGTAAATCATATGTTCTTTTAAAAAAAAATCCTTATTAGATAAAACAAACTGCATGGCCCTGGAAGGTCTCTTAGTCTTGTGAAGTGGTTAGAAACTTTTAAGTGGAATTTGTTTTCAACCTCTGCCCAAAAGGGTGTGTGGACCCAGATTGCGGAGATAAGCATGGTGAGGCCCACCACGGTCCGGTCCGGTCCAGGGCTAGCGTTTATTTGCAGGGTGTGCCCAGAGATCCTCCTCTCCCTGAGAAGGGATCTCTGTTTTCAGGGACGCCTGTACATGGGGGCTACAGTCCTTCCTTCCTGGAAACACACTCCAGGCGAGCCCCTCTCTTCTCTGAGAATCTGACAAATCTCTTAACAGCTGCTACAGGTGATTGAGGATGGGAAACCATCCACGGAAGAACTAGGAACGTGGGGCGGGGGGAACTTCTATATACTCTGACTGGAAAGGTACCGGTCGCTTGGCGGTGCTGACTCCTCACACCTCCCGCGTTTCCCTCAGCACTTTTGAGTTGGTCCTAAAGCTTCAAGCTTTGCACCTGGTAGGTGAACTGATTTTATTTTTCCTAGCCCTTCCACCAAATACAGCGACTTCGAGCCGGGGTGTTTCGAGATTGTTTTTGTTTCTTGGGAGGGTTGGGAGATTGGGGCTGGCCGTAGCTTTCCAAACCCGACCGTTTGGCAGCTCCGCCTCTGCCATAACTGGTCAATCGGCAGCTGCAATATCCCACCCAAGGGACGAGTGCGAGTCCGGCCATGGAAAGGTTTTCGGGGCCTCCTATTCCTTCGTGGCTTAGTTCTAAATCCCCAGCATGAAGTGAAATTAAATTACCTCCCACAGATCTGAGTGCCGAGTAAATTATGTATGTTTGTATGATTTGCTCTGGATGTGTGTGCGTGCGTGCACGCGCGCGCGCCGTGAGAATGCCCACGGTGTATTATGCATCCAGGCGCGGACTCCGGTAGGCCCCGGCGTGTGAGTGCGCGCACACTGGCACACACACACATCACACACCCGGGCGCATACGCATGACAACTTCAGGTTGCGTGTGTTGTGTGCAGGTTGTGTGCTGTGGGAGCGGTTTCGAAGATTCGGAGGCCATCTCCTAGCCCAGATGTTCGCACATCTGTCCCCGAGCGCTGTGCGGAGTCCGTGTACGCGTCTGTGCGACACCCGCTCGGACCCGCTCCCGCTCAGCCACCTGCCTCCCGCGCTCTCCGCAGAGCCCCCTCCTTCCCTCCCTCCCTCCCTCCCGCTGCTCGCGCTGCGTCACCGAGGCCCGGAGTGCGGGCCAGATCGCCCACTCCGAGGCTGCGGGCCGCTTTGGACTCGGGAGTGGAAACCGCAGTCGGGACCTGCCCACAGTATATCTTCTCCAACTGCCCGAAACGGTCGGTGATCTCAAGCCAGAGCAACCGATGGGCACCAGGGGAGCTGGCGTCGGGCGGCAAAGGGCGAGGCCGAAGGAGACCTCTGACTCACCCGGCGTGCAGGGGCTGGGCGGTGGGCCGGCCCAGAACCGATTCCGGGAAGGAATCAAGGGGGAAAGAGGGCGGAAAGCTCGCTCCGAAGGAGCAATGAGCAAATACCCGGACCCGGGGGCGGCAGTAGGCTGATCCCCGCTCCCTCCCTCGGGTTGGCGCGCGGCTGGGTCCTGGGCACCACGCACCACAGCTCCCCTCCCCTCCCTGGCTTGCCTGACTGCAGCCCAGCCGCCTGCCTCCCTCTCCGCTCGGGCTCGGGGACTCGGGGCCGGCCGCTCTGCTGGCGCTGCCCGGAGCGCCCCCTCCTGCCCTGGCGCGCGGGTTCCACGCCGCAGGCTCGCCGCAGCCCCTGGCGTGTGGGCTCTGAGGGGCCAGGGCCCGGAGGCTGGCCAAGCCTGGTGGCGGGGAGAGGTGGGAAGGAGCCAGCCGGAGCCCCGGGACTGCGCGCAACTCGCACAGCCCCTTTGGAAGCGCCGCTGCGCGCTCCCGGGGCGACTGAACAGGTGAAGAGCACGCGGCGCGCTGGCATCCACGTGGTGGATGGAGACGCGGTGGGGATGCGGTGCCCCCCACCCCCTCCGCACCGCCCTGCCCCGAGCTCCGGCTCGGACGCCCCATCGATTTGTTTGGGCTACGCAGCAGAAACGGAGCTGAGCAATCTATAAGCATTCTATTAGGCAAAAATATTCCCAGCGAAAGCAAAACCCGAGCTAAAGCCTCCGAGAAGTTGGCCGCCTCACATTCCTCTGGACTAAAGACGCCCCGGGACAGAAGCCCGCGGCGTTTCCTTCTCCTCGCCTTGTCCGGTGCCAAAAAGTTTGTGTGCGAGCTGCAGCTCTCCCCGGAGCCGTCCCCGCAGTCAGGCCACTTCCCCGCTTAGCTTTCCGTGTGTCAGAGAGAAAGTCATGCTGTCTTCACGGCCAGTCCCTCATTTTCCCTAATTGATTTCTCTTTTCCTATCTACACACTAGTTCACGGAGGCCAGGCAAACTGTAATTAAACGCCAGCTCCTACCCTTTGCCGGAGGCTAGCTGCGCCCCCAGTCGTTCCCACCCGGTCAAGCAGTTGGAGATGATGGTGGAGGGGGTGACCAGAGTGACATCGGTAGAGCTAACCATCTGTAGGGGTGTGGGTGTGGGTGTGCGCGCATGTGCGCGTGCGCGAGTGTGTGTATGTGTGTGTGTGTGTGTGTGTGTGCGTGTGTGTGTGTGTGTGTATCCCACCGATCGGCCTGGGGTAGGCTGGATGGGAAGGAATCTCCCGAGGGTTACAGGGCGGGAATAGGCTTTCCAAACCAAGCCTAGCGGATCTCGCCCACCCGTGCATGCGGCAGGCAGCCTCCGTGGCTCTGGTTGAATTTCTTCTGGAAGGGTTGGGCCTCCAGGCTCGGGTTTACTGGCGCGTGCTTGCTCCTGGCTCGCTCCCTCCCCCTATCCTTTCCCAGCAGTTTCTGACAGAGAGGAGAGCCCCCTGGTGCTAGCCATTCCCTCCCTCGCAGTGCTGGGCTAGGAAGCTCTGCTAGCATCAAATGGGGGGGGGGGAGGGGGGAGGAGGGCATTGCTCAGCACCTCACTCGGCTTAGCGCGCTGACAGTGGACGTTTTCTTCTGAGGGTAGCACCTCCCACTCCTAAAAGTTCCCACCTCTCGCCTCATGGACACATCACTTGTACCCCAGTACCACCGCCCCCCCCCTTCCTTTGGCTGGGGAAGCTTTGATCTGTGCTGGGCTTGAACGCCATCGCCATGGACATGGGCTAACACAGACGACCCAACCTTCCCTCTGGACTGGATGATCAGATAAGAGGTGTCAATTGGCTATGGGTCTGAGTTCCAACAAACCCCTGCCTAAGCGATGTGAAGATTTCTTTTAGCCCCTCTCCCCAAATGTGGGATGGCCAGGGGTGTGCTTCCTTTTAAAATAAAAGGCAAAAATCCTAGATTCTAGCTTGAGCTGGGCTCCAGGGGACTGGAGTCCTACGCACATTAACCCGTGCCCAGTCAACTTTTCCCCAGAAACAGGCACCCGAGGTAATGGAGCTGTTGCTAATTGCCAAAGGAGCACACAGTACAAAGCAGTGGAAAGGGGAGAGCTTCCCACGGGCCTCTGGCACACGCCCCTACTTGTCCAAGCTGTGCCTGCATAGATTTGTGGATGCCCACAATAGCACCTGGGCTTGAAGTTTTATGTCACCCCCTGGAGCCTTTAGCAAGAGATGGAGCTCTCCACTGGCAAAATGCAAAACAAGAAAGCTGTAGTGAGGGGCACCCAGGCTCTCCAGAATAGTCTGTTCCTGACTCCTGTCTCCTGCTGTTGTTTAGGAAGTCTGCATCCTGCTGTAGACAGGACAGCTCCTAGTTTCTAGCTAAGGAGTCCCAATACCAATTCTTATGCAAGGAGGCACAGATGCAAATAACCGTTAAGGAAAGGTTAGGGGGTCAGTGGGGAAAGACACCATAAACTATATAACTCTGAGGACTTTTGGGTTTTGCATCTCATTCAGCTGTTCACCGAAGCAATGGAGAATAAACAGACTTGGGATGAGCCAAGTGTGAACCATTTCTGAGTTGACAACTCACCAGCAATGTTCACTGTATTTTCATAACTATATTTTCAGAATAAGAATAAGTTCCCCAAAGATCCCATTTGGAAAGGTGTTAGAAGTCAGGGGTGAAATTTTCCTTTGTAAAAACGTAAGCACAAAATGTTTAGGCCATTGTTTTGTATTAGGCTCCTGAGCTAAGCACCACATGAAATTATACCAAAATATATACCAGACCAAATCAATGGAGTATTTCATGTCAGGTTCTGGGTGTCAAGTTACCAAACTGAACTCTGAACTAGGCCAGTTTTCCAAAAACAAAGCCAGAAACTCACAACCACCAATGAAAGGCTCCCTGGGCCCTTTACCTGATCCATTAGCAAGACTGGAAGTCCTCTCCACTTGAACCTTACAAAAAAGGTAACCTTGGATCCAGGAACCCGTATTTGAAATTTCTTGAATGGCACTTGAAAAGGGACAACAGAGCAGTAGTTCACAGAATTATTAACATAATTGAGATATTTTACCACTTAACCATCAGTTTCCAGATAAGGCACCCCCATCCCCCACCCCACCCCAAGTGGCAGGTGTATGTTTTGACCCAGAAGTTAATCATTATGTTATACATTCCAGGTAAGGACTTAGCTATTTGTGTAATGCTTTTATCCTGTTCCTGGAAGATGCTAGATTTTTTTGTTCTGCCACTCCTACAGCATTCCCCCCACCCCCCCAGGCACTATCTGCCTCAATGAAAAAGGACACCAGGTTTAATGGTTTCCTTACCCAACAAGAGTCAATGGGGTTGTATGCGAGGACACTCTGGCCTTGTCCCTTAGCTGGCCCTCTAGGAGAAAGCTTCTTCTAAAGGTTTAGGAAGCTGTCAAGTTTAGATAAGACTGAGCTCCCATCCTATGGGACCTTGGTTGTATTAATAAGGAAAAATTAATTTTTAACCACTGGGAACATTGCCAAATTATGTGACCTTTGGCAGACCAGCTGTGCTATAAAAATAAATCCCCCATTTCTGAAAATGCTGCTCTATCCAATAGAACAATAATAATGTGGCATTTAGGATAGATAAGGGGGAGGGGTGGTTAAAAAAAAAGAAATGAGTGTTAAAAAAAATCGAAAACTTTGATGCCATGATACTTGATTTCAGACCTGTGCAAAGTCTTTCCTCCCTAGCAGGAGTTTCCAGACCACAGGAAGAGGATCTAGGCCCGTATGTACAGAGTAGAGGTGTTAAATGCTTCCAGCCTCTTCCACCCAGCCTTGAACACATCCCTTATTGTTCATAGTGGCATATTGCTGGCATGGGCAGAGAAAAGGGGGCTTTCAAACTGGCAAAAAACATTTGTCTTTCCTTAAATGCCACCAAATAGATGTGTCACTGAGAAGTTGGGGTGGGGTGTCATCATAGCTGTGCTTCTTAGCATCTGATATAGACGTGGGCCAGACAGCATGGGTTTAAGATCCAGTTGTTTAAGCCAGTTGCCAAGAATACCTACAAGTACTCTGTGTAATCACTGAGCTTAGTTACTCTTGACTCCGTTACCTTGTCTGTAAAATGTTTTCCATAATAGTATCTACCTCTAGGGTGGTTTACTATGTCACATTCCATAGTATGCCATTTGGTCATAGCCTTTACTGAAGTCATTTTAGCTGTGAACTGTCTCAAGACCACCATTGTGATAAAGTTTATTTAGTTTTATTTATTTAGTTTTGTATTTGTACTGGTACTGAGGCTTGAGCTCATGGCTTTGAACTCTTCCTTGGCTTTGCTCATTCAACACTGGTGCTCTACCACTGTAGCCATGTTTCTACTTCTTCTTTTTTGCTGACTAATTGAAGATGAGTCTCTCGCATGTGTCTGCTTGGCCTGGTTTCAAACCCTGATCTTCAGATCTCACCTCCTGAGTAACTAGGATTGCAGATGTGAGTCACCAGCACTCGGCTAGTTTATTTTATCTTTATGAGACTATTTTAAGGGGAGAATTCAGTAAGTGTTCATTCTCAACTCTTCTCCCACTAAACCTTCCCCCTCTAAACACTAAAGTTTTCATGTACCAGATCATCTCTCCCCACACTGTTATTCCAAAGACAGATATTTAAGGCTGGATTTTCCTCTTAGATTTATGTCTCCTCTTTGCATTTTTTTTCCTCTCCTTGTTCTATTTTCATTGTTCTTACTCCCACTTTTTTCTTTCAAATCTCCTTTCTTCCCATTCCTTTTCCTCCTCCCCTTCCCTCCTTCATCACTGAAAGTATGCTCAGCAGGGATCACTGTGTTTAAGGCACTCTCCAGAATTTGTAATAAGTTCCACTCTGGTATTAAGGCCCCTTAGCAGCTGAACTAAAAAAAAAAGTCCTCAGAAAGACAAAATAGCTTTTACCCAGCAAGACTCTTAATAATCCCATTTCCCTCCAGATCTTCATAAAAGAGTCATGATCTAATCCAGGAAAAGGGGAAGGAGGCTAGGAATAACAAAAGAGAGCTCTCCCAGGTCTCTTGCGGTAGAAGGGGCTACTGGCCAGCTACATGCTCCTGCTTGTTTCTGGTACCCTGCTTCCTGTCTCCAAAGATGCTCTGATAACCAGCAATTGGTTCAGTAGTCTGGAGAGAAGAAGATAAAGGGAATTGCAAATTATACTAGAGTGAGTGATAATAATTGTTTGAATAAAGGGAAAAGCATAAAACATACTTCAAAGGCATATTAGGGGCCACATGGAAGGGTGGTGGGACCCACTGAGTAGAAAGAGGCGGGCTGAAGCCAAGCAAGGCAAAATCTAATACCAGCAAGTGGTTTAGGGATGAGGTAATGTTTCCTCTTCCTGGTGCTACCGTCAATAAGTGTTCAGAATTTGCCTTTAGGATGGGGGAGGGATACATTAGTGGTATTATTATTAAAATTAAAATTTGTGCATCCATGAAACTTCAACATTATTGAAGGCTAGAAGATGATTCACACCAAGTCCACCTTGACTTCTACCTAGATGTGATGTTCTCAGGCTAGTTAAACTCTCAATTTATCCATGCAAGTATCTGTACTTAATAACAGCTGTGGGTCAGAAAGGAAGGGTAGTAGCTGGAGAAGCAGAATCATTTGCAATTTTTAAAAAACCTCAGAAATTTTGATATCTAGTAATACTTTTCAAGCAAGTGTAGTTCATTCTTAATTTGTTAATTAGTCAATCTCACTGACTTTGACTTTTGGGTAAAGCTCTGGATTTGTCACAGATAGAAAGGATTTGTATCCTAAGGTAGCTGATGGCCCAGCAGAGAAGGTAAGAGGCCAAATTCTCCCAGTCTGTAGAAGATGCTGAAGAACTGCCTTTGAAGAGCAGGAAGAGGGGAGAATACTGCTGGTACCTGGAGTGTGTGTAGGTGAGGATCAGCAAAAGCCAGGTGAGATTTGCAAGAGAAACACATGCAGAGGACAAGGCAGGTGAGAGCAGAGACTCAGACACAGGACCGTTTGGGGGAACTCTTAGAAACTGCAACTTAGAACATGTGGTTGGTTGCCTAGCCACTCAGGAGGCTGAGCTCTGAGATCACAGTTCCAGGACATCCCTGGAAAGAAAGTCTTTGAAACTCTTTATCTCCAATGAACCACCAAAAAAAAAACCAGAAGTGTAGAGTTGTGACTCAAATGGTAGAGCATTCTCTTTGAGTGAAAAAAGCTAAGTGACAAGCCCCAAGCCCTGAGTCTAGTCCTGGCACAAAACAAAATAAAAAAACACACAATGTATAGTTGGAAATAAGTGCAGAATAACTTAGAAATAACAGTGTGGACTCAATGCAATGCAAGGCCCAAGTCACTAGGACCAGGAGAAGGGTGGTAAGGTAGAACAGGGTTGCACATTATGTGCTAACCAAGGGGGGAGCCATTGATGTTTCAACTTTAAGCTTCAATTAACTTCAAAAATAACTGAAAACAATATATTCTATTACCACATTTTCCTCCTTTGTTTTTTTTTTTTTTGAGAGACTTTAATATTATTCTTCTATGTTTCCTTTCCCCAAATGTTGGTTAAAATGGTCAGGATTTGTAATCCCAGATCTCTCATCAATGGCATCAAAATCACATTTGCCGCGAGGGCTGGAAAAGAGTGGACATAAATAATAAACTAATGATATTATATCGGCTGCCCTATTGGAATTGCATTTGTTTATGATATAAGATGACAAATAACAAGGTTACCACAGGTGGCATGATTCGAGGTCAGGGGAGGTAATTACATCAAACTTACATTTTACCGATTAAATGAGGGTTCATTTTTAGCATCCAGATTGAAGGAAAGAGACGTTCACAAGGCCCCATTTCCTGGCCCAATCTCCAGTTGTTTGCTTGTTGAATTCCTTGGAGGTGTTTGAGACAAGGCAGCTAGCTTCAATCCTTCCTGTCTTCCGTGGACACGTGCAGCCTTCCTCTCCTGCTCCCTCCCTGGTCTCTTCTCTCATCCCCTCCCAGATGGCCCTTTTATTCAGATTTTGAACTTTATCATTGCGTGAGTTCATAGCGATTCCCATTTGCTGTGCTTTTGAGAGCATCACTCAATACCACCTGGCTCTATAAATTGAATAGATTGCATCCTTTCCTACTCGCCTTAGGAAGTGGTCAAACAGTCACATTCCTGGGCTGATGGATTGGCTCAGTTCTTCCCAGCCTAAGCCAAGATACGGATTTTATGAGAGTGTCTTGTGACAGGTTCAAGTCACTTTGAATAAAACAAAATCCAGCCTCAGCTCACAGAAAGAACTCTTCAAAAGCAGCTTATCCTGGGTTGGTGAGCAAAATTTGGTTAAAACCCTGAGCAGAGGGCTCTGATGATCTGGGTGAGGGATTTAAAGAAACTCTTTTTCAATCTTTCTTTTTCATGTACCTCTGTGGTGCTCACACACTGAACTGTGTATCCATAATATTTATAAATATGTAGCCACAGACTCGGTAAAGAGAAGCAACTCACGTCAGTAGAGCTAATGTGATTAAAAGAGACATTTGAGCTCCCCATAATGTGAGACAGACATGTTCATCTGAAGATCCTAGGGTTTTGTTTCAGGCTTACCAAGCAAACACAACTGGGATAAACACCTTGAATAAATAAATGTCCTACTGCTTAGAAGAATAGAATCTTTTGAATGTTTTGGATTCATTTATGGCTTATAGAAATTTTTTCCCCCACTTCAAGATATAGGTTTTGAATTTTAAATGAAAACTGACCTTTAAGAGCCCAGAGTGGTTGACAAACTTACCAAAGGTCAAACAGCTTGCCAGTGGTGAGACTAGATTTGATTAGGCTTTTGTAATATTTTTATCCTTTGTGTGTGTGTGTGTGTGTGAGAGAGAGAGAGAGAGAGAGAGACAGAGAGAGAGAGAGAGAGAGAGAGAGAGAGAGAGAGAGAGAGAGAGAGAGAGAGAGAGAGTACAAGGCCATGGTTTCTCCTTTAGCTTTTTCCTTTCAAGCCCCTTGAGCCACACCCTCACTTCTAGCTTTCTGCTGATTCACTGGAGATAAGAGTCTCATGTGCTTTTCTGCCTGGGCTGGCTTTGAACCTTGATCTGAGGATTTCAACCTCCTTAGTAGTGAGGATTTCAGACATCAGCAACCAGCAATTAGGAGGCTCTTAATCCTTACCCAGTGCTGTTTCTAGTCATCTGCCTGGGTAGAGCAAGTGAAGTGGCAAGGTGACAGCTTTCTCTCCCTTTCAGTAAGTAGGCAGGATGGTTTCTTTCTTGGCCTGGCTACCGATGATCAAATTAAAACAATGCTGGAAATTGGAGATAAGACAGGATTATGCAGTAAGCAAAGAATAAATTGTAATAAATCTCTTGTTCTTTTCAAGAGAGCTGAGACTAACTGCTTTTCTCCACAGTGCCCCAGGGTTCCGCAGCATCTGTACATCAGACCACCCTCAACCTCGGATGAACACTGTTTTTCCCTACGCATACATTCCTGTGAAGAGCTTTAATTTATAAATTAAGCTTTTCAAAGAGATGCACAACAGTAACTAATCATAACATATAGCAAGTGTTGTCATATACTTATAATAAGTGTTTTATGTGGATGTGGTTTCCCTGGCTTTCAAGATACCTTCCTCTCCTAACCTCAATGTCCTCATGACAATGTGGGGTGATTGAATGGATGTCACATTGTGACTTGGGGTCTGGCTTATTATTGACCTCCTGATGTGTCAAAGGAGAAAGCTCATTGAGCTAAACCAGTTCAGGTACATAAGACCCCGACTCCACAGAATTCCACACTGCAAAGAAGGGGATTAAGGAATAGATGTCTGTAATCCTTCTTCCCTTTCTCTTCTCAAGGGCAAATGAAGGTCACAGACACCCAGCTCAGTGGGTTTCAAGTCAGATTCTAGCAGGCCCCAGTGCACTTTCTGAGAAGCCCCTGGGTGATGAGGCGACCCTTGGCACAGGAATCTAGTGGGCTTTCAGCTCCCTTCCCAAAGCAAAAAGATCTCGCCATACACTAAAATGTCTAAGAAAGCACTTTTAAAGATTTTTAACCTCTCCTTGCTTTTCTTCAAAATGAAATGCTGCCGAGATGCTAGCAGTCTGCCTAGAATAGCCCAGAGGGTGAGAGCCTAAGTGAAGGAATGCCAAAATCTGCCAGACTCTTTACCTGTTCAAAGCCTGGTTATCCCTGAGAACATCAGATGATGCTGTGAACGTGTAGGGGAGGTTTTATAAAACCACCTGACATTTTGTATTTCAAATATAACCACCTAAGTAGTATCATATGAGAAAACTAGAACTGAGTGACATTAGAAGTTAGAGGTGTCTTTCCTTGAGATTACTTGGAGAGGTTTCACACTCTGACCTCTGACCTCTGACCTGACCCTGCTTATCCCTTTGGCCCCCTTCCTAGAGGCAGGAGAAAACTGCTCTGAACATTCTAGGCCTGCTTTTTTTCTGCTACTTTTCTTTGGGAAATGAATTTGCCCCAGGTGAAAGGTAGTCACAAAGTAGTTGGAGACTGGGGTCCCTTGTCAACTCACCAAACAGGCTCTGTAGCTCCTACTTCAGCTCAATTTCCCCTCTGTATATGGAGATTGGCCTTAAGGGGTTTGCCCTTGAGTTCAACTCTCCCTTGGCTTGGTTTGACTCCTCTGAAATAGGACAGAAAGCATTTATGAAGTTTATTTCTTGAGCACAATAGCGGCCTACAAAGTAATGGATGGAATAGCTCTTCAGGAGAAATTCTAGCTAATTTCTATTGGGGCATGTTTGTATTTAAGAAATAAAAGGGCCTCCAGCCGTGGAGATGAAAGTTCAATTATCAAGAAGAAATGTAGAAGTATGTTTTCTTTACAGTTTTTCCTCATGTCTTTCAAGAATTCTGTGCTCTCCAAGAAAAATAGAGACAGAAATTCTAGTATTTATCTTTGTAGATATATGTCTGTGCAAATGATGTGTGATATTTTCTGAGAGGTGCGAACGTGTGTACAGGACTAAAGTGTGAATTACCAATATGTACGTGTAATTGATGTATGTTCAATATCTGTGCCTGTGTGTGCTTGAGTGTGAATGTAATCTAAACAAGAAAGGGAGTTTGTAAATGTTTGGGCATTAAAAAGGTTAACCACACACACACTGAAACAGATGTTTTAATGGCTTCTCAGATATTTCAGTAAGTCCCTTGATTTTCTTCATATAAATAACAGAAACAAAGAAAAAGAAAGAAATGCGCTACTCTTTTTTTCTTTTGATGAGAGAAAAATTAACAACAGAATGCAAACTATCAGCCTTGGAATACACGATACATTTTCTTTTCTTTTAGTTTTTTTTTTTTTTTTTTTTTCAGGGCAGTGATTGTTCCTAGTGTAGATGAGAAATGAAACCATCCTGGGAGGAAGTTTCTTTCCTGTCTTCATTGCTGATCTGTGTGCCTGGTCTAATTACTAAAAGCTTAAGCCTGGGGTTTAGGGAATTGAGGAGAGAAATTCTTCTTTTAAGAGTAATTGGAGAGAAGCAGGGGAGGGGTGGCAGAGGAGGGTGAGCGCCTGTGGATGATGCGGAAAAACATAAGGGTTACTAAACAGGAGCTCAGCTCGGGTTTCCTCTGATGAGTTCCAAGGCAATAAATAAATAACAGTGTCATTTTGGGTGAGGCAGTGGCCAGTCTGTAGTTTTCTGCAGAATGGCTAGCAGAGGGGCTGGGCACCCTTAGAACATTCCTACTGTGGCTATTAGGTAAGAGCAGCTGGTGCTTTAAAGTGTCCACACCTCTGCCTTCTCAAAAGGCCACTCCCAGCCTCCTCTTGCATGCATGAGCCAGAACTCGGGGGCCACCATATGACTGGATGATATGGTGCCCAGCATGGAGGAGAGCTGTGGGTGCTTGAGAAGCCTGCAGGCATTGGCTTCGGAGGACCTGCCTGCGTCTGGATGGAAGGGATGAGTCCATTGTCCTCCCAGCCTGGGGAGGGGACAGGGTCATTAGGTAGAGGGTGATAGGGTGGCTGCTAGCCTGAGGAAATGGCTTGCTTTTGTTTTCTCCCCAGTAGGAAATGGACCTGAATCCATTAGATTCTGGGCAGTTCAACGCAGCACAGTTGGAGCTCTTGAAGCTCTTGGAGGCTGGATGGCAAAAAGGCTACTTGTGTGGATTTGTGTCCCCACCACCATTGTGTAGTGTGCCCATCATTTATGCATTTAAAGCCTGTCAAGCTGGTACTCTGGAGCGGAGGGCTGGAAGACAATAATGCCAACAGACACGGGGAATGGCAAAGTGCACCTGTAGAGTTAAAAATGCATGACCCGTTCCCTCAAAGAGGGAACACAGGAGAAAGACCCCATCCTGGAGGGCGGCTGTTGAGCTGTAATACATAATTCACAGGCCCATGCTGCTCCACACAGATGGCGATATTAAATCGTGATTGATGCTCAGAGACTCACACAACTCAGGAAGGTCTCCAAGAGGCTCCTGAATATTTCCCTGGCTTCCGTGCCTCTCTGTTCTAACTGTGGTGGTGGTATTAAGCAAAACCCCTCCCATTCCCCAAGAACCCCCTACTAGGGATCTCAGAATTTCACTCCAAAATGGATGGGGCTTCTTCAAATGTCATCTCCCACCATTTCTGCCTTTGAAGGTCGTCCCTGCCCTCCTGGCCCACTGAGCTATTTGCCTCTAGCCAGGCACTGCAGGAAGGGGGAGCCCAGAGGGAGCCCAGGTCTCCCCTAGACACTGCCTGTGAAGCAGCTGCTCCCGGCTGGACAAAGCAGCAGTACACCCTGGTGGTGGCAACCAGGCAGGAATGACAGTAGGCAAGAAAGCACAGAAAATATCGCCAGCCCGTTCAGCACAAAGCACCTTTGTAGGTAATTCTGAGATCAGAGCCAATGAATTCTCCAGTAGAGATTTTTTTTTCACTCCACTCAATAATGAAATAATAAATCAGCTTTGTGGTGTGTGCGGAATTAAATGTTTGGGTGGGGAGGGCTGTTATTTTTTTCTTTCTTAAAAAGAAAAAAAAAAAGGAGAAGAAGAAAGTGAAATCACCCTCCAGGGCCTGTTCTAGCCCAAAGCTGAAAGTGATTCCTTGTGCCATGTGTAATTGTTACCAGGCTTGATTGTGGGTCGGCACCACAAAACCACAATTGTCAGCTCCTGGAGCCTGGCTGCTGGCTGCCTGAGCTAGGCCCGGCTGGGAGACAGGGGATAAAATGAAGGATTTATGAGGCAAAGATAGAGATGAGAGGTTTCGAATGAGGAAAAGATGGGCCCAGAAGGGCAGACAGGAAAAGGCAGGCAGGCATGTTAAGTGTACAACCTTCTTGTTTTTATAATCTTAGGCCATGTAATTGAGAATATTTATGACCATTTTCTAGAATATCTCTGTGTGTGTGTGTGTGTGTGTGTGTGTGTGTGTGTGTGTGTCTGGGTGGGGGGGGTGTATGTATGTGAGCTGAAATAATTTCTTCCACTAAATGAGTAAGTAGGTTAGCCTCCTAGACTGCCATAAAAGGTCTGTAAAATAGTTGTGATCAGCCAGGGGGAGAGGAGGAGGCGGGGGCCGGGGGGCAGGGGGGGGAAGGCTGGAGCATATCTCAAGTTCTTTGGGCATTGCTTTCTCTTTCAGACCCACCCTGTGGAGGGCGCCTGAATTCCAAAGATGCTGGCTACATCACATCCCCGGGGTACCCCCAGGACTATCCCTCCTACCAGAACTGCGAGTGGGTTGTCTATGCCCCAGAGCCCAACCAGAAGATCGTCCTCAACTTCAACCCTCACTTTGAAATCGAGAAACATGACTGCAAGTAAGCAAGGCTCTGAGGAACAGAGGGGTTTCACATCTATGGCCACTCCCCTCGCTCCTCTTCCTCCTGTCACCCAAGAGCTACTAGGGGAAACTCTCACCCCAGTCTGTGTGAGGAGGCTGGGGGTAAGGAGTGAATTGCCATGGGAGGCAGGGGTTGGACACCAGAACTCTACCCCTTGGCTTTCAAATTGACCTTCCCCTGGAGATCTCTCCATTCTCACTGCTGCCTCTTGGAAAAGGCCTATAGCTTCTTACTAAAGCAGGAGCCAGACACCCAAGTAGAGAGTCACAGTGCCTCCAGCCATGGAGGTCAGCCTGTTAGTTTATGTCACAGCTGGTATCTTATAGAAAGAGAGTAGACAACTCTGAGTCTGTCAGGGCAAGTCTGAGACTCATATTGATTTCTAATAGCTATTATGCAGGTTAGGTTAGAGAGTCTTAAAGCTGCTCTTATGGATTTATTTTAACCAACATTGTTCTAATTCTTTTACAAATAATCATAAGGCATTTATTTCTTGCAATGGCCCTGGGAGGCTGGTGCCTTCATGAGCTCCATTTTGCAGTGCAGCACAGAGAGGTGAAGTCAGTTAACCCAAGGTAGACTTAGTTGGTTTTACAACTTGGCATGAAGTCAGTCAGGTACCTTAGAAAAGTGTGGGCACTGGTAATGCCAAGTGGACATTACAACATTTGTGAGTATAAAACAATGAGTGCAGCTGGGAATATGGCCTAGTGGCAAGAGTGCTTGCCTCCTACACATGAAGCTCTCAGTTCGATTCCCCAGCACCACACATATGGAAAACGGCCAGAAGGGGCACTGTGGGTGGCAGAGTGCTAGCCTTGAGCGGGAAGAAGCCAGGGATGGTGCTCAGGCCCTGAGTCCAAGGCCCAGGACTGGCAAAAAAAGAAACAAAAAAACCAGTGAGTGCTTTAGAAATGCTCTGTTAAAAACCAAAGTCCCTGTAACTTAAGGTGGGAAAGCATGAACATTCCAGAGTCAAGCGTGCAGACATGTGCATCCTCCTCAGCTCTATCTTAAATGCTTTCCTTGTTGAAAAAGGAAAGGGAAAGAAGGCGGGGGGGGGGGCGGGTACAGGGTTGGGGGAGAGTTTTCTGTGCAGAAAGGAATGCACCAATGGTCAGGTCAGTCTCGCTCCAAATGAGCACTTGGCGCGTCTCGTCTAAGTACCCAGATAAATGTTCATTGCTCCCACATGACTAATAAATAGTCTGAGCATTCCTGTGACCAAGCATTGTGAATCCTAAACAATTAGTAAGAGACAGGTATAAGGAGGCAGGCAACACTCCACTCCAGGTCTTCAACAAGACCCCTCTTTAACAGTGCCAGACTGTGAAACCCAGTGAACTGATGTCATTATTGCCCTCCCAGGACTACTTTACACCTATAGAATGCTTTTTCTCCCTAACAAGAGGTAGTCTTCGTTGAAAACCAAAGGGTTTCCCAGACGGATGCTGTGTGTGACCAGTAGTCATAAGACTGGTTTCTAAACCCCAGGGCCACACTGAGTAGGAGACATCAGTTCCCCTTTTCTCAGTTAAAGGTACACCCTAGACATGCTGGCTCAGTCTCTCAAGACTTCTACTTCTCTAGACAGTGAACTGCCCCCAGAATGTTGGTTTTCAATGCTTCTTTAGAAAGTATGTGGGTGGGGGCTGGGAATATGGCCTAGTGGCAAGAGTTCGATTCCCCAGCACCACATATATAGAAAATGGCCAGAAGTGGCGCTGTGGCTCAAGTTGGCAGAGTGCTAGCCTTGAGCAAAAAGAAGCCAGGGACAGTGCTCAGGCCCTGAGTCCAAGGCCCAGGACTGGCAAAAAACAAAACTAAACAACAACAACAAAAAAAACCTAAAAAACAAAAAACAAAACAAAAAAAAAAAAAAGAAAGCATGTGGGTGGCAGAAGGTTGGCATAAACAGAAGCATAACGTACAGGGTGCTGGGGCCGAGCTCAGAGCAATTTGACTAAGCACCTCTCCTGACTGAAGGCCAAATTCAGCTATGCTGATGCCAGTGAATCCCCAGAGGAAATTGCTAAGAGGACGTTTTATGTTTATTCATGGTGGCAGAGTGAAAAAGGCCCAGCTTTTGGGAAGGAAGAACTCTGCGGGTGCTAGTAAGCACAGCTTCAAATAAGTTGGGAAGCAGGAAAAGGCCAGAAAAATTGTCTTACCTGGCTTTGGGCTCTGGGGCATGCTTTCTCCTACCAGCTCCAGCCCCTGGGGAGAGAGGAGGAGGCCCTAGAGCCTCTGTCAGCAAAGGGGACACAGACCTGGCCATTGCTGAGGCTGGAG
Source organism: Perognathus longimembris pacificus (assembly GCF_023159225.1). NCBI lineage: Eukaryota > Metazoa > Chordata > Mammalia > Rodentia > Heteromyidae > Perognathus > Perognathus longimembris. The sequence continues at coordinate 25,518,554 of NC_063164.1, read as the reverse complement.
GAGAGGAAGCAGGCATGTGGCAGGTTATCTCCTGGCCTCTCAACTTCACTAAGTAGCTTCCTGTTTTTCTCTCCACTCTTCAGCCCAGGCTTCTGGCTTCAACCTAGAAGGTCAAAGGTCAGCGGAAAAAAAAAAAAAAAAACTTTCTGGAATCTGTTTCTTCCAACACCAAATTGTCAGGAAGGTTTCCTTGGGGTCAAGCCTCTTCTACTCAGCCTTCCCTTCCCCCACCCCCACTTCTTTCTCTGATTTTTATATATAGAAGGACACCTCTGGTCTCTGGCTCTTACTCTTCAAGGCTTTGGGGTTTGGGATATTTTTGGTTTTGTTTTTTTTTTTACATTTTTTCCTTGGTCATTTGCACTCAGAATAAATGGGCTTCCCTCTCCCTGCTGCCTTGTTTAACTTTCTAACAAAAGGAACATTTAATCTAATTGAAACCCTGGAAGTTCTGACTTGCTTTTGCTTCCTTTCCCTCTCACTCTTTCTGTTCTTTTTTTTTGTGTGTGTGCCAGTATTAGGGCTTGAACACAGGGTCTGAGAGCTGTGTCTTAGCTTTTTCACTCAAGGCTACAGCACTACCACTTGCGCCATACTTCCATTTCTCATGAACTTTCCTTTCCTGGCTGGCTTTGAACCTCAGTCCTCAGATTTCAGCCTCCTGAGTAGTTAGGATTACAGGTGTGAGCCACCTGCGCCCAGTCACCATTTCATTTGTGCATCAGGAAAAAGGAAACCCGCCAGGTTTCTCCTTTCATTTCAGAGACACGATTCAAGTTGGACTTGGCTTTCAAGGCCTAGACAGTGGATACTTCCCCAAAGAAAATTTCCTCAACTGTCCTGCTGATGGGCATATACAGCAAAAAGCTAGCATTCTGAACCACCCTGGCAGGAAGGAAAAAATGAGGAAGAAAGGCAGGAAAAGCCTAGCTCAACATGCCTGTCCCAGTGTTTTCTCTTCTTCTTTCTGTGTGCAGGATTAACAGCAAAGATTGCCCACTAATCTGGCCCTGGGACCTGATGTGAAGGGTTCTCCTGGGATATAGCCCCAAAATGTCTTGGTTATCTGTACTTTGAAGTCTCCATCCCAAAGTGTTACTTTGCTGAGCAAACCCCAGACAGATCTTTCCCCTGACCGCAGCTTGTTCATTTTGTTCCACTGAAGCTTGCTGTCTGCTAGGAAAATTTCACTCACTGACTAAGTGTTGTCTGAGTCAGGGCAAACCCAAGGCTGCCATTGCTGGTGAGCTACCCTGACTCCTCCCTTACCCTCCACCAGGAGCCCAGCCCTGAATGCCCACAGGCTGTCCCAAAACCTGGGTAGCAGCTCCTGGAAGAAACCGGAAGTCCACTGTGGCTTGCTCAGTGCTGAGGGACAAAAGGACAGGGCTCCAGGCTATCTGGTCAAACAAAGAGAAGCCACTTACTTGGTCTCCCAAGGAGAAGAGAATACTGGGAGGCTGGTGCCTAAGGAAACAGAGGCTTTTGACTTGAGTCACCAACCAGTAGGTTGGATGATTTGATTTTAGAAGCACACACACACACACACACACACACACACACACACACACACAATTTTCCATTTGTAAAATTTGACACTTTAATAACACACACATATCATACAGAGCTTATATGTGACTCTTCAATCAGGCCAAGCAGGCCCCCATTACAGAGGCTAAACCAAATAGAACCAAAATCAAGAACCTAGGTCTTTTTCATAATTGGTCATTTCTACATCTATGTCTTGAAAAACATTTCCACAAAGTGCCAAAGCCACTAGAAAGACCCAAAAGAATATTTCTTGTCTGTGTTGGTACTGAGACTTGAACACAGCGCCTTGCACTCTTACTTGTATTTTTTGCTCAAGGCTGGTACTCTACCTCTTGAATCATACTTCTAGCATTTGAGTTGTTAATTAGAGATAGGAGTCTTTATAGACTTTTCTTCCGCAGACTGGTTTTGAACTGATATCCTCAGATCTCAGCCTCCTGAGTAGCAAGGATTTACAAGTGTGAACCACCAGCACCCAACTCAAAAGAATATTTCTTAAGGACTCACAAGGAAGTTAGGTCAACACTAGTGATTTCATGTTATTTTCAGTGCAAAACTATCTTATTTATCTCAAAAGGATCATTATTGAACAATAGTATTCCAATGTGAATTACTAGAATATACTCCTTTGAAGTCCCCAAAGCTCTTTCTTGGTAATCTAGAGATTAAACTCAGGGTTTTGTGCTTGCTAGGCAAGCACTCTGTGATTTGACTCGCGCCCCCAACCATTTGCTCTCAGTTTGTTTTTCAGATAGGGTCTTACACTTTTGCCCAGGCCAGCCTGCAATTGTGATTCCCCCTACCTCTGCTTCCAGAGTAGCTGGGTTTATAGTATGTACTTCAATACCCAGCCAAGAGGTTGCTGTTGTTGTTATTGTTTAAGTTTCTGATAGGGAACGTTATAAATTATGTGCTACTCTTCCATATCTTCTTAAACAAAAATCAACACTTAAAGGGAGTCAACTATTTTTTTTCTTGATGGATCAAGATTCTAGTTCTAAAATCTGTGTGTGTGTGTGTGTGTGTGTGTGTTTGACAATGTCTGGGTAATGTCCTATTTGGATCAGTTTAGATTTTGAGTTTTTTTTTTTTTTTTTTGGCCAGTCCTGGGCTTGGACTCAGGGCCTGAGCACTGTCCCTGGCTTCTTTTTGCTCAAGGCTAGCACTCTGCCACTTGAGCCACAGCGCCACTTCTGGCCATTTTCGGTATATGTGGTGCTGGGGAATCGAACCCAGGGCCTCATGTATATGAGGCAGGCACTCTTGCCACTAGGCCATATCCCCAGCCCCAGATTTTGAGTTTTTGATAACCTTTTAAACATCCAGTTTCCCCATCTGCAAAACTTGGGAAATAACTACTTTGCAAGATTAGCATCTGTGTTAGCGCCTTTGTACTTAGTTAGTCATGGGGAAGTTTGGGACAAGTTTCTACTTGTTTTCTTGCTGTCACTTCCTGCTATGAGTAGACCCACCTCCTATAGCCTTCCTCTCTGACTTGCTTTCACCTTTTTGTGTGTACCAATTTGGTATCAGGAGGTCTTCCTTCTAGAGGTCTTGCTGTCTATTGGAAAGCTTGAGTCTTGGGGGAGTCCATATTTTCCCCTAAACCACTGTAATCCCAAAGCCTGTAGTTCTAGTTGGCTTCCATCAGCCAAGGTCAGGGCTGAGTAAGGACTGGGGAGCAACCCCAGGTAGCCAAGTACGAGAGCAAAAGATCTCAGCATTGACTACAATGTTCATAACCTTTTCTTCTGATCACCCACTCCCACATTCTGACTAGGGTTTTGGATATCTGGCTACTGGCTAACTCTCCAAGATGAACAAGTTTCTTTTGTGTTCAATTACAGCCAAGGGACCCAAGTCTTAGCAGATGTGTCTGTTTCTCCCACATTAGGGGCCATATTTTAAGGAAGGCAGCTGTTTCCCAGCTTGATAAACTAAGCACAGTGAACAGAGGAAAGATATCAGATCATAATAATCCAATGGCCCCCTCCATACCCAACCATCAGCATTTCCTTCTGCTTTCAGGATTAAAGCTGGTACTCTACCACTTTATTCATACTTCCACTTCCAGACAACAGCCAGGTACAATCTTACATTTGCTCAGGCCCAAGTCCCCAGAATTCACCATCTTTTTCTCTCCCTCTCCTCTGTCCTCTCCTCTTCCCGTGAGGTCCTTACTCCCTCTAGCTCTCCTTTGCCAACCCCTACTCCAAACTCCTATAGTGTTATATCACCCTGATGCGCTTGCTTTTGTGAGGTCATCTTATGTTCTGAGCATGTAAGTTCCCCAAGGGCACAGACTATCTCTTCATTTCTTGTGCACTTTGTAGTTGCTTTAGTGGGAGTTTTATACTGGTGATGTCGGAGCCTAGGGAGGCATGTTGTTAATCTATCTGCATTGGAAGACAGGTAGACCTTTCTTCCCCACTCAATCATTTGAGGAGGTCATATAATGAATTCAAAGAGGATAGAACTGTGCTAAATGTCCATGCCATTCTGTGACTTGGATCCAACACTTACAAAATGGCCATGGGTCATGCATCCCTTCCTTAGAAAATGGCTATAAAGTACCTGTTAGGTGGCAAGCTTGATGACAGCATTGGGAATATTGTGATGAGTACCGTTGGCCGCATAGAGCTCTGGGTTTAGCGAGTCAAACATAAAGATGCAAATGCCTGGACAGCTGGCCCAGCGAGGCAAGGACCTCTGAGCCCTACCTCTGCAGAGCACTTCATACTATCTCATGTAAAACTCACAAGGAAGCTGTGGTAAGGTGCTACGCCTTCCTCTTTGCCCATGAAACTTAGCTTAAAGGAGTGAAGCAACTGGTCTAAGTTTTTGCCTTCAGGACATAAAGTCAAATATTCTCCTTTTTAATCAGTATTCTTTACCCTTGTGCTCCCTGCCTCCTAATTACCCATACCCACACTGTGTGCTATGGCCAGAACATGATATAGGACTGAGCCCACAGCATCCAGATGCAGCCTAGATAGGCGACTCAGGAAGGCTTCCTGAAGGAGACAATGACTTGCAAGGATCTGGAAGAAATTAGCCAGGAGTGTGTGCATGGCAGGTGCTCAAGGTGGAGACTCATATACTCAATGACTGGAAGGCAATAGTCTCAAAGCTTTGGGGAACAGTCATTGAACATGGCTGTGCTTGACTTCCTTTCCTGTGAGTGTTATAAGGGCAGAGCAAGAGAGACAATTCTTGTGACTTAGTAATACAAACTGCTTCCTGGCACAGGTTCCTTGGCAATGCTATTTAATTTTCTTTCCTGGCCAGGTGACTTCCACCATCTCCCTAGAAGAGGGGCTGTGGTCAGGAAGCAGGAAGGTCTGACATTACAGGGACTTTGCTGCCTCCACCTTCCCTGCCATTATAGGGCCTCTAGTACCTCATACCCATATGTCCCGGGTTTCTGGGTTTGGTGGCCAGGCTGGATTAAGCTCTTCTACTTCATTACTCCTACACAGACTCAGAATCCACTTCTCTTCCCTATGAGTAGATGACAGAAGGCCATACCACCCCATTAGGGGGTGTGGCTTACGGAAGTCTCTCGAAAGCCAGCAGAACAGAGCAAGAGTTCTCTGTGGTGCAAGAGGGTGACGTGCACTCACTCAGGAGAGAGCCACGGGTTGATTCCTCGTGACCTAGGACACATATCCTGCCTGCCCACCCAAGAACTGTTCCTGTTCCCCAGAGGAAGCAGCAAGGGGTCCCAGTACCTGACTGAATTTGCAGCAGTCCTTTGATGACAGAAGCAGACTGGCCTCTGGGTACTGGCACAGTAAAGCCCACAGTCCTGCTAACCCAGCTAGCTGCTGACCCAGACCCAACCCAGGACTCCACCCAGCAACCTCAGCGCACCCAAGGAGCAGAGAGAGAGAGAGGAAATAAAAAACAACAACCCACAGATTGTTCTCTTCTTACCAAGGTTAAAGTGCAGTTGGGACAAGGGTTATTTTTGGCAGTTTGTTTTTAAATATGCGATGTTGCAATCCCAACCCTCTCAATGCAAGCTTCACAGTGAATGTCTTTCTTAACAATGTGTTTTATCTTCTGATTGAGAAAATCACTGGAGATTTTATCATGCACAATCCCACTTGTTCTGCCTCTCAACCCTGGCACCTTCTTGAAACTCAGAGATCCCAAAGGGCCCACATCTCACCCCATGTAACACTTTGTAATTCTCCTATCTAATTACACCGGCTGGGAAGCCTGTCTTAAGAAATTCAGTGGGCACTCCAGGTGTGGAGGGGATGAAGCAGAGAACCAGAAAGACACAAGTCAAGACATTAGGTTTTTCTTAAAAGAGATTTGTGGGTTTTCTTGTAGTCATGAGTCCTGTAGGGAGTGGGGAAAAAAGCACAGTCACTTTGTTTTGTCTTTTTTTAGTAGCAAGGGGATTTAAATCTTTAGATAAAGAGAAACTCAGAGATAATTTAATTCCATTCCATTCCAATCATCCCAGAAAAAATATAAGCATATATATATACATATATATGCATGCTTCCCTTATTATTTCTTCTAGAGAAACTTCCCATAATTGTCCTTTATTATATTAAGGATACCTCACTTCAGTTGATGGCAGGATAAAAGTTGTATGTAATTTAGATTATCAACCATTTTTTTTCCTAGAAGGAAAAATTCCTGGAAAAAAATGTTAGCTGGGTCAAACATTACATTTAAAAAGGAAGAAAATAAATGTGGATTGGGCTTAGGTTTTGGAGGATGGTATGGGATTTTATACATTCAAAGAAAGGACCCATGATATTTTAAAGTTTTTTTTCCCTAGTTTTGTAGCCAAATATCTTGGCAATGCATAAAATATATACTATTTATTATGTGTATAGTATATATAAATTACAAGTTATTTATATCTTATGTATACTATTATATTAAATTGATCAACCAATTAATTGGTAGATGATAGATAGATTTTGTGTTTTTTTGTGCCAGTCCTGGGGCTTGAACTCAGGGCATATGTACTGTCCCTACCTGAGCATTTTTGCTTGAGGTTGGTACTCTTATCACATGAGCCACAGGTTTACTTCTAGCTTTCTTTGAGAAGTTTACTGCAGATAAGAGTCTCATGAACTTTCCTGCCTGGGCTGATTTTGAACCCCGATCATCAGATCTTCTCCTGCGATAACTAGGATAGCCTCCTGAGTAGCTAGGATTATCGGCATGAGCCATCACCAGCACGCAGTATATTATGTATATTTTTTAAAAAAATTTTTGGTGTGCTCTGTTTAGGGACTTGACTATGTGTGTGCACGCATGTGCGTGAGTGCGTGCAGGGATTATGAGTAAATTGTCAGTTAGGTAACAGTAGAAAACATTTAAGGAGCTCTTAGAGACATCAGGTACTAACCACATTTAACTCTCACAACAAAGTATGAAGCTAGACTCCTATTATTCCCATTAAACGGATGGTAATACAGAGGCACTGGGAAACCACACAGATATAAGGCAGAGCAGGATGGAAGCCTAGGATTCCAAAGCCCTTCCTCATACCTGTGACTGACTAGTGTCAGCATACCTAGAGTGTCATCCCCTCCTTCTGCTCAGTTATTTGGGGCCCCTGATTTCTTGAGATAGGCATGACAAGCATGTCCTTTCCTCTTCTTTCTATTCCTTTTCTTTCCTTCTTCCTGCCACATAGTCACTGGCGGATGCTAGTGAGGCCATCAAGGGAAAGAGGTCTTTCTGTTTCTTTCAGGATGAGCCAGAGGCCTGACTTAGTCAATAGTCTCCATCTGCACCCCTGTCACCCACCTCCCCCACCCCCTCACCCCCGCCTTTTCAAATAACCAGTCCTCCTAGCACCACCTTCATTCTCTGTCTGGAATCTGGAGACGTGAAGGCCAGTAATGGAGTGTCAGCGGAAGTAATTGATTCCTCACACACAGAGAATTCTCCTGCCTTTAGTGTCAATGGAGCTGAACCAGATTCTGGGCAGTGAGCGAGACGTGTAAACAGTCCATGGCTGAGCTGTCAGGACTGAGCTAGACATACCAGAGGGTGAGTGAGGGGGAAAACTGTGGAACAAATAATTGTTTTATTGCAAAGGAAAGGAGTAAATAATATTTCAGCCCAGGGATTGGCAGTTGGAGAGGGACGGTGGTAGGCTAGGAGCCCAAGGAAGCATGTGGTGTTCCTGGAAACAGGTATTCATGGAGGAGGTTTTTTTTTTTCCTTTGTCTCAAGGTAGGAGGTTTGTCTCTACCCCAACCTCCTCTTCCCATTATCGTCATTATTATCATTAAAATAATTACCGTAACAATTACCGTTGATGAGACCTCAGATTTTATACTGCACCTTTCATCTGAAAGTTCAAAGTGATTTATCTCTGTATCAACCCTTGGAAGAGCAGTGGGAGATTAAGGAAGTGTTAGGACATGGGGTAAGGGTGGGGTCTTTCACAATGGGAGGCTGAGGTCCAAGCTGTAGGGTCCTAGCTCAGGGCAGGCTGCTAGTTAAGTATTAGGGCATCGATTTCTCTTCTGGGGACTCTGGGCTGCTGTACTCTTCCCACTCAGGCCCTTATCCACATGTGGCTTTTACAGCTCATCCCTGGCACTAATGCCTCTCCCACACTGTGAGGCCCTGCTGGTCTCTGCAATATGGTAACCAGCCAGCCAGCAGTTCCACAGACAAAAACAGGCTGCTTCTGACCATGGGATAAATAAGAGATCTTTCAGTCTGACTTACACCACACCATCCTGCTCCAACACCTTTTGCACCCAAAGTTCCCAATATTTTCCCACCCTTGGCTACTTCTGTCACCAGCAAGTCCCTGCCTGATCCTTTTAGCACAGCAGGTGCATTTCTATGGCAGGTTAAGGCCAGGGCTGGGCCACTCACTGCTGGAACTAGAGCAGCTCTGTATCCTGGAAGCCATGACACTTCATGACACAGCATCCGGACGCAGTCTCCAAGTGACACTTGGAGAAGAGGAAGCCGTTCCAGCTGAGTGGCCACTAAGAGCTATATTCAGAATGTCCACCCTGGTGTGGCAGCAGCCCCTTCCTGCCTGGACATTAGTGTGGGTCTATCATTTCCACACCCCAGTGCTTTTTACACCGTGGTGACAAGTTTTGTCCCTGGAGCCTGGAGACACTCTGAGCTTTGTAAGATCCAAAATCATGCTGTCACACTTGCCACCTCCTCCCCACCCAGTTGTCCCCTGCTTGGACTTCCTACAGGGGATGTTTTTCTGACAAGCTTTGTGTCTGCTGACTTTTGTGGGTACTAGCAGAAAGGGTGAAAAGAAGACTGGAAGCCTAAGACCCCTGGTTTAAAAAGAAACCCTAACAGGACTTGTGTTATGCCATGATTGGCTCCCTGATGCCTAGCACACCTCTGTTCCCAGCAGGCTCCCATTTTTTCGGACAGATGGGGTGGTTCTGATTTTGCTCTCACAATTGGGTCCTCAGGGAGCCACAAGTTAGTGTGAATGCCCATCCCACAGGAACAGTTCACTCTGCCAAGTGGAGAGATGCTGCCAGAACACCAGGGCCCCAGGATGACGTGTTCTGATCTCCCCTCAATGGTTACCTGTTGCCTTATACCCCAGCCAGTCAGCCCTGGGAGACACAGAGGCAGGATGGCTGCACCCGTTTATGAGGTGAGGCAAACTGACGCACAGGAGTAGGATGGATCCAGGCCAGCATCGATGATTGAATGAGTCTTGGGCTCTGCTAGGATTCGTCTTAACATATAACCATCAAGGGCAACTGCTACCCTTGAGAAGAAGCACACAGACATAAACTGCGGGTTCCTCGTGCCTACTCTGTACTCTGGCAGCATAACAAGATGTTGGCAAGGGGTCTTCAAACTTGACTGGGTGGTGAGGATCCCGTAGATGCAGAGCAAACTAAAAGAAGGTGGACAGTAGTGCTGAAAACAGCTTATCTGCAGACCTTGAACTTCCCACTGGCCCTCGTTGCCTAGAAAACCATTCCTTACATAAGCAAACACAGTCCCTCCAAGCAACTGCCAGCATGCTCACTGGTCCAGGAGCCGGCAGATCTGCGGCTGTGAGGCCTTAGGAATGTACCAGGACAGTGAGGGGCAAGTGGCATTCACCCACAGGGGCAGGGCAGAAGTGCTGGACGCTTTGTTGTATGCCCTCAATTCTCTGAAAGTTCATCTAGTGACATTTATCAAACAGCCTGTCCGGAGCAGTCTCCTTCCTCACGTTGAGTGTGTTCTTGGCAGCCTGCTCCACAAAAAAACAATGGGACAGGGCCCTCTCCACCATCCCAGGGGCTTCTGCGGAAAACACAATCAGGGATTATAAATAGATATTATTTGTAGTTTCCATTTTCTTGCCTTCAATGTTTTTTTTGTTTTGATTTGTTTTATTTATTTATTTTTTAGAATAACCCACCCTCCCCCCGTTTGTTTTGGGTTATTCTCTGTGCATGCTTCCTTGGCTGGTGGTCAGATTTCCTCCTTTCTAAAGAAGCTGTGGTAACTGGCTCTGAGGTGGTTACAAATAAAAAGTGTCCAATATTAGAGATTTGTGGTAAGAAGGGGAGAAAAAAAAAAGGAAGAAAAATGTAAACAATTGCTATGAAAAAAGACACCGGGCACTGATGCGGATATGCAAATGAGAGTTTGAGAACCATTTGTGGCCTGAGAGTTAGATAAATAATGTGGCATTAATGGCACCTAAGTCACAGCTACTCATGGAGCTGTCATGGTGAGATGAGGGGGAGCTCACACGCAGTGGGGAGGGTGAGTGCCCATCGAGTGGAGGAACAGTAGAGGAGCCTGGCAGGTTGGTTCCACCACCTGGGCTCACAAACACAAGACTAAGGTAAAAATCTCCCCAAGACTCAGCTGAAGGATTTGTGTGAGCGGTGGATTTGTGGAAACCCAGCCCCAATGCTTGGGAGGTTGGGGACACTAGGACTGTAACTGCCACTTGGTATGTCATCATGTATCAAGTTTCCAGAGAGCCTGGTCTATGTAACTCTTCTTTCTCCCCAAACCTGTCTTGTTGAACAATGGTGACAAAAATAGGCAGGGTTTCTTAGGCATCTGGCACTGGGTTGAGCCTGAATATTCCTCCCAAACCCTGGCCTGACTTGTTATGCACCACTAGCAAGTGACTGAGACTAGCTGAAGCAGGCCATGGAGCCCACCTGTTACACTCCTTAGGGTCCCATACTTTTCTGGACAGATAAGTTTTTGTGTAATATTAATTTCAGGTTTGTGTTATCCTAGACTCCTTTCCTAGGAAAATGCATGTCTTCACACACAATTTCAGTGTACAATCACAGGGGGTCTCAGTCAGCGAGACTCTCGTGTGGACTTTGCTGGAAATGTGTGGATTGCAGTATATGTGGATGATACTTTAAGAGCGTATAAATAGCCAGGATCCTATTTTTCTCACTCTGTGGGCCATATGTTCACATATGGGTGCACATTCGCTTATAAAAATACTACACTTAGAAAAATTAATATGTGATCCCATCTGAACATTTACAAGCTAGATTTCTACTGTGTGAATCTTGAGACTATGCCTTTCGAAGCTTGCTGTTGCTCTTGGTGATTTGTCTGTGAATTTTGGCACATCCTGCAGGCTTTGTTTAAACAGAGGGCTAGGTAAAAAGAGCAAGATTTGGTGAAATCCCTTGCATACATTCTGCCCATTTTATTGAAACCTGAGACCAAAGGTTTCCTTCTGTTTATGAGGCTCTCTGGAAATCTGGATTTTCCATGGCTCTAAGGTTTTCATTCAATGAGGCAAAGGGAGAGATGAGAACCAGCTTCTGACTGCCATTCCACATCATGACATTGGGTATAATGTTGGTGTTTAGTTACTTTGTTTGTTTTTCTGCCTGTCTGTGTGTTTGTCTGTGTACACCAGTCCTGGGGCTTGAACTCATACCCTGGGGGCTCTTCTTTAGCTTTTTCTGCTCAAGCCTAGTACTTTACCACTTTAGCTACACCTCCACTTCTGGAGATAAGAAAGAGTCTCATGAACTTTCTTACCCAGGTTAGCTTTAAACCTCGATCCTCTGAGTAGCTAGGATTCAAAGTATGAGCCACTGGTGGTTGGATAACTTAAGTCTGTGAGTCTCAGTTTCCACACCTGTTAATGAAGGGCAATCTTCTCAGGATGTGACACATATTAAAGAAGGGTTAAATGATATAATATCTAAACCCAGAGTTGAGCCCACATAGTAACTTCTCACTAAAATGTGAACCCTTCCCATTGATATGCTAGCTTCTTTATGAGTGGTACCAACAAAAGGTAGTAGTATAAAGAAATAAAATGTACTTCTTAAAAGACAAGATGAGACAGCAAGTAGGTTTCTCCAAAAAGGCTGAGCCCAAGAGCAGGTGCCCTGGCTTTGGGCCTGATTTGACCAGAGAGCTGAGCACCATGAACACCCACCCCATAGCCTCTTTCTATCTTCAGTAGCTTCTTCGTTGGCAACTTGCACATGACAGTGGTGGCTTTTCCTCCGATTTTCCCCTGCAGATTTTAATATCAGGATTAATAAGATAGTGTTTGTCATCATCTTTGAGCTTCCTGGAAGAAAGGCACTCCAGGAGGTGGTAAATTCTCTGGCCTGGATAATCTACTCATGAAATATGGAACTTTGAAAGTGTGAGAAAATTCTCAAATCACTTTGACAGCATTTTAATTATAGTTGATTTGTTTGCCGCTAATAGTGAAAATGCTGTCAGCACGATATGAGCTGTTTCTTCCCTGCAAAATGTTATATTCGTGGGTTCTTTTTTTTTGTGTAGCGAGGCAACATTTATGTTTTCAGATATAACCAGAATAGCTCATGGAATGTGTTGGGGTACAAAGGTAGAGGCTAGCACATGGAGCAACCCATCAAACCCTTCAAAGTGTTGCCACCAAGCACATCTTAACAACAGCACCAACCTCAAGTTTCTTATCCATTTATTCACTCTGCACATTGTCAGTGTCATCAACATTGACCCCTCTTCTATGCCAGGTACCAGGCGAGTATTCCAAATCTGAAAGAGACTAGACAAGTCCTTGCCCAAGGTGCTTGCTGTCTGCTGCAGGAGATGGGCCATAAACAGAGAGATACACACATACACAAGACTGTTCCAGAAGACAGTCATAGCCATTAAAGAAATAAGAATCTGGGTGATCATGGCTCGTGCATATCATCCTCGGTACTCAGGAGGTGAAAATCTAAGGATTGCAGTGGCTAAAATCTAAGGATTGCAGTTTGAGGCCAGCTAAGGCAGGAAAGTCTGTGAGACTCTTATGTCTAGTTTATCACCAGAAAGCCAGAAGGAGAGGTATTGCTCAAGTAGTAGACTGCAAGCCTTGAATATAAAAGCTGAGGGGTAGAGCTCAGGCCCTGAGTTCAGGCCCCATTACTGGTGCACATGCACATAGACACACACACACACACACACACACACACACACACACAGAAGGAAGGGAGGGAGGGAGGGAGGACAGAAAGAAGGGAAAGGAAAAGAAGGATAGAATAAGATAGAGTGTGCCATCTCTGAGGAGATGGTAGTTGCATTTATGCCAGAAGGATGAGAAAAAGACAGCCCTAGACAAGGCTAATAGGAGTACTGTGATCAGAGGAAAGAACAAGTGCAAAGGCCGAAGAAATAGCTTGCCCATCTACAAAATGTCTTAAACCTTCTATGAGGCAAGCAGCATGAGGAAGGAAAGCATTGCCTCTCTCAAAGGTTATGAGCCCAAGCAAGTGTTTGGATAGAGAGCCCCAAATCCCCTAGACTAGCATAGCATTCTTACTTAGGAGACCTAAGGAGATGGACTCAGGCATAAATTAATCTCTCCCTGGGTGAAGGCCTCATTGGAGAGTGTGGACAGAGCAAGGGACACCAGAAAGCTTTTCCTCCTGTCTGCCAGTGATGAAGGAAGAGATGAGATTGTTGCTATTTCATCTCTCCCCTGTCGACTCTTAAAATTAATTCCACTGTCAAGATTCCCATACCCCCAGCTACAGCTGGGGGGTTTGGAGAGAAGAAATGAAGACTTTGAAGCTGAGCAAGATTAAGAAAGCATTCTCTAGACCAATGCTTCCCCACGCAGATGACAGAACCTGTGGAGATGAGGAAAGAGACACATGGGAAACCATTATGGAGAGAAAAGAATATCCAGGAGTAGCAGTAGCCACTCTGACTCGGGAAAAATAAGTAAATAAATAAAATAGTAATAGGCAGTGTTTAAGCTTTCCAAGGAATTTTTTCATTTAAGCAAGATTATGAACAATGAAACATAAACACTGTAGTTAATATGTCTCTTAGCTGGTATATGTGGGCCTTCCAGAGAAGAAGTTAATAAGCTCTAAGAGGGGCTTTTCAACTTATCCCACTTGACTATCATGGGGTGAGTGCTGAACCCGTACCCCAGATTCTTTCCCTGAACAAACACAGGAGATTGGAGGCTAGCTGCAAAGCTGTATTTACTCCCAGGCCACAAAACTTCCTAAGCTTTTGCCTGAGCTCTTCACAGACGAACCTGAACCTGACAACATTGAAATTTCTAAGGAGATTTACTAAATCCCTAATAATCAAAAAGAAAAGAGAACTCCCCACATGAGTCAGTCACAGGGAGGTAAGTGACACATTCTCTACAGGAATGTGTCAGTGTGTGACCAGAAAGGCCAGTGGGGCACAATGAGGATGAGGACCCTGGGGGATAAGGAAGTTCAGACCCAAATTATAACTTGGGGCTCCTTCTCCTTTAAGCAAACAAGATTTTAAAATCTAGATTTTTCTGGGAAGTTCAAGGAAGGGCAAGAGTCCATTCACTAAGGAGCTCAGAGAGGCAGTGAATTTTTCACACTATTTGAATAGTACTTGTGAAATTTTCGCTCTATGCATTGTGTGAAGCTATATAAGGATGTGTGTGTTGCTGGCCACGTTACAAACAAGGATGGGGCAGTCTATTGAGCAAATTGAGTCAAGCTTGCAGCCATGGTGTTTGTGGGTAGCCTACCTCCTGGCAGACTCAGTTAATCCCCTAAATGACACCAAGGGTGATTAGGCAGCCTGACAAGCCATCCCAATTTGGAAGACTAAGCCAGTAGGATGGCAGGGCCTCTTCTTTTCCCTTCCAGAGAAACTAGCAACACAAAGCTAGTAGAAAACAATTTTTAAAAAGTGTTTATTGTAGTCCATGTCCCCCACACTATTCTAGGTACTGCGACCTGCCATATCTTGTTTGGTGCTCACTCTAGGTCGGTGACATCGCTGGTGATGGTGGTGGTGATGATGAATTTTTCCCCCCTCTACTTAATCTTGAGAACTTATTTTTCTCAACTCTTCTGCATAAAAAAAAGAGGTCTGAGAATGTAGTTTAGTGGTAGAGTGTTTGCCTTGCGTGCATGAAGCCCTGGGTTCAATTCCTCAGTACCACATAAATAGAAAAGGCTGGAAGTGGCGCTGTGGCTCAAGTGGTAGAGTGTTAGCCTTGAGAAAAAAAAAAAAAAAAAAAAAAAACAGGGACAATGCTCAGGCCCTGAATCCAAGCCCCAGGACTGGCACAAAAAGGACTCAATGGATGTAGCTCTATTTTATAACATTTTAACTGATTAAGAAATGCAAGCCAGGCTCCTGTGGCTCATGCCTGTAATTCTAGCTACTCAGGAGGCTGAGTTCTGAGCACCACAGTTCAAAGCCAGCCCAGGCAGGAAAGTCTATGTGACTCAAGTGGTAGAGTGCTAGCCTTGAGCTGAAGAGCTCAGGGACAGTGCCCAGACCAAGATTTTAAGCCCCATGACTGGCAAATTAATTATTTTTTTTAAATTCAGGCTTATAAAGAACAATTCAGATAATAGAATAGGAGAAAAAAGAAAGCAAAATTATCGTGCCACCTGTGCATTTAACCACTGTTGGTATTTTAGCAGATAGTTTTACAGATGCTTTCTGTATGTTTATGCAAGGAACTATAGGCATGTATTTTAAGTATATTTTTTAATCTGATCTTTTTTTTGTTAACAGTATATCACAAACACTTTCTACAAAAACAAAAAAGTAGACATGAAGCACTCTTTATTCTCACAGCCAATACTTCATTTTATAAAGGTACCAAAATTGATTTACTCACCCTCTATGGTTAGGATTTTTTCAACATGATGCTATTTATAAATGAAGTATCTTCTCACTTCATATGCTTTTTAAAAAGAAATTGCACAAAAGATGCATATACATCCTTCCACAGTTGTCTTGTTATTTTCTTAGGAAGAATTTCTAGCAGATGTACTTCTAGATTAAAGTCTATGGACATGTTAACTAGAGTCACATTTGGCCCAAATATGCCTTCCAAAATGTTTGAGCAGATTTATATTTTACTTATACAATACCTCTACATATTTTCTCTCTCTCTGAGCCTCTTTGTGTGTGTGTGTGTGTGTCTCTCTCTCCTCTCTCCTCTCTCTTCTCTCCTCTCTTGCCCTCTTGAAGTATCTTCTCCATAGTCCAGATTTCCTATGTCTGCATGGGTCTGGGGCTACAGCAAACCCCAATTAAGCTTCTTAAGCACACACAACGCCAGCCATTGTAGTACTAACCCATGTGCCTCATGTAGATTCGATCTGGTCAAGTAAATCTCACAGCAACCCGAGGAAGATGGAGGAAGGTCCAAATGGCCCCTGTTTTTCCACATTTCTGAGGGTCAGAAAGGTTCTGTCACTTGCCTGAGGGCAGCCAAGTGGTCTATAGCAGGAGTCCAAACCCTGCCTGCCTTGTCTCCTTCCTGGACATGGAAGTCTTTCCCACAGAGCAGGGGGCGGGGGCGGGGGGGATGCCTAATGAAGGAGTGGGTGTCAGGATTTTCCACCTGTGTGCACACAGCTGCTGGACAATCACCCTTGCTCAGCTGACTATGACTGGGGACAGCACTTAATTTCTCTGTAGAAACAGCAAGGAGGGGTTTTCTCCAAGTTTCTGGGAGTTTCCCTGAGAACAAACTAAGTGTCTTTTTACTTCTGTTTTGGAAGTGAGGAAGCCTGCTTTCAAAGTCACCACTATTTCCCACACTGAAATCCCGGACCTGAGCAGATTGCCCCACCCTGGGGCCTGCTCCATTTGCCCTTCTCTCCATGGCTCCTGGGGGAGCTGCTCTCTCCCAGTCCAGACCTCACCAGCTTCCCAGGCAGGAGCCTGATCCTCTGGGGACTCAGAATGAAGTACTCCTGGCCCTCTCATTCTTCCTTCACAGTCATATTTACTTGGTGGTGGGTATGCACTCTGAAATGTGACCCTCGGGCCCCATCAAGGCCTCTGGACCTCTGTAGCTCAAGGCAGGCACTTCTGAAAGCGTTCACTGTACACAGACCAGTGTGTGACAAGAGCCAGCAGGCATATCCTGAGGAGGGCCACCTGGCCAGCCACTTTCTCTACCTGCAAGGAAGAGATTTCTCATATGTTGTTTTAACAGGTTGATGCCAAATAAATACAGAGGGAAGAGGGAAAAGGAGATGGCTGAGTTTTAGCAAATAAAATCTGAAGAAGCTTCAGTTGGAGGGGAGGAAGTTTCCTACCCTAACAGCTGTGACAACACATTCCCTGGAGCCTAGGAAGGAGCAGAGACAGAGCACAGTGCAATTGGTAGAGCTCGTCCCTCAGCTCAACAGTGGGTCTGTCAAGACAGAGTGAGACTCCCGGCTCAGAAAGGCTTTGCAGCATCTTCCCACCACGGCAGGCCAGTTTGATTCTGTATAAAAGGGACTGAGAGGCCAGGCACTGGTCGCTCATGCCTTAATCCTAGCTACTGAGGAGGCTGAGATCTGAAGATCAGTGTTCGAAGCCAGCCCAGGCAGGAAAGGCAGAGTCTCTTATCTCCAACGAAATACTCAGAAAAACCTAGAAGTAGCTCTGTGGCTCCAGTGGTGGAGCGTTAGCCTTGAGCAAAAGAAGCTCAGAGACAGCACCCAGGCCCTGAGTTTAAGCCCCAGTACCAGCCCTCACTGCTCCTTGAGGATAATTGTTATGTATAGACATTGGGTTCCCAGAATTCATTCCTGTGCTTAGAGAAATGTTTTTTATTATCTGACATAATGCTGATTCCTTTCAAAAACATGTTGTTGACTAAACACTGCTAATGAGACAATCATTTCAGGAAGGGAAGCTACCACCACCCTCACTCTCTTATTTTTTAGTAGACAGTGGCACCCATCAATTGAAAATAAGAAAAGAGGGGATAGGCATGATAAACACTCCTGCGCATGGCGTGGTGGCGGCTTCTTGTGGTTCCAGCTAGGATCCCTGGACCAGCCCAGGCAAAAAGTAAGAGAGACTCTCTACAGCCAACCAACTTGGACATGTTAGTGCATGTCTGTGGTGTCAGCTACATGGCAGGCATAGGTAGGAGGATTGAGTTACAAGGCCAGCCCTGGGCAAAACCTAACAACCTATCTTAAAAAATAACTGAAAAGCAAAACAAGGTTGGCAACATGGCTTAAACGGAAGAGTTGTCTGCCAAGCAAACATGAGCCCCTAAGTTCAATGTCTAGTACTGCCAAAAGAGAAGAAAAGGAGAAAAACTTGGGAATCATCCCCACTGTACCTAGCACAATGCCTAGCGCCCCCCCCCCTCCCCATCCATGAGTACTTTTCTCAGTCCATTTCCATACCAGTCTTCCGGATCTTTTTCTACTAACAGATGAAGACATTGATGCTCAAAAGGTCACTACCCAGACCTAAGGAGAAACTAAGATTCAGAGAGATTGTTGTGGAAATTAAAAAAAAAAAAAAAAGTGCTACCCAAGGAAGAAAACAGTTTCTTGTTCTGAGATCTTTGATGGAATGGTTGCTATTGCTTTTATGTGCGCAGGAGATAAGGCCTCCCACCCAGGCACTCATTCCCTAGGTGGCTTTACCAAAGCATCTTCCCCTGTCTGTTTGCCAGCCTGCCCCACAAGCACGGTGGCCTTTGTTTATCACTCTGAAACACCTGACCGCCTCTAAGTGGATGGGGGAGAGCTGAAGGAGCAAGCCCTTCCCCCCTCACACTTAGGTTTTCTCTCCCGTACCCCTTTTCCTCCCTCCCCTAGGTATGACTTCATTGAGATTCGGGATGGGGACAGCGAGTCTGCAGACCTTCTGGGCAAGCACTGTGGGAACATCGCCCCGCCCACCATCATCTCCTCGGGTTCTGCGCTCTACATCAAGTTCATTTCCGATTATGCCCGGCAGGGGGCGGGCTTCTCACTGCGCTATGAGATCTTCAAGACAGGTCAGTGCGCTCCACCCCTGCGTTTGGGGACCAGGGGAAAGATGGTAGGATGGAGGGGAGGAGCCTCGGCCAGTGGGTGGAGTCAGGCGGTAAGAGCTGGATGACAGGTCCTACCTAGGTCTACCTGGGTACACTTGAGAGGCTGTCATGCAACTTGATGGGGCAGGCCAAGTACCAGCAGGGTCGGGGAGAAAGGAGAAGCAAATGGATGGAAAAAAAGACTTTGGAGAGAATCTAATTTTTGTATTGGAAAAAACCAAACTCATCTTCTGGGGCTGAAGGAAAATTTGATTAAACTTCCTTCCCATTACTTCCTGGTTTAATGTTGCCTTTCTTTGGACTCACGTGTTTAGAGTCCCTAATGATCTCCCCCTCAAAATGGAGAAAGACCATTGCTTTAAAATACAATTTGGCCTCTAGAAATTCCTCCATTGGTTTACTACCTCTATACAGTGAGCTCCTATTTGCCTCAGGCTAGTGAAAGCAATCAAGAAAATAGCAAAAAAAAAAAAAGAAAGAAAGAAAAGAAAAGAAAAAAAGCAGAGAATGCTGCTGTTGCTCCTCCTCCTCCTCCTCCCCCCCTCTTCCTCCTCCTCCCCCTCCCCCTCTCCCTCCTCCTCCCCTCCTCCTCCTCCTCCCCCTCCTCCTCCTCTTCTTCCTGCTCTTCCTCTTCCCCTTATCCTTCTCCTTTTCTTCCTCTCCTCTTTTTTCATGTACTAGAGCTTGAACTCAGGGTATAGAGATTGTCCTTTAGCTTTTTCTGCTCAAGTCTGCTGCTCTACTACCACACCTCCACTTCTGATTTTTGCTGGCTAATTGGAGATGAGAGTCTCTTGGATTTGTCTGCCTGATCTGGCTTCAAGCCACAATCTTCAGGTCTCAGGAATTGCAGACGTGAGCCACAGACACTCAGCTCTTCTTTTGAGTTGATTGATTCCAATGGTGTCCTTCTACCCCCAACCTTAGATTCCTTTAGACCCAAAGAACCCAAGCCAGAGTTCTTTTCCTTGGCTCGGTAACGAGGACTGCTATTTACAGGACATTGCTTCAGCAGCCACACATACAGTCTCCATATAGCTGCTCCTCTATTGAACCAGTGGTGCTGCCTATGTGCTGGTTAAAGGAGGCCTAACCTCCAATTCTCTTTCACCCTGCCTGGCTCCCCACCACAGAGGCTCCTGCACCATCTTTAAATGTCTTCCTTCTGCAGTCACCTAAGTTTTGTACCTCACGGATAGGATAGGGTCTGGCTCAAGGGGAAGCTGTCAGCCCTGTCATCAAGAGACCCAAGACGGTGCCTGTTGAGTTCAGTGTAAGGGGAACTATTTATATATATTTTCTTTTTCATTAAACAGTTCTTGAAAGGAAGTGGTAGCTGCTGAAAGCACTTTTTATATCCACTCTGTCTAAATATTTGTCTAATTTGTCTGCCTGAGATGGTGAAATCAAGTGAAGGGGTGGGGTCAGGGGAACAGTATTATACCAGAGTAGGAGCCTATGTAGTCACAGGATATAGGGCCCAGAATATTCCATGTTGGCTTTTCATGCTTTGGGTTACAATGAGGTCCCAGGAACTAATGGTTTGTGTGTCCAGGGCTTAGCCTAGTGTGAGGCCCCTGAATAGCTTGACCCATATCCCTTGATTTTTGTGCATGATGCAGACCAATGCCACCAGTTCTGATGAGGCCTCTTCTAGGAGCAATGGGAAGAGAGAAGGAAAGACTAGAACAAAGTATTGTTCTCTGCCAGTGGGGGAACCTAGAGTGTGAACCCTCTGGGCATAGTTAATGTACCTGGGATGATGTTGTTGGGTGAATAATATGCAAATCAAAGGGAAAACTGTACTCTGAGTAAGTGCTAAGTGAAGATACAATTGATATGCTGTGGTCATAAAGCTGAGCAGGCCACTGAGGAACTAGCTCTCTGGAGTCTATTAGATAGCACAGTCCCAAGTAACTAAAGCTGTCACTCAGCAGCACAATCCTAATTATGAGAGGAAAACAGCCCAAGCAAGACCTTCTGGCAGGCCGGTCAAGGGAAGGCAGAACAGGGCCATGAGAGCTCATCTCTGATCTCAGTGTCTCCCAGCTCAGTATTTTATAAGGCATGATGCCACATTCTCCAGAAAGCCACAAGAAAAAAAAAAAAAAAAGAATGTTAACGCAATCTATCATACAAGCTTGAAAGGAGGATATTAAAAGATAACACACAAGAGGGTATCATAATTCAGCCCTTCTGATGACTTGTTGAAGTAGAATTCTGAAGGAGTGGCAAGTCTGTAAATAGCCTAGAGACTGTGGTGGCAGCCCACAAAGGTGAGTGGCTTAAGCCTGAAGCAATGGGAGTAGCCTCCTCTAACGTCTAGGACGGCCTCTAGAAGAGCTTCTGTGCTGAGTGGCTGCCGCACCAACAGCTGTGCTTCTATATGGGAGAGTCCAGGGGTCTCCAGGGACCATCTCTGCCTGTCCATCTAGACCTATATAGAACATGCGAACAAAGCCAGACACTAGTGGCTCACACCTGTAATCCTAGCTAACCACAGGCTGAGATCTGAGGATCCTGATTCAAAGATAGCCATGGCAGGAAAATTTGTGGCACTCTTGTCTCCAATTAACCATCAAAAAGCTTGAAAGTGGAGCTATGCCTCAAATGGTAAAGTGTAAAAATGCTGAGGGATAACATCTAGGCCTTGAGTTCAAGCTCCAGTACCAACACACACACACACACACACACACACACACACACACACACACATACACGCTGAGAGAGAGAGAGAGAGAGAGAGAGGAATGTACAGAATGTACTAGGAAGCAGTATTCTAACCCAAGAAGGTTAGGAAGGCATGTGTTCTTCTAAGTGCCACATTTTCTACCCATATTTCCACGACTGCAGTCCTGAGAGAAAATACACATTCACAGAACATAAAAGACATGGGTGGACCTGCTGAAGGGATCCAAACAAACACAGCTATGTTTGCTAGTCGGATTCATAAAAAGGAAAAAGAGGGAAACTGTAAACACAGATACTCAAACAGCCATACAGAGCATTCTGGAAGCTGCACTGCAGAATTACAATGACGGATATATCCTCACAGTGTGGGCACCTAGAGAGGGCATGGGACAGAAGTAGAAGGGTCATGTCTACACTTCATGAGGTATAAAAGATCCTTCATATTACCAGACCATCCTTCAAGAGAAGAGCAAGCCCAAACTCCCAAGCTTAAGCAATTTCCAATCACCAAACCCTGAGAAGATGAGAGGAAGGAATAAATAACTTGAAAAGTAACACTGGAAACAATCTGTGGAAAATATGTTATAGCCTTTGTTTTTCCTGATGCTTCTTGGACCAAAGTTCAAAATCAGGCTTTCTCTCCTGGTGCCCAGTGGCATTTCTGAGAGTCTAGGACCGTTTATAGACACAGGAAACCTGAGGTACCCACTTCCCCACCTCTGAATTAAGGATCTACCTGAATTTACCATCTGTGGTCCAATTTAGATAACATCCATTGTGCTTTGATATCTGTCTACATACAGATCTTTTCACTCACAGAGTTAGCAGATGTACAGTGGTCAACATGAAGTGAGCATTCTCATACCAGGGTTCTTTGTTATGAAATCATTCTCTGCAACCCAAAACTCTGGTTTCTAGAGACAGTCTTAGCATGGAATGGACTTGAATATTTGCTGACTGAGTTGTTCTTTTGTAAATTTTATCTTCTCAACACATTGCAGAAGAGGGTCTTGGATTAGTCAGATTTCTGCATGACTCAACTTTCTTTTTTTTTCCACACTGGATATTTGACTTCCACTCTGGTGCCTTGACCATGATGCAATTAGAGATGAAAGGATGAGCTTCATAAACAAGTTTGAGTTTTCTTTTTAAAAAACAAAAAAAGATAAAACTAGCCTGGTGCAGTAGCTCACGCCCATAGTCCTTGCTACTCAGTAGCAGGCCAATATCTGAGTATTGGGACTCAAAGCCAGCCCAAATAGGAAAGTCCATGAGACTCTTATCTCCAATTAACCACTAAAGCCAGCAGTAGAGCTGTGGCACTAGTGGTAGAATGTTAGCCTTAAGTGAAAAAGTGAAGGCATAGCACTCAGATGCTGAGTTCAAGCATAGTACACACACACACACACACACACACACACACAAAGCTGGATAAAACTTTCCTACCTGATCTAAAAGAAGCCAGAGAATATTGCCATTTCTAGTCATATCAGTCATGTAGGGCAAGATGATGCTTAAATCCTAAGGTTTAAACTTCCTTATAGTTATAAAAACTTGAAAAAAATGCCCTCTAGTTGAATCCAGGATTCAGAGCTCTGGGAACTGAATAGAATCTCACATCCTCCAGGCCTGACATGGGCTCACTAGGTGTCAATATGAAAGCCTTGGGGCCCTGTCCCCAGCAGAGAGAGAGACCAAAGATTCCACCATAGAGCCCCCTACCCCAGGGGGTTAGAGATTCCCCTAGCTTCCTAAGAGAATGACAATGGCAGTGGCTCTAAGAGGGAATGTGGGTGCCTCTCCTCCCTCTCAAGCCGGTTGTGAATAGAGAGTTAATTTCCACTCAGCCTTGTGTGAAGCTCCCTAAGTGGCCCACATGGGAAGAACACTGCATAGCAGCCTTAAACTCTAACCTTTTCAAAATTCCTCTCTGGCCCCCTGAAGACATGCCAGCTGGCCTGGCTTTGCCCAATTGCATCATCCCCATCCATGGACGAGGCCCACAGGAGTTGGAGGCCCATGGTCAACAAGGCTGGGGGGTAGAGACTGCGCCAGCTCCTCCCTCCAAGCCCGGTTGCCTCCTCACAGCTCTGGGTCTCCCTGCCTCTGAATGATGGCGTCAAAGCCTCAGAGATGAGGCACTGAGAGCCCCCCAAAGAACTCGTGAAAGTTAGTTTTTGCTCTTGTATCCCCCTTTCTCACGTGGCCAAGGCTGCCGCTCAAGGGGGCCATAGATGAGTAGGTAAGTAGGGATATTGGGATTTCCTGTCCTGCTTAGGCTAAAGAAAGTTGAAAGACCCTCCCCTCCCCTTCCCTCCCCTCCCCTCCCCTCCCCTGCTTATTTGCATGGTATCTTTTTTCAATTGAGACATGCAGCTTTCCAGAAAGCCGTCATAAATGTAGAGCCTTGCAAAGGAGCAGGCTATGGAAGCTTGCAGATAAAGACATGGCTGTGGGCTAAGATCAGTGTATTGACATCACGTAGTTCTATTTCACTTCCATCCCCAGAAGATGCTTCCTGCCAGTAAACACGTGGTTTATTGAGAATTTCTGTGGGATTTTTTTTTTTATTCTCCCTTCATAGCTAGAGTGCCTTCTTCATAAATCCTGCTTCCTTTTCTTATTTTAGAATCTGAACACAGTGAATAAATCCACTTGTAATTGTCAAGCATTTACATCGACAACAGCAGATCTTGCTCTCTGTCGATTTGGAGGGGCCCCAGGGCCTAGGTGTCCCTGCTCCCAAGACCCATCCATGATTCTTCCTTGGCAAATGGTGGCTGGATTGAAAGCCCAGGGATCTTTTAATAGGACTCCACCTAGAGGTATTAGGAGATGTAGTGGTTGGAATTCTCTTACAGTTCCTGCTGATGTCCAAGTCTGCACGAGGCTGTGAATGTGTGCCACATTTTATCAGGATGCGTCCCTGTGTCCCCAGTAAGCAGATGCATAGCGCTTAGGAGAAAGACAGGCCATCCCCGCCACAAAGGAACCAGAAGCACTCCAAATGTCAATATGCTGCTGCATTTTTCCAAACTTGCCGCTAGAGCAGCCTCAACATCCCCAACACCCCACTGTGATCAACCGGCTAAAAAACATCGATTGTTAATTGTCTGACCACTACAGAGCAGCTCGTTTTAATATAGTCATGACATGAATGAGACCCCAGCTCCCCTTTGCCCCTCCCCTCAGGCACCTTGGATCTTGGGGAGAGAAGGGGCACTCTAGCTAGCTGCGGTACAATAGAGGCTAGTGTTGAGGTCAGCAATAAATAAGGGGGGACATTGTTTTCCCTGCTGGCAACAAGCAAGCCTTCCTTAAGGATTGAAATAACTTACATTTCTGGAGTGAGCAGCTGAGTGATTGAGAAAGAAGACTCTGTTCCTCTGTTCAAGAGAATTCACTCTCTTACACACATACACACAAACACATACACACACACTTCTTTCCACCCTCTAGCCCCTCAATTCCTCGATGGCTACTCCTAGTCGAATCTATGGGACCTCCCTAATTTCTCTCCTAATGAGGGTCTGGCTTGAGGGCATAAAACTCGGATGGGAAGAGCATGTTGCTCCAAGAGCCACTAGGATAGCAATCAAAACCTTGTGAGTGAGGAGATTTTTGGGTCCAAATATTTTAATAACCCGTTTGTCAGAGGCAGCATAAAAAAGGCTTCTTCTTAATGCTATGATTCTCTTTGACACACAGGCTCTGAGGATTGTTCCAAAAACTTCACTAGCCCCAATGGGACCATTGAATCCCCTGGCTTTCCTGAGAAGTACCCACACAACTTGGACTGTACCTTTACCATCCTGGCCAGACCCAAGATGGAGATCATCCTGCAGTTTTTGACCTTTGACCTGGAGCATGACCCATTACAGGTCGGAGAGGGAGACTGCAAATATGATTGGCTGGACATCTGGGATGGCATTCCGCATGGTAAGTAATGATGTCACTGTCACAGGCACTTCTCAGTCCTGGCCTTTGCCTGTGAATTGCTTCAGTGATGAGGAAAAAGGAGAACAGACTTCAGAGCTCCTTAGAGCTCTTAGGGAAGCCATAATGGTTTTTTCTTCCTCCACAAGGATGGTTCTAGAAAAATTGCCTGAAGATAGTCTGTTTGCTTGGAGATACTTTCTTTGAGGATGACAGGAAACTAAGTAGATGTAGATACTTGGCAAAGGATGGGTTGACAAAAGAATTGGTGGTGTTCTTTTCCATGCCAAGTTATTAGGATAGAAAGTGACTCCATATCCAACCCTAAGGACTTAGAACTAAAGTGACTGGGCTCAAATACTGACAACTGTGCAGCATTGACAAGTTATTTAACCTTTCTGTTTCTTAGTCATACAATGACATTATTGTCATCATTACTATTACTGTATTTTTTTATTAAGCTAGTTGTAGATAGATGTTGAGAAGGTGCAACCGTCAAAGCCAAGAGAAACGTGTGAGTGTCAGGAGGAGACCATAGATCTCAGAGGCCGTCAGTATTGGGAAGGAAGAGATCTTTCACTTTTTACTATGATTTGAATATTTTCCAATATAAAGAAGATGACTAAGCAAGAGCAATTTTATCCCCTGGCAGAAGCACACAATTTAGTCAAGAAACCAGAGTTTGAGCCTTGGCACTGCTATTTCCTAGCAATGTGAGCAAGGAAACATTAGATGACCCATCTGAAATTCAATTTCTTCCTCTGCAGATCAGGTATGATAATGATACCTTTCTGGCCCATCTCCCAGGGCTAGAAGAACAGAATGAAGCCAGCTCAGTGAAAGTACTTTTTAATGTACAGGAAAAATACTTAACATCCTTTTGAAAGCACGTCTTTGGTTTTTATGGCCAGGCACACGCAGTGATGCTTGATGAAGCATCGTGTCATGGTAGGGTGGGTGGAAGAATGCATTGAAAACTAAGTTTGGAATCCCCTTGACTGGTAACTTGCCTTTGTCTTGTCTGTGCAGTTGGCCCCCTAATCGGCAGGTACTGTGGAACCAGAACACCTTCTGAGCTCCGCTCGTCCATGGGGATCCTCTCCCTGACCTTCCACACGGACATGGCGGTGGCCAAGGATGGCTTCTCTGCACGTTACTACCTGGTCCACCAAGAGCCACTAGAGAGTAAGCTGGCCCTTGGGGAACCTCTTCTCTGTCCTCCCACCAGGGCCAGGAGTGGGTACAGGAGAAGGGCTAGCCACTGTAACAGGAGATGGCAACATGACAAACATGGTGGCCTCCTAAGTTCAGAGATGAGTGCCATGTCCTCCTGCCAGGCAGAGTTCAATGACAAAAGATCAGTATCCATCTCACTGCTCATTTCAGGAAATCAACTAATCTATCCACCTACTTACCTACCTACCTACCAACTTACCTGACTCTACTATCTATCATCTATCTATCTATCTGTCATCTACATATCGATTTCCCCAGATTTTATTGTTTCTAGGGAAAGTCTGGAACTACTCAGTCCCCCATCCTCTCATCTATGAATAGAAAGGAGAGTAGTTAGGATGATCTATAGAAAGTCTAACATTTAAGACTGGGACCATTGTCCCCGTACCCCAAACTTCAGAAGCTGTCATCACAAAATGAGCCCTTCTAAGCATTTCTGT
Organism: Perognathus longimembris pacificus; assembly: GCF_023159225.1. NCBI lineage: Eukaryota > Metazoa > Chordata > Mammalia > Rodentia > Heteromyidae > Perognathus > Perognathus longimembris. Next base: position 25,491,428 of record NC_063164.1, on the reverse strand, counting down.
ATATATGTATTTTGACATGAAGCTGTGACCCTGAGTAGGGTTTCTCTAGCTAGACTATATAACTACTTGGATGGTCCATGTCACACTTATATGAAATACAGTTTTTCAAGCTCTGTGCAAAGCATTGAAAACTAACTGTTCTGGCCCAGGCTGTCATGGAGCCTGCAGCCCAGGATACCATCTCTAGTCCTGAGTTCTACCTTCAACCTAGCTGCTCTTAGCCACATGCTTCAGGCGTGTGCCCACATCTTCTTAGAAACCCAGATGATCCCTGGAAAGAAGAAAGAAGTAATTTAAGGATGGTGAGAGCTGAAGAACCCTTCTAGAGTTGCAGACATCTCACTACCTATGTAACTACAGACATGGCAACCTGGCCCACTTACTGGAAAGTGTCTTGGTTCTGCTCTGGGGTTTGCTTTGTTATGTCTTCATCACAGAGTTCATGAAAGACTGAATTACTCAAGAAACAGCATGGCAAACTATAGCACGTTCTTTAAATGGCCAGTGCAGTCACAGAGATAAACAGATACCTGCAAAAGATGGCTGGTCCATATCAAACATGCGCATATGCAGATACTGACCCACATCCCCAATGTCCAGAGAGAGAACAGCAATATCACTGAGGCCAGAGTAGGGGCTTTCTGGGTCTGTGTACCCAGACGGTATAGGGGAGTACAGTATGAAACACTTGTGTTCCCAGAGAGGTCCCCCACCCCCCAAACAGGCCTTTATGCTTTGTAATGTCTACATTCTGTGCCAGAATGCACGAGACAGTTGGGTAGAAGAGAGACAGAAATGCAAATGTGCCTCCTGGGTATGTGTTAATAAAGGAGGCTCCCCAGGATGGATCAGCCCACCCAAATTGCCACCAATCTAGCTCGTGTTCACCTGTGTTGCCGGTGTGCATCTGGCATCTGAGAGCATCCGTAGCCTGAAGCAGGAACAGTTATTATGTTTTTGATAGTATTTTTAATTTGTATGATGATTCTTATTAATCCATCATCTGATTCCTTTCTAGGCCCAATTGAGTTTCAGAGCCAGAGGGGTTGTTGGGTTCTGTGGCATGGTATAGTTTTGTTTGGGGCGTGTGTGTGTGTGTGTGTGTGTGTGTGTGTGTGTGTGTTTATGTGATTGTATAATTGGGGTTCTTAAGTTGAGAGAGTGCCTGCAAGGACTTGTCCCTAGAATCAGGCAGTGTTTTGAGGGACCCAAGGGTTTGAGGTTGAAATGCCTAACTCTGCCCCTTAACTTTCTTCACTCTGTCAGACTTTCAGTGCAATGTTCCCCTGGGAATGGAGTCTGGCCGGATTGCTAATGAGCAAATCAGCGCCTCATCTACTTACTCAGATGGAAGGTGGACCCCTCAACAGAGCCGGCTCCATGGTGATGACAATGGCTGGACCCCCAACTTGGATTCCAACAAAGAGTATCTTCAGGTAGTTACTCAGATACCAGGGACATGTGTTGGTGGGGCAGTGATCTGACTCTCAATAGAATTGAATAAAGGACATACCACAATACAGCATACATGAGAATTCTAGTCACTCTTTCATCCCCTTACCTAAATATATATGTATGTGTGCATATATATACATATATATGTGTATATACCTAAATATATATACACACATGTATATATATATACACACATGCATGCACACATGTGCACACTCACACACATACACATACGCCAAAAAGACTATACCAGGCACTGTGCTGTATTCTGTCTTGGAATAAATTGATGAGTAAGTAGGTCCTTGTTCGTGTCCCTGTGGAGACTAATGGGCTTGGAAGAAGTTGTTTGGCTGGGATGCTGTTTGCTCTATCAGTATCCAGGGAACATTCTATAAATAATTCCAGATCCTCCTCATTCTTGGCACAGAGGGGGCATCAGAGATGTGGAAGGGGGAGCATTTTCCTAAGGGCAGGTTTGTTGGGTGCTAGCTGTCTGTGGCAACTTCTTCTGATCTTTGCTGTTTAGAGAGAGCTCTGCCAGGAAGGTTTTATACTTAGCTATCAGAAGAACACATGGGAGAATGTCACTGCGGGGAATGAAACTCCAGTTGCCCAGATGCTCTGCAGAGTCTTTTCAGACTATTGTTTGCTTTCTTCCTGAGCAAGTCTTGCAGCTCATGTGGTGTAATCTCCTGCACTGCAGACAGGTCCAGTTCTTGTCCCCTGGGAAGAAGTAAACAGGGGAAGAGGAAGCAGCTAGTTCTATACCAAAGTCTGCTTTTAGACCCACGCAGACAGCCTGGTGACCCAGTGACAAGATTGTCCTAGCTGTGATGTGACACAGCGACCCTTGCTCTAAGAAGGACACTACAGAGCAGACAGCAGGAAAGGGTCAGAGACTACTTAGAAACCCCAGGGAGCTATGAAGGATCTAACAGGACAACCTACAACCATTTGTCACTGTCATTCCTCTCCAGATATCTTTTCATCTTGAAAAACGTCCAGAAAGTTCTTTGTAATTGGCACTCCATTGACAATATGCCTTATTTTTGGTTCTTAATCACTGACTTTTTAGCATTGCTATCCATCTGATTCTTGTATACATAGGTAATACTGCACTCTCTTTTGAATGATTTATGATGCATTGCACATATTAAGTAACCAATAGTGCTTACTAAATTGACTTTTACCAATGTGCACAAGCTAAATTTTGGTCACATGGAGATTGCCATTAAGAAGCCCCATTCCAACAAAGGAACAATGTCCAGCAATTTCCAAATGACTTTGGCATTATGAGGGGAGGTAGCTCAGAATGTGGGCGGTCCTCCTTTGTAGAGTAAAAGGTCAGAACTTGGTGCATAAGCCTAATTGCTTGGGCAGATTTTGCATGCCCTTTGACCTCTTGATGACCTAAGCAACTAAAGACACAATGGAGAGAGAGAGAGAGAGAGAAAGAGAGAGAGAGAGAGAGAGAGGAGTGGAGACAATGATGAGCTGTGACTTTTGCAACCAAGACATTCTAAGTGAATTGGATTAACATTGGACTGGAGTGGAGTGGAGTAGATTTATCCATCCATCCCTTCTTGAAGACAACATGTAATTTCTCAGTCCCATGGTTGAATAAGGAAGGATTGTAATTCTAGGTGTTTGATAGGATAATTTGAATATTGTCTATTCATATTTTTTTTAAAAACCACAAAGGGAGTAAAATCAAATTCTGTGTTCAAGGTGTCCTTTCTGATGTCAAACAAACCAAGTTTAATTGCCCAAATGGAATTGCAAACTGATACTAATTATTAATCCATCTCATGAATCACACAACCAGATTGTAAGCTTTGTATGACCATCGTTATTTGCAGGAAGATCCAGATGGTGCTCGGAAGGGCATTGGGAATGGTGGTCCCCTTACTCCTTGTCTTCTCTCCTCCAGGTGGACCTGCGCTTCCTAACCATGCTCACAGCCATTGCAACCCAGGGAGCAATTTCCAGGGAAACCCAGAATGGCTACTATGTCAAATCCTACAAGCTGGAGGTCAGCACTAATGGGGAAGACTGGATGGTGTACCGGCATGGCAAAAACCACAAGGTAAATCCACTTCCTTACCTCAGAGGAGCTGAAGGATCACAGATGAGTGAGATAAGAGGGGCTTCATTCTACTTAGCCCCACACAAGAGAGAAAGATGTGTTTAATGAGGTTCACAGAACAGACAGAGGCAAAGGACAGCTGGGCCTGAAAAATTTCTCTTATGCTAAAGTGATTGGAAAACACCATTTCTCTGACAGTCTGGCTGCTGTTGCATCTTGCACAGGAGAAGGGGAGAAACTGAGAAAGGTGGGGAGTGTTCTTTGACTACAAATGTAGGAAAAAATGTGTTTGCTGTCCATGTCTCCCCACACAGGATTCATTGAGCCTTTGTGGCCTGAGTCCTTTCCCCATGCTGGGTTAACAATCACAAAACCACATGAAAATGCCGTTCAGGAGTTGCCGAGGTCTGCAAATGAAAAGGCACAAATCCTGAGAGGGAATCACAATGTCCCAGAGAAGAAAGAGGACAATAAATAATGAGAAGTGTCAGGGATGTGTCAGGGATGGATCTGAACCAGCAATCATGCTTAGCAGCCAGGTATTGAGTGCTCTGGGCTGGTGCCTTCAGTGTCTGAGCCTCCCAGAGGTGTGGTCGGTGTGGGTACTGTGGGGCTTTTGTGGAACACAGAGATGAGCGTCTGGCACTAGGCTTCCATAAGCACTTGGCATTCTGGGTCTGCAGCTGGTGATGTGCTGCTTGTACTTCGCATTCACCCTAGGGAAGGTTCATTAGAAACAGCCAGTGTCTCACCTGGGTAGGGCCAGGGACTGTGGGATGACATCACAGGTCGGGGTAGACACTATAGGCTGTGGCTGACTCTCAGGTCAGGAAAGTAAGTGTGATATCTTGGGAACTACTAAAGGCTGCTCATCCTTCCTGGGGAAGGAATCAGGAGTGAGGAAATTGGGGCCATCTTTTTTTTCTTTCTTCTGTGCTACAGTTCCATTAGCTCTGGTCTGTTCAGTTGTGTTATCAATAGAAGGCATATGCTGTCAAAAGGCTTTTCCAAAAGGGAGTCTCCTTAGATCATGTGACTGCCCCCGGGAAGCTTGTTCTAGGACAGCAGACACAACCAGATTCCAGACTTACACCCAGAAACTCCTGCCCAATTGTATTGGCAAGCCCCACTCAGGAAATGTGAATTTTTAAAGGAGCTGATTAACACACACACGCCGATACACACACATACACACACACACACACACACACACACACACACACTTTAACTCTCCATAGTAACATGGAACCATTCATATGAAAACCACCGTTTCTAGATATTACCAGGTGTCTCTCACACACAGACACATTTCCCCCCTCATCTTCCCAGTCAAGGAAGTAAGGTGCTTAGCAATGCAATGACACCCCAGTCTCAACACATGGGTCAGGGAGGTATGGCTTCCCATGGACTTGGTTTCAGGGAAAGTGGCCACACCAGTCAGGAGTGGTAGCTAAACTGGCACTGGGGCCAGGAAATCCTGGGGCTGAGTCCTCATATTACCCCGCTTCTTTCCCACTCTCTCCATCCACCATTTCTTGAAGAAGTAATGGAACCGGAAGCTTGGCTAGTGGGTAAAAGCCAGCAGCTGGGTTGCAGTGGGTCCTTTGGGAGGAGGAAGCTCACCTGACTGTCTCCCTGTCCAGGCTCAATGACTAAGCAGCACTGGCCAGGGGGATACTGTAGCATAAGCTGATTTTAAAAGCACACAGATGGACCGGGATGCTATTTAAAACACCATTTGTAGGAAATCTCCTTTTGGAAATACCTTAGCACTGCACATTTTGATAGAATGCTGTCCTCCTGGCTTTATCCCTGGTATTCATTCTGCAGGGAAGATATTCCTGAGAATTGCATTTAGCTGTCTGGTTGCAGAATCTTGTCTTTCTCAATGTTTTCATATTGAATATATTCTCTCTCTTTTGCCTTTTCTTTCCACCCTTGGCTAAGTTTCTTTCCCAGTAGCTAATGGATAATGGGGTGTTGTTGTTGTTGTTGTTCTGTTTTGTTTTAGAGAATTGGTTTTACCCACATACAGGACACTAGAGCAGAGGAAAAGCCCTCTTTTCCCCTTGGAGAAATTCATCCCACTGCTACTTAGAAAGAGGCAAAGAAATGAAAAGCTTGCCAATTAGGCATTGTCCTAGGCCCAGAGCTCCCTTACTCCACTGCGCATGCGGGCAGCCAGCCAACTGACTTTCCCTCTCTCTTCTGCATGGATGCTCTTCGCTGCCCTTCATCAGCAGGTCTCCCTCACGTCTGTGTTCAATGGGTGGATTCTGCGCTGCTCAGGGTGCTCCCACACAGCATTCATGGCTGCTGGAGTTGAACTAGTGGAGTGAACCATGCCAAATAGATTTGTCAAATCTGCTGTTGTTTGACTTGATGGCATGAGCGGGAGGCAGGCTGGAGAGCGGGCCCGGGGGCAGTGGGGAGCAGGGATCATCCGTGCTGGTAATGCCACTCTGTTTCCCTTTGTGGCTTCGGGTTGCTGGGCACTGTGCCAAGGTAACTAGGGCCGTGTGGTGGGTTTGAAAGTGAAATTCAGACAGCAAGACCTAAGGAAGAGGGTAGAGCAGAGAAGGAGGCGGCAGCCTGTTTGGCTCTGGGGTCCAAGGGGGAGGGAATGAAGAAGGCATTATGATGTTTTGGGACAGAAATTTGGAAGTTCAATTCCAATTCCCTAGTCACTGTCAACACCAGCGCAGCATATCAAAGATGAGGGAGTTAGGGAAATGGGAGAAAAACAAGATTAATGAGCGCTTACATTTGACGGGGGGGGGCTATGCTACTTTCTTGCAAAACAGTCCTTGCAATTTGGGCCCAAACTGGATGAGACAAGGTCTAAGCCTAGAGGTGGGTGATTTCCTTCTTCCTGATAGGAAGCATGGAAGAGGAAGGAACCCACTTTTTATCCAACAGGTATCATCAGTGAGGTTGCCTATGAGAAACCTGATCACAATGTTGCCAGGGATTTCAGCATCCGCCTAGCAAAATGAGTCCTGATTATGCAGGCCACATTTGCAAATCTCCAAGTTATTATCCAGGGCCACATGCTACCAATATGGAACCTATGATTTTCATACAGGGCGGGACCTCCTTATGCATATTTATGGCATAACCACAAGGCGGAGAGCTGGTCTCCTTGATGGAACCCATATCCCGCCACGTGCTCCCTTAGATTACACAAATTACTTCACATACATTTCTGCAGAAACCACAGCAGAAACTACTGCTTTGGGTTTTACCAGCTGTATGACTAACATCCCAGACATAGACACATGTATGTTTGTGCCATTACAGACACAACCATGTACACAATTGCCAAGAAATATGTATGGAGAACTATAGAAGTGCTTGAAGGGATGAAGTTTTGGTCAAGGTCTTAGATTCAGGTCTATTGAGCCTGCCTGAAGAGTGTACCTGAGGAATGGAGCTGTAACTGGTACCAAGACAGTGGGACAGAGGGCATTGTCCTAGCCCATGTAAAAGAAAGGCCTTGTCTTCAGTTTTCCTTCTTTGGAAATGTGGGTAGCTATGCCTGCCAAGCATAGCTCTGGTTACCTTGCTCTTAGTCATGGTGTGTCTGGGATGTTCTCATCTATTGGAAAGGAAAGGAAGGGAAAGGGGAGGGGAGGGGAGGGGAGGGGAGGGGAGGGGAGGGGAGGGGAGGGGAGGGGAGGGGAGGGGAGGGGAGGGGAGGGGAGGGGAGGGAGAGGGAGGGAGGGGAGGGGGAGGGAGAGGGAGGGAGGAGAGGAGAGGAGAGGAGAGGAGAGGAGAGGAGAGGAGAGGAGAGGAGAGGAGAGGAGAGGAGGTAAATAGGAACAAAAAAAAATCTGCAGACTCTGATGGCCAAAACAAGGATGGAAAGTTGAACAGAGGAGTACAGGAAAACCCATCAATGTTCAGAATTAACTCAATAACTGGTGATGGGAATGCACTAGGCTCATTTATAATGATGACTCCAAGGAGCTCAGCCAACCCTCAGGCACCAACCTAGTTGCTTCAGGATTTCATCGTTTCAGTCACTGTGGAATTGCTGCTGCCCCCGGGACAGGGAATCTTGTAGTTCCCCTGGAAAGGCTCCTGGCTACCAGGCTTTGCTTTCTAAGCTGATACTCTCCATTATCTTCCCTGGGCCTGTTCCTCATCTCACATCCAGAAGGAAATTAGCTTCCTGATGATACCATCTAAGGGCTAAGAGGTGTCCGTTTTCTTAGAGTCCCTGCTTTCTAATGGACATCTTAAGGCGACTGCTTGGATGGCGTGCCTAGCATTTGTGGAGGGGATTTGGGCTTCATCACAGAATCATGAGGATGGAGGGTTGAAAGAAGTTGCTATTTATTTGATTTGGCCACATCCCTCCAAAACAAACACTCCACTTCAAAAATGGTTTGGTCTATATTTATTTCCTAAATTAAAACAAATCATTTTTAAATTACAGACTTGGAAAGAAAGGGTAGTGCCAAAAACCCAGACACCCCCACCCTCACTCCAGTTGGGCACAAGTGGCTCATGCCTATAGTCTTAGTTACTCAGGTGGTTGAAATCTGATGATCATGGTTCAAACCCAGCCCAAGCAGGCAAAGTCTGAGTGAGTCTTATCTCAAATTTACCACCCAAAAAGCCCAAAGTGGTATTGTGGTTCAAGTGGTAGAGTGCTAGCCTTGAGTGGATACAGCTCAAAGATAGTGCTTAGGCCCTGAGTTCAAGCCCCAGGACTGGCACAAAAACAAAACAAACTACCAAATCATCTAGCTACAGCTAAGAGCACATGACTGACGTCTTGTCTTCAGATCTTCTGAGGCCATACACTGTGCGACCTTGGGAATCTCTCTTCCCAGGCTGGTGTCTCAGTACACCCTCTCCCCACCCCCACCTCCCATGGAATGGTGCTGCTGCTTCTGCTGCTATTGGCAGGGCACCTGCTGAGCTCAGATGGAAGGCTCTCTGTGGATGCAATCAATGGATTAGACCCACAGAGCTGTTCTCGAGCAGAAGCAAGTTGTCAATTTAGAACGTAACAGGGTCCCCATGGGATATTTATCTGCCTCTTAAAATCATAGGCCTGGAAGGGACCATGAGAAGTCATTCAGTTTTCCCTGCATCTAATGGGCCTGCATTTGAGCTACCTCAGATAAATACCACCCCTCCTAACCTAATTCTTTTGTTAGGGATACAATTATTCGTACAATTAATAATTTGGGGTTTATTGTTTTTTCCTTAGTTGTTTGTTTTATCTCCTGGTAGGTCCCCCTCCCCCCCCCCCCACTTTCTTAACTCCTTCTGAAGCAGTTATTTTGTTTGTCACGTAAAGATGAGGACAGTGATTCAAGCCACAAGTCAGTAAAAGGCATCAGCCTTCAGGAGCCACAGATGCAATTGCACCATCTAGCCGTGGCCCTCTGTGCTCTGAAGAGCATACTATGCCTGTTCTAAGTCCAAGCCCCTCGATTCATTTGCTCCTTCCTCCAGTACAATGGCGGAGAAAGAATCCAGTGCCCTCTCGGTAATTAAGTTTTCTCCATATCCATTTGCCATGGGATGAGCTCAGACCTTTAGCCTCTCCATTTAGGAAGCTCGAGGGGAAATTTCATTACACCTATGCTTGGACCTTTGCTCTGTCAGGCTTCTATGGCTGGCTTCATCCACCCCCCCCCGCCCCCCCTCGCCTCCAGGGGTGTTGATGGCCACCAGAGATGAGGCCAGACTTCCTGACGCTGATGTCTTTGATATGGAATTCCTTGTGATCCCAGTTGTGCACAGGCCACTGGGAAAGAGCACCAAAGAGGGCAAGGAAGGACACCATGACTTTGCTGGGATTGACATATATTCCTTGGCCAACCACAGCGAACCTAGATAAGCACTGAAACAAAGGCCTTATCTGATGGATAGTTATATTCTGTCTGGCTTTCCTACTATGTGGTTGTAGACATTCTACCAGAGAGGTGTGTGGGTAGAGGGAACACTCCAGAACTTCATACCTCGTTCCTGTGGCTCTGTTTTATCCACTTGGGAATTAAAAGCACCTCCTTAAAAACACCAACAACAACATCAACAAAAAATCCCCCAGGCTTGGCATACTGCACACCTGTAATCCTAGCTTCTCTGGATGCAGAGGTAGGAAGATCAAGGCTTGGGTAAAAGTATAACGGCAGCTGAATGCCAGTGGTTCATGTTTGCCCTCCTAGCTAAATTGGGAGACTGAAATCAGGAGAATTATTGTTCAAGACCAGCTGGGGCAAAGCAGTTTGTAAGACACCTTCTCAACCAGCCCCTGGAGTAGTGGCACACGCCTGTCATCATAGCTGTATAGGAGGCGTGTGCCGCTACTCCAGTGAGCTCAAAAAGGCCATGAGACAGATCTTTCTCAATGGAAGGTGGACATGGTATCCACCTGCTATCCCAGCTATGGTGGGACAACCTAACCATCTGCATTTTTCCTATCTTTCCTGGATGATATGGGCTGTTCCCATCCAGCTCACCCATTGATCTGGTGATTTATTCTGCCCCCCAGCCAGTCTCTAGTCCAGCCTGAGTCCCAGTACTCTTCTTCTCCCCTCTCCTACCTTCTCTTCCCCTCTCTTCCTCTTCTCCTCCCCTCCCTTCCCTTCCCCATCCCTGTCCTCCACTCCTCTTCCCTCCTCCCCTTCTCCCCCTCCCCTCTTTCCATTCCATTCCCTCTACTCCTTGCTTCCCTCTCTTCTCCCTTTCCCTCCTCACCCCTCCTTTCCTCCTCCCCTCTCCTCTTTTCCCCCCTTTTCCCCTCCCCTCCCCTCTCCTCTTTTTTCTTCCCCTCTCCTCTCCTCCCCCCCATCTCCTCCTGTCCTCTCTTTTCTCTGTCTTCTCCTCTTTTCTCTCCAGTGCTTCCTGTCTCAAATCCTGAAACCCTAATCCTGTTAGTAGGCTGTGTTCCAGGGCTCAGTGTCTCCATAGGGTAACATAATCCTGCATTAAATCTCATGGCCCCACAAGGCCCACACAGATGGGGATGCGCACTTCCCACCCACCTCCACCCCCAGAACCAAACGCCTGCTCCTCTGTCTCCTCTTTTGTGACAGGAAAACTGCCTGATGACAAAAACAGCCCCGAAAAGTAAAGGAGGAGAGCAGAGGTCATCAGAGTCATAAATGAACATTTGGTTGTTGGGGAGCTTCTTTGCTTGCCCCATCCCCCACCCTCAGATTCTTTCTCTCCCTCCTCTGTACACACACACACACACACACACACACACACACACACACTCCTGACTCTGACTCTGCATCTGGCTAAGTTCCAACATCCACTAGAATGAAGGCTGCTTAAAAATTTTTTTAAATAGTCTTTTAGGAGGAGTTTTAAGAGAGAAATGTCAAGACCATGATTTACAAACAGGGAGGGGAAAAAAAGGCCATTACCTTCACATCATTCCCCCAGGGCAGTGCCCCCCCTCCCCCTACCTTGCCTGTTTGGTACGACAAATTAATTAAACAGGATGGCATTCATTGATTAACAATTTATTTTTATGTGTAGACCTGGTGGCTGGTTTTAGAGAAAATGCAAGGGAAAGAGTGGCAGGGGGAAGACAGGCTCGGGTCCAGCCTCAGGATGAGTTGGTGTAGTTGTAGCTGAGCCTCATTTTCTAACCACAATGGCACTCTCCCAGTTTCCTCCCGCTCCTCCTGCTCCTACCTCCCTTCCTTTCTGTCTGCTTTGTTCTCTTCCTCCTTGAGTATTTGTGACCAAGCAGATTGCAAAGGAGAACTTTGGAAGCAATGAAACATTTATTAATGGAGAGAAATATTTATTTTAAGGAGAAGAAAAAAAAACAGGCAGGGCTGGGAATATGGCCTAGTGGCATGAGTACTTGCCTTGTATACATGAAGCCCTGGGTTCAATTCCCCAGCACCACATATATGCTCAGGCCCTGAGTCCAAGCCCCAGGACTGGCAAAAAAAAAAAAAAAAAAAACAGGCAAAAGAGAAGAACATCTTATGCACAATTTCTACCTCGGGGCTCCAGTATGATGTTGGCTTTGAAAAGTTTTATCCTGCTTTCTTTGTGGTCCCTGGAGCCAGGAGAGTCCAGATATTTACAGCATGATAGACGTGAACAGCAAGTCACACCATAGAAAGTGTAGGCATGTGTAGGCAGAAGGCAGAGCCTTATTCAGATCAGAGGCAGCAGCACACATGAGGAGACACTGCATCCATCTACCAGTGGGCCCACTTCCTTTAGGAAGGCTAAACTATCAGGTAGTGCCTGCTATTGTGCTGGGTTTCTACTCCAAGGAGCTCAAACACTTTGCCAGAATCTTCTCATTGGCCTTTGAAGCAGGCATGTAGTAACCTCTCCATCCTGGAATAGATTTCAACTAGGCAGAAGGTAGGCAGGCCACAGTGCACACTGTTTCTAGCAAGGTCAATGTCACTGCCTGACACTCAAAGAAGATTTAAGGCAAGTTAGCTAAAAGAGAGGTGACTGGGACTAAACATGGGCGAGAAATAAAGGGAAATATGTGAAAAGCCTTTAGTGATGTTGTCAGCTAGATATGTCTTATTATATATGTAACAAACATATAAAATAAGGCCAGGTATGGTGTTATATGCCTATAACCCCAGTTAGTAGGACGACATAGGAAAATTACAGTAACAAAGCCACATGTGTAAAAGTGCAAGATCCTCTGAAAACACACTAAATCAAAAAGGACTAGAGATGTGGCTCAAGAAGTAGAGTGCTTGTGGAATAAGCATAAAACCCCAGTACCAACCACTAAAAGAAAGCTTTTGTATTATTATTGCTTTAACATTGTATTATGTAGCCCAATACACTATGCCTGTGGACTCTGGGGCTTGGTCAACACATGAGGATTGTCTTTTCCTGGCTATCTTTCCAGGGGTGTAGATAATAGACAAACTGTGTTATTGAAAGGCAGCTGATTTACTTGGCAGGTGCCTCCCCTTCCTCCAGAGGTGCAAATCAAAAAATCCATGAAATGCTACTGATTTTCAGATTCTGTCTTCCTGAAAATAAAACAAAGGTCTCAAGAATCAATTGGAAAATGTTGGATTATGTTCAGAATTTAGTGAGGCACCAAACAGATTATCTGAACCATTTTGTTCCCTGAATTGGTGTTTTGTTTTAAAAAAAAAAAAAACACAAAAAACTTGGTTTGCTGAGATACACTTAAGAAGTCTTTATGTTCAACTTAACAATGTACCCATGCAAATATGTAATCATTCAAATATAATATATAATACACACTATTCTAAGAAAATGAGGGTCAGAAAACATATTCCTCATTGTGTTGTAGGGAGTAAAGCAACCATATGAATATTCTTCTCTTATAATGGATTTTAAAAATGTGTACCTTCTACAATATCCAGCTTTTAAAACAGATGTTAAAATTAGGTAGTTATATTTGATATGTGCTTCTCTAAACATATGTGAAGAATCCACTGATTTTTCACAGCATTATGAACATATCACCGAAAAGTTTACAACCTGAAAATTTGGTGTCTCAAGGTGAGACTTGGGAATCAGTGACTTTCTGAACTTGAACTCTCCTAATTATCCAAAGACCCATTTATTTGTGACTTAGCTCCTTCCATTCCAAAATTTAGCCTGGCAATGGAGCCAGCAAGACCTGGTAAACTTTAGTGCCTTTATTTTCCTGAAGAAGAAGCCAGGGTATCTAAGCCTTATTGATTTGCCTATAGTAATTCAGTGAGTCGGCAGAGAATAGGGAATAAAACCAATTTCCTGGCATCATTTTCCAGGTACACAACCCCTTATCTAGCAATGGCCAGACTGGAAGCCAAGAATCCATCTTAGAGAATTTGATCAGAAAACATATGAAGGGTGATTCTAAAACCACAGAAGCATTGGAAAAGTCATAAAGATGTATAATATATGATAGCATTTACCAGCTATAAATAGGGGAGGTGCAGAGAGAAAAATAGAGACCTTGTAAATCCATTGGGTCAGGAGAAATAGAAACTACTTAATATTTCATTAAAAATGGATTTTCATAAATTGCACTTTGGGTGAGAGAATATGTAAGGACTGAGGCATTGTTATTCATTACTCTTGGTTATTAATAATTTGAACTGTTATTGAACCAACACATCAACAAGGTGTATTCTCCCTGTGAATGGAGCACTTACTATGTGTTCTGGATGCTATTGAAAGTGTATTAAAAAATCCACACTTGTCCATAAAAGCACTTAAGCTATAAAGGACAATAGGCAACTAAAATGCCCTGTTACAAAGTGGATACTCTTGGAGGACTTCAAACTACAAAACACTCACAGAGAGAGGCTTAGAATCTTGAGGGCAAAGAGGACCTGAAAATCAACTCAGGAAATCCCCTCTTTTAGCAAAGGAAGAAATTGGGGTGGGGGTGGGGCTAGAGGTATTTGCTCACCTTATGAGCCAGTTAGCAATATATTGAGCCTATCACCTGGCCTTTTTTGGTTTGGTTTGGTTCTTCCTGCTGATACTGGGATTTGAACTGAGGGCCTTATGCTCTTTCACACTCAGCTTTCTCCATTCCAGCTTGGTTTTTGCTGCTTAATTGGAGGTAAGAATCTTAAGGATTTGTCTGTTCCTGTGGGCTCTGAACCCTGATCCTCAGCTCTCAGCCTTTCAAGAGTTAGGATTACAGGCATATGGTTCCTGGCTTCTGATGGAGTTTTGTCTTCTTTCTTTCTTTCTTTCTTTCTTCCTTTCTTTCTTTCTTTCTTTCTTTCTTTCTTTCTTTCTTTCTTTCTTTCTTTCTTTCTTTCTTTCTTTTTTTCACTCTGCTATACTCAGAGTGAGAAGTGTATGGGAATTTGAAGAATGTGGTGCTCCTTCAGTGAAAAGTCTAGAGCACAGAGGGCGGGTATGAGGACAAGGTCAAGAGCAAACAAACAAACAAACAGTAAGGAACTGGACTTGGTAACATGAGGAATAATTGGAGGCCAAGAAGCTTCCTTCCATCCCAGGGATGGAGAAGCCTGAACCAAATGGAATGACAGAATAAAGTTCCATCTGAGCTGCACACAGATGGTCTAGGGAAAATTGGCTTGTGCTTGTCTCCCTTCCTGATGATCCTACTGTCAGCAGAGATGGAAGGGCTTCCCCAACGCCTGTAACCACAGGCATCCAGAAATGCTAGCCTCCCCCTAGTAGGTACACTTGAGCGTGTGCACGCCCATACTCACATACAGTCACACTCACAGCCAAACTGCTCTCCCAAAGACAGTCCAGCTCTGCAACCATTTTCTTAACTGAGGGAGCAGAAGAAAGGGGTTGTCTGCCAGGGCTGAGAAATGAGAGGGTCAGATAAAATAAAACTGGATATTAAAAACATGTAAGACACGCTGTGTTTCTAAGTGGTGCCAGCAGGGTGTGTTGCTGTAAATTAGCAGCTGTGTACAAGTTCAAATCCACTCAGTTCTCCAATTATGTATTCATAGGACAAACAAAGCTTTTTTTTTCCCCCATGGCCCAAACTCCTTAGCAGCTCCTGATGGTGGTGGCCACACACGCAGTCACGCAGTCACCGTTACCACCCTTGGGGAGTGTCCAGAGCCGGCCCCGCTGCTCACAGTACCCTTCTGAAATCAGCCAAGTACTTCATTTGCTTCTTTCTTGCCAAAACAAAACAAAACAAACAAAAAGCCTCTGTCTCCTGCTGGATTCTAGAAGAACTGATTCATCTCTTTTCCTTGGATTCTGTTCCTCCAGCCTTTTCCTCTGTGGAGCCCTTTATCAACATGAAGGAAGCGAGAAATAGGAATAGTGACATCAGGGTTTTTTGTGCTGGGCCCTGTTCCCTCTTCTTGTGGTCATCCCTCTCAGAGAAGCTCAGAGAGTCAGGATCTCTCTGCATAGGCCTTCTCCTGGGTGTTTGGCATTAGCTCTCTGTCCATCCATTTTCTTGGATTTCTCCTTCTTCTCTCACTTTCTCTAGAGCAAGGAGTTGGGTAGGAGTCCCTCAGTCTTGTTGGGCTTATCAGTAGAAACATTGCCTTAAGTAACAGTGGACTGATAAACTTTTGTTTCCTTCTTTGTCTTGAGCAACTCACTTCCTTTCATTTCATTGCAAAAGTATGATATTTCTTACTCTGTACTCCCCCACCCATAAGCTTAGCAAATGGGAAATATAGAGAGTTCAAGGTTGCTAAATGGTGGAGTTAGAATGCTGTTCTTTCCTGTTACCCAAAGCCATTCAGTGGTGGGATTACAAACACGTACTGGGATCACATCACTGGACAGACACTTTGCTTCCATTCAACCACTGATTCGAGCCCAGGGTGGAAGACTTTGTGAGGCCAACTCTCGGCATAAATGCTGTAAATCAGTCAAAATAGATGAGTCAGCCTAGCAAATCACAGGTAGAAAATCTGTAGATCAAAACAAGCACTTTTGAGCCTCAGTTTCCTCATCAACAAAATGGAAATAATACCTCTTAGAGTACTTTGCACATACTTATATTTAGACAGTGTCTGGCTTAAAGGTATTCAAATACCAGCTTTCTCATCCTCTTTTCCTAGCCATGTTAGTGCTTCAAACACTTGACATGTCCTAGGTATTAGGAACTAGAGCATCTAGTTTCCCTAAGCAGGACAAAGCACTGGTTGGGGGAACAGTTGGCCATGAATACATTTTCAGGGTGTCTTGACTGTTATAGAGATGGCCATGACTTATCCAGGGGAACCAAGAGAAACTCACATTTACTTAGTCCAATTACTTTTGTTAATGAAGATTTCACATACACACACGCAAAAAAAAAAAACCTCCATAAGGCCCATATGGCAGTTATTGATTTAGGCCATCTGGTATGCCAGAGCTTGTGCCTACCATGTTGATCAGAAGCTATTCCAAAAAGCCTTTCTTCCCATAAGGGATGTATTGGTCAGCTGGGGATAGGGATGGATTTCATTACAGGGTGGGGACCATTGGGAAAGGAAGACAGAGCAGGACTCTAAGGAACTGTCTGTAACCCTGACCTTACAACAAAGATCAGAGAGCACCACAAAAGCATTGGCTGACAATGGGTGCATTGGAGGAAGATGGCGCCCATTCTCTGAACACTTGCTCATGGAATGAGAAGCCATCTTCAGTAACTAAGAAAAAAAGTCATAGAACACTTTATAAGTATAAAATCTATTTTAAATATCCCAATATGCAGACAACATGAGGTGGAGAGAATGTCAAGTTCAAGCTAGAGTATAACTCTGCTACCCCGCTCCTCAAATTGGCATGCCTACTTCCTTTTCAATGGTAATTCTATGTAGTCCTTTCTTTCTTAGCTTCTGAAATTGTTTTTCTTTTTACGGCTCTTTCCTCTCCGGCCAGAGGCAAAATGTTCTTTTCCTCTAAACATTTTTGTAAAGACCATTTATTGTTTTCAAGTTGGAACAGTGTAAAAAAAATAATTTTTTCCATGATGTTTCTAAAAGAAAGCCCTAAACAACAAACACACTGATTATTTTTAGCTTTGAAGAAGATAAACCTCAAGAGAAATTTCCTACCCTTGCAACAATTGCTCAAGTACCAACACTACAAACAGGTTCCAGTAACGTGGTTTTGAATCTTATGTTGCAGGTCTTTCAAGCTAACAATGACGCTACGGAAGTGGTTCTGAACAAACTCCACACCCCACTGCTGACAAGGTTCATCAGGATCCGCCCGCAGACCTGGCACTCAGGCATTGCCCTCCGGCTGGAGCTTTTTGGCTGCCGGGTCACAGGTAAAGTGGGGTTCCTCTCCCTCTTTAGAATCTACATGCCTGCACTGCGTGAACTTCCCAAAAGTATTAGCTCAAGAATTCAAGCCCTAGAAGACCTAATCTTTTCATTTGCTCATTCAATTTATATGTGTGTTTGTATATGTATACACACACACACACACACACACACACACACACACACACTTTTTTGTGTGTTTTTTCCCAGTTGTGGGGATTGAACTCCTGGCCTGGGAGTTGCCCCTGAGATTTTTTTCCCATCAAGGTTACCGCTCTACCACTTGAGCCACAGTTCCACTTCTGGCTTTTTGGTAGTTAGCTGGAGATAAGAGTCTCTCAGCATTGGTAGCATAGTGGTGAGCATAGCTGCCTTCCAAGTCTCTCACACACTTTCCTGCCGAGGCTGGCTTTGAACCACAATCCTCAGATCTCAGCCTCCTGAGTAGGTAGGATTACAGGCCTGAGCCATTGGCACTCAGCCATCCAGTATATTTTTCTTAAGCAAAAGAGCTAGATCACCTACCAGTAGAGAAAGGTTCTGATTCTCAGCTCTCACCAACAGCACTCTCTGCTGCCCCATGTGGGGCCTGAGGGCTATGCACAGTGTGTTGTCAGAGAATCTCTTTCTTGTGGGCCTATGTGGGCAGAGCGTAGGACATGGTGGGTAGACAAATTAATAGGAAGCCCACAAACAAATGTAAAATCAAAATTATGATAATTCTGGAAACAGGGACTTATGGTCAACAAGGTTCAAGAAGGACTTCCTTGAGGAGGAAGTCAGGCAGGAATTACCTGGCAAAGCATGGAGGAAAAGTATGCCTGTTGGTGATGACAGCTAGCTCAATGGCAAGAGGAACAACAGAGAAATGAAGATATATACCCGTCTGTATGCCCATGTGGGCTGAAACCATCGGGAGAGGACCAGAGTGGCAGCCAGGATACCTTTGGGAACCTGGTACAGTGGTGCCTCTGTGCCTCTGCTGGGCAGGGTGGCCCCTTCATCTTGTAGATTCTGCCCATCTTGTAGACAGGTTGCTTCTTTGACCTGGAAGGGTCTTCAGTGTATATTCACTCACCTGCCTGCCCCCTAGTGACTTCAGCCCCAACTAGAACTACTCCATGGTATGACCCTGTGTGTGGCTCCTAGTTCAAGCACCTTGCTTTGTAGTCTCTGCACCTTCATGTCTCTTTCATATATATTATTTTGCCTACTCATCCTAACATCCTTCTGAGGTGAGTGAGGGAAAAGGCTCATTTAGAAACAGAGCCTCAACAGAGGCAACAGCTTGACCCAAATCACCCAGCTAGGAGATGGCAGAAGCAGGGCCTGCACTCACATTCTCTCAGTACAAGTTGTCTGCATTTTTTCACCTGTATACAAAGATCAGTCTCTTCGATTGAACCTGTTCCTGAGTACGGGACTGCCCCTTCCATGTTGCTTTTCCAGGATAACAACAGGCTAGTTAGCAAAGATCTAGTTAAGTAAGGATCGTTTCTTAGAAGACTGAAAGCAAAAACCAATGAATTTAAGAAGGAAGAAAAACTGGAGGATCATTTTATCTACAACTCAGTTTGCAAGCAAATGTACATTTGCTGTTAGACCCTACACTGTATGGTAACATGATTTATGAATTTCCCCCTCACTCCTTCACTCTATGAAGATTGTTTGTAAAAGGCACCACACTGGGCTCGGGGACAGAGAAGTCAACAGAAGAGTCTGTAATATCATGGACCTTTCAGACTAGAGGCAAGATCAATATTAAGCAAATACAAACACTCATTATTCTAAGCCAAAGGTGAGTAGCAGAGGGGAAGAAAAGGGTATTCTGAGGAGTGACTGTGGATTGAAAGGAGGAGATGTAACCTCTATGCCTTAAGGTAAGTTAAGATTATTCTGGTGAAGACTGAGAGGAAGCGCATTTGAGGTGGTAGGATAGCTTGGGGAAAGGACCCAAGGCAATAGAGAGTTGTGATAGCACATGCAGAAGGAAAGGGTGAATCCCAGGAAGGTTCCCATCTAGCAGGCTAAATGATCACCCAGGAGATCATTCAAGGTGTAGGTGAGCTTCCTTGTGTTCTCATCAAAGGGGCAGTGGGCATTGATACTTAGACAGGCACTGTTGTAAGGGCTACTAGAGACGGTCTAATAGCATTCTCACAACCTCCATGACGCAGATGCTGCTCTTAGTTCCCTTTTAGACCTGGGTAAATGGAGCCATGGGACAATTAAGTAATTTGTCCATCCAGCTAGTAGTTGACAGAATGAGTATGAAACCCAGGCAGTCTGGCTCCTAGTTCAGGCTCTCTGCCACCTGTGTATATGACCTCGGATGGCAAAAGCTCAGTGCTGATCTAAAGCATTTGCTAGTTGGCTCCTTTTGCAGCTCCCTGCTAATGGACTCTGCAGTTAGTAGAGGTCAACCATGACTTCTTGTATTCTCCTTCCTTCTCTGCAGACGCCCCCTGTTCCAACATGCTGGGCATGCTTTCAGGCCTCATCCCTGATTCCCAGATCTCTGCCTCCTCCACCCGTGAGTACCTCTGGAGCCCCAGTGCTGCTCGCCTGATCAGCAGCCGCTCCGGCTGGTTCCCTCGGATTCCCCAGGCCCAGGCTGGTGAGGAATGGCTTCAAGTAGACCTGGGAGCACCCAAGACAGTAAAAGGCGTCATCATCCAGGGAGCTCGTGGGGGGGACAGCATCACGGCGGTGGAAGCCAGAGCGTTTGTGCGCAAATTCAAAGTCTCCTACAGCCTAAACGGCAAGGACTGGGAATACATCCAGGATCCCAGGACCCAGCAGCCAAAGGTTGGTAGTTTTTTGGAGGACTCTGTAATGTTGTACCAGACAGGGATGCTAAGTGGGGCACAGGGAGTTGTAGGTCTTGATTTCCCATCTAACAGCCATCTTCAGTAAGTACTCTTTGTACCAGGCTGGGTCTTTAGTCTCCACAGCCAGTCTGCAAGGCTGGTGCTTTGCTACCCCCATTTTAGAGATGATAAAACCTGACTCTTCGTCATCTTACTGAGGGTTGAGCTTACTGTGGGCTGAGCCACGATTCAGAAACCATAAGTCTGATTACAAAAAGATAAATAACCACGACTCAGCACAGCCTGTTTATACTAAGGTTGAACACCCTTCACACCTCTTTCAGATAATGTTTCCTTGAAATTGGCCAGACATCGTGAGAGGATGTGGTTAGACAGGAGGTTCACTTCCAAAAATAACTTTTCTTGAACGTTGCTGTGCTCCTTTGTGTTCTTGGAGTCGTGACTGCTCAGATCTTTCCCACCTCTTCTGCTGAAGTTGGAAAGAAGCAAACAACATTTATTCTAGGCCAAAAGTTCAGACTGGTATAGCTCAGCTCAGATCCTGCCATCAGCAAGGCGAAGGCTGGTCTCCATTGCAGGGGTCAATGAATCCTGAGAAAGGGAAAGGACATCCAGCCCTGGCATCCTTCATACTCATCTCATGGGGGAGGGCCAGGCTTTCCAGTCCTTATTTTGAAATGACCTTCTGTTGTCCTTAGAAGAGCAGGGTATCTGTAAAGGCAAGAGTTGTTGCCTACCTGTGTCTGCCACCCATACTAAGCAAGTGTTTCCATTCCCAATGCAGAGAATAGGCCTGAGTTGGAGGTTTGGCCGTGTTGACTAAACACTTAACTATGAACTTCTGAGGCTTGAGAAGACTCCCAACTTGATCATCAGAACTTTCAGTACATACAGCAGACATTAGACCCTCATGCTTCCCCAGGGAGAGCTCACCCTGGCTCTTCTGAGGAAAGGGGGCTCTCTAGATCCGAGTAAAGCCTGCCATTCCAAGTCAGTACTTCTCTCCGTTGGAGCTGTGGATCAAGGCTCCCCCTACAGATATGCCACCACAGTCCCTACCACCCAAATGCCGGCCCTTGCCCTAGGTGACTTGCTCCAAGGTGGTGCTGGGCTGGGTCCCCACCTGACATCAATAAAGGCATGCTACAGTCATCAGTTTTATGCATTGGGGATCTGGGTGATGTTTCTGTCAATAGGATTGCTTCTAGTCAACGAAGGCTTAGGAATGTTTCTCAGGAACCAATGTGTGACCAGAGGACAGTGTCTTGAGCCTAAAGAAGGGAGTGGTCATTTTCCCTTCGGGCTTTTCAATGAATTAGAAACTGTCCATCCACTGTTACCTTTTTTTTGGGGGGGGAGGGGTTGTGGTAGTGCTGGGGATCAGCCCCAGGGCCTGGCTCATACCAGACAAGTATCCTACCAATTGAGCCATATCCCCAACCCATCCAGGGGCATTTGAAGGCTAAACTTTCGGAAAAGAAGTTATTTCTTTTTCAATAAAACCAAGGAATTGAGAAGGCTCAAGATAGCCAACATTTCCTTCCCTTCTCTGTAACCATGTTTAAGCTCCAGCTTAACATATATTTAGAGACACATTTTTCTTAGTCTTCAGTATCAAGTCCAAGATAAAAGATATAACTTGAAAACTGTCATTTTTTTTGCTTCCTAATTTCCCTATTTCTGGGTCCCTAATGACCTTCCAGATAAGTAAAGGCCTTAGTCTGAAAAGAAAGTTGTCCTGAATTATCCAAGAAGCTTCCTCTGGGTTCGAGGTAAGGGAGGTAGGGACAAGGCAGGTGGGGAGGGGTCCTCTTAAGAGAAGGGCTGAGCAACTACCTGTCTCCCTACAGCTGTTTGAAGGGAACATGCACTATGATACCCCGGACATCCGAAGGTTCGACCCCGTCCCTGCGCAGTACGTGCGGGTATACCCAGAAAGGTGGTCACCAGCAGGCATTGGGATGCGGCTGGAGGTGCTAGGCTGTGACTGGACAGGTAAGGATGTTTTCCTCTCCAGGTCTCACCCACCTGATCTGAAGAGAGCCCAGGATGTCCAGAGAGGGGGAAAGGCCAGCCGGTGCTGGGGAAGACCTGTCACCTTGCTCCTTCCATGTTCTTAAAGCCCCTTCTGAACTCAGGACAGTTTCTCAAAAGGATGTGCTTTCTCCTGTTTAAAGGATTGTTTTAGTTCTTCAACCCAGGCCTCTCGAACACAAATCATAACCAACATACTACCCACCCAAATTCAATTAGACCTCCACTCTTCAGGCCAGCAGGCTGTGGCTATTGATTTAGGGAAGGGGAAAAAAAAGCCCTCATGATAATAAAGTAATCGATTTATGTCTGAATCTGGCCTCCAGATGTTGTGGCCTAGAGACTGCATTTTCGTTTGGAAGCTACATCTGTAAAAGGCATTTATTTGCACGGGAGGGATCCTGTTGTAGGGGAGCGGATGGGAGCTGGAGTTCTTCCCAGTAGACAGCCAGAGTCTTGCTTATTCCTGCCCCACCAGGTGGCACTGGCCTGGGGTAGTGCTTCTTATTTTCCCTGTGAGCGTGGGGCCTGGAGCTCATCCTCCCCCACTCCCCCTTGTTTTCCAAGGGAGGGCCCTGCCCTTCTGAGTCAGACCTCACCCTCTTCTCTAGGCACCAGCCCTGCTCTCTCTTCAGAGCTGTCACTGGCTGCCAAAATGAGCTTCAAGGAGCCACCCTGGGCTCTAAGCCCAACCCAGTGCCAGTAGGAGCAGCCAGTAGGCTGAGCTGTCCCACCCCTCCCCACCAGGGCCCCAGGTATTCCCATTTTCCTGTCTGCACTGTACCTGTCACCAGCTCACCCAGCAGGATAGCGTGAAGGATTAATAAGGGCATGTCAGAGAAGTGTATTTGGCTCCTAGGGAGAAAAGTGTTGCCTGTGTGTGGCTGCAAGTGCACAGAAGAGCTCCATTGAGGCATGTGGGCTAGGAACTGGGTGGCTAACAGGGGTTAGCCTCCCTCACCTTTGAACTGAAGACAGTCCCAATGAATACATCCTAGCAGGAAGATTCGCTTCCCCCTTACATAAGGGCAATGCCAAGTTCCCTGCTGCCTGCTAAATGTGTCACCTGCCATCTCACAGGTGCTGTGGTCCTGTCTCCCACACAAGCTGGCTTCATCGACAGCCTCCAAAGACTTGAATTCATATTGTAGGGGACCCAGAAGTGTTCAGGCCTGTGGCTTCCAAATGTATTTGACCACTATCCCCAATTAAAATAAACATCTTTCACAACTCTATTCACTGAGGAAATGCACCCATACAAGTGCTCATGTGGGGTATAGTATGTGGTCAAGGGCTTGGATTCCAGAGACAGACTGCCAAATTCAAGTCCTGCCTCAGTCATTGCTGTCCGCATAACCTTGAGCAAGTGACTATGTCTCTGAACAGGAAAATTGGGGTGATAGTAGTGTTGCACCTAGGATGATGAATGTGAAATGCTTAGATTACTGCCTGGCGGCACCTAGCAAACCTGTGATTAGTAAATGTAATGGAAAGAAAAGGTGCCCCAAACAGTGCTCATCGTACGATAGAAGTACACTCTGAAATATTACAGCTCAGATTTTTTTCAATGCTACGCCTGACCCATTAAATTCATTTCACAACCTATTGATGATGTGTGAGGTTTGAAAACAAAAACAAATCACAGAGTGAAATCAACTCTTCCTTCATAGGCAGAGACACTGAGCCCCAGAGAGAGAAAGAAGCTACTTTCCCTGCGGTCATGGAGCTACCTGGGGACCAACTCATACCTCTCTTCTCTGCAGTCCTCTGTCCCTCTGGACTATGCCTCTCCCAGCCTAGTCCTGCTTTATGACCAGCTGGGCAGTTGCTAATGACCTCTAACCTCCTCTCCCCCCCCCCCCGCCCTGTCCCCTCTCCACTCTGACCCTGTCCTGTCCCAAATTGTGCTGTGGATGGTAAGCAACAGGTTTCCCCTTTCAAAGCTCTCATGGCCCTCAGAAGATCAGAGTGGAGGCGTGCTACCCTCTGCCCAGCCTCCTTGCCTTTGAAGTCTGACATCTGGTTTTAATTTAGTGGGGAGGCTGCTGTTTGATGGGTAGTTACCTTGCAGTGCCCAGTGCAAACAGTGGGCAGAGAGGCCAGCGCTGTTTTCACTTTCAGCTACACACACTGCCCTCTGTCCCCTGCCAGACCCCCGTGTCCTTTCACCTACCAACCAGCTGACTCATCCCAAAACTTTCAGAAATGGTGACTTTTTTTTTCCTTTTGGAATTTCCATCTATTTCTGCGACTCACCCTGGGTTCACTTTTTCATTCTTCCTTGGGGAAAAAAAAAAGCAGAAAAACTAAAGAACTGAATGGAACTGCTGCCACTAAGTCATTTGACAGGGCCACTTCACCTGTACATTAGTTTGTTTGTGTCTCTAATGATTATGTCTTGCCGCCTGGAGTTTGCTTTACAATTGAGTTGGAGATACTTCTGACCCAGAGACAAATTTGAACTTACAAACTAGGATGCTCTGAGGTTATTTGCTATTTACGTTGTGCGAGCAGCAGACGTGGTAAAGGGAACTATGAAAGGTGATGTGTGTAGTATTTAATAGCAGAAAGGTAGGAAGTCGACCGTGAAAAAGCCATTCAGCGTATTTAGCAATTTCCTTCAGCTCCTGGCTTTATTAAATGGTATCCTGAAGGGTGTCTGACAAAGGCGCCTAATCACATGCAATAGAAGCAAGGAATGTGCTGAGAAATGGGAACAATGCACTGATGGCTTAGGGGCTTCTTGATGGAGAGCAATTCTGGGGTGCAGACATCCACAACACCAATGGAGCACCCATTTCCAGAATCCTTCCCACCCCACCTAGCGCTTGACTCAGCCCCGTTGTTCATTCTCCGGATGGTTACTGAATGAGTGACTGGTATGAGCAAATAAATAAGCAAATGAATGGATGAGTGAATCACCTACAGAACCGCTCCCCTCCCCACCCCCCACCCCCCATCAAAACTGACTGCCTGCAGCCAGGTTTGGCCTCACCGGGTTTTATGGCTCATTCCTTATTATAACATCTGGGATAAACTGCCAACATTTATGTGCCTGGAGATTTACGTAGGGATTTTTGGCTGCTTAGGTGAGAGGGTTGCATTTTAGGAGAGCTAGCCAGCCTGGGCCACCTCCTCTCCAGGCGTCAGACTGCTGGAGCCAGTCGTGGTGCCTCCCTTCAACCAGGCATGGGAGATCCCTGCCGCCTCCTGGTCCACCAGGCTTTGCTTCCTCCCCATCCCCCCCCCTCCCCATCTCCCTGTCCACCCACCTCCCACCTCTGTCTGCTTCCATCACTGACAGCCACTGTCTGGACCCAGAAAGCACTTGAATTTGCCACACCACAACCTGAAATTACTTTCACCAGGTCTGAGTCCATTTAAACCCACCTTCCCCTCCATGCCATTTGGAGCAAACACGCTCACAAATTTCTGGGGTCTCTCTTCCCATACTTACACCTTGGGGTGCAGTGCTTGTTGTGAGTCTCTTGTAGGTGGGTCCTGAGCTCAGAATGTTTTGTAGGGTTAGCCCAGTTTCCAAAAAGTTCTCTTGGGAGTAAAGAGATGTCAGGGGTAAAGAGCGAGTCTCTCTCTGCAGGAAACAGGAGCCATCAAGGAAGTCTGCCCTAGACACACAAGGAGGAGGGGCAGACAGGTACATTTTGTACAGAATGGGGCTCACCTCATTCACTCAACATGAAAATGTTTCCAAACTAGTTTTGGTAGCCTTATTCGTGTGTGCCCAGGTGTGTGTGTGTGTGTGTGTGTGTGTGTGTGTGTGTGTGTGTGTGTGTGTGTGTGTGTGTGTACCTCACTCCTGTCTTCAGCAGAATAGCTGGATGTGGTTCAGCCCTTGTTGGGGTCAGCATTGGTCACCTCCATTCTTACCTCTAGTGCTTTCCTGCTGCCCTGGGGGCCTCTACTGTGGAGTTTAGAGCACGAGGTTGTGCTTATGTTTCCATCATAGCTGCTTCTGCAGCTCTACATGGTTTTCATTCACCTCAGAGGTGACTTCAGGGCTTTGGCACATGTGAGCATCTTTGTTTTCCTTTTCACAAGACCACCATGGGAGAGGAAAATTTATTTAGAGCATCTTCCCTTTGCTGGGTTGCAGCCCAGGCTGCTACAGCATTCTTTCCTCATGCTTTCCTTTTCTAGACTCCAAGCCAACAGTAGAGACGCTGGGACCCACTGTAAAGAGTGAAGAGACCACCACCCCATATCCCATTGACGAGGAAGCCACAGAGTGTGGAGAGAACTGCAGCTTTGAAGATGGTAAGGATCGGGGTGGGTATTGTATCTGAGATGGTATGGGTGTGATTCTGCCAGAGTCAGGGCTGGTCTCTGGCTGGACAAGGACTTGAGGTCCCCTGGCCTAGGGGTATTTCAAAAAAAACATTAGAGAGGTAAAAATACTCAGAGGATGGGACAGTGTCTACTTTACCACCAATTTAGAAGTATTCAGATACTGTAACAACCAGTGCAGCCCCACAAGCGAGAACCTACTTGTCATTTGCTGAGATGAAGTCTCAGGGTGGAGCCCTCGGCATGCCTGATTTAAGAAAGGGTGAAAGAAATGATTCTTCAAGTCAATATATTGCATCTTATATGCTTGAGAGCAGGTTGAGGACACAGGCAAAAATAGGAAAAAGCACTCTCCACCAACTCTTCAAAACATAGGAAATCCTCATTTTTGGATTATCTCTTCACTTGGAAAATTTGTAGTCCTCATTTTATCTTCTAGGCAACATCCAAGTTAGATAAAAACAGTAACTGGCAGAGCCCAAGAGTAAGTCACATTTTAAATCATATGGTTCAGGCCACTAACTAGTCGGTCATTCCTGATAAGCCACAAATTCTGGAACAACTGGCATTTTTGGCTGGAATTTTAAGCTTGATGGCCTCCGTTTACAGTAAACTACTGATTGATTATTATTAGCTGTTCTTACTGATGATTATTAACTGTTCATTAAACGAAATGAGGGAAGATTGGAGAAGAGTCTTGAGGCGGACATGACAATGTAGGGCTTTGGTGAGATCTGTCAAACCTGCGCACGAAGCCATTTGCAGTATGAATGGAACTGCATGGATGCTGTATGGGAGAACAGCCAAAAATAAATGCTGAAGTTGTGTGGCTGCGGCATGATAATTTAATGCATGTGCTTTGGGGAATGTGCGTTTGCATAGCGTGTGGGTGGGGAACACTATTGGTCAGGGTTGGTTGAACACAGAATCCTGACATTTTCATGAACTTGTAATTGTTCATAAAGAGAAGTAGACGTGGAGAATCTTCTAGGTCATGCTTAAGACAGTTTAAGAGCCTTGAATGGAACACATAGGAAGTTAATACATACAGCATTAGATTCACAGAGTTAACTTGCTGGGATGAGGGGCAGGGAGGTAGGGGTTCTATCTAAATAACAATTCAAAGGAAAATTTAAGGGTTCTGCTGTGAGATTTCAGAAGTTTATTTTTAATATAATTTAACCATTTCTAGTGGTTTGTTTGATTTGAGGTTTCTCTGATAGTCCCTCCTTCCCTTCCCCCACTTTTTTTTTTGTAAAAGATTCTTTTGTATGTGTGGATTTGGGTTCCTGAGATACAGTATGCATGTAAACATTGGAGATGAATTATGGAATATTGAATTACTCTATATTTTCGAATGGAAAAATAGACATTCAGAAATTGTTGAGAGAAGGGGATGGTGAGGGCTAAGGGCTGGCTTTTCCAAGCCACAGGTTGATGCTTCCATAATAGATTCCATGTGTTTCTGCTCCACTTGAGCTGACTTTGGCCAAGGGTGGGCAAACATTAAATATTCTCTCTTGGGAAGGAGGAGACACAAACAGGGTCTGCTGGCAATCTGTCTCCTGCTGCTAAGGTCAGCAGTGTCCTGTCCACCTAGACAGCAGCCCAACCCTCCCTTCCTTCCCACAGTGAGCAATTTGTTTCTACCAGTCCGCTGTTCCCTTTAGACGTCCTCACCTGCAATTCTGAGCCTTCCTTTCGGAAATTCCTCTCTGGGAACCTGGGAAGGGAAGTGAGAAGGCCAAAGACCCCACTTCCTCCCTGCTACCAGCGTTCCCCAGTACTTTTCTCTGGAGCCACAGTAGGCAAATATCCAAATTTGAGTTCCCATGTCCTCTCTTTCCCGCCAACACACCACCTCCACTTAATCACGTATTTGGTACTGGCTCATATTAAATTTTGGGGTCTGGATGGAGAACCCCAAAGAAACTCTCTTAGATCAGTCTTTGGACCCAGGCAGGTAAACTTCCAAAGCAGACAAGAAGGAACCATTGTGTGGTCACTTGTTTGGTTTCTGTGGGGAAAACATTCTTTGCTTCCCCTGAGATCCCAGCCTTCAGGGACTCTCAGTACAGTGTAAATATACTTTTCATCTTGGTGAGCACTTGGCTTGGGAGCCTTCTGGTCTTGCCTCTTCCTTTTACTACCGTGTCAAATGGCCCACCAAGAGGTGCCACGCCACCTAGGGCTTCTGAAATTAGAGGTGTAGCATGGAGAGATGAGAAGAGGAGTAAACAAGCTGGCCTCATGTTTGAGGTCACTCTCCTTTCACTGGCCAGACCCTCCCAGGCATTTCAGCCTCTCCTCATGCTAATGGGCTGCTCTATCACTTCTGAGAGCCAGGCTGGCAGGAGATGAGATGATCCCTTTTTGGGAGCCAGCCTTCCACCGAGGCACTGGGGAGACATTCTTCTCTGGCATTTAGGGAACAGCAATTTTCACATTTGTCTGCTCTCTGAGGTAGACAGCAGAAGCTGATTAGAGCCTGAAGCCATTTGGTGGCCTCATTTATAATTGCTTACTATGGAAACCACTGGCAGACTTGGCTTTCATGCCTGGGAAGGATGAGACCAAAGCCTGACCCAAAAGCCAGCAATCGCCAAGATGAGTTAAATGAATAAGCAAAGGAGCCACTTCTTTCTGCACTCTCCACTTGGGCCTTGCCAGCCATTTAAATAACACCACTGTTGCTTTTCTGTAGACCCATTTCATTTGCCTTTCTTTTGGGTTATTTCTTTTTTCTCTCCTCCTTGTAGACAAGGATTTGCAGCTCCCTTCAGGATTCAACTGCAACTTTGATTTCCCTGAGGAGCCCTGTGGTTGGATGTATGATCGTGCCAAGTGGCTCCTGAGCACCTGGGCCAGCAGCACCAGCCCCAATGACCGGACATTCCCAGGTAAGCCGGCTGAGGGGGCATGACATCAGATGAAAGGCAAGACTGCTCCTCAGTTTCCAGCTCCAGCTCCCTTGGAAACTTTGTCACCTCCCACTGCAGAGAAATTCTTTGGTCTGGGCCAACAAACCACCACATTCTAGCTGGTTGGTGGTTTCCAGTCCCTTCCTGTGACTACAGCATAGCCTATAATCTATGAGGGAGACACAGAGAGAGAAAGAGACAGAAGCGGGGAGGGATAGGGACAAGATAAAACAAAGAGAAAGCAAAAAGAAGCAATTTGAGATCCTAGGAGATGACAGGAGTCCATCAGAGTCAGTCCCCTTGTCCCTGGCTGCCACAGTCATTGAGCTTTTTTGTCACCTTTAAACTGGAGATTATTCCTAATGTGGTTCACTGACTCTGATGCACACTTCTGATTGGCTCCAGGAGCCAGTCAAATCAAAGGATTGAAATGTTGCCATGCCCTTGCACGTGATACCCGTGCTGTGTCTAGCAGAGTAGTCTGGCACTTGGCCTCAAAGAATCTTTCTGCCAGTCCTTGAAATATTGTTATGCCTACCCTTTGGTTTTCAAAGAACCAGATCTCTGAAGACAGTCCAGGCCCTGCTTATAGAGATGGTTGGCCTTTAGACCTTCTAAACATAGAACTAAGAATTGTTTACCATCTCCACAGTCACATGCCTTAACAGTAGCCTTCTGGTAAATGTGTAACAGAACACTTCCAAGGATTGGGGAAGAAAATAAAACCCAAACATGCTTTGTAACATATGTCACTTTCAGTAGTGTAAACACTCTTGACATATTTCAGGTTGAGCCACCAAACACATCATTCGAGGTAGAGTTGAGAGAAACAATGACTGAGTTTTTCCATTGTATAGATATAATGGATCTAAATAACCTCGAGAGCAGAGATACTAGTGAAATCTATTAAAATAATTTGACAATGTTGAGTTTGGGGGTATTTATGACCTTTCTCTTTTTTGTATGAAACTATGTAATTTAACTTTTGGTAATGGTTGTATTTAACTAGCTTGCAAAATCTCAGAAAATATAACAGGCAGCTCTCACAAAGCAGGAATGCATTGGTCCAATGTGCTTTCCATTTTGCTA
The DNA here is from genome assembly GCF_023159225.1 of Perognathus longimembris pacificus. Taxonomy (NCBI): domain Eukaryota; kingdom Metazoa; phylum Chordata; class Mammalia; order Rodentia; family Heteromyidae; genus Perognathus; species Perognathus longimembris. The sequence goes on along the minus strand of NC_063164.1, from coordinate 25,460,995 downwards.
TACCTTCAGTGTGGATCTTAACACCCCATAGACATTTGAGAGGCAAAGGTTAATTGTGGGTATTTAATATACCAAATGTTGTCAGCATACAATGGAAAAAGGCTAAAATATTAATGTGGTGGGATCATCTAGTGCTACTCCCTCAGATCTACTCCATTGCCAGTCACTCCAAGGGGCTAGCCGTGTCTCCTGTCCCCAGGGCATGGCAATGGGACTGGCACTAGAACACTTGTAGTCCATCTCCTAACAGGGCCTTCTGCCATATCCCACAGTTGGCTCCCCCAGAGGGTCACAGTGTCTGCTCTGAAGAAAAACATTTTCATATTTCAAGTGTTTATCTCTTCAGCATTTGAGTGGCCACTAAGAGAGATTAGTATCTGAGGATTGCCACTGCCTCAGGCACAGGAGAGAACGTTTACCCCAATCCCAGCCTGAATCACCCTCCCCTTCTCATTCACTGCAATAACGTTTAATTAATATAATGAGCCTCCTGCACATTGGAGAAAAAATACTTGTTTTTATAACCCAGCCTGGGTTTTTTTTTTCATTTCATTTCCTCTCCTTTGAGACATCTTCCAATTAATTGGTGGTTTTTCCCAACCCCCATCCTTTATTTGAATGTTGGGCTGGTTAGTGGGGTGTCGTGTCTGTGTATACACCCCATATTTGTGGAGGAGTGCAATCTTTATGCATGGCTCTTGCCCATGTAAGCTCATGAAGTGGATGGTAAGGTGCAGCCTGGCCCTGCCATTCTGAACCATGGGCTGTTGTACACATGGGCTCTGTAGTATCAGATCTTAGTCAGTATCCATTTGCAGATACTTCTGGCCCTCTCTCTTACACTCCTTTAAGCAGATTTTTCTCTAAGTGTCTGAGGCCAGCCCTGCCCAGACTTGGAGGCCACTAGTTTGAAAGCAGCCCTTCTGGAAGAGCTTCAGTCACCTCCCTTTGGCCCTAGCCTGTTCTGCCTTTTATCTTTCCCTTTCTTCCACCCCCTCCTGATCCAATCACAACCCTCACCTGAATGCCCCATTTGTTGACCCTCTTACTGGTTGGAAATTCTAGTTTTTGTCCTTATTCTAGTTGATTCATTACACCCTGTGGTTTGGGAGGGCTTCTCAGAGCTGGCTTCACAAAGCAGGCACAATTCCAACCTTTGGCTGAATGGATGGGGACAGAGAAAATTAAGGCCATAAGGAACTGCTAGATGTAATGTCGTTTCTCCCTTAAGATATTAAGAAGGAAAACAATTATTTTTTTCTTTTAGAGAAATCCCTGAGGTTTGGAAAAGTGGCACTTGTAACCTGCTTCTGGGACATGAAATCATAATATTGTTCTTAGAGCTCTTCTCTCTACCCTCCTCTTATGAGTTCCAAACCGATTTTCTCTATTTCCCACTTCCCTCTGCTTACAAAACTCAAAAGCAGGCTTTTAGGCAGAGAGAAAACACTTTTTTTTTTTTGTCCATGGTGGTCCTTTCTTCTTTAAAAAAAAAAAAAAAGAATGGGGGCCCTGGGGGGGAGCATTTGGGAGAAAGGACACAGCTGTGTATGGTTAGGGGCAGGGCAAATGCTAATGGGTTCAGAGTGGCTGGCGCCATGGAGTCAAACCTGAAAGCCACCGCGTCACCCATGCTTTGCTAAGCCACAAAAAGGAGCCCATTCTCCTCTTGGAGAGAAGTGTGCCAAGTGCTTTATCCCTTTATTAGATAGGTAAACAGAAGTAATTAAATTTCAGAGAGGAGATGTCTCCATCCAAGGAGAGGGAATGAGGGATGAAAGGAAGGGTAGAAAGAAGAGAGGAAATAGCCATGTTGAAATCTCATGCACAAGCCATTCGATGAGAAGTGTCTATGGAAACTACTGACATTCCTTAGATATTTTCTGATTTAGTTGTTTTCTCATGTTGTCTTTCCCCCTCCTTCCCACCCGCTTTTCCTTCTCCTTTTAAGTCAGCAATTAGTTCTGTTCTTTTGGCTAGTGGTAATAGTTGCTTGAGGCTGACGAGACACCCACTGGTTTTATTCCACTGTTTTTGTTTTTCAAGATAGTCTTTCAAGTCATTTGGAATGTCTTTTTTTTAGCCATTCGCTTGTGGCTGAGCTGCCTGGAGTGTGCTCATACCAAGCCTAGGCCCTGGGTTCCAAACCCACTGACCCCTGCTGGTGGCAGAGCATCCTGCCCCTGTTCTCCAAGAAGACTTTTTCCTGTACCTACAATGACAGCTAAAGTGTTGCCCTTCATAGAGCTGGCATGTTTTCTACCTACAAGCTCAGCTTCTTTGATCATAGGTGGTTTTGAGGAAAATCAGAGTCACATCTTTAAGGAACAAGAGGATTGGCTTGGCCCAGGCATTCAGAGTTGCAGTGTTCCATATTGGAGTCCAAGCCACACGCAGCTGTTTAAAATTTAATTTTAATTAATTAAAATTAATACAGCTAATGCTTCAATTTTTCTGTTGTACCAGCCACATTTTATGAGAGCAGTAGTCACACTGTATTGGTCATTGCCAATAGAGAATTGAACAGTACCACTATAACATATTTGTACATTAACATGAAAGCAATCGTGGATCCCTTAATGATATTTTCATTCCTTGGTTTGATGTAAACCAAGATTCAGGTAAATAGGGAATGAACTCTTGCTAGAAGTGTTAGTATTGTTAGCTTTGTGTGTCATTCTACCTCACTAGCCAACTATCATAAAGTAAGCAGGTAACACAGTGGTGTAAGATCTATGTCTAGTTAATCAAAAAGAATACCAGTCACTCACACTTGTAATCCTAGCTACTTAGGAGGCTGAGATCTGAGCATCACAATTCAAAGCCAGCTCTAGCAGGAAAGTCCATGAGACTCTTATCTCCAGTTAACGACCAAAAGTTAGAAGTGGAGCTGTGACACTAGCCTTGAGTACAGAAGCTCAGGGACAGTACCCAAGCCCTGAATTCAAGCCCCAGGACCAATACACACACACACACACACACACACACACACACACACACACACACACCTTGAGAAAAAAAACACTAAGTAGTAGTAGTAGTATTGCTGTCATCAATGTCATTATTGTTAAGAATTAGACATACCTAGAGTTAAATAGTACTGTGCTAGGTCAGCTTGATAATCCTCATGTATATGGTGTTCCTAAATATGTATATTAGCCCTTGATAAGGTTAACCAATGTAATCAAGTTTGATCACAGTGTTACTTCATGTCAATAACTTCAAATTATAGAAAGGATATAAGTAAGGCCACTTGGAATAGAATACTACCATGAAAGGACCTTTGCTCCATTTATATGGAGAATTAACAGAATGGTACTTCTACTCTGGGTTTAAAAATTAATTCAAGTGGATTAAGTCAAGAACTTAGCATTCAGATTTTTCAAATGGTAGCTATTCCTTCAAATTTAAGTTGCAGATTTTTTAACTTCTCAGTGGGGCTGTTTTGATGAAAATTGGGTCAGAGATAAGCCACATTAAAGTAGAAGGTTAAAGTTGTGATTCTCAGTGTCTCTGCATAGGAGCAGATTAAGTATAGATGGGTATGGTTCATAGATGTTATGGGCAAAGTCGAAGGAAATAACTGATGAATAAAGTTACTTATGGTAGGCTTGACTTTTGACTAATAGTCAAAAGCTAATAGTAACTGTAATTTTTTTTTAAAAAAAAAGCTAACAAAACTCTGAACTCAGAAGATCAACTAGGAACAGTGTAGATGCTGGGTTGACATTAGATTGAATTGCCGTTAGAAAGACATTGCTGTGGTTTGCCTGGAACATCATGATTGAAAATACAAGGCTGGAAACATCGTAGGAGGCCAGCTATAATAGATAATGAGAGGCCAGGAATGGCTTTGCTAAAAAAAAAAAAAAAAAAAAAAAAGCCAATGTTGAAGGAATAACATCAACTAGAAAGGGATAGGATGGAGACCTTTATTTAACTGAGGGAAGAAAATATCTCTGGCTTTGTAGCAAAGACAACAGTAGAAAGAAGCTGTTGCCCATTTCTCTAGAAGTCTGATTGGCTGTGTTCCCCATCAGAGTGTGGATTGACAACAGAAAGACCCAATGCCAACAAGACTGTCTCCATGGCAGAACTTAGTGTGAAAGCTGACATACCAAACACCAGCTCTATGTAGACTCATACAAAGACTAGGCTTGAAACCTTACGTGTCTGCAGAATGTTCTTTTGTAAACCTTGAAAACATCCTGCTGAATTCATCTCAAACCCATGTTTTCCTTAACTGGCTGTTAATTTGAGGGCCTTAGTGGAGACAGACTGACCTTGGGAAGCCAGCTGAGGGGCTGACTCATGGTTTAAGTATGACCTATACTAAGAGACTACATCTCCTGCTGTCCTAAATATTCTTTCAGATGGTTGTTCTAGTAGGAGGGCAACATGCTAGCCAGGAGATGTATTTGTTGGACAGATGGCGTGTTTGGCTTTGTAATAGCCAAAAGGATGAAGCTGGTGATTTATTTCAGGGTTGGTGAGGTATAGACACAATTGAATCCGTGGCAATTCAATTGGGCCAAACAGCAGTCACGTGCTCATTGGACCCTTAAAGCCGCTGAAGCCAGATGGAACCATAAATCGCCAGGTGAACTATCAAGAGACCCTCTGTAGAGACAGCAGCAGGTTGAAAGGCCTCAGCCACGCTGTCCTCTGCACTTCCTCTCTGCCCTTTTGAACCCCTGTTGTTCCTTCCCGTGTGGTTGTTTGCTCTGCGTTGTTGGCAACCACAGATGTTTTGAGTCAAGGACCCAAGCAAAATGCCTCCCAAATATGTCAGGTCCAGGAGGAGAGGGATTATATCTCAGGGACATTATTTCTTCATTCTATTTCAGCAGCTCGACATATTTCCTTTCCATTGTCTTTTCACTGGAAACTATCCATTGCTGACCTCACAGCCATCAGTTACAAGAACAAGAAGGCAGCCCCTAGGAGGCAGGGCTGCCTTTTTAGTCAGTTGACAATCCAAAGTGCTTTTCCTCTACGTCCAAGGAAATCAGTACAGTAGTCCATGTGTCCCTCCTGCCATTCTAACCCTTTTCTCTGTCAGATACTCAACAGCCACCATATGCTTAGAGCTCCCTTGCTATTTGGCAGTGATGTGCCATGAATTGGGATATTCCAGGACAAACTGGGCTTGCAACATGTGTTTAATCTCAGCATCTATGTATGAATGTCATGATTTGAAAGAACTCAAATAGGTGTCAATGGAGACCCAGCCCTAGAGTCAAAACCTTGGAAAGGGGACATTGCAAGGGACGAGGAGGCTTTGTTTCCTGGGGAAGCACAGACTAGATGTCTCAATTTTTAAAAAAAAAATATATATTTTTTATTATCAAACTGAATTACAGAGTAGATGTCTCAATTCTTTATGAGTGAAAATGTTTTTAAGTTAGAGGACAGAAACTGGCCACATTCCATCAGGGAGAGAAAGAAGAAATGCGTCCAAATGACAGAAGGAAGGTTTAAACCTGGACCGAAGAACTTCTTGACAGTTAGGGTTGCGACCTATACAACTCATTGCGGATGTGGCCTGTGGAGGCTCCATCTCCAGACAATTGGATGGTGTTCTTGGGGATATTTGGGCATGCTTCCTTTGGGAGGGGCAGGGTTGCTCTGTTCCAGATGACCCCTAAAGGCCTCATTCTCCCTCCCTCCATCCCTCCATCCCACCCCCCCCTCCTCCCTTCCTTCCTTCCTTTCTCTCTTTCTTTCATGCCAGTATTCAGCTTCAACTCGGGGCTTTGGGCTTTTACTTGGCTTTTTCACTCAAGGCTTGCACTCTACCATTTTAGCCACACTTCCTCTTCTGACTTTTTGACAATTAATTGATCAAAAATAAGAGTCTCGTGAACTTCTCTGCCTGGGCTGGCCTTGAACCTTGATCTTCGGCTCTCAGCCTCTTGAGTGGCTAGGATTACAGGTGTGAGCCAGCGGTGCCCGGCTTGAGGTGCCAGTCTTGATGGAGGTCTATGTCATCTTTTGTACACTGACACAACACACATGATGAGCAGTGCAGGATGGACAACGAACCTGTTTTTCTGGCATAAGGGCAGCTGAGGGGAACTTTCTTACTCCAGAGAGCGCTGTGTTACCTCCTCAGGCCAAACCATACTGTGAGTCCAAGGTTATTAGTAGTCTGTCTATATTTTTCGTTCCCAATGAAACAAAGGTGAGCATGGGAGGCACTGGGTAGAGCGACAGCAACACATTTTCTTGAGCTTTCACTGTGTCGCTGTTACTATGCAAAGCACTTTTGCATAGTTGGTTTGAATCCACTCCTCCCCACAGCCCTATGCAATCATACTGTTGTTATATCCATTTTACAGATGAAAAGTTTATGGCTGTACAAAGTTAGTAAGGCTTAGGCTTGGGTTCCATGCCAGGTGAGACACTGCACCCTGGCAAGTTTGCAGAGTCACATCCGAGTTCAAGTCCTATTTCCATCCCTCTCTAGCAGTGGCCTTGAACAGGTTACTTCAATCTTCTAAGCTCTAGATTCCTCTTGTTCCTAAAAAAAAATAATAATAAAGAAAATAAAACTAATTGTGTGGGAAGATTACAAAAGATAAGGAAACCAGAGCCTCCAGCCCAACACTGCTCATGTAGACAAGCAGTCTGTGTCTTCTCTTCCTCCTGGTTTTTATTCCCCGCTCCCTTTACTTACACATTTCCTGGCCTAAGTCATTCCTTCATGATGTCCCTGGTTCTACTCAGACCTCTTTCGGTGACAGGCAGGGACAGTTTGCAGCTCAGTGTCCCTGTGACGGATGTCGACTGCTAATTCCTTAAATTTACATATCATCTTTCTTCCCTGGAGCTCATAGCACTTAACAGACAAGTGGGGCACAAATGATTTAACTAAGTGAAATCCAGAGGCCTGCTTGTCTGGAGATTCTGCAAACTAGTGGATTAGCTCAGATGTCAGCACTGAATTATGATCCTTCAGCTGCTGGCGCTTAGCACGCCACTAGCATTAACTCCCCGGTCTTGCTACAGCCCTTTAAATCATGCATAGTGATTATTGTCCTACTGTGAGGGGGGGGAGGGAAGAAATGAAAGGAGAGGGAGAGGGTTAAGGAGAGCCCCCCACCCCACCTCCAGAGCCCTTGGCCTGGTTGTGTGTCTGATGTGTTAGTGACAGAATGGGTGAATAGAGTTCCCCCAGATAAAATCCAGTTAACCTGCTCCCCCCCCCCCACCCAACATATGTTACTTAGCCACTTCTAACTATTATGCCGTGATTCCCCTGCCGTTTATGAATGCAAATTTACACAAGTGACAGTATTTCTGCCAAGCAATTTTCAAGCAGCAAGTGGGTCTTATTTGTGAAACTGTGAAGGAAGAAGGCTGAATAATAACTCTCTGAAATCTGGTTTCTTTTATAGATGTGATGGAAACGGAAAGGGCTTAGAAGTTACCCAGAGTGTAGGAACATTTGGAAGTTTCTCGCTGGTATGCTTGTCACCTGGGTGCCTCCACGGGTCACCTTGTTACTATTAGCTCATGTCACCTTTGAAAGGAGCTGTTGGCTCAGGAGAATGGAGGGGATTAGATCAGGATGATATGAATGTGAGAAGTTTGCAAAGGCTAGCTGACTCTCCCTCTGTCTTTATTTCTACTGCATAGCCTCATCACACTCTTTATCCATGTGTTTATCATTCACACATTCATGGGAAGAAAGTTACCTTCGGTAGTGCCATATACATGGCACTGCCTGGGGAAAGGAGGAAGGAGCAACATTAAGCCTTATAGACATAAGACCAGTACCTTGAACTTTGGGGTGACAAGAAAAATAGACATGAAACACATTACAGCGCTAGATAGTGCTGTAATCCACAGAACATGGCCCCCGAATCCTTTATTGGAAAAAAAAAAGATAAAAATGAATGGGTACAGTTGATGCTAGAGTGCATGAGAGAAAATTGGGTTAATGTTGTGTATGCCAGAATGGTTAGAAGAGCTGGCAGTAAAGATGGGATAGGTGGAGATATGAGTGCGGGTGTGAGGAATTATAGGTAACAGGAGAAAAGGCAGCCACATGTCCAATGGGGAATCCACTTTGCCTCAAACAAAGTATGATTGATTGCAAGGTTTGGGGATGAGACATTTATAGGCAGCTGAAATAAAACTGCAAAAAAGGTAAGAAGGAAAAACAAAAGAGCCTTCAGTGGAGTCTGGGCTTTATCATTAAAGCAAAGTAGGAAACTACTTTGACCATGTCACTTTAACCTCTCTGAGAAAGATTAGTAAGTCTTAGAAGGAAATGAAATAGTGCATGCCAATGTGCTTTGTAACCTATACAGCATTATGCAAATATGAGCTGTAATTATTATCATTAGTAGTGGTTAGTAATAAGATCTGATAAGGAAAGCATAGGTTTAGAAGATCATTGTTTAGTTGTGGTATCCATCTCTCTGCCCTCAGCAGACCCCCCATCATTAAAAAGTCTCTTTGAAGACAGATAGCTGCTTCTTCATTATCAGGGCTGACTTAGGCCCATGACAGTTCAGATATTGTGGGGTGTATAGGCAGACTTGAGTCTGGGTGGTGCAGAATTCATAATCTGAAATGATCTATATGTATCCTAAACCCATCTAATTTGATCCAAAGGAGAGCAGTTTCAAGCTATCATCTTAGTGTTTCTGATTATAGAAAAGGGGTTGAGGAGGGAAGAACTGTTTTACTGGGCCACTAGTGGGAGTCTATCCCAAGCTCAAAAAGGTGACACACACAGGATTAACCAGGCAAACCAGTCATCCTGGAAGACGGGTGTTGACTCTACCTCTCAGTCAAGAGTCCTAGCCTGCCTTCCCCAACAAGCTCAGGATGTGCACAGACACTATTGCAAAAGAAAGTTCTGTGCATAGATAGCTCAGAGTAGCATGGCATCGTATTAACATGACCCTGAGGTATCTGACAAGCCCACATTCCATGCTGGGTATGTAGTGGAACCATGGCCCTGCTCTCTTGCATTTGGCACAACTTGCCCCCATGTCTGAAGGCCCAAAGCCAGCAGTGACATTCCTCCTTAGATGCACCTTGCTGTCTATACACATGTCTCGAGTGCCGTTGAACTAGCTGCAGTTGAAGACACTCTATCTGCCAACTGTATCCACCTAAGTTCCTAAGAGATTGGAAACCAATTTGCTTCAAAGGCTTATTCTTGAGGCATTTAGACTGATGAACCCTTAATTTCTGAGAATTTGTAGATTCTCTGCTAAACATAGCCTTTATGACTGTATCTTTAACACTGGATGGGCATGTGCCTGATTGCTTAAGAAAGCCCAAGTCCAGGGAAGGCAATGGAATATTAGATCCCTGAATCACCCAGCTTGGCCACCACCTCCTGTTCTGCCTGAGTCGCAGTCACCAGAGCCCAGGCGTCATCCAACAGCTCTGGCAGAGGCAGAAGGTTTTAAATGTCTTCCATTTGGACATTGCCCAACCAAGACAAGAGAAGCTCAAAGCATACACCACCTGGCCACACTCACCCGCCAACCCAGCAGCCACCACACCCCCTGAAAACCATTCCCTTGTCATTCATTCATTGGACTGTATTAGCCCTTCGGGTAAACTGGTGATGATTAGACAAGGGATCTGGTCTTTTAGAGGCTAAGGAGACAGAACAAGCCCATATACAACCAGCTAAGTCTTAAGGCTGACCTTCCCAGGTGCTTTATACATAAGAGATAGAAGGAGGGACCAGTGTGACTTAAGAGACTGCAGAAAGGGCTTGAAAAGAATATGCATTTGAATCAAGTATCTGAGGGGATCTTCAGAAAGGGACATGGCCTGGAGAACATTGACATGAATAAATTAAAAGAATAATAAACCCAAATTGCATTCCCAGTATTCTACTGGAAGGGCCCCAACTGCACGTGGGTGTCTTTCCCAAGCATTTCCTAAGAGCTTGTGTTTGGGTTTGTCTCCCCTAGATGAGAAGAACTTTCTGAGGCTGCAGAGTGATGGCCGTCGAGAGGGCCAGTATGGGAGGCTCATCAGCCCACCTGTGCACCTGCCGCGGAGCCCCGTGTGCATGGAATTCCAGTACCAAGCCACAGGTGGCCATGGGGTGGCGCTGCAGGTGGTGCGGGAAGCCAGCCAGGAGAGCAAGCTCCTCTGGGTTATCAGAGAGGACCAGGATGGCGAGTGGAAGCATGGGCGCATCATCCTACCCAGCTACGACATGGAGTACCAGGTGGGGTGGTGAAGGGAAATGGGTGGGGAGATCCAGGGCCTGCACTGTGATCCTGTATTGCGGTATTTCAAAGGGCCATGCCCATTCATCATTAGGGGATGGTGGTTAAGCTCTGCTGTTTTCATTGTGTTCCTCCTGTCGCCATGGCAACTAAATGACACTCTTATTTGTTATTCAGAATGTGCCTATCTCTACACCCAGACTTGGTTCTTTGTTCCTCCTATTGCCTTTTATATTGCTGAAATCTTCTCCAACAAATGTTTCTTCTCTCCATTTTATTTTAGATTGCTATCAGTTAGGCTGACAAAGAGATGGAGAAACCGGGAAATAAATACAAACAAACCACACACACACACACACACACACACACACACACACACACACACAGGGCATCTGTGGATTCCCCTCAGAATGGAGGAAAAAAATGGGAATACCCTCTCAGACCTGTCCCATAGACTAAGAACCCAAAAAGGGGCACAGATGCAGTTAGACTGGCCAGCAGACGGGGAATCTTAAAACAAGTGACTTCTCTCTCAACAGCTCCAGGAATTGAGTTCTATTATCTCTGTCCCATGGAGCACAAGACTAAGGCCCAGATGGTCACGTGCATCTTGGGTCGGAATAGTCACACTGGACGAGGTGACTGAGAGGCAGCCAAGGCATTAACCTGCTCCTCCCCAGATGAGGAGCAACAGATGGCTAGTGAGACAGCCAACTGCTCGCTCAGCTTGCCAGAGGACACGGGCTCATTTGCAGAGAGAACCTGGGGAGGGAGAGAATGAGGAGTGATTGAAGACCACAGAGCAGAGGGGCTCCTGTGGGCGGCCTGCAGCCACTTTCTTGTGAGGATACAGTGTCCTGAAATCCTCCCTTCCTCCACCTGGGTTTCCATTGATTAACCTGCATGCGTGTCTGATAAGAATCTGTTTTTGTACTTTTGTCGCACATCCTAAATGGTTAGTTTCTCTGGACAGCAGTCTTACTAGGTTTTCTTACGATCCTTGTGCCTAATGCCTAGTTGGTGTTTGTTCAGTAGACTGAGGTGGAAGTCCTAGCCATTTCTCTCCTGCTTGGAATAATAGAGTCTCTGGGCAGTGTACTATAAGGAGCCACAAGGCTGCCCAATCCTGTACGTTGTATTTCTCATATTACACTCACCTGCTCACGACCTCTGAATTTTCAAATACCTGATTTGGATATTTGAAAGATTTATGAGAAAGGAACCTCAAAAATAGCTAGGGAAATGTCAACCACCCCTCCCCTCTTTAAACACACTCTGACCGTGGTCTTTTTAATCAACACAGCCTAGTAACTGGACAACAATATCCATCACCTAGTTATATTTTCTTACTCCCTTAAATATGCATTTGATTTGAACTAACTCTTTTTAAATTAAGATCTCAAGACCTGTAGCCATGTGGTCCACAGATGTGCACCAGGTGCAGTCACACACACACACACACACACACACACACACACACACACACACACACCAGAAAATTGGAAATGTTTGTGCTGTTTGGACCAGGAAGCTCAGCTAACCATGACTCTTATTCTTCCTGCTTCTAGATTGTGTTTGAAGGAGTGATAGGGAAAGGACGTTCGGGCGAGATCGCCATTGATGACATTCGGATAAGCACTGATGTCCCTCTGGAGCACTGCATGGGTGAGTGACTGCCTGCCTCTTTGTGGCGCTTTCGAAAAAGACACCAGGACTGAGGGTACAAAAGAGAAAGCCACAGGCTGTCTTCAAATATAGTGTCCTCAGTGTGGGTGGACCCTGGGCTAAGTTCAGGATGAGAAGGTTGAGAGATGAGATGAAGGCTTATCTCCATGTTCCCAATCAGATAGAGACATACATTAAGTCTATGAAGATTCAGAATGCCAAGACCCCATCATCAAACTCCAGTTGGTTTTATTTTTTGCAAAGACAATGGCAGAAGACGAGAGCACCTGCCAGTCAGAATTACATGCTGGGAAGGTTTGATGGACTTAACAGAAGCCTGAGTACTGAGCAAAAGTAGTATACATACTCTGTAAGAGTGATAACACAATTACCCAGGCAATCGTTTTACATAAATGAATGACATGGCAAATTATGGCAGATAAAATAAGATGTTACATTTTGCTTTACACCTCAAATGGCCAAGATCCTGGAGTTGTAGGACTGAATTCTATATACCTCTATGATCAGCATGGGAAGGACACCATAACTGCCCTCCTGAGATGCACTCAGCTCACCCAGGGCTTCATGCTACAAAAGCAGCTCCCACCACAACCATAGATTTCCCTGAAAGAAAGAGGGGAATCCTGAGGTGAACAGCATCCACTTCCAGTCAACCCAGTGCCTATCACAAGTCACTGAGTGCTTATCTTCGTTCTTGGTCCCAGTCCCCAGGGTGTGTGTGTGTGTGTGTGTGTGTGTGTGTGTGTGTGTGTGTGTGTGTGTGTGTGTGTGTTCCTGATTATGTCAGAAGCAATTGGAATAGCCCTAGTCCCCCAGGCAACTCTCAGGCTCTGGGCATCAAATAGTAATCCTGGCTCTGAGAAAGTAATCAGTGGTAAGTGACTGATTACAATGCTTTGGGGAACCATTACTCTATGAAGGTCTTTTTATTCCAAAGCCACGGAGAGAATCCTTTCCACCAATCCAAGCCCCAAACGATAATATATTACACACAATTGAGGTCATCTAGAGATACTGAGCATTTTCCATACTGTGTTGTTATCAAATAATCTAATGGAAGTAATGTCTTCCCTTTATCTAACTCTATGTCTTGCTGTGTTTTTTTTTACAGAACCCATATCAGCATTTGCAGGTGAGAATTTTAAAGGTAAAAACAAAATTCTATTTTGCATGCCTCTTCCTTCTCCCAAAAGATGGGAATCAGGTGGGCGGAGTACAACCCAATGGTAACAAAGCTTCTAAAAGAAAATAGATGCCGTGCCTTTCTACCACTAGATGGCGCCAACAACACCCGTAGATGCAGAGATTGAGATCCTCACTGTCTCTTGTTTAATTAAAGTTTAGAAACCTATAATAGAGACAAATAGGTTACAGATAAACCTTTCAGCCTTGCATTGTCCAACAGGGAGCAATGAGGCTGAAAATGCAGGAGTGGTGAGACAGGAGAGGCTGTGGGAAGACTCTACCAAAAAAAAAAAAAATTCCACAGTAAATTAAAAGTGAAATGAGGTGGCGATGATTTATTTTAGCCTGAAGATGGTTTCTTTCCAGCTCCAGGGTCCCAGGCAGTGGTCTCAATTAACTCTCAGAGAGGTGTAGTGACAGACAGCCTTGTGAGAGATGAATGTGAAGGAGAGACACAGGAAGGATACTCATAAGGAGGAAGTTGCTGAATTCAGAAACTGGCACCTGGTAGAAGGACTAAGGAGGCACATTTGGTGACTGAAGTTAGAACACTTTAAATTCAGGATGGGAGACCAGAAAAGGACATTTTTTTCTCCCCTAAGAAAGTAAATAGTAGTGCAAAGAAAGAAGAACTTAGGATGCTTACCTCATCCAAAATAAAAAGGCCTCCAATCTTGGGTGATGATTATATTTGTGCTTTTGTTTTTCTTTTTCTTGGTGCCAGTTCTGGGGCTTAAACTCAGAGGCTAGATATTCCCCATAGCTTTTTCACTCAAAGCTGGCTCTCTACCCCTTGAGCCACACTTCCACTTCTGGCTGCTTGCTGGTTAATTGGAGATGGCTTCCTGTCTGGTCTGTCTTGGAGTTGTGATCTTCAAATCTCAGCCTCCTGAGTAGCAGGGGTTATAGGCATGAGCCCCCAGCACCTGGCCTCATTTGTGCTCTTCTAATACAGGGAGTGACTTTTACATTTTGTCCTCTTTGCAACCAATCAGTGTTGCTAAGTTTGCATGGGTTTCTAATGCTAAACTATTAGGAGCCATTGTAAATGCTTCTCTACAGCTGGCCTGAGTGTGAAAGCATGCTGTAGACACTCGCCAGACACTCACCCAATGATGGGGAATTTTCTGGACTACCTGGTGCCAACAACTTGAAGGCTACTGTACCCCATTTGTACTAGCTGGGCCTAACCACATAGTTGATTTCAGAGACAAGGGCTTGCATTTTATATCCCATGTCTAGACTCCTATCTTTACTCATATTAACTTGTCTAGCTCTTGGCTAGAAAGAAATGGCTTCTTGGATTGCTACTCACTACATGTGCTCCCAGCTTCCATGTCACTTTCAGTATTAAGACAATGGATGAAAGGGGAATGTGTCAGAGAGAGGAAAATGACAGGCCTATATATCATATATATTCTTTTGTTCTTACCCCTCCTCACCTCTCTCCACTTCATGCCATGCCCCATTCACATTTTAACATACTGAGAGTATTTATGTGCCTTTATTGTGTACTCTGGGTGTGAGTCACGTGAACATATATCCAAAATATTAGAAGGAAAGCTGACATCCAAACCGAACAGCTTGGATGACAGTTGAGTTCAAGTCCTAACCTTCAAGACCCAAGGTAATGCTCTTGCCGGGAAAGTCGACCGGCTTATGTTGTTTCACCTGCCTCTCTGGGCTGTTGAGATGAGGGTCCCAGAAAGACTGATTTGAGCATGTCAGCAACTTCCGCAGATCATGTTCTGTCCAAGCACTGGGTCGGGTCGTGACTGACAAGTGCAGTGGCTGAGGGCTTGGCTCCTGTAAGAGAATAAACAAACCAGGCATAGATGCTTTCCTTAAAGCCATATGTTTCCTCGGGGCTGCACGATCCAGTCATGTCCACTTGTAGAAAATACATAAATAAAAGCTCATCTGAGCACAGTGCATATGTAGCCAAAATAAACCCAGGGCTTAGTGCCTTGAAGGTAAGAATTCCCGGTGGACCGCATCGGGAATCGTGCAGTCACAGGGTGTGTGTTGCATGGATTGGCCCGTGGCTGTGGGCAGGCATCTTTGCAAAGAGGAAACCAAAGGCATAGAGGTCAAGAGCAAACTTGGAATGGAGAAGGAGCCATTTTAACCACATTGGTACACTTTGTGTGGAACTTCAGGTTGATATCGGATGAACCTAGCTAGGGCCAAGAGGTCGCTTCTTTCAGGCTGAAAGGCTCTCTGGCCTCGGCATGCCTTTCTGTCTTTCCTCATTTGGGAGAAGAGGCCACTATGATCCACTTACCTGTCCCTCTCCCAGTCAGGAGAGCAAGTGTCATAAAAATCAATCTTTTCAACACACATAAAGGGGAATAGACAGAAATCAGGTTTGGGCAGGCAAGATATGGGAGACTGATGTTAAAATACCATTTACAATAAGCATTTACGTTGCTAGTGTGGGGTTGTTGTTGGGTTTTGTGGGGATTTTTTTTGAATGGTGTTTTTCTTTTCCATTGTAAATTAGCCATGGGACAGAAATAATCTCATTAATTAGGGAAGATCAATGTGTACTCAGTTAATCTTTAGGGAAATACAATAAGAGTGGCTTTTAGACCTGGACTTATTAGGTATTCTTGATCTTTCATATTTTGAAGTATCTTTCAGTTTCTACTCCTTACTGGTGTCTTTCTTTCTGTGCAACATTGTCTTTTTATCCTCACTGCCTTGTGTTTGCTGTTGTGTATACACATTGAGATTGTGTGCCAGGGTGTGAGTTAGTTCTGAAGAGAAGCTGTGGAGAGAAAAAAAGAAGAGGAGAGAATGAATGACCTGTGTTGTCATGGGATTCTAAAGAAGATCTTTATGTTGTTGCTGAGTCATGTTTTAAACAATATAGCCTGGCTGTGCATCTCTTCTCTCTTTTCTCCCTTTCTTTTTTTTTTAAACAAGCATTGGCTATGAACATGGTGGCGTCATGTACCTTTTTCTAGGATTTCAGTTTTTAACACATGAGAAACTGGAGTGGGCAACTGAAAAGTGTTGTAGTTAAGGTGATGGAGTATTTCCTCATTCCTGATACATTCTTTTTTTCTGTAAAAGATAAAAAAAAAGACTAATAAGTCAGCAAGAGTATATAAAACTGGCCACTAGTGGCTCATGCCTGTAATCCTAACTACTCAGGAGACTAAGCCAGCCCAGGCAGAAAAGTCCCTGTGAGACTCTTTTTTCCAGTTAGTCACTCAAAAATGGGAAGTGGAGCTGTGGCTCAAAGTGGTACAGCTCTAGCCTTGAGCACAAAGAGGCTCAGGGACAGTGCCCAGGTCCTGAGTTCAAGCCCTATGACAGACAAAGAAGAAAATAAAAGAGTATATAAAGCCCATAATCCAAGCTC
Source organism: Perognathus longimembris pacificus (assembly GCF_023159225.1). Lineage (NCBI taxonomy): Eukaryota > Metazoa > Chordata > Mammalia > Rodentia > Heteromyidae > Perognathus > Perognathus longimembris. The sequence goes on along the minus strand of NC_063164.1, from coordinate 25,444,540 downwards.
TGTAGCTGTTGACCAGATAGTTTTAGCATCTCATGATAGTGACAAGATATCTTTTTGTTGGAGGCCATAGGCTTTGAGTATAACTGGAGCAAAGGCCCAGTGCCTGCTTCTCTACCAGTGAGAGCCTCATGGAAACCCAGGCCTAGTGCACAGGAAAGGTGGTTCTTGGAGTAGAGGACTTTGAACTGCTGTCTTACACTAATGAGTGCTAAAGAGAATATCTATATCTCTTTTGCTAGATATGAGTGAATATGTTTATGACTCAGACCACTTCTGAAGGTACTATATGTCATCTTTTGGGTTCTACTGGATGCCTTTCTGTGCTGTCCTTTGTGATTTTCATCCAGGTACAACCAGGAGAAAAAGAGCATCAAAGGCTGTCTCTTAGCACGGAGGGTACTCGTCTTGTTTTTTTCCCCTCTTTCTTTCTTTTGTGCTGGTACTGAGGATTGAACTCAGATCCTGGGTGCTGTCCCTTAGCCTTTTCCCTCAAGGTTGGTACTCTACCACTTGAGCCACAGCTCCACTTATGGCTTTTTGTTGGTTCGAGATAAGAGTCTCACGGACTTTCATACCTGATCTGGTTTTGAACATTGATCCTCAGCTCAGCCTCCTGAGTAGCTAGAATTGCAGGTGTCCAGCTAAAACCAGTCTTAAGAGACCCTTAAGGGGTGAATGGCATCTGACTCCATGCCTCAGGTTTTGAATTGTTTTCTTGGTGTCAATATATTATTTTGTGTCCCTATCTCCTTTCTCCATCCTTACCTTCACCCCCAGTGCCTGTGCCCCAGGCCTGACCTCAGGCTGCCTTTAGCCTTCAGCTCCCTCTTCCTTTACAGCAAGCACTGTGTACTTGAAGAGCTTCTAAGTCGCAGAGGGTGAAACAGCGATCTGTTATGGAATCCTCCCATGAAAGGCAGGGAGAAGTGCTCCCAACCCCTGCCAAGGTCCCAGATATAGGCAGCTGTGATGTGACAATCCTCCTCTTTCTCCCGTTCCCATCTCCAGCTGCCAGATTAAGGCGAGGTGTTGCTGAGCGAGGAAGGATGAGGGTGGATGTGTGAGCCTAGTGAGGTCTTGGCTGCCATTCTTGCCCAGGGGACACCGAAGCAGGCACTCCTTGTGAAATGTGCCTGTGTGCGCAGCCTCTCCTATCACCGAGGTCAGACATATTCCCTCCCTACTCATCAAAACAGTTGCTGCAGGCAGTTTTGTTGAAGGATAGGAGAAAATGTTTTTCAGTAACGGCATCTCTCTCTTAAAAATACACTGGACAGGTCTATAAGAGGTAGCACAGATGCCACCCAGAAGAGGGGAAGGGTCCTGAGGCTTCAGCCGGCCAGGGATCTGAATTCAGAGGCCTTCTTACAGAGGCATGGGGTGTAGACAGGGCCTCCATGTGGCTTCCTGTGAGTTCACGGAAAGCCTGCCGTGCCTCTCCCCCCAGGCACGGCTCATCAGACAAACGGAAAGAGTCATTTCTCAGATGTGCTTTGTACTTTTCCTAAACAAATGAGGGAACATGAATGCATTCTTCTGTTATCTTCTATAAACTTTCCTAGTGGAGACAACCCTTTTCAGCTATTTAATTTCACAAATTAAACAAACCTTTTTATTTGAAATGTCCCTTCCCCAGCACTTCATTCTCAACAGGTACAGGAAGGCTTCTGCAGACAGGACAAGCCTAAAATAGCTTTTAGGTTCCAAGAATCTTGTGTTACAGAGAGGGAGGACTCGCCCTTGGTGGCTTTCAGACAGATCCTTTATGGCTCCTTTAGGTCTGGGTGACAGTCTGTGAACACAGACATAGGAGATGCTTTCTCTTTAAAGGCATTCTGGGAGAACCTGACTGAGCTATGACAATCTGTAGACAGGTTCAGGCAGAGTGAGAAGCAGAAAGTGAGAAGCCTGCTTCCCGTCCCAGTCTTTCTTGGTTACCAAAGGATCTTCAAAAGTGTTCTATCAAAGGCCAAGTAGGAAATATTTCCAGCTTTGGAGAATATACAGTCTCATTTACAAACACTCAACTCTGCCACTGAAGTACAAAAGCAACCATGCACCACTTGTAACCAAACAGGGTAGCTGTGTTCAAATAAAACTTTATTTATAAAAAGAGGAAGAGGGCCAGATTTGTCCCATTAAGCTTACAATTGGTTGACCCATCATTTAGGACAGAGGCTGAGGATTCAGATAACTTGGCTCCTATACAAACTCAGCCTCTTAGTAGCAGTGTGCAGTACTTCTGAGAGCTCTGGGCCTTCCTCTGGGTTTCACTCTGCCTGCGCCTCAATTTTCCTCCAGGTGAAACCAGGAGAAAATCACACGTCTACTCAAGTCCTCCTGTGTTCCTTCTGAGGGTCATGAGGAATAAACAAGATAGTTCATGTAAAGCCCATAGACCAATGGCAGTCCCACAGAAGATGGTCCATTCGCTGCTACTGTTCTTACAACTACATTTCCTAATTGCTCATTTCATCAGAAACCTCACTTACAAATAAGAATGGAAGAAATACTACCTAATGCGTAGTTTCTTTTCTTAAATTTCCCATGTGTGGCATCTCAGAATTTATTGTTTCTCAAAATTCAAATTCTTTGCATTTGTGTTGCTTTTCTCCAGGGAGCCCAGAACTTTTACAGATGGGAGCCTGTTCAACCTTGCAAATATACTTGGAGTTATTGACTATTTAAATATCTGTTTCTCATTACCTCAAACAATGAGAAAACTTTATGGGAAATTAGGAGTGGAAATTAATAATGAAAAATAGTTCAGGAACTGAAAGCATTTTCCAAGTTGGGGGCTGGGAGGGGAGATATACAGCAAGCAGTAGAAGTTAGAACCATCAAAGGGAAAGTTAGGCCAATAGATCACCAAGGCTAGACCAAGTTGAAGGCTAATTAGCCTTCTCTCTCCCAGGTTAGGGTATCTGGCCCAGGATTCTTATTGCAAAACAATGGCCTAGCCATTCCATAAAACTAAGCAGGTAGGTGGCACCAAAGTCCAACTACTTATCAAGCTGGGCACCTGGTATAGGTGGCATCTACCCAAAGTGGGCACATTTTTCTACCTTCTCATAGAGGTACCATGTAAGTAAGCAACATCACTAGGATTTTCTGAGAATAATTATTCTTTGAAGTATCAGTAGGTTATCAGTGTTTTCCAGAGAGTCTGAAAATTGGTTCAAAATTCATTCCTCCATCCATCTGTCCATCCATCTGTCTTTCCATCCATCTATCCATTTATCCATCCATCTGGCATTCATTAGATAGCTAGTGTGGTCTAGGAGGGCGCTCTGGGTACAGATTTTACTCACTGATTTATCACCTTTATTTCTGTAAGTGTCAAACCACAGCCCCATTAGCATATAGCCCTTCAAGGCTGGGACAAAGCCAGATTCCAAGCAGCACAGTCTATCTGCCTTTGGATGTCTCTATAGCCAGAAAATGTTCTGGGAAACCTGGCTCCCAGCAGCAGATCACTTAAAAACGTGTTCATTAGAGGATGATGCAAGCACTGTTAGTCATATCCTGTCTTTTGTATTCTCCCCTAAACATTAAAAACACAAAATCGCACTGTATGTTTCCTTAGATGTCTAAGTAACTATTTATTTGTTTATGTTTTGGGGCTGCTCCTGGGTCCTGAACTCAAGAGTCTGCACACTGTCCCTGAGCTTTTTTGCTCAAGGCTTGCACTTTACCATTTGAGCCAAAGCTCTACTTCTGACGTTTTGGTGCTTGCTTAGAAATAAGTGTCTCACAAACTTTCCTGCCCATGCTGGCTTTGAGCTACAATGCTCAGGTCTCAGCCTCCTGAATAGTTAGGATCACAGGTATGAGCCAACATGCACACAACTACATAAACTAATTAAGGGGCCAATTTAATGGCAAAATGATTTTTATCACTCATTTCTACATGCTAATAATTTCAGGGGAGGGAGCATTGTTAGGAAAGGAGAAGATAGTCTTTACCCAAAGTAGAGTCCACTTTCCAAAACAGAACAAAAATCCGAGGTGATAGGCCTTATCTCTAGTTCTGTGTATGTAATCTGTATGTTGTGAGTTAACCTTCTTCCATCAGGAAAGGAAGATTTTCTTCATTGCTCCCCAACTTTGGGTCTATCATTGAAAATGCTTTCCAAGTAGCTTTAAGGCTTCCTCCTCCAGCCCCAGCACTTGGAACCCTGGGTGGTATATTTCTTCCTTGGAGCCAATGTATTAACAACTGACAGAAAGTAAACCTTTGAACTGAGACCAGCTGGCGACAGAAGCAATGTTCATAATTGTTACTGGGTTCTACTTGATAGAAATGTGTGCTTCTACCTTTGTGGTCTGATCAGGCACTTTTGCTAGGGACTTAATCTCATCCTTTTCTCTGATGGGTGACCCACAGTCTCATTAGAGGATATCCCTCGCTAAGGAGACAAGATCACTCTTGTTTCTATCTCTACACTCTTGTTTCTCCTGCATTCTTGTGAACTCACTCAGAAATCCAGCTGCAAGATGGTTCTGAGGCAGTAGGTATTCTTGGTGATGGGGATTGTGAGTTGATGGCCAGTTCAAGGAACCATTTTTGAGGTCTTTCATGCTCTTTCTCTGTTTCCGTGCATCATTTCCAGTATGGCCACAAATAAAAGAGAAAGAGAGGCAGAAGGTCCTTGCTCAAAACTACAGTAATGAAATTATTAAAGATAGGAAAATAGCTTGGGGACAAAGAAAAGAAGAATAAGTGGTAATGTGTGCGGAGGTGAATTTATTAAAAGCGGCCTTCGGGGAACCATTTAATTCTGGGATTCCCCTACCCCAAGGATGTAGATGTGACTGTCCAGAGGAGTGTGCAAAGCCAGGACAGCCTTCACAAAGCCCCTCCAATTTCTTGAGACTTCTGATGGCCCAAAGGGTAGCCATGAACCTGCAACATAATGGAAGTTAAAAAAAAAAATTTGAAAGAAGCAGCAATTAAGAGCTGGCTAGTTAGGACAGCTTTGAAAGATTTTTCCATAAAATACACTCTTTTTTCCCTCTGTGACTTCTGGGAAGACACTAGAAGGTCTAACATACCTCTCAGCTATTCCTCCAAATGAAAGAGAGGCATTCTGGGGTTCAGACTACAGAAATTCGAGAGTGCTGACTCCAAATTAGGAGTATGTGCTTTGGTTGAGTGTTCGACTCAACCACATGGCATTTATTGGGCACCACTGTTATGCAGATTCTTAGGTAAAAGAAAGATGAGGCTTCCTTCTGCTTGAGGAGCTTGGAGAGGCTCCTAGAGGTAGAATATAAAGGAAGCCAGGCCGCCTGGCGATCGGAGGCGCACATACTCACAGAGCAGTTAAGTTGATGCATGAAGAGGCAGCAGCACCTCCCACGCCCCGCCCTCCCCTGGCTTACCCTATGGGTAGAGAAGACACATCTTTTGGCCACCAGCACTTGATGCCAGCAGCTAGGGAGGCATTTTTCATAGGTTAAGTATACATCATTTTTCAGAAGTAAAGATCATGTCTGGTTTTGGCAAGCTCAAAAGCGCCTAGTCCTTTCTGGGCCAGATTCATCATCTGATGTAAATCTTTGGGAGAATCAAGTTGTAGCACTATTTTGCATCAAGTGGGAATCTAGCCAGTCTTTCTCCAGAGTTACCCTGGGCTTAAATCTACTACACCGTCTCCATGGCAACCAGAGGCCGGCCAGTGAACGTGGCAGCCTTTAAATCCCCTGCTAGCTTTCCCTTCGGGTTCTCTTTTCTGTGATTAAGAATGATCTCCCTCCCTTTGCCTACTCACTGTTGCTCTCACATATCCTCTCTCGCTTTGTGCCCACATTTTCTGTTGTAACTTCCCATCCAATCTGCTTTTAAAATCCTATGTCCAATTGTTTAAGAAGAAGATGATGAGTTAGTCATTGCTTGACAGTAGTAATTGACCTGTTTATACAAGACCAGGCTGATTTCAATGGGTACAGAAACCTTGGCAAGCCAAGGTGGAATTTACCTTCATGTCTAGCCAGCCTAATTAATACATTGTTGGAGAATGCTGGCCAGCCACACCAAATATGGCATTTCCACTCACATGGAGGATCTGCCTCACAGAATCCCAGCAGTCTTTGCAGCATCTGTGTGTATGTGTGTGTGTATGTGTGTGTGTGAGAGAGAGAGAGAGAGAGCAATGCTTTATACTTTATAAACTAGTCGTGGTTATACAGGAAAGGGGGGACCAGTTCTGTAATCATCCAGCTCTTGGTTGAATCCCAGACTTATTACATACCCACTGAATAACTTTTGTTGGTAGAAACCCTCTCTGAGCCTGTTTCTTCCTCTCTTAACATGGATGTCTGTAGAGAGGTGAGGAGGAAATAGCATCCCACACTAAGGACTGAGCACCACCTCGCCCCCTTGTCCCCCTCCCCCTTGCTCTCCGTATCCCCATCCCCAAAAGCATGTTTGTGTTTCTTTCTCTCTCTCCCTCTCTCCTCTCTCCTTTTATTATGATTATTATTTTTTTTTTTTTTGGATGAGTCTGCATGCTCTCAGCCTAGCAACACTCTTCTGTGTCTCTCCCCCAGGGGGCACCCTCCCACCAGGGGCGGCGCCCACCGTGGACACGGTGCCCGTGCAGCCCATCCCAGCCTACTGGTATTACGTGATGGCCGCCGGGGGCGCCGTGCTGGTGCTGGTCTCCGTCGCCCTGGCCCTGGTGCTCCACTACCACCGGTTCCGCTATGCGGCCAAGAAGACCGATCACTCCATCACCTACAAAACCTCCCACTACTCCAACGGGGCCCCGCTGGCCGTGGAGCCCACCCTAACCATTAAGCTAGAGCAAGACCGGGGCTCGCGCTGCTGAGCCCGAAGCACGGACCGCACCCCCACACATGGGACAGACTGCAAACACGTGGCCTCGATTTTTTGCACTTTTTTCCTCCTCGCCTAGTGTCTGTGTAAATGCTCTGACATCTCTCCCTTCCTGGGCCCCCCATCCCCACTACTCTGCGGCCCAGCCATCACCCCCTCCCCAACCTTTCTCCTTGGTTTGTTGGTTTGTTTGGGGGTTGGGGGGAGAGGATTCTTTTGCTTTGTTTTGGCTTGTCTTCCCTTACCTTGGTGTTTTCATTTCCCCTTCTTTTTCTTTGCTTCCTTTCCTTCCTTTCTCTTTGTGTGTATCTGTCTTTCGCCTTTCTTCCTTTTCTTTTTTCCTTTATTATTCACTATTGTTATTTTATTATATAAATATATTGTGTGTGTGTGTGTGTGCGTGTGTGTGTGTGTGATTCCAAACCAACAAAACCCAACTGTAAATGCTGCATCTTGGAATACGAGAAGAGATCTACCCTAAGCAGGTCACCGCTCCCGGCCCAGCTGGTTTTCTTTCAGAGACTGGTCCTCTTGTTTTCTCTCCTTGCCTTATCCCACCCCTCCTGTCTGTGGGCAGGCTGCCAGGCGTCTGGAGGAGAACCTGGCTCTGTGTGTATCTACATAGTCTCTATGCTCATGCGTGTGAATAGCTTTGTGTCTTTGCAGTGTGTGGGTGTGTGAGGGAGAGGCTGGTTCCATTGTGTGGTGGGGGGAGTGTGTGGGGTGTGTGCAGAGAGGGGCCCCTTTCACTCTTGTGTTGCTTCTCCTGGGGTACATGTTGCAAGAAAATAATATACTGTACAAGTTTTGTTTACTTGGAGAAGAGATTGAAGCTTTTTGTTGCCTTATCTAGCTCTGGCTGGGTTTCTGTTGGCTCTCATTGTCATCTCCAGGTATCTAGAAAATTCCTTACCTCCCTACTCCATCCCCAGCCCACCAGACCCCAGAGGAAAGTTCCTGAGCACACCCAGACATGACCCTCTTGTCAAGTCCCCACGAGGTAACAGCCACTGGGTGTGTGGAACCAGCTCTACTTCCAGCCCTAAAGTAAATGTGTCCCATGTTGCCTTATTTAAAAAAAAGAAAAGAAAAGAAAAAGAAGAAGAAGCAGCTCATAATGAATGTTTAGCTATGATCAGCTGGAGTCCAATTATGGAATAAGTCATAGTGAATAACAAATCTGCGACAGATATAAGAAACCCTGTAGTCTGCTTACATTGAGAGCAGGAGGAAGAGGAGAGAAGGGAGGAGAAGGAAGGTGAAGGAAGGACTCGTGTGTTGTCTTTTCAAAGTCTCCTTATCCCAGGGCATCGCTGAGCCCCGTGTGGGATGGGGTGGAGTAAGAAGATATTCTTTTGTATTATATTGGCCGTTGTAATAACATTTGTAAAATACGGGGGAGAAAGGGGATCATTTGCTTTCCTTTCGTGGTGTTAATGTGTGCCTGGGTCTGTCAGGCTGTCCAACTGACTGATTTCAATATGATGAAAGAATAGAAAGTAATCATTTGTTTCAATGTACCAATCCCCACAAAGCTCTCATGGCATCTGGCAAATGTACCCTCATGGGCTGGCCTGGTATATCCAGATGTTTCTGTATGGTCAGAGAAAAGATACAAGGAAAGCTCCATCACTGCTGCCCATTTGTTCTCCAAGCCACACAGAGAGAAGGATGTCACAAAGCAGTCCCCTCATGATACTGTACGTAGATTGGATGAAATGACAAGTCCATTTCACTGGTAGAAAATGCATACTTTAAGATTTCCAGTGTACTATGCCTTGGCCTTGGGGGCATTTGTTTTGTTTTGTTTTGTTTTTGCCTTCCTGCTAGGAATCCACCAGGGAAGTGTAAAATCCTCTCCAAAGATGGTTGAAAGCCTCCAGGTACCTTCTGAGAACAAAATACTAATGATTTTTATTTTGGTTGCTTGGGAAGAGAAGCTTTTAGCATGCTTTCAGAATATCCAGATAGGTCCCTCCAGCACACACTCGGCTTTTGCATCTGCTTCGTTTCATCCTCCTGAAAGACCCGTGCTCTCCCACTCTTGTTCTATTTCAAAGAATTACTCTGTCTCAGCTACAGCAGCCCTGCCAGGAAAAGGGAAGATGAAAGGCTAGAGTAAGGCTACCTTGAGATTTCAAGAAGTGTCCTTGCCCAGCTGGAGATGGAGGAGGAAGCAGGAATGGGCAGGGAGCAGGGAAGGAGTAAGAGCCCAGGAGGCCATGTGACAACTCCCATGCCTGTCACTGAGGGCTTTGTAGTAAGGGTGATCATATCCAGACGAGTTTGGAGCCAGGCATTCTCTTGAAATGGTTGTCATTCCTGCAGGTGCCCCCATAGAGGGAGGCATCAGGAAAACACACCTGGAAAATCCAGCCAGCGTTGCTATAGGACCCAGTTGTCAGGTAGCCTTGAGAGTTATTCCCCCCACCCCCACCCCACCACATGCCTTTCTTGAAAAGTAATGGCGACCACTTCGTGGATTTGCTTTTATCCAATGCCCCATGCAGCACCTTTATGTACAGGCCATAGCTGAGAATATGAGGCTCTTCAAATCTTGGTGAATCCCATGATTCACACTTCAGGCTAGAGATGTATTTTCTCTCTCTCTCTCTCTCTCTCTCTCTCTCTCTCTCTCTCTCTCTCTCTCTCTCTCTCTCTCTCTCTCTCCATCCCAGCAACCTTCATAGTATTATCCAGGTACTATGCTAAAAGGGCAGCTCTTTTGTAAAACGCAATGCCTTGCAGCTTTAAAAAGCAAAATTCTGTATTCCTCAGAGGGAGAGAAGAGTCACTCCCTTCTAAGAAAAATGGACTGGACAGGTGGATGCATGCATGCATGTGTTTAGAGTTGCTTCTCAGAAGGCAAAGAAATGAGAGCAGCTATTAAAATAGGAAGTGAGAGAATGCATGAGCTGAAGGACTAGCTCGGGCTGGGCACGCTTTGGCCTTACAAGAGGTTTCGTGGCATCTTCCCAGAGGGAAGCCCTTATCTCTGGGGTAAAAAACAAAAAACAAAAAACAATTTCTTCTTCGATGTTATACTAGCAACTGCTATCACCTGATTGCTGACAAAAGCAGAACAAAGAATCATAGCATTGCCATTGATAAAAGTAAAATCATCTGCTTTGTCCCACATTTTTTGGGATTAAAAAAAAACAGAATAGGAAATCCAATAATATTTCTGAAGTTGAGGTTTAATCTGTAAAAAAGACCCTGTCTTTAAAACAAAACTAGTAGGCAAACAAGCACCTAAATATTGAAAATTACCAAAGAACAACAAAAATTAGAAAACCTAAAGATTTTTACTTCCTATTCTTATCCTTTCTCCTATAACTGTGATATCCCTACATCGCTCAGTTGCCTGTGTGTCAGAATAACTTGTGGACGTTGGAAACTATTTGAAAATGTATTGTGTGGAATGTAATAAAATGATGATATTTTTTATACAAACATCTGGGTTTTTTTTTAATCCTCTTGCCTGTAAGAACAAAGTATAAGCTTTGAACAAATTGATGTTTTCAAAGTTTACACATCACCTTCTGAGCTATGGGGCATTTCTGTGGGCGGTAGGTGGGTTTTCTCCTGGAGGCTGAATGCCAGCTTTTCCTTCTTTTTATTTTTATTACTGCTTGTTAAGAGTTTCATCCAATTTGTGCAGCTGAGCCAACTTTTATGATTGGTGTGGGATTTTGTGAAAGTTGCTAAGTGCTAAATTGCTAAATGTGATTCCACAAAATTTCTCTTGATGGCAAATCCCTGGAGGTTGGACTCTACTTTCAAAGAGCCTCGGGGGGACTGCGACCAGCTCAGCTGAATCATGTACTCAGCTCCACAGAGACAAAAAGAGAAGCAGTACTGACATCTTACCCCTTACCTACCAAATCCATACTTCACAGGGCATTCTTCTCCAACTTATGAGCCATTCCCCGGGGTGGGGGGGGGGTAAGTAGAGACAATAGCATTTTTGAGCAGGCACTGAAGATAATATGATTACTGTGACCCTGGACCTATCTGAAACATTTTATTTATAAGAGGAAGACCCTATTTAAAAAAACATGCAAAATAGGAAACCCCACTCAAAAAGCCTCATCTTGTTGGGAGAGTATTTTTCCTTGGTCCTCCTGTTTGAACAGTTAGTGATCTAGAAAATATACTTTAATCAGAGTGAGAATCACTATATATATATTCACTATATATATCACTATATATAATAACAAGTTGGTCAAAATTTTTAAAGGGGGGGGGTCAAGAATTGGTCACAAACGGATTTTCCATTACTGATGAATTCAAGAGAGTTGTCAGAATTCATGTATCTGCCCAGGGGCCTTTCTTGGTGCTCTAAGAACCACCCTGAAAGATCCTATGGAAAGTGAGGTGTCCAGAGGACCCAATTTTCCCCAAAGCCCCACTTTCCTAGGTCCTATCCAAATGTAGACCAGGGAAGCCTACTTTTTACAGCTGTAAAACCTGTCGAAGCACTGTTCCAAGGAGCCAGGCTTCTGTTTTCAGATCTTACTGAAAACTGTGTTAGTACAGATGGCTGAGCATAGATGTCATTATCTGCCCTCTGCAGGAGCAGAGAGCAGAATGTCCATGATTACCACATTGTTTGTTCCCCCAATGCCAAGCACAATTACCCATTTTGTCTAAATACCACTTGGCTCTCCTGAAAGCCATTTGTTCCCGTTAGTAAAAGATAAAATGAAAGTATCTCAAAAGTGTTTATTTCAAGCAATGACCTCGACGCCGTCAACATTTTCCTGAGATGAACTAGGACCAAATCTGCCTCGTCTGGATGAAATTAGCCATTACTTATGTTTCATTAGCATTATGGGTTTGGGAGCCAGTTTGGGGAACTGTCACACCTGAATCCTAGTGCCAAGGCTTATTTTAGGGGTACTCATTCGCCCCTAACATGACAGACTGTTAGGCCTCCAATCTTGTGTGTCACGCTCAACATGGTTACCAGTACACATTCTTCATTGAATTACCCTCAGACTTAGCTGAAGCATAAATGTTACAGGAGTTGTATTTCCATGGATCATAAATACCAGATGTCAAGGCCCAGTGTGTTCTGTTTCTGCGCCTACCTGGTCTTTTTGATGGTTTGCATGTGTGTTCTGCCCTCCTAGCCCAGATAACCGAAGCCTAGCGAAGCCAATGTGGCATGGTATTTATTTTCCTCCAAACTCTTCACTGGCTCCACAGTTGTTTTGCACAAACATCGTGGCCTTTTTGTAATCTGTGATGAAAAGGGCTTCATTTTGAAGTTGGGATTTGTCTGCATTGTGGGCTGCACATCTGAGGCAAGCTGTGATGGGTAGGTGCGGGCTTGTTTTTTCTCTTTAATTGTGCAGAGCACTGGGGCTCTCACAGCTATAATTTCCCTTTCATCCACTTCAATGATGGCCCAAAGAAAACACAAAACAAACCCAACCAGAGAGAGTAAAAGGAGGGGAGAGGGGAGCCCTAGCTGATGATCTTACAATCAGCAGGAGGGAAAATTGCCTTATATAAATAAGTTAGAGAGGCTAGTAGTAGCATACGACTTAAATAAGCTCTGAGTTAGACAGGTGCAAGAGAGTTGTTTAAAGGTCAAATGCAACCAGAGAACTCAGACCCTAAGGAGTCGTCAGACCACAAGCCCCACTCCCAGTATGTCTGAACTGAGTGCTTAGAGGAGTTCTGTTTGGCTCCAAACTTAACTGGAGAGATGAAAGATTTGGAAACTCACCAACAAGCAAAACCTCAGTTAAGCATGGTGTAGGACAATGGTGAACCTGAGGGCTTCGAGATTACGGGCAGAAGCCATGCCAGCCCCAAGTCCAGTGGGCAAGAGACCCACAAACATCTCTCTTCTGAGGACAGACATTACTGTCAGGTTTTTCTGAAAATATTTCTATCCCCATCTCCAAACAAAGGAAAATGAAATTTCCATGGGCATTAGACCAAAACAATGAGAGGAGCCATTTGAAAGGACAGCAGAATAGGTACTGGAGATAAGGCTGGTAGATGCAAAAACATGTTTTCTGGAACACACTGCCAGCATGGTTATTCATACTGAACAAGATGATCAAAACAAATCTGAGGACTCTACCTAGCAAGGTTGCTTTCTTTCAGTTGTACGTCACCACTCCTTGAAAAAATACAATAATATAAAGCAAAAGTCCATTTGATTGTTGGCCAACCCCACTCTCTTCCCCAGAGGGAACCACAGAGGAAGCTTATAGCCTGATTTCCAAGCTTTGCTTTCTTTTTCCTTTTGCAAACACCTATGTCTGTATCAAATTGTATGATTTGGTTTAGCTAAGGGTTTGTTCTGTTCTGTTTTTACAGAACTAGTATCACAGCATCTGTTATCAGACACCTTGCTTCCTTTCATTTGCTAACATCTTGAGGACACTCTTGAACACACCATAGATTTATCCCATCCTTTTTAGCTGTTGCATAGCATTCCATATTGTGTTAGTATGTGATCACTTATTAACTGCACCCCATGATGGACATTCAGGTTGGACTGAGGTTTTTGTTATTATTATTTGTTTTTACTATTATAAACAACACAGCAGTGAACATCCTTGACATTGTCTCTTTGGGCACATGCTTCTCTATGACAAAATTTCTGGGTCAAGTGCCATTCCTGTGTTCAGTATTTAATAGAGGTTGCAAATAAGTAGCTGAAGTTTGTCTTTTTAAATGATCCTGTCTTCTAGATTTCGATCTCCTACCACATTTGCATCCGTGTGATGTGATCTTCCCCCTTGTCTAAAGTACGGGTAGGACTTGCAAGAGAACACTTCAAGCAGTCTTAGCTGAAGAAAAATATAATCTTGGGGAAGGCTTCTCTAAGGATTTAAAAGAAATTTTTGCACCAGCAACTTGTGAAGAATATGGGGCTGGCTGTGAGTGTCAAGTGTGGCACAGGAGTTAACTGTGTCTCTGGGTTCAGCAGGCAGAGTCCTGTTTTCCATGATTAATGAGTTTCTCCAAAGAGTGACTGTGCTGTGACTTGCTGTTATTTATTTATGTTTTCTACTAAAAAATTCATGTAGAAAACATTTTTTAAGGTCAGTGTGCAGCACTGTGCTGCAGACCAAATGATTCTAGCGGCCTCGGGTTAGAGCCACACAGCAAGAGAAAAATCTCAAATCCTTGGGGTTTTGACACCCAAGTTCCCACACCAGTGTGGAGAAGAGCAGTGTACCTAAGCTGAAAGGAGGCATTCAGATTCCTTCCAGGGAAGAGTAGGGCTATCGTGATCAAAGAAAAGGCACCAAGTCACAGGCCATTTTCTAGTGGAATGTTTAAATATGTAGGCAAATCTGCCAGCCCTACAGGGCTCCAGCAAGGATAACAGGGAAGAAAGGAAACTGTGAGACTTAACTAGACCAACTGCCCTGAGTTCTGTTGTGTACTGGGACATCGGGTGGGAATAATGTGACTTTGATTCTGACTGACTGTAATGGTGGGGTCTAGGACCATATTTGTACTTTGCCAAAAATCTTATGTCTCTTGGGCATGGAACTCGAGCATCTAACTCAGGAAAGAAGTGGCCATGAGAATGAGGACTAGGAGAGCCAGAGAGGTCACCACACATATTCAGTGCTTTGTTTGGATTTTCTCCATGTAAGGGTGCACAATTGAGGCCTTTTCGTATCATTAGTACTATTCCCCAAAGCAAGGCTCCAATCTACACCTGGAATGATGGCATACCAGGCCTTGACTTTCAACACAAGCAGTTCCTTAGGACTCATTAACAGAATAGCTGGACCAGAGTTCTGCGTGACTTGCTAAGGAGCAGCCAGCTGTAGTAATGATGGGAGTGTGGAGAGAGCTTTGAGCCAGAAGTGACCTTAACTAGAGTCCTGTTCTCAGCTGACCTTGGTTAGAGAAGATTTTTTTTAAGCACAAGGAACCTTTTTGTCCTTTGTGTTTCCTTACTATCAGCAAGGGCTTGGGAGAAGGGTCATAAGGATTTGAGAGACTGGTGTTCACTTCTCTATTGCCTCTCTAGGGCAATTGTAATAGCCAGCATTGGAGGCCAGAAGACAGGCATTAGGCTATAGAAGGGGCCAGCATGGATGTGCCAAATGAACCCCCAGAGAAGCCTCATTAGCCAAGATGTGAGCTCAACAGTCATGTTCATGGAAAGCTCTGGACCCCTAAGGCCATTGTCACTTTCTGGGTATGCAATTCCAGATAGGTCCACCTGTTTTCCCAGGAAGACCTGGTAACACCCCTCCACCCCCGCTCCAACTGATATGCTTGTGAAAATCAAGGAAAAGCATGGCCCCCTGAGCTATACAACAATACTAGGTGTAGTTCATCCTTTAACTCCACCGGCCCCTTTCTGTACCTTTCCCCATGACTTGGTGGTCCCTTTTCTTCTCCTCTGGCATCCTTACACACTATCCACTAGAAGCTGTCTCCTAGAAAATTGTAGGTCATGTTTCTTCACTCAAATGTTTAATTGATTACTCCTTCCAAGTAGATGCATTCTCACAAGCAACCATTTAAATTCAGCAGCATCATTCTGCTGGAATTACTGCCTTTGGGCATTAGCAAGCATCTGGGGAAACCTTCCCTTAAATGGGTGAGAAGAGGTACCTCTTTGGAGAATTATTCATCTTTGTGTGCAGAAGAACTCAGCTTTTTTTTTTTTTGCAAAGCTTTTAAGTATAGCAAAGTATAAGTATACTTTTCAGTATAGC
This sequence comes from Perognathus longimembris pacificus, assembly GCF_023159225.1. Classification (NCBI taxonomy): domain Eukaryota; kingdom Metazoa; phylum Chordata; class Mammalia; order Rodentia; family Heteromyidae; genus Perognathus; species Perognathus longimembris. The sequence continues at coordinate 25,428,985 of NC_063164.1, read as the reverse complement.
AGAGATGGTTACATACATGTGAATGAGATTTTTTTTTAACTCAAGGATTTGTAATAAGAGAGACAATTTTTAAGAAGATGTCATTTTTAAAAATTCTGTTTGACAGTCATAAGGCTTGAACTCGGGTGCCTGGGCATTGTCCCTGAGCTCTTTTGCTCAAGACTAACAATCTATCACTTGAGTCACAGATCCACTTCCAGTTTTCTGGTAGTTAATTGGAAATAAGACTCTCCTGAACTTTCCTGCCTGGGCTGACTTTGAACCTTGATTCTCAGATCTCAGCCTTCTGAGTAGCTAGGATTACAGGCGTGAGCCACCAGTGCCCAGCTAAGGAAACATATATATAAATATATATATATATATATATATTTACATATATATATATATTTACAATAGGAGCTGCTGTCATTTTGATTCTTCAGCTCCATGCTCCCAATTGACCAAGGTTTTACCAAACCATTCCATCTGAATGATTTGCTAGTATATGCATTTGTTGTCGTTTGTATGTAACGTATTCCCCAAAACTCACACTATGCTGAAAGTGAACTACATAACTTGTGGGTGGGGATGGTAGCCAAAAATAAAAATAAAAAAGAATGGAAGCAAGTGAGGTAACACTGTCTAGAAAGAAATGTACTCACCATCTGACTTACGTAATTGTAAACCCTCTGTACATCACCTTTTTTGAAAAGCCTTAGAAGTAGAAAAAAGTACAAATGTGAGGCCTGGTTGGAGAATTTAGGCCACTAGCGGAGTGTCTTTGAAGGATATATCATGGACCTGGCTCCTGCCTGGCTCATCTCCCTCTGACTCTGTTTCTCCTCTCTTCTCCCCTATTTGTTCCCCCTTACCACCCCCCCTCCTCCTCTTCCTCCTCTTCCCTCTCCTGTCTTCAGTGGCCTTCATGAGGTGAGTGGCTTTGCTCTGCTATGCCCTCTCTACCATGAAGTTCTGCCTTGCTATAAGCTCACACAATGGAGCTAAGCAGCCATGGTTGAAACTATTACTCAGAGTAAACATTTCCTCCTTTAAATTGTTTTTCTCAGGTATTTTATCACAGAGAAATAAAGAGCTGGCTAACACAGTACCTCCTCAATACTCAGCCTACAGGATATGAGAAATGTCAAAGTCCACTACTGGGAAAAATTCCCTGAAATATAAAGTTATAAGAATTTTTCCTAAGCTAGTAATGATGTTCCGTGCCTATAATCCCAGTTACAAGGTAATGAGATTATAGTGAAAAGTCTAGGCAAAAGGGAGAAGCCCTATCTGAAAGACAACTGAAATTTTAAAAAGACTGTGAGGTATGACTCAAACGGTAGAGCACTTGCCTAACAAACACAAGGCTCAGATTTAAAACCCCGTTATGAAAGAAGGAATAAGGAAAAGAAAGACAGAAAGAAACAAAGAGGGAGGGAAGGAGGGAAAGAAAGGAAAAAGAAAGAGAGGAATCCTCCCCCTTGCATCTCAAGAAAAAATGATAACACACACACACAGAAAAAGAACTCCCCCTCCCTCATTTTATCCCCAGTGAAAGAAGTGCCAAGTACCGATTTCTTGTTGAAATATCTTCTTTGGGGACTGGGAAAGCTCTCTCTTTTAATTTTTCAAAGAATTATAGTAAAAAAAAAAATTCCAGAATTTTCTCCCTGAAGGATTTCTGAGTTTATCTAGCCTGCACAATTGTCAAGACTACCTTTATAGCTAAGCATTTCTCTAGCTGTTTGCACACCATTGCTGGAGCTCAGTAGATGCTTTCTTGCCCCAGCTGCACATCCACGTCCATACTTGAATGTATTATTGGGTCATTTTACAACCCTCTTGATGGTACTCACTATTTCCAAATCTTTTTTATTGTTTCCTCAGAGTTATTCAACTAAAGTGAAAGCAAATAATGACTAAATTCAATATTGAATTCCTCCAATAATTGCATGCCACGCCCTCTCTGCCCTTTTCACATTTGAAACCTATGTGTTTTTTAACTGCACCCATTACCTGACTCATGTAGCTCCTCTGTACATTACCTCCACAATAAAACTTTAAAAAAAAATAAGTAAAGAAATAGCAAATGAAAAAAGGACTCCAAAAAATTATTTTTTTCTGTGACTTTGCACAGATTTGGCTATAGCCCAAGAGATAGAAATCTATGATAAAGGATATTTGGGGGTAGGGGATCATTATATTTGTCAAGCCAAACCCAGCAAGGGGTTGAATGAACAGATCTCAAGCAGCCCAGCTTTCTAGCAGGGGAGATCTGGCAAAGTTCAAATCAACATCTGAATGTCTGGCTCCTCTTTGCAACTGGGGATGAACAAACCAAATTAGGGCTATGAAGTGTTATGTGGAGGGAGGACCTTGAGCCAATGCTAAATGTTAAGCCGAATTAAACATTTTGAAGTGCCAAGAAATATCTCCTTAGTCCTCCATTGTTCTGGTTTATTGAGATTCCCAGGGTTGCATTTCCTGCCGGGACTAAAACAGAATAATGTCTCAGAGAATTGTCTGAAGGCAACTTCCAGGAGAACAATCCAATGATTTAGCTGGCCCATGGGGGATCAGGAACTTGAACTGTAATGCAACAAAGACTCCAAGTGGCTAAGAGCTTATCCCAAATAAATCACAGGCCCTGCAGAAGGTGTTGAAATCTGTGACTTATTCTCACTTCTGCTGTTGATATGTTCAATGGCTTACTGCATTTTTCCCCACCCTCCTTCCTCCATTTCATCTTTAAAGTTGAAGCGATGACACTCAATACCTGTGAACATGAATAATTCCAGTGGTTTCCTGTAAGAGGCTATTAGATACTTTGAAGGCTAGTTGAAGTTTGGTAGGCCCAGTAGAGAGTCCAAGAGTGGCTTTCCATAGAGCTTCATATGTCCAGCTTCAGTGAAAGTGGAGGCTTAAGACTAGGGGCCCCAGTTATCCACTTGCTAAGTTCTCATGTCTCCAATAAATAGAAGTGGGTCCTATGCCCAGTCAATAAGTGTTGAAAACCTGGAAACTGTGGCTTCTATTTCTCTGCCTTTTTTAAAATGGTCTTCTAGGTGAGTTCCCAGAATGACCACTTCTGGAAGGCAGAAGAACTGGGTGAAGAAAAGGCAGTAAGCACTGAGGGATGGTAGAGGCATTTTGGTTAGAACTTCCCTGTGTACCTCAAGCAGCAACACTCACAGAAAGACCCTTGGACAGTTCTTAACCACCCCCCCAAAAAAAGATGATAGAATCCCTGTTCAGGGGTAATTCTTGAGCGGAGGCCGAGAGGAGAGAGCACACTAGAGGAGCAAGCACACTTGAGTCTCGGGTCACAGAGACTGCTGAAGGTGCTCACTGATGCGAAATGAAAGTCAATGGCTGCTGCTAGCTTAGTGTGCCTCTATGTCCTAGACTATCTCCCTTTGGGCATCAGGCAATACTTACACTGAGTCTCTGCCCAATCTTCTACATGGCAGCCCTGGCCTCTTAACCAGTGCTCAGAGTTGGCATGGGAAGGACTCTTCAAAGAAAACCAACACATGTCAGTATCCCAGAATAATTTACATGCAAGTGACCCAGGGACTGACTGCCTTCAGTTATTTATCCCAGAGTAGCCAGTGGTTTGGAACAGACTGCTCACTTCCCTGACAATCTTGTGAAGCGCCTCTATAATACAGAAAGTAAACAAAGTGCTACCAAGGCCAATATGCTCACCATAGATCAAGCCGTAAAAAGTGAATGTTGAAACATTGAGATTCCATCTCACCCCAGTAAGAATGTCCTATATCAAGAAAACTAACAATAATAAATGTTAGAGGGGATGTGGCCAAAAGGGAACCCTACTTCATTGTTGGTGGGAATGTAAACTGGTTCAGCCACTCTGGAAAGCAGTATGGAGATTCCTCAGAAGGCTAAACATAGAACTGCCCTATGACCCTGCAGCCCCACTTTTGGGCATCTACCCAAAAGACCACAAACAAGAACACACTAAAGCCACCAGCAAAACAATGTTCATCGCAACACAATTTGCCATAGCTAAAATATGGAACCAACCCAGATGCCCCTCAGTAGACGAATGGATCAGGAAAATGTGGTATATATACACAATGGAATTTTATGCCTCTATCAGAAAGAATGACATTGCCCCATTCGTAAGGAAATGGAAGGACTTGGAAAAAATTATGCTAAGTGAAATGAGCCAGACCCAAAGAAACATGGACTCTATGGTCTCCCTCATAGGGAATAATTAGCACAGGTTTAGGCTAGTCACAGCAGAGGATCACAAGAGCCTAATAGCTATGCCCCCATGAATGCATAAGATAATGCTAAGTGAAATGAACTCCATGTTATGGAAACGAGTGATATATCACTGTTGTAATTACTTTCAACATGCCATGTGAAACCGTAGCTTCTATTGTTGATGATCTTTTTGTATCCCCTTCCTGTGGTTGTACCTACACTATCACTGTATCTTATTTGAGTATGTTGGAAACTGTATATACTGGTATTAAAACTAGAAAAGTGAAAGGGAATACCAAAATCGAGACACACAGGATAAAAAGACAAACTGTTTGGTGTAAACCAACTGAACAACTCATGGGGGGAGAGGGAAAGGCGGAGGGGGGAGGGGAGAATGAGGGAGGAGGTAACAAACAGTACAAGAAATGTATCCAATGCCTAACGTATGAAACTGTAACCTCTCTGTACATCACTTTGACAATAAATAAGAAAAAAAAGTGAATGTTGAAAGTTTCCTATGAGAAACTAGAAAGAAAGAAATTAGTGAAGAAAATGTGAATGCCCCCACCCCAAGAATCTGAACTTAGAAGAAGGAAGAAAATGAGGAGAGGAAAGATGTGTGTGTGTGTGTGTGTGTGTGTGTCTGTGTGTCTGTGTGTCTGTGTGTCTGTGTGTGTGTGGAGAGAGAGAGAGAGAGAGAGAGATGAATAGAAAGCATTATTCTTATTGGAAGCATTCTAATTGGCGACCTTAAACCACACTTGGTGGGAATTTCCCAGCTGCAACGTGCAGTGCCATGGGGCTGTTTCCCCTGAATAGCATGTGTGGTCTTACAACACTAGGCATCATTCCAGACCCCTTGGGGAGAAACATATTTCACTAGAGGAGTTCCCACTTGTGACTTGGTATGGCTGCTCACCGTCCGTGCCATAGTGTTGCAATCTGCTGACCAGGATATTAGAGAATACTTGGCTCTTCTAGGATAATAGTATGTCTAGAATAGTCCTTGGATATTTTCATAACTAGCCACCATGTCCTTCACTCTGAAAAATCAGGACAAGGGATTGAGAGTCCCTGAAGTCACTTTTCACCATGCACCGTCTGTCTCTCTATCCTGCAAGGGGGGAAGGGAGGACTCTTTAGTTGGAGATTGCCATTGCAAAAGGGGGGTAGGGGAGAAAGGGGAAGAAGGGGAGTAGTTTGTTAGAGCTTAAACTCAGGGCCCTTTGCCCTCACTTGGCTTTTTCATTTAAGCTGGCACTCTACCACATGAACCATACTTCCACTGTGTTGTTTGTGTTTTTCATTAGTAACTACCCTGCCTCTTTGGTTACTCAAACTCTATCCAGTCTCTATATTGATCCTGAGCTCATGTCTTCCTCTCCCTGTGCTAGTCTGTAGCACCTGATGTTGAAGACAGTGGGGCAGAGGTCTGCCTCACATGTAGATAAAATACAAGTTAGAAAATTAGTGGCTGAGCAAAGCAATGTCTTTGAATTCCTTGGTGGGTCTGATAGAGATGAATACACGCCCCAAATCAAGAGACCTGTGCAAGGATGGGAAGTTTCCTGTGCCAGGTTCGAAAACATTTCTGTCAATCAAACAGATAAGGAAACAGAATTCCCCAAGCCCACCTTGCAGCAGCCTTCACACTGAATCATTCTTCTCCCACCACTCCATCTTTGCCAGCATTGGCTCAGCCTCATTTGCTGAATCCCTCTGGTGGACATAGAGCACCCTCCACAAATACCTGCTTTGCTTTTCCGCTCTTGTGGTGTGGGTGGGTGGGTGGGTCTGTGCATCTGAGCCACACTGATGACTGGTCTCCTGAGTGTAGCTTCGAAGCCCAGACTCAGCCATAGTCACACTAGATGTCCTCAGTGTGACATCTGGACACCTAGCAAACCCTCTTCATGACAGACAGTTGGTTCATTACTTAGTGAAGAGTCCCTTTGAAGGACAATATAGTTCATCTTTTCCTTTCTGGGTGATGTTATCATAGAAAAAAAATGTAGCTCCAAATTTCCAACAAAGCAATTGATGACACCCTCATGCATTCCCACCAGACTGATATGCCAGTGTTATAGCCAAACAGAGAGTACACAGCATCCGGGACAAGGCAGATGCTTAGTGCCCATTAGAATGGACATGAAGAGACACGATGGTACTTACAACATCCTACCCACCCAGAGAACTTGAATGCAGACTTGGTGGTCTCTGCTGTCCCTAACACAGTATGGGAGAGTCCGCATTCAGACCTTGGCATCAGAGCACCCTGAGATTGAGCACCCATATGGCTAAAAAGGAAACAGAGTAGTGTGAGCACAGAGGTGGAAAATGGAAGTTTTGTGGGTGGCGAGACCTGTTCTTGACCTGAGCTCTTGTAGCAGTGTGGCCCATTCCACTCCCTAGTCCATCCCATATTCATAAGCACACCCTTGGATTGATACAGAGCCTGGGACGGTCTTCTCCAAGTTTTTCCCCTATTAAGACAGAATATTAAGTCTTCATCCCTGGCCCCCTACCATTTCCTGATACCTACCCTCATTTTTCTAACTGGACACATCATCCTATGTCTGTCATTCCCCACTGTCACAGACATGCGGCTCCACTCCATGCCTGTAGCTCCTAGCTCATCATTCATCCTGCTGTCCCACAGTGAGTCCATCCCTCCCTCTTCCCCATGGATTTCCTCCTGGCAAGCACCCTGCCCCACCTGCCTTTTTTTTTTCTTTTGCTAGAACTACAGGGACCCAATGGGAGAGCCACATTCCTTACTGCCCACATCCTGAAACAGAGTTTTGCCTATTGGGCTCAACAGAAAAGGAAAGTGGCCTGTGAAGGGCAAAGAGATTTCTTTGAGAAAGAAAGCTCTTAATCAAACGCAGATATCACGAATAGGAGCAATGGGACTAGAGAAAATTGCTATCAAAGTAAATTGCTTTTTTGTACAAATGCTCCCTTTATTTGAGTTTTCCCCAGTGTAGCATTCTTTCTTTAAGGCTTGGTGAACAGATGTGCTTTTGAAAAAGTTGATTAACTTATCCTTTTCTTGACCCCCTTCCTACTCACCTAAACCCCTGGGAGCAGTGATTACACATAAAGCAAAGTCAATCCCTAAAGTGTTCTTCCTCACCTTAAGTGGCCTTTGATTCACAAAGGGAGAAATCTCGACTGTATCTAGGCAGTTGCATCTACAGAAACTATGAAATGGGCCAATCCTTGGGAAGTCATGTCATTTCATCCTAGGCCTCCAGAGACAAGAAAGAGGCTATGATACGATCTCCTGGAATTAGATCTTCTTCTCCAAGTCATTACCATCTATTACCATTTTTCCTCCAAGATCAATGCCACATCCACCTCCTTCCAGCCCACGATCAACAGTACCTGCAGCCTTCTTTCCTGAGGTTTTGAGATGGAGCAGGGTAGCTTTCTAGTCTGCAAAAATTTATCAAATCCTTGGCAGAGACCAAATCCCTAAAAACAAGAACAAAATTTGGCTCCAAAGTCACTGGCAGGAGCCTCACAGTTCTTGTCCTCGTCTGATTCACATATTCTTATCCAGTGTTCTCTGCATCTTTTAATTGTGAAGATATTAAGACATTGGAGCAGCCCATCAAAACCATCGTCAGAAGTGTGATGGTTTTCTGCCATGTACATATATATGTATATATATATATTTATACGTATAAATATATATACATATATGTAACATTAAAAAAATAGAACCTCTGCATTGAATTTCACAAACTCAATTCATCCCTGTGACAGACACCACCTGCCTCTTGTTCAAGGGTGTTCACATCTTCATTCCAAGGAAACAGCCTGCTTGGTGGGGGCCGGGAGAATAATGCAGGAGATGGGCATTGAGGTGAGAAAGATGGAATGGCCTGCAGGTGCCAGTTGCTATGCTGTAACATTCCAGGATGGGCTGGATTTATGGAGGATTGGTGCCACATGGCATTGATCCTTTCAAGTGGGCCCTTGGCAGGTTGTGCTGTGCATCCCTTACTGGAGATGGAGAGGATGAGAATGGGCTTTGGGCACTCTGGCCAGGCATGAAGAAGACTTCTAATATGATTCAAACCACCACTTCCAGAGAAAGACTGGCTTTCAAGGGTGACAGTGATAAATTGAACTCAGTTTAGTTCATGGTCAAGTAGATCTTCCCTGAGGTGTAGTGCTGATGAGCAAGACATTTGGGACTGAAAGTCTTTGTTTCTTCTTGTTTTATACTTTCGCTGATGGAGATTTTGAGTGCTGTTCTGACTCTAGTTTGAAGAAAACTCCTATAGACCTACATACATTCAGTGGGACCATTTTGAGTTGGAAAGACATAATTAGCTCCAAAGATAGGAAGACATGATAAGACCCTGCTCTTTTTGATACATGTTTGGTTTTTCTCTTTTTAAACAGTTTACATGTTAGATGGATAATTTTGTTTGGCTCTGTAAGATGGACAATAACATGAATGGAAAAACCACTGGTACCACTCTCTCTCAAAAGTAAAAAATCCTAAAGAAAGAAGATGATGAAGGAATGCAATGATGCTATTGAAAAAAAATCAGAGTAAATTAACTTAGTTCTATGCAAGCCTGGGCTGGTTAGATTAGATGACCAGGGATAATCTATTCTGAACTGCGAAGAAAGCCAACAGGAAAACTAACCTGAACTAGAAAGATGAGAGATATTACCACCCAGGTGTGAAGGTGGACAGGCATTATGACATTTTTTCCAGTTTTACTCCTATGTTAAAAAAAAGATGGTAATGGCAGTATGTTTACTTGAAATCCAGAAAAGAAAGACTCTGGTACTTTGTGTCCCCTTAGGGACATGCATACAAGGAGGTGTAGTTTGCTATGTAGGTATCAGCATAATGCTGACGGAGAAATTGCTTTCAATAAAACCCAAACAACACTGGTAATGAATGACCGCCATTCTTAAGTCACAAGTGACTTGGCACTGAAGACCTGACTTTTTAAAAGAATTACTATTATTAATATTATGATTAATTATTATCTTCAAGTGGTTGTACAAACGAATTTCAATTCAACATGTCAATTTAGGAGCACAGTGCATCTTCATCCATGTCACCTCTTTCATCATTCTGACCTTTTCTACTGTTTCTGTTTTTCTGGCTGTCATTGAAAGTAAAGACAGATTATTCACAGGAGAAACAACCCAATAATGTAAATACTAAATGACCTGGAAGTAGATATGATTCTGTAACTTCCTGCCATAATGGAAAATCTATCTCCGAAAAATTGAGTCCTTGCCTTTTCGCTTTGGTGACAGAGCTCATTATAACTTGGTTGTTGTTGGTTTTTTTTTTTTTCATTATAGTGGACATCCCAGAAATACATGGGGGAGAGGGCTCTGAATATGAAATTGATGGTAAGTATCACTATGATTTTAGCAGATAAGTATGTAGTTTAACTTTGGTTAAAAAGACATAAGTAACAATCATTCTTAGGGGAGTAGAGGGCCAAAATGTAGAACAATCCATCAGAAATATAAATGAACAAGGGTTCAGAGGAGAATGAAGCAAACATCGATTGCTTTGTCAAGGTCATACATAGAGATTTAGAACATGTATTGAGTTCCCTTTACCTAATCTGAAACAGGCAAGTTTCCATATCAATGGACTTCAAATTTGGATAAACCCTTTAGAAGTGAAAAGTGAGCTCATCAATACCTGTCACTGCTAGAACTTTCTGACCTCCTCCTTTTTAAAAGGGGATGAAGTGAATGATGGTGGATGTGAGTACTCTCCCAGGCCTATGGAGGCCCCCAGTTTCATGGCTTGGGGACAGAGGGACATTCGCCATAATTATCCAAGACTCCAAACCTTCAATGCTGAAGACTTAGGGGTTTGTTCACACTACCACCCACCTTCTGTTTCCATATTTATGCCAAGCCCTATTTTTGCACTTCTACTGACAAACATCAAGAGGCTGAAGTAAGAGTCCTAACCAAAACAAATTCAAAACAAATTTGCAGATGCAACTTCTTTCTCAAGTCAGAGCAGCACAGGTCACTCCGGGCTTCTCTGAGTGCCAAAGTTGGTCTCCATGAGACTCAACAGCAAGCATTCCACCACAAGAAAAACTTCAGATCAAGATTGATGCATTTAACAAGAGCAGTTTATACAGTCGCTGCTTTTAACCTGACCTTAACCAAAAGCTTCAAGTGTAGTTATAGAAACAGGAGTGACAAACCCAAACAGCACCTTGTTCACTGGATGCAGGCTCTTTCTGCAAAACCCAGTCCAGCTCTCCTTTTATGGGCAAAAGTGCATGACTGACCTACATGGGGAGCCTGAAGTAGACCAAGGGGGCAGAAACCCTGTTTGGAAGTGGAAGGAACAAGAGATGAAGATGCAGAGAGCCTGGCTCCTATGCTTGCTTTAACTGCTTGCTGACTTAGTGCTGGAGTGAAATTCCTGGCCACCTAATTTCTTTGAGAGAGAGAGAGAGAGAGAGAGAGAGAGAGAGAGAGAGAGAGAGAGAGAGAGAGAGAGAGAGAGAGAGAGGTGGGGGCTAACTTTGCTTTCTTCATGGAATACTTAGGAGATTCTAAGAGCCCTGAACTTGGTCATGCCTTGGCCTTACACAATAGAAATACAAGGCTAGGGAGCTGCTATGAAAGTACCACAAAGGAGGTACCTTCAACAACAGCAATTTATATCCTCACAGTTCTAGGGGCTGAAAAATCAAGATCAAGTTGTGAACAAGGTTGTCCAAGAACTATGAGGGAAGCACCCTCCCTCATCTTTCTCTCTCATATAGATGGTATTTTTGTGCCCACATGGTATTTTTGCATGCCTGTCCATGCCTAAATTCCCCTTTCCATAAAGACAACAGTCATATTGGATTGAAGCCTAGCCAAATGGAATCATTTTAACTCGCTTACTTCTGTAAAGACCCTATCTCTAAGTAAAATCACATTGTGAGGTACTAGGGATTTGAACTTCAACAGGAATGGGCTGAGGTTGCAATTTAAGCTACGCATGCTAACAGAGTTCTGGTGGCTTGGAAAAAATATGCTTATATGGCTAGGAATGCAAACACAGAGTAGCTCATTATGTAAAAATAATCCAACCTGTCCTTTGATTTAACTTGAAGCAGTTGGAAGTGAGGGATGTGATGGCAAAGATAAATGGATTCCTAGAACATAAGGTCCACAGGCACCCTTAATGTCCTGTTAAGATCTGGGGCCCAGGGCTATATAGCTCAGGAGTAGCACAACTGCTTAGAATACATAGGTTTGGTACCAAGCACTACAAAGAAGGAAGAAAGGAAAGAAGGGAGGGAGGGGGCGAGGGAGGGAGGGAGGAAGGGAGGAAGGGAGGGAGGGAATTTAAAATCTGAGCTTATCTAATGTCAACCAGGGTATTTTTTTTCTAGTTTTTCAGAGCATTTGGTTTGTTTGGTTTTTTTTTCAAATTTTTATTATCAAACTGATGTACAGAGAGGTTACAGTTTCATACATTAGGCACTGGATACATTTCTTGTACTGTTTGTTACCTCATCCCTCATACCTCCCTCTCTCCTCCTCCTTTTCCTTTCCCCCCATGAGTTGTTCAGTTCACTTACACCAAACAGTTTTGCAAGTATTGCTTTTGGAGTTGTTTGTCTTTTTTTACCCTGTGTCTCTCAATTTTGGTATTCCCTTTCAATTTCCTAGTTCTAATACCAGTATACACGGTTTCCAATATACTCAGATAAGATTACAGAGATAGTATAGGTACAACCACAGGAAGGTGATACAAGAACATCATCAATAATAGAAGCTACAGATACACATGGAACGTTGAAAGTAGTTACAACTGTGATATAACAATCGTTTCTATAACATGGAGTTCATTTCACTTAGCATCATCTTATGTGTTCATAAGGGTATAGCTATTGGGCTCTTGTGATCCTCTGCTGTGACTTGCCTAAACCTGTACTAATTATTCCCAATAAGAGAGACCATAGAGTCCATGTTTCTTTGGGTCTGGCTCATTTCACTTAGTATAATTTTTTCCAAGTCCTTCCATTTCCTTACAAATGGGGCAATGTCATTCTTTCTGATAGAGGCATAAAATCCCATTGTGTATATGTACCACATTTTCCTGATCCACTTGTCTACTGAGGGGCATCTGGGTTGGTTCCAGATTCTAGCTATGACAAATTGCGCTGCGATGAACATCGTTGTGCTGGTGGCTTTACTGTGATTTTGTTTGTGGTCTTTTGGATAGATACCCAAAAGTGGGGTTGCTGGGTCATAGGGGAGTTCTATATTTAGCCTTCCGAGGAATCTCCATACTGCTTTCCAGAGTGGCTGAACCAGTTTACATTCCCACCAACAATGAAGTAGGGTTCCCTTTTGGCCACATCCCCTCCAACAGTTGTTATTGTTAGTTTTCTTGATATATGACATTCTTACTGGGGTGAGATGGAATCTCAATGTTGTTTTGATTTGCATTTCTTTTATGGCCAGTGATGTAGAGCATTTTTTCATATGTCTCTTGGCCATTCTCATTTCCTCATCAGAGAAGTCTCTTAGTAAGTCGTTAGCCCACTTGATGAGGGGGCTATTGGTTCTTTGCGGTTTTGTTTTGGAGGAAGGTAATTTTTTTTAGTTCTGCATATATTTTAGATATGAGGCCTTTGTCCATTGAATGGCCGGTAAAGATCTTCTCCCAGTCTGTGGGCTTTCTGTTTATCTTGCGAGCTATGTCCTTTGCCATGCAGAAGCTCTGCAGTTTGATGCAGTCCCATTTGTCCAACCTTTCTTTGATTTGTAGCATTTCTGGGTCTTTGTTAAGGAAGTTCCGTCCTGCACCAAGGAGCCCAAGTGTTTCTCCTACTCCTTCCTTTAGTGTTTTCAGGGTGTCTGTTTTGATTTCGAGGTCTTTAATCCATTTGGAATTGATTTTGGTGCAGGGTGATATATAAGGATCTAGTTTTAGTTTGTTGCATGTGTTGAACCAGTTTTGCCAGCACCATTTGTTAAAGAGGCTATCTTTCTTCCAAAATATTGTTTTATCTCCTTTATCAAAGATTAAGTAGGCATAGTTCTGTGGGTTCATTTCTGGGTCTTCAATTCTGTTCCATTGGTCTTCAGGCCTGTTCCGGTGCCAATACCAAGCTGTTTTTATTACTATAGCTTTATAATACAGCTTGAAGTTGGGTATTGTAATTCCGCCAGCACTGTTCTTTCTGCTTAGGATTGTTTTTGCTATTCTAGGTCTTTTGTTGTTCCATATGAATTTCTGGATTGCTTCCTCTATTTCATTAAAAAATGGTGTTGGGATATTAATGGGTATTGCATTGAATTTGTAGATAGCCTTTGGCAATATTGCCATTTTGATTATATTAATCCTCCCAATCCAGGAGCATGGGAGGTTTTTCCATTTCCTTAGTTCTGACTTAATTTCATTTTTCAAGCTTTTAAAATTCTCGTCAAAGAGGTCTTTCACTTCTTTGGTTAAGGTTATTCCTAGGTATTTTATGTTTTTGGGGGCTATTGCAAAAGGAGTTGCTTTCCTGATTTCAGCCTCGGTCTTTGGGTCGTTAGCATAGAGAAAGGCCGTTGATTTTTGAGGGTTTATTTGGCTACTTTGCCAAAGTTTTGGATCAGCTCTAGTAGCTTGGGCGTAGAGTCTATGGGGTTCTTTAGGTATAGGATCATGTCATCTGCGAAGAGAGAAAGTTTAACTTCATCTTTTCCTATTTGGATCCCCTTTATATTTTCTTCTTGCCTAATTGCTCTGGCTAGGAATTCTAGTACTATGTTGAAGAGAAGGGGAGAGAGTGGACATCCCTGCCTTGTTCCTGATTTTAAAGGGAATGGCTTTAGTTTTTCACCATTTAGAGTTATGCTTGCTGTTGGTTTGTCATAAACTGCCTTGATTATATTCAGGAATGTTCCAACCAGGGTATTTAAACATCAAATATTTAGACAGTAACCACTACATGTCACAAACCAAGCACTTAATAAATATCCCTTCATTTACTCTAACAATCCAGTCCATTGTCCAACTAAAGAACCTCTCTCAGGTTAAAAAGCTTGTACAAAATGGCACAGGTAGGACATGGCTTTGAATTTGGGTTCCCAAATTATTACTACTTACTACTATGCTCCAAAGCAGCTCGGGATGGACAGGTTTGTGTGATTTCACCCTGAAAACAACTCATGTGTTTTGTGCCATAGATGAGTACGACGTGGACTGGAAGAACTCTTCTTCGCCCACCTTGGGAGCTGGTGCCCCCTCGGCAGACAAAGAAAAGAGCTGGCTGTATACACTTGACCCTATCCTTATCACCATCATCGCCATGAGCTCACTGGGTGTGCTCCTGGGAGCCACCTGTGCGGGGCTCCTGCTCTACTGCACCTGTTCCTACTCGGGCCTCAGCTCCCGAAGCTGCACCACGCTAGAGAACTATAACTTTGAGCTATATGACGGCCTCAAGCACAAGGTCAAGATGAACCACCAGAAGTGCTGCTCGGAGGCCTGACAGATTGTACCTGAATCACACCTGACATTTCATTCCAGGGAGAGGGGCTGGTGAAGATTACATTCCCCCCCCTGCCCTTTGGAAACTGAATGCCATAATCTTGATCACACCGATCCAGAATACCGAAGGTATGGACAGGAAAGACGAGAGAGCCTAGGGAGGAAGGGAGATGCGGCTAAGATGGATGGGGACTGTCGCTCAAGTAGGACTGCAGTGGCCAAGTCTTTGCAGGAAGGAGACCATGTTCCCTGCTGGGACAAAGACAGGAGCTCATCTCTTTGGGGGTCACAGTTCTATTTTGTTTGTGGGTTTATTATTATTATTATTAATTATTGGTATGATATTTCTTTGGTCTGTGAGCAACTCGGAGGCAGAAGAGAGTAACTTCTCATAGAAAAGTGGAGCAGGAATTATAGAATGCTCCACTTTCTCTCATCAACACTTGAAAAGCAAGGGGTCTTTTCAGCCTTTCCATCTTCAGAAATAAACCTCAAATAAAGCAAAACTCCAGGCCACCCAGCTTGTCCCATCCATGCTTGGATGGTCTCGCCACTTGAGGAGTTTGCTGTGGTGTATGTAGGTTCTGCCAAGCTAACCACAAGCTACCGTTTCCAGTCCTAGTATTTAAGTAGGATGTTGTTGCCTTTAACTTTTTTTATCCAGGGGAAAAATTGCCATTTCGAGGGTCAGCTTAAACAGCTATTTCTTATGTACCATTTAAAACAAACGGAAAAGGAAACTTCACTTGTCAAAATTCATAGATACACTTCCACATTAGAAGCGGACTAGCCTTAAAGTGCTTTGTGAATCGGAGCCATTCCTTGATCTCGAGTTCTAGACCCAGAGTTTGTGGCTGTGGGGTCTCCCTTGTGGAGCCTCTACTGGTGGTTTTTGCCTTTTCTTTTCCCTCTTCCTTATACTTCTTGACCGTATACATATTCACACATGTGTATAGCACATGCACACGTGCATTCACACACACACACACACTTACTGTTCCAATTTCTAAGTGCCAGGAAATAGCACCATTGGATAGTCTCAGAGTCAAGGTGGAAAGAGACAGGTTCTTGGCATTTTTTTCCTCCCTCAGTGAGATGTGGTAACCAGTGACCACAGGATGGAAGGGACCACTGAGAGGAGATGCTTAGCCCCTATGATCATCTGGTGGGAATGGCTGAGCAGTGTGTGCAGACCTAACCAGAGTTCTCCAAACCTCTAAGCAGAGATCTGCAAACACAGTGAACGACCCTACACTGCTTCGACACCAGAGACTGAGACTCCTATCCATACACCCTTGCGTGTGTGTGTACACATGTGCACACACTCACCCACCTATTTATGTGTTTTTTATTAAGTGCCTTGGAAAAAAAGGAAGGAAAAAAACCAATGTATTTTTCTTCTATGTAGAAATCATAAATAGCTTACAAGTTAAGGCATTTCTCCTTTCCTAATCCCAATGGCTCCATTCCCGGTTCCCAACTCTCCGCTGGCCCTACTAATGGAATGAGCTGTACTACCAGAGGGTCGTCACAGCCCTAGCTGCCTCTCAACTGCTCCCAAAGTGGAGGCATCAGGAAGAGAATGGAACTGTATGAAGGATAAGATTGTCCGCATCAAGATCCCAGTCTTGACTTTGTAGTAATGCCTAAGGATTGATTGCCTGTGTGCTGGAAACATGTTTTAAACCCACCCAGTATGCTCAGCCACTGGCACAACCATGCTAAACTGTCAGGCCAATTTTGCTGCTATGATCATCTACAATTTCATTTTGTCTTCTACCCAGGTGAAAGGGGTAGGGTGAATGGGACTGGCTGGTTCCTTTAACTTACGAAAATGCTAGTCCCAGTAGTAATGTCACAATGTTTTGTGTGCAGAGAGGGAGCGTTCATACTGGCGACTCTGTGTTCATGTGTATGTGTGTGTCTTTGCGCACCTTTGAGTTCTCTGTAGCTACTGTGTTTGTGAGTGGTCACGTGGGACTTCGTGGTGGTGTTGTGACTTTGACCTGGGGGCACTCCCCCTCCCCCAGTGAAGCTGCTGCTCTCAGCACTCTTTGGCACAGTGGTAGTTAGAGGTGAAAATTGAAGCTATCCAGCCCCAAGCGCTTAGTGATAGACGGCCCTCTGATTGGGGCATGCAGTAGAAGCGATTTTTTTTTTATTAGTTCACCCTCCTCTTCACCCTCCCATGCAGCTCAGTGTTCAGTAAACTGGGAAGTCCTTGGGATTCCCCAAGGAGCTCACAGAAGAAGTTCAAAAGCCCACTCGGGGGAAGTGGGGTATAGTCCTAGCCCACTCTGACCTGGTGAGCCATTTGATGATAGTCCCCAAAGACCAGCTCCATCTCAGGCCTGCAATTCACCTCTAATTTATGTACAACTCAATCTTCATCTGTCGAAAACTCCTACATGCATATTTACCGTTGGTTGATTTGAGACCCTGAGGGGGACCCCGTAGGCTACACAGAAGCAGGGTCCCAGGGCTCCGTGTAGATACCTCACCACTGCTAGAGGCTTGTGGAAGACCTGAAGAATGACAGCTAGGTCCAATTCTAACTTGGACAGGGGATACCTTGGTCCATTTGTCCACTTTATCTGCAGGTGGGCCAGTGGATCTGTTTCCCTGAATTGTTCCCTTTGGGAAGCCCAATTCACAGTATTGATCTCCTTTTTGCCTTGTACTGAATGACACATTACCTCCACGCTCTCCGGGATGAGGTGGGCCACAGGGCCACAGGGTTGCTTTCTCTCTTTGGCAGGAATGGGGAGTTGACAGAAATGAGGATCCATTGAATGAGCATGAATGACAAGGAAACAAGGGGAAAGTTAAACTGTCATGCCGAAGATTAACTTTTCCAGGGTTTGCAGTTAAAGGTATTCGACCATTTGCTGGCTGAGCCAGATCATGGGAACTTGAGAGCTTTTACTGTGATTCTTCAATGTAAAACATAAAATAAAATAAAATAAAATAAACAATGTCAAACTGTGTTTATATGATTTGTATAAAGCCTTTTTAAGATTACTATTTAAATAAACATTATACCAGAGCTATTTTCCTGCACTGTCTTTATTGGACACAAAGAGACTTGGGACTCAAGTGACCAAATTGTCCCAGTGTTTTTCCTGGGTTGTAGCACTGAATGTTTTATGTCCTAGGAAGCATTTGCCTTGTTGGTATCAAATTGGGCTGCAATAGCAGACTAGCATATACTGGGCAGTTTAAACATGTAGTGCTTTCAGTTCTGGAGGCTGGAAAGTCCATAATGAAAGCCCCAGTAGACTAGGTATCTGACGAAGCCTGTCTTCCTAGCTTGCTGACAGCTGCCTTCTCTGTGTGTGCTAGGCAGCCTCTCAGTGGATATAGCAGTCTCTCTATGTAGTGCATCTCAAGGTGTGGTCCTAGACCAGGAACATTAACATCCTTTTGGAACTTAGACTTTATCTTTGGTATACTAAGTTACAAACTCTAGGAACAGGGCCTATGATTTGCATTTCAACAAGCCCACTGAGGAATTCTGGTGTATTTTCAAGCTTAAGAACCACTGGTCCACCAGGTAAGGTGGCTCATCCCTGTGATGCTAGCTACTTGGGAGGCAGAGATCAGAAGTATTGGGATTCAAAGTCAGCCCAGGCAAAATGCTTTCAAGATCTCATTTCACTCAATAAAAAGCTAGGCATGGTAGTGTCTACACGATATCACAGCCATGTGGAAAGTGTAAATAGGAGGAGAGGACTGTGGTCTACACAAGTCTGGCATGAATCCATGACCCTATTCAAAAAATGACTGCACTGCACTAATAAACTTCATGTACAACTACTTAGACATAAGATAATTTTTTAACAATGAAACAATGAAAAATGAAACAAAAAAACAAGATGCAAAAAAAAAACCCCAAGATGCATGGTTCAAGTGGTAGAACACCTGCCTGGCAGGAGTAATGCCCTGAGTTAAAATCCTAGTAACCAAGAAAAGGGGAAGGAAGGAAGGAAGGAAGGAAGGAAGGAAGGAAGGAAGGAAGGAAGGAAGGAAGGGAGGGAGGGAGGGAGGGAGGGTGGGAGGGAGCGAGGGAGGACAAAAGGAAGGGAAGGAGAAAGGGAGAGAGGGGGAGAGAGGAGGAAAGGATGAAAGAGAATCACTGATCTACAGAATATGAAAACCACCATAGCCTCACAGAGTAACTAAAGCCTTTTCATCTATTGGTTATTGGATTCAAAACAAACCAAATTTGGGACAGAGAAGACTTTACAAAGGCCACATGTGCTCCTAGCTCATACAGTGAAGCTCCCAGGCAGGTGGAGGGAGAAGCTTTATACTGAACCCCCTCCTGTGTAGCTATAACCTAGAGCTAAGTTTGCCTCCATTCTGAGGCCCTGTCCATCCCCCAAAGGAAACAAACTCCAATCATTTATTTGAGAAATATTTTCTGAGCACTTCTCTCATTTACAGGTAAGCAGGTAGAACAAGGACCAGTTACAAAGGGCTGGGAATATGGCCTAGTGGCAAGAGTGCTTGCCTTGTATACATGAAGCCCTGGGTTCGATTCCCCAGTACCACATATAGAGAAAATGGCCAGAAAAGTGGCAGAGTGCTAGCCTTGAGCAAAAAAGAAGCCAAGGACAGTGCTCAGGCCCTGAGTCCAAGGCCCAGGACTGGCAAAAGAAAAAGAAAAAAAAAGGACCAGTTACAGAAAATGCAAAGGCAATAATGAATCAGTAGTTCTGATAGAAATCACCAAGATTTCTCCCTGTGAACCGGTGAGCAGAGAAGAGGATATTTAAGCCAAATCTTAAAGGGACAAAGAGAAGAAGCCTAAACAAAATACCCAAGACCAAGACAAGCTTTGCAGATTGAAGGAAAGGTGGAAAGGAGGCTGATGTCTTCTCAGGAACACAAACAGGTCAACAATGCTCAAGACCAGGCTGCAGGCGGAGGGTGGGGGGAGGCAGAGCCAGATCACACCGTACCTGAAGGCCAGGATGAAGAGGTACTCTTGAATCTTTGTAGTTCCTTAGCTTTCCTTCTTCTATAGGCATCACAACCCATCACCCAGTCCCCACTGTTTGGCCCGGAGGGTCACCACAAACAAATCTCTACAACTTCTGGCTTTGCCCTTCCTATAATCTTCACCAAATCATGAGTCTCCTGACATGCCAGGTTCTAGTGTATTACTGATCCTAGCGATAAGAACAGAGGTTAAAATGAAAGCACATTTCTTCTTTGCTTTAGTTGAGCTTTGGGGGATTTTTAAAGCCTTAATAAACTAATAACATCTCCTGGTCCCTCGCCATCTAGTGTTTACATACGATTATTTTTTTCTTATCTGCATCCTTCTGGATATGTTTACCCAATCCTCAGGGGACATAGGCCAGTTAAGTGCAGTTGGAACAGGCCCATTCTTGAGGGAAAAAGGATCCATCTGGACCAGGGTGAGGGAGGGAGGGAGAGAGGGCTATCTTTGCCCCACTACATTGGTGGTGTGGATGGGGTGTCAAGGTGGGGGGGAGGTGTAAAACAGTGGAGAAATGACTTGATTCCAGTTCTCACAGGCTCAGGCTGTCATCTCAGGCTCAGCTAACTAGAATGCTTAGGGGAAATCTCTCCGCGGGCACAGGGTGTGACATGGAGGGGGGGGGGGGTCTGAATAGGAAATAATAGGGTTCTGCATGCTGCCTGTTGTGGGTTCTTGGTGCTACCTTGCTGTCTTCCTCAGGGCCTCCCAGGAACTTGAAGGCCAATTCTCCTCAACAACCCAACAGGCAGGGGTCCTCAGGGCCTCGGGGCCAAGCCAAGACTGGCCTTTGGATTTTCCTCCTCTCAAAATTCCTGAGCCTGCCTGGCCAGCTCCTCACCCCACCTCCCAACGCGACATGGCCCTCCTCATTCCTGAGTTTCCACCATGACCCTGAGAGGCAGCGCCTGGCGGAAGAACACGCCTTCCCACTTCTCCCTGGAGACCCCAGCCAGAGACCTCCAAAGGAGCCACGAGCCAAATTGTTTCTGCAGCTTATCCAGAGAGGGACACCTGTTTCCTCTCCCTTTCCTGCCAGGGGGGAAAAAAGAGACAGAGAAAGAGATCAGGGGTGTGTGTGTGTGTGTGTGTGTGTGTGTGTGTGTGTGTGTGTGTGTGCGCGCGCGCGCGCGCCTGTGCCAGCAGGTTTACAAGCACTATATAAAAGTGAAGTTTTTACCAGGTATGGTGACACAGGTCTGCAATCTCAGCACTTGGGAGGCTGAGGCAGAAGGAACAAAAAGTATGAGGTCTGGGACTGTGGCTCAGTCATACCTGGGGCTGGGGATGTGGCTTAGTGGTAGAGTGCTTGCCTAGCATGCACAAAGCCCTGGGTTCGATTCCTCAGTACCACATAAACAAAGAAAGACAGAAGTAGCACTGTGGCTCAAGGGGTAGAGTGCTAGCTTTGAGCAAAAATAAGAGAGGCCAGGGACAGTGCTCACTCCTGAGTCCAAGCCCCAGGACTGGCAAGAGAGAGAGAGAGAGAGAGAGAAAGAGAGAGAGAGAGAGAGAGAGAGAGAGAGAGAGAGAGAGAGAGAGAGAGAGAGAGAGAGAGAGAGTTGGTACGTTATGGTTCCTGACTATAATCCCATGTATTCAGGAGGTTGAGATCTGAAAGATTGAGTTCAGAGGCCAGTCAAAGCAGAAAATCTCTCTAGATCCATCTCCAAAGAGCCAACAAAAAACAGGTCTGGTGGCATAGCTCACATGGCAGAGTGCCAACCTAGCAAGTAGGAGTACCTCAGGTCAAACCCTAGTCACACACACACACACACACACACACACACACACACACACACACACACGCCAGATGAAAGAAAGTGTAAACTGGTGGCTGATATCTAAGATCCTAGGTATTCAGGAAGATGAGACCAGAGAGTGAGGTTCAAAGCCAGCCCAGGCAGAAAAGTTTCCAAGACTCCGTCTCCATCCAATTAACCAATGAAAAGCTGGGCTGAAGGTATGGCTCAAATGATAGAGCTCCAGAAGGATAAGCAAGCTAAGTAACCACAAGATGTTCAGTTTAAACTCTAGACGCTAGAATACTTACATTCTAGTACTCTAGAACACTCCCCTCCACCCAAAAGTGAGGTCATTGCTGTATGTTTAACTTTATAAAATACTGATTAATTTAAGAATGAGTGTATCATTTTGTACTTCCCTCAGTGGTGCATAGCTAGAGCAGGAACCAGTCAGATATTTTGAGCAATCTCTTCTTCCTGGAGTTCATACCTGTTATGTCATTTGTTACCATGCTGTGTGTGCCCTGCTTGGTTTCCATGACAATAGCATAACAACAGAAGCAAGCGCATGTAACTTGTGAGCTTAAGTTATTAAGATGGAAATTTTAATCTTGGAGAAAGAGAAAAGAATCTGAGGCTAGTCTGAGTTACAAACTGAGACCTTGTTTCATAAAGCTAAAAATGAAGCAGGCACCAGTGGCTCAAACCTGTAATCCTAGCTACTCAGGAGGCTGAGTTCTGAAGATCATGGCTCGAAGCCAGCCTAAGCAGGAAATCCAAAAGGCTTTTTTCTCTCCACTTAACCACCAAAAATCTTGACATGGAGTTGTGGCTCAGGTAATACGAGTGCTAGCCTTGAGCACAAAACCAAGTCCTGAGTTCAAGGTTCAGGGCCGACACACACACACACACACACACACACACACACACACACACACACACAGAAACAAAGGAAAAAGAGGATCATTTACTAAAGTAGTTTGTCTACCTGTGGCACTGCACTTGAGCCATTCCTTATCATTTCCTCTGATACTCCATGGCACTAGGGTGGCAGTGAATCCCCTCTCTCCACAGGGCCTGTGGGACACTTAGCTCTGATCTCAGGTCCTGCCAGCCTGCAGGAAGCCCAAGCCTACACAGGAAGTTCTCCACCAGCAGAGGAGTTGGTCCTTATGGCAGGGCATAGGAGGTGTGAAAACCTGGGGTGCTTGGTTGTAGGTTGCTTGCCAACCCTCTGACCAAATCAACAGTGGTCAGGCATAGACCCTCCCTCCCAGACTCAAACAGCTTCCCTGGAAACCATTCACTTCTATGCTTCCCGAAACAGCCGGCAGAGCCAGATTGCTGTGGTTTGGAGCCCAGTTCCACTAATAAATCTCATCCTAAAGCCCTTGACTGCCTCTGCTGGGAATTGAAGCGCAGCCTCTCCCATGCTAGCCTGCTGCCTGTGCATACCAATGGCCAGGCCTCAAGCACTGCTGCTCTGCAAGGGTCTTTATTCCTGAGCCGGGTGGCAGGTGGCCTTGCTGGATTTGCCTTCTTTCTATAGTTTTTTTTCCTCCTCCTCCCTTCCTCTCCTCAATTCACCTCTCCTTGAGCTGTTACTCTTTCCAGTCAACTATTTTTTAATGCCTATGGAAGCTTAAAAAGAGCTTCTGGTGATTTTGAGATACAGCGTGATGGGATCCCCTGGAATTTGGACCTGCTGAGAAGGAGAAGAGAAAAACACTGCTGTTCTTGAAAGCTCTGAAGACCATGTTTCAAGAGTCAGTTCTGCCTCTAATGGTTTGACCTTAGGAAGGCCATGACACATGGTGGTCTCTTCCATGCAGTTGGGCAAAATAAATTTTGCCCTTCCAGCTTGAACATCCCAGAGTGATATCCATTTGGATGTCAGTGAGCATGGAGCTAAGTAGTGCTCCCTCCTGTGTCCTCAGAACCCCTTCTGCAGAGGTGCTGGGCGAGGCACCTTTCGGGTAGATGTTATTCTGGTCCTGGTCTCCCAGATTCCTAGATGCAGAACTTCACCCAGAGTCCTTCACTTCTACCTCTACAGCAATAGAAGCCAAGCATAAATAATCCATGCCTGTAGCTACTCGGGAGGCTGAGATCTGAAATGGGGGTTCAAAGCCAGCCCTGGCAGAGAGGTTCTTATCTCCAATTAACCAGCAAAAAGCCAGACATGGATGCATAGCTCAAGTGGTAGAGTGACAGCCTTGAGGGGAAAAAAAGAGAGAGTCCCTGGGCGCAGGCCCCAGTAATAACACAGAAACAGAGAGCAATTGATGTGCTTAGTTGTCTCTCTCTCCACTGCTTCTTGAGAAAAAAAAATTTGTTTCATATAAGCAACATAGTTCCTGTCCAATGCCTACATGTGCCTTGTGAAATGCTAGGAGGCAGAAATGATAAGCAAAGCAACCTAGTCCTTGCATTCGGGGAGTTTAGTGAAAGAGGCGTAGGTGACTCAGACAACTACACAAGCACAATGATGATGACAAGAACTGCAAATGGAAGTACAGAGAGCTATGGGAGGGTTGGCAGGAATCTCTGCACCGTGTTCGGCGGAGCTGAAATCCTAGAGTGAACTGTAGGAGCAGGAAAGGCAAGCATCTGATAGGCAGAAAACTGCCGAAGATGTGAAGATGTAGAAGCTGAGGGGAACCTGCCAAAGGCAGAGTTGGGCCGGGGGGTGGAGGGGGAGAGAAGGACATCTCATTTACTTTTGTGTCAGGATGCCCAACTCACACCTGGCCCCTACTATGTGGACATAATAAATGTTTATTGACTGAGTGAATGTTGTATAAATTTTCCTTTAAAAGCCACCAAGCTGCCCAGTGTGTACAGACTAAAAGGTCTTTTAGTTCTTGCTTGTTACTGCTTCCTGTGCTGCACTCTACTGGAAAATACACAAATAATTTTCTGAGTTGAACTGGGAAACTATGTCCACAAGTTCCAGCATGGAGCTCCCCACTATTAATTTATGTGTAAATACGATAAGAGCTTAAGTATAATCTTCAAATTAAAATTCTATTGAAACAGTTGGAGAGTTGTCAGATTTAGCAAATGAAAATGTACTATGCAGACCCTGTGGAAAACAGTGTGGCAGTTCCTCAAGATGGTAAGCATGGAATCACCATGAGACCCAACAATTCTACTTCTAGGCATCTACACCCAAAATAACTGAGAGCAGGGCCTCAAACAAGTCCTCAAGCATCCCCGTTCAGCACTGTCCCTTCCAATGGCCACAAAGAAGAGACCCCACTGCACATATAGAAGTATCATTCACCTTTTAGAATAAGGAGGTTAGCCTGGGGCTGTTGGCTCACGCTTGCAGTCCTAGCTACTCAGGAGGCTGAGATCGGAGGGTCACAGTTCAAAAACCAACCTAGGCAGAAAAGTCTGTAAGACTCTTTATCTCTAATTAACCACTGGTAAACCAGAAATGGAGCTGTGGCTCAAAGTGGTAGAGCACTAGCCTTGAGCAAAAGACTTCAGGGACAGTGCCCAGGCCCTGAGTTCAAGCCCCAGAACTTGGGGGGGGGGGAAGAATAATGATAGTGTAATTCTCATTTAAATAAAAATAGGTTTATAAGGAGGTCCCATATGATAGTGCATTTTATTTATTTGTTCATTATTTGTTTTTTATTTGGGTCTTTGAGATAAAGAAAGTCTCAAATAAGTAGCCTGGATTAGCCTCAAGTCACTATATAATACAAACTGTTCTCAAACTTGGGATCACTTTGCCTCCCAAAGTTCTGGGTTTACAAGCATGCGTCATCACACCTGGATGTTGAAGACAAATTTTAATCTCTTCTTCTTATTATGTGCTTAAATTTTAGTAATAGAATTTCCCTTGGGAATACAGTAGTATAAGGCTCAGAAAAATAATAATTAAGAAAAACAATCTTTTAAAAAATTGTTTATTGTTATTATGAAGGTGATGTGCAAAGGGATTGCAGTTACATAAGTCAGGTACAGTACACTTGTTTTTGGACAATGTCACTCCCTCTCTCTCTGTCTCTCTGTCTGTGTCTATGTCTCTCTCTGTGTCTCTCTCTCCCAGTTTTTCCCTCTAGTCCCCTTCCACAAGTTGTATAGCTCATTTTCAATGCAATCTGACTTTTTGAACCTCAAAAACACATGATGTTCTTATATGTGTTATATAACACGGGATAAACTAAAAATATTACCCTAAATGAAATAATCCAGGCACAAAGGACAGATGTTATGGGATTGCATATGAATGTAGAATGGGGAGGAAGGAAGGGAGATGAGAAGACAGGAGAGGAGAGGAGAGGATTAGTAGTTACCAGAGGCTAGTAGGAAGAAAGAGTGGGAATCATTGTAAAGGGTATGGAGTTTGAGATAATGAAAGCATTTGGGAAATGGATAGGAATGATGGTTGCTCAATAGGCATAATGGTGAAGGTACTGGATATTACTGAGTTGTACACATTAAACTGACTAAAATGATAAACTTCATATCAGGTAGATCTTAAAAGCATTGCTTGAAAAAAAGTCATTTTGCGTGATACTGATGAAGACTTATTGTGTTCATATACTAGTTTGTTGAATGACAACTCTTTCGTACAACTACTTAAAGATAAAAATAAAAATTACAAAGAGCATCTTTTATTTTGAAAAAAATACAAAAATCCCATATAATAATTAGGACATAGTTAAGCTAAATGATTGTTCACTATGCACCTGAAATTCAAATTGAACTGCATGTCCTGCATTTTATCTGGTAATTTTTTGTTGAGAAACTTTCTCTTCACCATGCGCTCCCTCAAATCTTCCCAGAATTAAAGACCCTATTTTCCAAACCAAAAGTTAGTGCTGGTGGTCTTCTGAGTATACAAAACAGTGGCAGAAAGTCAGGGGAGTCGTGCCTGCTCTAATAATAGCCTCAACCACAGAGAGAGGCCACGCTATACCTCCCTTAGTCTTCACTCACCCCCTCAGTGAAGAGGTAGAGATTAGAAATCTTGGTTGGGTTTGCCATCTGTTGTCTAATCATCATGCGCCCCAAACGCAGTAATAGCTGGTTATAAAGCCCTTCTCACAATTGACCACATGGCTAGAATTACAGTTGCAGATGGTGACACTCACACATGTGACTCAGACGATAGCCTTGTCCCCCGCCATCAATAGATTGTCACACCAGAGTTAGAAAAGAACCCATGGGGTGGCCAGATGCCTAATGGTACTGCCATTTGCACCCATGCCTTCTAGAAGAAATCAACTTCCTACACAGCTTACTGTGTAGCAAGAAACAAGTGTGAAAGGCAAAGGGCACTTTAGAGCCATTTGGACCAAAGATGTGGACTGAGCATAGCAAGGGTGCCACAGGCTTGGACAGAGCTGTGCTAATCTGCCTGGAAGATAGATTTGGAGTCACACCACCGCTCCAGAGTCTACGGCTGTGATTCCAGGTGGTCCCACCTACTCCTTCTCTCCGCCGAGAGGAAAGGCAGCCAGGGAGGGCATCTCATGAAGAGATGGGTGGTGTCCAATTCATTTTTACTAGGTGCTGACAAGTACACTGTGAAAAGTCTGGAAATGTGTAGCACAGCAAAAACACACAGGTCACCATGCACTGGTGAATGATTACCAGAGGAGAAATTCATTACAGCCTCCTCTCCGCTCCCACCACATAAGGAAGTGTTACATTAACAAGATGGAAGGTCCCTGCGGTCCCCTCCCCAGCACAACCTCCACTGCCACCGCCTACCACCCCACTATTTCAATTTGGCTTTCGTGGTGGGAGAAGTTAATTCAGCTATACTAATCAAAAAAAGGGAGGTCACAGTGGCAGCTGAATCAAATCAAAGCTTATCTGACCTGCATGCTACATGAAATTCTTTCAGCTAGCCAACACCAGCTCCGACCCCTGGCGCCGGCCACCTATAGTGAGCATTCAAGCACAGTGGATCTTTGTGAGTTACTCCTATAACTTGTTTATGCCTCCAGAGTACATGCATTGCCCTCTCCTTCATGCCTCTTGGTACCAAGATCCTGTGAGTATATGTGTGTGTGTGTGTGTGTGTGTGTGTGTGTGTGTGTGTGCCAGTCCTGGACACTGTCCTTGAGCTTTTTGCTCAAGTCTAACACCCTGCCACTTGAGGCACAGCTCCAATTGGAGATAAGAGTCTCACAGACTTTCCTGCCCCAACATTCCTGACTTAGAACGGTGATCCTCAGATCTCAGCCTCCTGAGCAGCTAGAATTAAAGGTATGAGCCACCAGCTCCTGGCTCCTGTGCGGTTTTTTTTCTTTCTTTTTTTCCTTTTTTCTCCTGTGAGTTTGCAACCTATTTTTACATAGACATAGACTTAGCCAGTACCAATATGGAAAGGGTTTGGAGACTCTGGAATGTCAAAGATGACTCAGGCACTGGGCTTGGATCCGCTTTAGACAAAGTGGTGGAGTGATGAAAACAGAGTCTCCATTTGAGGGTAAAGATGAGTCACACACACTGGGCTTGGATCAGCCCAAGTTCTGGGGTGATGGAAACAAAAGGCTCCAGGTCAGGGTGGCTAAGAGATGGAGTGGCCTTCAGGTCCTTGCCACTCACAGACACAATGCAGTCTTTGTCTCTTCCTCTTTCTGATCTCTCTTCTCCAGTTACCACTCCCCATGTTAAAGTATCATGGGCCACAAACGGCAGGTTAGCCAAGAGGCCCGGACACGAGATGGAAGGGTCAGTAGTACCCTTAATGGGATTTCTGTTCCTTCAGGCCACCTTATACACACACAGGTGCCAATCACAGGCATCTACTTGGAAGTCAAGGGCAAGCCAAGTCCGGGATGGATGGGCTGTTGGTAGAACATACTGTCCACAGGTGCCTGTTGAAGGAGACCAGGAAGCCTTGTGCCCAACCTCTCACCTCCAAGAAGGCCCATGGAGCTTCTATGACAAAGGTCAACCAAAAATGGAGGAGCCAAGCATACCCTGGTTTGCCAGCCAACACAATGTTAAATCGTAAACCTCCCTGTAGCCGGCTGAGGCTGAAAGCTACCATTTCATTATGCAGCTTTCTCCCAGCATAAGAAGAGAGCCTGCTTCTCCCAGACACACACCGTGGCGACCTGCCCTCCGCCTTCGCTGCCCTGGGGAAGCCTTCAAAGCTGTTCCATTTGTCTAAATCCCATCCATCTTTAATGTCACCATCTACATTTTCTCCTCTCCTCCTTTTTCAAAGCAGCCAAAACAGAAAATGTCACTGCATTTGGGGCCAATTCAAAAGGCAGGCTCAGATGGAAGTTCTATTTCATTCTCTAGAGTCTGTGTTTTCATCTCCTGGGGAGCCTTCAGGGTACCTCAGCCCTCCAATCCTATGCTCATCCGCTGCTGTTATGTGTTTGCTGTGTGTCCTTCACTCTTGTTCTTCTGTGTTTGCCTATTTCACCTGCAAGAGGGCATGACGTTGATGGGTATGGGGACAGGGGCCGTGGTGGGGGGATTGTCAGGTGAGACTGTCACTACACCCCTCAAATTCCTGACAAGGACTGAGAGGTCCAACAGCTGAATACAAACAAATATCCCCCGGGCTGCCTTTCAAAAACCATGTGCTCTAAATTTGTCCAAAGCACACAGAATCACCCCCACTAAGGCAGACATGGTTGGGAGTGCTGTGAGCACCCCCTCTCCCCTGGGTGCTTTAAAAAGACCCTTTAAACTGTGCAGGGCAGGTGGCAGCTCAGATGAAGATGACAGTCAGAATGCATTCCTGACAGCCCCTGGCTCAGCCAGGAACAGAGCACTGATGCGCTGATTGATACCTGAGAGGGTGGCTGTCATTGGGTAGGACACAGGAAGGAGATAAGGGACTCTATCAGTGTCAGACCCAGCCTGACACAACACAGCTGTAAATCACTTCGGGTGAAGATTCTTAGCTGCTGAAGTCAAGAAGGGTAAGCAGGTAATAGAAAAACCAGGGGGGAGGCACAGCTGTAAGGGGTGGGCCAGGTGCTTGGTTTCAGACCTGTGTGGGAGGGGCGAGCCCCATTAGTAGAATTCCATTCATCTATCCTCAGCCCAAGGGAGGTGCTGTATCTTCCAGAGTTAATTGCACAGGGTTAAAATATAATCCAGGGTGAGCCTACAGTAAGTGATCTATGTCTTCACATGGCTATTATAGCTACACATATATTCCAACCAGCAGCACAGGATGAGTGCTGTGAGAGGGAGCCCACCCTCCCCTCTCCTACCTACTCTTCACAGGCTAAAGAGATGGTTGCTGCTGTCCTGGATTTGTCCTTCTCACTGATACCTGAATTTACACAATGACCTATGAAGAAAATAGGACGAAGAGGTTCTGAATTTTGCCAGGCATCAGTGGCTCACACCTATTACTCCCAGCTACTCAGGAGGCTGAAGTCTGAGGACTGAGATTCAAAGCCATCCCAGGCAGGAAAGTCTATGAGACTCATCCCCAATTAACCACCAGAAAGCTGAAAGTTAGACATGTGTCTCAAGTGGTAAAGTGCTAGCCTTGAGTGATGACCTTGGGCAATGTTCAGCCCATCAGCTCAAGCCCCAGCCCCCAGCGCACACACATGCGCTCGCGCTCGCGCACACACACACACACACACAAACACACGATTTCTCCATTTCAGAAAGCTGCAAGACTGCCTTCAACAACTTCCAACCATGTTGTGATGTGATTAGCACTAGCCAAACCCATTTTAAAGATGGTCTTTCAGTGTGTGTTAATTAGACATTTAAAAAATAATAACCTTTTTTTTTTTATCCAGGGGACAATGGTTCTGAAGTTGCAAATAATGAAGGGATTAGTGACTAATTAATTGCTAGCAGGTGTGGTGGGAATGTCTAAGAGTTCTTGGTGTTTCTCCTCTTTCTCTCTTAAGATTGTTCTTTCTTATTTTAATTAATTTTTTTGCCACCCCAGCACTTCTCTTATCAAATATTCAAATAAACTAAACAAATAATGTGTATTGAGACCAAAGTACTCAATATGGTGTTTAATTGGAATTGTAGCCTGTTTTCTCCCAGTAGAGTCTCGGGGTACCTGGAAGGCTTCCCTGGCAGTGGAATTGGACTCCAAAAGTGCATTTTTAGCATCTAGTTAATCTTCCTTTCAGGTGCCAAGGGCATGGCTTGATTGAAACAAGGAAACATAAGCCATTGGGTGGTTTGTGGTTTCTCTTGCCTGGTAAGGAACAGAGGCAATAACATAACAATGCTGTGATGACCTCTCATTCGCTCTCCTCTACTGTTCGTGTGTGTGTGTGTGTGTGTGTGTGTGTGTGTGTGTGTGTGTGTGTCTCCCACAAATGAACTGAGTGCATGATCCAGCTATTGGACAGGCCAGGTTTGGTGGCCAACCTATGCCCTGAGCTATCAGTATCACAAGTTGGCAGGAGTTCTGCCTTCACGACCACTACTTACACTAATACAACTAAGTCTATGTAATCAAACCCCAGCCTCAGCCAGAAGAGGGGGCAGCCAGAGTGTGCGCTCTTATGCAGGGCCCGCAGCATTGGTGGCTCAAGCAATGTGAGCACTATGCTTTATCCTCTCCGTAGGGACATTGCTCAGAATGCCACGATGCTGCGCAGCTCCAAGTACGAGGAACCGTTTCCTGAGTGAGCTAGCTAGCATCGTATGAAATGCCAAGAGGGGCTTCGGGGATATAGCCTATAATGCCACCAGAGCTGTTGTTGGCTGCTTTAAAATGAGTTACAGGTTTCAGCTCTGGTACTTTACCCTCCAATAGTCAGGAGATTCCTTAAGTGGAGGGAGGCCTCTACTATCTTCTCAAAAGCAGCCAAATTGTTGAGCCATGACCATCGATTTATCCAGAAATGATGATTAGGAGGAATGGAGAAGAAATGGAAGAGGAGTTTTATAAATGGGTCTCTGGTGGCCTTGAGCTCAGCTCAAGGCATTTTTCTCCAGATTGAGGCAAAGACAGAAGTAGTCTGCTGTGACTGATGGAGCCCAGATGACGCCCTGCCGAGCACCTCATTATAAGTGTAGTTGGGGTGGGGTCGGCATGGGGATGGCTGGTTCGGAGCCCTGGGCATCGGGGACATGGCCAGTCCCTTGTTTCTCAGGGCTTCGAAAGCCAAGTAGTATCATAAGAAACTTTTCTCAGTCTTTTCTCTCTCCCAAATTTGCGTCTAAGCATCTAAGGAGCTAGAAAATTGGGAAAGGAATCCCTGAGCCATAGATAATAGGTTTTTGTTGTTGTTATTGTTGTGGTTTTTTACTGTAGCTGTAAACATCATAAGAAACCCCTTCATATATAAAGATAAAAAGATCTTAAACTCAGGGCCTGAGTGCTATCCTTTAGCTTTCTGGCTCAAATCTGGTGCTCTACCACTTGAGCCACAGCTCCATGTTTTTTGTTTTTTGTGTGATTAATTGGAGAGAAGCATTTCACAGACTTCCTTGTGCAGCTGGTTTTGAACTTCAATCAGATTATAGACAGAAAGACAGACAGGTAAATGGATAGATAATAGATTTATATATATGTGATTTATATGTGTGTATAAATACGTGATAGATTTATATATAATCTATGGGTTTAAATTATACATATGTATTTATAAATTATATATAGATTTACATGTACTATATATAGATGATATAGGTAAGAACATAGATACATAGATAGATAGATAGATAGATAGCGTTAAAAAGAAAGTTGTCAGCGCTCTAGAAACCCATATAGACCATAAACACAACATGAACTCCACTTCTCACTGGAATGACACATTGCATGTGGAGGTTCTGTGGGTATAAAGAGAACAAGAACAGATGTCTTAGGTTATAATGGCGAAGAACAGCCATCCTCTTCTTGTACAGTCACTCACTTAAGCGGTGGACACAAAGATTTCAAGGAAGTCAAATAAAATACAAAGTGTTTCTTGCTCCACCCTCTCTGTGAGGTTCCCCTTGCTCTCAGGCACTGTGTCCCAAGCACCTGGACCAGTAAGCACCTCACAGTTCACAGGTTAGTAAGTGCTGCTCGGCTGTCTCCAAATCTCATTCATTACATGAGTTGAATGAATTCATGAAAAATAACATGATAAAAGCCAGGCACTGGTGGCTTATGCCTGTACTCCTAGCTATTCAGGAGCCTGAGATCTGAGGATTGAGGTTCGAAGCCAGCCAGGGCAAGAAAGTCTGCGAGACTCTTATCTCCAATTAACTACCAGAATTCTGGAAGTGGAGCTGTGGCTCCAAGTGGTAAAGCACTAGCTAGCCTTGAGCAGGAAAGTTCAGGGACAGTGCCCAGTGCCCCGAATTCAAGCCCCACAAATGATGAAAAGCAAAACAAAAAAGGAAAAAAGATGAGTCCAGCTTTGCTAGCAAGGCCCTCTTCTATGTCTCCAGAACAGCACAAAGGGAGTGGAATATACCAAGTCCCTGAACCACAAGTACTCAAGCTAGCACTAGTCTTCTTGTGCTGAGTCCCCACCCCAAAAATGCTAAATAAGTCATTCTTGCTAACCTCGTGATTCCCTGAAAGGAAGGCTCTACAGTTTTTCACATTCTATATATCTAACCCTTCATCACCAAGAAGGGAAGCCCCGATTTTAATGTAAATGCTCTATAAAGTGGCAAATCATACATCTTCCCAGCTGTCCCATCCCACAGAATCTTCTTCCAGAACACAATAGGGTGAACTTGAAAGCAAGGTGGCCCTACTTCCATTAGGGTAGATAGGGCATCAAGTCAAATGAACACTGGGCCCACCGTCGTTTGAGGTTCACACAAGTGCTTTGTATGGTCCTGAATCTTCTTTTCCTTGGAGACATTTCTAAAATGATGACAACTTGACAGCTCTTGGAAACAACTCTCTCAAAACTTGCCATAAGCTCTCAAAGTGACAGAGAGATTGAATCAGTTTAAGGATCAGGAAGGACACTTATTTTCCAAGTGCAGATACGTACTTGGAAGTAATCCAGAGTCGAAAAGTTCAAGGTCAGGAGCAAGTATTGATGTATTGACATTGTTGGGCACCAGTGGCTCACATCTGTAATCCTAGCTACTCAGGAAGCTGAGATCTGACAATTGAGATTTAGAGCCAGCCCAGGCAGGAATCTCTGAGATTATGTCCAATTAACCATTAAAAGGCTAGAAGAGCTGTGGCTCAAGTGGTAGAATGCTAGTCTTGAGCACCCAAATCCTGAGTTCAAGCTTCATCACCTGGACATACACACACGGACACGGACACACACACACACACTCACACAATATAGATAGATAGATAGATAGATAGATAGATAGATAGATAGATAGATAGATAGATAGATAGATATTGTGAATGTAGAATTTTTATCCCAACATTAGTTTGGAAATACTTCTCTTGAATAGCCTGGGACAGTAGGAACAAGCATCTATGTAAGATAATCGTGAAATGTAATGAAATAGCACCACAAAACCTCCTACATTGGACATTTAATATTCACTAATATAAAACAGAGAAGAAAAGAGTATTTTATACACTTCTGTTTTTCTTTTCCTTCTCCTTCTCCTCCTTCTCCACCTTCTGGTCTTTCTTCTTCTTCTTTTTTTTTTTTTTGTGCTGGTACTGGGGCTTGAACTCTGGGCACTGTCTTTTGTCTTGAGCAAAAAGGCTACTTTATCCACAGCTTCATTTCTCAGGGGTGTGTGTGTGTGTGTGTGTGTGTTTGTGTCCTAGGGCTTGAACTCAGGGTCTTGGCACTGTCTTCTTTTGCCCCTAGGCTAGTGGTCTGCTACTAGAGCCGCAGGACCACTTCTGGCTTTTTCTGAGTAGCTTATTGCAGATAAGAGTCTCACAGAGTGTCCCGCCCAAGCTAGCTTCAAACTATGATCCTTAGATCTCAGCCTCCTGCGTGGCTCGGATTACAAGTGTGAGCCAGCAGCACCTGGCTCACTTTTGGGTTTTTGCTGGTTAATTGGAGATAAGAATCTCCCATATTTGTCTGCTGGCTTCAAACCATGATCCTCAGATCTCAGCCTCTAGAGTAGCTAGGATTACAAATGTGAGCCACCAGGACCCAAGTGTATATATCTTTGACATCTATATTGTCTTACACTTATCATCTACTAACTGGAAAAGTTGGATTTAGATTTTATATACACATTTCTGTCTCTAAACCTGAGATACTACTAGACACAAGAAACATCCTTAATATGTATTTATTGAAATGGAGAATGACTGAATCATCAGTCAATAGATACACAGCCATAATCATTAATGGCTATGTTATGCAAATAATATCTCATTATGACAATCCAACTCTTCTTTGTAGTCTAACAATAAAATATTCAAATCATTTTATTCTAATGATATATTGTGATAATTGCAAGAAATTCTGTTCCTAGTAGTCTAGAGATAGAGATGAAACCAAACTGATATGAAATTTGCTCATCAAAAATTGGAAAGTAAAAGCAAAATGACTTGAATGCAGCAAGGAATATTTTACAGATTGATGTAGTCTATTGCTCTGAAGTGCCTAACTGTGCTTGTATGATGTTGTCAACAAATGATTCAATAAATACTTGAAAGCTTATTTGACTTGTTCAAATTAAAATCTAAAGAGAAAGGAGAGGTTTGACTGATTTTTATTAATCCAATTTCCACAGAAGAGTGAAAGGAAAATACAAGCATTTTGGATTGATGTAGTTGTTAATTGAGTTGAAGACTAATCATCTTTCTAAGCAAGCATAATTCCTCTGCCACATCTGGACAAACTAGTTGTAGGAGAGAAGGTGTGCCTTGGTGGTCAAAAGAATATATTTCTTACTATGGAATAGGTCATAATTTTATGCTAATCAATGTACAGTCTTTTTCTTTTCTCTTTTGGAATGATAAAGCACTGGAAGAAGGAAAATGATTTGAGAACTTTGACACAACTGATAAAAAGCGATGCTTTCTTAGGAAAGAGCCTAGCTGAATCTTAGCCAGGTAAGGATACATCACAATGAGATCAAAGTATTAAAGCTTTCCAGTAAAAGCCATGGAATAAGAAGGAGTGCCAGTAACTTGTAAGGAAAAACCAAGGGCTAGGGCATTTTCAATAGAACTACACTGTGACCCAGAAATTCCACTCCTGGGCATTTACCCAACAGATTACAAACCAGAGTACAGTAAAGCCACCAGCACAACCATGTTTACTGCAGTATTATTCATCATAGCCAAGGTATGGAATAAGCCCAGATTCCTGTCAATGGATGAATGGATCAAGAAAATGTGGTATATATACGCAATGGAATTCTACTCATCCATTAGAAAGGATGGTATTGTGCTATGTATAAGGAAATGGGAAGACCTGGAAAAAATTATGTTAAGTGAAGTAAGTTGGCCATAAAGAGACAAAAGATGCATGTATTCCATTAAATGTGGAAGCTAGATTTAGCTTATGAATTCATATGTTAGGTGGTGTGCAAGGGGGTGGGGTCAAAGGGAAAGGGACAGACAAATGAAGAGGAGAAGAAGGGAGAAACGTAGACAAGAATCCATTGTAAATCCTACAGAACTAAGAAGACTGATGGAAGGGGTTGGTAGGGAAGGAATAGGTGAGAATGTTGAAAGGGGTGACAATGACCAAGATATATTGTATTCATAAATTGTTAAATGGCAACTCTGTTGAACAACTTCTTAAAGATAATAAAAAAAATTTAAGACTTTACAATAATTGAAATTCTGCAACTTTTACTTAAAGGAAAAGAATAGTTACTTTAAATTTTTGTACTGGGGCTGAGTGCTATCCCTTAGCTTTCTCACTCAAGGTTGAGACTCTACTATTTGAGTCACAGCTCCACTTCTGACTGTTTGGTGGTTGACTGGAGATAAGAGTCTCAGAGACTTTCCTACCCAGGCTGGCTTTGAACCACAATCTTCAGATCTCAGCCTCTTGAATTGCTAGGATTACATATGTGAGCCACCGGTGCCCAGTTTAGAGCTACTTTTAAACAAGTATTGAGGGCTGGGAATATGGCCTAGGGGCAAGAGTGCTTGCCTCATATACACGAAGGCCTGGGTTCAATTCCTCAGCACCACATATATAGAAAATGGCCAGAAGTGGCACTGTGGCTCAAGTGGTAGAGTTCTAGCCCTGAGCAAAAAGAAGCCAGGGACAGTGCTCAGGCCCTGAGTCCAAGGCCCAGGACTGGCAAAAAAAAAAAAAAAAAATTAAAAAAACAAGTATTGAAAATAGTCAAATACTAGTAGGAAAAAGAAGTTAACATGAACACATTATACTTTTAGAGTCTCACTCTGCAGCACTCCCCACTTCTCAACATAGATTTCTATAGGTTGTTCTATGTTGAATATCTCTTACTATAATGTCTTTACTAATTTAC
Source organism: Perognathus longimembris pacificus (assembly GCF_023159225.1). Taxonomy (NCBI): domain Eukaryota; kingdom Metazoa; phylum Chordata; class Mammalia; order Rodentia; family Heteromyidae; genus Perognathus; species Perognathus longimembris. Next base: position 25,392,189 of record NC_063164.1, on the reverse strand, counting down.
CAGTTAGACTTTTTATTTTAATTTTTTAATCTCAAAATTAGTAATTCTCAAAACATTAACTATAATTGAATTACTGAAGAATCTTTTTAAAAATGGAGGTTCACAAACCCCGACAGTTCAACTCACTGAGTGTGGCATTGAGAGGAATCTGTATGAACAAGCGAAAGGTTAAAAGTCACGAGCAACCCAGGTGCCAGGGGCTCAGTCCTGTAATCCTGTAAGGTCCTCCCAAATCCTAGCCACTCAGAAGGCTGAGATCTGAGGGCCACAGTTTGAAGCCAACGCAGGCAGGAAAGTCTGTGAGTTGCTTAATGCCAATTAACTACCAAAGAATCTGGATGTGGAGTGGCTCTAGCAGTAGAGTGCTAACCTTGAGCAAAAGAGCTCAGGGAGAGCACCCAGCCCAACCTGAGTCCAAGCCCCAGGACTGGCCAAAAAAAGAAAAAATCAGAGTAGTCTGATACGAATGATTCACATCTCCCATTTGAGAAGCTACTCTTGTGATTTATGTGCCAGGCAAAGTTCTGAATCCATGCTCTGGAGTAACAATTTACCACCTAATGAAAATTTACCAGTCTAGCAAGTGTGAGGCCATAGTTCAATCCCCAGTGCTGAGAGGGGGGGTGGGGGAGGGAGAGGGAGGAAGGAGAAAATGGAGGAGGAGAAAGAAGGGAGGGAGAGGGGGAAAAGAGAGAAAAAAATGGCAAAAGGACTGGCATAATAGAAAGGAATACACTGAGATGTCAGTATACTGATTTTGTCATTAAACTATAATACCAAATAACCATTCAAGAAATGTTTCAAAACTTACTTGAGTTTAAAACTTTAAGAGAATTCAGGCCGGTGGGGGGACTTAGCACTAGTAGTAGAATTCTTGTTCAGCAAACAACAGACTGAGTTCAAATCCCAGTACCTCAAAAACTAAAGTAAAATAATAAGGGATTTAAAGGATGTGATTGATGTGCCAGGATGAGTTTTACGAACTCAAGACCAAATGTAATGTGAATGAAGAACAAGCTGTGGGTTTGTCTAGGGACTAGTTTGTTGCGGTTTCCCAGTTCAGGACACATGGAAACGAGGAAGGCTGAAGCGCCACAGAAACTCAATTTACCTCCCTTTCAACTCTCCCTGCATCTCTCTAGCAGTGATGTCTGAAAATAAACTTGCAGCCAATGCTATATGCCTTAGTTCATTAAGAAGTGCCTACAGATTCTCTACTTTGCCTCATTCATCTATGTTTCCAACTAAGGCATGTCTTAGAGTTCAAAGCATGTTCTGAACTTTCCTCTCATTACAGAGGAAAACTGAAATGAGGAAATGGGAGCCCTGTCATTTTGTCCCATCCCAAATTCATACATGACAAGATTAAAGAGTACGAGCTTAGAATGGCTTGCCTTCCCCTAATGGAGAGATGTTTGATGTGGAGAATCAGAGACTGCCATGCACACCTCTCATGACTCCATTCACCAGCAACAGCAGATGGCATAAGGCATCCGGCCCTTGCAAGAAGCAGCTGCCTTACAGCAGGACATGAGAAAGCATGAAGCATTTGGCTAGAGACAGTAATTTGCATGACCAAGGGCAAATTGTATAGCCAATCTAGCCATCATTTCTCGTCTCTATTAAAGGGTCATTCCTGCCTTCCAGGGTTGCAAGATTTTTGAGATAAATGTATGCAAAATGCCTGGGACATAATAGGTGTTCAATAAATGGCAGTGATTATTTTATGCATGAGCCTTGGGCTAATGTATGTGTGAACATTTAGTTATTAATTAGAAGGTAAATGAAAGTTGGCTGGAGGGAATTGCATTTGACCTTTAGCAAATTATTTCATTTAGATGCGCTGATGCAAAACTATCACATCTTATGAAGAAAGATGAAAATAAATCTGGCTGACAAAAGACATTTTAATAAATTCTCAATCTCCCTCAACACCCTCTCAGTCTGTGACCACCCCATATCATTTGTGTGCTGTCTGGAGAGGCTTTTGTGCCTTGTCATAGTTCATCACTGGCTGATCATGGGCCAGATTTAGTTCAGAAAAACCTTTTTGAGCACCACATCTAATAACTGCTTCAAAACAGATACTTCAAATGCTTTTTCTGTTCCCCTTCTGAATAAACCTGCCACCAAATGAGCTTGGGTATCCTGGGGAGGGTGGCATTTGTCTAAATTATTCCTAGGCTAAATCTAGCCCAAGTTGCTGGTGTAACAGGACACTGGGCCTGACTCAGTTGTCCCTCCATGCCTATCTTATTGGCAAGCAGAGACCCTCTGTACTCCACATGAAGCACCCAACAGGAAGTCATACTTCCAATAGGAAGTCATAGTTTGAGAGACTTTGCTAGTAAAACTGTGGTCTGTCTTGGGGAATGCCATGAATCTGCTCCAACTGATGAGCGGAAAGGGGAAAAAATGAAGCTGCAAACCAGAAAGAGAAGAAACACATAGACACATCGTGACTTTCCCTCAGGAATCCTTGAGTGTGCACATGAAAATTCAAGAATCCCAAGTCTTTGTAGCTGAATGGAAATGAAGAAAGGAGGGTAGAGGACCTGTAGAGGGACTTTGGGAGTGGAGGACAATGCAGAAAGAAGAGGTAGGCTGCAAAAGGTCAAAAAGCATTAAAGAGTTGGCAACAGTAGGGAAGAAGAGGGCTAAACTGTTACGCTTTTTAAAAAATGAAGTATAGCCAGATGCCAGTGGCTCACACCTATAATCCTAGCTACTCAGGAAGCTGAGATCTGAGGATCGTGGTTCAAAGCCAGCCCAGGCAGGAAAGACCATGGGACTCTTTTCTCCAATTAACCAGCAAAAAGCTAGAAGTGGCTCAAGTGGCAGAGTGCCAGCCTTGAGCACAAAAGCTCAGGGACTGCACCAAAGCCCTGAGTTCAAGCCCCAAGGCCGGCAGAAGAAAGTAAAATAAAAATAAAAAAGAACTATAAAAGAAATAGAAGAGCGCCATAAGAGGGAAACATTTGTCAATACTATCCTGTTACGGAGAATACAACTAAATGAAGAGATTTGTGAACCAGATGTGGTGGTGCATACCTATAACTCTAGCTACTTGAATTATTGCTTAAAGCAAATGCCAGCCAAAAGAACAATCCTATCTCAACCAACAAGCTGGGAATGGTGATGTGTATCTGTGAGGCTCAGCCACACAGGAAGCATAATTACAAAGACTGTAGCTCAGGCTGGCCTGGGCAAAAATGCAAGATGGAAAAATAACTAATAAGGGGTGAAGATATTACACAAGTGATAGAACACCTGCCTAGCAAACATGAGTCCTGAGTTCAAGCCCCACAGCAGAGAGACAGAGACAGAGAGACACACACACAGAGACACACACAGAGAGAGGAGAGTGTAGTTTTCATGTGGGATTCTCTCACCTGAAAATCACAGGGGCAAATGGTGCTGCAAGGGGCCTCACTTTCAGTGTCTGCTTTGCACCCTACCTGGGATGAGGATGTATTAGGAAGACCAACCCACTGAACTTTGCAAAAGGGCTGTGATTAGCCTCAGAAGGCTCCAACTGTGCAAGAAACCAATGTAATAAGCTCACATGTTGTGACTGATTGCCCCCATTACCTTGCCTGCATATTTCTACCTTCTAATGCCCACAGAGGAGTGGGAAGAGGAGTCAGGAAACTATCTTCTGGACTGGTTTATTAGGCTAATATACCAGGCATTGCCCATTTTGCATCCCGAGAAGCCATCAAGCCCTTTGAACTTAGCATTTTCATTAGAAAGCATCAATTTTAAATAATGACACACTGAATCTTTGGACTGCTTTTTATTCAAGGACTTCAAAATATATTACTATTGCTGCTGATTCTCAGCATTTGGTAGATGGCATTGCATTAATTTTCTAGATGGCTAAACTAAAGCGCCTAATGGTAAAAATGCAAAATCAGCTGCCAAGGTAGAAAAAAGTGTTTAGAGGGTGCAGGGGCCAGCCGTTAATCTACATAACTAAAAGTATTATGTCCATGCCAAAGTCATGTGCTCAAGATAAGCTAGGGCAAGAGAAGACCACATGACTGTCCACTTGTACAGGAATTGTTTATGCTTGTAGCTGCCTGATATCTTTTAGTGTGACTTCCTGTGTGGGGGAAAGCTCACTTTCTCAGTCTGAAGTACAGGCACGTGACATGGGCCCTGCCAATCAGATGCACAGATGGTAGCAGTAAACTAATCATTGGTGCTAAGGATATGGCAAGAGCAAATCACAGTGGCAAGTTCACAGTAGCTTCCCCATCAGACACATCTGACAACACACTCACAAGTATTGTTTCTAGAAGTTTCGCCTCTAAGTCTGGGTCTTCAGCCCTCTCAATAGTTTGATGCATCTCCAGTTTCTTTGTAACAAACATCTCTGTGAAATCAGCCAGACATCATTGCTATCACTTGCAACAACCTGGTATGGTCCTTTATATCCTATGAAAAATAGAGGTTCACAGACCTGTTTTGGTACTTCTAGACTAAGGTAACAAGTGGCCATCAGTCTATTTTAAAAGACAAATGTCGGGCTGGGGATATAGCCTAGCGGCAAGAGTGCCTGCCTCGGATACACGAGGCCCTAGGTTCGATTCCCCAGCACCACATATACAGAAAACGGCCAGAAGCGGCGCTGTGGCTCAAGTGGCAGAGTGCTAGCCTTGAGAGGGAAGAAGCCAGGGACAGTGCTCAGGCCCGGAGTCCAAGGCCCAGGACTGGCAAAAAAAAAAAAAAAAAAAAAAGACAAATGTCAACTAATATTAGTATTTTGTTTTTATGAATATCCAGTGCTGTCTCATATCTACTACATACAAAACTCTGTGATAAGTATTGTGGGAAATATTTGAGGAGAAGCTGGACACAGTGGTATATGCCTTTAATACCAACACGTGGAAGGCTGAGGTAAGATCATGAATCTGACTCTGTCTGGCTACTAGTGATAGATACGAGGTCTCAAAAGCAACACTTGCAAAGGATATACTATCATATGGAAATCTAGAACTGTAAGATATATGAGGCAAAACAAACAGGGCCACCCACCACCCTCTGAGACAAGAGCTCACAGTCTGCACAGAAAGATGGAGAGTAGTTGAGGAACCACACTGAGAGCTGTAAAATTACCATCATGACAAGTACAGGTAGGGCAGGGAAAGCTGAATGAGTGACTTGTGAGTACGAGGTATTATTGTATGACTGGAAAGAGCATGCTAGAGTCTTAGAGAAAGGAACTGGAAAACTGGGCACCAGTGGCTCATGCCTGTAATCCTACCTATTGAGGAGGCTAAGAGCTGAGGACTGAAGTTCGATGCTAGCTCAAGCAGGAAAATCTGTGAGACTCTAATCTCCAATTAACCACCAGAAAACCAGAAGTGGGCTGTGGCTCAAAGTGGCAGGGTCCTCGCCTTGAGCAAAAGAGCTCAGAGACAGTGCATAGGCCCAGAGTTCAAACTCCACAACCACCACCACCAACATCAAAAGGACCTGGAAAGAAGAAAAAAAAAAAAACAGATCATGTAGGAGGCAATTTTAGAAATTCAGGGAGGAGAATTGACAGTTTCTTTGATCAAGAAGTTAAGAGTAGACATACAGGAGAAAATGATAGACTGAAGAGATATTTAAGAGATAAAATGAAAAGAACTTAACAATGAATTAGATACAGAGGAATGTATGACTGGCTCCCAGATCTCTGACTTAAGCCACTGGCCATAGGATAGTGTCAGTCTCTGAGAGAACACTGGAAGAAAATTAAGTTTTGTAACTTGGTCCCAGAAATGGTAAGTAAGTTGCCTCTCAGGCATCCATGAAAGAGTTGCCCATGAAGGCCTGGAATTCAGAGGAGAGAATGGCTGAAGGCATGACAGAGTCCTGCCATAACTGAAGTCACTGTGCTAATGGAGCTTCTCAGGGAAGAGCACACAGGAGAACCAGGGTGGACCTCACACTTGTTCTTAAGCAAAATAAAATGTGGTGGAGATAGGAGGAATAAAATGCAGTCTAGATTTGAAGGATACAATGTAGTCTAGATATGAAGGCACTGATCAAAAGCCTACAAAACAACAAGGAGAAATTCATTAATCCAAGAAAACTGTCATGATTCTCTAACTACGAAGACCCCTACAATAAAAACTGCGAAAGCCCGCCCAGTCTAATACTCAAGTAAGGGCTAAACAGGGCCTGTGACATTCAGAAGATCACGTGTCTTGCCCAAAGAGTCTAAACTCAAGCAAAGGGTGCCCAGATGTGATACTCATCTCCAAATCTCTCCATTAAATCCCCCATTGAAATAACTGTTGTGGTTTCCATTTCACTTAATTGGACCTTGACCGAATGTCTAGAGTCAGAGCCTGTTTTCTGGTCTGACATTGAAACAGTCTTGAATCACTTTAAATTGTTTCTCCTATGAAAGTCCTCTATTTTTTTCTATTTACACAACACATGGATATTTTCAGGGGAAGACTGATCTATTCCAAAACACTCCACCTAGCTTCTAATATTCCTCCAACTGGAAAATCAGTGTCTAATGCTCTAACCAAAGTAGGTGCATGCTAAGAGCCTTGCTATGACTAATCCATCCGGAAGAAAAGGGTACTATGTTCATTAGGGTTTTCCAGCACTGTGAAAATACCTGACAGGAACTATTTCAAGGAAGAAAGGATTATTTTGGCTCATAATTTCTGAGGCCTCGGTGCAAGGTCAGCCCAGCCCTTCCTGTTGTTTCTAGGCTGTGGTGAGACATCTTGGAGGAAGGACAGTAAAGTTGCTGCCCAGATCTTCATAATAAGAAGCTGTTAGAAGAAGAGGGGCTGAGTACCTTCCCAGGGCACATCCCCAGAGAGCTACTTTACCCAAAGGGCTCCATCTCCAATAATGTCATCATAATACGGATCCATCAGGACTGGTCCACTGATGAGGTGAGAGCCCCCAGGGTCCAGTCCCCTCCCGAGTCCATCAGCTAGCAACCAAGCACAGAACACATGATTCAGATGACAAGAGATAACCACTGGTATTCAGCCCCATGGCATGGATGTTCAGATACATAACACAGTTGAACAAAGGGTAATCACCTCCTGGCACCACAATTAGGAAGCAAGAAACCAGGCTGCTGAGGGTAAAGGAACAGTCTAAGGAGCCAGAGAGAGCACTGGAGGATAATGATGTTCTGTGGCATTCTTGGAGATGGCCCAGGGCAGAAGAAAATGAGAAAAAAGCAAACAAACAAACAGTGGGAGGACTTGTTAATTAATTCTGGGCTCCAATTTTTTTCTTCTTCTCCGACCCAGAACATCTGCCTGAAGGTCTGAGTGACACTGTCATCACACACATCCAGGTCTTGGCGCCTTCTCAGTATTCCTCTGCAGTGGTGCATTGCACTGCGTATTAATTCATGCACTAATGATAACTGCCTGCTTTTGGCTAAACCTGACATGGAGTTGAACTGGCTTTATTTCTTAGTTTAGGATGGCCACGCACAAACATACATACATATGATCAAGTTTTCCTCTCGCCTCACCTCTTCCAACCTTGAGCTATAATTATGAAACCAAGGGACATGAAACACAGCAGACCATCTGCACATATGCATGGTAAACACAGCTATCGGGACCCGCTTTCACCTTCAGTATGTACCAGGTGAGTCAAGCATACGCCTTGTCTTGTGAAGCATTACCCAGAACCTGAAGGAGAATCACCGTGAAAAACTGCTGGTATTTTCCGCAGAATCCTGGGTGGTATAAGAGCGTGCCCCTCAGATTCCTTTTTCTGTTGATGTTTGGCAAGACTTCTATCCAGAAAAATCATATCAGCCATCACCTAGTAGAGTGTCTGGCACATGATAAATACTTTATCCTTGTTATCTCAAAATCCAAAGGAAATAGAGTAAAAATGAGTTGTGTCTAATCACATAATGGGTTAAAAGAATGACACAGTAATGCCAACCAAATTAAGTGGACTCCTGTTGCTCTTCTGTTCACATCCCAGGAATCCAGAAGGTCCTCTCCCAAGTCTGTCTCTCACACCTCTCTCTCAGCTAAAGCCTTACATAACTTCCAAAGAAATGTAGAACATACATACACACACACACACACACACACACACACACACACGGAGAGAGAGAGAGAGGAGTTGGGAGGGATAAGATCATTCCCATGTGTTGCTAATGAGATGAGAGTCAGCACAGTCTAGAGAGGACAACTTGGAAGGGTCCTTCAAAATTATAAAAACTTGTGCTTTTCAACCTAGCAAGTCACATGAAAGAGCTTCTCTTGCTGTTGAATTCAGTCTCACTTACCATGCAATATGTACAAGGTTATTCACTTTACTTTTGTCTAAAATGGCAGGAGGACAAAGGAGGAGGGGGAGGGGGAGGGGAGGGGAAGGGGAGGGGGAGGGGGGAGGAGGAGGAGGAGGAGGAGGAGGAGGAGGAGGAGGAAGAGGAGGAGGAGGAGGAGGAGACGATGACGAAGACGACGACGACAAGGAAGAAGAAGAAACTAAATTTTGGCACAACATATAATGGAATACTATGTAGCAGTGAATCAAATTTTGAATGAGGAAAATCTCCATGTACTTAAATGAGGAGAGCTCCAAAATTAATTGCCAAGTTAAAAAAAGAATTACAGTGTATAAAAATCTTAAACTTTTATAGATTGGGCACTGGTGACTCATCCCTGTAATCCTAGTTACTCAGGAGGATGAGATCTAAGGACCTAGGTCCAAAGCCTACCTAAGCAGGTAAGTCTGTGAGACCCTTATCTCCAATTAACCAGCCATATACACACCCTCAACAAAGTAATAAAAGCAAAAAGAGCTGTGATCATGGCTCAAGTGATACAACACCTGCTTGACAAGCACAAGATCCCAAAAGCACTACCACCCCCCAAAAAAAAGTGGAGGTAAAGATATATTCTGTCTTCCATATCAAGGGATTCAATTCACAAAGAACCAAAAATATTTGAAATATCGCCCACATTGAATACATACAGAAATTTTCCTTGTCCTGATTCCCTAAACAATAATGGTATAACAATTATTTAAATAGCATTTACACTCTACCAGATATACTCAATCTAGAGAGAGTTTAGTATGTGGTAGAATACGCATAGGTGGCATGCAAATACAACAGCATTGTGTTACCAAGTACTTGAGCATCGAATTTGGTGTCTGCACAGGGGCTAGGGATATCCGCCATGGTGCCCCAGGCACAAATAGACTTCAGTTTGCCTTACATTAAGACGCACGGGAAGGAGGCTGGGAGTAGAGAACTCAGCAGATGGAGGGAGAAAAGAATTGAAGGGGAAAACTTTTTACTATAAAAGTTTTAGTCATCAGCTCAAAATAGGTGAGGAAAAAGGAAGAGGCAGAAAGAAGAGGAGAGGATAGATATGGATAATGATAAGAGATGACAAATAGGGCTGGGAATATGGCCTAGTGGCAATAGTGCTCACCTCGTATACATGAAGCCCTGGGTTCGATTCCTCAGCCCCACATATATAGAAAATGGCCAGAAGTGACGCTGTGGCTCAAGTGGTAGAGTGCTAGCCTTGGGCAAAAAGAAGCCAGGGACAGTGCTCAGGCCCTGAGTCCAAGGCCCAGGACTGGCAAAAAAAAAAAAAAAAAAAAAAAAAAGTGATAAATAGGTAGAAAGAAAGAGAGAGGGGGGATGGGGATAATAGGTAGATAATAAGTAGATTGCCTTTCTTCCCAACAGAAAGGAAAAGCTGGCCAAGAAACTTGATGTCCTGCCCAGGAAGTTGAGCATCTTGATTTCTTGCATGTTCCCATCCCCCTCCTTCAGATTTCCCCTTTGCTATTTGTAGGATACCGTTGTCCCTTTGGGATGGGGACCTATGTTAGGGACTCTTCTCTCGTGACTCTGTTCTCACATCTATGTATCCTTCTGGACACAAGAATATATATATTCAGAAAATTCTCTTGGGTCATGCACTTGGCATTGTAATGCTTGATTTCTTTGCTCTCATCAATTCACATTCAAATACTTAATGTTGAATAGCCTCGTGTGATAGGATATTAGAGGTCAGAGGACATCTCAGCCTATCTAAAAATACATAAACATAGTGCAGCAACAATCCATTAAAAGTAGAAATAGCCAATCCTTTACATGAGGAGAATAAATAATTCACATTGTGGGAGAATAAATAATTCTCCCACCATAAATCAGCTATGCCATTATCAAATGCCAATCCTGGAGTAGGAAAGCAAAGCAGTGGAATCAAACTTTTTGAGTGAAAAAAAAAAGAAATAGAAAACAGGTTATATAATAAATGAGCTGGAGAGAGACTAGCGAGCTAACTATACTTCTGAGTTGCAAACTTTTTCTATCTTTTACCTTCGTTATAGCATCTCTTAGTACATCTGGCAAGTAGAGGATTCAAGGTTGGCTGTATGCCAATCCTCACCCTGATGTAGAGAAAGGCTCACAGGTGAGAACCCATAATCTTGGTCTCCCTCAAGCTCAGTCTGAGGAAAGGAAAGTTTAGGAACAAATAATACAGGGCTCTTCCTACAGCACTGATCTCCACTTCACAGGACCATGCAAACTCATGTCCAGATGGGTCCACATAAGTGTCACAAGGAAGAGAATTTCTCCCACACCTCCAGGTGAAGTGGAGTCAAGGCAGCTGTGGAAGAGAAGAAAGAATTGCTGTAGAAGGCTTGGGTCAAGCTAGAAGCTTTACCTGTGCAGATAACCCTGTACAGATTGGTTTTTAGGATAACTTAGGTGAGGAACATTTACATGGTATTTGTTCTGTGCCAGGTGCTGCTCTAAGGATTTATATATCCACTCTGCAAGTGCTCGCAGCATCCCCAGGAGGGAGGTTCTATTATTATCTCCATTTGACTGGCGAGCCTGAGGTGTAAAATGATGGAGGAATGTGCCAGGGAAGCCCAAGAAGGCTTCAGCTTGTCGCCAATGTCCCAGACAAGACTGTCACCACCACCTTCAGTTGTGTTCTGAGCTCCAGGTAGTTGCATGTGGGGACAGAAGAGAAAACAAGGAACTAGAAGTACCCTGGAAATTGGGTGAAAAAAGGGTTAACCAAGCTGCTTTTGTACTCAACTATTGTGGTTATAATGAGAAATAGTTGAACTACCTAATAAGCCTACTTATCTTCGTTATTCCTCAACCTCATTTATATCCCACTGAGAATCACAGTCAAAAACAGGAGGCAGTTTTTCTCCAATGTCAATTAATGACATGTATCAGGAAGAATGGGGAATCATTCTCAAGACAACCATTTCCTTATTTGAAATCAGTCCCCCGAAATCCTGACCTTGGAATATATGAAATGCAAAGTAGAAAAGATAAGCATGGCATCAGGGCTATTACCTCCATTTTTGCTAGGTTTTGCTGGGACAACTGGATATCTACAGGAGAAAAAAAGATTTTGACCTTTGACTCAGACACTTTACATAAATTAACTCAAAATGGATTATATCACTGCTTAAACATAAAACTGTTAGGGGCTGGGGATATGGCCTAGTGGCAAAGAGTGCTTGTCTCGTATACATGAGACCCTGGGTTCAATTCCCCAGCACCACATATACAGAAGTGGCACTGTGGCTCAAGTGGTAGGGGGCTAGCCTTGAGCAAAAAGAAGCCAGGGACAGTGCTCAGGCCCTGAGTCCAAGCCCCAGGACTGCCAAAAAAAAAAAAAAAAACATAAAACTTAGGGTAAGTTTATGGGTAAATCTCTATAACCTTGGATCTGACAATGAATTCTTCTTTTGTTGTTGAGCTTGAACTCAGGGCCTGAGCACTGTTCCTGAGCTCTTTTGCTCAAGACTAGCACTTTGAACCAAAGTTCCACTTCTGGTTTTTCTGGTTAATTGGAAGATGAGAGTCTCCACTTCTGGTTTTCTGATTAATTGGGAGATGAGAGTCTCACACACTTTCATGCTCAGGCTAGCTTTGAACTGTGATCCTCAGATCTCAGCCTCCTGAGTAGCTGCGGGCATGAGCCATCAGCACCTGACTGTAGTCTTAATGCAATACCAAATGTACACACAAGAAAAGAGCAAAAGATCAACTGGATTTTGTCAAAATTAAAAACTTTTAGCTGAGTACTGGTGGCTCACGCTGGTAATGCTAGCTACTGAGGAAGCTGAGATCTGAGGATCATGATGTGAAGCTAGCCCTGACAGGAAAGTCCATGAAGTGGAGCTGTGATTCAAGTGATAGCTAAAAAAAGCTAAGAAACAGCACCCTGGCCCTGAGTTCAAGTCCGAGTACTGACACATACATAAGACATTTTTTGAAACTTTTGTTTATTAAAAAAAGTTAAGGAAAAAGTAGCCCACTAAATGGAAAGAATATATTTGTAAATTATATACATGCATTTAGTAATCAAAATATATGAATAACTTATCTCAACAATGACAAAAATAAATAAATAACCTAGATTATAAAGGACATAAGTAGACATAGCTTCAAAGAAGAAACAAAGGTGACTAACAAGCACATGCAAAGATACTTGTCATCATTGAGACCAGAATGACAAGCACTTGACATGCCAATAATAACAATAATAATAATAAATGTTGGTAAAGATGTAGAGAAATTACAGTCTTCCTAGACAGCTAGCAGGAATGTCTAATTTTTCCACAGCTCCTGTTGAAAAACAGTTTGTCAACCATTCAAGTGTTAAATGTAGAATTACTTCATGACTCAACAATTCCACGCCAATGTCTAGACCTAAAATAATTGAAAACCCATATTCAAACAAAACGTATACACAAATATTCATTTGTAGCACTATTCACAACAGTTCAAAGGTAGAAACAACCCAAACATCTATCATTGAAATAAGGAGACTAGATCTAAATAACATGTCTTGTTCTCACAGCCATCCTGGTACATTGCTGGGTGGTGGGGGCTTTCCACCCAGCTCAGAAAAGCCTAGAGGTGAGATAGGTCATTCTTGGAATTGCAGATGTTATGCTGCTTAGCCCCAGGAAAGCTTTGCTACAGAGAATGCTCACCTCTCACTATTTCTCTACATAGAAGGTTTTTGCCAGCCTCTGAGTATTTCCCTAAATGGTCTGCTTTGCTCAATCTCTGAGTGTTTCCCTATATAATCTGTGTTTGTTGAGTTGGGTCCCCCATGCTAAACATGTGGTTTTTATTTTTAAAAGCTTTGCACAAGCTCCATTGAGATGGGAGTTCACCTGCAGTCACTGACTCTCCCAGAAAGACTCCCAATTCAACCTCTCAAGCAACTGAATTCCCATACAACATCGCCTAGAAAATAATCTGTGGCAGGACTAAGATCAGATAACCTAGTCTGGACTCTGGTACTTTAGATGTGAGGTAGTGAAGTCAAGGGGACGGCGAAAGAGACAAATGAAGAGAGTAAGTAGGGAAGGATGTAGTCATAATAATCAATGCATATCCTATAAAACTAAGAAAATTGAGGGGAGGGGTTGGGCTGGGAGGGATGGTGGAGAATGATGAAGGGTAACATCAATCACGATGCATTGTACTTATAAACTGACATGTCAAACGGTAACCCCTTTGTACACTACTTAATGATAATAAAAATATAATTTTTTAAAGATGATATATATAGTCTGAGCTAGGCTAATCATAGTTCCAGGCCACAGAGTTGACTCCAAGCTTCTTCATCCATCTTTTATCCTTGTCAATCAGTAGACTAGACGCACAGCAATAGTAGAAGACAGAGTGGATTCACAGATTTGGGTTGCCTCACAACCACTAATATCCCATTGGCCAGGACAAGCTATGTGCAGAGATCAAGGGCAAGGGGCTAGAAATTACACCCCACTGCTGGGAAAGGGTATGGCAGTGTTGGATGGTAGAGAATAAAGATAAAGGAGAGATGAAAAATTAGCAAACAGGCTTAGTGGTAGAGTGCTTGCCTAGCATGTACAAAGCCTTGTGTTCAATTCCTCAGCACCACATAAACAGAAAAAGCCGGAAGTATCCCTGTGGCTCAAGTGGTAAAATGCTAGCTAGCCTTGAGCAAAAAGAAGCTCAGAGGCAGTGCCCAGGCCCTGAGTTCAAGCCCCAGGACTGTCAAAAAAATTAGTAACTATAACACAGTCTACTACAGTTTCTTCTCCCTCTCCTTCCCCTTTCCCCTCTTCCTCTCCATTTCCCTCCTCCTCTCCCTCCCTCATCCCCCCTCTCTCTTCCTCCCCTTCTCTTCTTCCTCCCTCTTCTCTCTCTTTTCCACCCTCTTCTCCTTCTTCTTCATCTTCTTTATCTTCCTCCCACTCTTCTCTTCTTCCTTCCTCTTTTTTCCTCTTCATCCTCCTCTTCTAGTTTTCTTCACCCTCCTTCTTGTTACCTCCATATTCTGGTAACCATAGTCTACCAGCCTTTGTTGCTGATGGGAATCTGCTTTGTTTTCAGAACTCAATATTGCTCCCATGTCCTGGCCCACTGACTATTTTTCCCCTCGGGGACCTTCCTGAAATTTTTCAGCCCAGTCTCCAGCCCAGGATATTAATCTAAATGTGAAAGCCCACTCTCCCACCCCCTCAGGTGACAGGCACTTGAGAGATGGGGTAGGAGACTTGTTCAAACTATAGGTTCCTGGAGCCAGACCTGTACTACAAACTCCCCAAATTCCTTGCAACTACCTTTGACTCTGCCCCCACCTAGGTCCTTACTTAAGTCCCTCCATCCCTGCCCCCATAATGCCTCAAGTCTTCTGACTCTCCTCAGGTCACTGTGGTATCCCCCTTTGACTTTCCGTTAAAGTTGATCTGGTCTTTTGAGTTTACTTTCCGTTCTTTCTTTATTCTAATACCCTTATGACTCAGTTTCCTAACAGTTGCTCTTTCCTTGGTTGAATTCTGCATGTCCAGGGCAGAGGAAGGAGCACATGGTCATGTCTGATGTATTCCTTCTTGACTTCTAGATGCCAAGGATTCCTCGGCCAGCTTGTCTTTTCCACCAGCTCTCATTATTTTTTAGAGCAAATGCCTTCTTCTAATAAATGTGCTCTGATTCACCCAAACTAACTCATAAGAAATATACAGGTCAAAATGAGTGTCAATCAAGTTATGTGGGATTTTCTAAGGTTTAACAGGTGAGATTGGTGGAAGTCTTAGGTATCAGAAGCAATTTGAGGTCTTAGGTATCAGTCAGTACATTTCCAGGTGCCTTCAGTCTCCTACCACGGTGGCAGATTTTAAACATCAGTCAAAAAGACAGATGTGCAGAACTGTGCAGGGATTTTATGGGCCAGTTGCGGAAATAGGCTACATTAGTTCTACCTGCATTCCATCAGCCAGGACTCAGTCACCCTGGCTACAAAGTTTACAACTGCAAAGGAGGTTGGGAAATGCAATCTCGCTGTATATCAAGAAGGGAAAAAAAAGAAACCTGTAAAGTGCCTTCTTGGTCAACCACACTCTATTTACATTTAAAATGTCAGTTGACTGTCAAGCCATCTACTGTTGGCTTTGAAAAGTACAAGAGCATGACTCTGGTAGAAAATTTGCCTAGCACGCATGCAAGGGGTCCTGGATTCAACCCTCATCAGTCTAAATACATCAAGTGCTAATCTAATCAATTGTAGGTGGAGATCTGGGGAGGAACTTCCTCAATACTGAGGAATAAAAAGCCCTGGGAGGAAGTGTGAGGACATGGAAGACAGGAACAGCTAGGGAAGGAGGAGCCACATGGAGGGTTACAAAAAAAGTGTGTGAGGTTGCAACAAATCCAGGCCTCCAATGCCTGAAATTCAAACCAGAAAAGAGAGAGCTGAAACATGAAATCAGGAATATCCTTGATCTTCTTTTGTTCAAGGCCAGCACTCTACCACTTGAGCCACAGTGCCACTTCCTTGCTTTTTCTTTTTATGGGGTACTGAGGAATTGAACCCAGGCTTCATGTGTGCAAGGCAAGCACTCCACCACTAAGCCACATTCCCAGCTCCAGGAGTGAATTCTTTTTTTTTTTTTTTTTTTTTTTTGCCAGTCCTGGGCCTTGGACTCAGGGTCTGAGCACTGTCCCTGGCTTCTTTTTGCTCAAGGCTAGCACTCTGCCACTTGAGCCGCAGTGCCACTTCTGGCCATTTTCTGTATATTTGGTGCTGGGGAATCGAACCCAGAACTTCATGTATACGAGGCAAGCGCTCTTGCCACTAGGCCATATCCCCAGCCCCCAGGAGTGAATTCTTAAGAGACAAATGATACCAAGTGACAAATGTCTTTACCTCGCTCAAGTCTAGCCTGAGACATAAAACTTGCATGCATGTTTCCTTTGTCAGTGCCCCATTAATGACTTGCTCCTAAGACATTTATAGTCACCCTGAATAAATGCAAGAAGGAAACGTAGTATTGCATTGCTCAATGAAATCAAAGTGATTCAAACACAAAAGCCTTCCTTCCCTTTCCTTCCCAGCCCTTTCTCTAACCTTCCCCCTTATTACAGCTGCCCTACACCCCAGTGAAGGAAAAGCCAGGTCAACAATGCTGTTAACACCTCCAAAGCCCATGCAAAACAAAATTTTTTTTGTAAAAAAAAATCTGTACTCCTTGGGATTTCCTACACTGGCATGCTCTTGATTTTCCTGCAATGACCTATGCTTCTCCCTGGAAATTTCCACCCCTCTCAACTGGGGGCTTTATTATCTTAAGGTGTGAAAAGTTTCTTCAGCACAAGTCTGCCTGGGAGAGAAATCAGAGTGATTTAAGCAGTGCCCATGTGTGTTGAGATGGAAGCAAATCCCCAGCTGACACATCAGAGAGGAAAAATGTAAGCTCGGATGCATTTATTAAGCGAGGTTGAATATCTGCTCACCAACACTCTCTCCTTCCCTCTCCCCTTAATGCTCAGATGCTATTTTCATGAAAAGCCACCACAAAGTCCTCAGCAAATCACAGTTTTGAAGGCAAAATGTCAATCCCTATCAAACTCTGAAGAATTGCTGGGTATGATGGAAATCTAAATTCCTCCATTGCGTTCCCCATTTTCCCCTGCCATCCCCTCAAACCAGCTCTGAGCCCACAAGTGCAGCCACAGAGCTGCAAATCAACGCCTGGGGACATCCCATCAGACAATGGGAAGGTCTAAAGAAAGGTTAAAGCAGAAAGGAAACCAAATTTATAGACTTAGCATTAAAATCTTTAAGGACCTTAGGAACAGCAATGAATCTGATGTTAGGAAAGGCAGGAGCTGTCAGAGGCCATGGCAGAAAAGCCTGACAAGGGCCATAAATCTAAGCCAGGAGGAGGAAAAATAAGTGTCCTTTCAGCTGATGCAACCTGATGAAAAGATTCCAACCAGGACTTTAAAGGCGGCAAGACCAGGGAGGCATAGTGGGGAAGAGGCAGACTGGAGACTGCAAATAAAGAATGAAAAGAACAACAGATTGTGAGAGTGGGGAAAAGGAGAGGGCTGGGGCTAGAGGCCAGCAACAAAGACAACACCACACTTCAGGCTGTAGAGAGGGCTTTGAAACTGATCGGCAAAGAAAGGGAACAGCAAAGATACCCTTGCTCCTTGCCACGTGTATGAGAGGGAATGCAAAGGAAGCACATGAGCAACCTGAATCAAGGAAAACCAGGCAGCCGAGAGTAAAGAAAGATGGTGGAGGGGTTCAAGGCTGCATCCCAGTTTGAGAAAGGCCACAGCATCTAGTGGTTAGAACACAAACTAGAGGCCAGCAATGCCTACAATGGGTTTTCATTATTATTTTGCCTATTATAGATATTTTATATTTTGTTTCTTTCAATTACCTACTCCAGAAGCCCAAGAAAAATACGTCAAAACATTAAATAAATTGGGTAAGACAAATGAAATTGAACAGCAAAAGACCATAAGTTATTATTAAAATGCCACCCTTAGGGGGCTGGGAATGTGGCTTAGTGGTAGAGTGCTTGCCTTGCATGCATGAAGCCCTGGGTTCGATTCCTCAGCACCACAAAAACAAAAAAAAGCCAGAAATGGTGCTGTGGCTCAAGTGGTAGAGTGCTGGCCTTGAGCAAAAAGAAGCTCAGGAACAGTGCCCAGACCCCAAGTTCAAATCCCAGGACCGGCAAAGAAAAAAAAAGCCCCCCTTAGTTGGCAGAGATGGGGGAGATCAATGGAAACATTGATCAAGGTATATAGTACTCATAAATTGGCCTATTGAATTGAAAAACTCCTTGTATGACTACTTAAAGATAATAAAATAAACCAGTAAAATTTAAAAGCCGCAGAAATAATAAAAATAAAAAGTAAATTAAAAAAAATAAAATGCTACCCTCAACTGACTTTCCCCTGAACAAAGGCCCAGTTGGAAGAATAGAATTGGCATTGTTTTGGTTGCCAAAGCTTGTACTACTTCACATATCCTAGATCTAAGGCATCGTTTCTTCTGGCTCAGTTTCCCTTAGCAGAAAAGTTTGACAAGTCTGTTTCACTGTGGTAGAAAGTTAGTTGAATTAACAACATTCTGGTATAGTTCAAAGCCTAGAGATTACAACTAGTTGTTAATATAATGATAATGGCATATATCACATGTATGTACACCCACTCATGAAACACAACCTGTTCCGTTTTCTGAAATATGAAAATCAGTATACCTTCACCATATGTCCCACCTTCCTTCCACGTGCTCACTACATTCCACTTTTCTTCCCTTTCTCCTAGCTACTTTTCCCTTCTTATCAAATTTCTGCTCTCTCCTGTTTTCTAGCTTCTGTCTTTACTCTCTTTTCTGCCACTTTGACACTCCCAAGTTCCCACTTCTCTCCTTTGCCTTGAAAACTAGAGAGCACATCCATGTGCCATATCTTTCATAGGTGAATACATATGGCCATTAATATTCATTAGCTCTCTTAATCTCATTTTTTTCCTTCTAGTAAAACTAGGAGGGAAATGCTACCTTTCCATGTGTCAGACTGATTAGCAGATGCTACTTTTAAAGTATCAAATTCTTAGAACTTAGAAGTTTCAAAGTTCTGGAATGGTTGATAATTTACATTGGGCCAACCAAGGAGAAGGAAATTAGCAATGCTGAGTGGTGGGTGATCTTGAAGGAGAAATTGAAGTCTCAAAATGGTAAGCTTTATTATAACTTTCAGAAGTGAATTGGTCTCAGTATCATTCCCAAAAATGACAATCACCTTTTACAAACTAGACTTACATTCCAATCAAAAGCAGTTCTTGAAAAGTTCAGAATCTGGGATTCTGGAACCCACTAAAGGCCCTAAAGTGTTTTCTTTTGCCTATAATAGGTCACTATAGACCAAGAATAACTGACCATGGATCTTAGATCTGGCATGCACTGTCTTAAAACATAGGAGCAAAACAGGTAGGCACCTATAGGCCTATAGGCTCACACCTATAATTGTAACTACTCAAGAAATCTGAGGAACAAGGATCAAAGTTAACTGAGGCAGAAAAGCCCATGAGCTTCTTATTTCTAATTAACCACCAAAAAGCCAGAAATGAGCAGCGGCTTCAGCCTGTATGACTTTGTTTGACTTTGAGTGGTAGAATGCTAGCCTTGAAGGTTAAAAGCTAAAGGACAGCACCCAGACTCTGAGTTGAAGCCCCAGTACTGGCACACACATGCACACACATGTGCGTGCACACACATGCACACACATGTGCGTGCACACACACACACACGTAAAAGGTAAAGAGTAAGAAATTAAATAAATTAAAAGATAGGAAAATAAACACCACCTCAGGTATAAGGAAATCCTGACCAAGGAGTTTTCATAAGAAATGCCAGGACTTCTCATAAGAAATAACATTGTTTTGGCCAAGGTCAATGGATCCATAGATAAATGGATTTAACCTGACTTCTAGCTCATTTAGTGCAAAACTAGTACACTAGGAGTTTGTTTGCAGAACTGAGGTCTTTCAGCAACTCAATAACAGGCTTCCTGTTTGACTTTGAGCAAGTTATTTAACTACTCCATATCTAAAGTTACTCATCTGTAACATGAGCAAAACAGTTTGATAGCCATGTTATTTTTGGCTCTTGGACTGCTCCCAACCTAGAATGTGTAACTGAATCTCATGGAGGAATTTCACAGAATGAATGAATATCTGCAAACACTGCAGAACCTGAAGTCACATGTTGACTACAAGCTTATTATTACAGAGTAGTTGTTAATAGGCTAGGTATCAATGCCTTTCTCCCATGTCATACCCCTCTGGTCTATTGTGACTTCTCTACAATTTTCCCTCCACTGAGAAGGCCCTCATTCCATTCTACCACCCATTAGAGCCCTACCACATTTGTACTGTGGAATGGTTAAGAAATCTTGTTAGATTTGACTCATCTCTTCTTCCTCCTTTCTTTAAAACACATAGTCTGACACCTGCCAATCACTCCACTGAATTTGCTTGTGTATAATGGTTCTCTGGTGTGTAAATCTTTCTGCAAAGTAATTTTCATTCACCAATTTTTTCTTTTTTATTATTTTTTGTTTATGTAGTACTGAGGAATGGAAGCCAGGGCCTCATGCATGTTAGGTAAGCGCCTACCACTAAGCCACATTCCCAGCCCCTTCCCTTACTATTTCTAGTACTAGAATTGTTTATAAGTGGACTTCAGAGATGGTTTCACATAGTAGATCATCTCTAATGTTTCTGATAACTACTTGGAAGATGCCTGTTTCTCTTCCTGCCCAATGACATCTCTTCTAATTCTCCATATGGCATTTCCAGTAGACTATTTTACTGTGTCGTTTTCTTTTCTTTTTTTGCAGTTTCTTTTTAATCATCTTTAAGTAGTTATACAAAGGAGTTGCCATTATGTTATTTTCTTATTAACTAGTTATATACTCTCCAGCTTCTATCCTTTATCTCTTTTAGATCTGCAATATGACTGCTGTCCTAGATACTTATACCACTTGTCCAGTATCACAGAAATGATGCATAACAAACTATCTCCAAACTGTGGTTTGAGATCATAACCAATCTCTATGGCTTGTGAGTGTGTACATATTGTGGGTAGTTTTATGGTCTGGGCCTGCCTTGGCTACTGGATATGTTCTTGTATCTGTGACACTGGGCAAATTGATAAGGACTAGGTGATCTCTGCCATGGCCTTAGCAGGGACAATTGGGATGACTTGGCTTTGCCCATGGCCTTCTCGTCCTCCACCAGGGCAGCCAGGTCTTGCTTACCTGGTAATGGTAGGGTCACAAGAGCAAACACAGTGGACAGGCTCAGAACCAGAATGCTGTTATTTCTACCATATCACTCTTGACTAAATCAAGGCACACAACCAGCCCAGCCATGTTGAAGGAATAAGGAGAAAGGCTTTCCCTAAGAAAAGGAAATATAAAGTTATATATGTAAATAGATAGGCTGAGGGAGAAGATATATGGGAGAAATTTTCCAATTATTCTTCTTCCATAATGCCACATAAATAGCTCAACAAAGCAAACTAAAGTTGACTCTGGACTTGTTGATAGTATGATTGACATTCTAAGACCCTAAAGCTCCCTAATATAAGAACTTTCAACTCATCATAAAACCCATTTCAAAATATCAGCATTGCATGAATATATCACACCCTGCCTAGTCTCTTAAAGTCATTTTTATAATAATGTCTACAACTAAGAAATCCATCACCCTTTCTAAATCATCTACATATTCTTTCTATGGATATTGCTCTGCCTCTCTTTCATCTTTTGTAAAAATCTCTGATTCTGCTATGTCACTTCACAAATACTTGCATAAATATTGAACATCTTCAACAGTAGAAGAAAATGAGTAGATTAGTTTTAAATAGAAGAGAGTGAAAAGGAGGAACAAAATTAAATGACATAATAGTTGAAGTTCAAATTATCTGCATCCTCTAATTGAGCCACATCCTGAAAAATCACTTTTTAATATCTTCAATCTATTCACTCATGCTGTATATCCATCCATCTCTGACTATTTACAATAAACACACATAATTGTTGGAAATCTCGTTAATCTAGGTCCTGTTGATGTGGCTACTGTCAAAATTAATTATCCCATCTCAAACAAGATAATTTTTCTCTTGGTTAGACTCATTAGAGCCCATGGGTGAAATAAAACGTGCCTAAATTTTCAAACATACTTTGAAAATTGTCAGACACAAATTTGATCAAGAATTTCTACAACAGGGGCTGGGGATATAGCCTAGTGGCAAGAGTACCTGCCTCGGATACATGAGGCCCTAGGTTCGATTCCCCAGCACCACATATACAGAAAACGGCCAGAAGCGGCGCTGTGGCTCAAGTGGCAGAGTGCTAGCCTTGAGCGGGAAGAAGTCAGGGACAGTGCTCAGGCCCTGAGTCCAAGGCCCAGGACTGGCCAAAAATAAATAAATAAATAAAAAGAATTTCTACAACTAAATTCTGCGACTAAGTCCTACTTGGGCTAAAAATTAGAGCCATTTTTCATTAGTTTACTCATGCTTATATTCTTATATTAGTCCATTTTTGTGTCCTTATAATAAAATACCTAAGGCTGAATAATTTATAAAGAAAAAAGGTTCATTTATCTCACCATTCTGGAGGTCAAAAGGCCTGGCACCAGCATCTGCTGTTCTTCCCACCAGGGCTTCTTGTTGGAAGGGATCACATGGTGGGAGAAAAAGTAAGAATAGTGAGTGCATTAGTGCAGAAAAGGCCAAGACACTAGGGATAGTGCTGCTTTATAACAACTTGCTCTTTTGTAACTATTCCATAAGGCCAAACTCACTCCCATGAGAACTAATCCTTTCTCAAAACCTAATAACCACATCCCTTGAGAAAGACACAAATCCATTCATAAAGGTGGAGCCAGCCGTGACCAAAGCATCTCTTGAAGGTGTCACAAGCTCTCCTCACTGTTCAATTGGAAATCAAATTTCAACATGAATTTTATAGTACCATTACAACCAAAATGCCAGTGTCCCTGCCTGATACTTTAAACAGCTTCTAGAGGACAAGGACTCAGTTCCCGCCCTTCTTCTCCATACTTCCCCACTGGGCTCTGGCAAGCTGTTGGTATTTAGTAAACATTTACTCTTTTTTACAGTAGGGCTCTGGAGCAATCTTCAAATGGACCACCCCTTTGTTAGTGGCTTTCACAAAAGCACAAACTTACAGTGGGAAAGTGCAGTCTTTGAACATCTGGAACAAACGCCAAGACTCTGATCTGAACATCCTTCCTTGGGGACAGTGTGTGTGTGTGTGTGTGTGTGTGTGTGTGTGTGTGTGTGTGTGTGTGTGTGTGTGTGTGTGTGTGGTTGTTGCTATTATTCTGAAAAACCCAATGTCTGGAGCTGTTCTTGAGACTTTAGACTCATAGCCTTGAACTAACTTTAACCCATGAAACACTATTCCTCCATATTTTTTTAACTTTTATTTATTTCATTTTACATTTTTCTACCATGTGACTTTTAGAGCTTTACATTCCAAATCCAAAATCAACATTAAAGGTACTTGGAGGGAAGACCCCCAATCCCACTGATCTTGTTTAGCACAAGTCTAGCCTTCACACCTCTTGTGTTATCCAAAGGCTGCCCTGATTAAAAAGCCATATGGAACCTCAAATGCTAGTTCCACCTCCACAGTTTCAGGTACTCTATGTCCATTCTTGGGGGACTCCCTTGATCTTCCTTGTTTTCCCTTTAATACTGAAACAGGTCATTGACTTGTATTTTCCCTTCTTCTTTTTAGTATAAAGCCAAACAAACCAAAGGAATATCATAACCAACTGAGCAGCTAGGACCAGGATTGCAGTGGTTTAAAGTCCCCAGGGTGTTTTCCTTTAATATGTCCCCATTTGTAAGGGATCCTTCCTAGCATTTTGACCTCATGCATACTTTACAAAGTTCTCTCTGACTGAGTTCACCTTAGCCCTCTTCTCTTCTTTCCCACAAACCGTGAGGCCCTGGAAAGTCTTCTTTCAATCCATAAAAACAGTTCCACTTATTAGTTTGATTCAATGCCAAGTAACTTTTCTGAAACACTTTCAGCCTGCATTATAAGCCAACACTCCCATGAGAGCTGGTCTGTCTCCTTCCCATACTGATGGTGTGAGGAGGGGGAGTGAGTTCTGACACATCAAAAAACAATCATACTCATGTCTGTGATTGGTTGAGACGCAACACAGGGCCTGGTCACAGCCAGCCAATCAAGTCTTCTATCACCCTCTTTAACAGACAGAATGGAATAAGTGATCAACAGGAAAATTAAGCAAATCAAATAAGAGAAATTAAAGGAGCTTGTCTTGCCACATGCTAATCTGCATGTCGATGGGGAGCAATTGCAAATCAAGATGTAAGCAGTAGCCAAAACTATTAGTAGGTTGGGAAATGGGGTGCATCAAGGGTCAGATTTATAAAACAGAGCCCTTCAGCCAAATCTCTGAAATACTAAACAAAAATAACACTCAGATTCATTGAAAAGACCAACCCAAAGCATCTGGTTTCCTTAGCTAGTGCACATAGCAGGAGAAATGTTGGCAGAACATTTGATTACCATAAAAGAGAGAGCTATGCAGAAACCACATTAGAGTAAACTCAACCAAAACAAAGTCAAATGTTTGAACTGTTTTGAATAGATTATGGTGGAGACTTGAAAAAGGGTCTAGCCTAGATTAATGAGAAATGCAAATGAACTGGCTCAGAAGCAAACCCGGCTCCCCCTGTGATGTGACCCCTTTACTCCTCAGATTCAGGGGTGAAGTGAATACCTGTCATCTATAGAACTTCTCAGAGGCACATCTCCACAGGATGGGTGGCTTGAGCCAGGCCTGTTAACCATTTGTAGAGAAGTGATAAGTCAGCCTGATGCTGGAGTGTGTCTGCTGATCCCACTTTCCTACTGGCTCCACCTCCTATTCCTTTCAATGAAGAGCTTCATGAAGCAGCTGGTTTTCATCATTCTATCCATGGCAAAGACTGTGAGAAACACATTTATTTTGGTAACACACAGCAACATATATATATACATTTACACATATCTATTTGCACATGTCTTTTTCCCCTCTGAGCTGTATATATGTCTATTTATTATCTAGGGTTGGCAATAACCTTCACTCAGTCCTTCAAAGTGTCCTCTTATGAGCTGTCAACAAAACCTTCCCTAATTTGGGTTTTTGGCAGCTGAATTCACCCACCATTGGTAACCAAACTGCTGGGCTTTGGAAAGCTCAGCCCATCCATCTGGATGGCCCTTGCCCAAAGGACCCTGATGTCCCCTGGAGGCCCTCCCTCCCCTTTAACTCAACCCCTCCTAGCATGATTTTGACAAAAAAAAGACTTTCAAGATATTAATATTAGCTTGAGAATATATGTGTGGTTCTCATTATGCTCCCCAGACCTTATCCAGAACGAGAGCAAAGACACAATGATTTGTGAGTTTGAAGGTTCAAGGAATCAGAAAAATTTTCCCCAAACTCAAGTTAACGAAAAGAATAGGAGAGAGTATGAAATGAGGTTGACAAGATGGCTAGGAGGTTTGGTTATGCCTCCACTCGCCTGTCAGGGGAATGAGCACTGAGTAATATCCTTGCTGATAGCGAGTTATTTTCATGAGGGCATTTTAACAGACAGCTTCTTCTCCCCAGATAGCCAGGCTGCCTCATGCCAGGAGGGAGCCAGCAACCACCCCCATGGCTTCTGCTGCCCAGTGCCTGGGGCTGAAAAATGTGAAGCAGCTGTGGGAGATGAGAGCCAGGCATCCTTCTATTTATTTATTTAACTACTTTGCTGGCCTAGGTGCAGTCATGAAGTTTCCATTTACATGATCTGCTAGCTG
This sequence comes from Perognathus longimembris pacificus, assembly GCF_023159225.1. Taxonomy (NCBI): domain Eukaryota; kingdom Metazoa; phylum Chordata; class Mammalia; order Rodentia; family Heteromyidae; genus Perognathus; species Perognathus longimembris. The sequence continues at coordinate 25,366,470 of NC_063164.1, read as the reverse complement.
GATATCAGAAACTGCCCAGCCAAAGGAGCTATTCTAAGGAGCCCTAGATACAGGCCTTGGCCATTTCATTTCAAGTAAGTCCTCAGGGGCCAAGGGTGTTCAGCTTATAGTACACCTGAAAACAATGTTTTCCATCTTTAGAAGAATCATCTAGCCAGCTTGATAAAATACACATCCTAAACCATAACACCCCCACCCAAAGAAATGATTGTGATTCCATAAATCTAGAGTAACAAAAAGTTGTATTTCTAACATCAGCATTGGTAGTCTGCAGATGACATTTTGAGTAAGGTATTGCCTTGGAAGGAGAAAGTACCAGAATGCTGTTCGTTTCCCTTCAAGTCAATCACTCATGGTATTGGAAACTAACTTCCTCCAGTCAAGAAGACAGGAATGGGGTCCTCAGATGCAGGAACTTATTTCTCTTCTCATTGTTGACTGAGTTCAATAAATACTTCACAGTTTGGCCCAAGTCTCTCTAGATTACAAACCATTTCCTCCAACCAACACTACTATCTCTTTCACCTGAATTTCTACTAAACGTGAACAATGTGCTGCCTGCTCTTATCCTTATATGTGTGTTGTTTTGTTTGTTTTTTGAATCAAGGGCCCACACTCACAATCCTCCTGCCTCAGCCTCCCAAGTGTTCAAATGGTAGCATATACCAACACACTCAACTTTGCTTTTGTTCTTCATTTAATTTTCCTTGCATTTTGTCATAGACCTGATCCCTAACGCAACTGGACAAAAGACTTCTCACCACTCACAGAGCCAGAAGTGGTCCCAAAATGAATTTCAAAGATCAAAGCAGAACTAAATTAGTGGGCTTCTGAACAGGTAACACTGGAGAGCTGTGGTCATGAAGAAATCATCAGATGAACACGTCACCCTGTCATTTTGGCAGTGGTTCTAAATTTTTTGTTTGAAGTGGCTGGCACAAGATACAGAGAGACTCCACGGTGTGAAACATGAAGTTATTTTTCCTTTTCTGGTATTTTTTTTCCCTCGACAGATTGGTTCAAATGGTTCCCAGGGTGTTCATAGATTGCATGCTGCTATATGACACAGATTAAAAAGTTACCGGGTGGGGGCTGATTTTGAAATAGAAATATGGGGAATGTGATGTCTTCTTCATAGGTAACTACTGAAAATGCCACTTAACTACTGAAAATTAGAAAAGAAAAAATTAAGTATCAATGTGTATCATAAGCCCTATAGGAACTACTAAGGAAACAATTCCAAGACAGATATGGTAACATACATCTATAACTTCAGCCCTCACAATGTGCAGACAAGAGGATTATAAGTTCAATGTCAGCATGGGATACATAGTGAGACTCTGTTTCAGAGGGGAAAAAATTAGACAATCCAAAAACTGTAGCTAAAAATATTAAAGACTTATTTATTTATTTTGCCAAGTCCTGGGGCTTGAACTCAGGGCCTAGGCACTGTCCCTGAGCTTCTTTTGATCAAGGCTAGTGCTCTACCACTTGAGCCGCAGTACCACTCCCAGTGTTTTCTTAGTAGTTTATTGGAGATGATAGCCTCCCATAGAGAGAAGCAAGTTTGTAGACATAAAGTCACCCATACCAGTAAAAACACTAAATATGACTGGATTATATAAACTAGTAAAAAGGCAAATATTGTCAGACTGGTTAAAAAAAAGCAGGACCCTGTTGGCTGCTGGTAGTTCACGCCTGTAATCCTAGCTACTCAGGAGGCTGACATCTAAGGATCACGGTTCAAAGCCAGCCTGGGCAGTAAAATCATCACAAGACTCTTATCTCCAATAAACTACTCAAAAAAGCCAGAGGTGGTGCTGTGGCTCAAGTGGTAGAGTGCTAGTCTTTAGTACAAAGAGGCTCAGGGACAGTGCCTAGGCCCTGAGTTCAAGATCTAGGACCAGCCGAAAAGAAACAGAAATAGGGCCAGGGATATGGCCTAGTGGCAAGAGTGCTTGCCCTGGGTTCAACTCCCCAGCACCACATATACAGAAAACGGCCAGAAGTGGTGCTGTGGTTCAAGTGGCAGAGTGCTAGCCTTGAGCAAAAAGAAGCCAGGGACAGTGCTCAGGCCCTGAGTCCAAGCCCCAGGACTGGCAAAAAGAAAAAAGAAAGAAAGAAACAGAAATAGGAAAAAACTAAATACTGCCCACAGGAAGCACATATGGAATTCAAGTATGCAAACAGGTCAGAAGTAAAGATGGTAGATACACCAGGCAAGCTGTAACCACAAAGAGTTAAAGAGAGCACAGAATTTTTTTTTTTTAATTTGAAAAACAAATAAAAGTTCCAGGCCAGGCTGGGCTACATAGTAAGACCCTTTCTGCAAAATTAAATAAATAAAAGAGATGAAGATGTAATAAAAATGAAAACACAGTGTAATATCTCTTATAAATATAGAGATTACTCAATAACATACTGGCAAACAAAATCCAACTTCATCTAAAAAGAATTCTTCACCATGACCAACTTGGATTTGCACCAAGAATACAAGGTTTGCTTCACATCTGGAAATCAATCAATGTAATACTCCATATTAATATAATAAAAGACAAAATCCTCATGAGTATTTCAATAGATGCAGAAAAAGCATTTGACAAAATCCAAGACCATTTCATGATTTTAAAACACACACACATACACACACACACACACACACACACTTAGCAAACTAGGAGTAGAACAGAGAGAGTCTATGAAAAACTACAAGAAACATTAAATTTATTGGTAAAAGGTTAAAGAGTCCTTCCCCAGAAGACTGGGAATGAGTCATCAAAGTCTATTCTTGCCAGTTCTACTCAATATCATACTGGAATAGCCAGGGCAATTCAGTAAGAATCATAAATAAAAGATAAGCCAGTAGTTCATGCCTGAAATCCACACTACTTGGGAAGCGGAACATGGGAAGATTGCAGTTCCAGGCCAACCTAGACAGTTTAGGAGACCCCTTCTCAACTTGTACTTGGGTTCAGTAGTATATGCCTGTCATCCCAGGCTATAAGAAAAGCTGAGATTGGGAGGATCGTTGTTCTTAGCTAGCCAGGACAGAAATATCCATGGGATTCCATCTCAACAAAGGAAAGCAGGATGCCAAGTCCCAAGCCCGTTATTCCAGCAATGACTGCAAGCCTTAAACAGGCAGATCATGATCTAGTTGTGTACCTGGGAAGTAAGATAGACCCTATCTGAAAGGGAGCTAGCAAAAATCAGGGCTGGACAAAAGGCTCAGCAGTAGTTCCTGTCCAACAAGTATGAAGCCCTGGGGTCAAGCCCTAATACTATTTTTTAAGGAAAAACAAAACAAAACTTGAATAACGAAGTAAAACTATCTCTACACACTAGTGACATGAATGACTTGATATATAGAAAAGCCTACAGAATACACATACACACACACACACATACACACATACATACACATAGAACCAACAATGAATTCAGCAAGCTTGCAGGATATAAGATAAATAATAAATTCCAGTTGTAGCTCTATAAACTGGCAATGAAAAATCTAAAAATAGAATTGAAAAGAAATTTTCCATTCATAACACTACTTTTGTATGTGTGTGTTTTGTTTTGTTTTTGTTTTTGTTTTGTTTTTTGTTTTTGCTAGTACTGGGGCTTGAACTCAGGGCCTGGACACTGTCCCCGAGCTTCTTTTGCTCAAGGCTAGCATTCTACCACTTGAGCCACAGTGCCACTTCTGTCTTTTTCTGTTTATATGGTGCTGAGGAATTGAGCCCAGGACTTCATGCATGCTAGGCAATCACTCTACCACTAGGCCACATTCTCAGCTCTATAAGACTAAACACTAAATGTATAGTAATAAAGGAGTATACACCATATGCATTGAAAACTAAAACACTATTGCGAGAAAATAAAGAAGATCTAAATAAGCCGAGTCACCCCATGTCTGTGGATGGGAAATTCTGACACTGCTAAGATGGCAACCATCAGTCCACAGATGTCATCCTGAGCAAAGCCCCAGCTAGCTTTTGGGTTAGGAGGAAACTGACAAGTTGATTATGGAAATACACAAAGGAAAACTATGAAAATACAGAAAGACCTAAAATAATTAAAACAACCTTGAAAAATAACAAGTTTGGAAAACTCACGCTTCTCCATTTCAACCATCTGTAAAGCAGTAGTAATTAGTACTAGGTACCAGCACACAAACAGGTATGAAGATCAATAGAATTGAGAGCTGAGAAATAAACTTTACATTTATGGTCAGTTAATATTAAACAAAGGTGCCAAGGTAATAAAATGATGGCATTGTTTTTCAATTGATGTAAAAAGTAACTTCAAATGGATCCTAGATCTACATGAACAGACAATATCTTCATGACTTTTAGAGTATAATTTTTTGAGTATCACATCAAAGCACAGTTAAACCAAAACAAAAAAAGTAAATTGGACTCCATCAAAATTATGAACTTTTATACTACAAATGATAACATCAAGAAAGTAAGAAAACAGTGGGTGCTGGTGCTCCATGCCTGTAATCCTAGCTACTGAGGAGGCTAAGCTCTGAGTATTATGGTTTGAAGCCAGACCAGGCAGGAAAATCTGTGAGACTATTATCTCAAATTACCTCCCCCCCCAAAAAAAAGCCAGAAGAGGAGCTGTGGCTCAAATAATAGGTCACTAATCTTGAGAACAAAAGCTCAGGGATAGCACCCAGACCCTGCGTTCAAGCCTGAGAACCAGCATGCATGTGTGTGCGTGCACGCGCGCGCACACACACACACACACACAATATGGAGAAATTAGAGCCCTCAGAGCATTATTTGTGGGAATGTAAAACAATTTTTGTTTTGGAAAACCATTTGGTAGTTTTTCAAAAAGCCAAACATAGCTGGATGCTGGTAAAATATGCCTATAATTCTAGCTACTCAGGAGGCCGAGACCTGAGGATCATAGTTCAAAGCCAGCCCTAGCAGAAAAATTCCTTGAGACTCTTATCTCCAATTAAACACAAAATGCCAGAAGTGGAGATATGACTCAAGTGGTAGAGTACTATCCGTGAGCAAAAGAGCTCAGGCCCCAAGTTCAAGTGCCAGTACCAGACTGCCCCCCACCAAAAAAAAGAAAAGCCAAGCAGAATTAGCCTAGCAATCCTATTTCTAGGAATACACCAAAAGTAGTGACAACTTACATCAACCTAAACATTTTCATACCAACGCTCATGACAGCATGCACCCTGTTCACCAAAAAGGAAAACAACAAAACGATACCCAAACTTTATCAACTGAGAAATGGATTGACAAAACATGGCAAAGCATACGAAATTAATAAAAAAAAGAAATGAAGAATGAACCTATGAATCATCATAAAAGACTGTGTACTATATGATTCCATTTATTCTAGATAGCCAGAACAGACAGAGATAGGAAATAGATTGGTAGAGCCTGGGGGTGAGCATAGCCTAGCAAGCTGAGGGGAGTAGGTTCCAATGGACGTAGGGGTTTTCAGTTGTTTGTTGCTCTTTTGCTCTTTAGTTTTGTTTTGTTTGCTGGCAGTGCTGGAAATCAAACCCAGGTTCTTAAGCACACTGGGCAGGCACTTTACCACTACTAAATTGTATACTGGAAGAGATGAATTGTATGGATGCAAATTATATGGCACTAAAGCTGCTTAAAAAAAAAATAGTACAGTTCAACATCTTGGAATGTATGATATGAAGTGCAATGAGACAGACACCTAATGGTATCACTCACATATGCAAGCTGATGTGGAAGAAAGCAGTAGTTATCACAAACTGGGAACGGTGGGGCAGGCCGTGGAGAAAGGAAGGGTATAACGTATAGGAATGCAGTTGGATAGCTTGAATGGCTTCTAATGTTCATCCAATAGCCCTGTAGGAAAACTATAGCTGGCAATTAATTTTACAATTCAAAATAGCTGAGTGAAAGGATTTTAAATGTCCCCAATAACTAGGAAATTAAAAGGGAATACCAAAATTGAGAGACACAGGGTAAAAAAAGACAAACAACTACAAAAGCAATACTTGCAAAACTGTTTGGTGTAAGTGAACTGAACACCTCAGGGGGGGAAAGGGTAAGGGGGAGGGGGAGGGGGGTATGAGGGACAAGGTAACAAACAGTACAAGAAATGTATCCAATGCCTAACGTATGAAACTATAACCTCTCTGTACATCAGTTTGATAATAAAAATTGGAATAAATAAATAAATAAATAAATGTCCCCAATACAAAGGAATAGTTGATAGGATGAATATACTAATTAGCCTGATCTGGTAACTCCATATGCTATACACATTTTTTAAATCACATCACTCCCCATAAGTATCTATAGTCAAGTTGTGTCAACTTAAATCTTTAAATATATTTGGAAGAGTTAATGTGGTGAGCCTAATAGCTCAGGAAATCCCCACAGGCAGAAGAGTTGGCTGAGGACATTCAGTGAGTATCTGGAAGGGATGTCTAGCCTCCTCTGGCAAGACAACATCCCAGGCTCTGCCCACATCGAGAGCAACCTCCTGCTGCCTCCTAGGTTAACTTCCTTCTCACGCTCCAGCAGACTTCCCCATCAAGATGAACACCCATAATGCCAGCCTCACTGTCAGTGTGTAACTTTCCCTCAGTAAAATGAATGCCTTTCCCAGTACCTATGGACTTCTGACCTGGCTGGGACACCTATGGCCACTGTCACCTACTCTGGCCTGGGGAAGAGACTCCAACTGATGTGACCTAGATGCTATGCTCATGTCTGGAGGGAAATGACAAATGTCACTTGGACACATAGACTGGCAAGGTTGGTGGCCTACTAAGGAAATAAAATGGAAACCAGGTGCTATGGCTTGCACCAGTAATCCTAGCTACTCAAGAGGTTGAGGCCTAAAGATCCCAGTTCAAAGCTAGCCCAGACAGAAAAGTCCATGAGATTCTTATCTTCAGTGAATCACCACCAGAAACCCAGAAGTGGTGCTGTGGCTCATAGTGGTAGAGCACTAGTCTTGAGTAAAAGAGCTCAGGGACAGCACCCAGGCCATGAGTTCAAGTTCCATGACCAAAAAAATAAAAAAATAGAAAGAGGAATGGGTATTGAGATCTATTGTAATACTGGAAAATAAAGCTTACAAGCAAGTCTTGGTAAAGCCTTTTGAGGTTAGGAAAGATCTATTCTGATACCTGAAAATGGCTTTGAAACCCATCTGGGAAGAAAAAAAAGAGTGTGCCCAAGGTTAAATAATGGCACTGATTAAATACTTCACCTCACAGATGGTGGCTCTGGAAGTTTTCTAACATGATAGCAAAGAGTTAAGAGTTCCTCTGGTTTTGACAAATTGAGGCCTTACGATCGATTAGCTAGACCTGGTACGATTTGGAAATCTGTTCTTATTCCAAGCTTTGTCTCATCATAGTATACACATAAAGATGACTTCAAGTGGCCTAATAAAAGATTAGAGGACCAAATTAAATGTTGTGTGGAGCACGAGGAGGGTGAGAGAATGGCTACAAATACCAGAGGTGTTAAGGATACTATTCCATGTTATTTCCTGCAGAGCAGAGCAGGCTTGTGGGACTACCTGCTTCCCCCTGGAAAAGCTACAGCTCAAGGTTAGCCCTCAACCACTTCTGGGAGTGGAGCCAGGGAGAGGGTGAATGCCAGTCTGCTTCTATGATCTTAGCATCTGTAACCTATGCCTTCGTAGAAGACTTCCAGGGAAATTTTTAAATTAATAGCATATTAAAAAACCTGCACATTGGTCCTTAAATGTGAACTATAGATAAACTTTTAGGGGCTTTTCCATAGTCTAGCATCTTGCATGTATTAATTTCCCTTTGCAAAAAGAAATCAGATACAGATGTATTTTTTAGCTTTAATATCAACTCTGGAGAATATGTGTAAGGGTAATTTTAAAAATTAATTCCAGGGCTGCAAATGTGGCTTAGTGGTAAAATGCTTGCCTAGTATGCATGAAGCCTTGGGTTTGATTCCTCAGTAACACATAAACAGAAAAAAGCCAGAAGTGGTGCTGTGGTTCAAGTGGTAGAGTGCTAGCCTTGAGCAAAAGAAGCTCAGGCACAGTGCCCAGGCCCTGAGTTCAAGCCACAGGACTGGCCAAAAATAATAATAATTCCAGTCTGATTATTGAGACTATTACCTTGCTTGGGAATAATACTACTGCTACACCTAAAATTAGAAACATGAAGATTTGTTAAGTAATGATATATACTGGTTAATCTAATCCTCACAGAATTTTAAAGAGGATGGTACCAGTCTTTCATTTCAGCAATGAAAAAAAAAAAAAACCAACAGATAAGTACCTTACCCAACCACACAGCTAGAAGAAGAGTGAGAATTTAAACTCAAGTTCTGTTCAGTAATTTTAACCAGCTCACAGCCTTTGTGTTATGAGATCCATCACAAGTCCTGATGACTCCAACATGAGGCCTTGTTGGAGCACGATTAGAAAGGCTCACGGGGTGCTGATAGCTCATACCTGCCATCCTAGCTAGTTAGAGGCTGAGATGCGAGGATCATGGTTTGAAGCCAGACCAGGTAGGAAAGTCCAGGAGACTCTTATCTCCAATTAACTACCAGTTTTTTAAAGCCAGAAGTAGAGCTGTGGTTCAAATGGTAGAGCACTAGCCTAGAGCAAAAAGCTCAGGAACAGCACCTAAGCCCTGAGTTCAAGCACCAGATCTCTCTCTCTCTCTCTGTCACTCTCTCTCTCTCTCTCTCACACACACACACACACACACACACACACACACACACACACACACACACACACAAGAATCTATCCTCACATAGATCACATCCATACATGGCTTCTTCAGCCTCTCTCTCACCTCTTTGCTTCCTCGAAGGCAAGCCATAGTGTTATATGTGGAGTCAGAAGTCAGAGCCATTTCCTTCCTAGGTGATGGTTGATAAATGGTCTACACTTGCCAATCTAATGTGTTTGTGGGCTGGGGATATAGCCTAGTGGCAAGAGTGCCTGCCTCGGATACACGAGGCCCTAGGTTCGATTCCCCAGCACCACATATGCAGAAAACGGCCAGAAGTGGCGCTGTGGCTCAAGTGGCGGAGTGCTAGCCTTGAGCTGGAAGAAGCCAGGGACAGTGCTCAGGCCCGGAGTCCAAGGCCCAGGACTGGCCAAAAAAAAAAAAAAAAAATGATAATGTGTTTGTAACATTCTGCATCTCTGCGTGCTTGTCAGGGCCAAACAAGCTTCTGAGGACGCAGGCTCTGGGGATGTATCGTTGTAGAATTTGTGTCTGGAAGCCATCACATTTGTTTGCCTTTCTCAGGGTGGCTGAAGAAAGTAGCCCCAGGCCCTGCTCATTGATCTCAGTTGACATTCAGTGGTGACCACAGCATGCATGCTCCCTATATTTCAAGGAAGAAGGTAAAATGATACAAATGGCCCCAGAGTTGGGCCCTCTCCCTTCTCTCCATGTCAGCCTGAAGGGTCATCTCCCAGGCTCTTTCCACTGCTTGATGGGTGTTTTGGATGCAAATGTTAAGCCAGTTGCCAAAATTCTGTGGCAGCTAGCTTTCCACTGGGAATATATTCCCCTTAACAAGTAGGTAGGCAATCTTCTCTGTCCTTTGCAGGTTACAGAAATCACACCAGGCACTGTCTATGTTAAAGGATCTCCATTTGCCAAGGTTCGATTTCATCAATAGCCTCTGGGGACTTGGTGAACATTATGGTTTAGGTATAAAGTGCCCCTCCCCCTTAAGGATCATATGTCGAAGGCCTGGTCCCCAGCAGGTAGAATGATTGAGATTTTGAAAGTATTAACTTCACCACTGGGTAATCCACTGAGTTCATACTAAATGGACTCATAGGAGAACTTACTTGGAGGATGTGGGTCACTTAGGGCCCATCTTTGAAGTGTATCTTGTCCCTGGTTCCTTCCTGTCTGTCTTTTGCCACCTATCCACCATGAGGTTAGTCACTCTGCTCCACCACATGCTCTCCCATGATGCTCTGCTTCACCATGAGCCAGCCCAGAAGTGACCGGAACAAGAACCATGGACTGAAACTGAGCCTAAACTGTTTGCCTCAGGTATTATGAAAAGTGACTGACAGGCTAGGGTTTCCATGCTATGCCAAGTCCAAGATCACTAAGCAGCATCAGTATGATGACTTCCTGAAAGGAGACAAGGAGCTCCCACTGGTGACCATGTAGGAAGAACCTCTCCCCTCCTCTACCCCTTCCCTGCCCCCTAATCTCAGGGAAGGAGGCAAAGGGCAGGGAAAGGAGCAGATTCAAAAAGGTCAACCACATCTCTCCCCCTCTCCAGGTCAGTGGGGCCATGGACGCTAACCAGAGCTAGAAAGGAGCAACAAGCCTCTGATGGAATGAATTTGAAACTGAAATGTTTCCCAACTGGTAAAAACGGAGCTATTCAAGAGTTTCTGTGATGATTAAGAAGCCATAGAAAGGCCAGGAACTGGTGACTAATGCCTATAATCCTTGCTTCTCAGGAGACTGAGGATCATGATTCAAAACCAGCTTGGACAAACACATCTGAGAGACTCTTATCTCCAATTAATCAGCAAAAAAAAAAAAAAAAGCCAGAAATGGAGGTATACTAGTCTTGAGTGAAAAAGCCAACTGAGAGCAGGAGGCCCTAACTTGAAGACCTAGTACTAGCATGAAAAGAAGCAAACAAAACCTACATAAAGCATTTAGTTGGTGTCTGGTAAATACTGTTGTCTTAAATATACATTATTCTTTTTTACTAACCTCTGCTCAGAAATGCATAGCAGGTTCCAGATGTCACATCTTCTTGCTCATTCAGCACACCTCTTTTTTCCTGGCTTTCTTGCTACCATCTCTCTGGCCTCTCCTTCGTTGCCATCCTGTTAGCCCTTTTCCCTCGTTTAGCCTCCTCAGGCTCAGTCTTGGCCCTCTGCTCTTTCTCACACCCAATCCTCCCTGGGGGTGACCATATACCCTCACCACTTTAAATGTCACCTGCAAACCTCCTGTCCCAAATACACAGCTCCAGCCCAGGTAGTTCCTTCACATAGATCTTGGGCCTCTCATACTTAATATGTCCAAGTATGTCAGATGCTCCCCTTGTCTATTCTTCTGCATCTTCCCATCTACCTACCTTCCGGCCCAGCTGGTTGGCCAAGCTTAAAACTGGAAATGAACCTTTAAGCCTCTCTCTTCATCATTTGCTTCACCAAACCATCATCAAGGACTCTTATCTCTGCCCCAAACATCCCTAGTGACTCCCTTCTCTCCATGTGCATACCCACCACCACCACCATCCACACCATCCTTAGCTCTCATGGAGGTCAGAATCGTGGACAGAGATTACAAACTGGTCTCCTTGCTGTTATTCTTGCTTGATATGCTTTCTGTGGTAAAAGACACATAAACTTCAGCATGTTAACCACTGCACAGGGCTACAATTCTGTGGCACTTAGTACATCCAAAGTGTTGTACAACCATCACCACTATCTACTTCCAGATCATTTTCATTACCCCGAAAGGATTCTTCAGACCCATGAAGAAATCAGTCCCCATTCTCCTTCTCCTTAGCCCCAGGCAGCCACTAATTCGCTTTCTGACTCTATAAATTTAGCTGTTCTGGACATTCTTTATACATGGAATCATATGTGGCCTGTTGTGTCTGGTGCTCTTTGTTTCCCCTTAACCTAATGTTTCCAAGGCCTCTCATTTTGCAACAGTCTTTTTTTCTATCCTTTGCTTCCACTCGGGCCCCCTATTTATGCTCACAAAGATGCCAAAGTCATCTTGTAAAAAAAAATGAGTTATTCTCTGTTTAAAACCTTTTGCCAGCTGCCTGTTATACTTAGGACAGAGCGTAAAAGTTTTAATATGGGGCTGGGGATATAGCCTAGTGGCAAGAGTGCCTGCCTCGGATACACGAGGCCCTAGGTTCGATTCCCCAGCACCACATATACAGAAAACGGCCAGAAGCGGCGCTGTGGCTCAAGTGGCAGAGTGCTAGCCTTGAGCGGGAAGAAGCCAGGGACAGTGCTCAGGCCCTGAGTCCAAGGCCCAGGACTGGCCAAAAAAAAAAAAAAAAAAAAAAAGTTTTAATATGACCTGTGAGAGCCTGCATCACCTGACCTTGGACCTCCCCTCCATTGCCACTTGTGTTGTAATCTCCTCCTGGATCACTTGGTCCCAACTGCATTGTTCATTCTTGGCTATACCCAAGCCTTTTCCAGACACAGAACCTGAACACATTTCCAATGCTATTCCTTCCTCCTGTCTGCTTTCTTCAGAGGAACCCTCCCTGACCCTTCCATCAAAAATTACTTCGTCCCTCTATTTTTCAGAATACCTATTGTGTTGTTTCATAACACACATCATCATCTGTATGCTGGCATTCTTTTGACTGTCAATCTAATAAGAAATGTTTTATATTTGCATTCCTTATTAGACTGCAAGCTCAGCGAAGTCAGGAGCCAAGTCCACTACTTTCTTTGCCAGTGTTATCTCAGAAAGTAGCATTGCGCACCTAATAGATGCTTAAAAAAAAAAAAAAGAAAAGAAAATCAGGAAGAGAGGGAAACTAACTCAGCCACCTGCTCTTGCAGGCTAATTCAAAAGTTGTTGAGCTGGATATAAGCTCTCATTTACCCTCATCATCACCACTGTCATCGGCAGTGGCTTCCCGCTGGCCTAATGGGCCAGCATTGCAATAGCCTTAGGAAAAAACATACTTTCTGGATAATTCCAGTTCTCCCCTACAATTTTCACCCCAGGCAGCTGGAAACTAAAGGCCAGCAGCCAGCTCCAGGAAGAAAGATGTTAGAGAAACAGAGGGAGAGACTGTGGGACAATAGTCTAGCTTCTATCTTTCTGGTGACCAAGTCATTATGAACTGCCCTTCACAGGTACTTCTCAGACTTCCTTACACACAGTTCTCTTAGTGGAACAAAAAGAATGAGATGAAATAAATAATAAGTTAAAATAGCTCCCTTATAGCTGCTGCTTACCATCCCAAAAGAAAAAGGAGAATTCAAGAGGACAATGACACTGCCTTCATTGAAACACCAAATGAAGACCATTCCTAGTCATCACTAATTCATTCATTCACACACACACACACACACACACACACACACACACACACACAACCAAAGCTTAACATTCACATTCTCCCTGAAGGAAGCCAGCCTTGCAGACCACCAAAGAACCTGGACCACACCTCAAGATCATCTTTCTAAAAGGACTTGGGCATTTCCTGCTACCTCCCCAGATCTATTATTGTGATCCCAGAAGAGACCAAGCCCAGTTAATTCAGCATCATTTTTAACCAAGAGCAGAGCCAAGCCCAACGTGGGCAGTTCACCACCCTCTGCCTTGTCATCCCATCAGCCCTGCCTTTGGTGGCTCTGTCAGCTGGCATCGTCTTCCTCCTCTTTTGATGTGGCTCTCCATTTGCACATGTCCTGGTCGGAGCACATGGGAGCAAGCCAACGAGGTCCATTAGTGCTCATGCTCCAGGGCTTACAAACAATCGAAGGCCACAAGTGGCTTTTAAAAAACAATGTGAGAACACAAATGGTGCTTTTAACATTCATCACCCCTGCTCATCCCTGCAAATGAGTCTCAAGTCCCATTGAACTGAGTAATATATTCAGCTGGTCCATGAAGAAATATTCACTACACATTATCAAGTGCCAGTCCCTGGGTTGGGCACCCAGGAGGCAATGGTGGTGGAGTTTATGGCACCATTGACAGTAAACACGTGAACAGCTCTGCAGCTCAGTGACTGCTACAGTGAGGAGAGTGACAGGTCTTCTGGGAGCTCCTAGAGGACACTGCTCATCAAGAGTTAGCAAAGGTAAAGAAGGCTGCCTGGTAGAAGTACCATCTACAGCAGTGATATGAAGGATAACTGAGGATTGACAATGAGATACAGGGATGGGATGTAACTCAATGGCAAAGCACTTGTCTAGCAGGTGCAACATCCTGGGTTCTATCCCCAGTACCATAAAAGAAAAGACCAAAACAAAAAAAGGACAGTTAAAACCAAAATCCCAAATACGAAATACATAAAGTTTAGTAAATCTGCCCAAGGTAGAGAAAACAATTTTCAAGAGTTCTTACCAATGACAAGAACTCAATCCATTGGCTGGGTGGTGGGAGATGAGTAGAAGAGATGATGTTGAAGGAAGAGATCGTGAAGTACTTTGTTAGTGACTGTAGAGTTTGATGTTTCTCCTGAGTATATTGAGGAGACAACGCAGGATTTGGGATTCGATCACAGAAATGTTGCATTTTCCAAAGAAATTTTTGACTATAGTATGGAAATTGTAATAAAGAGGACTCTGAAGGGAGATAGACACCATTTAGAGGTTATTAAAAAAAGTCAGGAGAAATAGAGAAAAGAAGAAACAGTTAGAAAGGAGCAAGAGGACTTGATGATGGGAGGGATGAGGACTGAGAAGAAGGGGAGAGCTCCCGATGTCAGTGCATCAAGCAGGGAAGTGAATGGCTATGTGATTCACAAGCACGGAGACTCCAGAGAGGGGCAAGTGTAGAAGACAGATAAATCAGGTTGATTTGTTTTTGTCTTTTCTTTTTTAGTACTAGGGATCGAACTCAAGACTTGCACTTGTTAAGCAAGAGCTTTGCTACTGAACTACATCACAGCCCTGTACATATTTTTGCACATGTTGTTTTACAAGTATCTGAAGAATATTCGTGTGTGGTTATCATACAGGTAGTTAAACATGTGCATCCAAAGTTCTGGAGAGGGGCTGGGGATATGGCCTAGTGGCAAGAGTGCCTGCCTCGTATACATGAGGCCCTGGGTTCGAATCCCCAGCACCACATATACAGAAAATGGCCAGAAGTGGCGCTGTGGCTCAAGTGGCAGAGTGCTAGCCTTGAGCAAAAAGAAGCCAGGGACAGTGCTCAGGCCCTGAGTTCAAGCCACAGGACTGGCAAAAAAAAAAAAAGGTCTGGAGAAAAGTTTGGGCTACACACATTTGAGGATCAAGAACAAAAATAAAATAAAATAGAAGTGTGAGAGAACAGTGGGTTGATGGGATCTCAGAGAAAAATGATAATAAGTAAGGCATCTCTTCCACTATAACAAATGTAAAAGAGAAGAAGAATTGTCTGGTTATAAGTGTGATAAATGTTCAACAACCACCCTGAAAAGAGCTTAATAAAACTTACCAATTTCTGTGTTCTAAATCCTTTCATAGTAATAATTTTCAAGACAGCAATGCAATGCTATTGAGTTCAGAGCTGAGAAGAGATGTGTAAGATGTGCTCTTGTGGACAGGCATAATCTAGCTCCAAGTTGGTCTCATCTCCTCAATTTGGGATACATGTTATCTCCACGATCCTCCAAGTTCTTTTCTTGTTTTGCATTTGTTTCCTGTCTCCAATGTCTTCCTCTTCCTTAGTCTGCACCTTAGTTTGGTGAGGCACATCCTCCAGTAGCTTTCCCGACAAAGGAAGCAGTAGAGGTAAAATGACTGAGACCCTCCATGATCTACCATTCACACAGTACTAAACTCGAACGAAATATGTACACATGGCCATTTAAAGAGCACCAAACAAGACACTTGTACAATTCAACGTTCTTGATTGAAAGCGAAACCCTTGTTGTGGAATTGTTCAAATAGTCAAAAGATAGAAACAATCTCCATCAGCTGATGAGTATGTAAACAAATGACTAATGAATAAAATGGAAAAAAATAAAACGGTGCTGTGTACTAAAACATGGATGAACCTTAAAATCATTGTTCAGCAAAACAAGCCAGTCACAAGACTACATAATATATGCTCCCATGTACATGTACTATCTAAAGAAGGCAACTCAGCCAAAACCAAAAGTAGTTTCAAGATTCCAGGACCTGAAGAAAAAGAAAAGTATTACTGGATAATGGTTACAGTTCCTTTTAGGGGTATTAAAAACATAAAGAAATAGAGAGTGTTAATGGATGTACAGTATTGTGAAGATGATTTAATTGTACACCCCAAAATAGCTAAATTGACTACTGTGGTATATGTGTATGAAATTTTGCAGAAGTAAAAACTTTGAAAGTTAATAATAAAGGAAACTTACTTAGTCATCTATAAATCAATCATTTAATTTTTTGGTAGAATTGGGAATTGGATCCAGGGTCTCACTCATGCCAGACAAACTCTCGACCATCTGAGCCATATAATAACTTTAAACGATAACCCAAGCCAATAATGTTAGAACATTATCCTATATAAGAGAGCATTAAAATAATTTACTTTCAAATGAAAACGTGACAGGATGGTCCCACCTTACTTCTATTCTAATACAAGAAAAAGTAGGGGATGCAAAAGAAGAAATAGAACTTCTATTGTTTTCAGATGACATAAAAAAATCAAAAAGGGGGGCTGGGGATATAGCCTAGTGGCAAGAGTGCCTGCCTCGGATACACGAGGCCCTAGGTTCGATTCCCCAGCACCACATATACAGAAAACGGCCAGAAGCGGCGCTGTGGCTCAAGTGGCAGAGTGCTAGCCTTGAGCGGGAAGAAGCCAGGGACAGTGCTCAGGCCCTGAGTCCAAGGCCCAGGACTGGCCAAAAAAAAATCAAAAAGGATCTCTGAACAACTCATTAGACTGAATAAGAAAATTGAGCAGGAGTTAATTGCATTTCTATACTCTTGGAATAAACATCCAAAAATGTAATTAAATAGAAGACAACATTTACAATAGCTTCCAAGGATATGAAGAACCCAGAAAGAGCCATAAAAATACAAACTCTCTACAGAGAGAATTACAATATTTTATTAATAGGCAGTAAAATGACTGAGTTAATTGAAGAGTATATCACATATGAATAGAAGTCAGTAACATACTGATCTTCTCCTTTCAATAAAGTTTCAGTCAAAATGCTAACGTGTTTTCAGGGAACTTGATAAATTGGTTCTAAAATCCATATAAAATAATAAAAGGGAAACATTTTAGTCAGGACTTTTAGAAGAAAATGATCATCGAGGGAAGACTTGCTCCACCAGATAACACGCTTTTTTGTGTGTGAAACTACAGTAATTAAGGCAAGATGGTACTGGCACAGGGACAGAAAAATAGACCACGGAATAGAATAAAGAGCTCAAAACCAGACCCGCACATTCATGGGACTGTGGTAGATGACAGCGGTGGCCTGCCAGATCAGTGGGAAAATAAATATGGCTGGATTTTTAAAAAGGTTATCCATACAAAAAATATGAAATTGGATCTCTGCATCACACCACATACCAAAATTAATTCCAGATGGATTGAGGGCTTAACGATAAAAAAAAAAACCTAAACCTCTTAGCAAAAATCATAGGCAAATATCTTTTAGACTTTGAAATAGAGTAAGATTTCTTAAACAATAGTCCAAAAGTGCTATTGAACAGCTTTTTTAGAAAAAACTTACTTTGTAGGAATATAATTAGATCAATGTACATGGATTTATGCCATATCGACTTAGCTAAACTGGAGCTAGATCTTCCAGAACTCTCTTCCTTTCATAATTCTGGATTAGCAAGGGCTATGAGAGACGTGTCTCAATATTTGAAAAAGAGTCCTTCCTGATGTTCAGAAAGTGGTCCCCAGTGTGATCACTACTGCGGTTCACCCACATGGTTACACCCCTCTAGCTAGTCATGCTGGTACAGCACAGAAGCACATCCAAAGCAATTCTTTTGTTCCATTCAGCCTCAGAATCCTAAGTGAGTACAGGTCCTAGAGCAGTACCTGGGCCCATGTCTACGTTCTCTCATGGTTTCCTCCTTCAGCTTCTCCAGCACCTAGACTAAGCTCGGTACTTGACAAAGAAACAACACACATCTTACAGCAGTGGTTTCACTGAGGGTAGTAAGTAGAGAGCATCAAAACTCTTTAACAAATTCCACATTTGGTATCACTGTTATGGTTCTATGTCTATGAAAAAACTAATGAACATGAAAACAATTTAAAAGGAAACATAAGGGAATCTTGAACATAGGATTCAAGATGCTGATGATGGGGTAGAAGAAAGCAGGTCAGCCTGGGGAAGGACCACACAATATATGTAACTTGTGGTCATAATTCTAGCTTTTGAGCAGTTATTATTTTGAATACTTTGCTTATTGTATACAAGTATAGTGGAATAGATTTAAAGTCCAATAAAAGATTATGTATACTCTAATTATGTGAACCTAAGTGGGAGAGAGAAAAAATAAAAGTGAGAAGGGGAAGGTGCCAGAAGAAAGGAGAAAAGTGATCCCTGTTGAAAGGACTTGGGTTAGAAATTACATTATCAATTTCACTTACACCCCTTATCCAACCCCATTTATTTAAAAAGAGTCCCTTGGCCACATTTAATTCAGGGGGAAAAAAAGGTTCAAAAATATCCCCAGCCTGGCTGGCTGAGTAAATCTCAGGAAGAAGAGGGCAAGGGCTACTAAGAGAAAAGGAGCATGTTCCAAGAATGGACCATGGAAGCAAGACCTTTATGAGATACTTTGTGAACAAAAAACATATGTTGTAGAATACACAGAGAGGTCAAAGGCTATCCCACAAATCAACATATGAAGTTGAGGGGTGGTGGTAGACTGACATATGTTCTAAGGACTCCCTAAAGGCATATTCTAAAGGCACCAAACTCCTCACTTTGGGAGAATCATTTCTTCTCCCCTTGGATACAGTCCCTTGAGGCTAGTCATCAGACACACTATTTTCCCAAAGCCAGGGTGCTTGAAAGAGAATTCTCTTAGTCTAGATTTTTTTTCCCAATGGAAGCCCTAAACCATCCAGGTATATTTTATTTGGAAGGTGATTCCAGGAAGCAATGTGGAAAGAGAGGAAGTACTGTACATATACTTTCTCTCAATGTGGAATAAAAAGAAAAACACATAGCTTAATGTGTGCATGACTGACATGGGCAACTGGAGGTCAAAGCCATGTGGGACCCTCTGAAGGAATGTGTGGGAACACTTCTAGGACACACAGGTCTGTGGAGGGAGAAGAGCAAGGCTATTGTGCATAAGCTCCTATGCATCGTTAAGGGTTGTTCTTGGAGAGTTAAGTCCTCAATACTTCTGTCCTACCCTGGGCCAATCATGCCACATGATCATAGTGCCCTCAGTCAGGGGGGCACAGGAAGCCCTCTTAAAGATAAGGAAACAACGTCACTGCCCTCCAAGGAGGCCTGGTTGGTGCAGAGACAAGATCTTCCCCAGTGAAGCTCAACACTGGGTCCTCACTCCCTGGATGCTAAGTCAGCACAAGTACCTGGACACCAAAAACTGTGGTCCATTTCTGCCCTGATCAGACTGCTCCTAAAAGCAGACTGTAGCCCTTTCCTAACCTTCTGCAAACCCCTTGTTTTTGTTCATTTCCAGATCTGGTTCTTCATTTCTGGGAACTTCTGATATTTGAAATATATTTCCAGTGAAGTATTTTTCCAGAGCTGAAATCTGTCACTTGCAACTAGACAATATGACAGGTACACCTGAACCCTGCATGCACTTGGAACCTGGTACTTCTGGAGATTGCTTCCACTGAGTAGGTCTTTAAGAATGTGGGTCATGGCTGGGAATATGGCCTAGTGGCAAGGGTGCTTGCCTCGTATACATGAAGCCCTGGGTTCGATTCCTCAGTACCACATATATAGAAACAGCCAGAAGTGGCACTGTGGCTCAAGTGGCAGAGTGCTAGCCTTGAGCAAAAAAGAAGCCAGGGACAGTGCTCAGGCCCTGAGTTCAAGGCCCAGGACTGGAAAAAAAAAAAAGAATGTGGGTCATTTCTTTGCACTTTAGCTTCTTCATCCACAGAAGGAAAAGGTGGAAAGAGATGATTTTCAAGTCTCTACTTCATGGTGAGAGTCTATAATTCTATTCTTTTTCTTTGCATTTTTTAGGTCCTAGACCTGGTCTCAAACTTGGTACCTGCTACTTTCACTCATTGGCCATGCTTCCAACCCCTTGAGAGTCTATAATTCGATTTCAGCCAAGTTGATGGGCAAATACAGGAAACCTCAAAGGACCAATTCCTACCACATAACTTCTAAATTCTACTTGGTCCATTTTGCAGCCCCTATAAGTAACAATAGGCCATTTGTGGGTTGACTGTGCAAAAGCCAATCAAAGATATCAACAAAGAGGAGCATCTAGATTCTACCACTGCCCTACCTGGGAGTTCATCAAGAACAGAACAAAGGAGGGAAAAGAAACATATTTTGGAAGGGAAAATGCTTTACTTTTATCCAAAAGAATTCTTTTTTTTTCTCAAATTTTTATTATCAAACTGACGTACAGAGAGGTTACAGTATCATACGTTGGGCATTGGATACATTTCTTGTACTGTTTGTTGCCTTGTCCCTCATGCCCCCCTCCCTCCCCCCCTTTCCCTCCCCCCCCCCAGGTGTTCAGTTCACTTACACCAAACAGTTTTGCAAGTATTGCTTTTGTAGTTATTTCTCTTTTTTTACCCTGTGTCTCTCGAATTTGGTATTCCCTTTGAATTTCCTACTTCCAATACCAGTAAACACGGTTTCCAATATACTCAGATAAGATTACAGAGATAGTGTAGGTATAAACATAGGAAGGTGATACAAAACATTATCAATAATAGAAACTACACATACACATAGGACGTTGAAAGTAGTTACAACTGTGATATATCACTTGTTTCCATAACATGGAGTTCATTTCAATTAGCATCATCTTATGTGTTTCTAAGGGTATAGCTATTGGGCCTTGTGATGCTCTGCTATGGCTTGCCTAAACCTGTGCTAATTATTCCCAATAAGGGAGTCCATAGAGTCCATGTTTCTTTGGGTCTGGCTCACTTCACTTAGTATAACTTTTTCCAAGTCCTTCCATTTCCTTACAAATGGAACAATGTCATTCTTTCTGATAGAGGCATAAAATTCCATTGTGTAAATGTACCACATTTTCCTGATCCATTCATCTATGGAGGGGCATCTGGGTTGGTTCCAGCTTCTCGCTATGACAAATTGTGCTGCGATGAGCATTGTTGTGCTGGTGGCATTACTGTGATTTTGTTTGTGGGCTTTTGGATAGATACCCAACAGTGGGGCTGCTGGGTCATAGGGGAGTTCTATGTTGAGCCTTCTGAGGAATCTCCATACTGCTTGCCAGAGTGGCTGAACCAGTTTACATTCCCACCAACAATGAAGTAGGGTTCCCTTTTGGGCACATCCCCTCCAACAATTGTTATTATTAGTTTTCTTGATATATGACATTCTTGCTGGGGTGAGATGGAATCTCAATGTTGTTTTGATTTGCATTTCCTTTATGGCCAGTGATGTAGAGCATTTTTTCATATGTCTATTGGCCATTCTCATTTCCTCATCAGAGAAGTTTCTTTGTAAGTCTTTAGCCCACTTGATGAGGGGGCTATTGGTTCTTTGCAGTTTTGTTTTGGAAGAAGGTAATTTTTTTAGTTCTGCATATATTTTAGAGATGAGGCCTTTGTCTGTTGAATGTCCGGTAAAGATCTTTTTTTTCCTGCCAGTCCTGGGGCTTGGACTCAGGGCCTGAGCACTGTCTCTGGCTTCTTTTTCCTCAAGGCTAGCACTCTGCCACTTGAGCCACAGCGCCACTTCTGGCCATTTTCTATATATGTGGTGCTGAGGAATCGAACCCAGGGCTCCATGTATACGAGCCAAGCACTCTTGCCACTAGACCATATTCCCAGCCCCCCAAAAGAATTCTTGAAAGGATAGAGGCAGACTTCCCACAGAATTCCTATCACATGGAATTCCTTGTTCATACAAAACTGAATTCCTCTGCCTTACTCCCCTCACTGTTACTTCTGGGAGGAGGGATAGAGAAAGTAGCACATTATTCACAGTTGCACAATGGGCTCAAAAGACAATTACCAAAGTTGGAAAAAGGACAAAGCTGTGGTCAGTTATCACTCCCAGCTAATGATACAGTTGAACACAGGCAGCAGTGTTGCAGAAAAGGCACCGATACAGAGCTCTGACCCCCCCCCCCCACCCCCTGGAAGCCATGGTGATTTCCCAAGACAACAAGGGTGGAGCAGAGATGCCGCTGATAAAGTACATGGCATGGACTGAACCGCATGAAGAAAGCAACTGACTGCAGCTGTCTGTGTGATTTGGCAGCCCACAACTATCCAGACAAACCTAAACAAATCACCATTCCTGGCTTCCTGATGCCTCCAGGAAAGTCCTGTAAAGTCTGCTCTGTGCCACTCTCCCCGTAAGGGGTGAAGAAAATGTGCAGATTCCACAAGTTTGGGGAGAAGCGGCTTTCCTAGAGCATCTGCTCAATGCAGCATCTGCCACTCTTCCAGAGATTTGGCTGATTTCTGCAAAACCTAAGATTTTATTAACTAATCATATATTTACGACCCTTCCTACTGTGCCCACAGCTTGAGTTCCCCCATAACCAAGCCTTCTGGAGATCCCACACCCAATAGGTATCCCCAGACAAGATCCTCTGCCAATCTAGTCAGTCATTGCTAGCTCGATTCTCAAGGCTTAAGTGGCAAACATTAATCATAACGTCTATGGCCAGACAGCTAGACATATTCTGCTGAGGGGACTCAGGGCAGATCTGTCTTTACCAGTCCAGAACAGGATATAGACTGCAAGAGAAATCCTGTCATTGAGGGGTGGAGCCTACTGAGAGGTCAGTAGATCATTGGAGATCATCATCCTTGGAAGACACTTTTTTCCTTTGAATTAATACATAATGAGGTACAGTGTGATATGACAATGCATTTAATAGCAAGTACTTAACACTTCCATACTTCTTATATCTGGAGCCTTTGAGTTTCTCTCTCCTAGTTCTCAAATGTACAATAGGCTATTGTGAACTTCAGTTAGCCTACTGTGCTATAGAACACTAGAGCTTGTTTTTCCTTTATTTTACCTAACTGTATTTTGGTACCCAATGTCCAGCTTCTCTCACCCTTCCTGGCCTCTAGCCATTACCATCCTACTTCCATTTTCAGAACAACTTAGCTTCCACGTATGAGACACAATGCAATATTTGCCCTTCTGTGTCCACCTTATTTTGCTTAACACCCTTTTCTCCAATTCTATCTATTTTGGCACATATGGCAAGATTTCTTTATTTAATGGCCAAATAATGTTGCAGCTTGTGTATATATATATAATCACATTTTTAATCTAATCATCTATCCACTGGCATCTAGACTGATTCCATATCTTGGTTATAGTGAACAGTACAGCAATAAATACAGTGCATCTCTTTGACATGCTGATTTCATTCTTTGGACATATACCCAGAAGAGGCATACTTGGATCACATAGTAAATCTCTTTTCAGTTTTCAGGAAATCCCATTCTTTTTCTCTATAAGAGTTGTCTTTTCTCCATCTCTTGTCATTGTTTTGCTAACGTTTTTCTCATAGCCATTCTGAGAAGTGGTACCTCTGTGCTTTTGATTTGCACTTCAGAAGAGAATAATGGAATTCTCATGTGATCTGAGTTAGCTGTCAGAGGAAGTAGGTTTTATAAAGGGAGGTAACCCAGTGTTTGGTCCTCTTTTGTATATAGGGGCTTCTTTCCATCTCTCCACATAGCAGAGGCCTGCACCAGAGACCAGCTGGGTGGATGGAGCTGCTAAAAAACTTCTTTTTCCTTATAAAGTACTCAATATCAGTCACCTTGATGTAGCAGGGAAGGAAAGGAAGAGAGAAAGAAGATACTAGGGAAAGAGAGAGCAGAGCTCTTGTCTATGGTGATTATAAGTCACTGTAATTACAAAAGAACCACCTGAGCACCTAGTTTGTTGCCATGTACACAGCAGGTGCTCAATAAAAAAACATGCTTATGGTAGAGTCGAATGTGACTTCTTAATAAAGCCTGCTTTACTGTAAGTGAAATAAAGATCCATTGAATTGAATTGAATTGAAACAGGCAGTGAGTTAGTAGTGTAATTTGAGAAGCAATGGAAAAAATAGTCCCTTGATCCACATCTCCTTCCACAGTACAACCAGAGAGCTGGAAATTACTAGATTCCTTTTCTAGAGTAATGGGGTAATGAAAACCTTGTTGAAAGGCAAATGCTGTCTAAGAGGGAGAACTGACGAAGCTACTATGATCTGTCCTTCATCCAGGATTGCAAACGGAACTCAGCTCCATAGCCAGCACTGACAGGCTCCCGGGGCTGTTTGAGGTCTGTCCTGAGCTTCTCAGAGCCATACCTGGCAAGCAGAAAGTGGCACTGGGGAGCCACTGTGCCCATTGTGGATATGGAAAGGGGTTCAATACAAGCATTTGCCATCCCTGCCTGTTAGCTTGGATTCTTTCTAGGTATTAGCACTAGTGAAAAGCAAGCTACATTCCAAGGGAACACAAGCTGGATGGACATTAAGGAAGGGTTCAGATGTGGATAGTTTTGCCTGAAAACCAGGATAGGGTAGGGACTACATCGCTAATGAAATTAGTAAAAATGAAGGGATGAAGTTGGAAGCGATGGGAAAGAATTATAAAAGGGGTGACATTGATCAAGATGCATTACCAGCCAAGCATTGGTGACTCACGCCTGTAATCCTACCTACTTAGGAGGCTGAGATCTGAGGATCTTGTTTTGAAGTCAACCCCAGGCAGGAAAGTCTGTGAGACTTTCATCTCCAATTCACCACCAAAAACCCAGAAGTAGAGCTGTGGCTCAAGTGGTAGAGTGCTAGCCTTGAACAAAACAACTCTGGGACAACACTCTGGCCCTGAAGATTGGCACACACATACAAAAGATGCATTATAATCACCAAGTGACATGCTGAATCAAAGCATCTTTGTACAACAACTAAGGAATGCATACATGTATATGTGTATATGTATACTAGTAGTCCCTATGAATTTGGCAGTGCAGCTGGAGGAATATTATTGACTATGTGCATTTACCTACTTCAGTCTTGCCTCAAGTAAATGCTCACTGAACTGCAGTTTCTTCAGCCTTGAGGATGAACACAGACCTTGCTTCTCATGACCTGAAGGAACCCAGGCTCTTGTCAAGTTTTCCCATCAAGTTCCTCCAACAACAAATGGATGACTCCGTGGACACCCAGAAACCGTGTCAGTGCCTTCCATGAATAAAACATGTCTTCAAAGGAAGTGAAAAAATGCCTCCACTTCAGCTTAGGAATTTTAATCCTATGACTCTTTGCTTCTGTGTAGAAATATTTAAATGACTTTCTCAGTTCTGTGGGAGTATTGCTATCTGTTCACATCCCCAATGGTTTAATGCTTAAGAAGTTAATTTCTCATTAACATCAAGTCCATGTAGGAGTGACTACTCAGTAGACAGCTTGCTTCTCAGTCTAGTGACTCTACCCCTCATTCAGGCAATCTCAGCCTCTTCCATTCAACCAACAGATGAGGAGAGATTACTTCTCAGTTCTTGGACCCAGAATTGATGCCATTCTCCCCACATTCCATGAGCAAAACTTTGTCACATGTTTCCACTGAAATGTGTGGGTAGCTAGTGTGTATAGTCCCTGACCACCCAGCCAATATTGTCTCTGACCACCCACACAGCTTCACTTAAACAGATGGGTGACTAAGTTTTTACCTCATCTGTTGTTTTCATTTCTCCATCTCCCCAAATCTATGGGATAAATTAATCTTCAGTAATGATGTGCAGAGTTTTTTCCCACATCTTTACTCATCCCAAGGATACTGCCATTTACTCCCGGAAGCATATCTCTCTCTATTTAAAAAAATGCATAGTTAGTCCATTTTCAGTAAGACACAATTCCATTTGTAGCCTATGAAAACCAATTTTCATGTATTACTCCATTTTATTTCCTCCTCCTCTCCCCTCTCTCTTCTCTTCCTTTCCATCCAGTTAGGTCCCATCAAGATTTTGAAAGTGGGCTCAAAGCCACATTGAATATTGTCAGGAAATGGCTGGCTGGCTGTCCACCAAGAGCCCTTCCAAAGTGGCATTATCTTAATGAATTTTTCACAGTCCATGGTCTAGCCAGAAGACTTACAAGTCCAAAAAATTCAATGTTGTTAGTGTTCCAGGATTTGCTTGACTTAGGAGAGCTGTCTTATGTAAACAAAACTTGCAAACCACCAAAATTCACCAAAATGTCAAAAATGCAGGGAGGGGGTCAGTGTGTACAGTGTGTAGCTCAGAGAGATTGAATGTTCAAGTTATTCTATTTGGCTTTTTTTTCCTCCCTGAAGAAAATCTACCATGAAAGATAAACTACAATCTAAATTCTCCTTGGTGAAGTCCAGAACCAGAGTATGGGTCATCCTGTGAGGTGATTTGAAAGATTAATGGCATTAGTCAACTGGGACCGGGCAAAGCTATTGCCACTGAAACATTCATCTAACTCTTGAGTCTTCAGTCTTAATTCTGTGATGATCAACTCCCTTTCTGATTGAGATGTTCTTTCTTTGGACTCATCTGGGCCATCCACAGAGTTTCTGCCCAATCTGTACTCTTGCCTTCTTCTACCATGATGGGATTTCTAGTCTCCACGGTATATTTATATGTGATTTATCCATTATATAAATCTTATCATCTAGTTGGATGAAGGAAAGAGTGAAACGAGCAGGGAATTCACTCTCATCTTAGTCTATATCAACTGATGCTGCCCTAGATTAAAATGGTAAGAGCTTATTTGGAAGTCTCATTAGAAAAGATTTTTTACTTAAAAAAAAAAAGTATCTCCTCTTTTACTGATCCCATAGAGACCCAGCTAGATGCCTGCAATCTTCTCATTCAAGGTCATAACCCAGAGCTGCTGGCAACAAGTTCACATTGAAGGATGACTCCAAATCAAAGCCAAGAAGGGTTGCCAAGTTCAGTGCCAGGAAAGGGCATCAGGCTTCAGCTGCCTGGGGTGAGAACTAGACAATGGATAGATCAGGGAAAGGTCACTAGGCAAGGTCTTAGAAACAGGATACCAGTGGCAAAAAGGAGTCAAATGTGATGCACCATGGTGGAGACTTTCAGACACAAGGGCACCAGGTATTGGCCCTTAGCTCATTGGAAGCACAAGAGTGAGATGAGAACTGAGCTATCTAGAGAACTTTCTTTAACTGATTTTTCCAACATTAAGAGGCCATTTCTTGGGATGGTGACAGAAGGGACTTGAGTGTGAAGAACCAAAAAGAACAAGCCCTAAGAGTCCTGGCTTTGTGGTTTTAGCCCTAACAATAATTACAAGCTTGACTTCTGCAATTCAATTTACCTCTCTTAGCCTTAATTTTCTCCTCTGTTAAATGAAGAATTTGAAATTAATGCTGTCCAGGGTGCTCTCCTGACATGTAATCGTATGGTTCATATGACAATAAAGCATGTCCTACCTATATATCCATTCTTGTACTACTGAGAAAGGGTGTGGTGCTTTTTTGTTGTTTTTACTTAACATGCAAAACATTCTGGCAAAACAGCCCTGCAAATAGCTCCCAGACTGAAAAAAACAAGACTGCTACCAGCATCTTGGTAGTTTTCCTGCATCCTTTTCCTGTCACTGCCTCAACCCAAGAGTAGCTCAGCCCTTACTTCAAACAGGATGCTAGATGATTGGTTTTGTCTGTTTTAGAACTTTGTGTCAATTGCATCCTGCTTTTATGTCTAGCTTTGTTGATTCAATTATTTGTAAGATTTCCACATGTTGTTGCATGTCGCTAGGCTTTACTTTTTGGTGGTTATTGTTGCCTTGGGTGTTCCATTGTATGAAAGTACCATGAGTGTACTTACCCATCTTATTGTCTGTGGATGTTTGAGTTGTTTCCTATTTCAGAATTATGAAAAAAATGTTGCGGAAGCAATTGCCCTGTATGTCTCTAGGTAACATTAGGAAACATTTATGTATTACCACCTATTGCTATCTCACCAGTTGCCACAATTAAAATGACACATGTTTATCACATCACACTTCCTGTGGGTTGTAAGTCCAAACGCAGACTGGCTGAGTCATGGGCTGCAAGGTCTTTCACAAGGCTGAAATCAGGTGCCAGGCTGGCTTGCAATTTCATCTGCGGACTCAAGTGAGGGGAAAGCTCTGTTTTACTCAGCTACTGACAGAATTCAATTTGTGGAAGACTGAGACTTCCGTTCTTCACTGGCTGCTGGTCAAAGGCTACCCTCATTTTCCTGCCAGGTAGGTTCCAACATCAAAGAACACTAGTGGAGAAGCAGTCTAGTCTGCTAGCAAACACCGTTGTGATTTTATATAGCATGAACACAGAAACAATATTTCATCACAGTTGTATTTCTTGTGTTAGAAAAGGGTCACAGGTCCCATTTGCCTTCACAGGCTGGGGACTATAGTCAAGTATGAATCCCAGGATGTAGGGATCACTGTGGTCACCTTAGAGTCACTGCCCCAGTTTTCACTGTGGCTGTCACAGGCGGTGGAGTTGCTTGGTGAAAGAGGCCCACTTCAGTTTTAGAAACCCACTGGTTTTCCAGTGTAGCGATACCAATTGCGAGCCTAGGTAGCATTCTTAGCTCCACATCTAGAATTGGATTTTGTACATGTTTCCTCCCAGTGTGAGCTATCGAACTGACAAAAGGAAAAATGGCTTTTTGTCCCAATGGCTGTAACTTTTAGGCCTGATTTCCTGGCTGAACAGGGAGGCACGGTTGTGAGGTTCTTTGCCTTGAACTTAACAACTTGCACCTTTCCTCTGCTCTCCTCAAGGGATCAGTGGAGCAAATCCCTATAAATACAGCCAGAAAGGATGTTAACTCCATAGGCACCATTGGTACTAGGGGCCACCAAGCTATTGGAGTGAGGGACACTCAAGACAGAATGCCACTTACTAACAGACTAGTCACTATTTATCCAGCTTGGGAAGAGCCACTGGAACTAACCTTAACTGGGTCCTGATCTAACACCCACTCCTAAAGGGGTAGTGATGGGCAGTGGCATGTAAGGTTCCAATGGACATTCCTCTTGACAGCAAGGCAAATGGTGGCCATTCATTAGCTGTGTAACTGAGAGACAGGAGTATCATGCTTCAGGCACCTGTCCTCCACAAGTGCTCTCTAGGTTTCTCTATCTCCAATGAAAGGCTAAGCCCAGGTGTAAATGAAATTGCAATGGGCCAAAAGCATGTGGGGGATTTCCATGAGTTGCGTTGATATTTCTTTCTGCCCAAACATATGTGATGAGATACGTTCTTGGAAGCCCCTAGATGGTAGTAATAACAGCCCTGCAGTGGTGATGTGACTGAACTGTCTATGGCTATGAAAATCTTGTCAAAATGTTTTCAAAGAAAAATACATAAGGGACGATTGATTTGAGTAGGCTCTACATAAAATAGAAAAAAATAAAATAAAAATACACTTGTTCGGACACCTGTGAAATGTTGAGGCTAATTGGGGCTTCTGATGCTGATTGTGAAGGAGACTGGGGGTTGCTGTTTCTTCTCCACTGAATTCCAACTCCTTTTCTCCTCCTATGTTCCATTGGGCCATGAGTGTATCGGATGTAAAGGGTATTAAATGGAAGCGTGCTTTTGTGTGGAAGTCATTACTGTGAACACCTGTTCACTGTTGAGTTTAATTGGACTACAGCTGGTGCTGATTGTGTGTGAAAGTCAGGCGGGGGGGGGGGGGGCTGCTCCTCTTGCTGAGGAGTTCACTGTCAGTGGTAAGAGGGGGGAAGTACTCACTGTAAGCTTTAAGTCGCACATGGTACAGTCAATGGCTCCACGTCCTGTGTGGGTCATTGCCTCTGAGGTGCGCTGTGGTAACTTAGATGGGTAGGAAGAAAAAAAGAAAGGGGATTATCACTTTGGTCTGTTTTATTAAATCAGCACCTATCTGTTTGTGGAAATTTTGGAAAATATGGAAATATAAATAAGATAGTTATTTCAAAAATAAATGGTGAGTGTGTTCAGAGGAATACTTTCAGCAATATTAGCTGTTTATCGATATTCAGAAATGATAGCGTCTGGCTAAACATATAAAAAGGATAGCCCTCATGGTAGCTCAGAGAGGCAGGAAGATAATGGCAAATTAAGATTGCATTTTTAATATGATTTTTTAAGATTGCATTCTGGATTTAAGCATTAAAAAAGAATACATCTGTAGCCTTTCATAATGATACGTGTTTTTAAAATGTTTAAATGGTTGACTTACAAAAGAGCAGATGCTGACTTGCATATTTCAGTCACTTAGTTGTAATTCACATTACCTATACATTTAATATAAAAATGCATTGAAACAACAAAATACTGAGCCTCCTTTATAAAGGCTCTGGCTTCATATGAATATTAATGTGATTAACATCTTACCCACGTGTCCCCAGGATGTCAGTAACTCCTCTAAGCCACAGACATCCCGGCCCAGGCAAGCCTGCTGAGTCTTTGGCTATGAAGTGGGGCCTGAGGTGAGAGGTATGACCCCTCCTTTGGGGAAAGTGAAGTAGGATTGTTCCTGAAGGCAACAGTCAGACAAATAGTTACCTTCACACGCTTCCAGTACTAGGGATGTAACTCCACCATAAACACCTGCCTAGCAAGCAGAAGGCTCTGCTTTGATCCTCGGCACCAAAACATAAAATAACAAATTCTTCTAGGACTCTTGAGGGTTTGGGGGGAGAGGAGTGCTCCTAGGATTTGAACTCAGAGCCTCACACTTGCTATCAGGTACTCTTGAGTCATACCCTCAGGCCTCTTTGCTTTATTTTTCAAATAGAGTCTCCAATGTATGCCTAGGCAGGGTGGACTATGTTCTTTCTAGTTAGACCTCTTGCAAAGCTGTCATCCACAAGCACATGTTACAATCCCTGGTTAATTGGTTGAGATGGGAATCTGGAAAACTTAGTACATGAGTTGGTCCTGAATCATGACCCTTCTGATAACCTTCTCCCAAGTAGCTAGAATGACAAGAGTGAGCAACTGTGCCCAGCAGGACTCCAAATTTTTGCTGTTTCAATCCTATCACTCATGGGATAAGAAAGCCCAGCTGAGCCCAGCGCCAGTGGTTCATGCCTATAATCCTAACTACACAGGAGGCTGAGAATTGAGGATCACGGTTCAAAATGAACCCAGGCAGGAAAGTCTGTGAGTCTCTGATTTCCAGTGAACCACCAAAAAAGACAGAAGTGGAACTGTGGCCCAAGTGGTAGAGCACAAGCCCCAGTATTAGAGACACACACACACACACACACACACACACACACACACACACACACACACGCCCACCTGAGCATCTTACATGCTGAGACTAAGGTCCATGTCATCCACCTCAGAGAAAATGAGACTGCTGGAACCCCATTCTACCTTGTCAGTGTCTAGCTGTAGAGTCTCTTCACCCCACCCCTGTAGATAGGACCAAATTTAAAAAAAAAAAAAAAACTTTGTGAAAATGCTTTGTCAACTGCAAAGATCCTTACAAATATAGAGATGTTCATGACTCAAGGGACAGTTTTTCAGTCAAACTGAAAACAGATTTTTCCGCGTGAGAAACTGTTGCTATGAAAGGCAACAGTGAAAGATGTAAGGGCGGCAAGTGTCTGCCCTCTTCTCTGTTCTCTTTTTGATTCCCTATGATTAATGACTCCCATCAAAGCAGACACCAAATCCAGCTTTGCTGCTAATCAATAGATGTGCTTCCTTAGTTGCTTCTGTGTTGTTCTCTACCTCTTAATAAGATATTTACAGTTGTACTTTTTGAGGAAATATGCATATGTGTGTGTGCTTATACACACACACACACACATTCTATTTTCCAGCACAGATGGTAAGCAGTTTGATTTCATGTGAATGAGGTCACAGATACTTCCTCATAGGCTAGCATGGTCTTTCCATAGCTATACTAATCTTCTCCACCCCCAGCAGTTAGAAAACACAATATTCTACTAATTAGGTGATGGAAGCAAATCAAAGCCTTGGGAATTGCACCCCTGGAACAGTGGCCTAACAACTCCACCCCTATGTTCACCTCAAAGCCACTTTACTACGCCAGGACAGTAGCCTTTACTGAATCATTTATTTTGCTCTTAAATGACCAGGCGCCATAGGGGTCACGTTAGAAGGGGAAAAGGTTGATGTGCCAAACTAGAACTTAAAATGCACCTCATGTTGTGACTTGATGCTGGCCTGACAGCTTCTGAATTAAATTAGAAGTTTGTTTTGCCACCAGCTGTACAAAAGGTCATTAGTATTTATCACGAGCGAAACAACAAAGCACTAATCTTGCACCAACCAAGGTTGTACCATCTCAAGAGGTTCCCACAAAGGGAAATAAACACAGGCTGGGTCCATCTGTGAGCCCAGGACCCTCATCTGAGCAAGCATTGGAGAGTAACCGAAAGAATCTCAAACATGTGCTCCCGGTCAACTGGGGAGTCATGGAAAAGAGACTCAGGCTACGCACCACCAAGTCTCCAAGGGAACGGCATTTGCCAGATTCGCTCTGTTTGTAGCAAATTAAGCACACTTCGGTTTTGGCCACTGGCTGACACAAGCCTGGTGGAATTCTTGGGGCCATGCACCTGACACCTGCAGGTTCGCATCTTCTCTGTCCCCAAGCCACCACTTGCAATGAGCCTGGGCCTATCTGCAAAGCAGCATGCCCGGGCCACACCCCCCGCAGCTGGTGTGAGTCCTCTTCCTCACAGTCCATGTGGGGACATCAAGATAGTCCCCCAACTTGTCAGAGCAGCCTGATCTTTCTCAGCTGGTGCCACCTCTCTCTCCACCCCAGCTCATGCCGTCTGGTTGGATTACACACAGCGAATGGGTGGGCATGCGTACCTCACACACAGCTCCCTCCCTGATCAAAGCCACATGTTCCCCCTCCCCTGCGCTACACAGCTTTGCTCAGCTAATTTGGAACAGTGATCTTGACACCAGAAAATGCTCTTATCCTGCTTTGTGGCCCAGACCGCGCCACTCGTGGGAGGACTAACTCAGTTGAAGAAAAAAAAAAACAATGATCTGCTCAATTGCTCATTAGTCGCAGTCTATTCAGACTTGGTGGCTTTCTATGTGTCCTAGAGTAGGTGCTGTGATGTCCCCACTCCCCACCCCCACTCCAGCTGATCCATCATCAAGCCAGCCTCCCATACCCCATCCTGAGCACTTTCGGTCTCCTGAGCAGAACTTTGTCATCCTTTTTGTCTCATGGCAATCAAATCCCAGTGGGAATTCTACTGGAAATGCGAGTCCTGGGCTCTGGTCCCAGAGATTCTGATCCAGGGCACTGACTGTGTTCCAGGAAGCTGTGTTTTTAGTAAGTCTCCTCTCCAAGTGATCACATATGGTGACCCAGGAACCTTAGTTAAAGAAGCCACTTCACAAGCTGCTAGTGAGTGTCACAAGGCCACTAGAGGCCTTGTGACATGTCCTAGAGGCCATGTCTGGTATGTCACCATTTTCCCCAACTTCTGACAGTGCAGGTACATGGTAGATGTACAGCAAATACCTGAACTTGATGACGGATGGAATGCATTGTTAGTAAAATGATTTACGTAAGACAAGTTTGGGGAGCCCATTATAGAAGGATGACAGGTGGGTCTGCAATGAAAGAACCTGCCCGGCTACCAAAATGTGAGTGGCTGAGTCCAGCCAACATGAACCAGTGCAAAGCAGATAAAGAGGGACTCAACACTGTCTGCTCCTTCAGAGCACGGAGTGGGGGAGGGGGAGGGTACATGGATTGATCTCGAACGTGTGCGCAGAAGGTTGTAAGTGGTTAGTGGTTCATGTTCTGTTGGTTCTTTTTATGTGCAAAACAGCTCACATTCATACCAACTAAATAAAAACAAATGAGGCTGCTGCCACGTGGCTGGCCTGGAGCTCCTGGTAAACATCTGAAGGAAATGATGGGGAGAGGCAGAAAGTTAGGCTCCGAGCAAAAACATCTGAGACATGCATTGGTTTTGACAGACAGAGGAAATCACTCACAGATGCCTAAGTATATTCTTTGCCAGTTTTCTCCCTCAAGCTCCCCTAGAAGGCTCTGGGGCTGCCTTGGGGTCACTCTCCCCATCCTCCCTTCTGCCCTGGATCCTTTCCACCATGCAAGGTCCCCCAGGCCTAATCCCCATAGAACAACACCAGGCCTCTGTCTTCAGGAGGGGGCTCCTGTACTCAGCCCTTCCCAGCATGGCCCGTCCCAGGCAATGTGTAGATCTGAGTGTATATTTGTAAGGACATCGCCCTGGCTTATCTTATCAGGGCCTCCATGCTTCCAGCAGTTCTTACACCACCTGCCTTTTGAAAGATCTAAAGGTCTGTTCGCTAGACGCTCTCCCCTCCCCCTCCCCAGGTGTTTGTGGGTAAAACAGGATGACATCACCAGAAACAAATTGTCAGGAAGATTTCTTGCAGCTGACACCAGAGTAAGGCTGGCAAGAAAGGTGCATTCAGGGGAGTGAAGCAGGAAGAGCAATGAGAAAGTGGTTTCTAAGAGGCGATGCAGCCAGTTCATGCCAAACAGCATTAGCAGTAGCATCTCTCCCAAATGCCAAGGAAAGACAGAGCCAAGGAAACAGTGCATTTAAGCACTGTGCCTTTGGCTGCTGGTGCCTTAGAAAACAAAAACAAAATGTAACCACGTCCCAAAGCCTATGTCTGCTAACAGCTCTAAGATTGTCAACCTGGGAATCATGTACCAGGCTTTCTCTTTCAGGATGAAGAGAGCATTAAACACTTTTACCCCCTAGGTCTCACAGTGGATTTCATTCCTGGAGTAAGATGGTGAAACAGCCCATGGGCATTGGATATAGAGATGGGACAGACACTAGGCAGCTAGAGGGAGGACACAGGCTAGGACAGCAGCTAGGAGTTCAAAAACATACTACTGAGTCATGGCACTCCTCTGTATATCACCCTCTCTACCCCTTGTAAGGCACATTCTGGAAACATGGAGACGCTACAGATTCTATAATGAAGGAAGCTACTCCACTTCACCAAAATGCTGCCTGACTTTTGAATACCCAGTGCCAGATAATCCAATAGAAAAACTTGTTTGTAATTTATCTGAGTCTAGATCTCAACTTGGGTTTACATTTAAATACCAAATATTTTGTCTGGCTCTAATAGTCACTAAGTTCTGAAAATGCAGTTAACCTGGAAATCTGGAGAAGATTGTGCTTTTCTGTGTTTTTCTTTTTAATTAGGTAAAATTCACATAACATAAACTTGCCATCTTAAGTGTACAATGGCGTGGCATACACGTACATGGATATTATTGTGTAATATCACCATGCACTTCTAAGACATTTCCAGCACTTCAAAAGAGATCCTTGTACCCAATTAATTGGTGATTTCCTATTCCCCCAGCAGCTGGCTACTCCCAGCCTACTTTGAGGTTATGGTTTGGGGTTATGATTGGGGATGTTTGTTAATATTACCCCACTGGTTTCATGGTAGATTCCTTTTCACTAGTCCTGGAGCAGGACATGGAAGCAGCACATTTATATAAGTGGAAGCAGACAACTTGGGACCTTCTGTGTCCATTTTCTTTTGCTTAGTAGAGTGTTCTCAAGGTCCAACCATAGTATAGGATATATATTATTACTTCCTTCCTTTCTATGGCTGAATCATAGTCCATTGTATGTTGATTCCACATTATGTTTATCCATTCATTTATTGAGGGGCAATTGTGAGACAGATTAGAGAGACTCAACTCTCCCTAATTCCAAGTTTGGGTGAAGCATTTTTAAATACTGTTAAGAATGTTTGTTTCCTAAGTATTTATTATAAGTACCTTTTAATGTTGACTTTCCCCCTGTGAATGAGAAAAACTGTCAGGAGCCAGCACTGGACCCCTTGAATGAAAGCTAGTTTACCTTTCTCTTATATTGAGTGCCTGGGGTGGGGAGCAAGGCAGCTTCCTTGTTGGCAACTAGCTGGACTTCCCTGAGCAATGCACTATTTTGAATACTTTACAATCACTCTGACTAAGTGCCACTCCAACTGCAAAGACCACTGAAACCACAGCTACTGTTCGAGCCATGACTCCTGGGGTAGGAGGCCTTGCTCCAGTCACAATCACTCCAGGCAATTGTCACATTGTGCCTTTGAAATTACCCTGCTCACTCTGCAGCTGTTATTACTCAGGAGTATCTCCCCATACAGACTCAGCAAAAAGCCCATGTTTGGTGCAATGCAAGTCTTGTGATGGGCTCATTAGCGAGGCTTGTTATTGGTGCCTATGTAAAGCTTGGGAAGGCTCGTGACTGGTGAAACTAGAAGCTTTGCACATGCAGGACTGTGTTCAATAGGATTACAATATGTGCATAAGCATGCCACACTCTTTCTAGCTATGTAAGCACACTATTTCTCAGTCTTGCTGGGTTAGTCTGGAAGGCTTCTCTGCTATGTATTACCTCTACACACTCACACACACACACGTTGCAAGATTAGGTCCAATAGAAACTTCTTGAGTGGTATCTTTGTCTATTTATGGGTTTTTATCATGGCTAAAGAAGGCTGAAGTGGTTATACAAAGAGCAGACAAAACCTTGGGGCTTGTAGTGGTTGCAGCATAAAGGACGTTGAAGAGTTCCAAAGAGCCACTGAGAACTAAGGGCCTTGATACTCAAAATTCTAAGCAGAAGAGTTGTAACTCTCCATCTGAGCCATAACACTAGATATGGCTGGAGAGCCTAAAAGCGACTGAGGACAGAAACTATAAGTAGCTAAGACTAAGAAGGATATCAGAAGGACTGAGAAGGTGAGAGACTGTGATGAGCCAAAGGTGGAAGTGGAAACACTGCAAGCCCCTGTTGCTAGAAGGGTTTGAAAGAGCTGCCAAGAACTCTGAAATTCTGATACCCAAATCTCTAAAGTGTTGGCACTTTAAGCCCAGAGCAGTAAGCCTCTATGCACCTAGATCAATAAGCCTCTACCTTGAGAGCTTGGAGACAAAAGCCTCTAGTTCTCAAATCTTAGAAGTTAAACCTCTATGTTTGGAAGCCCAGTTCATGAACCTCTGGAACTCAAGGCTGTCAACGCTAAGAGAGCTTCTCCTTGTCTAGCTATAATTTCTATATGGATAAAGCAAGAGAAACCCAACCAAACATTTGTAACATGTGTTCACCATTTAGTTATTACAGATGGTGTTCTGTGAGCATTCCTGTACAGGTATTTGGTCAAATACCTGTTTTCAATTCTTTTAGGAATATACTTAGGAGTGGAATAATATTGTTTAACTTTTTGAGGCATCTGTGATTTTTTTGTATGAAATTATACCAAAATAGCTCCTTTCTGGGGCTGGGAATGTGGCTTAGTGGTAGAGTGCTTGCGTAGCATGCACAGAGTCCTGGGTTTGATTCCTCAGCACCACATAAACAGAAAAGTGGCGCTGTGGCTCAAGAGGTAAAGTGCTAGCCTTGAGAAAAAAGAAGCCAGGGACAGTGCTCAGACCCTGAGTCCAAGGCCCAGGACTGGCAAAAAAAACAACAACTC
This sequence comes from Perognathus longimembris pacificus, assembly GCF_023159225.1. Classification (NCBI taxonomy): domain Eukaryota; kingdom Metazoa; phylum Chordata; class Mammalia; order Rodentia; family Heteromyidae; genus Perognathus; species Perognathus longimembris. The sequence continues at coordinate 25,329,110 of NC_063164.1, read as the reverse complement.
ACAAACCAAAATAGCTCCTTATTGAAGAATATCACCATGCTAATAACCATGTCTAGATCAGTCTCCAGTTGTAAGAATTTAACTCCTGGTGATTGATACGTAACAAAAGTGCCATCATTTGACTGTGGGTATTGTATCCAAGCATGTTATGTATTGCAAAATATTATTTTATAATATCATTTGCCTTTAGATTATAGCCAAGTAACACATAAATCTGATTTACTCTGGTATGTTATCCATACATACGTTAAGAAACATTATAAGCATTTTAAAAGAGGGGAGTTTAGTCTGATAAGCTTGAGAATCACAAGCAGAGTGTTGATGCTGGTCTGCTTCTATGGGAACAGGGTAACACTGACAATGAAGGGCTGGGCAAATGAAATGTTTATCTTTTGTCAAATAAGGTATTTTCCATTCTTATAATTCAAAAATTTCAGGTGCCAAACCTCAAAGCAGTTCACTATAAAATCACAGATGGTAATATCCAAGGTAGAGATGTTGAGTAGTAAAGAAAGTAACATACATTGTTTCTGCTCAGATGGGGAGATGGTCTCAGCATGCTTCATCATAGAAGCAGTCCTCTTCACCAAAGCCTGAATAATAATCTCCAAACTGGCATAAAATACATAGACAGAAAGAAACCAGTAACAAATAATAAATCAGCAGAGAATATAGGGAGGGTCAGCCTCCTTAAATTTCATTTGCAGATCTGTGCAACAGTAATTTAGAAATAGGGAAAGACAGAGCTGTGGAACAGTTGATGAAAACACTGTACTTGAAATAGCATACCAACCACAAAATTCATGATAGTAGCTGCCTCTGGAATGTGGGAGAGGAAAATTCAATTTAAAAAATTCAACTTTCTTTGTAATGTTTTATGCCTTTTAGTTAAAAAAATAGATTAGCATGCTGATATTTGTAAATTCTAGGGAAATAAGAATGTAGATATTGGTTATATAGTCTCTGAAAGTTTCTGTATTATTTTCTGAAAAGAGTGTGTGTGTGTGTGTGTGTGTGTGTGTGTGTGTGTGTGTGTGTGTGTGTCTTAAAGCAATCCTAGGCAGAAGCTGAGCATTCTTGATAGTTTATGTGACCCATTTGGCCCAAAATAACAAGAATCACAAAAAAGTAGATGACATGGGAGGAAGATGTTGAGGAGAGAGGAGGAGCTAAGAGGATCAGGTCAAAGCAATTTCCTGTGACTTCTTCCAGAGTTTGGAGAAAGGTTCCAACAGTTCATCCCTCCTACAGGATGATGGGCATTAATACCAGAGCCACTCACAATAGTAATTGTGGTTTGGACATTTGTGGGCATTTAAATTGTCGTTTTATATTCTGCATCTAGATTGGTTCAGTCATTTCAATTAATCTTTTATGTTCCCTGAATGGCATTGAGAGCCAAAGGGATTATTCTAAGCATTGCTTCAGATAATTCTGAGGCCAGATAGGACCCAATTGAGAGTTGATGCCTAAGACAGCCAAAAAGTTAGTTGCCATGGTAGATTAAAGGTGACTACAGATTCTTTGCATCTCCTCCCAGCACATATGTGGGGTATATTTCCCTCTCCTGAACCTGAACCAAGTCCTGTGACTTGCTTAACCAGTAGAATGTAGAAGTATTTCTCTAGAACCTTCCAAGGTGAGGTTATAGAAACCTTTCAGTCTTCACCATGACTCTTGGAGGACTCATCCAAATGGCACCAACATTGTAGAGACTGCCATCTTATGAGGAAGCTCAAGTTGATAAGCAAAGATGTGGTAGGAGAACAATGAATGGCCAACCTATGAAGACTTGGCCCCTGAAAACTACACCAGGCATGGAAACAAAGAAGCCATGTTGGAGGTCCAGTCCCAACTACATGACAAGATTTAAAAAAACAAGTCTACCTGTCAGAACTACAGCTTTAGTTGTATGGTCCCAGTTGAACTGTCCCGACCATCTCCAGTCATATGAACCATCCTAGGCTTTGCAGAAGAGATAAGCTATTCTTACTGAGTCCTGTCCAAATTCCTCACCCATGTTATGCTGAAAAACATTATCATTTAATTGTGCTACGCTTAGGGGTGTTTTATTTCTTGGAAATTAACAAACAGGGTGTCGGTGGCTCATGCCTGTAATCCTAGACACTAAGAAGACTGAGATCTGAGTATTGTGGTTAAAAACAAGCCCTGACAGGAGAGTCTGTGAAACTCTTACCTCCAATTAACCACCAGAAAACCAGAAGTGGCACTGTGACTCAAAGTAGTAGAGTGCTAGCCTTGAGCAAAAAGTGCTCAGGGACGGTGCCTAGGCCCTGAGTTCAAGCTTTCTAACCAACAACAACAATAAAAATTTTTGATAGAACTTTACCTCAAAACAGTGCCTTAAGATTAGACTGTTGCCTAAATGACACATGTACCTTAAATGTTCATCTGAGGTCCAATACAACCATCAGAAAAGGTGGAATACAGCCTTCTGGTGTGCACCTCTGCATTTCAAGTCTTCACTGTCCTCTGGCCTTATCCCAACAGCTATATGCACAAGCCTGTAACACACTGCTGTGTGCACAAATTATCTGTACATATCTGTACTGCATTCTTTGGCTATCCATTATATCTTACTGTCCCTTATCAAATGCTAAAGTTTGTTTCACACACTGGGTTATTTTTATTTTTTGCCAGTTCTGGGACTTGAAGTCAGGGCCTGGGCCCTGTCCCTGACCTTCTTTTGCTCAAGCAAAGGCACTTTACCACTTGAGCCACAGCAACACTTCTGGATTTTTCTGTTTATGCGAACTGAGGAATCAAACCCAGGTCATCATGAATGCTAGGCAAGCACTCTACCACTAAGTCGCATTCCCAACCCACACTGGGGTTTTTGTGGAAAGATAGGCTTCATTCTTGCAAGACTTTACAAATATATTAGTATACAAATGTTCGTCTGTGTTGCCAAAAAGAAAACAGAAGATAAAGCATTTCCCCAAATCTCCTTGACAATGTAACAGGTTTTCTTGTCCAGCATGCCATCTTATAGGATTAGTGTTGCACAGAATGATACCCCTTGGACAGATCATCGAAGACACAGGCTGGCATCAGGGGCTTGAGTCTTGGTTTACAACTGTTCATAGGCAAATGTGTGTACGTTGCTCTGGAAGCACAGCATAAAACAGTGCTTTTGCCAGAGGATAGCATCTGTGCAAAACAACTCAATGAGTGCACACAGGCAAACCCATATTCTACCTTACTCAGAGCATCTCCAAGTGGGGTGATTATACTGATGGCTATTTTTATAGCACCCCTGAGATTATAATGAAGACACCAATGGTAGTGACAATAATCAGGTAGCCCATCTTGTTATGGTTAAAGTCACTTCGCCTCTGATTCTGGGAAGCATATGCCTACACAGAGCTCTTCAGACCCCTTCCTTGCCTCCAATAGAACTGTCTCTTCCATGCCACCAAATGAACCTCCTGAATAGTCATGCCCAAGTCAGCTAGCCAAGTGCCCCAGAAACGCCTGAGAATGGTCTAAGTGTATTTTCCCCCTTTGAGCTGTCAAGATCCCTCATTTTCTTAGGTTAGCAGTGGCAGTTCAGCAATCTTCAAAACATATCTTGGTTTCCTGTACTCCCCAGAGCCACATCCCGGCTGGGCTTGTCCTGGGCTGGCATAAGCCAGAGCTCAGTTAGGAATTCTCAAACTCTTCCCACTGCCAGGGCTGGTGTCATTGACTTCCTCATTTGAGGGGCTTCACATAACTTAAAGCATGGTGGTTGTTGTTGTTTTTGTAATGGTTAGCCATGTATCTTTTATCTCCCCTCTTCCCTATGAGAGGACTCTGAATGTTGTCATGTGATTTCATATTTACATTTCCATATTTTCCATGGCCTACAAATGCAGTGATACAAAATCCCTATATGTCCCCAGCACCTGGTAGAACTATCTGTGGGCTGCCTCATCTCTCATCTGTTCATCTGTGCTTTGAGCAAGAAACAGAGGAAAGAAAGCTAAGGTATGCCTTAACTAAGTCCGCCTACATTTATCAGGAAAAAGTCTCTTCTGTCCTACAAATCTACTTGGTGGTTTATCCTTATATCTAAGTGGCCAGAACTGAATCATCTCAGCTACTGTCTGAATAAATAAATCCATGCCAGAAAGAGGAAAATTTTAACCAGATTGTCCTATACAACATCATAAGAAAAAGGTACAGAATGGATGATGATTCATTAACTATAGTCTTGCTGTTGATTGAAATTAAAAGGCTGGGCCTATTTTATTTTCCAAAAAGAAAAAGAAAGAAGAATACCTGAGGTTTAAAAAAGAAGTGTTTGAACATGTCTAGTCACAGGTAAAGCCAGGACTTAATTTTATTTATGCAAGATTCCAATGAAATTCATACTCACCCAGCTGGTGGAAATAAACAATTGTGGGAAGAAGATGGCTCTTTTTAAAGAACTCACTCTGCTGTCAGAAATTGAGCACAGCCCCCTCGTCCATTGGGCTCCTTCAAGAATCTCTGGACCACATCCCTTTCCATTTATTTGTCTGTGTTGTGTTGCAAATTAAATTTTAAAAGACATTTTCCCAAAGAATTTTAAAGAATAGAGTACCCCATAACCACCACCCAGGATAATGAACTATAGCTGCTGTCATCCCAAGAGGGCTTAATGACAGTGTTCGATGTGTGTGTGGACAGCCCAGGCTTCCTTCAAAGTTGTCTCTGTGAATGGGCTTCAAGATGTTTTGACTATTATCTGTTACAAAGAAACTCACTATTAATTGCACATTGTCATAGCTCTTAGTCCAACATAACTGTTAGTCCAACAAAGCATTCTCTCCTAGGGAGAAGCGGATGGGAACATAGCCTGATTTTTTCTCAGCTCCATTCCTTACGTTTTCATGCAGAAAATCAAGTACAGGGAAGGCACTGATTCCAGCTTCTACAGAACTACATGAAGATGGCATTCCCTCAGTAAGTAGCACCCAGGAAATAAGCTCAGCTGCCTTTCTCTACCAGGCTTTTAGGAGACACCAGGAAAACAGGTATTCGGGTTACAATGGCCCCACACAGCTGGGATGGTAGCTGGATGGTGGCTACTTCTGGGCCTCCCCTGCACTCTCTCCTAACTGCTGTTTGATCTGATGTCAGAGAACATATGGCATAGAAAGAGGCTGGTGGGGAAGTCATGAGAATGATGAGGTCAGGAAGACGAGGACAAAATATGGGTGGAAATCTTCACAAACTTTAATGCGAGTAATATTAACTCCAGGAAGAAAAATTCAACAGTATAATTGCTGTGCCAGGTTTAGGATTTACTCCTCTTGGGCAAATGCAAAGTCCTGAGCCTACTATACCTCTAATTGGTTCCTTATGCCCTCATGGATTGACCCTTTCAGAATACTGTTGCAAGCTGGAGATGGTGGTGTAAAATTCACTCCCAACTAGTTGGGAGGCACAGATTCTCTCAGAGAATCGTGGCTGGAGGCCAACCCCAGAAAGGAGAGTTCATTCCAAAGAACAAGGCTGACTCTTGCCTATAATCCCAGCTACAAGAGAGGCAGAGATAGGAGGATGGAGTTCCAAGGACAGCCCTGGGACAAAATCTGAAAAGCAACTAGATAGATAAAAGAGCTAGGGGAATGACTAAAATGGTAGAGAGCTTCAAACCCAGTCACACCAAAAAGAGAGTGACAACAAAAGAACAAATCCAGTCACCTGCCTATTCACTTCTAGAGTCCCCATGGCCTGAAAAATGAAGTCCATATCCCTTTCCCTGGCATACAAGCTCTTCTCAGACTTGTCTCCTGCCATGATTCACCCCCACACCCATCCTCCCATGTAGGCTTCCCATTGCTACAAGGCCACTGCCCTTCATAGCTTCATATCCTGGCTCTTCCTAGAGTACGTTCCCTCCTTTCTTACCTATTAAACTCTTGATTATTCTTCAGGCCTCAATTTAAATGTCAGCTCCTATGTGTGACCTCTAGGAGAATATGTCTTACCTCTGGGTTCTGCCATGACTCCCTCTTCATCTGCAGCACTAATCACTCCTTATTACCTTCTTGCGTCTATGTGCTCTAGGGGTTGAAGTGATTGTTTTTTGGGCCAAAACTTTCTATTACTGGCTGGTATAATTCCAGCTACCAGTACCAGCAGCAAAAAAAAAAATAGATACGTTGGAATATATGAGAAAGAATGGACAGACAGATGGATGATTAGGAGAGCTGGGTAGATAGATGGATAATTTGTATTCAGGTAGGTATCTTGGGCCCTGAAAGAGGATCTCAAAAGCCTATGAGTGGAAAGAAATCTGTAAACAAAGAATCATTGAACTGAGACTCCAGTGATCCCATTCCTAGTGGCTTTATAGGTCCCAGTGTCCCTACTTAATAAGTAAGGAAAGCATTTTCTGCTCTAATGGTCTGAGCCAGGGATAGTCTAAGCCACTGACACTCAACAGGACTTTCTGCAGAGGTGGATTATTCTAAAATTTGTTCTGTCCAGCAGGCTAGCTGGAAGTCACATCACTATCCTGTCCTTGAAATGGGACTGAGACACCACTGAGAAACTGAATTTATAATTTTATTTTAATCTAATTAACTTTAATTTGATAGTGAAGTAGCATTGTATGGGCAGTGACTATGTACTAGACTGGACAGCCAAGTGCAAACCACCATGTACAAACTCTATGTCACTTTCAGGTGGTGCTATTTAACACCATCCAAGTTTTTACTGTACTATTTCAAATTCCACAGATACTTCTTGTCCAGGGAATAAAGGCACCTTTGGATGAATTGGGTTATGTTGTCTTCTCTCATTTCTCAACTACACATAACTCCTCCATAACTCCACTCCTCCACACTCCTCCACTCCACTAGCCTTGGGCATGTAGCCTATAACATAATACCCTACCTGGCCTGAATTCACACTGGTAGAATTATGAAGACAAGCTCAGATATAACCAGCCAAGATACCTACTAATGAGTCTCACAGTTTGACAGGATACATCTCTATTCTCTTTTAATCCTGGTTCTCAAACTTATCACCCAGTCAGGTGCCAGTGGCTCAGGTCTGTAATCCCAGCTACTCAGGAGGCTGAGATATGAGGATTGTGGTTCAAAGCCAATCTGGGCAAGAAAGTCCGTGAGACTTATCTCCATAACCACAAAAAGCCAGATATGGAACTGCTTCTCAAGAAGTAGAAGGGTAGCCTTGAGCACAAAAGCTCAGAGGCAGTGCCCAGGCCCTGAGTTCAAGCCCCAGGACCAAAAAAAAATGTTATCTCAGTCATGACAATTCTCCCAACACCTAGAATCACAACTGGCACTCAGAGTTCATTTACATTTGCTGAATTAATTTACCAGAATTGATGAAGGGGAGGACAATTCTCTTAACAAGCTTAGACTCTCATGACCAACAATTTCACTTCCAAAAGCCTATCAGGCCATCCAAGGTGATCACTCATAAAACGTCACTCAACATCCAACAAACAACTGACAAGTCTTAAATGCCTCTGTGTGTCTAATCCTAAACATCTGCCACTTATTCCATTCACAGGATACAGAATACATAGAGACCCTTCCGCCAGACAATTCACAGTTCAGTGGGAAACAGACACACACAACCAGTTTACTGCAGTAGAAAGGCAGGTAATGATGCATAAACTAGCTCTTCATTTAAAATGGTGTAAGATTATCTGGCTCTTGTGGTGGCCATTCGATTGTACCACCCAGAATCCCCTACAGTGAAGAATTTGTAGCAATTGACCTCATCCATTACTAGACAATGCCTAAGTATAATGGCAAACATTGAACCCAGTTCTAGATCATTCTAAAATCATTTTAGCTCCAAGAGTTCCAAAAGAACAGCTGAGGCTGTCTTTGGGCCTATATCTCCGCTCAACATTTTCCCTTCATGCACTTCTGCTTCGTCCCTCACCCTCTGAAAGGGCCCCCTCTAATAAACACCCAACCTACTAAACTCCATCTCAAAGTCTGCTTTCTAGGGAACCCTGCCTGCAGTGATTACCACAAGTAGTAAGAGGAAGTAGGAAAGTAGATGAGGTTTCAGGGCCGTATAACTCTCATCTGGCAATGAAACCCCAAAACCCATTTGTGGGAGCTAGATGACTGTTTGTTGCTGGCACAGTGCAGCAGTTGAATCCAGTTGTAAAAACAGCTACTACAAGAACACTGAGGTACAGACTAGCAAAGAAGAAGCATCTGCTGCTGTGGGCACTGGATATCTAAGAATTCCTGCAACAGTAGGAACAATGGATAAGGATTACTAAGCTCAGCTAATACTCTGAAAAGGGGAAAAGGGGAAAGAAGCTCTGAGAGGATTAAACCCAACTGAAAGTAAGATGCGGAGGCTGGGAGGCCTGCCTCCATCATTTATAAAGAGTCTCTTACCTCTTGCAGTGGGAAAGGAGAAAAAGCTGGAAATGGGCCAGGCACCCAGGAAGATCTGCTCAGCCAAGGTCAAGGCTACAGCATGGGTAAACTGGATCACCACAACCCCAGCAGGAATACACACTTCAGATCCCTACAGTTCTTACTCAGAATAATCTCTGAGCATTTACCCAGCCAACTGAACTGGACAAAGAGGACATCCAAGCATAAGTGAGCACTGTTGAAGACAAGATGGACCTTGTCAAATGGTCAGAACTTGAACAAATAATGTTGAGCGAGACAAGCCTAGAACACAGAAAACAAAGGGGCATGATCTCCCTGATATATGACTGTTAAGATGGGGTGATGGAGAGACAGTAGAGACCAGGTCTGTGAAACCAAAAACTGCTTGTCAAATGGTATTTCCCACAGGATTGGGTCAGCAACCCAACATTATGTAACTAAAACCAAACAACTACTCAACATATAAAGGTCAAAAATTGACCTCTCAGTGGAATACAATAGCTCAAAAGCTATGTATGTACGTTCATATAAGACTACTGTCAACATATTGTCTAATGTCGACATTACATTTAAAGCCCTAGGCGAATTTTCTTGGGTGTAGGTCACGTGGCTACTGTATATGTTCTTGGTACATTGTGTATTGTATATATGTCTACCTGACCTAGGGAAGGGAAAGAAAAACAGGGTGTAAGATATCACAAGAAATGTACACACTGCCCTACTATGTAACTGTACCCTTTTTGCACAACACCTTGTCAAAAAAATTGTGTTTAATTAATAAATAAATTACAAAAAAAAAAAGATGGACCTTGTCATGGATACCCAGAGATCTTTTATAGTGGGATCTTCTATTTGGGGAGTTGCATTCTAAGTGGAATTCTGACCAAAGTCTTGATCACTATGTGTGGATTAAGTCTGTGAATGCAGTTCCTGAACAGAGACTGGCCTACTGGGTCAGGACAGGCCTACTGGGTGGTGATCACAATGCTTTCATTGACTCTTTGGACTAAGGGCACATGTCTTCCTTCCTCCTCCTAAAGAAGGTAGTAAAAGATGACATCATACCTGAGGGTCTGTGGGCCTCTCTCAAGAGCAGCGGCTGCAGTAGCCAGTCGGTAGCACGGACCACATGATGGTACTAAAAACCTGAGATGCAATTCCTGCAGCTGAGGGACTGAATTTTATTTTTTTTACTTTAATAAAAATTTTAAAACCTATGTGTGACTCAGGTATTGGAAAACTTTTAATATGTTTGGAACAACCTGAGGATATGTGTCTTCTTTTTCAATTGTGAATTTTATGAAACCTAAATATAGATCAAGTATTTCTGATAAAGCGTTATCATCAGAGTCGTTGACTCCCCCTCTTTCTTCCTGAGGAGCAGGAAATGTTTCTCTTTCTCTTTCTCTCCTTCTGTCTCTCCATTTCTTCCTTCTTCTTCCCCTCTTTTCCTTCTTCACTCCTTTAATCTGGCTATAATAAAATGAACACACCAGGCACTGGCACCTCATACCTGTACTCCTAGCTACTAGGGAGGCCAAGATCTGATGATCACAGTTCAAAGCCAGCCCAGGCAGGAAAGGCCATGAGACTCTTATCTCCAATTAACCACCAGAAAACTGAAAGTAGCACTGTGGTTTGGAGTGGTAGAGCACTAGCTTTGAGCAAAATTGTTCAAGGATGGTGCCCAGGCCCTGAGTTCAAGCCCTACAACCAGCAAAAGCAAATAATAGAATATATTACTAAAATTAAATTGTCTTTTTTACTTTTTGATGTGGCTATTAAACATATTAAGCCACATATGTGACTCTTTAAATAAACACAGTAGAATGCAGTGGTCTAAATGATCAAAGATTCAGTAGTGTCTCCATTTAGTTTACTAGTCTGATCCCTATGGAAGGAAGGAAGAAAGGAACAGAGGGAGGGAGGGAGGGAGGGAGGGAGGGAGGGAAGGAAGGAAGGAAGGAAGGAAGGAAGGAAGGAAGGAAGGAAGGAAGGAAGGAAGGAAGGAAGGAAGGGGAAAAAAATCCTACAAAAAGTCTCAACAGGGTGTAGCCCCATTGTAGCCACCATGACAGGGTAATTTCTTTCCCAGAGCAGATTAACAGCATCCTGCATATGTGTTATATAGCCCTTTACTTGACAAATGTGTTCTTTCCTATCTTCTCCTAAGCAGAAAAGAGAATCTAGGACCATTTAGAATACGCAGTTATGAATTGTGTGACTTAAGTTCAAATTCCAATGCTTCCCCCTGTGTTTTTTGGTCAGTTAATCTCTCCCAGATTCCCTTTCTTTTCATTCCCCCTGCCCCATGTATTATTAGATTCATTATATCCACCTTGTAGGGTTGCTGCGAAGACTAACATGAGCTAATATGTACAGAGTACTGTCATAAATCAAACAAGCATAAATATAGTTCTGTCCCCAGTGGGCCAGAGAAAATCCTCAGATGATGAGACATGAAAAGCCTCTGCATGGAGTGAATCAAGCATCTCCTCCTTGTGGCTGTGATTCACGCTGGTGAGTAGGGGAAAGGCAGGAGCTCAACCTACCTCAGGGTGTCCATTATGCAAGTGAGGGTGCGAACAGGGGTCAGGTAATCCAATTACCCTGAAAACATTTTTTTAAACTATAGTCAAGTACCAATTCCAGAGATTATTATTACTTTAATTTTTAAAAAAATGAGTACCACTTTTGGAAACACTTCAGACATTTTGGAACAATGGCCCAATAACCTATTTTTTTCAGCCCCTCCCCACTCCCCACTGTGAATAGGCAGTCAGGATGGAGAACAACTTTACCTACTGAGTCTTCTTACATCTAGAATTAGTGATGTCCCTTCCTTGATGCATTTCTAAATTAAAACTGAATACCCATCCGCCATAGTGCAAGATGAATGAGAGAATGGCTTCTGGTATGTTCTCTAAGATCCTTGAAAGGAGAAAGGAAGCTTAAGATACAATTAGGGCCTTGTCAGTAGATTGTCACTTCAGGATGAAGTAGGCATGGGAAGAGAGCGACATCTTTTCTCCCCCATGTTCAGCCTCTGTACCCCCAGGCCTGGGTCTATCATCCTGCAGGTGTCACGAGGTCGGGGGCCTAAGGATGGTTTGAAAGCATACTCCTGCGCAGGCCAGCCCAGGTGTGAGCTGCTGCCTGATGCTGCTTGCTATTAAATACGACAACCCCCGTGTCAGCATATTTGCAACACATCTCACGATGGGGTCAACAGGTCAGGAGCTGATGATGGATTTTCTATTTATTTATATATTTATTTTGCTGACCAGCAAATTCAAGATTCGAAGGGTTCTCAGGCCGCAGCCGTCCAAGCGTCACATAGCAGAGCCCAGACACCCTTGCCGAGGGGAGAAAATAGGTCAGGCCTCCCCCACCTCCACCCATGTCCCTGACTCACAGGGAGTGAGCAGGACTGAGGCAGAGGGGTGCTTGTCACTGGCCCTGGAAAGGGCCCTGCCACTGTGCTGGACCAGCAAATAACCAGCTTTCTACTTCCTGTGGCCTGTCCAGTGCTTAGCGCCCCCTCTGGTGGTGGTGGTCTACTGCTTTCCGGCCTGCGCTGACCATGTGTGACCCTCTTCCCTTTGCCAGGTAGATGACTCAAGAGGGCTGCAGCCTTCAAGGACGGAGGCCAACCTCGCACTGTTAGTGCATGGCTAACGCACGCTGCACGCATGCTGCATGCTCCACACCACAATGTGGTGTCTCACCACTGACCTCCAGAGTGCTGAGTCAAAATAAACTTTCCTGTTCTCAAGTACATGGTCTTTGGTATTTTGTTACAGTGAAGAAAACATATCCTTTAAACAGAATCAAATATATGAAGTGTTTAGAAATAGATCCAGGGGCTGGGAATGTGACCTAGTGGTAGAGTGTTTGCCTAGCATCCATGAAGCCCTGGGTTCAATTCCTCAGCATCACATAAACAGAAAAAGCCAGAAGTGGTGCTGTGGCTCAAGTGGTAGAGTGCTAGCCTTGAGCAAAAGAAGCCAGGGACAGTGACCAGGCCCTGAGTCCAAGCCCCAGGAGTGGCAAGAAGAAAGAAGGAGGAGAAGGAGGAGGAGGAAGAGGAGGAGGAGGGGGAGGGGGAGGGGAGGGGGAGGGGGAGGGGATGGGGAGGGGACTGGGAGGGAAATGGGAAGGAGTAAGAAGAGGAAGGAGGAAGGAGGAAGAGGAAGGAGGAAGGAAGAAGGAGAAGGAGGAGAAGGAGGAAGAGGAGGAGGAGGAGGAGGAGGAGGAGGAGGAGGAGGAGGAGAGGAGGAGGAGGAGGAGGAGGAGGAGGAGGAGGAGGAGGAGGAGGAGGAGGAGGAGGAGGAAGAAGAAGAAGAAGAGGAGGAGAAGGAGAAGGAGAAGGAGAAGGAGGAAATAATAGATCCAGGACCTATGAAGCCTTGTCTTGGCCTCATTCCTTGCTCTACACCTCTTATTTTACAGCAAGTTATGTTATACTCAGCCTAATTCATAGCCCAACACTCCATCCATCATGTACATTCTGCTTTGTCAGTCATAACCAAGGCTATGCTACACAAAGGACCAAGAGCACTTGTTCATATGTCTCTTGGCCATTCTCATTTCCTCATCAGAGAAGTCTCTTTTTAAGTCTTTAGCCCACTTTTTGAGGTTTTGTTTTGGAAGAATGTAATTTCTTTAGTTCTGCATATATTTTAGAGATAAGGCCTTTGTCCGTTGAATGGCCGGTAAAGATCTTCTCCCAGTCTGTGGGCTTTCTATTTATCTTGCGAGCTATGTCCTTTGCCCTGCAGAAGCTCTGCAGTTTGATGCAGTCCCATTTGTCCATCCTTTCTTTGATTTGTTGCCTTTCTGGATCTTTGTTAAAGAAGTTCCGTCCTGCACCAAGGAGCCCAAGTGTTTCTCCTACTCCTTCCTTTAGTGTTTTCAGGGTATCTGTTTTAATTTCGAGGTCTTTGATCCATTTGAAATTGATTTTGGTGCTGTTATATCACTGTTGTAATTACTTTCAACATGTGATGTGAAACCATAGCTTCTATTGTTAATGATCCTCTTGTATCCCCTTTCTGTGGTTGAACCTGCACTATCTCTGTATCTTATCTGAGTACATTGGAAACCGTGTATACAGGTATTAGAACTAGGAAACTGAAAGGGAATACCAAAATCGAGAGACACAGGGTAAAAAAGACAAATGATTACAAAAGCAATATTTACAAAACTGTTTAGTGTAAACCAACTGAACAACTCATGGGGGGAAAGAGAAAGGGGAAGGGGGAAATGAGGGAGGAGGTCACAAACAGTATAAGAAATGTATCCAGTGCCTAACGTATGAAACTGTGTATCAGTCTGACAATAAAAATTTAAAACAAAAACAAAAAAAACTTCAAAGTTCAAACAAAAAAAAGGACCAAGAGAGAAATTTATTCCACATTTCTTGTTCCTCTTATATGGCTCTGCCTGTTGGTCATCCGCTCCTCTCCTCTGACAGGCTGATGGTATCTGAGCTCAACACAAGACATAACAGGCAGGCACTAGGTCCAAGCTGGCAAGTTCTAGAATGGAGGGATGTGGTAGTTAATAATAAGAATAAAGTTAGTTAATAAGAAGAAGAACACCAGGCATAGTGATGTATGCCTCACCCCCATTCAGGAGACTCAGACAGGAGGATTGCAAATTTGAGGCCAGAATGGGCTATATAGTGAGGCCCTGTCTAGAAAGAAGAAGGAGATAAGGGGAGAGAAAGGGGAGGAGAGGAGGAGGAGGAGGAGGAGGAGGAGGAGAAGAGGAGGAGGAGGAGGAGGAGGAGGAGGTGGAGGAGGAGGAGGAAGAGGACTAGGAGGAAGAGGAGGAAGAAGAGGAAGAGAGGGGAGGAGGGAAAGGAGGGGAAGGGGAAGAGGAGGAGGAAGAGGAGGAGAAGGAGGGAGAAGAGGAGGAGAGGGGAGGAGGGAAAGGAGGGGAAGGGGGAGGGGGAGGAGGAGGAGGAGGAGGAAGAGAAGGAGGAGGAGAAGGACGAGGAGGAGGACGAGGAAGAAGAGGAGGAGAGGGGAGGAGGGAAAGGAGGGGAAGGGGAGTAGGGGGGAGGAGGAGGAGGAGGAGGAGGAGGAGGAGGAGGAGAAGGAGGAGGAAGAGGAGGAGGAGGAGGAGGAGGAGGAGAAGGAGGAGGGAGGAGGAGGAGGAGGAGGAGGAGGAGGAGGAGGAGGAGGAGGAGGAGGAGGAGGAGGAGGGAAAGGAAGACCACTCCAAGGATATTGGAAGAATAAACCTTGGAAGAGTAAACCTTTTTGTATAAGCCATACTTTGATATCAAAGTATGTGTTTAATTTCTAGTTTTTTTTCTTAGTATTTGAGTAACTTAGGACCATTTACAGGAGAATCTCTATCAGAAATTATCACAGTAATACTTTGCACAAAGTAAATGTTCAACAAACAATGAAGGAAAAACTGAGAGCAAGGGAAGGGGTGACATTGTCCACAAACAAAATGTACTCTTAGCTGGGCACTAGTGGCTGTAATCTTGAGCAAAAGAACTCAGGAACAGCACCCAGGCCCTGGGTTCAAGACCCATAACTGCCAAAGGCGGAGGTGGGGTGGGGGAAGAACTCTTAACCTGACTTATGGAACTGCTACCCCTCTGCATATCACTTTTATAATAACAATTAAATTTTTAATTAAAGAGAAATAACAGTGAGGAAGGCACCTCCCCCTAGGGGTTGAAGGTAATAAAGCAATTTCCTGGGAAATGGATGCAATCTTCAAGTTCAAAAATCCACAACTAAACCTTGAGATAGTACATTTTACCTGATACTGATAAACTTTACTATCATCTAATGCCTAGGATGGGGTCATTTTAATACCCAGTTTTGGGGCGCACATAGAAAGAAGTTCTACCGTGCAATGACCCCATGAACACAAGCTGCCCCAAACTATCTGAAGCAAATGATGGCGCTAAGCCATGAGCCTCACTCCCCCCTCACCTCTGTTTGGTGTCCCAGCCTTCCATGAGTAGAGGCTTGAGAAGACAGGTCCCAGGGACATTTCATAAGTTAGTTGGTTTGTGGTACTGAAGTTTGAACCCAGGATCCTGGGCATTTGGGGCATATGCTCTCCCACGGAGCTGTACTTTACCAAATAGAATAAAGCAAGAGAATATTATTTTTTGAAACAAAGAGTACAACTACCACAACAAACCCACCCCACCCCCGCCCCACACACACACCCTCCCTACCAAAAAAAAAAAAAAAGTTGCCTGTAATGGTAGGAACCAAGATGTTTCTATTTTTGTGTTCTATGTTTCTTTTTTCCTTTCTACAGATTTTCCAACAAGGTAATCACATTCTCTTAACCTCAGAAAATGTCACCAGGGGGGGCAAAAGTGATTTGTTTCAAGGGTCTGTCTGGGTGTGTGGAAAGAGACTCAGGAGAGGGAGGATTTGAGGCCTGGCCGCTCTGTTAGTAGCCTTTTCACTGTGCGGCTTTGGAGAAACACATGGAAGGTGTTAAGCCGAGAAGAACTATTATAATCGATTTCCTTCTTGGTGCCTTTCTATATTTTCCAAATTTTCTACAATGAGTATGAATGACTTCTACAGCAGGATTGTTATTATGACTATGAGGGTGATGATTAGTTTGAGACGCAAGGTGGCTGTTGCAGCCACCTCCCTGGCATTGATTCAAGTCCCTGGAGGAAGTTCCATGGCCTCCTGAGGTTGCCTCAAGTATTTTAACTGAGGACAGGGAGGTTCATTTCAATGGGGAAAAGCTGAAAAGTCAAAGCCCTGGCGCAGGGACTGGGGAAGTACACATTTCCCATTCTTACAGTGCGATATGAATGGCTGATAGCAGGAAATGGTCTTTTGAATTTAGGATCCCATCTCCTCTCCTAACGTCTAACCCACAGATCACCCTGCAGCTTGTGACGGTTGATTCTGCTCTTTCCTGTTTCCAGGTCACTAAATGAGAAGTGGGTACCCAGCCATTTGTCATGGGGTGCCGAAGGCAATACCTTCCACTTCACACAAAGGGCCACGCCTGCGTGAGCTTCCGGGGCTCCCACGCCGGCCTCCAAGGGCAGCATGCCCGGAGTCCCCCTGTTCCACCGCCTCCGAAAGGAAATGAAGCCCCAGGCTAAGCTGAGGGAAAAACCTCTAGGGCCTTATGATGTCGTACAGAAGATATTCCAAAGCCAGACTCATGGCTAGGCCCACATAGATAGATTCCTACACTGTTACTAGACACGCCCAAAGGACAATATTTTGGAGTCCCTGAGATTGGGCATCAAATCCCTGCAAGACTCCTCTCATCTGAAGCTGAGCTACGGATCTCGTGGTAAAACACTAACCTTGAACAAAAATGTTCAGGGACAGCTCCCAGGCCCTGAGCTCAAGCCTTAGCACAAGAAGGAAGAAAAGAAGGAAAGAAGGGACAGAAGGAGGGAGGGAGGGAGGGAGGGAGGGAGGGAGGGAGGGAGGGAGGGAGGGAGGGAGGGAGGGAGGGAGGGAGGGAAGGAGGGAGGGAAGGAGGGAGGGAGGGAGGGAGGGAGGGAGGGAGGGAGGGAGGGAAGGAAGGAAGAAAATGCAAAAACACAAGAGGGCACAGGCTTTATGGAAGAGGTATAATACTTAAATCTTGCTGCTCTGAGTTTCTATATTTTAGAGGAAAACTAATGAAAGTATACAAAAAGATCAATTTTTCTATCTTTACATTTATAAAATACGCCTATTATAAAATACGCCTAAAATTTCTTCAATATACATATAAAACTAAGAATACGTCTTTTTGTTTTTCTTTTTGTATCTGTACTAGGATTTGAACTCAGGGCCTGGGTGTGCACTGTCCCTTTCATTTTTTATTCAGGGCTGTTGCTACCACTTGAGCCACAGCTTCTACTTGCAGCTTTTTTTTTAACTGCTTAAATTGGAGATAAGAATTTCACAGACTCTTCTGCCCCAGCTGGCTTTGAACCTCCATAGATCTCAGCCTCCTGAAGAGCTAAGATTACAGGCCTGAGCCACAGGCACCCAGCACATCTTTGTTTTTCTAATCATAGCTAGTTAAGGACAACAGAAGGGGAGAAAAACTCCATTGGAAGGAGAGTGAGATACCCTAGGCTAGGGGCATGGATACAGGCCTGATTGTGCACATCCAAGAAACAGTAATGAAACAGCAATAAAGGGGTGAAGGGAAGAAGCAAGGAGTCACCCACCGAGAGAGTTGAGGCTTCTCTCTGAGAAGGAACAGAATGACAGAAGAGAAAAACACCTCTCACCAGCCCCTGGGGCCTGTTCCCTACTCCAGCTGCCTCAGGCCTTGACAACGGAGGAACAGCGCCATCTTGTGGTGGTGACTTCTTGGTGCGGGAGCCCAAGAGGCCTGTGGTCTTGTTCACTACCTTGGAGGTACTTCTTTCAGCAACTCAGCCCAAGCTTGGGAAGCATCTTCATTTTAGAAAACTTGGTATAAGAGCAAGGCCTGGCGACTTGGCTCATCGATATTATTCACCTCCTGCAAGTATCTGACTCTGTTCCCTTCTAAATGCCCAACTTTAGGAACAATCAGGAAGGAAGGTGTTCTCCACCAGCAGCCTCCTCTACCACACACCCCAGTGAGCAGAGAGAAGGGGCAGGGGTAGGAGGCGACCTGACCTGGCTTAGAATCCAGTCCTCATAGATGCACAGCCATTTCAAAAGTAGGTGAGTTCCTCAGATTCTGGTGTGGTTGAATGTAGCCTTACAAATGTTACTTCCAGAAATAAGCAGAGATATGCAAAAAAAAAAAAAAAGATTTCTCTACAAAGATGCATTTTAAAGATTTCTTTATATCCTGAAATTTTAGCAACAGCCTAAGGGGCCAAGGACAGATGACTGGGGACTGAGAAACAATACCATCAGCCAGTGGAATACTACAGAGTCTCTAAAAATGATGCTCTGTTTGGTGATTCGCGTTGAATCCCTGCACTTTTTTTTAACTTTCAAGTAAAAAAGGATTGCATTTCCAAACGCTGCATCTTCAATGGCCAAATGCTGTCAAAGCTACAAATCTGAATGTGTGATTAAGATATGGATTTTATTCCTTACCCCTCCTGGTGCTACCTTGTCATAGTCTATGTGTCCTTGTAAACCACACTGAATCCTTTTCAGAGTAAAATAGGACATTGATAGCCACAGAAAAGAATGCATATACCAGATTCCCCAGGTCCAGAATGTATGCGTATGGAGAGAAAGAAGACAAAGACATGCAACTGGCCACAAACACTGATGAACTCTAGCTCAAGACTGCTGCTTGTGGCTTTCTTCTATTTTGTGTGTCTCTTACATTTCTGCAATGAATAGATGTCCCTTCAAAGGTTAGAAAATGACAGCTTTTCTCAAGACCCTAGCCCACCTTCCCTTCTATCCTCCTTCATGTCTCACAAATAGAATGAGACAGACTCACTTAACATGGACAGTGAAGGCCAGGAAGCTGAAGTGACTGGAGAAAGGATTCTTCACACACAGTGACTTCCATTGCCAGCATCCAAGAGCTGCTCTGACCAAATGGCGCCCTCCAGAGGAGGTAACACGCACAGCTGTTAGCGACTGTGCATGCATATGGGTGGCTTTGTACTGGGCAATGTTTCTGAATTGGGCTAAGTACCAGGACCCAGAACTTAAATTCTTTTTTTTTTTTTTTTTGTCAGTCCTGGGCCTTGGACTCATGGCCTGAGCACTGTCCCTGGCTTCTTTTTGCTCAAGGCTAGCACTCTGCCACTTAAGCCACAGCACCACTTCTGGCTGCTTTCTTTATATGTGGTGCTGGGGAATTGAACCCAGGGCTTCATGTATACGAGGCAAGCACTCTTGCCACTAGGCCACATTCCCAGCCCCTGAACTTAAATTCTTACTCTGACATTTTCTCATGTAGAATTTGGAGCAAGTGACTCAACTTCTCCAATTCCTCATCTGAAAAGTGGTGACGTGGGCATTATACTCAACTACTCTGTCCAGCAGATAGAAGGTTCTCCCAGCATGGATAAACTCTAGAAATGTCTGATGTTCAGTCATTGCAGGAGCACGCGTCCCTTGTCCTCTGAATGATTTGAGCCCTATTTCACAGATCAGAGAGTAAGGGGGGAGGGGGGATGGGAGTGAACAAGGCTACAGGAAGGACAAGTGAAAAGGGCCTGAGGAAAAAGGCCAGGGCCCAGGAGGAGGGAAAGAAGCCTTAGAATCATGTGTGGAAGCTGGCCCTCAGGACACAGTGTTGTTAAGGCTGGTTCCAGATCTCCTCTTGTCATCTCTCACCCTTCTGACCTCATTAGAGTTACTTCTACACAGTGCAGCCTTCCTTCCCCCCATCAGAGAGCCCTGGGGGCCCTCCCTCTGGACTCCAGGGAGCTGACATCACAGCAGAGACCCTGAATCCTCCCTCCACTATCTCCCCCAGGTACAGAGTTGCTGGCAGGTGCCAGGTAGTCCATGCCTCTTCCCCCCTAGGGAAGGAGCAGAGGCCAGGAGTGAAGCTGCCTGGAGGTGGTGCTCCCCCTGGTCCTCATTAACTCCCTTACTGGAAGTTCCATTGCACCAGACCTGAGTTGGAGGGGTGAGAAGCCATTGGAGACACTGGGTTGGAGAGGAAAAGCACCACTGGTCACTTGCCAGGGCCTCTGGTAGGAGGCCATACAAAGGAGGACCTTGCAAAGTGGTCAGATTCTAAGGCAATCTTCACCTAAGACAAAGCCCTGTATTTCCCTGGCAGGAGCTGCTGGTATGGCCCCTTTAAATGGATTTAGGTCTGCTCCTGTACACCTGTCAAATTCAGATCTGTGGGAGGGTTGGGGAGGTTCACTAAGAAGGAATACAGGGAAAGGAGGGGTGAGGGTGGTGAAGACATATGTGTCCTTTGGTTAGTGGCTCCAAAAGCAGCCACAACTCATGTTAGAAAAAAAGATCTTCATAGCTCATCCTTTTCATGCTCTAAACCTGGATGTAACTGTGAAATCCATATCTACATGAGCACTTAACTCAGAAAGAGTTAAAGATCAGACCCAAGTTTGCCCAACATGAGAGTCAAACCCCCACTCAGTGCTTCACAATTCCAACACGACACAAATCGACACACATTTGAAGAAAAAGAACTGTTCTGAAATGAGGATTTCCCAAAGAGGGAGTGGGGATAGACATTCATGGATACTACAAAGCTACAGCAAGGAAGCTGCTCACAAAGGTGGACACCAAGCGCTGTCTAAGTGGGAAAACAGGAGGTCAAGGGGAGGCGGAAGGTAAGTGGAGCAAGGAAGGGTGGGTGAACGCAGTCTTAACCCTCAAGGTGCAGATGTGAACATGGAACCCAGTAACTGGAGAAGATGGCAGAGTTGGGAGTGATGAGGGAGAGCAATGGAAGGGGTGACATTGATCAAGATGTACTGTACAAAACTGGGCACTGGTGGCTCATGCCTGTAATCCTAGCTACTCAGAAGGCTGAGATTTGAGGGCCGCTGTTCAAAGCCAGCCCAGGAAAGAAAGCCCCAGTCTTTTCTCCAAATAGCCACCAGAAAAAAAAAGAAGTGGCACTGTGTTTCAAAGTGGTAGAGCACTAGCCTTGAGTAAAAAAGAGCTCAGAGATAGTGCCTAAGCCCTGAGTTCACACTCCAAAATCAACCAAAAAAAATACTGTAAGTTTATATTAATACATTGAATTGGACCCCTTTGTACAACTACTTAATGATAATTAAAATAGAAAAGATAAAAATGGAGAAGGAAGAGGGAGAGAAGGAGGAGAGGCAAAAGAAGAGGAGGAGGAAGAAAGTGCTACATACAACATCTTGCTCAATCATATATGCTTCCGTTAATCCAGCCACTAGTTTTCAAATATCTATAGATGTGATTGTGATGAGACACTTCACTGTGTTGTCGCTTCTGATTGCTGCTTTGTTGCTGTGGTAACAAACAACCCCAGCATTTCCGTGTCTTACAATCGCCAACATTGCTTTCTTACTTGGATTACACATAGGTTACAGGTGGGCGGAGGCTGTATTTTTCTCATCTGGGAACTCAGCGGAAGGAGCTGCCAGCCCCTGACCACGACTGGGAACCGCAGATCTAGCAAAGCTATATGAAGCTATAGAATGGCAGCAAAGCCCGCTGCCCTGGCACAGCCTGGCAATGGGGGTGGGGAGGGATATTGTCCATTTCATCTACCGAGGCACAGAAGAACAGGGATGGGCTAAGCCTTTTCCTGGGAGGAAATGAATAATCATAACTATAATACAGCCTATCTCTTTGCATATTATTTTCTGTCAACTCATCAAGTGTTACTCAAATGAGAGTACCTTTATAGTTAAAATAATTAGGAGACTTGCTGGGAGCCAGCAGCTTTTACCTATAATCCTAGCTACTCAGAAAGCTGAGCTCTGAAGAGCATAGTTCAAAGCCAGTCCAAGCTGAAAAATCTGTGGCACTCTTCTCTCCAGTTAACTAGCAAAATGCCAGAAGTGGTGCTGTGGCTCAAGTGATAGAGCACCATCCTGAGCAAAAAAGCTAAGAGCCCTAGCACTACCACAAGACAGAGAAAGACAGAGACAGAGAGACACTCCTGGTAGAGTAACCAAGTTCTACAACCTACTAGTTGCTCTTGCCCTCAGTGATTTGTTACGTGCACCAGGGCTGGAGGGAAGGTTTCCAAAATGGAATTCCATGTTTAAATACTGGTTTCAAGTCAAACTTCCATTTGTCTCCATTTGCCTCTGTCCTGGTGAGCCTCTGAGGCAATGTGGTTCCTTCCATGGGAAATTCCATGTGCCAGACTCCACACAAAGGCTGTGTGAAATGGCTTCCACCAGTCAACTCTAGAACCGATCCAAGAAGTCCCTGCCTCCTACGTGCAGCCTGAGACATAAAAATGGATACGAAGAGACCCTGCTCCACTCGTAGCTGAGCCACCTCAGCTCCCTGGCCTCCTTTGACAAGTGAATCCAAGGCTCTCAGTTCCTATGGCTTGACCAGAATTTCACACATCAATGACAGCAAACGGATGCAAAATCAAATGTCTTGACTTGGACTTGACACCATACTCTCCCTTAATTAATGTCACCTCTAATTTGAGTTCCTTCCTCAGTTTCCTTTCATTACCTTTTTCTTCCCAACAACAAGTCAGAGGGGTCCACTCATCTAAAAAAAAAACCCATAACAACAACAACAACAAAAAAAAAAAAACAGGTGTCCATAACCAGAGGCATCAAGCAGAGGGACAGACTCCGGCGTTTTTTACATTATGTAAATGATGAAATATGACCTTTTCTGCATCCTTTCTAGCTGAACTCTTGGGCTATTTGAAGCTTTGATTAATGAGGCTATATTGACGAATGATATTCACGGTACCCAATAAAGACACCACTGAGCTGATCCGGGCTCCATTTTGGCTACTTGCTCAATACTCAAGCTGGGCTCCCCCTGTACACACCCACACCCTCCTGCCTTATCGACCAGGTACAAAAGGATGCTGTTTAAACAAGAAAAATCTCTTCCTTTGCGCCTACTGTTCTAAACTCAGTGGGTTCTTTTACAGCCAGGTGAGAAAAAAGTTGTGATTTCAATACGGAGAGCCCTGCTGAATGCCTGCGGCCTGGGAGGTATAATGAAAAAGCCTGGGTCTTGGAATGGTTCCCAGACCCACAACTGCAAGAACGCTGTGGTGTCTAAACAGAAGTCCCTGGCTTTCTTTCAGTCCCTCGTCTTATTAGGCTTGATGCTTCTTTATTATGTTTTGTTCTGCATCTCTAAATCCCCCTTCTGAAGCGTAAGGCAGCAAACACGGGGGCCTGCACACCCAAGAGCATTGCCTCCCCCCTCCCAGCCCACACCGTCACCATGGTAACTCACGCCCATCCACCAAGCACTCACAGGCTCTGCGCTTGCACCTTGCTAGCACCCACCCCACTGAGTGAATTATCCCCATGGGATTGGGGTGGGGGGGGGGGGGATGAGCAAGAGCCAAAGAGGGCAGCGTGACTGTGTCTTATCGACTTTATTAAAATACCTTGGATATACATTCCATTTCTATTTATTATTGCTTCACCTATCTCGGGAAGGGAGCTGCTGGTACATGACAAATGGGCTGGGAAGTTGACGAGTTTCACTCCGGTGTTAGTGGATAACAGATGCCCAAATGTGGTTTCCTAATAGCGTAATAGGAGTGCATACTTCACAACACCTTTCATCAGGGAACCTCAAAGGCTCCCTCATTAGTCCTCACAGCCCCCTAGGAAGGGGGTAAGTGGTGAGTGGGTCCCCCACACTGCAAGCCCAAGGCAAGAGGAGGCCTTCAGCATCTTGTCTTCACATAAACAGGATGGCAGAGCCAGCGAACGGGCCATGACTCCAGCCATGCAATTATCCCACCATCGAGGCCATCATTTGCATTTTTAATTCCACTCATTACACTGACAGTTTCTGCCAAGGGGGAATTTGTCTCCACACATCTCAACCTCGCCAATGCCTGTAGCTGGCCCCTCTTCTGTAGTAACCAAGCCTTCTGACTGAAAAGCCAAGGAAAACAATTCTCTTTGTCTGGCCACCAGGGCACATGACCTGCCTAAGCACTGTGCTGTGGCCCAGGGCCTGGGGGGAGGGAGAGAGGGGAGGGGGCAGAATTGCCCAAATTCTGTAAGTTTGGACAGTCCCCACATCCATGACTGAGAAAACTTGTGGCAAATCCCACAGTCATCTGTAAACTTCCTCCCTGCCCCCCCCCCCCCATCCACCCAAGCTACATCTAAAAGACAGTATTCAGATAGAATAAAAACTCTGTTCTCAGATCAGGCCCAAAGAGCTTTGCCCACTAACCCCAAGCCCCACAGCTAGTTCATGGCAGAGGGTATCTGAGTACCTCCTCCCACCCCCCCCCCATCCATGTTCAATGGAAAAGCCTGCAAGAAACTCTCATGAAAACATTTTTACAGCATGCAAAGCCCTGGAATGTCAGCCACATCGGCTTCTGATGGGCTGGAATGGTATTGATTTTATTCCCAAGTGTATAAGAACTGCCCTCCCCCAGAAAACCGTTTTGTTGATAGCTAGCTATCTAGATGGATCCTACTCAATACAGTTCAGGGCCAGGAAAGGGCAAGGAATCAGAAGATTCCATCTGAGCCTCAATCTCTCAGTCAGGTAGATGCTATCTTTTCTTTTTTTTAATTAGGTGTTTGTTCAGAGAGGTTTCAGTTCAATATCTATGTCAGTTTATGGGTGGAATGCATCTTGATTAATATCATCCTTTCCATCATTCTCCCCCATCGATCCCAGTCTCATCCTTCCCATCGCATCCCTTGGTTCCATTTTCACATATGTGCATCAAATGTCATAGCTGTACTCAGACCACCCTCCCTTTCCGTTGGTGTGCTCCCAGTCTCCCTCTGACCCCACCACCACCTGTGAAAAAGATGTTTCAGCTTCCAGGTGTTCATGTTGTTACACTGACAGGTAGTTGCTCAAGGGAATTACAGGGTTGTGGATGCCATCTTTATCTAGCTTGGCTGGAGATTCCTGGTCTGGTTGTGTCTTTTTTCTAGAGATGTTTCCTCACTCAGGATTCAACTCATACATGACCTCCACCCTCACCGCTGCCATCCCTTTTTTATTCCAGTCCTGGTTTGTTTGCCTTACAGCAGCCATAGATAGTGGAACCAAGCTTGCTTGTCACACAGCTCTTTCCTGGTTGTGACATAGGCTTATTCCCAGATCCTTGAGCAGGGCTAAATACTAACAAAATACTCATTGAATAATAAATATGAATGAAAAAATGAAAGAAAAAGTGTTCAAAATTACCAAAGAAGAGCTGGGAATGTGGCTTAGAGGTAGAGTGCTTGCCTAGCATGCACAAAGCCCTGGGTTCAATTCCTCAGCACCACATAAACAGAAAAAGCCGGAAGTGGAAGTGGTGCTGTGGCTCAAGCGGTAGAGTGCTAGCCTTGAGCAAAAAGAAGCCAGGGAGAGTGCTGAGGCCCTGAGTCCAAGCCCCAGAACTGGCAACAAAAACAAACAAACAAAAATTAGCAAATAAAAAGTGTTTGTTTCAAAACAGAAATGGTTAAAACTACTACATTTCTTATACTTATCAGTGTTAACAGCAAAGCAGAGCTTCATAAGCCCTCCTTAAACTTGAACAAATTTCCAGAGTCAATGTGTATGTACAAAACATATCCATACAACATATCATTATCTTCCTGGTTCCAAGAGATCCCACGGTTGGTGTTCTCAGTGTTTGTCTCTGCCTCTGGGGCTTTATTAATGTAATTACAGACACAGTTTCCAGTGGGTATATAATTGGGTGGATGAGATTAGCTATATTGAACAAACCATGGAGAGGCATGTTGGAGCCAGAATCACCCAAGAAATCAACCAGTCCAGTGTACAGATTTGGAAACTGAGGGTTTCACAAGCCAAAGGACATGCCTTAAGTCAGCTACCTGGTCATCATCTCAGGAGACATCAGACACATGTGTTTGTTTTTTTTTAATCTTGATCTTTTTTTATAAAAGGAGAAGTCAGATTCAAAGGATGTAATTGACCTTAGTTGAACACATTGTCATGGAGACTTACTCCTACTCCAGGTGATAAGGCTCATTATCCAAGAAGTCATTCACCAGGGGGTATGTCACATAACAGCACCCAAAAGGAACACATATATGGAAGTAAATAGTCAACTAAACATCCCAGACATTTTCACCTTCCCACTGTTCCACACAGAAAGAACTCTCCTGCGACAATCCTTCACTAATGTGTGTGTGTGCGCGCGCGTGCGCATACACACTGCTCCTGGAGCTTGTACTCAGGGCCTAGGCTGTTATCCCTTCGTTTTTGTGCTCAAAGCTAGTGCTCTACCGTTTGAGTCACAGTTCCTGCTTCTAGCTTTTTGGTGATTAATTGGAGAAAAGAGTTTTATGGCCTCTCCTAACTGGACTGGCTTTGAACTGAGATCCTCAGATCTCAGCCTCCTGAGTAACTAGGATTACAGGCATGAGCCACCAGCACCTGGCCAATCTCCTTCTTTTACTATATAAAAAAGAAGAAGAAGAAAGAGGAGGGAGGCAGAGGAGGAGGAGGAAGGCAGAGGAGGCAGAGGAGGAGGAGGAGGAAGAGGAGGAGGAGGAGGAAGAGGAGGAGGAGGAGGAAGAGGAGGAGGAGGAGGAAGAGGAGGAGGAGGAGGAAGAGGAGGAGGAGGAGGAGGAGGAGGAGGAGGAGGAGGAGGAGGAGGAGGAGGAGGAGGAGGAGGAGGAGGAGGAGGAGGAGGAGGAGGAGAGGATCATGAAACCAAACAGACACATGCTGTCAGGATCTCTTGCTTTTGAAAAGAAAAAAAAAATCTAGGCCACAAGTCAGACAACTCTGACTTATCTGTCTTCTATTCTGGCGTCCTCTATAGTTTTGAAAATATCCCCTCTCAGCAGCTTTACACCTTAGCAAACCATTTCTCCCCAGGGCCTTTATCTGCATCTAACTTTCTCTTCTTGCCCTGCAGTGCAAACTCTCAGGGCATCTGCTCCCATCGTCCCTTCTGTGCCAGGGTCTCCATGCTCTGTCCTGAAGAGAAGCAAGTCCATGCCCACTGCCATACTTCTGGTGGCCCTCTGCCTTACTAAGAAACCACATGATGCAGCTGACAGCTTGGAGCTGCAGGAGGCTTAGAGCCCTTCCTTTGCCTCCTGTCAAGAGTCAGTGTGGTTGCTCCATTGATTGCTGTATCGCATCTCTCTTGACCTGCGATCAATCTGACAATTCTCCCAAACATAGCTGCCTTGTCTCTAAATATCCACAGTGCCTGCAAGGGCGGTATTCGATTACTTCAAGACGTGCATGAGATCAAGTGGCTTTCCCACATGGGAACATGCTTGGCTAGGCTCCTGAGTTTTTCATTGAGCCAACACTTCAGAACCCTGCTCTTAGAAATGTTATGTCATGGTACCCTAACTTGGCTTTTTTTAAGCATGAAAGTCCCCAACAACAGGAGTCATAAGTCTTTGTTGCTCCAGGTACTCCACACCTTCAAATCTAGTAGCTGTCACTGGTGACCTGAGGTGGGGGGTGAACAGAGTTCTCCTTGGGCACAGATGGTAAGTCTTGATTGTCCCCAACTGATAAACTCCATGCTTTTCAAGGATAGGACCATGTCTAATTTGTCGTTATGTCCTCATATCCAGAGCAGTCCCTTAGCAAATGTCTTTTTATCGAATGAAATACAAAAGTCCTACGATGAGAGTGTGTGCATGTGTGCGTGTGCACATCAGTCCTGGAGCTTGAACTCAGGGCCTAAGTGCTGTTCCTGATCTATTTTGCTCAAGACAAGTGTTCTACCACTTGAACCACAGTTCTACTTGTGGCTTTTTTGTGCTTGCTTGGAGAGAAGAGTGTCAGTTTTCTGCCTGGACTGGCTTCAGAATATGGTCATCAGATCTCAGCTTCCTGAGTACAAGATTACAGGTGTACACCACTCACCCCTTTTTGTACTGGAGATTTAACTCAGGGCCTCCTACTTGATAGGGCTTGTCTCACTTGAGTCACACACCTTTTACTTTTCATTTACAGTCCAGATAGGGTCTCTAGCTTTTTCTAGGCCAATCTTGGACTGCTATACTCCCACCTCTGCTTCCTGGGTCACTGGGACTATAGGCATGCTTTACCATGGCCAGCTGGTTTTTGTTCATTATAGTGAAATACTTTAAAATTGATCATCTTAGCCATTTCATCTTATTTTATTTTACAGTATTCAGAAGTGAGAGCTTTCGCTTGCTGGCAGGTATTCTGTCACTTGAGCCACATCATCACTTCTGGCTTTTTGCTACTTAATTACAAATCGTTTTCTCAGATTTGTCTTCCTGAGCTGGCTTAGAACTGTGTGATCTTCAAATCTCAGACTCCTGAGTAGCTAGGATTACAGGATTGAGCCAGAGGCATATGGCTAATACAAACTTTTTTTGTTTTATTTGTTTTGTTTTTGTTGCCGGTCCTGGGGCTTGGACTCAGGGCCTGAGCACTGTCCCTGGCTTCTTTTTGCTCAAGGCTAGCACTCTGCCTCTTGAGCCACAACTCAACTTCCAGCTTTTTTTCTATATGTGTGGTACTGAGGAATCGAGCCCAGGGCTTCATGTATACAAGGCGAACACTTTACCACTAGGCCACATTCCCAGCCCATAATACAAACATTTTACTTTTGAAAAAGAAAAAATACCTCTATAAGTAGGTTAACAGAGTTTTTTTCCTAAAAATGAGAAAATAGAGGGAAGAAGGGTAAACAAGTGCAGTCCTGGTACTGAGTAGACACTATGTGGAAAATTCCCTGTGTAACCTGTGGGCAGGGATGGGAGGGGGAAACTGAAGGAAGGAGTGACATTGTCTACAAAGAATTGTACTCATTACCTGATTTGTGAAATGGTAACCTCCTCTGTACAATATCTTAATAATAACAACAAAATTACATTTGAAATATAAATAAATGAATAAACAGAAAGACAAATTACAAAGTCTTATTTAAAGACAATCAAGACAACAAGGTATGAATAATAGTTCCACTAAGTACACAGTTATCACTTCTTGGCTCTTCCTTGATCATCACCTAATGCTCAGAACATATTTGTTAAGCAGATGTGTTCCCTTAGATGCTGGGAAGAAATAGAAAAGACACAACCATTATTGGTGAGGTACTTAAAGACCAGAGAAAAGGCAGATGCTTGGTTCTAATTCCCCAAAGTGTAATGCAAATCTCATAAAGGCAGGGGGCTTTCTTTCTCCTCTGATACTATAGACCAGCACCTGGAACCCTGTGGGCATTTAAAAATTGACAAGTGGCTGGTAGTGTAACTTAGAGGCAGAGTACCTGCATAGCATATGCAAAAACCTAAGTTCAGTTCCCAGTACTGCAAAAAGTTAATTAAAAGTATTTGATGAATGAGTAAACAATGAAAATCTTTCTGAGGAAGGTTGCTAAGAAGGCATTATATTGAGTTTATCTATGTTTGATTTTTTTTTACAAGATCTAGAGCTTGATCTCCAGGCCAGCCCAGGCTAGCCTCAAACTTGTGGCCCTCCTGCTTCAATGTCCAGAATGCTGGAGGTTAATTCTTGAAGACATTTATCTCTTAAAGAATGAGTGCTAGCTGGGCACCAGTGGCTCACGCCTGTAACCCTAGCTACTCAGGAGGCTGAGATCTGAGGATCATGGTTCAAAGCCAGCCTGACAGGAAAATCCATAAGACTCTTATCTCCAATTAACTACCAGAAAACTGGAAATGGTGCTCAAGTGGTAGAATGCTGGCCTTGAGCTAAAGAGCTCAGGGACAGTGCCCAGGACCAGAGTTCAAGTCCCACAGCAACAAAAAGAATGTGTGTAGATTGTCATAGTATTACATATCCATAGTCCCAAAAGGCTGAGGTAGGAAGATCAGGAGTTTGAAGCCAGCCTGAACTATGTCATGAAAATTTGTCTCAGAAAGAAAAAGAACAGACAGCAAGAGAGAGAGAGAGAGAGAGACAGAGAGACAGAGAGACACAGAGAGAGAGAGAGAGAGGAAAAAGAAAGGAGGGTAAAGGAGGGAGGGAATAAAAAGAAGGGAGAAAAAGGAAAGAGAAGGGAAGGGAAAAGTACAAACATGCGTAGGAGAGGCAGAGAGGTCTTCTCAGAACCCCTGGGTGCCAAAGATTTAACACAGTTCAGATGCTAGGTAAGAAAGATGTAGTAGATGTGAGATTGGTAAGGCCTTTGTATGCCACGTTGAGGAAATCTAGGGAGTTCTTTGTTTGTTTGAATTGTGTCCATTATAGGGCTTGCACCCAGGGCCTGGGCCCTGTCCTTGAGCTCTTACTGCTCAAAGCTATCACTCAACCACTTTAAGCCACTGCACCAGCCCCCTGGGGTTGTCATCTTTATCTTATAAGGAAAGGTTTTTAAACAAAATATTGGTGCTGCAGTCTGAATTTCTTGTGTGTTCTCAAAATTCATGTTGAAACCTTGGGGCCTTTGGGGCCCATGTAGGTCATGATATCAGTGCTCATTTAAATAGGGCTATCATGCTTACAAAAGAGGCCCCAGCAGCTGCCCTCACTTACGCCATGCAAGCACACAGCAAGTGGGCACCATCTCTGAGGAACAAGTTCGTGCCAGCCACCCATTCGTCTGGTGCCTTGATCTTGTGCTTCCCCAAACTGTGAGCAATGAGTCCTATCATTTATAAATGGCCCAGTCTATTCTATTATAGCAGCCTAAACAGACTAAAACAGTTTGCATTGGGGAGGTTGGGGCAGGGGGTTGGGGGAGAGAAATCACTGAATTATACTCCATGTAGGATTTCCCCAAGCTCGTGAGCCAATTGGCATCAAATGATGTTCATGATGACATATTAGCAGCTAGTACAGTGATCCTGTTTCTGCCCAGTCCACTACCATCACGGCTGAGCAACTCTGCTCACCTTCCCCACCCCAGCCTTCCACACAAGCCTCCTTCCCTGAATTCTGCCCCTCTCGTGGAAAGGAAATACAGAAGAGTGCTTCTGAATCCACTTGGTGGCCTTTCCCACTCTGTGGGGTTGCTTGTTGAGCTGGTGCTGAACTCACTCCATCTATTCCTAGTTTGAATTCTGCGGGGAGCAAATGTTCAGGTAAGGAAGTGAGAGCATACAGGTTATTAGGCATGGTCCTGGGAGGAGGAAGTAAAGAAATAGGAAAGTAGGCACTGAATGGAGAAAAATGGGAGGTGGGCTGGTGAGTGAGCTACCCAGGAGGCTGCTAAGACCTGGTCCCAGTAAAGAACTATATAGAGTGTACCACAGAACCAACCTCAGGAAAGCCAAGGGAAATGGGCTATGAACCCACAGATTCCTAAACCTCACAGTCTAAGAATTTCTCTAGGAACATGAAGTCTCAGGCTTATCTGCTCTTCCCCAGGATCTGGCTGATAAAGTCCTCAGACAGAGGGGAGAGATGTGGACATTTGCACTAAGAAGCTGTCAACGTGCTCAGAAACTGCCTTCACCACTGGACATGAACCCAGAAGTGAGCCTTATGGGACAAGAGCAGGACATGGCCCCCTCCTGTACCCCACCTGCCCCTGCAGAGCTTCTTTCCCTTTTGGAGAAGACTGTGGCAGGCCTGGGGATGCAGTTCAGTAGTAGAGTGTTTGCTTAGCATGTACGAGGCCCTGGATTCAATCCTCAGCACCCAAAATACAAACACATAAGAGACTGTGTCAGAGACCATGCTTTGTGCTCACCATGACACCTCATCTTGGGCTCTGAGGGAGACCATATGTCACAGGCTTGCACGGTTAAGATAACATCTCCTTATCTTGCAGTGCTCTTTGCCTTCAGTGGTCAACTCAAAGGCTGTCTAAGAGAGTAGATACATAAGCTAGAAGGACCTTTTATCTCTGAGTCAACTGCATGAAAGATCCTATCAAGAATTGTCACTGAAAACACCAGGCTATGAGAAGAATGAACTGAGCCAGCCCTGGTAACTCACACCTATAATCCTAGCTAATCAGGAGGCTGAGATCTGAGCATTATGGTTCAAAGCCAGCACAGGCAAGTAAGTCTGTGAGACTCTTATCTCCAATTAACCACCAGAAAACCCGAAGTGGCACTGTGACTCAAAGTAGTAGAGTACTAGCCTTGAGTTGGAGAGCTCAGAGACAGTGCCCAGGCTTGGTTTAAGCCCCACGACCAACAAAAATAAAAAGGATCATAATAGTATCTCAAGGTCCCCTGCCTATTGTAAGACATTGGTCTTGGGTTCTCCATTTAACAGATCTAGAAAAGCTACCAATTACTGCTGAACTGCCTTGCATGGAGCAACCCTGAGGTCAGCAGATGACATCCTGGAGGGCCATTTGCAATTATTATGTAATCAATACAGTCATGGCATGTAACTGTGTATGAAGGTTTTATCCATAGGGACCCTTTCTTCCTAGGATATTATTCAAAGTAAGGTTATTCTTATTCTCCCTGCATGAATTTCAGGAGTATCCTTGAACAACACATAGCTCTTATTCTACATCTTTAGGTCCTTTCTTGGAAATATATGAGTCCTAGAAATATTTGAACTAGATGTTTGTAGCTCTTCCTCTTCTTCACAATCTTTAAAAAGAGGCTTAAGTAGTAGACGTGGTTTAAGCAGTAGAGTGCCAGCTATGAAAGTAAGCCTAGCAAACAAGAAACCCAGGTAGAGGCAAAATTAAAATAAAATAAAATTACAGCCAGGCACCAGTGACTCATGTCAATAATCCTAGCTACTCAGAAGACTGAGATCTGGTGGGTTGTCCAGGTTGAAGGTGAGTGACTCTGGACAGAAAAAGATTCAAGACTCTATCTCTAATAAACTAGCAAAAAGCCATTCTGGAGACTTGACTCAAGTGGTAGAGGAGAAGCCCAGCAAGTAAGCTAATCAAGCACAGGCCCTAATTTAAAATCCCAACACACACACACACACACACACACACACAACACACACACACACACACACCACAAAGGCATCCGTTTACACAAATGCTTGCTCATGTACCACAAAGCAATAGCCATTGACTCCTCCCAAAGTCAACACTCAGATTTATTGACTGAGAGAAACACAACTGACCAAAACCTCATCCAGTTCAATATTTGCCCAGAGACAATAAATCTTAGCACTGCCCCAAACTGAAAGTCGATGGATATGTATTGTTACATACTTTCTTCTGGCAAGAAGAATCAATTGGGTATGGATTTTGAAATAATTTCATTTTGATTGGAGCATGGGACCAGCCTGACAGCGCAAGCAGAAAATAAAGAGTAGAGAGCGTGATAGGAACAGTTGCTCATTGTAATCCCATAGTTAAATGTGGCGCTGTACACAGCACTTAAAGCAGAAAAGAGACCCTGTCATCTATCAGGCATCCAGAAGGGCTGCTTTATGTGAGATGATGTCATCATAATAGCAGAGTGTGTTAAGTCCTCTGTGAATCCCCCCAGGGTATTTGTCCTGCATGAGAATCAATTACAGAA
Source organism: Perognathus longimembris pacificus (assembly GCF_023159225.1). Taxonomy (NCBI): domain Eukaryota; kingdom Metazoa; phylum Chordata; class Mammalia; order Rodentia; family Heteromyidae; genus Perognathus; species Perognathus longimembris. The sequence goes on along the minus strand of NC_063164.1, from coordinate 25,295,735 downwards.
AAGATAAATGGTGCATTAGAAGTGTCTTTTGGCATATATTTCACTTCTGATATATGTTGTTCTGCTAAGCAACAAACGATTTAGATAAACCTCAAGGTCATGTTTGGACCAGAGAGATGTTTTTCATTAGCCAGCAGAGTGACCATCCTGATAACAGAAACAGCCGTTTGTGGAAAATTGGAAAGCACCCGCCTCATCAAAGCAGCAAGAGCAGCCTACCTTGGCCAACAGGATGAGGTTGAATGCCTGAGACGCTCACAGAAAACCTCATTAGCATCTGGTCCAAATGAGAGTGATATCTGCCCATCAGTTCCCAACAGCATCCCTTCTGAGTCCACTAGATGGTTATGTCTATGAACTGTACTTACATTTCAAAGATAGTGCCCTGGAGAACACACCTCCCCAGCTCAAAGTTTTATCCATCACAGATCTAATAATCAGCTCATAATCCCGACTTGTGAGCTTGTTCGTCATCAGGTGTTGTGCTCTGCTGCCCCTTCCACATGAGAAAGGGAGAATGTGATCACAAGTCTTCCATTACTCACTGGGTCCTCAGACTCATGGCCCCGCCATGTTTGCATCCAGTGACAGATCCCACCATCCAGCCTGAGGGTGCTGTGTTGATGCCATTCCTGTCATCCTTTCCAGTGCTCCAGTGGGCTCAAACTTGGGGTACTGTCCTCCTAGGGCCTTGGTGCAGTTGCAGGTCCTTTGAGCTCCACTTCATATCTTTATTCCACCAGCTTGAGTTTTCGTTGTTATTGTTGTATTTGTTATGCCAGTACTGGGATTTCTTAAGCCACATTTCCACTGGCCTTTTCTTGGTTAATTGGAGTAAAGAATCTCTTGGCTGGCTTCAAACTGCAGTCTGCAGATCTCAGCCTCCTGAGTAGCTAGGGCATGAGCCACCAGCGCCTGGCTGGTGTTTTTAGCGTACCTTAATACCTTCCCTATAGAAGAGTGTAATTACCCAGATGTTTCTCATTTCTCTAGCCCTAAACAATAGAGATGATTTCCATGTGCACCATCTTATCATCAGTTACAAATATGGGACATGCTGGTTCTATTCACCAAATACTCAGAGAATGAAAAATCTTAGAATAAAAGTGTGTAGGGCTGGGAATGTGGCTTCATGGTAGAGTGCTTGCCTAGCATGCATGAAGCCCTGGGTTTGACTCCTCAGCACCACATATACAGAGAAAGCCAAAAGTGGCGCTGTGGCTCAAATGATAGAGTGCTAGCCTTGAGCAAAAAGAAGCCAGGGACAGTGCTTAGGCCTTGAGTTCAAGCGCCAAGACAGGCAAAAAAAAAAAAGTGTCTACAGCCAGGTGCTGGTGGCTCACACCTATAATCCTACTCAGGAGACTGAAATCTGAGGATCACAATTTTAAGCCAGCCTGGGCAGGAAAATCCATGACAGTTTTATCTCCAGTAAACTACCAAAAGAGCCAAAAATAGAGCCATAGCTCAAATGGTAGAGCACTAACCTTGAGCACAAAGAAACTTGGGGACAATGCCTATGTCCTGAGTTCAAGCCCTAAGACCAGCACCCTCCCCCCCCCACAAAAAAATAGAAAAGAAAAGAAAGAGCATATGTTCCTGTTTTGCTATTCTCGTCTATTATTGGATGAAGAACTTAAGATATTAATGTGTTTGTTTCCCATTTCTCAAAGTATAAAAAAGAAGGACTCATCAAAAAAGGACAAGTGGGGAATGTGGCTTAGTGGTAGAGTGCTTGCCTAGCATGCATGAAGCCCTGGGTTCGATTCCTCAGTATCACAAAAACAGAAAAAGCCAGAAGTGGTGCTGTGGCTCAGGTGGTAGAGTGCTAGCCTTGAGCAAAAAGAAACCAGGAACAAAAAGAAAAGAAATACAAGAAAGGACTATGTATATTAGAAGCCCAGTGCCTCCGGCCTGTTCACTGTCTCGGAGCATGTGAGCTCTGGGTGTTGGCTAACTGCACAGAAGGAAACAGGCTAAAGCTCACTAGCTCTACACCAATGGATACTGCTTCTTTGCTCATGAATTTTTCTCTGGTTTCCATGGAGAATAAGGACCTGGCTAAGAGGAGAAGGATGAAGACAACAACCATAGGAGAGCCATTCTTCATCACAGGCATAATGGCATGTATAATGTTCCCTTCTGTCCCCGCCCCCAAACTACACTGCAAGTCCCCTCACTGAAGAGGACTCTGTTACCGCTCCTGTCATACTGCACTATGTCCACTGAAATGTCCTTTGCCTCCACCCGTGTGTAACCAACTGATACACTAATGCTAAGGTTGAGCAGAGCCTGGTAATGTTCACATGTAGTCCCAGCAGTCAGGAGGCTGAGGTGGGAACCGCTGCTTGAGCCAGGCGTTAGAGACCAGCCTGGGTGACACAGTGAGACTCTGTCTCAAAAGCTAACGAGTTAAGGTTGGTTATAAGAGCCTTACTGTAACATGCAAAATTGTACATTTGTGAAGTATACAATTTGATAAATGTTGATAGATAAATGTGTGTATATGCCAACACACACACACATACACACACACACACACACTCACACTCATAAGGCCACCTCTACAGTCTTATTTTTATTAGTGTCTCCGCCTTAAGACTCTCCCCTGCCCAGCCATTTCTCAGGTAATTGCTGATCTGTATTCTGTTAACATCAGTTAGTTCCCATTGTCTAGGATTTTATACAAATTGAGTGACTGAGTGTATACTCATTTTGATTTGTTTTTTTTTAATAAATCTAGTCTGAAAGTTTGGGGGCATACTACAAATTGAACAAGATTCAATCTTGGTATATACTGCAACATAAGCTAGCAAGTTTAGTTATAGAATTAGCAATCTTGTTGTTAGAAGTACATCCACCAATAAGGAAAGGTTCAGAGCAGAAAAAGGACAAACAACAAATGGTGGTGAGAAAGTTGAAAGGGTAACATTGACCAAAATGCGTTATATTCATTAACGGCTTACTACTTTGTTAAATGATGACTCCTTTCCACAACTACCTAATGATTATTTAAAAAAGAAAATCCCAGCTGGGGATTTGTGGCTCATGACCATAATCCTAGCTACTCAGGAGACTGAGATCTGAAAATCATGGTTCAAAGTCAGCTGGGGCTGGAAAGTCCCTGAGACTCTCATCTCCAATTAACCACTAGGAAAACGGAAGTGGCGCTGTGGCTCAAAGTGATAGAGCACTAGCCTTGAGCAAAAGAGCTCACACACACACACACACACACAAAATCCCAAATGGGGGTAGAGCTAAAAGAACAGAGAGAAGGAACTGAAAATAGCTTCTAAATTTCCTTCTGTGTGTATTTCTGTTCCCTGCAGTACTTCACCAGGATCCACAGTCATCAATTCAGTCCAATCCTTCCCTTCCCTCTTCTTCCACCATAAATAAAGCTTTTTATTTTTTTTTTTACCATCTACCTTTAGCTGAGTCAAGTTGCCTCTCAAAGCATTTCATCAGAAACCCCACTGAGTCTGTGTTTAGAACTGTTAATCCACTGTGACTTGAGACAAATCTTCCCTTTTCAAAATCTATGTCAGGATGCCAAAGCCCAGCCTCATCGGCCTTCCCTACCACACCTGGGGGGCCTCAATGGCACAACAGAAACATTACCCATCAGATACAAGCGAGCAGATTCCAAGCTTGCCCAGCTCACAAAGGACTGATGGCTGTCAGGTGGGAGGTTCTCTTTAAGTCTTACTCTCAAGCATCAAAGTCTACACAGGTGTGCTTTGCTTCATCTCCACAAGTTCTGTGTGCAAGAGCCATGTCTACATGCAGATGCAGGCTGCTGCTTTTCCAGCTTCAATCCCTTCAGCCTAGAAGGCAGCTCTCCAACCCCCTATTACCCTCTGGAAGCCTTTCCTTGTGTAAGGCCCTCTCCCCCACCTTCCTCCTAGGAAGGCATCAAAATCCCAGGCTGCAGACTGTAGTGCCGATTCCAACTTCAACAAGCTGTGTGTGAGACATTTGGGTTTGCTACTTGCTTTGTAAAAAGCCCATTTATCCTCTGTGTGTGTTCCAGGCCGGCTGGCATAACTTACCTATTTAATGGGCATGCTTTAATGCATTAAATAACACAGATTCCAAAGCTCTTGGTTGAAAGCAAGGCAAAATGATTCCCGTAGAGATAAAGAAGGCGCCACTCCAATTACTGGGAAACCTGGGCACAAATTGCCAAGCCCAAAGCAATACTCCTCCAGACTGGGAGTGAGTGTCTGGCCTCTCCTTTACCCAACACTTCACAGGTGGAGGACTTTTTTCCCTCCCACTCCACAAAGTGACCTGTGCCAAGAATTCACTCAGGCTCCTAGCAGGAGCTGTAATTACCTGTGACTTAATCAGCCATGCTACAGCTGTGTGGAGCTGAATCTACTCTGCAGCATCTTCAAATTCCCATCTCTGTCAAGTTCTAGCCTGTCTTCCTGGTCTTGCCTCTGTGCCTCCATCCCCACCTCACCAGCCCTGGAACCTGTCCCTTCTCTAAGTCTACGCCTACTTTTTCCTTATGGCTTCCATCATGGCCCTCTCTCTGCTCAAAGCACTTAGCTTATTCCGTAGATGAAATCATTAGCTTCTGTCTTGCTGATAGTTGGAACAGCCTCAAGTGCCATCACAGTGCAGCCATGTGTTAGGAGAGTTCTCCTAGACAAGCTCTCTGCTTCCAACCAGCTTAAGGTACTTAATTCTCATAGAACTAAGTCCTAAAGAAGGTTTTTCTAAGTGGTTTAAGATCACAGAGTTGAACCTAAGACAACCTTACCTTCAAACTTGAGCAAGGTACTAGACTATAAATTCTGAGGAACAACTATGGAGTGGCTGTGGCTCTAGTGGTAAAGTATTTGTCTGGAAAACTTAAGGCCCTGAATTCAATCTCTGATGCCAGTCTCTCTCTCTCTCTCTCTCTCTCTCTCTCTCTCTCTCTCTCTCTCTCTCTCTCTCTCTCTCTCTCTCTCTCTCTCTCTCTCTGAAAATCCAAAATCCTAAATGCGTCTATATCTAAAACTTCAAGTGTCAACATGGTGCTGGGACTAGGTTGAAAATTTCATGCCATGAATGTTTTTGATTCATGAAATTTGTGTTTGGGCACAAAATTATCTAAAGCACCAGGAATAATTACCTTCAGGCTATGTATACAAAAGACACATGCAAAACTTCAAAATAAATAAACTTCAAGTTTATACTAGGTCACATCCCCAAAATATCCCATTATACAAATGCAACTATCCCAAAATCCAAAAAGAATTCTGTATAGGTATACTCAATGCACACATGCACATACACACACACACACACACACGTATGTACACATATGGACGTTAGCATATTTCACATAAATAAGATGACTAGAACAATCATATTAGGTCCCTATGGCTGCTATAAGGAATTACCACACATGTAGTAGCTTAAAACAAGAGAAACGTATCCTCTCACAGCTCTGGACACCAGAAGTCTGAAATCACTAATATTGAGCTAAAATCAAGGAGTCAGAAAGGCTACCTTTCCTCCCAAGGCTCTGAGGATGACCTTTGCCCCTTTCAGCTTCTGCTGGGTGCCAGCATTCTTTGGTCTGTGACCACATCATCCTCATTTCTGCCTCTATAGTCAACTGTCTTCTTTTCTGGTTCCCTCTCTTATATAAGGACACTTGAATTTAATTCAGGATACCACCAGTTCAAGATCCTTCACTTAATCACCACTGGAAGGGACTTTTTCCCAAATAAGGACACATTACAGTTCTAGGAACCAAACCTGCTATCTTGGGAAGCCAACCATGCTGCTAACTGCAATACCCAAACTTGTTTCTTTTTTTGGAGGCATAGGAGGGGAGGGTAACACTGGGTCTTGAACTCAGGGCCTCTCACTCTCACTTAGCTTTTTTGCTCAAGGCTGGTGTTCACAGCTCCACTTCTGGTATTTTCCTGGTTATGAAGATAAAAGACTCTCTGATTTGTCGATGCAAGCTGGCTTCAAACCCGATGCTCCGATCCCAGCCTGCTGAGTAACTAGGATTGCAAGCATGAGCCACCAGTTCCTGGCTCCCAAACCTGCTTATTGTTCCTGAATCACAGGTATCCACAAGCAGCTGATCTTACCCATTAACATGGTCTACACAGAAAAACTGGACTTTGTAGGAACCACTTCCTGCTTTCCCAGAAGTGCAGAGAAACCACTCAAAACAACCAGAAAGTCACAAAGGATTTTCTCTTAAGACAGCCTGGATACAAAGCAGAAGTACATTCTTCAACATAAAAAAGACACAAACAAAGTATATTCTCCCCCAACAAACATATTATAGGTCCCATTTTTATGGCTGAGTCAACAAAATGCTCCCCATAAACTATGGTTTTTGTGTGGCACCGATTGGTTCAGGAACACTCCTGCTGCCAAGATGAGAAGTCGACACCGCCTGTCCTCTTACCCTAGTGTCCCTGGAAATTCTTTCCCACGTATCTGGAGGCCTCCTGCACTAACAGCCAGATACTATATCATCCTCCAGCGAGCGGCCAGCTACCCCTCTGGTAGGGGCCCAGGGACTCTCAGAGCACAGAGCATGAAACACTTCAAGGTTCTGGGGTAGAAACCCCAGACAGCTGTTGTCAGCAAGGGTTACATAAGCATATTAACAAGGGCCAACGTGAAATCACACACTTACATGGAGCCCACTGGACTCTTTGACAACTCGGATGCGTGGGTCTTTGCTAATAAATCTTCCATTTGGGAAACAACTTCCTAGAAGATGTTCAGACATGGAGAATCCCAGTAGGCCTTTGGTCAATATGATTTTATGGTTTGTTTAAAAATGGTTAAATAGCTATTAAGCATCTCTTTCTGGCTGGCATCCCTGCCTTCATATAAGTCATGCATGCATTGTCTTCCTCCCTCGAAAACTTGCAGACACATAAACACACACTCTGTAGTTTGATTGCTCCATTATGGAGCTGAAACATCATGATCTTTTTATTTCCACCTCTGTTGAACATTAGGAATTCAATCCCCGCCATGAATGTGAGCTCGCTGGCCTCCAGTGACAGGCTCCATCTCTTACTGTGAGCCACATGAGCTTGCTCTGCACTGATGTGGGGCCAAAGGTATAGATAGGGTGGGAGATCCTTTGCTGATCCATTCTCTGTTGCAAGCAGCTCAATAAAATTGATGGAATTAGAAAGCTTTCTTTTCCTGGTGATAGTTCAAAACCTGCTCTGTTTTATTTCTGCTGGGTTGGCAATAATTTGCCAGCCAGGCAGTTAACCAAGTTTATTACTCACTGTCCAGGAAGTCTGTGTGGCTGCAGTCCGGAGAAGGCACCAATGCACTAGTGGCAGCTCTCTCAGGACCAGCTGGGTCAGGCAGGAAGTCTCCTCCAGCAGCGTGTTTCAGTGACGGCTGGTTCGATGACCATTTTGGTCTGGAGCCAGGCCCTGGGTTGTGTTCCAATGTCACTCTTGAGGAAAGGCTCAGCAGCCGTGAAGTCTCCTGGGATACCGTCATCCAACCGTTACACAGAACATGGATTTGCCTGACAACCTGAAACAGCATAGGACATTTCTCCCAAATCCTTTATCTATGCATCTCAAGACAGTTTCAGTGAGGAGAGAGAGCTCTGTTTTCTACCATGTGGCATGTTAGCACGTCTTTTCTTCTTCTTCACCTTGTGATTTATACAGTATCTAAAGACTGGGTGTTAATACAGTGACACAAGTCAATCTTTGCATGGACAAGAAACTAAATAGAAACAGATTTAGACAACCCACTGGATGAAACTCAAGAAGTTCAAGGTTGTCAAATTCTTACATTATGGGGTCATTGAACAAATCTCTATTAACTGATGAAAATAGGGATATAAAATTCAGAATTTTATTTGCTAACATTGATCACTTCACTGACTGAAACTGGAGGAACACAAGGTTTCATGCACGTTTTAGAGAATAAAACTATTTGGTTACTTCTTGGTTATAACTGTTTATTGTGGTAAAACAAACAAAAGGAGCCTCACCATTTTGCCAAAGGGGCTTAATAATGGCTTTGTGATCTGACTTATTCTGCTCACAAAATTCATGCAGGAAACCAGCAGGAAGAATAGAAAGGAAAGCTGGAGGTGTGGCTTAAGGAATAGAGCCTTGCCCCAGGAAGAAGAGAAAGGAAAGAACAGAAGAAAGAAAGTATCTAGGGCCCTCAGGAAGCTACTGACTAAATCCACTGGCCTTTACTTGATAATTCTTCTTATCCTAAGTCTTTGCCCATGTACATAGACTATACATCAAGAAGTGGACCAGTCTTCTATAAGCCATGTAGTGGCATAAAGAAGATGCTGAAAACTAAGTCCCTCCAAAGAGAGAATGCAACTTCCCCAAAGGATATCTGATAATCAATATCAGCAGTCTATTTCAGAGTGGACAGCGATCTTCTCCCAGGCATTCTTGTTAAATGTGTGCTCTTCCCCAAAGTCACTGTTTGAGTTTGACTCTCTATCTCCCTATCTAATCAATGTGTGAGATGCTTCCAATTCTGCCAAGGAGAAATCCAAACAAGACTTGAGGCCACAAAACAGACCAAGGGCAACAGAAGTAGAAGTCACAAACAGGATTGCCACTGTCCCGTGTGGAGGCTCCTCTATGATTGGGACAGATACTCAGGGTAAGGTCCAAGGATTTAGGCCAGGAGAGCAGGGGCATATCTGTGGGCTGGAGGGAAATAGACCTTCCTCCTAGCAAACTGAGCACCACAAACACTTAGCATGGCAATCAGCCCCCTTTCTCCTCGATGGGTCCCTTTGTTGACTGTACACATACTAACCGTGGGCTGTGGCTCCAACAACGAAGACCAAACCACCACTTAACAGCTTCACTTTGGGACTAGCTTTCAAAGAAAGTCCATCAAGAGACAAAAGAGTTGGGCTTTATGCCTCAAGCCTACAACCCTAGCTATCAGTGATCAGGAGGACTGTAGTTCAAGACTGGGGCAGGCACAAACAGAATACCTCACTCAACAAAAAATAAAGCAAAAAGAGATGGGGGTGTGAATCAAGTGGTAGAACACCTACCTAGCAAACACGAGATGAGTTCAAACTTAGTACTGCAAAACAGAGAGAGAGAGGCAAGAGACACCTGTGAACTTGTTGGCATTCCTATTTGTTATAGTTAAATCCATGTACCTGGGAATTTCCCCTCACTTTGGACACTACACACCCCAGGTCTTTTCCTGTTCTCTAATAGATTAGATGCTAAGAATCATTCTCACTATAACTTGTCTCAGAATATGTTCTATGTGTGTGTGGTTTTTTTCTCTGTACTTGGAATCTCATATTCTCTCCTGTACCTATCTCTCCTCAGTTTCCCCATTCCTCTGGCAGAAATGCGGAACAGAATGATAGATAGATTTGTGGCATTTGCATTGCTAAACCATGATTAAAGAAATATCTCAGGAATGGATGCGAGACTCGAGGGTTGCAGACATGGCTCAAGTGATAGAATGCTTACCTAGCAATCACAAAACCCTGAGTTCAATCCTCAACAACACCAAAGAAGAAGGAAAGGAGAGAGAAGGAAAGAAGAAAAGAAGAGAGGGGAGGGAGAGAAAGGAGGGAAAGAGGGAAGGAAAGGATAATTTTTCTAAAATTAGCAAGACTGTGCCTACATCTTCAGAAGCCTGGCTATCCCACAGTGTAGCCTCGCAGAGAAACTTCTAATCCTATTTCCACATGTGGAGAGAAAAAAACAAGTCTATCCAAGGAGCATGCACAGGTAGGAAGAATGGAAGCTGTGATTCTGACTGGAGGTCCCAGGGTTCATGACCCCCAGGCCATAAGCAGCTCCTAATGAGAATGCAGTAAAGCTTGGGGCTCATGGATTCCTTTAGGTTTAAAACCTAACTTAGGTATAGATTCTGTTTTGCAGATCTGGCCTCTGACTTCTTTTTTTTTTTTTTTTTTTTTTTTTTTTTTTTGGCCAGTTCTAAGCCATGAACTCAGGGCCTGAGCACTGTCCCTGGCTTCTTTTTTGCTCAAGGCTAGCACTCTGCCACTTGAGCCACAGCGCCACCTCTGGCCATTTTCTGTATATGTGGTGCTGAGGAATCGAACCCAGGGCCTCATGTATACAAGGCAAGCACTCTTGCCACTATGGCCTCTGACTTCTTGACTCTGAGAATGTTACTTCAGTGTTCTGAGCCTCAGTAAACTGTCTTCCAGGTAGAGACTAGGCCAAAGGGTCACCATGGTAACCTACCAGGGTGGCAAAACCCTGGGCACAAGAAAAACAGCCACTGCCACTCAACCAGGACCCAATGTGACTGAACAAATAGGCTTAACTGTGGGCAGATGAGTTGGCCATGGGATCCTAAGGCCTGGCTTTATACTTTGTGGCCAAAAGGATAAACTCTCAGGCTAAGGAGGACAAATGTAAGCTGCTTACTGGGCTGCCTTGCTAAACATGATAACCACAGATCAGGAGAACAGAGGAGATGTATATTATACTTTTCCCAGTGTACATAGAGGCTGCCTACTATTTTACTATCAATCATATGAATTAAATCATTGTGGTTATGTTTAGAAATGCTGTTCATGAATAAGAAATTCTTGGAAAATTCTCAAAGAAGTCTTCCTCAACTCGCAGTTAAATTATTAAGAAAGAGCAATTAGAATGATCAACTTATTTCCCTCTAAAGTAATGGTCTAATATTTGACTTATTGTAAGTGTGTGTGCCAGTCCTAGGGCTTGAACTCAGAGCCTGGGTGCTATATCTGAGCTTTTTTGTTGAAGGCTAGCACTCTACCACTTGAACAATAGCTCCACTTCTGGGCTTGCTTTTGTTGTTGTTTTTAGTAGTTTCTTGGAGAAGAGAGTTTCACAGACTTTCCTGCCCAAGTTGGTGTTGAAATATGATCCTCAGATTTCAGCCTCCTGAGTAGCTGGCACTCAGAGTTGAGTTTCTTTCTGACATTATTAAACTAATGCCCTAGGTTTTTAATCATAAATTAATTAGCTATAAGTAATATACTTCCCAGTATATTAGATTAAGAGTTTAAATATACTTTTATCATAATCTTGAAGCTGAAGACTTAGGTCCAATTTGTGGAAAATGTCTCCCTCGTAGCCAATTTAGAAAAGTTTGAAATCTAGACAGTAGCCCGGACCTAGCTTTGTAGACAATCCTAGGATTGTCTGCAATCCTAGCCACTTGGGAAGCTAAGATTGGGAAGATTGGAGTTTAAGACAAGCACAAGCAAAAATTTAGTGAGACCCCATCTCAACTAACAAAAAGCTGGTTCACAGTAGTACATGCCTGTCATCTCTCTATTCAGGAACTATAAATAGGAGGATCATAGTTCAGACCATCCCAGGCAGAAATGTGAGACTCCATTTAGAAACAGAAAGAAAGAAAGAAAGAAAGAAAGAAAGAAAGAAAGAAAGAAAGAAAGAAAGAAAGAAAGAAAGAAAGAAAGAAAGAAAGAAAGAAAGAAAGAAAGAGGCCAAAGGGCTGTGAGCATAGCTTAAGTGGTAGAGCACCTGCCTAATAGATGTAAGACCCTGAGTTCAAACTTCAGTACTGAAGAGAGAGAAAAAGAGAGAAAGAGAGAGGAAAGAAAAAAGGAAGGAAGGAAGGAAGGAAGGAAGGAAGGAAGGAAGGAAGGAAGGAAGGGAATTTAGGAAGCTCAAACCTAGCTGTCAACCCAATTGCCATATCAAATTTAAGTCAGAACCGGGGCTAGTGGCTCAAGCCTGTAATCCTAGCTTCTCAAGAGGCTGATATCTGAGGATGGCTGTTCAAAGCCAACCCTGGGCAGGGAAGTCTGTCAGACTCCTTATCTCCAATTAATCACCAGAAAACTGGAAGTGGTGCTGTGGCTCAAAGTGGTAGAGCACTAGTATTGAGTGAAAAAGCTCAGGGACACGCCCAGGCCTTGAGTCAAACCCCACAACCAACAACAACAACAAAAAAGTCAGAGAAACTTTACCTTAATTCAAACACATGTCAATAAAAATACCCATAATAATTGCCTTTGCCTTCAGATTATAACTCTGAAGTAGGTGGGTGGATGGATGGATGCATGGATGCATGGATGCATGGATCACTCCCTTGATGTGGCCAGGTGCTGGTGGCCCCTAGCTGCTCAGGAGGCTGAGGTCTAAGGATCACTGTTCAAAGCCAGCCTGAATAGGGAAGTCTGTGTGACTCTTATCTCTAATAAGCAACTAAAAAAAAGAAAGCTGTGACTCAAGTGGTAGAGCACTATCCTTGAGCAAAAAAGCTCAGGGACAGCATTCAGGCCGGAGTTCAAGCCCCAGGGACTAGCACATTTAAAAAAAAAAAATCCTTGTTGTGAATGTATGCTTTGAATGAACTAGGATATCAACTCCTTCAATATTTCTTACAGAGGAATTCTTTTTGTGCATTGGCTTCATGGGATCCCCCCTCCCAGAAGCATGCCTTTGAGGGTGTCCTGACATTATTCTCTCCCCGAGGAAATGTACCAGAGTAAAAGCAAAGGTTGATGAGAATTGTTTTCTTTTTATAATGTGGTAAAGGCATGAGTAGGAAAGGCAAGTCAAGGAGAACCTGGCAGACCCGACACAGACCCAGCCAGATGGTTGAGGGCAGGTAATTGTGGACCTTTAGGCTTGGGAAACCTGGTCCCTTAGAGCCAGGCATGGCTTGCATGCTCCCACGAGCTCCCAGAGGCTCACACATCCCAGGTGGAAGACAGCTGTCGCTCTGCACAGTCCCAAGCACCTAATACAAATGCAGCAAGAGTTAGATTTCAACAGAGCATCCTGTCCCTGAGGAGTACATTACTGTATACAGACCTACACATTTCTCTCATTCTTCCCATTAATCCCCCTACCCCCATCCCCCCACCAAAAAGTTAAGTATAAAAAGTCTGGCACATGAGCAGGTAACAGGTGCAATGAAAAATTAAAATATGCTGGAGGAACATCAAATGTGTTTTAACCTCTCAGCAAGCAAGGTACTCATTCCCTTCTCCTCCCAGGCCTTATTAATGATGATGAGTGTTTAATCGCATTCCCTAGTGGTGGAGAAACATCTTGTTTCCATTCATTAGGTCACAATAACTTTTTTGTTCACCCAAAGTGCTTGGGACAAGGTTCAGTGCATAATGTCACTGACAACACTGCTAATTGAAATCCCATCTGAAGCTTTGCACCCACATAATAGAGACCAGCCAAATCAGTCCAGGCCTGTTATAATGGCTTCTTCCTGGTCTGTCCTAAGCTCTTGTACCTAACTCCCAAGCAAGTTAACAGTCTTGGAGCGCTCAAGCATTTTGTGCCTCAGTGATCCAAGATTTGCGGTAGAAGATTAAATGTTTATTGAATGAATGTATACAAGCATGTGTGAATAGGTAGATGAATGAACAAATAAAGAATATAGAATCAAAAGGATTTAATCCTTTGGTCCTCTAAAAGATTTTTTTTTTCAGAATGACAATGCTCAACTGTTTTAATCCTCTATTTAATCCACAGCCTCAACTGCGTTAACACTAATTAAGTCCTTAACAATAGCTAATGAACAGTTCAATAAAACTTAACCAACCTTACATCCTGACCTTAGAAAAGGTCAAATGATTCAATGACCGAACTCCACAGCCAGGTAGCAACGTTCTGCTAGAGCTTCCTTTGGGTGACCTTTGACAAGAAGGCTCTGCCACAATGCACCCGAGAGACTACTGACACAACCATTACTCAGGATCATTGTCCTGCCCTAGAGATGGGCAAGCACCCCCATTTTCCAAACCAAGGCTTCATGCCCTCTCTGGGGAGCTTGCTCAGCTGAGCCTTTACTGTGTATCTCTCCACATACCCAGCGTCTTCCCTCTGCTTCAAGAAAACCACAATAACCCCACACCCTGGCCTCTCCACAATACGCTGATTCAGTGATGAATTCACTCTGTTTTGTTTTCACCTTCATCATTCTTGGCCAGTGTTCTACCATGTCAGTCCCAGTGCCCTGCTTTGATTGACTGATTTTTAATAATCCTATTCTTGAGAATAATTTTTTTAAAAGAAGAGCACAATCCAGTTGCCAGTGAAGACAAAAGTGGGGGGGGCAAAACTTTCTATAAATCACAGGGAACCATGTTTCTCTGGAAGAGAAGGTTCTGTTTGTGTCGCACATCTTTGCATGTGAAAGTGCACCGTTTATTACCTCTACCGAGATACAAACAAGTAAGCAAGTCATTTTTGCAGTCCACCAAATTTCAGCAGACTGAAATGTTGATTGTATCTGGAGATTGCACACGTTTAGTTATTTTTTAGCACTTGGGCCTGTCATAAAAACATCCTGACAGATCCTAGTATTTCTCAGAACTCCACTGGCATAATAACTTGGAAATGTATGATTGCTGAGTGACTCCATTCTCTCTGCCAACAAGTCCCCGGAGGGAAATGCTAGCAGAAGAAAGTTTTTACAGTCACTTCATGAGAGCAAGTCACTCATCCACTGGACCTAATCAAGTTTTCCAAGAAGTGGCCTACAGCTGACACCCAGAGCTACACTCTTGGTACTTGTGATGTTGGGTTGCTGTTTTTTTCCTTTAAAAATAAATGGCAAAAAAAAACAAAAGCAAAAACCTATGCTTTTTTGCCCACTGCAAAAATGCAATGGGAAAAAAAATTAAGGCACAACTAGCGTTGTGGAAGTGCTAATCAAGATTCTAGCCTGTAAGTAACACAGACTTAGCAGACTTTATCAGGACCTGAGGACTAATTAACAGGTCAGCCAGATAATGCACTAACGCAGGAGGAAGTGTGGGCTTAAGAAAACAAGGCTGGGCATATGTCAGGGCAGTTGTTGGCTTTGTGGCTGCTCTTATAGCCCCATGGAAGAACATTTGCATCAGGTGAAGAAGAGAGGGTGACCTCAGTTCCAGCACAATTAATGTCTCCCTTTCTCCTCCATAAATCATGGGTCCTACGTCAAAAGGAAGGCCTTCAGAGGTCTGCACTTGGAAGCAGTGACCTGCTTTGACTGTTGGATGAACACTTTAATAAGCATAACTGCCACCTAGGATCATAGCCCCAAAGAGACAGAAGGCGATGCTCCTGCCTTTCCAGAGGGCAGAGGGCCACATCGCCCACCTTTTGTCTGGGTTTATGGCTATGGCATGGGAGGCTGGATCGGCAGCACGCCTGTCTGTTCATCTGGCATCCTTTCAAGCAGAAACTTCTGGCAGGCTTGCCCAGTGGCTAGCAATGAGATCAGTGGGAATCCAGGGACATGAGGAGCCTGACAATGCCTTCCAAATTAGCAAAGACTTATTACCTTCAGAGTCGTGTATTTCATTCAAGCTCTGAGATATGGAATCACCCCCACTTTCCAGGGAAGGGGGTGAAGACTTACCGATGTATGCAAATAACTGACATGGTCAGGGATGGCCCTGAGCAACAAGGCAAGTTCACAGAAGTGTGTGCTCATGGCTTTTAGCCCTGGAGCTAATTACAGCCTGAATACCAAAATAAAACAATACCAATGTAGAATCTTCCAGTTCTAGAGGCCGGAAGTCTGAGCTGGGTCTCACTGGGCTACAAATAGGTATCAGCGAGATTGCAGTCCTTTCTGAAGTCATAAGAAAGAATCCTTTTCCTCTACTTTCCCAGCTTCCAGAGGCTGCCCACCGTTCCCATGCCCCACTCTCCAGAGCCAGCAATGTTCCCATCTAGAACTTCAGCCTCCCTCTAACCACCTTTAGGGACTTCACTGACCAACCCTCATCCATCTAGATAATATAATCTAAGACACCTGCTCTATTCTCCAATCCGTTGGTTAGCAGCCTTAATTAATTCCACATTGTTAGGTCACCAAGACAAACATAGTTCCCAGAAATTTGGATGTAGGTATCTTCCCGGGACCATTGTTCTGCCAACCACAGTGAGTCTTCACTGGTCTCCTCCTCTGTTTTATTCCCTCCTCAATCATTCCCTCCTGGGCCTGAGGCTATTCACATAGCACAAGCTCTTCACCCCACTAACCGCTAATTGAAAAGGCAAGCTAAAGTTGAAACATTACAAAATAATACATAGAGGACAGGATGATTGCATAGATGGCACATAGAAGACTTTCAGGACAGTGAAACTTTCACATCCCGTATGACACTATAATGGAAGATACATGCTATAACTTGTTTTTCGACCAACAGAATGCAGAATACCAAGAAAGACCAGAAACTATAAGGTTGGGAAATGTAGACTCATACCCATTGTAAGGGTGTGCTCCTCTGCTATTCTGGTACAGGCAGTTGACAGTGGTTGCAGGAGGCGGGGGGAGAGAATATAGGATCTCTCCTGTTCTTTTACTCAGTGTTGCACCTAAAACTCATGTTGGGGGATGGACAGGCAACAGTGGCTCACACCTGTAATCCTACCTACTCAGGATGCTGAGATCTAAGCATCACAGTTCAAAGCCAGCCCAGGCAGAAAAGTCTGTGAGACTCTTATCTCGAATAAACTACTCAGAAAAAGCCAAAAGTGGTAGAGCACTAGCCTTGAGTATAAAAAGGCTCAGGGACAACGCCCAGGCCCTGAGTTCAAGCCCCAGGACCAGAAAAAAAAAGGGGAGGGGGAGAAAGAAAAGCTCAGTTTTAAAATACTGTCTGTACAGATTAGAGCATTCGTGTCCAATTTTAATGTCCACACAACTCATTTGAGGAATTTGTTAAGAATGAAATTCTGATTCAGTCCAATGGGCTGGATCCAGGATCGGCCCCCAGGGGAGGCCAGTGCCTCCCATCCAGGCACCAAATTTTGGGAAATGCTGTATATAATTTCAATCCTGCACTCAAGGCTAACAGCACAGGGCTGGGAACGTGGCTTAGCAATAGAGTGCTTGCCTAGCACACATGGAGCCCTGGGTTTGATTCCTCAGTACCACATACACAGAAAAAGCCAGAAGTGGCACTATGGCTCAAGTGCTAGCCTTGAGCAAAAGAAGCCAGAGACAGTGCTCGGGCCCTGAGTTCAAGCCCTAGGACTGGCAAAAAAAAAAAAAAAAGTAGAAGCATGGTGCTCTTTCCTTGATCACCTTTTTGTAAAATCTCTTGTCTAGATCCCCTGAGGTGGGTCTGTGCAATCACACCTATCACATATCTTCTACAATTTCTTGCTTCTAGTTTTCTAAAGTGAAGCAGAAGCTTAACTATATTCATGAAGCAATCTGAGCACAGAGATTTTTAATGCAAAGTTTTATAAATAGATCATCCATGCTTATCAATAGAAAAAATTCCAAAATATTAAACAACTTCTCTTTCTCCCCTTCCCCTTCCTCTTCCTCTTCCACCTCCTCTTCTTCCTCCTCCTCCTTCTTCTCTTTCCTCTTCTCCTTCTTCTCCTTCTCCTTCTTCTTCTTCTTCTTGGTATTGGAGTTTAAACTCATATTCCCAGTCTGAACTTTATTTTCATAATAATAAAATGACTCACTTTTCACATGCCCATATAGGTAATGTTTGCTTAAACCCTATCATTGCAATAATAACTCAAAGTGGCAAAAAATTTGTTAAGGACACAGCATCCTCAGAACTAGTGGGGAAGGGACCAAAGAACAGACTCCTGGCCATGAGCAAGGGCAGTGAGAGTATCTTCCCATGGGTATGGTTAGGGCGCAGTCTGGTTACTGTCATCCTCCACCTCCCCAGTCTTCCTGAACTTTCCCTCCACACGCAGCCACCTCAGACAGTGGCTGAGAAAAGACCAGGACCTTTCCACACAAAGGTGAAAAAACAACCAGCAACCAGGAACTAGTGGCTCACGCCTGTCATCCTAGCTACACCGAGGGCTGAGAGCTGAGGTTCTTGGTTGGAAGGCACTCCCAGGCAAGAATGCCCATCAGACTCTCACTTCTAATTATTCAGCAAAAGGCCGGAAGTGGGAAGAATTGCTCCAGTGGTCAATGGCAGCCTTGAACAAAAAAAGCTAAGCAACAGCTTAAGGCCCTATGTTTAAGTCCCAGTACAGGCACACACACACACACACACACACACACACACACACACACACACGAAAAACGATAAAAAGAAAAAGTAAAAGAAAGAAAAGAAAAACACCAGCAATGTTTAACGCCTAAACCTTTCTACAAAAATTTTTTATTTTTGTTTTTGGTTGTGGGTGATAGGAATGTCTCCTAATAAGTGAATCTTTGCATTATCCAGCCCATTAAACAGCTCTACAGGGCTGGGGATATGGCCTAGTGGCAAGAGCGCTTGCCTCGTATACTTGAAGCCCTGGGTTCGATTCCCCAGCACCACATATACAGAAAATGGCCAGAAGTGGCGCTGTGACTCAAGTGGCAGAGTGCTAGCCTTGAGCAAAAAGAAGCCAGGGACAGTGCACAGGCCCTGAGTCCAAGGCCCAGGACTGGCAAAAAAAAAAACAGCTCTACAATCACACTAGGAATTCCAAATTGGCCTCATAGACATACAAAGCATTTTCTGAAAGCTTTAGCAAAAATACTTGGCAGCGATAAACACTGGTATTTCATAAATCCAGGACAGGCTTTTTGAAGAAAGTCAAACAAAATAAAAGATCTGAATTAGAAAAATAAGTGAATTAGTACTAAGGAAGCCAGAACTCCTTTACAGACTTGAAAAGAACCTCCAGAGACCAGAATCCCAGCCATCTTCAGGAAATGAGCCCTCTTCCCCTCAGCTGAGGACCCAGCAACATGGGCAAGGCTAACTCTCTCTCTCCTAAGGTTCTTTCTGAATGAACAGTTGAGTTTATCTCACTATGAATTCCATGGAAGAAGTCAGGGAATTAGGAGCAGAAAAGAATCTAAGAAACAGTGCTGCTGATAAAACAATAGACAGAAATAGACGAACAAATGAGAAAGTGAAGAAATAGAAAAATGAATCTCTGGCCTGGCACCTGTGGCTCACACTTGTAATCCTAGCTCCTCAAGAGGCTGAGAGCTGAGAATCACAGTTCAAAGCCTGCCCAGGCAAGAAAGTCTTAACTTCTTATCTCCAATGAATGACCCAAAAGTTAGAAGTGGCGCTGTGGCTCAAGTGGTAGAGCACTATCCTTGAGGGAGGAAAAGAAAAAGGGAAAAAAAAGAAAAATAAAACCTCAGGGACAGTGCCCAGGCCCTGAGTTCAAGCCCTGGGACTGGCACAAAAAAAGAAAAGAAAATCTCTGTTAAACACAACAAGGAAACAAAGGGGAAGTCAGGAGCACTGTGTGTGGCTCAAGTGGTAGAGCACTATCCTTGAGGGAGGAAAAGAAAAAGGAAAACAAAACAACAACAAAAAAAAAAAACTTAGAAACAGTGCCCAGGCCCTGAGTTCAAGCCCTGGGACTGGCACAAAAAAGAAAAGAAAATCTCTGTTAAACACAACAAGGAAACAAAGGGGAAGTCAGGAGCGCTGTGACATAGCCAAACGAGAATAATGAGAACTTTATAGAGTAGTGGGAAGAAGCAGCCAGCATGAACTGGCCAGCGGGAATGGCCAAGCTCACCACCTTGCTAATCTTCTCGGCTGGTTTTCTCCAATACAAAAGACGCTTCACGTGTGGCTACCAAGCACAGTGGTTCAGTGTGTCCTTCCACAAGCACACCTCACTCAGCAACTAAAAAAATTATTCAACCTCTCAGTGCCATTCCCTCAGCTGAGAAATGGAGATTACAATAGCATCACTCAAGGTGTGCTGTGAGGTTTAAATAGAACCATCTGTATAGAATGCCTGGCATGGCGTTTTGTGCCTAGAACCAAAGAGAGACTGGCTCTTTCAATATTATCATTCAAAGGAGACACAGTTTCAGTGCCTGACAGCCACACAGGTTAGCTAGAGCTAATGTAACATAATAGAAACTCACAGACCCAGACCCATCAACTTAGTGCATGAAAGGCCAGGCACTGTGTTCTAAGGATGGCTGAAGAGCAAACTTAGAAACTGCTCGCAATCCTCAGTGACCACAACTGGTCTCCAAGGTCTGAGAGGAGCCTAAAATCACAGCATTTACTATCCCCAGATCAACTCAGCTCCACACTTCCCCAAGGCTGATCCTTGTTTCTTGGGAAAGAAATACTATCAGCCCTCGATATCCAGGGGTTCTGTATTCTTACACCCTTACGTTCTTGCATTCGCAGGTCAAAATATTTTCAATCCAACAATAGATTGAAAACAAATCTGTGTCTATCCTAAACACATGCAGACTCTTATCATGTCGTTATTCCCTAAATGGTACAGTATGGTAACTATTTGTATAGTATTTACATTGGATTTGATATTTTAAGCAAGATGGGGCTAAGGAAAGCCCAGTGGTTGAGCTTAGCATGCACAAGGTCTTGGGTCCAATCCCTAGCACGTATGTATGTGTGTGTGCCCACACATGTGTGTGTGTTCTATATAAATCCTACATTAGATGATATGAGGGACATCAGCATCCAAGAGAAACTCTAGAACCAGCACCCCATGGGCACTGAGGGACATTGGTAAGCTGGTCTGTTCTCCTAATCAAATCATAACACGTAGACGTGTCATTTACCAAGGCCACAAGAGCTCTGGTTGGACTAAAGTTCACTACTAGAGATCAGTTAATTCCAAGGGATCTTAGTTTCACCAAGACTTTGGTCTTCCATGGGCACAATTTACTTCAGTGGAGCCTTGAAGCCTCTTCCTAAGAAAGGGTTAAACTGCCTTCCTAGCACTCTTCCCCATATGCCTCCACAGTGCCCCCAAACTCCCAAGGCCCAGTGCTAAAACCAGATAGCAAATGTTCCGGGAGCCAGGCACGGGTGGCTCACATCTGTAATCCTAAACTATTCAGGAGGCTAAGATCTGAGGATCGCAGTTTGAAGCCAGCTCAGGTAGAAAAGTCTCCATGAGACTCTTATCTCCAATAAACTACTCAAAAAAAGTGGCCAGAAGTGGCCCTATGGCTCAAGTGATAGAGCACTAGCTAGCCTTGAGCACAAAGAGGGTTAGGGACAGTGCCTAGGCCCTGAGTTCAAGCCCCAGGACTTGGGAGCATGACATGGGCTGGAATCCTTGTACCACCATCTTCCAGGAAAGAGAAGCCAGCTGGTGGAGCTGAGCGAGGCGGGGGGGGGGGGGGAAGGGGGGGGGCGGGAGGGGGGAGAGACAAACTAGAAATTGACTCTTAACTTCTTGAGTGTCTTTCCCATAAAGAACACCAGTCCCCATCCTGAGTAGCAAGCCTGCTGACTCTCCTTACTGTAACCACCATTCAATATTACAAAGTAAATACGAAGGGAAAGTGTCCTGCAATGTGCCCACCACTCTACATTGTATTATTACCTACAATATCACAACACAGTTGTATATCCTCAACCCCTAGGGAAGCAATATAAACCTCATCTGACCAATGAAGAACTTTTTTCCCTGCATCAGTGGCTCATGCCTATAATCCTAGCTACTTGGGAGGCTGAGACCTGAGGAACAAGGTTGAAAGCCAGCCCAGGCAGGAAAGTCCATGAGACTTTTCTCTACAATTAACCACCAAAAAGGTGGAAGTGGACCTGTGCTCAAGTGCTAAAACACCAGCTTTGAGTGAAAAAACTAAGGGTCATTGCCCAGTCCTTGAGTTCAATCCTCAGTACTGCCCCTAAAAAAAAAAAAAAAGGAACTTAAAATTTTACTCCTCAGGAAAATCAAACAAGTAGCTCAAGATCACAGTCAGTACATAGGAAGAGTCCTGTGATTCTGACCCAGGTCAGTCTAAATTTATCAACTATACATTAGCTCTCTTGGGTTACAGATTTAGAAGAGAAATAAAAAAGGACACGCCCTCCCTGGCTTTGTTTCTGCTAGATTCATAATGACCCCTGTAAAAGGCTGGGGCGAGCCCTTCAAGAAGGGGTGACAGCTGTAACCTGGTGGCTCACACCTGTAATCCTAGCTCTCCAGAGATGGAGATCTGAGGATCTTGGTTCAAAGCCAGCACAGGCAGAAAACTGTGAAATTCTTCTATCCAGTGAAGCAACACCCCCTCCCCCCAAAAGGAAAGCCAGAAATGAAGAGGTGGCTCCAATGACAGAGCACCAGCCTAGAGAGAAAACACCAATCGATAACACATGACCTCCAGGAAATGGAACCAAGAGTTTATTTTTCTTTTTTGCTGTTTTTGTTTTCTTTTCTTTTGGTCTTGTTTGTTTATCTGCCTTTGGGAGTATAAGAGGAGGCAATGAAATGGATGGACAAAGGGTAAACAAACAGCAGTGGTATTCACTAGACACAATGTTGAAATTGAACTACACAACTTGTGGGTAGGAAACAGGAGGGAAAAACTGGGAGAGAATGAGGGAAGAGGTGACATTGTCCAAAAAGAAATACACTTGTTACCTAACTATGTAACTGTAACCTCTCTGTACATCACCTTTATACAAACAATTTTTAAAAGTTTTTTAACAAGAGCACGCTGGGTGCTGGTGGCTCATACCTGTAATCCTAGCTACTCAAGAGGCTAAGATCTGGGGATTGTAGTTCAACACCAGCCCAAGCAAGAAAGTCCATGAGATTCGTATCTCCAGTTAGCCACCACAAAACCAGAAGTGGTGCTGTGGCTCAAAGTAGTAGAACACTAGCCTTGAGTGAAAAAGCTCGGGGACAGCACCCAGGCTCTGAGTTCAAACCCCACGACCAACATTAAAGAAAACCACACACACACACACACACACACACACACACACACACACACACACACGTGTGCAACCTTGAGTTCAAACCCCAGTGCCTGCACAAACACAAAAATTAAAAGAAGGAATAATGTGTAGGGCTTGCAGAATAGCCTACATTTAGAGTCAAGTCAAAGTAGGACCCTCAAGGGTTAGATAATTTAGGAAGGACCCAGCAATTGTTTGAGCAATTCAATTTGTTGAACTTTCCAAAGGGAAGATAAACTAAAAGGAGAAAGTTCAGGTCTTTTGTTTCTGACAAGCCAAGTAAGTTTGGAAGCAGGGTGCACTGGGCTGTGTGCTCCTCACATCATCGATCACAGAAGCGGCTGTGTTCTGAAACCACGCACTGTGTATGTGGGTGGAATTGTTCCCTCGAGGAAAGTGGCCGAAACTCCATCACATGAGCCCCACAGAACGGTGCTGGGTAGAGATGAGAAACAACCCTGGAGGGACCTTCCTGCAGGGGGGAGGTGGCGGGGAAAGGGAGGATAAAGCTGCGGGGGGGGGGGGGGGCGGGGATTGTGTCCTTCCAGCCTCGCCTCTGTGACTCGGCACAGCAGCTTGGAGGAGACGTGCCACTTGCCCAGGGTGCCAGGAAAGGAGACCCAGCTCCCGTGGCCCTGGGACAGGCATCCTGCAAGGACACACATGCAGGCCGCTGCCTGGCAGAGCCAGGGTCACCCTGACCAGCCTGAGCCCACCCTTCGGCCGGCCTGAGCTGATGGATTGCATCCTGTCACGGTATTGATCCTGATGAACTAGGGGACCCTTGGCTATGATTAAATGAACCTGAGCATAAAGAAAAGTCTCGAGCTGTAGATGATTCCATGTCACTTGGGAGACATTGCCGGAAGATCAACTCCAAACAGCTCTAATGGGATGTGATGGCAGCCTTAGGCCTGCAGGTGGGGGACCACAGCAGAAGACGACTTCCATCCCCGAGAAGTCGCATTCACTGGCTCTGCAGCTAGGAGTCTCCATGTTCATGCGTGGAAACTGGACAGCCCGGGACCCTTTTTGTTCATGGTGACCCTATATCGCATGGCTTTTGCAAGAACGAGCATATTTCCATACAACGTGAGTGGGCCTGTGGTCATCAGGGACCCCTGTCATGGGGGCTGCCCTGTGTTTGCCCTTCCTGCTGACTCAGTGGCTGTAGAGAAGGCACTTGAGATCAGCTTCTCTTTAGATCTCCCACTGGACTCCAGGTACAAAGTCCCCAAGGAGTTGGCGCCACCCTCCCCTCCCCCCCCTTTCCACTCTGGTGGCAGCTTCTCTCTGCAGCTGCCACTGACCTGAGCAAGCGCGCCTAGAGGCTGATCCATGAGAACAGGAGGGCCCTTCCCTAGTTCCCAGACATGAAAACCAGCCAAGCAGAGGCAGGGAGGGAAGCGGTGACACGATAGGGCTCCTCAGACTGAATGAGAACTGCCGATGGTTCTCAACCTGGTGTGATGGTTTACAGAGTGCCTGTCCACTGAGGGCAGGTTCTGGGTCTCACGCAGCTGTCAGTGCCTGGTGGCAGGCACTGGTTCCGCTGACAGTGACATCCTCCGGTCACACTCCCTCTCACAGGGGACAGAGCCATCTATGGTGCTGTCAACCCGCGCCCCTGGCCCCCCAGTGCGCCCCAGGCTCTGTGCTGACTCTGGGAGGAGAGGCCTCGGCGCCCCTTCCCCACGGAGGAAAGGCAAGGACGTGACACAGCATGAAGACGGCTGGCAAAAGGACAGTGCAGCCTGAGGGACACAGTGACAGGAAAGCGGCCACATCCCCTGGGTCAGGAAGAAAGGCCAGGTGAGGAAGTGTCCTGGCAGCTAGAGAGGAAAGGAGGAGGAGGTGTAGGGGTCCAGGCTCACAGGACTTGGGCCTCAGACAAGGAGCTTGACTTTTATCACAACAAACCACAGCAGGATTGGACACAGAGGAAGTGACACCATCGCATGCACATTCTAGAAAGGTCTTTCAGACTGCAGGAGCGGAGAAGGCTGGAGGCAGGGTAAGCAGGTAAGAGGGGGTGCCTTAGGTAGGTGCACTGAGAGGTGAGGAAAGACTGAGGGAGAGAAACGAACAGTTCTCTGGGAGTGGAAAAGCCAGGTGGTTCCCAGGGAAGACCTTTGAACACTGCTACTTTTCAGAGATGAAAAGTGAAGTGTAGAGAGGCAAAACAAGTGGCAAAGCCAGGCCCATGCCCAAGGCTGACTTATTCTAGACTCCCTTGGCCATTCTGCAACACTGCTGCTCTACATACAACGTGCATAGGGCAATCTTCCCCCAGGACACCCTCCCGCGACTCAGGCTCATTTCTCTAGTTCCTTAGGATCTCACCAAAGGAATCAAGATTTCATAAAGCAACACTCAAACCCAGTTCTATCTGCCTTGCTACCTAAATGTCATCTAACAAGCCGTCCACTCTTTCAGGGCTTGAATTCACAAAAGGCTCAGTTTGTCAGCGAAGAAACTCAAGAGTGAGGGATTAGAGAAGGAAATTGCAGGGGTCAAACTAAGAAATTGGGGGTGGGGAAGTGTGCAACACTTCCATGTTGATATCCTGAAGTGTTTGTCAGGTCTGGCGGCAAAACCAACATTTGCTTTAAAAAAAAATGTATATGTGTGTATGTGTGTGTATATATATGTGTGTGTGTGTGTATACATATATACATAAATGCATATGATACACATGTGTATATATACATATATGTATATATACACACACATACATACATATAGGTATGATGTAACCCATACCTCTTCTCCTTAATAGGCCACAAAACCAAAAGTCTAAGGGGGGGATAAAAAGTACCCAGTAAGACACTCGGACGTGCCCTGTGTGGGACTTCCCAGCTTGGTGCAGGCCAGGACTAGTTGTTTTCTTACATCTGGACACTGTTGCCCTTCTCGAAGCTGCTGGTGAAGGCCACCTGGCCTCCTCCCTCCAGTGTGCAGGCCTGGAGCGCCACCTAGTGCCTATTGCCAGTATTAACATGCTCCAGGCAGCACAGCTGACTGGGCTTCTGGTGTGTTTGTTTGATCCATGGTGTTTTGATAGGAGACATGCTGGAGTACTCTCAAAACTTTGTTCCTCTCAGATCGTCCATTCACTGTGGTCAGTTCAGAAGATCTGAAGTTTTCTAAAGAGATCATCGGTGGTCTAAGTACATTCCCACACAAAAATGACTGCAAGAGTGAGCAAAAAGGGGCTGGAGATATGGCCTAGTGGCAAGAGTGCTTGCCTCCTACACATGAAACTCTCGGTTCGATTCCCCAGCACCACATATACAGAAAACGGCCAGAAGTGGCGCTGTAGCTCAAGTGGCAGAGTGCTAGCCTTGAGCAAAACAGAAGCCAGGGACAGTGCTCAGGCCCTGAGTCCAAGGCCCAGGACTGGCCAAAAAAAAAAGAGTGAGAAAAAAAAACCCTTAAAAAGCTGCACAGCGCTGTAAAGAAACCCAGTGTCTCAGGAAGAGATAAGCAAAGGAGATTCAGAAAGAGAAAACATTGAAACTCAATTACCTTATGTCTACCATCCATTCCAGCCTTGCTGAGGGAGAACATTGGGTGAACTGATACTTTCCCATTGCAGGGCAGAAAGGCAAGAAGGAAAGGAAAGGAAAAGGAAAAGGCCTGTGTGTGCCCATGAGGAATACTGAAGAGGGTAATAAAAACATGGAAAGAGAATTGTGCGGGATCCTTTATGGAAATGGAGAGGGCAGTGCTTGACTTGAGATTCATCCGAGATGGGAATGATAGAATTTCCCTCTGTGCCCAGCATAAGAGTAAATCAGTCCTGAAATACACCAGAGAAAGCAACAAGCACAACATTGCCTTCTCCCGCATCTCTCATGCAAAGTGTCCCAAAGAGGCTGGCAGAATGGAATTGAGCTGAGTCGTAGTGAGAAAGCATATATGCTATAAAGGAACATTCGATATAGAAGCAATCAATCCAAGGTGATTCATGCAATCAGTCAGTCAGAGGTGTAAATCCCACGGGACGCATGAGGTATGCGCTGGCCTGGATGCCTATTTTCTAAGGACGATGAATGAATGGATTTCTCCCTCCTTCCCAGGCTCCAATGCTTTTAGCAATTGGCACTGTGGCAGGATTTATACCATGGTTCTTGTAAATTGTACCTTCTCCCTCTCTCTTTTTCAAAGGTTCCTTTCAATAAAATGCAGATGGAATTGTTTGAGGGCTGCTTTTCATGTGTTTATAGGTTACTTCTGCTCGGCTGCTTATGCAGGTGTGTGTCTCTAGGCCTCTTTGTTTTTTATTTTCTCTGCCTATTAGGGAAATGGAAACATATGGATCCATTGTTTGGGCCCAGTAGACCTTCTAGAATAGTATCCCTGTTGCTTTCCTCACACTTCTTCCTGTAATCATATGGCTCTGAATTAGCCTCTTAATCCCCCAATGGAAAAGCTGTAATAGAGGGAAATTCAATAAAATGTATATGCATTCTGCATGCCAAAGTCTTTACGGAGTTGATGGGAACGTGGTCATTTCTGCAACTGGGTGAGGAATGCCATTGCTGGCACTGGTCACAGGGCAGGCTTGGCAGCAGGCCATCAAAATGGGACCTGTGTCTGGTATTTGGCAAACTAGGATTTTTAAAGTCCAGTCAGAAAAAAAATGATATTGAAATGCAAAACAAAACATGGAGGGGGGGCTTGGATTTCGATCTGAGCCTCCAACATTAAATGTTTCCAGGTTGTGTAAGTCCTTTGATGGAGAGATTCTGGAAATGTTCTTTACCTGAAATTCTGCAGAAGAACCTAGAAATATATGGAGTGCTCTCAGAAATGCTGGGGGAAATCGTCGGGAATGCCTCCTATAAGGTAATCTCACCATAGGATGACTTTTGCTGTAAATAAATATCTCTTTACTGAAGGCTTGGGTGTTTAAAAGACCCCAGTCCATTCCTCTAGGAAGAGGAAGTAAGTAAATGTTTACCCCGGGGGCTGTCCACCAGTCCCAGCAGAGTGCCCATGACAACTAATGGGACCACATCATGTCTGCATTGCTGAAAATTTCAAAAGAGGCTGGAGATCATTGTTTTGCAGTCCTTGGTCCATGCCACCAAGGGACTCCTAGCCTCCTTAGCAGAAAGGCAAAGGGGTGAAGCAGATGGATGTGAGACCCACCTATACCTGGACAGAACGAGAAATGCACCCTGTGAGCATTAAGCTTACAGAGCTGCACACATGGGATCCCAGTGATGTACAGGGCTTCCACCAACACTGGATGGATTCCGTGAGCTTCCCTGAATCCTTGGGAATGGTGGGCAAAGGAGTCTAGATCTAGTCACATCGTGAAGCCCTATGAGCCAGGGCTTCCAACCATTCTCCCTTTGCTCTTCTGGATGGGGTGATTCAGTGGGAGAGGAGAAGCATGACTTTCAAACCTCATAAACCCTTCAGACTGACCTTAGCATGGGAAGATAGAGAAGATAAGCATAGGGTCCCTTTCAAGGTTTCTCCCCCTGGTGGAGAACATTGGTAATGAGCGATGTTATTGATTCGGTGGACTCTCTCCACTGAACAGAATGGAGTTGGAAAAGGCGTATGCATAGAAAACGTTGACAGTTGATTTGCATAACTGCAAATCGGCTTTTCTCCTCTTAAATTCCTGAGTCCAGTTCTTTACAACCTCCTTAATTCAAAGTGGGTAAACAGAGCTTAGCAGTGGGGGCCTAGACTAGCAGATTGACAAGCCCCAGATGAGATTTAAATGTATAATCTCAGGCAAACTGTATATCATCTGAAGCCTCAGTCTCCAAATCTGCAAAATGAGAAAGTGGGACAAGTGCTTTCTGAAATCACTTCCAGCCTCAACGTTGTAGGATTATGCATGTTACAACTCATGGTGACCAATAAGACATGTTATCATGTCACACAAATAGGATGCTTATGATGGGTGAGCCCACAAGTGCTTTGCCAACACAGTACAGTTTCCACTTCTACTCTTGTATGGACGCCTTCTGTCCCTCTGTACTCGTTGAGGGAAAGAAGGAGGAAGAGGAGGAGGAGGAGGAGAAGGAGGAAAGAGGGAGGAGGTGCCTGTAATCTTAGCTCCTCAGGAGGCTGAGATCTGAGGATTGTGGTTTGAAGCCAGACCTGGCAGGAAAGTCCATGAGACTCTTATCCCCAATAAACTACTCAGAAAAGGCCAGAAAGGTGCTGTGGCTCAAGTGGTAGAGACTAGTCTTGAGCACAAAGAAGCTCAGGGACAGTGACCAGGCCCTGAGTTCAAGCCCCAGGAGCAGAAGAGAGAGAGAGACAGAGAGAGAGAGACAGAGAGAGAGAGACAGAGAGAGAGAGAGAATGAAGAAAAGAGGAAGAGGAAGAGGAGTTCAGACTGGGGGTAGTAACACACACCTGTTATCTCAGTAACTTAGGAGGCAGAGGTAGAAGGACCAAAGCTGATGGGGGAGGGGGAGGAAGCATGAGATCCTGCCAGGTGCTGGTGGTTCACACCTGTTTTCTTACCTACTTAAGAGACTGAAATCTGAGGACTGCAGTTTGAAGCCAGCCATGGCAGCAAAGTCTATGAGACTCCTATCTCCAATTAACCATCTAAAACCTGCAAGTGGAGTCATAGCTCAACATGGTAGAGTAATAGCCTTAAGCAAAAAAAAAAAAAAAAAAAAAAAAAAAAAAACTCAGGGACAGTTCTGACCCTGAATTCAAGCCAAACAACAACTAAAAAAAGCATGAGACCCATCTGAAAATAGTAAAGCAGAAAAGGCTGGTGGGTCAAGGGAGAAACTTCTGAGTTCAAACTCCAAGACAAAAAAGAAAAAAAAACCACCAGCATTGCATGTTTTGGCCTCGGCAGCATTTTTTTTTGGCTGGCTTTTTATTGCTCGTGCGAGGCTATAATAAATAAGTCTGAGGTAGCTGTTCCCTCTCCACAAATAGTTCCCCACTCAGTGCCTGTGGCTCACACCTATAATCCTTGCTACCAGGAGGCTCAGATCTTTGGATCAAGGTTTGAATCCAGCCCAGGCAGGAAAGTCTACGAGACTCTTATCTCCAATTAACCAGCAAAAGGTTGGAAGTGGAGGTGTGGCTCAACTGGTAGAGCATCAGCTTTGAGCAGAAAAGTCAAGTGAGAATACAAGGCCCTGAGGTCAAGCCCTAGTACCACACACACACACACACACACACACACACACACACACACACACTCTTCATCGCCCATTTTTACATAAGAAAAATGTTAAATTATATGACAGTGGAGTTGCCCTGTGCCCTTAGTATACGCCACAAGTTATACTGCGTGACTGTGATTGCAGATATTTCCAGTGTAATTACCTCAGTCACCCCCCACTGGGCAGGGACTCTTAAGGTCTGCTCAGCTTCTAGTGCATGGCTGTGCTCCATAAATGACAAATGCAATTATAATAATTAATAATTCATATATTAATAATGCAATCCTTTCCCCTCACTCAGTAATGGCCCGCCAACATGCCATGCATACACAGGAACGAGGGCTGCCAGGCGCCCCGGAATTTCTCTACACTTTCATAAAGTCAGGTCCAAAGGTCACCTTGAAGAGGTGATCACAGCTGTTTATGAGTCTAGTGGAGACTGGTAGCATAAGAACTTCATTTTCTTTCTATCTCTGTCCCATTTCAAATATTTGCAAGTGTCTTTGAGACCCAGACAGAGAAATAAATGGCCGGTTGGTGTAGTTCATAGGGTTGAACTCCCCCGCCTCCCCCACAGACCTGGCACTGGGGATCCCTGGCTCATCACAACCACCTCCTCCTTAGTCCCCAAACTGCAAAAAGCTCAGGAAGCTGCCCTGTGCAACTGGAGTTCCCATTCGGGTGACCCAGCAACCCAGGGCTCTGCTTCCCTTATCTAGGTTGAACTCCGTTTAGAATTCCGCATCCCACAGGGAACAGATTGCCCATTCCAGAGACAGTCATGCAAGTCAAAAGCTCAAGCAGGTTATTAATATCCTAGCAAGTCTTCTCCAGAGAGAACGAACATTGATCTCTTTATCTCCTGTTTTCTTCCTTCCTGGCATTCTTTGATTTTTTTCTCCCCACAATGCAGGTAGTTCTGTTTGATCTGAACTCACTCAAGTTGCCTAATGAATTTTCAATGACCAATGTCTTTAGTTTTTCCTACTAGTGCCTCCTGTTTGGACATTCCAAACTGAGAAATGCCAGGCTTTTCTGAGGGCCTCCCACCCCATCCCCCCCATCAGCCTGCTCTTCCTCCAGACTTCCCATTTTCTGTCATAATAAGGCTGAGGTCGGCAGGAAGGAGGAAGGCTGATGTCACCAGACAACTCTCTAATCCTTCCGGAGCCCAGAAATGACTGACCTTTTGTTATGCATAAAATTCACTCTTAGATCCCCACTGAGGGGCACCAGAAGGCAAAAGAACCCTTAAATGGAGCATCTTGCTTCCCCCCCCCCTTTTTTTTTGTTCGCTTGTTTAGCTTTCCTTCTTCCAAGCTCCACATAAAACCTAAAAATACAGTTTCTGCTTTCACTTTTACAGGATCCAGTCCACCGGAAGCCAACTTTCAAATAGGATCTTCATGGATCAAGATAAAAGTTTCACTAGAGAGCTCTGGTCAGCATCCCCTCTGCACAGGATCACCCTAAGCCGCTGCCAGTTCCCACATCTGCATGGTTCTGCCTCACTTCCGGCTTCCAGGCTCCTGGCGGAGGAAAGGCAGACGTTTGCAAGTGTTCTGCCTATGTCTCCTGAGGGCTGAGAACAGAACTCTTGCCATGTGAGTTTGTCTCTGTCTTGGAGAAGGTGCTGGTTCCCAACCAGGGTCGATGATCCCCAAATCCACACTCTCTGCAGAACCATTAGACTTTTGCTCCCTTCTTGGTTTGACCAAACTGGCTATTTCTCATTCAACAAGCGATTGCTCAGATGACTCCTTTGTAGATTCACAAGACAAACCCAGGACAACAAATGCATCATTTTCCCCCCTACCAATCTGTTCTTGTTCTCATATTCCTTGCACTGAGCCAGGACCACCACCGTTTCATTCTCCTAGTCCAGCATTGGCACACCGAGTAAAGGACCAGATAATATTTTAGGCTCTTGGACTGTCTGGGGCAATAGATAAATGAATTCGCATGTCAGCGTTCTAGGAAAACATCTACAAAAGCGAGTGTGCAGTGGAGGTGAGGATATGAAGACAGGGACCCCCGAGGCCTGGACAGGCCGTGAGGGTTAGATTGGTGCCACTGGAAGACATGTTCCTTCTCCATCTCCCCAAGACAGGAGGATACGGTGAGAAGACATTTTCCGGGAGGCAGCCCTTGCCGGACACCAAGGGCAACCCAGGTTCATGTTGGGTGATTTATGAAGAGCAGAGATTTCTGTAGCTCACACTTGTGGAGAGTGGAGTGGGCACCGGTGTACAGTAAGTGTGTTCACACTGTTACCAGGTGGCAGGAAGTCGGAAGGACATGCAGAAGAGCTGGAGCACATAGCAACCTGTGCTCTCCTAACTAGTCCCATCCTGGAAGAGGGGAACTTATTTAGTCATTTATGTATTTATTAATTGCTTGAACTCAAGGCCTGGCCACTGGCCCTCAGCTTCTTTTGATCAAGGCTAGCACTCTACCACTTGAGGCACAGCACCACTTCTGACTTTTTCTGTTTATGTGGCACTGAGGAATCGAACCCAGGGCTTCATGCATGATAGGCCAGCACTCTACCACTGAGATACATTCCCAGCATCTGGGAAGTTTTGGGGTTTTTTTTGTTGTTGTTGTTTTTGCCAGTCCTGGGCCTTGAACTCAGGGCCTGAGCACTGTCCCTGGCTTCTTTTTGCTCATCTGCCACTTGAGCCACAGCGCCACCTCTGGCCATTTTCTATATATGTGGTGCTGGGGATTCGAACCCAGGGCTTCATGTATATGAGTCAAGCACTCTTGCCACTAGGCCATATTCCCAGCCCCTGGGAAGTTATTTTTGCAAACAAAGAACTAATCAGCCGGGTGCTGATGGCTCATGCCTATAATCCTAGGGACTCAGGAAGCTGAGATCTAACAATTGCAGCTCAGAGCCAGCCAAGCAGGAAGGTTCATGAGACTATCATCTCTAATAAACTGGCCACAAAACAGAACAGAAAAGACCAGAAGTGGTGCTGTGGCTCAAGTGATAGAGTACTACCCTTGAGCAAAAAGAAGCTCAAGGACAGCTTTTTACCAATACTAGGGCTTGAGCTCTCAGATTTGTTTGCTGAGGCTCACTTCAAAACTTGATCCTGGTGCTGGGAATGTGGCTTAGCAGTAGAGTGCTTGCCTAGCATGCATGAAGCTCTGGGTTTGATTCCTCAGCACCACATAAACAGAAAAAGCCAGAAGTGGCACTAAGGCTCAAGTGGTAGAGTGCTAGCCTTGAGCAAAAAGAAGCCAGGGACAGTGCTCAGGCCCTGAGTTCAAGCCCAGGACTGGCAAAAAAACAAACAAACAAAACAAACCTTTATCCTCAGTCTCAGCCTCCTGAATAGCTAAGATTGTAGGCATGAGATACCAGTGTTCAGCTTTTCACAGTTATATGAAGCTTTAAAAAACTGAGAGTGTTTTATCATCAGTATCTACCAGGCAAAGTTCAAGATACCATCATCATTGCCAACATGGGCATCTCAGCCGATTCCCAATATAGTTGGCTTTTTTTTCCAGTGCTGAGAATTAAACTCAGGGTCTTCACATGTTAGCAAGTACGCTACCACTGAGCTATATCCTAAATTCCCATTGTTTAGTAGCCATAGAAGAAGACTTAGTAGAAGATTCTTTGTAGAAAGGCTAAGAATCCTGGACAAATGTGCTCTTGACACTTTCCAGTAAGACCAAAGATAGCACAAAACAATAAAAGAGAGCACCAAAACTTGATGGCTGTTACAGGAAGCTTCTAGGAAGTCACTGTGGGACATTCTTAAGAAATGTTCATTATGCACTGGAGAAGCTGAGGCAGGAAGATTAAGGCCAGCCTGGGCTACACATGCGACCCTGTCTCCAAAGACACAAAGAAAAGAAAGAAGGAAGAAAGGAGGGAGGGAAAGGAGGAGGAAAAAAGGAGGACGAAGAAGTGAGAAGGGAAGGAAGAAAGGAGAAAGGGAGCTACAAAGGGAAAGAAAGAAAGCAAGACTGCATTAACTTCTCCCTTTGAGTGCACAGATGAAGCTAGAACAGTGAAAGATTTCCATGATGAGAAGAAAAATGATGTATAAATTAGACTTTGCATGTCAAGAAGTTTGTTGGCAATATGCTGGCCAATTTATATATTATGCATAGACTATCAACAAAAATCATTATTTTTCTATGTCTAAAATAGTTCTTTCAAGAATTATAAAATAATTGTAAGTGATAAGAAAGCTTTGATTATAGTCTTGGCTACATTTTTGTTTCTTAGTGGCATGCATAAAATAATGCTCATCTTCTAATCAATAGAATCTTAAACTTGATGAAATTCAGTAAGCATATTTTCTCTCCAATCCTTTAATATATGTGCAATTTTCTGGGAAGATTGGCTGTTTTTCCCATTGTCTTTCTTGTGTCTCCTATAATATGCAATCACATTTTTTTTTCAGTAGACTTAAAGATGACAATGGAGGACAGACTTCAGGAATATTTAGGTATGCTGACTCATCTGTTAGTTGTATACATAAGCTAAAAGAGTAAAGGAGGGCTGGGGATATAGCCTAGTGGCAAGAGTGCCTGCCTCGGATACACGAGGCCCTAGGTTCGATTCCCCAGCACCACATATGCAGAAAACGGCCAGAAGTGGCGCTGTGGCTCAAGTGGCAGAGTGCTAGCCTTGAGCGGGAAGAAGCCAGGGACAGTGCTCAGGCCCTGAGTCCAAGGCCCAGGACTGGCCAAAAAAAAAATAAAAAAAGGGCTGGGGATATGGCCTAGTGGCAAGAGTGCCTGACTCGGATACACGAGGCCCTAGGTTCGATTCCCCAGCACCACATATACAGAAAACGGCCAGAAGTGGCGCTGTGGCTCAAGCGGCAGAGTGCTAGCCTTGAGCGGGAAGAAGCCAGGAACAGTGCTCAGGCCCTGAGTCCAAGGCCCAGGACTGGCAAAAATAAATAAATAAATAAATAAATAAATAAATAAATAGATAGATAGATAGATAGATAGATAAATAAATAAATAAATAAATAAATAAAAATAAAATAAAATAAAATAAAATAAAAATAAAAGAGTAAAGGAAACCTGGATTGTTCTTGATTTTCTGGTCACAAAGGTTGACAAATTATAATTCTAGCTTGTCTTTCTTTATATGAACAAAATATTATGTCCTTTATAAATTACCCAACATAAACTTCTGTTCTTTATATATTACCCAGTTTGGGTATATTCTAATTTAGCAATGGAAAACAAACTACATACCAATTTCTTCCTGGAATTAGTTGTACTTTATCTGCTGAATACAGAAATAGTACTGCTTACATACTTGGGGAGTTAGTTAGAAGGACACTCAGAGACAACCCCCTAAATATCCAGTTGGAAGGACTAGAGAAAGATGGGCTCACCTATGAGATCACTCCTAGTGAACTTGTGACCACTGATAATAGAAGCCTTCAGTAAGACCATATGGGGAGGAGAGGTTGCTGATACTGTGGGTTGAACTCAGGGCTTGGGCAATATCCCCTCACTATTTTACACAAGCTAGCCCTCTACCACTTGAGCCATGCCTCCGTTTCTGGATTTCTGCTGGTTAACTGGAGATAAAGAGTCTCACAGACATTCCTTCCCAGGTTGGTTTTGGACAACAATCCTCATGTCACAGTAGCTGAGATTACAAGTGTGGGCCATAATTGCCTAGCAGAAGACAATTTGTGTGTGTACGCACGTACGCATGCATATACAGACACGTGCACATTCTGGTCCTTGAGCTTGAACTCAGGTACTGACACTATCCCTGGGCT
The DNA here is from genome assembly GCF_023159225.1 of Perognathus longimembris pacificus. Taxonomy (NCBI): domain Eukaryota; kingdom Metazoa; phylum Chordata; class Mammalia; order Rodentia; family Heteromyidae; genus Perognathus; species Perognathus longimembris. Next base: position 25,260,153 of record NC_063164.1, on the reverse strand, counting down.
TTTTTGTTCAAGGCTAGCACTCTACCACTTGAGCCACTGCTCCACCTCTGGCTTTCAGTGGTTAATTGGAGTTAAGAGTCTCATGGACTTTCCCTGTCCCAAATGGCTTTGAACCATGATCATCATATCTCAGCCTCCTTAGTAGCCAAGATTACAACATGAGCACCCACCCCTGGCATAAGACAAGTGGTTGTTGTTAAAATACCAATCACTCAAAACTCTGGAATGGAAAACCATCTATTTTTTTCCTCTCTTTGAAATGTGGGTGAGAGTCATACTGCCAACATTTTGCTAAGACCTCATCTCTTAAGCTTTAGGTGAAATGACTTAACACACTTGAATAATAAATACTATTGTTTTATTATCTTGTGTTTCTCAACTATAAGGCTGAGATTTTCTACTAAAAGGCAGCTCAGCCAGGCAATGGCTAGATGAGGCAATAGCTTCCAACGCTAAACATTTAGCCATGGAAAGACTCCTGATAAAATGCATAAACAAACAACAAAGCGGGAGCTCACACACCATTTTGTCTGAGCCTACTTAACCCTGAGCTGGATGACGTTCCTGTGCCCAAGAGACTTGCCAATAGGTAGGTGTGAAGTGGCAGGGGTGGGTGGGTGGGCACAAGAAGGGATGAAGGAGGTGGGATCGCTTTCTCTGTCTTACTTCAGCTGTAAATTTCCTAGGCTACACAACCGTGACAATTGATTTATTTTTCATTTAATACAGATTTATTCTGTGAAGCTTTGAACAGTCACTGACTCAGAAGGGAGAATTTTCAGTTTCGCAAAGCAAACGCTCGATAAGTATTATTGGATATGAAATTTGTTAATCTGTACTTTCCTGTTTGAAGATAACCACATTTTCTGCAGCCCCATTTAACAGATCTCCAACCTCAAGCATTTCAATGTTCCTCTGAAATGATAATTGATCAAAGCTATGACTTGTTTTCTTTTCAGACGAGGCTGACATTTTTTTTTAAATCATATTCCTAAAATCACCCAAAGGATAAGTCAAGAATCCCTGGGGGTTCTAATCATATCTATTATGCTAAGTAGCAAGATGCCCCTGCTCCCAACCCCTCAAGAAAAGATTTCAAGGAAGTAGAAATTAAATTGCCAAGTCTAATGGATTCCCCGTGTGACTAACGCATTGTATTGTTTCTCATGTTTGAGGAGATGCACAGATTTCACGGCCAGGCTTAGATACCCCTGCTTGAACAGCTGCTGCCTTGCTCCTGTGTCTGAGGTCAGGTTCAGTGGGGATGAAGCCCAGCAGTTCTTACTCAAGTGAGCTGAATTCATGAAAGAGATTTCTGTTGACATTATTCTGAAGCTTTCAGGAGACCCCTTCCCACCCAGTCTCAGGAAAGATTCCGCCCCTTGCTGGTGGGAGGTAGATACAATTAAAGGAATGAGGCAGATGAAAGTGCTTTCATCTGAGAGTCTGAATAGCCCTAAGTGGTTCAAGGTCACCCACAAGTGCCACAAGTGCCCTGTCCCTTCGGAATTCCTGCCCTCACCTTTATTTTCAACAATTTGCTTTCTTTGGGGGTTGCCATTTCTTATGCAAAATCCAAAGAGCAAAGGAAATGAACTATCTTAAATCCTATTGGGGAAAAGGGTAGGATAAATACATTCTACAGATTAAAAACAGCTTTTGACCTTCCACTTTCTTTTCTGGTATTCTCACATTGATCTTCTTGCCTTCCAACAGCACCGGCAGTAGTAAAAGTCCCAAGTGGCCTTTAAGACTGTGAGCATAATGTTTCATTTCTTTACACTTCAACTCCACTTACTGTATTTTAGTATTTTTAAACACAGATACATCTTAGAAATCATCATTTAAAGGATATTGAATAATGAGGCAAATATAATCATACAGTCCCCTAATTGCACATGTTGATATGCATGGTCTTAATAGTACAACATGTAGGGCTGGGGATATGGCCTAGTGGCTAGAGTGCTTGCCTACTATACATGAAGCCCTGGGTTTGATTCCCCAGCACCACATATACAGAAAACAGCCAGAAGTGGCGCTGTGGCTCAAGTGGCAGAGTGCTAGCCTTGAGCAAAAAGAAGCCAGGGACAGTGCTCAGGCCCTGAGTCCAAGGCCCAGGACTGGTAAAAAAAAAAAAAATAGTACAACATGTAATTTAATTTTTTTAAGTGGGTTATAGATAGGATTCTTTGGGAGAGAGGGGGTTGTTTGGGGTCTTTTTAGAAATATAGCAGTAGATTTTGGTCAGAATTCAAGGATCATGTTCTCTCCTTCCTTTTTATGAATCCTAATGAGAGAGAAAGGAGACTATTAGGTCAACAGAGATAAAAAAGTGGCAACATAACATACGGCAGATAACATGTGTCCCACGATGGCCCTGCTTGTTCCCATTCAGCCTCAGGCTCCTGATCAACTGCTTCTACTTCCCATAATGCCCTGGGTGCCTGATCAGCCAATGAAAAGAACTGGGGTGGCACATACACAGCCATCAAGCAATGATCACAAAGCCTAGAGGAGGAGATATGAGAGGAAACCAGTACTGTAAAACTTCCCTATTAGACTCTTCTTTGAGGTCCCACTCCACACACTGACAGATCCTTTCTTACATAGCTTCCCTTTCACTTTCAAATAAACTTAACTCTGTTTACCTTAAGCACTTTCCTGGAAGGCATCACTAAGCCTAGTAAACACTAAAAATGATGCGCTGCCTAGAGCCTTCGTTGTTTGTTTTGCAGTGCTGGAGGTAGAATACCAGGCAAGCTGTCTCCCTCCAACTGAGCTGTACCCTAGACTTCTACCTAAGGTTCAAAGCTGTTTTGATCACTTACTATACTTAATCATTAGTTTTGGTTCTGTTTACATAGGAATTTATGTGTGTAAATGTGTAAACATATGTTTACCCGCAGATGCACAACTACCTGAGGTAATAATGGAACAGAAAGACAAATCTACACAGAGGTTAAATACACAGCTGTATTATAGCAAGACTTCAGATGATTACTCAGTTAAAAACAGAATCATTCAAAACCAGTTGGAACCAACATAGCCATTGGGATAACTGCTGACTGCCCTTACCCCATTGTTATGGCATCTCCATATCACTAATCCTGTAGAACTGACTTTTCTCATTATTAACATGATACCAGTGAAATAAGGATACCGGGTCTAACCAGCACCATCTTGGCCATGTGGTAGATGATAGGGAATTGGGTTCAACTGGCACCATCTTGTCTTCAAGGTGGGGTGTCACCTGACCCCCAAGGGCTAATGTCACTTGAGCGCACCAAACCCGGGCGGGGTTGGTGGGCGCCCGGCTGGCTGGCAGGTTGGAGGGCTGTTGGCCCAACCGGTTTCTCTGGATTCCAATCTAGAGGGGGTAGCAGGGCCGCATTCCCCAGGGCTGGGGGAGGTGCATCAAGCCCCTTCCATCAAGGCGAGAAAGATGGACCCCAACAGTGGGGGAAGGTGAAGTCCCACCACAAGGTGATAGGTGTGCCTGCAGTAGGTTACTGCACCTGCTAGTCCTGATCCATGAACTCCTTTAGACTCTGGAGTTCCCTGTGACCCTACCCATTCATCAGGACCCTATTTAGGCTCCGACCCACTCAGGCACCATTTTGTGCCATGCCTAGTGCCTCCTGACTCTGTTCAGGTTACCATGGTGTCCCACTTCAACCCTCCATTGGAGTTGATCTATTTAGTTGGTATTGTTTTCCTGCTCTTTCTTTGCCTTACTACTCTTGTGGCTCAGTTTTCTTATAGCGTAAAAAGTGTATTTGAGGCTGCAAGTTTTCTGAGGACATGTGTCCTCCTGCAGTTACTGTCTTTCTAATAAAGACTCCTGATTCAACCTCTCAAAATGTGGCTTCTCTGTATCTCACAATTGAATTCCCATTTAATCCTAGATCCATCCAAACACTTCATGAACAGACAGAAAATAGGAGGAGTAAGCTCTATCCCAGGAAAATCCCAACCCATTCCTGAAATTCTCCCACATCCCCACTCTCTTCCTGTCTTATCTTAACTCATGAGTAATCCTCCCCTCCACTGAAGTTTCCTCAGGAGACCCTTCAAAATCCCTGGCAAAGTGATTGTCTTGAGAAGCCCGCCCTCACTCCTCAAGTAACTTCCACTCTTAGTACACTTCCACCCAGTGCCTTACTCTGTCTTTCCTCAGTTCTTTCTTTGATGGAGACGAGAACCTGAACCAGCTGCATTGAGGTCTCAATCTGTTTATCTCTGAGAGCTTCCCAGCTTCCACTCACTGGTAACATACTTGACAGAAAACCAAGTCAAGAAATACAGGATCAGGATTCCTAATCCCAATATTTGAAATCTGAAATGCTCCAAAACCTGAAACTTTCTGAGTGCAAAAAAGTCAGATTGCGAACTATTACAGATTTTTAATCTTTTGACTGTTCAATAAGTAAAGTCTATTCAAATATTTCAGAACCAAAAAAAAAAAATCAAAAACACTTCAGATCCCAAGCATTTGCAAGAAACCTGTGTGATGATTATATCTCAAATTCCTCTTTTTTCTATCAAGTTATCTTTTGAAATGGGCAAAGGAAATAAATATAGTTCTGAGTTGAAAATGAGAGAGGTAGCCATTTAAGAGGCAATAAGAGCAATGCTCAGAAGGCAGGAATTCTCTGCATATAAATGGCGGGCTGTGTGAACAAGGCCAGCCTCATCCCAGAGGACATGAACAAGGAGAGGGCACTAGAAAGATTTAGAAAGAAGGAAGAGAGAAATTGCAAACTTTCATATGTGCATGCATAATAAGGACTAAGGAAACTGAGCATGGTAACTCACACCTATAATCCCGGGAAGTTGAAGCAAGGAAATTGAGAATTTGAAATTAGCATAGGCTACATAGTATAATATGGAGGTCAGATCTGGCTAGCGCCATCATTGGCCACATGGTGAGTTGTACTATCTGGCATCTTGTCTTGATGGGTGTGCCTGAATTCCTAGAGGAAAAGAAGTCCCACCCCCAAATGATGGGTATTCCTGAATCCCTGGAGACAGAGGTGGGCACTTGGTCTTTAGGTTACTGAACCTGTCAGTCCAGGACCTGGGACCGCCCCTTGACCTGACCCTATTTAGGGTCAGACCAACCCAGGTGCCATTCCACCATGCCACGTGTCTCCGTGTTTGCGTCCCGTGTCCTGTCTCCTGGCTAGTTTCTGGTCCACGTGGTGTCCCAAGTCAGCTCTCCATTGGAGCTGAATTGGTTTGGTGGTATTGTTTTTGTTCTTTCTTTCCTCTCTGGCCTGTTTTCTGACAGTATTAAAGATATTTGTGGGCTTGCAGGCCTTCATAGCAACTGGCTTCCAGTAGAACACTAATGCTCTAATAAAGACTCCAAGATTTGATCTTGCAAAATGTGGCTTCTCGGATAATTTACCATATAACAATAGTGAGACCCTGTCTCTCACATATGGATTTTTGTATAAATTTATACTTATTTATAGATAATGTTATATAATAATATGTAATACATTGTATAATATATTATTATATAATGTGTAGTATACTAATATATAATGTTATACAATTTTATATGTAAATATATTATGTTGTATATTATAGATTTGGGGGGGGGGGGCCAGTCCTGGCCCTGACTCAGGGCCTGAGCACTGTCCCTGGCTTCCTTTTGCTCAAGCCTAGCACTCTGCCACTTGAGCCACAGTGCCACTTCTGGCCGTTTTCCATATATGTGGTACTGGGGAATTGAACCCAGGGCTTCATGTATACAAGGCAGGCTCTCTTGCCACAAGGCCATATTCCCAGCCTATTATAGATATTGATATATTTTATACACACATGGTTAAGAAGGCAAATAAAATGTTGAAAGCACCAGACTCAAATGAGTTTTCTAGGGCCTAATCTTGACTAAACCAAAGTAAGTTTCCTCTATTGCTTCCTGTATTCATCCGTTTGAGCTGTCATAATAAAATACTATAGGCTAAGAGGCTTAAAGCACAGAAATTCACTTTCCATCATTCTAGAAATGTACAGTCAGATGGCCAGCATGGCTGATTTCCGGTGAAGGTCATCTTCCTGACTTTGTGTCATCATATGGCTTCCACTAGTGCTGGAGAATGAAAATAAGAATGAGCCCTCTGATTTCTTCTTTGGTAGGAACTAGTCCTCAAGCCCATTCTCTTGATCTCATTTAACCATAATTATCCCCAAACCCAGTCTTCAAATGTCATCATACTAGTGATTAAGACTTCATGAAGGGCAATCCATCATAAAATCAGATGAATAAAACAACCAACACAAGGCCTCAGTGCTAACCAACAACAGTCATGTCTCCCACATCGATGATTCACTCATCTCATCTGGACTCACTTCTGCAGGTGCGCTCAGCTGGGGCTCAGCTGGGGCTCAGCTCATCTGGTCTGACTCAACCAGGACCACTCAGCTCCTTGACTTGTGACACTCTCCTCTAGCCCTGCTTGGTTATAGCCAGGGTGGAGGACCACAAGGGAAGGAGCCCTTACCAAGCATCTAATTGTGTCACAGTGGTTCATTTCCCTCTGACCAATGTCGATTCAGGTATGGGAACATCCTGGTAATCCATGACAGCCACTAGATGGTTCAGATGACTTCTGCTCTCTGTAGAATCTTTTTTCTTCTCTGAGAAACATTGGGAAATCAAGACTTATTGGCTTTATTGTTCTGGAATAATTGTCCTAATATGCTATTTCATGTGTGATTTCATCCTACTAATATAACAGCTAAAGAGTACTTTATCCCTAGTTAAAGCAATACTCATCATATGGATGGGAAAAGATTCAAAGTCTATAGTATTCAATTAAATCAAGACTTCTAAAAAGCCAGGGGATGTAGCTCAGTGGTAGAGTACTTACTGAGCATGAATAAGGAAGGCCCTGGATTCAAGTTCTAGCACACAAAAGGAGGAACAGGAGAGACAGAAAGAGAGAGTTCTCAAAACAAAGATAACATTACATCCTGAAAAGCTACAAAGTGTAGGGAAGGGAGAAGACAAAAGTGCTATTGTGCCTGAAGAATTTTCTTAAATCTAGACAGAGATTTAAACAGAAAATCAAGGGCTATGAGCTTCTGAGTTGTCAGGATAATTGAGAATAGGCAATTCCCTAAATGATAATGAACTAATAATGTAGAAGAAATGTATTTTTTTTCAACACCAGAAACAGATTGTACCAAAATATCAAATTTAGGGAGATCCCAGAGGGACACTGTGACACACATCACTCTGAGAGGGAAGAATCCTGCAGATCTGGATAGACTCCTATCTTGAGACAGAAAGGTTCCTGCCCAACCTTCCTGCAGGGGCGCCCACAGACAGCTCAGAAGGAGCCCCAGGCACAACGCAGGCAAACCCAGAACATGAAGTCTCTCATTGGGCAAGATACACTTCACTCCTTCCGGATCCCCTCTCAGGTAACTGCTGAGAGGAACCTCGGCCCTGTTTTAACTATGAACAAGCCATAGGCCCTCACAGAGATCTCAGACTCCCTTTCTCTATTCAAGTCAGGCTAACTGAGGGTAGGCTGTTCTTCCCACCCACTGACGGTTCTCTAAAGGGCAAATCAGCCTGGGAGAACTCACAGGCTGAACCATGGCCAGTAGACGTACCAAATCCTCCAGGCCAGCAACCCCATCACCAGCTCCTGCCCTCTGGCCAGCCTGGTGCAGATCCCTATAGAGCTCCATATTGGGCCTTCACAGGGTGCCCCTCGGGTCCCAGTACTAGATGGCATCGTAAAACCCCTCCTTGCACTTGTTTGTTTTGTTTTGTTTTTTTGGCCAGTCCTAGGCCGTGAACTCAGGGCCTGAGCACTGTCCCTGGCTTCTTTTTTGCTCAAGGCTAGCACTCTGCCACTTGAGCCACAGCGCCACTTCTGGCCATTTTCTGTATAGGTAGTGCTGAGGAATCGAACCCAGGGCCTCATGTATACGAGGCAAGCACTCTTGCCACTAGGCCATATCCCCAGCCCCCCTCCTTGCACTTGTGGTGACCATCCCGACAGACAACAGTGGACCCAGTGGAGAAGATAAGGCAACTGATGTGAAGTCACTTCCCCTCAACAAATAGGAACAGAAGCAAAACTTCAAGTGAGGTATCAGCTGACAGGCGTTCCCAGTGTGATTCCACACCTGGATTTCTGGATCAAATTAAGGAGGAAATGAGGGGTGTTCTTCAAAAGCAGCCAAACAAAGCTGCTGCCATGCTATGTTCATCCGGTAGCTTTCTTTTTTTCTTTTTCCGTTTAGTTGATTTTTTTTTTATTATTATTATTTTTTTTTTTTTTTTGCCAATCCTGGGGCGTGGACTCAGGGCCTGAGCACTGTCCCTGGCTTCTTTTTGCTCAAGGCTAGCACTCTGCCACTTGAGCCACAGCGCCACTTCTGGCCATTTTCTGTATATGTGGTGCTGGGGAATCGAACCCAGGGCCTCATGTATATGAGGCAGGCACTCTTGCCACTAGGCCATATCCCCAGCCCCCGTTTAGTTGATTATTAACCTGTGATTCAGAAGACTCTCTTTGGCTATATCAGAAAATCACTCCACCATATAGAAACACACACACACACACACACACACACACACACACACACAGAGAGAGAGAGAGAGAGAGAGAGAGAGAGAGAGAGAGAGAGAGAGAGAGAAAGGCCAAGAACGAATAGAGATGCAGTTAGTGGCCCTCACTCGGAAAGTAATAACGCCTCCACCTCCATCCAGCTTGGTCCATTCTGTCCCTTATCTGCCTTCAGTCCCTCAGGGCTCACTCTGTGCCTTCTATCAGCAGATGGACATTGTAGTGAACACTACAAAATAGGCTGCTTTTCTACTAAAAGGAATTCAATAAATGTGAAATACACAAAGGCATGGTGCTTATAGATTTGTATTATGATTCTTCACAAGCAGGCTGTTTTAAAAGAAATTCTCTGATGTTGGGAATAGAACCAATGTGTCTTACAGGATGAGACAAGGTGCCGGGAAATAAAGATGCTGTATCTACAGGAAAACAATTCCTTCTGAAAATGAAATGCCCACCTTTCAAAGGACCCACCTTCCAGCATGCCCTCGTCTCCATGTGCTTAGGACAGTGTCAAAACCCACAATGGCATAAGCTGCCACTGGGATGGTCCCCGCACGTAGCATCTTTTATGAATGTTGCATGAGACTATTGCTTTTCTTAAGCAGTGGTAATCTGGGCGATGCTCACAGAGATGGATGAGAGGCCTTGGGTGTCAGCTGAGAAGCAGACAGATGGCAGCTGTGACAATAAATAATTATAATGCTTTTCACTTTCGCGGCCTTGACAATTCAAGGGTCTCAAAACACAACAGAAACTCAGAATTATTAAGAAAGGGCAATTTGTTCATCCTTCTATTGTCTGGCCCTGAGCTTCGACTCAACAAGGTATGCCCATAAACCCTCGGCCCCTGAGAGTGGTGAGGAGTGCTGACGCACACACACACACACACACACACACACACACACACACACACACACACACTCAGGGTCCAGTTTGGGAATGCGGCTTCTTTGTTGCCCCAAGAGGAATGGAAACTTTGAGACTCAAAGGCAGAGGATATAGTACATTCCAGAATCCCTTGCAGGGAGATGGGTAAAGCTGAAGATAAGATGGCAGCCATTTGCAGGAGGTAGCCTTGAGCCCTCAGAGCATAGCCTGGCAATGAGCAGCTACACAAGCTTCTCCTGACTCAGTCCGGTCACAGTATGGACCCCCTGGGCCCAGTCCTTACCTGAAACCCAGTTCCTCACAGCTTAATACCTTAGTTGGATGCTAAGAGGGGACATGGATGGTGAGCAGCCATTCACCATCTTCCACCTGCTGGTCATGTGACAGAGCGCTTAGTGCACAGATGTAGGTGAGAACTTACAGATGTGGGTGGAGACAGAGAGATGGCAGTGCTGGGCAGAAAGAATGGATGGGCAGGGAGGGAGCGGAAGAAGGGCCATCTTCCTTTCAGAACCCTTGTGCTGCCAAGTTCAATCCTCAAGAGCCAGCTTTAGATGAATGTCTTGCAAACCAGTTATAAGTGCATTATTTGACTTTTCCTCATCTCAGAGTTCTGGGCCCTCTAGGACTTCCCGCTTTCTTGTAGGTCCTAAAATCCTAAGTATTCCAGCCAAACCATACCAGAGACTTTTGGCTTGGTTGGCATATTTGTTTTCAGCAGTACTGGGGTCTGAACTCAGGGCCTCCTTCATGCTAGACAAGTGCTCTGCCACTAGAGCCACACTCCCAGCCCTCTTTGCTTCATTTGTCTCTGAGATAGGGTCTCTCACTTTGGCTTGGGACTGGACTTAGACTGTTTCTCCTCCCTCTGCCCCCAAGCTAGGATTACAGGAACATGTCACAATACCCACCTTGTTTTCTGAGATGGGGGTGGGGTGCAGATCCCATATTTTTGTCCTGGCTGCCCACACAGTTCTGATCTATCCTCTGATCTCCAGTGGTCAAAGGGCTGGAATTACAGACATGCACAACCACACTCAGCCCAAGACTTTTTTGTTTTCATCCCTACATACATACCTCCCTTGAATTTGACTTGAACCATCTTTCATTCTAATCTTTGGCTTACAGTCTTTGACTAAAAAGAGCTGAAGCTTTTCCACTTATATGGATTTTTTTAATCCTTTCTGTGCCAGTACTGAGACTTGAACTCAGGGCCCAGTAGGTAATTTCCAGTCACACCTGCCACTCTAACACTTAAGCCACACTTCCAGTCCAGCAGTTTGGAAATAGAGTCTCTTAAACTTTCCTGGAAGGCCTGACTTTGAACTTTGGTCTTTAGGTCTCAACTTCCTGAGTGTTTAGAATTACAGGCATGAGCTCTTAATAATAGCATTCTTTTTTTTTTTTTTTTTTTTTTTTTTTTTGGCCAGTCCTAGGCCGTGAGCTCAGGGCCTGAGCACTGTCCCTGGCTTCTTCCCGCTCAAGGCTAGCACTCTGCCACTTGAGCCACAGCGCCACTTCTGGCCATTTTCTGTATATGTGGTGCTGAGGAATCGAACCCAGGGCCTCATGTATACGAGGCAAGCACTCTTGCCACTAGGCCATATTCCCAGCCCCAATAATATCATTCTTGATATCATTATCTAAATTAAAAGGAGGCCGGTGTTTCTAGGACTTGTCACAGCATCTAAAACAAGCAACCTCAACTGAAGAAGTTTCAAAACCAGACATATTTCTTCACTTGCTCTTCCAAATTAAATGAAAGGTAGCTATACAATTGGAAATTCATCTTGAGATAACCAATGCTGGACACAAAGCAGCAGCTAGCAGATAATTCAGAGTAAATGAAGTACTTTGTATAAAAGTCCCATTGCGGCTTAGTTGTCCAACCTAAGTAGCCACATAAAATAAATCCAGATACCACTAAAATAAGATGAATTGGGGGCTTGGAATATAGCCTAGTGGTAGAGTGCTTGCCTCCCATGCACAAAGCTCTGGGTTCGATTCCTTAGCACCACATAAACAGAAAAGGCTGGAAGTGGTGCTGTGGCTCAAGAGGTAGAGTGCTAACCCTGAGCAAAAAGAAGCTAGGGACAGTGCGTCCCTGCCCCAGTGAGTCCCAAGCCCCAGAGCTGGCAAAAAAATTAATAATAACAAGATGGATGACTAGGCATGGAGGTGCATGACTATAACCATTGAGCTTAGAAGGCTGAGACAGGAAGTTCATGAGTTGAAAGCCAGCCTACCTAACATAGTGAGAACTTGTCTCAAAAAACCTAAACAAGGCTGGGAGTTGGGCTTAGTGGTAGAGTGCTTGCCTAGTATGCATAAAGCCTTGGGTTCAATTCCTCAGCACCACATAAACAGAAAAGGCCGGAAGTGGTGCTGTGGCTCAAGTGGTAGAGTGCTAGCCTTGAGCACAAAGAGGTTCAGGGGCACTGAGTTCAAGCCTCAAGACTGGCAAAAAAAAAAAAAAAAAAAAATCCAAAACAAAATAGAAAAACCTAAAGGCCAAGGAATTTCTGAGCTTCTCTGTTCCTCAAAGGCCTCTGGAACTATTCTTGCAGTCAGCTGTATAAACCCACCAAGAGGGGAAAAAACAAAAATCCAAGCATCAGAAAAATCCAAACACAGCAGTGTTCTGCCATCTGGTGGCCAAAAGTGAAATGACCCAGAATGTTCAGTGATGTAGATTAAGTACAGCAAATCATTATCAAAGCAGTTTTGTCAAGTCTGCTGCCAATGAACAATGAACGTTAGAATCTAAGAAAAAAGAAGAAATCTAGTTTTGATGAATGCCCATTAAGTCTCACAAGCATGAATGAGAGGCTTGCTTAGAGGAGTCTGCCAGGCTCCAAAGATACATAAAAACAGCTAGGTATTAAGAATGCAAACCTCTTTGTCATATTGAAGACTGGCCATGCATCCATGCTATACAGATTTCTCCTGCTCAAATCATTAACGATGAGAAAAGGAAGTGTCCAGGTTTCTGTGAGACCACTTGTACACATATTGAAATTATACCTGCAAAAGTGGTCACAGGAGTGCAAAATCCTCTGGCTCAGCCAACAGATCTTCTCACTTCTCCCATTTTGGAGAAGTTAAATGCACTTCAGGATATTAATGACATGAAGTAAAGATAGAGGCCTAACTTTGCTTAATGCAGAAGCAAGCCAATTTCTTTGACCCCTGAATGGATAGTTTAATGCTAATGTTCTGAGCTTATATTTGACTTTGGGGTGGTTTCTGTTGTTTCATTTTGGGTTTTTGTTTGTTTGTTTGTTTCAGTGAGGGTACTGGAGCTTGAACTCAAGACCTCTTGCTCTCACTTGGTTATTTTAAAAGTCAAGCTTTCATGTTTGAGATAAGAGTCGCAAGGACTTTCTTGCCCAGTTTGGCTTTGAACTGGGATTATCAGGTCTCAACCTCTGAGTAGCTAGAATTCCAGGTGTTAGCCAGTAATAACCAACAAATGTGCCTTTTATTTGTCTAATTGTATCAAATGAAATTGACAAGAAAAAAAGTCAAGGCTGGCAATCTACCACTTGAGCCACTTTTCATCATGAGCCATTTTCAGCAATGTTTTGCTGGTTAATCGGAAATTATAGTTTCTTGAATTTCTCTGTCCATGATTGCTTTGAACTGCCAGCCTCAGATCTCAGATCTCACAAGCTTCAGATCTCTTGAGTAGCTAGGATTATAGACAAGAGCCACTGGCACCCAGCTTTGTTTTGTTTTGACACTAGGTCTTGCTTTGTAGCCGAAACTGGCCTCATACTTATGATCCTCTTTCCAAGTTTTGGGTAACTGAAGTGTGCTGCCACACCTGACAGCGAACCTGTGAAGCACAAATTTAGACATAATGTAGTCTTAGTTCTCAGAAACGTGGATGAGGTTTTGTAACTATGTGTCATAATTTCTTCAGATGTAAGCCAAGAACAAAAAAAGTACAGAGCCCAGGATGGTGGCTCATGCTAGCTAGCTACTGAGGAAGCTGAGATCTGAGGATCACGTTTGAAGTAAATCAGGGCAGAAAAGTCTCCAATTAGCCTCCCAATTCTGGAAGTAGAGCTATAGCTCAACTGGTAGAGCACTAACTTTGATCCAAAAAGCTTAGGATCAGCATACAGACCCTGAGATCAAGCTTTAGGACATGCACCAAAAAAAAAAAAAAAAAAAAAGAGTAAGTACTCTATGTCAGCCATTTCTAAGCTCTGCCATCATTCCCCATACTGTTTTCAACAGCTTTGCACTGTAGCTGATCTGAGACCATTCATCTCAAAAACAGCCAACTAATGACATTCATCCCCCTCCTCTCCTCAGACCAATGGGGCTGTGAAGGAAAAATGAATGGAAAGTAACTAGTAAGGACCAAAAAGAATAGGGGAAGGAACTGCCAGAGATAACTCAACTTCAAAAAAAAAAAAAGTTGGAAGACAAAGCAAACAGAAATAGTTCAGCATAACAGAATGGAGGAAGTTACAAAGTGGGACAGATTGTATCTTCCAAAAATGGCCAGAACACTTCCTCCCATCTGCGTTCTTCTGCAATATATCTTTGATACTCTCCCATCAAAAAGCAGAGTCCACTTCCTCTCCCCTTGAATCAAAGGTGGCCTTAATGACTTTCCTATAACCAGTAGAAGTCTTGTAGCTTGGCCTTGGTTCTTGGAAAATTGTCCTCAGAACATTCTGTCCTAGACACCAGCTGCCATGCTGGGAGGAAGCCCAAGCCGCGTGAAGCAGCTGTGCATAGGCACTTGTCCACATGCCTGGCTGTGTATAGGTACTCATCTATATGCCTGGCTGTGCATAGGCACTCATCCTTATGCCTGGCTGGAAATAGCCTTTGAGATATTTCAGCCTGGGATATAAAAAGATATAAAAAGAAAGAAAGAAAAAGCTCATAAAGGATTTCTTTCTTCTTTTATTATTTTTTTTCCTTATTGCCAATGGGATTTCTTTCCTGAACACTTTATTAAACAATATCTATATCCTGGGATACTTTTCTCATAGTCATAATTCAGTTCTTATCTTTCTTTGTTAGAATATAATGCTCACAAAGGCAAAGAAATTTTCCTATGCACTGCTATATGTATTCCCAACACCTTTACTAATACCTGGCACATAGAAAGAACTATGCATATTTACACAGGACTATACTCCCAGATACAGTTACATGGTAAGCAGAAGCAGAAAGATTGCATGGCCAAGACCAGCCTAAACAAAGTTGGCAAGACCGTATCTCAAAAACAAAATGCAAGCCAGGCATTGGTACCTCACACCTGTAATCCTACTCAGGAGGCTGAGATTTAACGATTGTGGTTCAAAGCCAGCCTAAGCAGAAAAGTCCTTGAGACACTTATCTCCAATTAACCACCCCAAAACCAGAAGAGGAGCTGTAGCTCAAGGTAGAAGACCACTCGCCTTGAGCACAAAAGCTCAGGGACAGCACCCAGGCCCTGAATTCAAGCCCCATGGCTGACAAAAAAAAAAAAAAAAAAGTTATAATAAGGAACTTTTACAAACTGAAAATGTGGCAGCAAAAAAATAAAATTTCAATAGAAAAGTTTCTTAGAGAAAGCTGACAAAACTTCCAGAAAATTGAACTAAGAGAGAATATGATTTTTTAAAAAGCCAGGGGCGGGGATGTGGGGGGGGGGGGGAAAGAAAGGATAAAATGAGAGGAACAATCTAGGAAGTCTCCTATTGAATGCAGATTCCAGAAAACCAGGTCAGAAAAAAATGGAAGCTAGATAAGCAGTGAAGCAAAATCACAGCGAGCTGTGTATACACGCAAGATGGGCAAGCAGCGAGCCAGAAAGCAGCAATCAGCAGAGGCAGGATGGGTAGGGCAGGGCATAGGGGGGTCTTAGAGCTGGTGGCTTGTGGGATTTGAATATTTAGAAGATCATTCCAAGATATCTCATTGAAAAGCTGTATTGGCATGTTTACTAGCGGGTCTTGGCCAAGCTAAACAACAAAGAGAAGGAGATTTTCTTTTCAATGATGAAAATATATTCGGGAGTGGCCATTGAGTGTGTCATAATAATGTGCATGTTGCAGGAGGGTGAGGTAAAGGGAAGTTTTGAAAAGCAAAACGAAGAAGATTGTGTCAATTGTTTTGGAACAATAACCCTTGGCTACCAGGATTCATAACAAGGGAGCACCTGGCTGAGCTTGCACAGGAGTCATTGGGCAGATACCATTGCTGAAGTATTTCCTGAGCATTATGAGGTGCTATTTGTACAAGCTTGGTTGTGTCAGAGCCTTCTGCAGTAGTCTTTGTTATCAGATATATGCACAAATATTTCCTCCTTCACACTGCCTCATTAGTAGTAGTAGTAGTAGTAGTAGTAGTATTTTTTTTTTTTTTTGCCAGTCCTGGGCCTTGGACTCAGGGCCTGAGCACTGTCCCTGGCTTCTTTCTGCTCAAGGCTAGCACTCTACCACTTGAGCCACAGCACCATTTTTGGCTTTTTCTATCTATGTGGTGCTTGGGAATCGAACCCAGGGCTTCATGTACAGGAGGCAAGCACTCTTGCCACTAGGCCATGTTCCCAGCCACTATTGTTATTATTTTGATTAAGGTTTTCTTTTCTTTTTTTGCTGGTCCTAAGGCTTGAACTCCAGGCCTAGGCACTGTCCCTGAGCTTCTTTGTGCTCAAGGCTTGTATATTACTAGAGATTGGGGGGATTGTGGTTTGAGGCTAGCATGGGTACAGTGGCTTTCGGTCATCGCTGAAGGAATAGTGATGGCGGAGTAAAGTGAGGAAGCACAAATAGGAGGATTGCAGGCCAGGCTGGCTCAGGCACAAAAACTTGAAAACAAACAGTACAAAAAGAGTCTGGAAGTATGGATGAAGTGGTAGAGTACTATGCTTGCTGTCTTTTGTATTTACTCCATAAAAAATAAGCTTATCATATTATTATACATTTAGTTATTCTCTTTGGACACAATCTCTTGGCTTCCCATTGTAGTTGAGGATTTATTTCCTCTATCTCTCTTCCACATCTTTCCAACATGATAATTCCACCTTTTGGGAGTTAAATGGTAATTATGTTTTGCTACTGCCAAGTCAAATGATACAATGTTTTGCTTTACCTAGAGTTGATCATTTTTTATTATTGCCTTTTTCTTTTTCTTTCTTTCTTTCTTTTTTTTTTTTTTTTTTTTTTTTTTTTGTTGTTGTTGTTGGTTATAGGGTTTGGACCCTGGAGCTGGGCCTTTTCCCTAAGCTCTTCAGCTCAAGGCTATGCTCTACCACCTCAGCCATGACACCACTTCTGGCTTTCTGGTTGTTATTTGGAGATAACAGTCTCTCAGAGTTTTCTGCCTTGGCTGGCTTTGAACTGTGATCCTTAGATCTCAGCCTCCTGAGTAGCTAGGATTACAGGCATGAGCCTCCAGCATCCAGCTATTTATTGTATTTTTCTATGGCCCTACCAATTGTGAAAGTTGTCAGAATCAAAATGGAATCAGCTGTATTAAACCTTAACCATGCTGGGTGCTGGTGGTTCATGCTTGTCATACTACCTACTCAGGAGCCTTGAGTTCTAAGGATCAAAGTTTGAAGCCAGCTCGGGCAGGAATGTCTGTGACAGTCCCATTTCCAATAAACTACTCAGAAAAAGCTGGAAGTGGTACTGTGGCTCAAGTGATTGTGTGCTAGCCTTGAGAAAAAAAGCCTAGGCCAGGGCTGGGAATATGGCCTATTGGTAAAGTGCTTGCCTCGTATACATGAAGCCCTGGGTTCGATTCCTCAGCACCACATATATAGAAGAAGCAGGAAATGGCGCTGTGGCTCAAGTGGCAGAGTGCTAGCCTTGAGCAAAAAGAAGCCAGGGACCACGCTCAGGCCCTGAGTCCCAAGCCCCAGGACTGACAAAAAAACAAAACAAAGAAACAAAAGCCTAGGCCCTGATATCAAACCCCAGGACTGGCACAAAGAACCAGATAGATAGATAGATAGATAGATAGATAGATAGATAGATAGATAGATAGATAGATAGATAGATAGATTTCTCTCCTGAATCTATTCTGATCTATTTCCAAGAGACGCTTGAAAGCAGAAGCCTGAAATGGATATGTGGCCAGCCTTGAGTGAAAAAGCTAAGGGACAGGCTCCCAGGCTTGAGTTCAAGCCTCACTGCCAGTATGTAACAAAATAAAAACAAAAACCAAAACTAAATAAATAACTCACAAATGATAGAAAAAGAACAGGAGTTTTTATTTCACTAAAAGCACACAATTCTATAGAGTCTGAAGTTCTTGTATATAGTTAGAAAAACTGAAGCACAGGGAAAATAACTAATAGATGGTATTAAGATTCACTTCCAACTCTAGTGTCTACACTCTAATAGCTGTGCCCCGCTTCTGGCAAAGAGAGCCTAAACAGGGAACAGAGAAAACTAGAAAGTCCTTTCCCTCATGAACCCCCTTGCCAGACCTTCTGGTAAGTAAGCACCCCACACTTGTAAGTTACTTTGTTTGGGAAAGAAGAAGGTGAAAAATGACATATGTTCCTTTACCAGGGCTGCCATACACAGAATGGCTTAAACAACAGAACTGACTAGTCACAGTTCTAGAGGCCTTAAGTTTAAGTTCAAGGTATGCCAGGCACCCCTTCCCTCTCTTGGCTGTGAGGAGCACTGGGGTCTGTAATGGGGTCCCCCCAAGGGAAGGGATCACAATGTAATGGAGTCCGAAGGGGGGAATCCCCCATCCCTTCAAGAGTCCATCACTCAGAGACAGTCTCAAGTAAAAAGAGGGATTTATTGGGAAAGTAAAAAGTATACTGACCAACAGCAGGCCCTGGGCCACCCTCCGGGTCGGGTTATAAAGGCAAATACCACATGGTCAAGCTTGCCACATGCATGTGGCCAATGAGGTTACAACACTTACAGAGCATTCCAGGTCACACGCAGGTGGCCAGTGGAGTTACAATCTGCCTTATAGCAACTGTTTGAACCAACCTATCACTTCAGACTTGGCGAGCGGATTTGGCGGGGCTCACATGATGCAGGCAGATACGCCTACTATGGGAGGGCACAGGTTTAACCTTGACTGTTCTACTACTCAGGTGGTCAAGCAGTTTACACAGTCTTATCACAGAGAAGGGGAACTTCCCTGCATAGGGCCGGGGGGGGGGGGGGGGAGGAATCTTAGTGAAGATGGAGTCGGCTTCTGCTCTATTTAATCTGACATGGAGTCAATCTGACACCCCTCAATAGCCAATGATGGTGCTGGCCAGATCTGACCTCCATATTACAGGGTCCAGGCCTCTATCCCAGGTCCTGGTGGTGGCTGGCAGTCTAGAGTTTCTCAGCTGGTAGATGCATCAGCTTGATCGGCTTGATCTTCACCTGGCAGTCTCTGGAAAAATTATCTGCTTAGAAGCTTTATTCAGGGATCAGTCTTTCTTCCAGGCCAGACTATGTACTTTCTTATAAAAATCCAGTTTCCACAAGAACCCTACTAAGTTAGTTTCAAAACCCCCATACCCTCCAGATAGGATCACCCTCATTCATACTTTTCCCCTTCCACCATCCATCCCCCAGGTCATCCGGCCCGTCTTCACTGAGAAACCTGTGTGGTTGCCAACTCAGAATTCCCTGGGCCTCAGATGTGTAAGGATTGCCTTCATCTTGGTAATTTTCCATCCTCTGCCCTAATCATGCCTCTTGGCTAGCAACTCTCACTCCAAGTTGAGCCCAGTCTCTCTCCCACAGTGCAAGACTTCATTGCAGGCTTCTGACCCTGTGGCAGTGGCCTTCCTCAAATAAAGTCTAATGCATCCTGCTTCAGCAAGTGCCATGGAGTAAGTTTTGTGTAATGTCTCCCTGTGTACATGTCTGCTCTATGTCCAAGTTTTCCCTTTTTATAGAGGAACTAGCCATGCTGGAGTAAGGGCCCACCCTACTCCATTACTACTTAATTAAGTATATCTGTAATGGCCTCACTTCCAAATACAGACATTCTAAGGTAGTACCAGTTCTACTGGTACTTGTTAGAATTTAATGTTTCAATTTGGTCAGATGTGGGTACAATCCAACCTATAATAGTAAGTTTTTTTAAATCTTCCTTTATCTGGGTGTTGATGGCTCATGACTGTCATCCTAGCTACTCAGGAGGCTGAGATTTGAGGATCACCATTCAAGGCCAGCCCAGGCAGAAAAGCCCTGTGAAATTCTTATCTCCAATTAACGATCTGAAAACCAGAAATAGTGCTGTGGCTCAAAGTGGTTGAGAGCTAGCCTTGAGCAAAAGAAAAAGAGCTCAGGGACAGTACCCAGGCCCTGAGTTCAAGCCCTGCAAATGACCCTCCCCCCTCCAAAAAATCTTCCTGGAACAAACTAAAATATCAAAATACCTCCTTGGGCAAGGCCAAAATGCCACATGCATACACTAAACAAGAAGTCCCATTATCATACTGGACCTTAGAAGCCACCATCTAGGACAGAGTCAATTCTGGAAGAATAGGAGCACATGAAGACAATTTCTCTAGTGAGGATTCCCTTTGTTGTCACACGTACCTGTCAGCTAGTTGTAATACAGGAGAAAACGGTCTGTGAGACCTGCCAACCAGTGCATGAAACTTTTTGCTTTGAACAATAGCTGAATAAAGACTTGGGTTCAGTTTTGGAGAGCTAGTGATCTACTAACTTGATTATGCAAGATAGTCCCATGCCTCCTGATGGAACAGGCCAAATACTGAAAGGTGCTACCATCTTACTCAAGCAAGATCCTGTGGTAACAGCTGGGAAGAACTACCATTGCTTCAGGTACCAAATACAGCATCCTAAGTAATGAGAGACAATAGCTACATCCATCCATTCACATTCACCGCGGAGTTCAGTTTAGCTTAATGTATATTATACTTGTTCAGGGAAGGGATACTAAAGAGACTTTGTTCCAGTCTTAGCTGTAAATACTTCACTCTCTGCATTCACTGCTACTTGAGCTCCTTTGATGTACTAGGTATTGTGAAAGCAATGGATCAGGAAGTCAGATTTGGCTTGTTCCTCCCCCAGAGCAGCTCTGCAACCTTAAACAGTATTCCTTGTTGGTTTGTTTGTACATTGGCTGCCTAGGGGGCTGAACTCAGTGACTGGGAACCATCCCTGAGCTATTTTGCTCAAGGTTAGTGCTCTACCACTTGCGACACAGGACCATTTCTGGCTTTTTTGAATAGTTTAGTGGAGACAAGAGGCTTGTGGATTTTCCTGCTCCAGCTGGCTTTGAACAGCAATCCTCAGATCCTAGCCTCCTGAGTTGCTAGGATTACAGGCATGAGCCATTGCCCCCCAGGTCTTTAACAGATATTTTTGAATACCTAGACAGCTTACACTGTGCAACAAGGATAACTGAGGCCTGGTGGTACATGAGGAGCATGGGGCGTGTGAGGCAGGCAGGCTCATGAGGTTGAGGCCAGCCTGGGCTACACTGTAAGACCCTATCAGAATCTTAAGGCATAGTGATAACATTTTGTAGGAAATAATCAGATGTATTCAAGAACCAGAAATCTGAAGAAAATACAAGGCTACCAACTCAAAGCTGCATCTTGATGAACTCATGAATTGCCAAAGGCTTTTTTTTTTTTTTTTTTTTTGCCAGTCCTGGGCCTTGGACTCAGGGCCTGAGCACTGTCCCTGGCTTCCTTTTGCTCAAGGCTAGCACTCTGCCACTTGAGCCACAGCGCCACTTCTGGCCGTTTTCTGTATATGTGGTGCTGGGGAATCGAACCCAGGGCCTCATGTATACGAGGCAAGCTCTCTTGCCACTAGGCCATATCCCCAGCCCCTGCCAAAGGCTTTTTTACAGGGAGGGAAAGTAGGCCCAGCAAGAGGGCAGGCAGGTTATGAGCTTAGGGGTGTGAGGGGGGAATCTTCCCCTTTCCAGGCATGTTTCCTTTCTCCTATTCCAGAACACCAGCGTGGACCCTGACTCCTTGGGACAGACTTCAGTAGCTCTTTAAAGATAGCCACATTCATTGAACTAGAGATTAAGGAGGGATCATTCAAAGGTCATCAAATGTTCTGGATTCCTTGAATCTGAAGAAAGATTTAACAGTTAAAGTTGTTGTTTTTCTTTCTCTCTCTCTCTTTTATTTATTTATTTATTTGTTTGTTTGTTTGTTTGTTTATTGCTCCAGTCCTAGGGCTTGGACTCAGGGCGTAGGCACTATCTTTGAGCTTTCTTGCTCAAGGTTAGTACTCTATCATGTGAGCCACAGCTCGACTTCTGGCTTTTTGGTACTTAGTTGGAAGATAAGGGTCCCATAGCCTTTCCAGGCCAGCTTTGAACTGGGATCCTCAGATCTTAGCCTCCTGGGTAGCCAGGATTACAAGTGTGAGCCACCAGCACCTAGCAATTAACCTTTTTTTTTTTTTTTTTTTTTTTTTTTTTTTTTTTTTGGCCAGTCCTGGGGCTTGGACTCAGGGCCTGAGCACTGTCCCTGGCTTCTTCTTGCTCAAGGCTAGCACTCTGCCACTTGAGCCACAGCGCCACTTCTGGCCATTTTCTGTATATGTGGTGCTGGGGAATCAAACCCAGGGCCTCATGTATACGAGGCAAGCACTCTTGCCACTAGGCCATATCCCCAGCCCAGCAATTAACCTTTTAATCATCTAGGTGGCACTTCCCTTCGGCCAAAGAATTAGGGAAGGTAACAACTTTGCAAGACCCAACAAAAGGCTATGATGTTACCTTCCACTAATAGTGCAAAACCTAGAAGGACAAAGGGATTAAACGTAAAGGTGCCTGTTCTTAACTCCTCAAAAGCAAGCACTTGGGCTGGGGATATGGCCTAGTGGCAAGAGTGCTTGCCTTGTATACATGAGGCCCTGGGTTCGATTCCCCAGCACCACATATACAGAAAACGGCCAGAAGTGGCGCTGTGGCTCAAGTGGCAGAGTGCTAGCCTTGAGCAAAAAGAAGCCAGGGACAGTGCTCAGGCCCTGAGTTCAAGCCCCAGGACTGGCAAAAAAAAAAAAAAAGCAAGCACTTGACTTACATGTACGGAGAGCCACTGCTGTTATCAAACCATTTGGGACAGAGCCACATGGGGAGGGCCCTAATTTTATACTATCTACCAATCTTTCCCCATTGGATAATAAAAAACCCCAAGACCTCACAGCATCCTGGCAGTTGGACCTTATCAGAACTGCTAGTCAATCATCTCTTGCTATCTTCCTACTCTTTATTCTTGTTTTGGTTCATCTGGGATATGGGAATTCTGCTGGGAAGAGGAAAGGGAGCTGGGGAGGTACAAACAAGAAAAGGGGGTCAGTAATCTAGGGTCAAGAGACTAACAGACTATGTTTAAATGATTAGGCAAAACCCACATGCACTGACATCCAAAGGCTGACAAGAACATTTGGCAACATTTGAAATACCTTGGTACCAAAAGCAACTAGAGGAATAGAGAATTTTCATTTGATAGAAAATGAAAATTCTCAGAGCCATGGCAACTGCAGACATTAAATTCTAATAGGTTAGCAGGACTCAATGGTAGATTCAAGTGACAAAATGAGAACTTATTACCAATTAAAGAGAAACACTAACCTGCCCAAAATGAACCTGGAATGAGGCTCAGAATCCATTCCCAGCTCTTCCTACCAGCCCTGATTTCTCTCTATCAATAATTGAAACATCCTCCAGGCATATTAAAGAGTCTAGAAGTGGAGCTCTGCCCAGTGGGGCGCCACAGGTGAACATTTGCATATGTCAAAGTAAAGAGCCTTTCCACCCAGACTCCTTCTATTCTCCAGAGAAAACCCTGGGGCTTTGCAAGTCTCTGCAGATTTCCCCCGACCTTGTGCCCAGGCAGAAGGTGAGGTGGCATCACCACTGTGGCGTGTGTGTGTGTGTGTGTGTGTGTGTGTCCACTTGAATTTCCAGTATAGGCAGTGAAGCAATGAAAGGGAAGAGATAGAGAGAAAAGAAAGAAAAGATGTGTTAAGAGAAAGGAAAATGAAGATATCTGCTACAAACAATCCTTTTTGCTAAAACCATCCAGCTAGCGGGGTACTGGTGGCTCACACCTGTAATCCTAGCTACTCAGGAGGCTGAGATCTGAGGATTGAGGTTTGAAGCCAGCCTGGGCAGGAAAGTCTGTGAGACTCTTATCTCCAAGTAACCACCAGAAATCCAGAATTGGTTCTGTGTCTCAAGTGGTAGAGCACTAGCCTTGAGCCAAAGAGCTCAGGGACAGTGCCCAGGCCAGGGTTCAAGCCCCACAACCAACAACAACAACAACAAAAAATCCAACTAGCTACTGCATGGCACAGCTATTCTTGGGTTACACCTTAAGAGGAATGGGTTTTTTTGTTTTCTGTTTTTTTGGCTTTTCTTGCCAGGCCTGGGGTTTGAACTCAGGGCCTGGGCACTGTCCCTGAGCTTCTTTTGCTCAAGGCTAGCTCTCTACCACTGGAGCCACAGCGCCATTTCTGGATTTTTCTGTTTCTGTGGTACTGAGGAATTGAATCTAGGGCTTTATACATGGTAAGCAAGCACTCTACCGCTAACTCACATTCCCAGCCCCGAGTAATCTTTTCAGTTGAAAAAAAAAAAAGTATTCTTTCCAAGAATCAAAAGACAAGCCATCTTATTTGGATGCCATTAATGCTAAAGACCCAGAAATTTCCATCTTATTGGGATGAAGGTGCTGGAAAAGTTCGTCATGGCTGAGCCTTTACAACAGTTATTCATATCCTTAGTGATTTCCATGAAAATGAAGCTCAGGGGTCTCAAGGGGTCTATTCATAAAAGCCACCATTCAAATCTCTCTGACTCAGACCAGTAGACACCAGGTTGTCAGGGGCTCCCTGAGCTAGCTTCATGGAGGATTAAAAAGGAACTAACTTCAGGGCTGGGGATATAGCCTAGTGGCAAGAGTGCCTGCCTCGGATACACGAGGCCCTAGGTTCGATTCCCCAGCACCACATATACAGAAAACGGCCAGAAGCGGCGCTGTGGCTCAAATGGCGGAGTGCTAGCCTTGAGCGGGAAGAAGCCAGGGACAGTGCTCAGGCCCTGAGTCCAAGGCCCAGGACTGGCCAAAAAAAAAAAAAAAGGAACTAACTTCAATTCATCTTCAGTATTTGTGAAAGGAGAATCATAAGAATCGGCAAAGTCTCCTTAGACAACAATCTTCTACAGGCTTCCTCTTCTACAAATGATCAGCTCCAAAGGTTGAGCAAGGTTGAGCTGTAGGAAACTAAACCCCAACAATCTTTCATTCAAAGTAGTTCTCTGGCAGGGAAGGGTTAGAAGGGATGAACCATTTGCCCCAAAGGAAAAACTAAAGCACTATATGTAGTCCCACGTGTACTGTCACAGAGCTTCTTCATGCAGTCCAAACTCATAAATGTTGAGTTTTCTCCTAAGATTTCTGTGCTTTTTCATTCCACTTGCTTTCTTTTTTTTTTTTTTTTTGGCCAGTCCTGGGGCTTGGACTCAGGGCCTGAGCACTGTCCCTAGCTTCTTTTTTGCTCAAGGCTAGCACTCTGCCACTTGAGCCACAGCGCCACTTCTGGCCATTTTCTGTATATGTGGTGTTGGGGAATTGAACCCAGGGCCTCATGTATAAGAGGCAAGCGCTCTTGCCACTAGGCCATATCCCCAGCCCTCATTCCACTTTCTTTTTTTTTTTTTTGGTCAGTCCTGGGCTTGGACTCAGGGCCTGAGCACTGTCCCTGGCTTCTTTTTGCTCAAGGCTAGCACTCTGCCACTTGAGCCACAGCGCCACTTCTGGCCATTTTCTGTATATGTGGTGCTGGGGAATCGAACCCAGGGCCTCATGTATATGAGGCAGGCACTCTTGCCACTAGGCCATATCCCCAGCCCTCATTCCACTTTCTTGAACATATTAGTTCTGCCGGCCACAGGTGGCTCACATCTATAATTCTAGCTACTCAGGAAGCTGAGATTTAAAGATTCGATTGGAATCTAGGTTGGGCAGAAAAGCCCATGAAACTCCTCTCTCCAATTAATCACGAAAAGGCCAAAAGGGGAGCTGTGCCTCAAGCGGTGAATTCCAATCTTGAGTGAAAAAGCTAGGGACAACACCAGATCCTGAGTTCAAACCCCAGTGCCAGCACACATACATACACACACACACACACACACACAACACACCACACAGCACATATATTTCTTTGTTGTGTTTCAAATAAATTGAACATGGGAAATAAAGCGTTAAGTCACATTTCACTTGCCACTTGAACTGAACCATGTGCAAAGTATGGGTATGTTTTTCATTGCTTATTAATTTTCCATTCGTGTTTCTGTTTTTATTGCACTTTCCCTAGTTTTTCTTATAAAAATGACCATTTTATACACAGAAAAATACCTATGTTTAATTCTGTATGTTTCTTTTTTGGCAGAGGGAGGAAAGGGAAGTACTAGGGCTTGAACTCAGGGCCTAGAAGCTGTCATTTAGCTTTATTTGCTCAACACTAGCAATGTACCACTACAGTCACAGCTCCACTTCCAGCTCTTTGGGGGTTAACTGGACATAAGAATCCCACAGACTTTCCTGCCTGGACTGGCTTCTAACTGAAACCCTTAGATCTCAGCCTCCTGAGAAGTTTAGGATTACAGGAGTGAGCAACTAGTGGCATTCTTTCTTCATGTTTCTTAATTCTGTTTTCTAAATACCAGCACATATCTTTATCAAAGAATGTTGATTAAGTTCATTTATTTGATGAAAAATATGTTTTCCAAGTGAAAAGTGTACTTGGAAAAGAATTACTTGGAAAAGTAGAAGTATGAAACCTAGATTAGATTGTGTAAGGTATCCTCTATTAGAGTTTATTTTGAGAGATAGGAAATATAAAAGAGTAACTGGGCTGAGAATATAGCTTCATGATAAGAGTGCTTGCCTAGCATGCATGAAGCCCTTGGTTCGATTCCTTAGTACCACATAAACAGAAAAGGCAGGAAGTGGCACTGTGGCTCAAGTGATAGAGCTTTAACCTTGAGCACGGAGAGGCTCAGAGACAGAGCCTAGGTGTTGAGTTCAAGCCCCAGACCAAGCAAAACAAACAAACAAAAAAATAACTGAAAAATTCTCTGGCAAAAGGGCTGGGAATATGGCCTAGTGGCAAGGGTGCTTGCCTCCTATACATGAAGCCCTGGGTTCGATACCCCAGCACCACATAAATAGATAATGGCCAGAAGTGGCACTGTGGCTCAAGTGGCAGAGTGCTAGCCTTGAGCAAAACAAAGCCAGGGACAGTGCTCAAGCCGAGTCCAAGGCCCAGGACTGGCAAAAAAAAAAAAAAAAAAAAAATCTCTGGCAAAGTACTTTTCAAAAAACACAAAAAATCACAATCCAGGCACTGGTGGGTTATGCCTGTAACCTTAGCTACTCAGGAGGCTGAGATCTGAGGATCACAGTTCAAAGTCAGCCTGGGTAGGAAGGTCTATGAGACTCTTATCTCCAATAAACTACTGAGAAAAAGATGGAAGTGGAACTGTGGCTCAGGTGGTAAAGCGCTAGCCTTGAGCTTAGAGATAGCACCCAGGCCCTGAGTTCAATCCCCAGGACCAGCAAAAAAATGAAAAATAAATAAAAAGATAAAGTTGAATTATAGTGTCAGTCAAACCAGTTAAACATCTGCAATTTCTTCTTTTTTATTTTTTATTGTTATTATAAAGATGATGTACAGAGGGGTTACAGTTACATAAGTCAGGTAAAGAGTTCACTTCTTCTTCTTTTCTTTTTTTTTTTCAGTCAGTCGTGGGGCTTGAACTCTTGGCCTTGGTGTTGTCCCTGTGCTCTTTAGCTCAAAGCTAGCACTCTGCCACTTGAGCCACAGCACCACTTCCAGTTTTCTGGTGGTTACTTGGAGATAAGAATTTCACAGCCTTGGGGCTGGGGATGTGGCCTAGTGGCAAGAGCGCTTGCCTCGTATACATGAGGCCCTGGGTTCGATTCCCTAGCACCACATATATGGAAAACGGCCAGAAGTGGTGCTGTGGCTCAGGTGGCAGAGTGCTAGCCTTGAGCGGGAAGAAGCCAGGGACAGTGCTCAGGCCCTGAGTCCAAGCCCCAGGACTGGCCAAAAAAAAGAATTTCACAGCCTTTCCTGCACATGCTGGCATTGAACTGCGATCCTCAGATCTCAGCCTCCTGAGTAGCTAGGATTACAGGCACGAGTCACCGATGCCCAGCTAAGAGTACATTTCTTTTTGGACAATGTCATCCAACATCTTCAATTTCATATGACTCAAATTTATACAAGAGAACTAAGAAAGTATCATCACTTTTCTACTTAGTTAAAATAAAAATTCTACTCAAATTGCACATTTTTATGTATGCAATTTTGTGGATTTTATGGCATGCAAAACATACCTCAACAAAACTGTTAAGTATTCTACCCAAGTCATTTATTCATTACTATTTTCAAAACATGAATCCATAATTTATAAGTGAGATATCTTATTGCATTTCCATGAAGCTAAACAACTCATCTACTTCTCTAGGAAAGGGGAGAGAAATCAATCATAAATGAGAGGCTCAGACCTTTCTCTAATTTCTTTATGAAGCTGGGGTGTGAACGAGACAAATCTATTGCCAATGTCAGCAATTTTCCAAAACAGAAGGATAATTAAATCAAGTCCACACAATGGTGGGGTGAGGGGTGGGGACAGAAACTAAAGTCCACTGTATCAACATTTCTTTCTCCCCATAAAGTTAACTATTAACTGGAGTGCACAAACAAGGACTTTGTCTTTTCCACAGATGCTTCTCTGTCCTTTGTGGCACACCTTTTCTCTCCCACTGCCACCTTTCAACCCAACACAGTTAAAGCCATCAGATGCCAACCTACCTCAGGAAAGTCAACTCAACCCAACCAAGTGATACTGGGAGATAGGAAAAGAAAAATTCCTGCACCAGCATTTTGAAAATCCTTTTCTGTTGATGATCAGGTCATGGTACAGTGAGCATGAATAACCTATTTTCATTTAACCCCCAAATGTTATTTCAATAGAAAATTTTGTTCATGAGGTGTTTTACAAGCTTTTTCTCATGGCAAGTATTTGAAATCTGGCATGTATTTTACCCTTACAAGGCATCTTAGTTTCAACAAGCCCTGTTCCAAGATTATTGGCCCCTACCTAGAGACAGTAGTCAAGTGTGAAAGACAACCTCCTTGAATGACTGGAATCCACAAAGCTAACTAACGCCCAGGGGAATTATTCTTGTTCATTCCCATTGAGTCTGTCCCAAGGTCATGGAGATTCAGAAAGGGAAATGAGAAATATATTTTCTTAAGATCTATCTACAAGAAACAGAGGGAGCAGGATTTCAAGAGAGGAAGGAAGGTAAGGTACCACCAGGGAGGGAAGTTACCACTGGAAGAGACAGGTGGCCAAGTACTGGGGGCAAGAGAAAGACAGCTTAACAAAGAGACTCCAAGAGCTCCCCCATGGCTTCCCTGTGCCGATTCCGCACAGCCTTTACCCAGCCACCATCATGGGAGTGGAAGATGCTCACCAGATACAGCATAGAAACCACTAATCTTGCTAGTTCTCTTAGTTTATATTCTAGGGCCCAGAAGGAGAGGTCATTCCCCCCAAAACTTCTGATTCAGAGAAAGAACTTAGATTCCTAAACACATCTCCACAGTCCAGTGCTGTTTCTAGAAGACTATTCTTTTCTGAATGTTTTAACAGTATCTCCCAAAGTAAAACTGACACTTCTACTAAAAGACTGAAATTAGCAGGGCACCAGTGGCTAAGGTTTGTAAGCCCAGCTACTCAGGAGGTTGAGACCTGAGGATTGTGGTTCAAAGCCAACTTGGGCAGGAAAGCCCATAAGACTCTTATCTCCAACTAACCACCAAAAGGCCAGAAGTAGAGTTGTGGTTCCAGTGGTAGAACACTAGCTGTAAACATAAATGCTCAAAGATAGTGCCCGGGCCCTGAGTTCAAGCCCCAGGCAGGACCAGAATGGGCACGCACACACACACACACACACACACACACACACACACACACACACACACACTGAAGTTATGCTTTAAAAATAGCTTCTCATGGGCTGGGGATATGGCCTAATGGCAAGAGTGCTTGCCTCACATACATGAAGCCCTGGGTTCGATTCCCCAGTACCACATATATAGAAAATGGCCAGAAGCGGCGCTGTGGCTCAAGTGGCAGAGTGCTATCCTTGAGCAAAACAGAAGCCAGGGACAGTGCTCAGGCCCTGAGTCCAAGCCCCAGGACTGGCCAAAAAAAAAAAAAAAAAAGCTTCTCATGTACTCACTGCCTTATGTACTAAACTGTAACCACTCTGTACATCACTTTTCAAAAACAAGGAAAAAATGCTTCTTTTCCTACTAGATGTGTAATGGCTTTTAGAATGGCTTGCAGTCTATTTTCAACATTGTCTAATCAGAAATTCAAGAATCAGTGATTTTAGTATTTCATTGCATTTTCTAGCAACATTAATTGTTGAGTCTTAAAACCAAAGCACTCCCCTAAAGAGAGCATCTCTAACCGATAATCTCAATATGTCAAACATGACTAAGCAATATAAATCAGGCTTTCTACTAACTTGTGAGGAGTGAATCTATTTTGTCAAGTAGCCTGTTAGTAAGGTGGAAATATGATACATGAATATATGATAACATAATTCAATTCAGGCCCCAAGCTTATTGTTTTCAGAGAGAAATATAAGTAACAGTACAAAATGAAAATTATATTTCAATATCAAAATTCAAATGCAATTACCTTATCACTATACAAAATTGAGAAGAAAAATGAGATACTGGATGTGGGCCCACTCTCTCCAACCCCCTTTTCTCTGGTGCTGATCCAGGGGCTTGAACTCTGCTTTTTGCTCAAGGATAACACTCTACCACTTGAGCCATGGCTCCACTTTCAGGGTTTTGGGGGTTTTTGGTGGCTAATTGGAGAGAAGAGACTCACAAACTTTTCTGTCCAGGCTGGCTTCAGACTTGGTTCTGAGAAGTCAGCCTTTAGAGTAGTTAGGATTACAGACATAAGCCACAAGTACCCACTGCCCCCCACACACACCCCTTTTTTGGGATAGGGTCTTGCTATCTAGCCCAGGCTGGCCTTGGATTCCTAAGCCTTCTGCCTTGGACTCGCCAGGGCTGAGATTCTAGTGCTATCCCAGAATTCTTGGCTAAGTGAATGCACAATCTTTGACTTTCTTAAATTTGGGGAAGACAATCTAACAGGAACGTTTATAAGGAATTTGGGGAAAGAGATTAGAGGCAGGGATATCAGAAAACTTTGTTGTGGTAAAGTGGTAGCTTTGAGCAAAAAGAAGCCAGGGACAGTGCCCAGGCCCTGAGTTCAAGCTCCAGGACTGGTTAAAATAAATAAGTAAATAAACCAAAAAGATACCCCATGTGTTAGTTAGCTGTATTATTTTATATTTTAAACAAATCTATACCAGTCTCTGTGTAACGGACATAAGCCAAGAAAAAAATCTGCATGACCCCCTTTATCATGGAAATGCCCTGCCCAAGCCCCCTGTTTACCCCCTCAAAGCTACTCTGCCTCTTTATTCCCCTTAGACGTTTGCTTTAGGAATAACTTTATGTTGCTTAGCATCCATCTTTCACTCTTGTCATAAAATGAACAAAACCTACAATATACCAAGTGTTCTCCTAAGAGTTTTACAAGTTCTGCCACGTAATGCTCTCAAGCATCTCACACATGAGAACAACAAAACAGAGAAACATGAAATTACCTCACTGAGATCACAAAGCTTGAAAATAGAGGAGGCGAAATTAGAACCCAGGCTGAATGCTGATGGATCACACCTGTAATCCTAGCTAAGAACAAGGCTTCAGAAGATTGAGATTCCAAGCCAGGCCAGACAGAAAAGTCTGGGAGAGTCCATCTCCAATTAACCAGCAGACTGCCAAACTGGAGACATGGCTGATGTGGTAGAGTGCCTGCTATGAGCAGAAATGCCAAGTGAGAACTTGAGGCCTTGAGTTCAAGTTCCAATACTGGCAACAACAGCCACCAAGAGAGATCAGAAACAAAGATGTCTTGCTTCCAAGTCCACAGTCTTACCAATTATTTCTTATGTCAGTTACTCTGCTCATCGTTGTGACAAAATACTTGACACAATTTAAAGGAAGGAGGCCAGTTGTCTTTACCATCTCCATTCCTAGTGACACCCTGGTCTTTTGAATTCCTCCAAAAGTTGCCCATCACCCAAATCTTTTTCTAGACTGTTTCTTCATACTTTTTCAAATTCCTTCCACAAAGCAGACATTCCCTAATATTAGCTGTCCTTAATTATTTACAGGCAACTTCAACATTCAGCTCTGTGGCCATCATGTCCCCATCTACATCTTCAGCATGGGGCCTCCCTTCTGAGATGAACACCCCGTTGTCCATCTGCCTGGCCCCAGTTCCCAGCTCAAACTTTATGTCCTCAAAATCCATGAGCTCCCATACCTTCAGTGTTCATGCTACTGCTGTCCATATCTGCTGCTGGCACCAATATTCTTGCAGAAATTCAAGGTCAAAAAGCTTTTGAACATGCCTCTTGCTTGTCCCCACCTAGTAACAGTCTGTTTGCAAATTCTTTTGTGTGTGTCTGCCATGCCCAGGACTTGAACTCAGGAGCCTGGGCACTGTCCTTGAACTCTTCAGCTCAAGGCTGGAGCACTACCACTTGAGCCACAGCACCGCTTCTGGCTTTTTCTTTGTATGTGGTACTGAGGAATTGAACCCAGGGCTTCATGCATGCTGGGCAAGCACCCTACCACTAAGCCCCTGTTTGCAATTTTTGTTGTTGTTGTTATTGTTGTTTTAGAAACAGTGTATTGCAAGCTGACCTCAAACTGGATATCTTCCTGCCTCTACCTTCTAAGAGTTGAGATTATAGGCAAGAGCCACTACACTCAAACCTCAGATCTTTTTGAACACCTTTACATTTTTACTTCTATGTCCCACTCCACTACCAGCCTTTTCAGTCGTCTCCTCTTGTCTCACCTCTCTGCAATGAACCTGCCCTCGCTCTCCCTCCCTCCCTCCCTCCCTCCCTCCCTCCCTCCCTCCCTCCCTCCCTTCCTTCCTTCCTTCCTTCCTTCCTCCTTCCTGTCAGTTGTGGGGCTTGAACTCAGGGTTTGGGCTCTGCCCCTGAGCATTTTTGCTCAAGGTGTTCTGCCACTTTGAGCCACAGCACCACTTCTGTTTTGCTGGTGGAGAAGAGTCTCACAGACTTTTCTGTCTGTGCTGGATTTGAATCACAATCCTCAGATCTCAGCCTCCTGAGAAGGTAGGATCACAGGTGTGAACCACCAGCATCTACCTTCTCTTAAAACTCTCCTTCTCTTAGTCCAGAATGTCAGATCTGTCTTCCTGAACTCTAACCTTCCACCCTATGACCTCACATAGTTCTCTTCTCCCTTCCAATTTTTACTTCTCCCTTGGACTATCAATGTTCTCAAACTACTCAGTGTCCTGACTGCTTAAGCAGTTCTATCTGGAATATTCTCTTCATTCCTGAAGGCCCAAACACGTCCCATTTTTTTTATTTTTTTATTTTTTGCCAGTCCTGGGGCTTGGACTCAGGGTCTGAGCACTGTCCCTGGCTTCTTTTTGCTCAAGGCTAGCACTCTGCCACTTGGGCCACAGCGCCACTTCTGGCCATTTTCTGTATATGTGGTGCTGGGGAATTGAACCCAGGGCCTCATGTATAGGAGGCAAGCACTCTTGCCACTAGGCCATATCCCCAGCCCACGTCCCATTTTTTTTTTTTTTTTGCCAGTCCTGGGCCTTTGACTCAGGGCCTGAGCACTGTCCCTGGCTTCTTTTTGCTCAAGGCTAGCACTCTGCCACTTGGGCCACAGCGCCACTTCTGGCCATTTTCTGTATATGTGGTGCTGGGGAATGGAACCCAGGGCTTCATGTATACGAGGCAAGCACTCTTGCCACTAGGCCATATTCCCAGCCCCCACGTCCCATTTTTGAATGCTCTGTTCAGACAAAGTTCATCTCAACTGCACCCATCCTTTTATTGGAACTCATCTTCTGACACGAACAGTCCAGTATCATTTCTCTAACCACCTGACAACTTGTGTAATTTATGCAGCTTTGCTCTCCCAGTGGATGGGAATCTTCTGAGTATAGAATCCCACTGTGCTCCATCCTCATGGGCCTGGCCATCCCTGCTGAATATGAACACACACACACACACACACACACACACACACGGAGCACCAGGAAGACAGAAGACTAGAAGACTGGAAAGGACTAGAAACAGCAGTAGAATGCTACTATACTGAATGTCAGAGCCAAGTATCAGGCATCTATCACAGGGATTTCAAATAGGAAATTTTAAACAGGACTACAGTCACATCTTGGTAAAGAGAAATTTTCTGGAAAGGTATTTTTGTGAAAGGGGTAAAATGACACCACCTAATGTTTAGATCTGCATATGTTTATGTACAAATGAAGCAAATAAAGTAGGCTTAAGAATTATTGCCACCGGGTACGCCTGTAAGTGTAGCTACTCAGGAGGCTGAGATCTGAGGATCACAGTTCAAAGCCAGCATGGGCAGGAAAATCCTTTGGCACTATGGCTCAAGTGGTAGACCACTAGACTTGAGCTGAAGAGGTCAGGGACAGTGCCCAGGCCGAGTTCAATTCCCATGATCAATTAAAAATAATATTGCCTATCTCAGTGAAGTCAAGGGATAAGTTACGGAAACTATATTATCTGCTAAACTTTTTTTTTTTTTTTTTTTTTTTTGGCCAGTCCTGGGCCTTGGACTCAGGGCCTGAGCACTGTCCCTGGCTTCTTCCCGCTCAAGGCTAGCACTCTGCCACTTGAGCCACAGCGCCACTTCTGGCCGTTTTCTGTATATGTGGTGCTGGGGAATCGAACCTAGGGCCTCATGTATCCGAGGCAGGCACTCTTGCCACTAGGCTATATCCCCAGCCCCTGCTAAACTTTTTTTTAGTCATTGTTGCACTATATATCTCAGGTTATGTTCAATACACAATCCTGCTTCAGCCTCTCAAGTGCTGGGATTACAGCATGAACCAGCACACCTAGTT
This sequence comes from Perognathus longimembris pacificus, assembly GCF_023159225.1. Classification (NCBI taxonomy): domain Eukaryota; kingdom Metazoa; phylum Chordata; class Mammalia; order Rodentia; family Heteromyidae; genus Perognathus; species Perognathus longimembris. The sequence continues at coordinate 25,225,597 of NC_063164.1, read as the reverse complement.
TTTTCTTTTTTCTTTTCTTTTTTCCAGTCCTGGGGCTTGAACTCAGGGCCTGAGCATTGTCCCTGGCTTCTTTTTGCTCAAGGCTAGAACTCCACCTCTTGAGCCACAATGCCATTTCTGGCTTTTTCTGTTTATGTGGTGCTGAGGAATCAAACCAAGAGCTTCATGCATGCCAGACAATCTCTACTGCTAAGCCACATTCCCAGCCCCACTACACTAATTTTTGCCTTCAAGTATCAATCCACAGGATCTTAGCATTACACTTTTAACCATGTCCACTCAGTTCAAATATCACACCAATAGGCTTGTCACCAAAGCACAAGAAATGGACATATGTATCAATCTGAGTACAGTTCTCTATTCCCTGTCAATTTACAAAGCAGAGAGAATGACAAAGCTATGTTAGTAATGGCCATTTTACTAGTACTTATAGGTATCTGCTTCTAATCTCAAGCTTATTTATTTACTTATTTTTGCCAGTCCTGGAGCTTGAACTCGGGGCCTGAGCACTGTCCCTGGCTTCCTTTTGCTCAAGGCTAGCACTCTACCACTTGAGCAACAGCATCACTTCTGGCCCTTTTCTACATATGTGGTGCTGAGGAATCAAACCCAGGGCTTCACATATATGAGGCAAGCACTCTACCACTAGGCCATATTCCCAGCCCCTCAAACTGATTACCTTTTGGGAAGCAAAACATACTGGAGTAGAAACCAAATTTAAATACCAGACACACACAACACTCTATGAAATGAACATGTGATTGGGTAGTTACTAACTTTTGTTTGAAAATTCTTATAGTCGTTACGTTTCACAAAATAGTTTACTGTAAGGCTTTCCTTGGCAACAGGAAAGTTCTTATTTTAAAAATTTAACAGTTCTCAGTGAAGACAAACTTTGCAGGCTTTGTTTGTGATATTGCTGGGGATCAAACCAGTGCCAGTGGTCTAATTCCAATTTGTACCTTCATCCCTGTTTTGTTTTGTTTTTTTTAATTTTGGTTAACTGGGAGAGAGTGAGGGGAAGGGTTGGCATTGTCCAAAAAGAAATGTACTCACTACCTGAGTTATGTAACTGTAACCTCTGTATATATCTATCCCCTTTATGATAACTTAAAAAAAAGAATAAAAACCCTTAGTTACACAACATAAAACTTGTTCTTGTATTTATGAGGCTGTGAAGATAAAGACATAAGTGCTTTTTATGAAATAAAAATTGGCTTGTAAGATTTCCATTAAAACACGTAATTTCAAAAGCAATGTCTGTTGTACTTTGAGCTTGGATAAGTCACCTTAGATAGCATTTAGTTGAGCTACAGGTACAATAATTTAAAATCACTGTTAATCCATAAATACATCTGCTTAAGAGTCATTGATAAAATGTAAGATGAAAAAAGTACTTTATTTAAATAAAAGGGAAAATATGTACCCTGGAATAGCAGCCTCTATGAAAACCCAGGCAAAAGAAATGATGATACGGGCTGGGAATATGGCCTAGTGGCAAGAGTGCTTGCCTCATATACATGAAGCCCTGGGTTCGATTCCTCAGTACCATATATATAGGAAAAGGCCAAAAGTGGCGCTGTAGGTCAAGAGGTAGAGTGGTAGCATTGAGCAAAAAGAAGTCAGGGACAGTGCTCAGTCCCTGAGTCCAAGCCCCACGACTAGCAAAAAAAGAAAGAAAGAAAGAAATGATACAAGAAGCAAGGATACTTCACAGCAAGATTTATTAATACATCCAAAAGAAAGAAAGAAAAATCATTTTGTCACACTATATACAGATAATACATACAGTGTTTTATACACATATTACATCAGTTTTTACACAAGAAAAATATACATAAAAATGTAAACTTTTGTATACAAAAACCCTTAAACAAATTAAACAAAGACCAGATAACAAAAGGAGACCAATCCATTATTATTTCATCAAATTTTTTAAAACAGTAATACAGTACATTCATTGAGAGATATATGGAAAATGCGAGCTATCTTTTTGTTTAAAGGGAAATTACAAACCAAAAGTCAGTCCATCCTTGATATTTTTCCTAGCAACAAACACCACACCCAATGCCATAGATAGGGAAGGTTTTCCCACCAGATATGGGGCTCCTACCAAAGCCTGCCCACCACCTCTTTCCACTGTCTGTGCAGAAACAAGTGGCTCCCAGTTTTTGTGCATATAACTAAACTATGAACAAACAGAGGAGAAGAGTGTTGGTTTGTAAGTTTCCTTTAAGCAACTAGTATTTTTAATGTATGGCATGTATTCAACACACTTTCGTGCCAAAGTGAATGAGAACACTGAAAAAAGAAGGGCTTTGAGAGCTGCTAGTCCTTGCTACCGTGCAGTTACTTTGTTAGAAGACATTTCAAAACTGTCCAACCTGCCTGTCATTTACTGGTTCCCAATAAGCTACCTCACCTTCGGTTTCCCACTGTAACTTGGTTTCAACTTACACTTTAGTACTCTAGCTAGTTCCACAGAATTGCTAAAGGCTTTTTGTAAAAGGCTGCTTCTGATATCAAGTTCCAGCTAAGTTGCTGAGTAAAACCATTCTAACCCTAGCCTCTGTTTTAGCCTTCAGGGCTACCCTCATTCCATGGTTCCCCCTACCATCCTACAATTTAGGGTAGTCCATCTATTTCCTCTTGCTGCCAAGTTCCTCAGATGCAATCTGCTGCCAACTCATCATAAAGTCAAATCCAAGCATCCATCATGTCAAACTGATATACTAATGAAAATCACCTGAAACTCCAGGGAATAAGAATTAAACCTTTGTCAAGTACATGCAACTTGAAATTGTCTTTTAAAAAATGATCAGGAAGACCTTTAACTAAATAAATGCAAAATGTGCGTAAGACAGCTTCATGAGAGCTGTCTTCTTTCAAAGCTGAATTTTGAACAAGGCAGAATAACAATTAGGTGATATATTTCCCTGCAGCAAGAGAGTAGTTAACTTCCCCCAGGCAAAATGATCTCCGTAATCATTATTTATTAATGAAAGGAAGAGGCAAATTGGTGAATTACTTGGGTTGAGAAGATAGTGGATGACACTCACTAATGGAAGTATTTAGGTTGTTTTATGGCTGGGTGGTGGCATATCCATTTCAGGGAGGAAAAAAATGTGAAAAAAATTCCTCAATGAATCTGTTCCTCACAAATGGCATTAAAAAAAATGAGTCTCCCTTTCAGTTAAACAAACGTAACAATAAAAGGAAAAGAAAGATAAATAAATAATGTGTGGATGTCTTTAGATGACACTTTTACATGTTCTTTAAATAAATTTTGATAATGTATCTTTAAATCATTACATACAACTGCTGCTGCAGTGAATATTCCAGTAGGGGGCGGCATTTTGCTAAATGTAAAAGATTGCCATTTAGAACTCATCCATATACATGTGTATATACAGGTATATCAACACTATTTATATACATAGATATCTAGAGGGCAACCTTTCATTGCCTTTGAGTATCTGTATGTCCACTCTCACAATATATATGGGAAACATACTGTGTGAGCATATACAAAAAGTATATGTACACATGTTGTAACGTGTATATATACACTTTTGTCTGTGTGTGCATAAGAGCTTTAAAGGCACAATATATAGGGATGCAAGTTTTCTAGAGCTGCAGCAAAGTTAAAACTCACAACTGAGAAAAGTCAAAATAACATATAGCAGAATTCATTTCATGAGAACTAGTTTCATTATGACTAAAATGAATCAGTTACAAGATTCAAGAGGCTTCCGTGTGACTTTGTATGCTTTCCATTAACAGTAAATTTGGTTCAACCACAGAACAAGTCAAGCTACGTGAGAATTTAATGGCAATAAGTGTGGAAATCAACCTAACGCTATCAGTCACAAAATCCTAATTCCAATTATATGTTCTTTTCAATCTAAGTAAAATGTCCAGAAATTGGGAAAAAAAAACTTTCAAAATTAATAGTTTGTATGTTAGTATTTTGTTTGCTTCAAATTACTACCCAATTTTCAAGATAATTATAAAATTACTGAAACATGTTTTCTGGGAAAATTTCAGAGACAAACATCTTTAGAAGAAACAACTGAAGAGTTAATGAAATGCTATCCTTTAAGCCAAATACTTCTAGATTGAAAGCATAATAGGTGCAAATATATATATATATATAATACAGTGCTGGTGGTGGAGCTCAGCAGTAGACTACTTCGCCCAAGTGTACAAGGCCCTGGGTTTGATCCCCAGCATCTCAAAACAAAGGAAAAACTGCAGTGATGTTTTTGCTTTTGTTTAAGTGATGAGATAGTGATCATAGAGGGTAGTGGAGATTGACAGTAGTAGAACTGATAGGTAAGAATAGACAGGTGTTCATTTATGATAGCAGTAAATAGGATAATGTAAAGGGCTTGCAGTATGCTCCAATGATGTACTCTAGACCCTCACCTCTGCTTACAGAAGAATCTAGAATTTTCCATAGGCATATAATCTTGCTTAACAAAGGTTGTTTCCCTATTACACACACATTTTTAGGGAAATATATGTATATAGCTTTATCTATACACACACATATGCATACGTGTATATATAGATTTATACAAATGTATAAATAAACATAATACTTTTCAATCTTTCCATTGACAAGGCAAGTTCACATTCAGCAAAGTGCCACCACATCCCATATACACATCTCTGTACAGATTTACACAAAGGGGTCTGTTTTCACCCTCCAATCAGGGGGAATATATTCTAGCAAATCCCACTAACCAGCCACTGAAGGGAGAAATGGCACCAATACAGACTCCCTTCTTTCATTTGCATGCATATGTACAAGAAATATGCAGATTTCTTAAAACCCAAAAGCAAAAGTAAATGAAATTGGGCGGTGCTTCAAAAAACAAGTATAAAAAGGAACAACATACAAAGCTTTCCTAGGTGTTGACTATACCTAAAATGCAGTAATGAGACCTCAGAGACAAGTACAAATTCAGATGTATTACCAGATGTTCTGACATATCAAAACATATGGTTTTTATATTTAAAATAAATGTGATTAGAGCACTTAATCCTAATTTGACTATTTTTAAACCACCAGATAATCCAGTAATGCAGATAGGGCAAAATGGCAACTTGAAACTCAAAATAGGAATGTTTTGTTTTGTTTTAAATTCCACATGAATTGGGTCAAAGTTAAGGGTAGCCTAATTTTTCCTATAGCCAAAAGATGGGAGCAGGAGCATTTTAACTTTATAACTAATGTTTTTGGAGATAACTGACATCAGCTCAACTTTGAAATATGCATGGTGAAATGATCCCACCAACTCCTTAAACAAAGCAGCCCCTTCAAAGTTTCTTTATAAAAGGCCTATAACTTTTCTTACCTTTACCAAGATCAACAGCACTTACTATTTAAAGTATGAAGAATATCACTAGCATAAAAAAGGGTCAACAGATCTCTGGTCCCATCACCCCAATGGAAAAGCACAGCTCCTGTCTGGATCTGTTTGTTCTGTCTCTCTCTCCCACTCCCATTTTTATGCTCAAAATGGAGAGGCTGGTCTTAGAATCTGCTATTTTTTCATGCCACTTTAAAAACAGCATCAGTTAACCCAAAGATTAAAATGAAATGCACATGATATCAGAACTAGCCTTTTAATATGATGCTATGAAGAATTTGGTGTATTTATACAAGAGACTATGAGAAAGAAACTCTCATGTCCTTAACTAGATAAATCATATTTCTACAATACATTCGGTCCCATTCCTCTACTTTTACATAAGCACACATTCATATCTCTCACACACGTGCCCTCAATGTATATTTTTGCATGTGTATATAAAAAACAGACATCTACATGCACACAAGTAATTTAATTCTATTTTTAAGTCACAGTGGGAATTCCTTAGTGAGGAGGGATAAAAAAGTTCCTGAATAAGACACTGAGAACATCTAGACTTATTATTTTCTCTATTTTACTTCCCAACTTACAGAATAAACTGTAAATTAAAGAATAAATCCATAGGAAATAAAAGGTCTTAAAAACTTAGTTTACAAATTCCAGCTACAGTAGTTGGAGTTTTACTTGATCTATGTACTTCTACTTACCCTGTAACTAAGCTTCTAGCCATCTTAAGTGTAAACCACAGATCATTTACTAAAGAACATGATTCTCAACAGTTCTATGGACAATAATAAATGGTCTAAAGGTGTTCTACATTTTGAGGCCCCAGGATATCCTTTTATATATCTGCAAGGTAGCAAAGGATAGCTATGCACCTTGACACGGCAGAGATCCAGTGTAAAAAGGTGCTTCACTAGTTTGTTTTGTTAAAAAAAAAAAGCAAAACAAACAAAAAAAAGCTCATATATATTTTTTTAGCTATTAAAACACATAGGCAACATAATTCATTACACTCAATACAGCTTTAGTATAAAACATAATTTATGAGGTGATGTTAATAGCATAAATTAATATACCTTTTCTCTTAAAATCTACAATAAGAATTCTGAAAGCTCATTGGGGAAGGAAATCTTAAATAAAAGTTTTAAAGCTGTGCGTGATGGGAAAGGATTCTGCACACTGAAGCTGAGATGAGAGCCTGAAGTAGAAAGGAAGAAAGTCCTAGGTGAGACACCGCGGGCTATGAAACCAAAATGTTTTCTTTCTTGCGCTCTCTTCAATGATGAGTGAGTCACCTTTAGTTTCTTTGAAAACTTTTTTTTTTTTAATTTAAAAACTGCCCTAATTTCCGCAAGGAATCCCTGAGACATACTCAATACTAGACAGTGAAGAGTTATCACTGCTGAGAGGAAAGAATGCAAACAATGTCATCAAGGTGAAGCTTCCCACCATGTTCACACTAACATGCACTGGAACCAACTGTACCTTCACCAGGGGGTTGGCTGGAGTCATTCTGGGGAAATGGGTATGTTCCCCAAGAAAAAGAAATGGTGTGGCGGCCTTTGTCTGCACTGGAGCCTTCTGCACTGCACACTGCAAAGTTTTCCATGGGGAACTCTGGGTGCATACAGAGCTTACTTCAGTGGTCCCCAGCTTTAAACAAACAAGTGAGCACAGGGGATTCTGTTACTACAGCCCAAGTCAGTACAGACCATTGTGTGCTCATGCGTACCTCAGCACTGGGTGGACAGGAACAGGCTGGCAGAGAGGAGGGAAGGAGACTGTGCTGCCAGGAGCTCACTACAAGTCAGATTGATCTTTCTCTTAGAAAAACTAACCTTGAGATTGCTCAAATGCCTTTTTAGATGGATGCTCTTCAAACTACCCAAACATTTCTGATATTCAGGAGCAGAAGATCAAGTTGTATCAAATGTGCTCCCTCTCTGAACGCCACATCTCCTTCATTAGCTCTGTATCACAGTGCCGAGGGGAAAGCTAACTAAACATAAAAGGGTCCCTAGGACCCACAACTGTAGCAGTAATGACACTGGGTTATTAGACGAGACCTAACTGTTCATACATGTTGTGTATTTTCTCTCCTAACTATTGTGGGGGAAATGCTTAAATATACATATGTTCTTCACAGGTAGTCTATTACAAAGCTTTTGAAGACAATTTAAAATGTTACTTTAACCTACTCAACATGATTTTAGTTCTCTCCAATTAAGATAGAGGAAAGCTTTAAAAGATCAAAATATTAAGCTATCATTAAATTACTTTACTTTTCTACAGAATGTCAGTGAAGATCCCATGATTTTTAGTTTATTGAAGGGGGAAAACATCTATAGTCATTCATGAGTTAATGAAAATATATATAAATACCCTATGATATATTTATTAGGAAAAAATCCTTAGAACAATGTATTTGTGATGACAGAGATTCAAATGAAGACTATTCAGAATGACTACATCTTCTTTCCAGGAATTCTCTAAACTGTCTCCTTAAATTGGAAGGTTCTGTTGGCCATCCAGCAACCCATTCTATTATTCTATACAGAACAAATCAAGAATATAACTTAATTATTAAAAAGTCAAAAGGCTAAAAAGAAAGGATGAAAAAGCTGGAAGCTTGACATCTACAATGTTTTAATGAATCTCAAATCCCTTAAATAATTAGTGTTAATATGCTTCTGGTTTTGCAATATCTACCCACAACAACTTTTTGAAGCTTTTGAAGTTAGAGAAAAGGCATCACTCTCCTCCAGACATTCTAAGGAAGCCCATCAACCATCCTCTCGGATGCCAGAGCACAGGAGAGAGGGCAGGCAGGACCAATGAACTGACAACAGTGATTCACCTCCATGTGCTCTAATTCTCGTGCCAAATTAATGGAAGTCCATGCCACAGGTCAACAGAAGTAAAAATAAAAAGACTCTCTGGACGATGCAAACGTGAGCAGCATGGATCCGAGGCCCTTCCTAGAGAAAGAACTATCTTTTTCATATGGATTTCATACGGATGGTAGTCATGGATTGAGGACAAGCTCTGTTAAAGCAAAGCCTTTGTATAAGGTACAGAATATGATCATTTCCCTAACTTCTAGGCGAAAGATTAAGCTGACTTATATAAATACAGGGCTGGAGGCATGGTTCAAATGGTAGAGCACCTGACGGCAAGCGCAAGGCCCTGAGTTCAAACCCCAGTACCACCAAAAAAAGGAAAGAAAATCTTACAGCTATTTGGCAAAGCTAAAGTATTAGCTTTATTTAGTCTCTAATCATAAAATTGATAAGGTCAAATTTAAGGAAAATAAATCACTTTCCAACTTGATGCCTACTATATGCTTTTTGTAAAATAGTAGTCTCAAAGGAGAATACCAGATACACTACAGTTTCTGCCAACATAGAACTGCTCAGGAAGTCATTTATAAAGCAAGTGTGCTCTCTGGGCTTATTAGAGAAAATAATATTTTGCTGTATAAGCTTTGCGATGATAAGTAGAAATATTTCCATTGCATAGCCTGTCACTTAGTAGGTTAAGTGTAATTGCTATTTCCTGAATTGTTTACTAGCTAGATAGATGTATTCAGAAGTGAGAATTGCTAAACCATTTGTACAGAGGGCAAAACAATTTCTTAAGTACTTTTATTAAAATATCATTGACAGTTAAGGGAGAGAAAGCCCATCTTTTCTTCGGATGCTATCAATCACAGTCTACAAATATCAGATCCTAAGAGCACAGAAAACATCTGTTAACTGTAGCAACTTTTAAAATTAAATCACAGTAACATGATCTCACTGGCCTTTATCTATGGTCCCAAAGAACTGCAGTAACAGAGTGAACCTTCTCTGCCATTGTTTCTCACATACTCAACACTAGAATGGAAACTAGTTTTCACTAGTATTAGGACCTTATACAAGATTTGCTTTTGATTCCAGTATTGCCTTATAATAACATAAGTGCTATTTTAAAAGACTAATTTTAATATTTTTGGAGTAAAATATACTTTATTCCTTTCTTTGCAGATAATAGCCCACTCAATACTAACAGACCAGAACTGCCCCAATAACTGGAAGAAAAACATAATGGTATCTCTGGGTTTATAAAGTGTTTCTTCTTTCTTCCAACAATGACTCACAGGAACAGCAAGGGCAGAGCAAACTGCAAGTTTGGATACTTGTCCCGAAGCAGATGAACCGAGGAAAGCATGTTTCTGCCAATTCCTCAACCCTAGGCTGGCTGGTACTTCCTAAGATGGCCCCTTGCTCAACTGTCATCACAGGCATCTAAACAAAAGGAATTTAATCAACATTTTTGGTGTGAAGCTGTAACTGGCAACATTCCTGATCACTTCATGCCTCCTTACTAGAAAGCAGAGAAGGGCTTTTAAATGCACATAAAACAGAAAATTGCAAACAATAAAATGTGCAACTTACTGCAAACTCAGTTTTTTGACACCTAAAGAATTTTAAACAGCTAACGTGAGAGACAAATACCGAGAAAAAGTTCAAATAAACTACCCATGACCTTCCCTTCGCTGTCAAAGAAGAGCTTATTAGGAGGTGCATGTGCTGCTCTGCTACAACCTTTAATTAGTACACAATGGAAACAAAACAAAATCACTGGGAATGCAGCTCAGCAAAGGAAAGGACACTAGAGCAGAGGCAACTACTCATCATCATTTTACTGACAAAGGTTCACAGGTGAGATATATTCAAATGATCTGTTTTTACTATTCAGAATAGAAATTTACGGTGATACCAAATATAATTTTGCTTTGTGACATAATTTAGAAATTTATCAATCTGCAAAAGGCAAAGCTATTAAAAATAAATCTTCCAATTAACTGTCATAATTTAAAAAAAAGTAAATATATTACAAACATATTTTTGGCCCACCCCCCAAAAAAACTTCAATAAATACAAAATAGGGAGTATTATGATTTCATACAGTCATGTGACATTCCCTCCAATATTTTAGGCACGAGGTATCTGCATAGTGCCTGCCGATTACCATCATTCCTTTAAAAAGCAGAGGAGAAAACCTTTCAAAAGAAGGAACTGGCTACAACTAGCATGAGCATAAAGAATACATATGAGAAATGGAAAAGCATCCAAACCTTTACCTATTAGAAAGGAATTGAGAGCAAGTCATCCCTGACAAACGTGTTACTATACCACATTGTTTACTCATCTTTTAGAACACATATTTAAATTAGAACAGACTCAGGTATGAATAGCCAGCTAATGGTATTTTACACGACAGTGAACTTCTCAAGAAAAGCAGAGCAGAGATGTCTTTAAAATCTAGCTCAATTCTTCTTGTGCAGGCAAGGCAGACAGGAAGAAACCTCATGTATTATTTCATAGCCATCAGCTTACTAAACTCCCAATAGGATTTTGAACCCTAAAATCCTGATTCTTTAAAATAATTCTTTTCCAAAACCATTTCCAAATTGACTTAAGCCTAACTTAGATTCTTTTAAAAAAATACCAAAGGTAAGTAAAATGTTGATTTCCACATTCTGCTTTGAGAGAAATTTTAAAATGTGTGTCCTTCAGATTTACACATCACTTGACAACTGGCACACAGCATCTACAAGTGTCTTCAACATTTTACAAGTCTTACCAAAGAATCACTACTGTAAACATGAACTTTGAATGCAAAAGATGGACAAGGAGTTCACAGATTTCATCTTTCAAACCTATCTGACCTATCCTGCTTTTTTCACATCAAAATAATGTCTTCAGTTACATCTTGCCAATGTGTTCCATGAACAAGAGACACAGAAATGAATGCACATCTGAAAAGGCAAAACAACCTGGAGACCCCCAAACCTCGGGAGCCCCAAGGTCACCGCAGGCAAGCTTCCCATGGCATTCCCAGGCAGGGACATGACTGCAGCTTCTCCTGTCTCCTTTCTTCACAACTACCTTTGAGCAGAAAAGGGTTGTGCTATTTATTCACATGACCAGACCCTCCCTAGTTAGGAAACTTGAATGAACTCGGTGGGAAAGCATGACCAACCTTAGTAGGGTGGCGTGAGATGTAGGAAAGAACAGAGCCTTATGCTCATTCCAGGGGTAAACAAACAACAAAGCAATGGGACAGTTACTTCCTGCACTGCACAAAACACACACATGGGTGCACACATACAGGCAGTCAAGGACATCTTTTTCTCTTCTTAACCATATCACAAATTAGGAATGGCATCCTGGCCTCCCTGTGGTGTTTGGCAGTTGCTGCCTCCACACCACCCACTACCTCCTACACGGGAACTCAGTGAACAGGATCATTCTCTGGAGAGCCACCTATGTAAAAACCTGGCTACAGAATGGAAAGCACGGATCTGCACACTAGGAAATAGTAAAGGGCACTGGTAATCTGAGGTATCTTCCACTTCTAGGACTTGCTGCAAGAAAATCCATCCTATCCAGTCACTGTGCTGAACCACACGGAAACCACCAGCCGAGAGGACCTGCCAGGAGGGAATGAGCACCAGTGCTAAGGAGCACATGTGAACACTGAAGTGAGGTCCACTGCACGGCCACATGTTGGACTGGAACGGGGAGCCCCTCTGATCCCCATCCATCTCTTTTTAAATCTTCTTTAGGAAAAGGGTGGGAGGGGCAAAGGAGGAAACAAAGATAACAAGCACGTTCCCCACCTTCCTGCCCGCACAGGTGCACTCAGTTGGGAGAAGGGAAGGGAGATGCGTTATTGGTACTTGTCGCCGTGGCACCTGTTACTGTGAAGCCTGTAGGAGGGGCTATGGAGCTGTGGCTGGGCTGCAGGTCCTTAGGAATGCCACTGTGAGAACTCAGCTGGTGGCCGAAGGCTGCGCTGAACTGAGGGAGTTGCTGCTTCGGAGAGGTGGAGGCCATGAGTTCAGCGGAAGGCCCCATGCCACTGAAGCTGGTCTGCGGTAACCCCGGAAGCACGCTGGAGCTGCTGGGGGTCACAGTGGCGAAGGCAGGCTGTGTGGTCTCTGAGTTCGACGTGGTGGGTGGTGTGGATAGGGAGGTGGAAAGAAGATGTCCATCTGCGCCGAGAAGGTTGCTAAAGGGAGAGGGATCTCCAAGGTTGACAGGGAGATTACCCCAGTGAGTTCTGGGGTTGACCACTCCTCCAAGTGGCACCTCGAGTTGGGTTGGGAGCAAGTGCTGTGTCATGATGGGCATCTCTGCCGAAAAGGTAGCTGCCATAGTATCACCAGAGTACGATGTTGTATGGGGAGAGGTGATATGGTCACTGTAGGGAGACGGCACGTGCTCGCTGTCATAATGGCTTCCATGGGGCGAGGAGTGTGAATGATCACTGCTGTATTGCTGTCGTGAGGTGATTAGGTCATCTGCCTTGCTCAGCAGCTGGGCAGGATGTGGCCTCTGCGAGGCATGGCTGCCATCATGAAGTCCATGAAACTGTCCTGGGAAGGCTCTCTCCCCAAGTGCACTCTGGCTGATCAGAGTGGCAGAAGTAAGGCCAACACTGGCAGGGGCAGAAAACTGCCCCTGGATCTGCCCTGCCAGGGGTGTAGGTGAGTTAGACAAGGTAGCAGAACGGAGCAGGTTCTCATCCAGCTCTAGACTAGAAAAATTATCAGATACTATACGCCCATTCAGTAGCTCCCCGAGGTCTGTGTTCACTTCTCGGCTCAAAGACTGGATTCCTGAAGCTCCAGTACCAGTGGAGAACACTCCCAGTCCTCTGTCTGACAACTCCTGGACTGGCACACCATCTGACTGGGAAAGTACCCCAATGGTACTCAGGCACTCAAGAGAGGTTACAGCCTGCAAAGCCCGTTCAAGCTCCTCGGCCTCTTCGGTCGTTGGGAGGAGGTCTCCATTCTTTCCTGGGTCAACAAAAGCCAGCAAGAATGAAGCATGATGTATATTACAATGATCGTACATTTGAATAATTTTATACATTATTCTATCGGATAAAAGTCCCTCTTGAAAAGAGAAGTTTCTCAAGAATTGAACTAAAAGGAAAAGACAAAATATGAATCTTCAGAATAGGTATGAAATATCACATGTGAAAAGTACCACCATTAGTTATTGAAGATATTCTCAAAATGATCCTATCAACTGAAAAATTCCTAGGAAGTCTAACTTAGGTTTACCAACTTAAAAACTCATGCTGGGGCTGGGGATATGGCCTAGTGGCAAGAGTGCCTGCCTCGGATACACGAGGCCCTAGGTTCGATTCCCCAGCACCACATATACAGAAAACGGCCAGAAGCGGCGCTGTGGCTCAAGTGGCAGAGTGCTAGCCTTGAGCGGGAAGAAGCCAGGGACAGTGCTCAGGCCCTGAGTCCAAGGCCCAGGACTGGCAAAAAAAAAAAAAAACTCATGCTGATCATCTAACTATACCTGTTTGTACCTAAAATGTTCACTGTCACTGAGATAGAAAACAAGGCAACATAGGACAGATGCACCCAACTTTGTCTACACCTCGCCTTCCCGGCTGGAGGTCAATTAGGGAACACTAGAATATATCCCTACCTATGTTTTAGCACACCACCACACACACACTGTTCTGGTTCTAAGTTATCTTTCTAATGCTTATGTTATGCCTTACTCTCGAATCCTTCCCTTTCAGCCTAATTTTCATAAAGTGGAAGCCCACGAACTGACTTAGATTTCATCTCCATTATTAAAAAAATAATTATTAGAGCTGGGCACTGGTAGTTTGCACCTGCCATCGTAGCTACTCAGGAGGCTGAGATCTGACTATCATTGGCATCTCCAAATAAAGCAGCAAAAAACTGGTAGTGGAGGCATGGCAAGTGGTAGAACACCAGTGCAAGTGAAAAAGCCAAGTGAGAGTATACTGCCCTCCCCCACCCCAAGTAACCAGGGTAATGGTGGCGCACACCTGTAATCCCAGGTACTCACCAACTTGAGCAAGCCGTTACCCATCTTAACCAATGAGCTAGGTGAGGTGATATGTGCCTCTCATCCCAGCCAAGTAGGAGGCATAACTGAGAAAATTAGAGTCTGGGATAACCAGGAAAAAACTTGAGACTTTATTTAAAAAATAACTACAACAGGAAGGGTTGGGAACTTGGCTCAAGTGGTAGAGCACCCACTTAACAAGCATGAAGTCCTGAGTTCAAAACTCAAGGTGCTCCCTTCCCAATTTTTCTTTGTAATTAAAAAAACTAAGTAAAGGAAAAGAATCAGGTACTGGTGGCTCATGACTGTACTCCTAGCTACTCAGGAAGCTGAGATCTAAGGATTGTGGTTCAAAGTCAGCCCAGGCAGGAAAGTCCACAACACTCTCATCTCCAGTTACCCACCAGAAAACCGGAAGTGGTGCTGTGGCTCAAGTAGTAGAGAGCTAGCCTTGAGCTGAAGAGCCCAGGTACTGTCCCTGAGCTCCTTTGTTCAAAGCTGGTGATCTACCACCTTGAGCCACAGCTCCACTTCTGGTGGTTAATTGGAGATAAGAGTCTCACAGGGACTTTTCAGCCAGCTGGCTTTGAACCGCGATCTTCAGATCTCAGCCTTCTGAATAGCTAGGATTACCAGCATGATCCACCAGTGCCTGGCTAAAGACATTATATTTGAGAGGAACATTTTAGACACATTTCAGAAAGCTATTTCCCAGGCCAGGGGTGGTGGTACATACTCATAATTCCAGTACCACCAACACACAAAAGGTTAAAGCAAGAAGATGAAGAGTTAAAGAACACCCTGGGCCACAGAGTATGACCTGGACTCAAAACAAAACAAAAAACCATTTTTTATTGACCGTACCTTCAAAAAAATCAAAATCTTGCAAGTCATCAGGTAGCCGGGGCAGGACATCTGAAAAGTCCTCCTGGTTCAATTCCAAGTCATGTGGAATGTCAGTGATCTCATTGGCAATGTCATCCGGCAACTCATCAGCACTCAGCTCTGGCGTGGATGGGCTCCTGGAAGACAATGCAGTTGCGGCCAACACCCCCCTTTTACTTTCCTATCAAGGCTGCCAAGATATGGTCATTCGCCATGGAGAGAATCCAGTGTCATTTGACATAGGAAACCCTAACTAAAAAGAGCAATTTCACTACTTTAGGAGAAGGAAATCTGAAAGCAACACATTAGAAAAAAAAAGCTGGAAGTGGCACGGTGGCTCAAGTGGTAGAGTGCTAGCCTTGAGCAAAAAGGAGCTCAGGGACAGTGCACAGGCCCAGAATTCAAGCAAAAAAAAGAAAAGAAAAAAAAACCCACAAAAATTGGGCAGGGCATGGTGGTACATGGCTGTAATTCCAACACTCACAAGGCTGAGGAAGAAAATTTACAAGTTTGAGGCCAGTCTAGGCAAATTCTAAGCCAATCTTAGATTTACAAATCAACAGTCCCCCCCCCCCAAAAAAAATTACCCAACAAACAAAAAAAATTCCCACAAAAATTTAACAATTAAATTTTAGCATCTCTTCTCTCTTTGCTGCAACCAATTAAATGCTGGCATTAGCAAACCTTGTTATTTAAAAAAAAAGTCCTAAGCTGCCAACTGACTAGCTTCTGTAGGAACTGCACACATTATAACAGGCACATGGAAGTGGGTGCTCAGGCAGGAGTGGTCAGAAAGCGTAAAGGAAAAGCAAACCCAGCTCCACACTGACCGGATGTGCGAGGCCTCCACTGGCAGTGAGACGCTGGGGGGCATGCTGAGGTTCCCCTGGGGGACGGCGGGGGGAATGGGTTTTTGGGGTCGACGAGGTCCGCGCCTTCGCTTCTTCTTGTGTTTTTTGGTAAGTGCAGGAGGCTTGGTTTTTTTCCTGGGTTTCCTCTGCTGCTGGTGCTGAACTTTACGGGAGTTATCTCCTCTCAAGAAATTATCCTTGGGAATGAAGGAGTTGTTGTTTTTTTAAACTGATGATATATCCATTACTCAAATGATTTCCCCTTCCCTCCTTGGCTGCTATCACACAATAAGGCAATTATAGATAACATTAAAATGGGGTACATTAAATTAAAAAAAAATTTAAAGCTTTTTACCATAAGGATATAATTTAAATATCTGAGGAAACCTGCTACAAATGTCATACAACATATACATGTATTAAAACATCACGTTCCATTATGATTTTATGTACCAGTTAAATTGTTATTATAAAAACCTGAGATAATCTCCTATCTAAAAATATTTATACTTATTACATACCTAAAGCTATGTAGAATGATAAAGAATGGAATGAGGAAGAGATTAATTTATCTCATATCAATTCAACATAACATATGTATTTGTATACATATACTGTCCATCTTGCATTGAAAGGCACTGTGAGAGCTGATTAGCTGTGTAGCTCAGTGGCAGAATGCTTGCCTAGCAAGTTCAACACCCCGAGTTCCATCTCCACCACTGGGAAGAAAAAGACTGTGATACACAATTTCATTTGTGCTATCAAAGAACTTACTCTCCTATGAGAAAAACATGAATAAAAGTATATATGCAGCAGCCTAGTGGCAAGAGTGCCTGCCTCGGATACACAAGGCCCTAGGTTCGATTCCCCAGCACCACATATACGGAAAACGGCCAGAAGCGGCGCTGTGGCTCAAGTGGCGGAGTGCTAGCCTTGAGCGGGAAGAAGCCAGGGACGGTGCTCAGGCCCTGAGTCCAAGGCCCAGGACTGGCCAAAAAAAAAAAGTATATATGCAGGGCTGGGAATATGGCCTAGTGGCAAGAGCGCTTGCCTTCTACACATGAAGCTCTGGGTTCGATTCCCCAGTACCACATATATGGAAAATGGCCAGAAGGGGCGCTGTGGCTCAGGTGGCAGAGTGCTAGCCTTGAGCGGGAAGAAGCCAGGGACAGTGCTCAGGCCCTGAGTCCAAGGCCCAGAACTGGCAAAAAAAAAAAAAAAATAGTATATATGCAGGATACAGAAAACCGAGCAATGATGATATAAATACTTCCTAAGGGATGCGGAAAAGGAAAATTAATTAAGTTTTGTAACATGAAAGGGTAACTAAGGTTTTATGACTGGGAAAGGAAGATAATAATTTTAAGGTAAAGAAAATAGCACAAATGAGAAAAAAAGAGCAGTTAAGAAGTTTGGGACCCAGAATATGTTAACACCGTGGCAATAAGGAATCACTTTTGCTCAACAAAATTTTTTTTTTTTTTGGCCAGTCTCAGGGCTTGGGACTCAGGGCCTGAGCACTGTCCCTGGCTTCTTTTTGCTCAAGGCTAGCACTCTACCACTTGAGGCACAGCGCCACTTCTGGCCTTTTCTGTTTATGCGGTGCTAAGGAATCGAACCCAGGGCTTCATGCATGCTAGGCAAGCACTCTACCACCAAGCCACATTCCCAGCCTTTTTTCTGTTAATTTGTTGTTGTTTTTTTTAATTTAATTTTATCATCAGCTGATACACAGAGATTACATTACCACGCATCAGGTACTCACACATTTCCTTCCATAGTGTGCTCTGTTCCCTCCCTCTCTCCTATTCCCTCCCTCCCATCCCCACCCATGAATATAGTTCACTTTCATCAATGTCCAGTGTGCTCCACTGCTGCACTTTTCCACCCTTTTTCCTTCGGATTCTGGGCCCCGCCCCCAGATATGCATGCTAATATACCATATATAAGGTAAAGAATACAGACTAATCAAAAAAAATGAAACACAATTTTTTTTTAAAAATCCTTTGTTCCATATCTTTGGAGTTAATTTCAGTATGTGTGTGTGTATATATATATGAAGAGATGCTTGGGTATTATACCTTTGTGATTCTCTCCTAAGACTATCCTCTTTGGTCTCACTGTGTGTAATAATCTGGAATCCTGTGTAATTTAGCATAATCCCAGTGTATTTTAGATCTAACTTCTGCCTATCAGAGACAACATGTACTATTTGTCTCTCTGATCTTGGCTTACCTCATTAAACATGATTTATTCTAGTTTCATTTCCCTGAAAATTATATTATTTTATTCTTTTTAATGGATATGTAAAATTCCATTGTGTACTACATTGTGGAGGTCCACTCATCTATTGTGGGGCACCTGGGTTGTGTGCATGTCTTGGCTATTGAGAATGGTGAGGCACTGAACATGGATGTGCAGGTATCCTTATCATATCCTGGGTCATGATGTTCAGCTCAGAGTAGATGCCCTGGAGTGGTATGGCTGGGTCGTAGGGAAGTCAGCAAATATTCTTGAAAAATTAACTACCATAGCCATGTGCTGGTGGCTCACACCTGTAATCCTAGCTGCTCAGGAGGCTAAGATCTGAGGATCACAGTTCAAAGCCAGCCTGGGCAGGAAAGTTTCCATGAGACTCTTATCTACAATTAATTTCTGGTGAGAAAACTGGAAGTGATAGCACCGTGCTATGGCTCAAGCTCTAGCCTTGAGTTGAAGAGCTCAGGGACAGTTACCCAGGCCCACAGTTCAAGCCCCATGACCAACTTCTCCCCCCATAATTTTTTTTTTAAACTATCTCAGTAGCAATGTAATGAGAGAAGTTGGAGGAGCCATCCATCGATGCCATGGTTCTAACCATAGGGCCATTTCAACACTAGACAAATAAGACAAATAGCTGAAGACAATGGGAGCAGCAAGAAAAGCCGAGGACTATCAAGAGGGAATTCTTTTGTTTTTGACATTTTTATCCAGGCAAAGATAATGGCAACTTACACTAAGATATAACAGTGAGGGGCTGGGAATATGGCCTAGTGGCAAGAGTGCTTGCCTTGTATACACAAAGCCCTGGGTTCGATTCCCCAGCACCACATATACAGAAAATGGCCAGAAGTGGCGTTGTGGCTCAAGTGGCAGGGTGCTAGCCTTGAGCAAAAAGAAGCCAGGGACAGTGCTCAGGCCCTGAGTCTAAGCCCCAGGACTGGCAAAAAAAAAAAAGATATAACAGTGAACATGGAAAAGTGGGTTTGGATTCAGGATAAAATAAGAAAGCAGAGCCAAAATACTTGCACAGCTGTTTTTAGGTTGTTGCTGTTTGTTTTTGTAGTCAGTAATGGGGCCTAAACTCAGAGCCTGGGCGCTGTCACTGAGCTTTTTTTGGTCAAGCATAGCACACAGTTCCACTTCCAACTTTTTGGGTTAGTTTATTAGAGATAAGAGTCTCACAGACTTGTCCTTCCTGTGCTGGCTTCAAACTATGCCTCATATCTCAGCTTCCTGAGTAGCTAGGGCTACAGGCCACTGGTGCAGAGTTTTGTCTAACCCAAGGTAAATCTCTTGCTGTGTCACTAACAGGGTACAAATATCTCATCAAAGATAGCTCAAAGCACTGTTAGATTAACTGTCCTCAGATAGAAAATAATTTCTAAAATTTGTATATTTAGAAAAAAACCTTATTTATATATTTTAATTTTATGTCACTAATATAAATTATTTTCTGGTTTGCAGAAGTAGCAGCGTCTAATCAACTGAAAAGGAAAAATTGCTTTGAACATAATGCATTCAAATGATTATATAAATTTTAAAAAGTAACTGACTAGGGCTGGGAATATGGCCTAATGGTAAAGTGCTCGCCTCGTATACATGAAGCCCTGGGTTCGATTTCTCAGCACCACATGTACAGAAAGGGCCTGAAGTGGAGCTGTGGCTCAAGTGGCAGTGTTAGCCTTGAGCAAAAAGAAGTCAGGGACAGTGCTCAGGCCCCGAGTTCAAGCCCCAGGACTGGCAAAAAACAAAGCAAAACAAACAAAAAGTGACTGGCTAATTCATTAAAACAGGCTCTAAAGCATAGCTTTCTTACTTAGTTAGATTTTCCTGGTCTTAGAGGTTTTCTGGAATGGCAGAACTTTAAAATCAAAATATATAGCAGGTTTGATTTCACAGTATGTGAAATCATCAAAGAAAAAAAAAAGCACTTGAAAATTATGCCAGAATAAGACAATAGAAATGCACATAGTTAAAATTACTTAAATAAAACAAAAATAGATTCAACATTGTATCTGAAGAAAAGTATAAGTTGTTCAAATTTGCAGTAAACTACAAAGTTCAAATTTTTCAAACCATATAGCCCTTAAAAAAAAAAACAATCAACAAGGGCTGGGAATATGGCCTAGTGGTAGGTAAAGTGCTT
Source organism: Perognathus longimembris pacificus (assembly GCF_023159225.1). NCBI lineage: Eukaryota > Metazoa > Chordata > Mammalia > Rodentia > Heteromyidae > Perognathus > Perognathus longimembris. Next base: position 25,205,172 of record NC_063164.1, on the reverse strand, counting down.
GCCTTGATTCCTCAGCGCCAGAAGTGGCGCTGTGGCTCCAGTGGTAGAGTGCTAACCTTGACCAAAAAGAAGTGAGGCACAGTGCTCATGCCTTGAGTTCAAGCCCCAGAACTGGCCAAAACAACAAACAAACAAACAAAAACACCCCAGAAAACAAAAAAAAAAAAAACCAACAAAAACTAAACATGAAAGTTCTTGGTGAAGATGACAGTGAATTACCTGCATGGAAACTAGGGCCTAGAAAGGCCCTAGATACATGTTTAGCTAGCGGCAAAGCCAGAATCACAAGCTAATGACCCGTCCTGTATCCTCAAGTACTAATGAACCTGTAAAGCACTGAAAGACCAGGAAGTGTCTCACTTAAGGTTACGTTTTATTTATTTATTATTATTTTAATCTTTTTAAAATTGGGTTTAAGTTACTACATATATTTCACAATACACATTTTAACCTTCACAATGACGAAAATTATCATCATTCTACTCTGTACAGCTTACGGAATCTATGAACTTTAACAATAAAATAATTTCCTTCATTTCATGTGATATGTACATTACTTTCCCTTTGTTTAGTAACATCTGTTCCCTCTTTTACTCATTCCCTCCTTCCCATCTCTACCCATGAGTTTCTTAGTTCACTTTCGTCAATGTCCAATAAAGCTGATGTTCCCCTCCCCCTCTGCTATATTCTTAGCCTTTTTTTTTTTTTTTTGACAGTCCTGGGCCTTGAACTCAGGGTCTGAACACTGTCCCTTGCTTCTTTTTGCTCAAGGCTAGCACTCTGCCACTTAAGCCACAGCGCTGCTTCTGGCCATTTTCTATATATATGGTGCTGAGGAATAGAACCCAGGACTTCATATATACGAGGCAAGCACTCTTGCCATTAGACCATATTCCCAGCCCTTATTATTATTGTTATTATTATTTTCACCCACTTTCCACTCATTCTGTTCCCTTCTCCTACCTTCCTTCGTGTGTGCTCGTGTATATCCCATATATGAGGTAGGTAATATAGAGTCATCTAAGAATAATAGGACATTTTCAGATGAGGACCTTCCTTTCCTTATCATTGGGGTTTTAAGAGGTGCTTGGGTCTTGTTATTTGGTACTTTTCTCCAAAAACTGTCCTCTTTGGTTTTTACTATGTTTTGGTATCTTTTTTTTGCCAGTCCTGGGGCTTGAACTCAGGGCCTGAGCACTGTGCCTCGCTTCTTTTTGCTCAAGGCTAGCACTCTGCCACTTGCCACTTCCTCCTTTTTCTATATATGAGGTGCTGAGGAATTGAACCCAGGGCTTCATGTATGTGAGGCAAGCACTCTACCACTAGGCCATATTCCCAGCCCCTGTTTTGGTATCTTGAGTCCTGTTTACATTGTTCTATCTCATTGCATTTTAAATCTAACACCTGCATATCAGGAAGACCATATACCTTTTATCTCTCTGTTCTTGGCTTATCTGGCTCAACATGATTTGTTCTAGTTTCATCGATTTCCCAGTGAATGTCATTATGTTATCCTTCCTAATGGCAGTGTAAAATTCCATTGTATATAGGTACCACGTTTTTTTTTTACTCATTTATGTGTAGTGGGGCATCTGGATTATTTCCATATCTTGGCCATTGTGAAGAGTGCAGCAATAAACACGGAGGTGCAGGTGTCCTTGTTCTAACCTGGTTCCTGTAGCTCAGGGTAGATGCCAAGGAGTGGTGAGGATAGACTCCTTGGAGTGGTATGGCTGGGTTGTCGTGTATGTCTGTCTATGTTTAGGTTTTTTTGAGGAAATTATTATTATTATTGTCAGGCATGGGGCTTGAACTTGGTGCCTGGGAGTTATCCCTGGGCTCTTCTGCTCAAGACTAGTGCTCTTGACACTTTGAGCCACCACACCACTTTCAGTTTTCTGGTGGTTAACTGGAGATGGATCTCATGGACTTTCCTGCCCAGGCTGGCTTTGAACTGTGATCCTCAAACCTCAGCCTTCTGAGTAGCTAAGATTACATGCGTGAGCCACCAGAGCCTGGCTTCAAAAGGTATCTAACTCAAAAGTAAATGTGAAAATAGTATTTAAAAAGTCATCTCTTGCCCACCACTCCCATGCTGAGGACTCATCCTAGGATCTCACTAGGCCTAGGTAAGCAATCTACCACTGAGCTATATCTCCCTGCCAAAATAAACTTATTTTTGATTTTGTAAATCTCAAACCTGGAAGGCTCCACAATCTGGAATTTTTGAATGGCACGTCACCTTGGGACCTCACAGATTTTGGATGTTTATTGTAAGGATATTTTACCTACACTAAAAATCTTCTAAAGCAATGATTTGGGTCAGTTGTTTAGTAAGGGTCTAAAATTAATTCCGTAAGTCATCATTAGCATTTTTTTAAAATTTAGTTAAAAAAAAAAACCTCTGGAAAAATTCAAGTCATAAAGAAATATAACCAATGCCTAACGTATAAAACTGTAACTTCTCTGTACATCACTTTGACAATAAGAAAATTAAAAATTTTTAAAGTAAAAATTAAAAAAAATTCAAGTCATAAAAACAATTTTTACAAAACTTGTTTCAGTGATCTATACCCAACAATTTGTACTATATCACAAGGTATTTCCTACCAGGAAGAAATGTCACAGGTTTGAAAACGTCTGCTGCAGAACATGAAACCTGAACTTACCATTTTTTTGGCATGTTCTTCACACAGAGGTGTCTGGTGGGTAATGTCAAAAACTGGCACAGAGCACTGCTGCCCATCTGCGAACTTGGCAGTGCAGCTGGAGAAGAGCTGCTGAGAGCGGTTCAAGAGGATATCTAGGGTTTGCAAGTTAGGAGTAAAACACACCTTAACTCCATGCTTCCATAGCTAGATAAAATCTACTTTTCTTCCTTATAGTCCATGTCTATGAACTTTTATTATTTGTACTGATATGGAAAAATTATAACAGCTAAATTTACCATTTATTCATCAGATGATATTTCTGCAGGAGTCTGTTTTGCTAATAATGATCTCATTAGGCAAATCTCTATTAATGACATTCTGAATCAATTTCAATTATTTTGAGGAGGAGGATAATTTCCTTCTTAATATAGTCCTCAAATCTCAACCATAAAGATTTTCTTTAGCCAGGGCCTGGTGGCTCACACTTGTAATCCAAGCTACTCAGTAGGCAAAGCCAGCCTGAGCAGGAAATTTCATGAGGTTCTTATCTCCAATTAACCACCAAAAAGCCAAGGTAGAGCTGTAGCTCACAATGCCGGGTCTCAAGTTCAAGCCCCAAGACTGGCACCAAAAGTAAAATAAAATTAAAAAAAACAAAAACTGAAATACATAGCCAGGAGTTCAAGCTCCACAACCACTATCATTACTACCACCAACAAAAGATTTTCTTTGGTTAACTGCTGGTGATTCATGCTTATAATCTGAGCTACGCAAGAGTCTGAGATTTAGAGGATTGTGGTTAGATAGTAGCTCTATCTCAAAAACAAAAAGGGGAGGGGGGGAATATAATCATGGGATTCAAAAATGAAGTAATTTTCAGTGATTGAGAACTTGCCCATCATGTCCTATCTTCTATCCCTAGTACCTCATTATTAGAAAAAAGAAGTAGGCAGCCCCACACAGTCAATGTTTTTCCAATGCCTGCTCAGTTTAGTTAAAGGATACGTTGGAAACAATGTCTAGTGAATGGAAGGACTTTGTTAGTGCACTGTTCACCCTTCACCGTTCCACTGCATGCTGCTGACTCCACCTCCTTCAACTTGGTCCGCCTGACGCTAGGGAAAGAAAATCAGAATTAATGTTCTTAAATTCTCAAATGGTATGCCATTATATTTCAACATTATGAACACCCACACTATAACTACCCATATATAATACCTACTAGTCATTAAAATGCAAAGATGAGTTAAAGAAAGCAGGTATAATAACCAAATGTGAATTTCTCTAATCTACCAGCATTCAAAGCAAACAACTATATCATAATACCATCAAATATATCCATCTGGAGTTGGTTTATTTTTCGGTTTCCTTTGGATTTTGATTTTATGAGACAAGGCCCAGGCTAGCCTCAAACTGATGCCTGGGTTAGCCTTAAACTTGTGATCTTCCAGCCTCAACCTCCTGAGAGCATAAACTTTCACGCCTGGCTTGCTTTGATTTTCAAGTGGTATTTAGGAACTTCCTACTTCACAGAGATTAGAGAGCAAAGTGATGCAAAAATCTGAGAGTAGAATCACCAAGCCTACCTCTGAATTTCATCTCTGTCTCATACTAACTAGTTGTACACACATTACTGAGACTTCCTAAAGCCTCAACAGTCTTACTTGTGTAGAAGGGCCAAGCAGGTTGTGAGTGGGAAAAGTCCTAACATGTTCAAACCACTGACTAACTATATACAATGGCACACAGGAAACAGTCAGGGGCTCTTGGTGTATTATCACCACTAGGAGTTTGTCACCTAAGACTGCCAAGAGTAAATCTACAGAAAGCTTGACTGCTAACTGGGAATGGAAACACATGAAATGGCTGAACTGCTCTCACCCATCAAAATCCACTCACCTGCCACATATATTTTAAATGGGCACAACTTCAAGTTTTGGTATTTAAATGCTATTTCTCCTTGTTCATGTAATATTAAATATAATGATTTAAAAAAACACACTTTTAGGACCTATACAAAATATAATGATGTTTACACATGTAAACAAAAAATATTGGTTTCTTAAACACTGACGTACAATGCATTTCTTCAATGGCATTAAAATATTTTTTAAAATCTTGAGTTGTCACTAATATCATTTTTCAACAGTACAAATACATAGTAAGACCCTGCATCAAAGAAGAAAAAGATTGGTGACATTTTCAAATCTTTAATGATCCTAGTAGAACTCCAGCAAAAAATCCAGTGATGCTTTAATTCTAATTTTTCTGCTAACACATGTCAGCCTTATTTTGCCACCTGTGTAGGGTATAACTTTTTCTCAGCAACAAAGGTAAAATACAATGCTCAACAATTGGGGGATTCAATGTGTATCATACATGGTCCCTTAATGCTCTGTTCCACGGATAGTAAACTCAAATCAGAATGACACAAGGCGGGTAGACAGGGTGACTGTGGGTGGCTCTAACCTGGTTCGACTGCATGCAGCTCTCCGCAGTTCATGTATTAGCTGCCCAGTACACTCAGGCTCTTTACTGGCTGCCTGCAGCAGCGCTTTCCTAAATGTATGCCGGCATTTCTTCTGACGAGACTCTGCCCGCTCCAGGCGGCAGAGGTGCTTGTATTTCTGCTGAAAGTAAGTGCAAAGTTGGGTCACCCTGGAGCTCCTACTCTCCGCATCATCGTCATCCGACCTGCAAGTACAAGAAGAGGGGTGAAGACTGAGTACAGGCAAAGCTCCTGTTCGAAAGGGGAAATGAGGATGAAGGTGGTTGGATGCACAGATTTAAAACTTTTGTAGCCTGTGAGTACGAACTTAAGAAAAATCAGTGGAGGAGATTCCAATAGACCTGAAAATAAGCACAGTATTTCAACTGAAAGCAGGGCAGCAGAGACACAGTGCTTTTAGCTTAGCCTTCATAGCACATCACTATGAGGCACTCCGAGTACTATCATCTTCTAAACTTTAAATGAGCACACTCTCAGAGAGAAAAATCTTTTATTTATCTTTACTTACTAAAGACTATGAGTAAATAACATCTTTTCATAATGCACAGAGCAGTGAATTTTGACAGCATTTGCCTAACAGCTGCCCTTTTGACATTCTGGTTTTTTAACTACACTCTTCTTTTTTTTTTTTTTGCCAGTCCTGGGCCTTGGACTCGGGGCCTGAGCACTGTCCCTGGTTTCTTTTTGCTCAAGGCTAGCACTCTGCCACTTGAGCCACAGCGCCACATGTATGCGAGTCAAGCACTCTTGCCACTAGGCCATATCCCCAGCCCGACTACACTCTTCTTGTTAAGCACTTTTTAGGGCTTATATTCATTCTAACAATTGTTTTTGTGTTTTTTTTTAACTATAGCATTTTGGTGAAGGGCAGTTACAAGTGTTGCCCGCTAAGGATGCTACTAAATCTATGATCGATGAGCATTTTCTATCATCAGAAAGGTTAAAATGTCCAATAAGCACCACATTTATTGTTAGGAATAAGATTTTATTCGTGTTTTTGTTAGGAATAATGCATATAAGTTGAAAACTATTTTTTCCCCTTTTCATTTTTTTTTTGGGGGGGGGGGCTTGAACTCAGGTCATGAGCACTGTCCCAGAGCTTCTTTTTGCTCAAGGCTAGTAGTACTCTACCACTTAAGTCACAGCACTACTGCTGGCCTTTGTTTATGTGGTGCTAAGGAATCGAACCCAGGGCTTCATATATGATAGGCAAGCACTCTACCGCTAAGTCACATTCCCAGCCCTTCCTTCCTTTCTACTGTAACAAATAAATACCACAGTTCCAACACACAGACTATATATTCTCCAATTAATCTTCTGCAAATCATTGCCTGGTCCTTCTTTCTTCCAGCAGACTACAAACTGTTCAGAGTCTCTTCTAGAAACATGTCCTGCTATAAGTATACACATACAAAGGTCTTGCTTCAATTTGTTAATGTATATGAAATATTTACAAAGTTTTAAATTGCAATGTACACAAAAATTATTCAAAAGAGGGGCTGGGAATATGGTCTAGTGGCAAGAGTGCTTGACTCGTATACATGAAGCCCTGGGTTCAATTCCCCAGCATTACATATACAGAAAACGGCCAGGAGTGGCGCTGTGGCTCAAGTGGCAGAGTGCTAGCCTTGAACAAAGAAAAGCCAGGGACAGTGCTCAAGTCCTGAGTCCAAGGCCCAGGACTGGCAAAAAAAAAAACTATTCAAAAGAGAATAGAATCAATAACTTAGCATATGTGAAGAAGCATATGTGAAGAGACCTGGACACAAACTAGAAATGCCTACTCACACTGGGACCCACTCACTTTTGATCTACAGAACCAGAATGTCTATGGGGTAGAAGGTGGGAATTTCCCCCCAAAGTCCAACAGCAGTTTTGGAAGGTCCAGTAATTCCATTAAGCACTATAAATACAAGACAGACAACATATATAGAATGTTACTAAAGTTAGCTAGAATGCCTATTGGATAAAATACTATAAGCTAAAATAGAGACAGAGTTGCATAATCCCATTATTAAGTCACATGTCTTGGTTAAGGTGTAGGATATATAGGGAAGTGATGACAGTTAAACTTTCTCAACTTAAATGCCAGGTGAATGAGTTAACTATATTTCACAGACAATGAAGGCTCTTTGCACATACCTAAGAAAATGGGTAACAATACTAGAAGTTTGCAAGAGAAAATTATAGTCAGCAAATTACAGAATCAACACTGGTAGAGACTAAAGAGAGTGGTTAGAAAACTATTAGAAAATGCCAGGTAAGAGGTAACACACACTGCTGGGAAAAGCAGCAGGAATGGAAAAATATAAGACATAATGAGCATGTATAAAATACAAAACTGTTAGCTGAGGAAGTGGAAGGGACAATACTGCTCAGCAGAAACTTTGTGTAGGCAGCAGCACCACTTATTAACAAGGCATCCCATCCCCCAGAACCAGCACTCTACCAGAGCTGCACCCCATAGGTACATAGGCACTCTACCAGAGCAGTTCCCCAGTGCCAAAGGGAGCTATCTAAAAACCGTTGGAAATGATAAACTTATGGGAGAAATAAACATTTCAGAGTTAAGAACAAACAAACGAACAGCAGTGGCGTGATTAAAGTAAGAGGTCACAGAGATAATGGAAAGGGCAACACATAGAAGGGCCATTATCACGAAAGAATTAACTCAATTTGCAAGTGGATCCCAAGGATAAAACAGTTAAAATGACTGCAAGGCTCTGAAGCTGCATATCTAGGTTGATGAGGTAATATTCATAGGGCAAGGAGAGGGAGAAGAATG